>NC_133405.1:68876432-71276432 GCF_047511655.1 Castor canadensis | reverse complement strand
TGCCTAAATACCTATCTATTGGTGATAGATGGATATCACCCTGTACTGGTATCAACTTAAAGTGGATTAAAGACCTTAATATAAAACCTGAAACCTTGAAGTTAGTACAGGAAAGAGCAGGAAATACTCTAGAAGCAACCGGTGCAGGCAAGGACTTCCTCAATAGAATTCAAGCAGCTCGGCAACTAGAAGAACAGATCCATAAAAGGTACTATATAAAATTTTAAAACTTTTGCACAACAAAAGAAATGGTCTCTGAATTGAAGAGACCAGCCACAGAGTAGGCAAAAATCATTGGTAACTATATATCAGACAAGGGATGGATAACCAGAATGTACAGGGATCTCAAAAACTAAACTTTCCAAGAATCAATGAACGAATACAGGAGTGAGCAACTAAACCAAAGAGATCTTTTTCAAAGGAAGAAGTCTAAATGGGCAAAAAACACATGAAAAAAATGTTCAAAATTCCTCACCATAAAGGAAATGCAAATCAAAAACACACTAATATTCCACCTCGCTCCTGTAAGAATAACTAGCATCAAGAACACCAACACTAAATGTTGGCAAGGTTGCAGAGAAAAAGAAACTCTCATAAACTGCTGGTGGGATTGTAAGCTAGTACAACCACTTTGGAAAAAATATGGAGTTATTAAAAATCTAAACATAGATCTGCCATATGATCCAGCAATACCACTCCTAGGGATATACCTGAAGGAATGAGACACAGGTTACTACAAAGGCACCTACATACCCATGTTTATTGTAGCATTATTCACAATAGCAAAGCTTTGGAAACAGCCAAGAAGCCCCACTACTGACAAATATATTAAGAAAACATGGCATTTATACAAAATGTATTTTGTTCAGCTACAAAGAAAAATGAAATTTTGTCATTCACAAGTGAATGGATGGAACTGGAGAACACCTTAAGCAAAGTTAGTCAGCCTCAGAAGGTCAAAAATTGCATGTTCTCACTCATATGAGGATTATAGACCTAAAACAAATGCAGTAATATTGTTCGACATGGGTCAAACACTAAGTGAAAAACACACATGGAAGGAATAAGGCAATGGAATAAAGTCAAAAGTTGAATGTGGTTTATGTGCTCACTGTGCAGGAATGAATATAGAAATCTTAAACTGGCTGGGGTCACCATGGGAAAGGGACTACGGAGGGATGAAAGGTAGTGGTAGAGATGAACCAATTGGGTTTGTAATATATATATATACTTAGAAAAAACACAAGGAATCTCCCTGTGTAGCTATCTTTATCTCAATCTTGCAAAAATTCCATGTTTATATTATTATCTTTTACGTTTTTACTTCTACAAATCAGAGAACAGGAGGCAGAGTTGGTTCTGTGGGGGGGAATAGGTTCTGTTGAGGGGAAAATAGGTTCAGTGAGAAGAGGGAGGTGGTGGGAAAGGAGGTAGGAAGATGAGTATGATGCAAATAATGTACACACACATATGTGAATGTAAAAATGATATTGTTGAAACTGTTCCAGGATGGGGGAGGGGAGATGAGGGACAGCAATGAGGGGTGAATTAAAGTAGGATATATTTGATCAATAAAATAGAAACCAAATATCCATAGAAAGAATTAATGAAACAAAAAGTTGGTTCTTTGAAAAAATAAACAAGGTGGATAGACCCTGGCAATCCTGACTAAAATGAGGAAAGAAAAAACCCAAATTAGTAGAATCAAGAATGCAAAAGGGGAGATAACAACAAACACCATGGAAGTCCAGGAAATCATCAGACAGAGACTACTTTGAGAACCTATATTCAAATAAATTTGAAAATCTTAAAGAAATGGACAGATTTTTAGATACATATGATCATCCAAAACTGAACCAAGAGGAAATTATTCACCTGAATAGATCTATAACACAAAATGAAATTGAAGCAACAATCAAGAGTCTCCCCAAAAAGAAAAGTCCAGGACCTGATGGATTCTCTGCTGAATTCTATCAGACCTTTAAAGAAGAACTGATACCAACCCTCCTTAAACTGTTCCATGAAATAGAAAGGGAACGAAAAGTGCCAAACATCTTTTATGAAGCCAGTATTAAACTTATCCCAAAACCAACCAAAGACACCTCCAAAAAGGAGAACTATAGGCCAATCTCCTTAATGAACATTGATGCAAAAATCCTCAACAAAATAATGGCAAACCAAATTCAACAACACATCAAAAAGATTATTCACCACGACCAAGTAGGCTTCATCCCAGGAATCCAGGGGTGGTTCAACATACGAAAATCAATAAATGTAATAAACCACATTAACAGAAGCAAAGACAAAAACCACTTGATCATCTCAATACATGCAGAAAAAGCCTTTGATAATATCCAACACCATTTCATGACAAAAGCTCTAAGAAAACTAAGAGTAGAAGGAAAGTACCTCAACATTATAAAAGCTATATATGACAAACCTACAGCCAGCATTATACTTAACGGAGAAAAACTGAAACCATTCCCTCTAAAATCAGGGACCAGACAAGGATGCCCACTATCTCCACTCCTATTCAACATAGTACTGGAATTCCTAGCCAGAGCAATTAGGCAAGAAGAAGGAATAAAAGGAATACAAATAGGTAAAGAAACTGTCAAAATATCCCTATTTGCAGATGACATGATCCTATACCTTAAAGACCCAAAAAACTGTACTCAGAAGCTTCTAGACATCATCAATAGTTACAGCAAGGTAGCAGGATATAAAATCAACATAGAAAAATTATTAGCATTTCTATACACTAACAATGAGCAAACTGAAAAAGAATGTATGAAAACAATTCCATTTACAGTAGCCTCAAAAAAAATCAAATACCTAAGTATAAACCTAACAAAAGATGTAAATGACCTCTACAAGGAAAACTATAAACTTCTGAAGAAAGAGATTGAGGAAGACTATGGAAAGTGGAGAGATCTCCCATGCTCATGGATTGGTAGAATCAACATAGTAAATATGTCTATACTCCCAAAAGTAATCTACATGTTTAATGCAATTCCCATCAAAATTCCAACGACATTCATTAAAGAGATTGAAAAATCTACTGTGAAATTTATATGGAAACACAAGAGGCCATGAATAGCCAAAGCAATACTCAGTGAAAAGAACAATGCAGGAGGTATCACAATACCTGACTTCAAACTATATTACAAAGCAATAACAATAAAAACAGCATGGTACTGGCACAAAAACAGACATGAAGACAAGTGGAACAGAATAGAGGACCCAGATATGAAGCCACACAACTATAACCAACTTGTCTTTGACAAAGGAGCTAAAAATATACCATGGAGAAATAGCAGCCTCTTCAACAAAAACTGCTGGGAAAACTGGTTAGCAGCCTGTAAAAAAATGAAACTAGATCCATTTATTTCATCCTATGCCAATATTAACTCAAAATGGATCAAGGATCTTAATATCAGACCACAAACTCTAAAGTTGATACAGGAAAGAGTAGGAACTACTCTGGAGTTAGTAGGTATAGGTAAGAACTTTCTCAACGAAACCCCAGCAGCACAGCAACTAAGAGATAGCATAGATTAATGGGACCTCATAAAACTAAAAAGCTTCTGTTCATCAAAAGAAATGGTCTCTAAACTGAAGAGAACACCCACAGAGTGGGAGAAAATATTTGCCAGCTATACATCAGACAAAGGACTGATAACCAGAATACATAGGGAACTTAAAAAATTAAATTCTCCCAAAACTAATGAACCAATAAAGATATGGGCATGTGAACTAAACAGAACTTTCTCAAAAGAAGAAATTCAAATGGCCTAAAAAACATGAAAAAATGCTCACCATCTCTAGCAATAAAGGAAATGCAAATTAAAACCACACTAAGATTCCACCTCACCCCTGTTAAAATAGCCACCATTAGCAACACCAGGAACAACAGGTGTGGTGAGGATGCGGGGAAAAAAGAACCCTCTTACACTGTTGGTGGGAATGTAAACTAGTAGAACAACTCTGGAAAAAAATTTGGAGGCTACTTAAAAAGCTAAACATTGATCAACCATTTGATCCAGCAATACCACTCTTGGGGATATACCCAAAAGACTGTGACTCCAGAGGCAGGAGTCAGGTTACTCCTGAGAGTAACACAAGGAAGGGGTGAGGATAGGTAAGACACCTAAAAAACTAGCTAGCATTTGTTGCCCTTAATGCAGAGAAACTAAAGCAGATACCTTAAAAGCAACTGAGGCCAATAGGAAAAGGGGACCGTTAACTAGAGAAAAGGTTAGATCAAAAAGAATTAACCTAGGAAGTAACACACACGCACAGGAAATTAATGTGAGTTAACTCCCTGTTTGGCTATCCTTATCTCAACCAGCAAAAACACTTGTTCCTTCCTATTATTGCTTATATTCTCTCTTCAACAAAATTAGAGATAAAGGCAAAATAGTTACTGCTGGGTATTGAGGGGGTGGGTGGTAACGGAGGGGATGGGGGCAGGGGGGAGAAATGACCCAAGACTTGTATGCACATATGAATAATAAAACAATAAAAAAAAAGAAACTGTTCCAGGATGGGGGAGGGGAGATGAGGGAGAGCAATGAGGGGTGAATTAAAGTAGGATATATTTGATACATTTTAAGAATCTTTGTAAGCACCACAATGTACGCCCACCACAACAATAATAATAATAAAAAAGAAAATACCAACACAAAAAGGACTGGCACAGTCACTCAAGGGTTAGAGCACTGTCCAAGCAAGTATGAGGTCTTGAATTCAAACCTCAGTACTGTAGAAAAAAATAATAAAAGAACTCTTGCTTCCTCAGGAGACAAAGAAAAAGAAGTGTCAAGGGTCTGCAACATTTTTTTTTTGGGAATCCACTTCCCTACTGCTCTTGATAAACCACCTAAGGAAGACATATTTCATACTGATCTGGTTTGAGTTACACATGAAGATGTAAATAAAGTGAATAAGATTTTGATCTAATTATGATCAATGAATGGTCAATTAATGATAAAAATTATTATTAAAGAAAATCAGCAAGATTGGCAAATGAGTTTAAATAATAGAATGGATCTCTGGGAGTACAAGAACTCTCTGTTGTATGTTAGTAGGGTCATGACACTGAGTGTTATTATCAGGGCTTTGATCTAACAGAAAAATGTTGATTTATCTATAATATTAAATATATACTTAAATTTGGATCACTAAACAGAGAATAAGATAATGAAGTCAAGCAGTACCTGATTACATAAGAAAGTGAGAAGAGGTAGGCATCCTCAAAAGTCAGGTTGGTACAACTACTGTACACATTGGTGAAGGGAAGGAGCATGATAGAAACTGCTGTCTTAGGTAGATTTCTCTGAGGAGTACCATGTGTTTTCTAAATGAGAGTACCATATTTTAGGATACTTTTTAATGAGGCCCATGCCTGAAAAATCTCTTCTCCAGTCCAAATGAGGTTTATAGATAGGTACCTAAATTGAGAAAAGGGAGACAGAATTGGGATAATTACTTCAGTCATTTGGCAGAATCTCCCAGACTCTTTCTCCAAATCCATTCATGCAATATGAAATCCTAAAACTTTTCCCCCCAAAGCAGAAAACAAGCAAGCAAACATATATTCTAACATACCTTTAAAATGACTAACATTGTTACAAAATGTTAATGGAATAATAGTTTGGTTAATTAGAGATTTAATTTGATATATCCTAAAAGCTTTTCTTTTTTCATTACCAGCCCTCATTTCATATGTATAGAAATATGACAACCAGCAAATTTTTCATTAAGTTAATTTTCAGAGCAAATTATTTGTTTAGACACCATGCAATGCTGAAATCCCTGCATAAACACTGCTAATTTAAATCCACATGTACTTTCAGAAAACAATGTAACATATATTGCACTTTCTACAAATCCCCTCTTAAAATTTTCATACTGAAATTTTACATATTGGTTGTTTGGTGTCTGCTAATAATGAACTTCTGGTTTTAAATACTTTGGTCTGACTCTGATTTCAGAGGACATTTCAACACATTTTCCCATTTATTTATTCCATTAACAAAATAACTTTAATCAAGTAAGTTTAAACTCTAGAATGTACGACAATATGATGAGGTAATCACAATACCTTCTATTCAACAATTCTCTACTTCCTCTCCCACCTATTTCTACTACAAAATCACAAGGATGATGCCATTTCAATGGCTTCAAGTGACTGAAACAGCATAAATTTAGAAGACAATTAGTGAATCTAGATATATGAGGTTCAGCATATTGAATAATTTAGATTGTTCACAGATAATTCTAGTAGAGTTATATTGAAAAACCTTTGAACAAGTATATTGTGTTCTACCTTTTTTAAATATTTCCCTAGAGAAGTAATTGCTTTTTGTCATTATTTTCCCTGGAACTGTAGGATATTTAGAGAGAAATCTTTAGGACTTTTTCTTTATATTATAATTACCTGGCAACATTAGTGGCATTTTTCTCCATCTTTACCTGAAAACATCCTATTCTATACTATTTAATCTTAAACTCTCTCTCTCTCTCCTCTCTCTCTTTCTCTCTCCCCCTCTCCCTGTTTCTCTGTCTATACATATGTATACTGATTTATTTTTATTAATATCAGGTGTTATTATTACAGAAATACTAGAGATTGTTTTAGTAAATTAAATTATAATGAATTACACTTTCAAGTTTTGTTCACCTGAGACAAGTAAATACATCTAACATTTTCCAGACCAAATGAAATTTCTATAGGGCTCATTAGTAGAAGCAGAATGAGATTTTAAGAATCATACTAGACTTGTTATTCATGAGGTAAAATATTGTTGGAGGAAAAAATGATAGTCAAAATGACTCAGAATTAGAACTTAATATGAGTTAATAATTATGGCTTTTCATCTTATTTTTTACTATTTTATTCCAACACTTTATTCACTTTGAGTGTATGTATGCCACTATTTGTCATTAATAGTAATGTTCCAAACTGAAATTCAGTTTGGTATAAAATTTTATTAACGTGCAATGATTGTATTTATTAATGGAGTGCAGTGTGATATTTTAACACATGCATACACAGTAAAAAAAAGTTCAAATTATGCATAAAAGGGGTGGGTTGTTTAAGTCTATTATAGTTCTGAAAATTATTTACTATTGACAACTAATGATGTAATTAAGTGGTGTGGGTTACCTATTGTTATGGTTGGATTTTAATTTTATTTTTAGTTGGCACATATTGCACAAATATATGGGGTATGATGTGAAGTTTAAATATATAAAAACATTGTGCAATAATGAAAAGAAGGTAATTAGGGAATCACCTCTAGCATTTAAATTAAAAAAATATCAAATTCTCATCTTCTAGCTGATTTGAAATGTGCAATACATTTGTTAATTCTGGTCACCCTTTGTGCTATGTACAATAGAACTTATTTTTCTTACAGTAACATTGTACTTATTGACCAATCTCTACTTCTTTCTTTTCTCTCTTACCCTTTTCTAGTATCTGGTAAATATTAAAAACTGTATTTCTATGAGATCAGCTGTTTTAGATTTCAAATATGGGTGAGATTTTAGAGTTATTTTTTTTCTATTTCTGTCTTATTTCATTTACCATAATGTCTTCCAAGATCTTCCATATTGTGACAAAGGACTGCATTTCATCATTGTATGTTTAATAATATTCCATCATACAATTATATATTTATTCATCCACTTATTTGTTGATGAATGTTTTGGTTGATTCCATACCTTGGGTATTATGAATACTGCTGTAATAAGGGGTGCAGATATCTTGTAGACAAACTAACTTTACATTTTGCAAATCAGTTCAGTAGTGGTATTACTCAGTCATACTGTTGTTCTATTTCAAATTTTGTGAAGAATTTCTACACTGCTTATAATAATGACTGTATTAACTTATATTCCTAACAACAGTACATTTGTCTACATCCTCACCAGCATTTGGTATCTTTTTTCTTTTTAATAATAATTCTAATTGGAATGAGGTGATATCTCATTGTGCTTTTGATTTGCCTTCTCCTGATGATTAATGGTGCTGAGTGCTTTTGCCTAAAGCTGTTGACCATTGTAATGTCTTCTTTTGAGAAATATGTATTGAAGACTCATTTATGTCTATAATTTTGCTATTTTTCTTATTTGCTATTGAGTTTTTGAGTTCCTTATATATTCTGCATATTAACCCTTCATAAAATATATAATGTTTTCTGTGGGTTGTTTCTTTGCTCTGTTTATTGTTTCCTTTTCTGTGCCTAATAGTTTTAGTTTGGTATAACCCCACTTCCATCTTATTGTTATTGTTTTCCCTGGATTTTGAGTCCTCTCTTAAAAATCCTTGCCATGTTCAATGCCATGAAGCAATTTTCCTGTGTTTATTTCCAATGCCATCATAGTTTTGGACTTACGCTTAAGTATATACAATTCAAAATGACCTGACTCTTCTTGAAGACAAAAAATAAATATGGATTAGGGAATACATTTTGTTTCAGCATTTTATATGCATATATTTACATAATAGGGTCTCAATACCTTTGAATGATCATCAGTAAAGCAAATATGTTAATCAGGTTTGAACTTAATATTGACAAAACTTTCCTGCTAAAATGTTATGTGTAGCACCTGGGAAAATGGTGTTCCAAATTTGCCACAGTTCACTTTTGACCAACATGTATTAATTACAAATATTAATGGAGTCAAGTGTTATATTTTCTTACAGACATACAGCAGGCAGTGATAAAATCTAGCTTCATTTTATCTAGCTTGCTGCACCTTCTCAAACTTTAATAATCATTATTCTACATTCAAGCTGACTTTATTTAGCTTCCATATTTGAGGTATTGTACCCAGCCACAGTACATTGTGTTTTTTTTTAATTGTTGTACTGGAGTTACATTGTGACATTTGCAAAATTTCTTACAATATATCATAGTTGGATTCACCCCTCTCCATCACTCTCTTTTGTTCCACTTCACCTCATTCCTGGAATAGTTTCAACAGGTCTCACTTGAAAGATTTATTCTTACTGTTGAGGATGATATTTGAAAACAGTATAACTGGGAACATTACATAAAGTTTGTTTAAGCAAATTAGCAATAAAATAAATAGTGCCAATCCTTATCTCATAAGTAAGAATTTTGTATATATTTAACATGTTGAATAAAGGATGGAAAAAAGGTACCTACATGTTACCTTTAGCCTTTCATTTCTTATTATTTTGAGTTTGTATTTAAATGTTATATAAAAAACAAATAGGAACTGAGTGTTCAAAACTTGCACTCAAAATAGATTATTCTTTTTGTTAATGGATAGCAATTATATTAGTACTAATGAAACTCATAGTAACAATGATGACATTGATAATAATAGCATCTCTTATGGGATGCTTAATATGTTTTAATAGGCACTATGCTATTTATGTGCATTATCATTTAATTATCAAATTATAATTCATGGTCCAAATTTAAATTAAAAACAAATATTTTCTTAATTTGTATGATAAAATTCAAAACCCTATAAAATAGATTAAAAAGGATAAATTTTTATTATTATATAATTGCTTCTCATTCAGGGATGTGATATAACTTCCCTTAAGGAGAAGTACGTAATACAGATTGTTCCCTTTAACTGGATTGCAAGCCTATGATGGCTATGAAACAGTCCGGTAGATAGAATTGTGGGAAGCCAGGGTAGAAATTGATAAGATGCTTTATTTTTCTTTCGGTAATTTGTCCCAGACACCATAGGCTAGAAAGTTTCCTGTCTCGTACTTGCAAAGTTTGAGTATTGTCCCATGATCACTCACTGAAAAATGTAGTTATTCATCTGTTGCTTTGGTTCTACTTTGTGGTAGAGGTGCATACTGGGTGCTTCTATTTGATGATTAATTAAGTTTTGTTTTTAACAAACACATTTAAAGTAACCTTAAATGGATTTTCAAATGCAAAATCCCTTTTAAAAAGTGAAAATATAATAGACAAAGTAATGAAAATCAACTTTTCAAAAAGAAAAGGAAAAAGGGGATATGATTTCATGAAAACATCTTTCCACCCTACAATTTCATTCATATACTTTATTGATGAAAAGTTTGAATATATTTTTACTCATATTTAAGTACCTCTTCATATTAGTAATATTTGAGAGACCTTTGTACATACTGGATAAAAAAACCATTAAATAGAACTTCAATGGCTCAGCAACTAAGAGAAAGGATTACCACATGGGACTACATTCAACTAAAGAGATTCTGTACAACAAAAGAAATGGTCACCAGCTTGAAGAGGAAGCCCACAGAATGGGAGAAAATCTGTGCCAGTCATACATCTGACAATGGATTAATAACCAGAATATAGCAGAAGCTCAAAAAACTAAATTCCTAAAACCTCAATGATCCAATCAAGAAATGAACTCAACAATGCTTTTTCAAGGGAAGAAGTCCAAATGGCCTAAAAACACATGAAAAACTGCTCAACATCCCTGGCCATAAAGGAAATTCAAATCAAAACTATATTAAGATTCCATCTTACTCCCATTAGAATGGCTATTATCAGGAACACAAAGAAAAGCAAATGTTGCCAAGGATGTAGGGAGAAAGGAACCCTCATACACTGTTGATGGGAATGTAAATTAGTATAACCACTTTGGAAAACAATATGGAGGCTCCTCACAAAACTAAAAATACATTGCCATATGATCCAGCAATTCCACTATTAGGAATATACCCAAAGGAATGTAGTCAGGTTACACAAAAGTTAACTGCACACCCATGTTTATTGCAGCACTATTCACAATAACTATGCTATGGAAACAGTCAAGATGCTCTACTACTGACGAATGGATTAAAAAATATGGTACTTATATACAATGGAATTTCATTCAGTCACAAAGAAGAATGAAATTTTGTCATTTGCAGGTAAATGGATGGAACTGGAGAACATCATCTTAAGTGAAGATAGCCAAGTTCAGAAGGCCAAAAGCCACATATTTTCTCTCATATGTGGAATATAGACCTAATACAAATGCTTCAGTATTATGAAAATCAGATCACACTAAAGGTAGGTCACACACAAGAGTGGGGGGAATATAAAAGAAGGAAATTAAGGTGACTATGATTGATATACTGTCTATGCAAGAATAAACATAGAATTTTTGAACTGGTTGAAAGAACCATAAGAAAGAGACTAAGGGAGAATGAAGAAATAGAGGAGATAAACTAATTTAGGTTATAATACATATATACATGAAAATATCACAAGGAAACTCCGTGTGTAGCTATCTTTGTCACAAACAAACAAAAATGTCATCTTTAAAATTTTTTTCTTACTTTTTTTCTTTCTACAAAATCAGAGAACAGAAGGGTTGGACAGGAGGTAGAGTAGAGGGGTGTTGGTACTAGTTTGAGGGGGGAGGCAGTGGGGAAAGGGAATAGAAGGGTGAATATGGTGCAAAAACTGTGTACACATGTATATATATGCAAAACTGATACCTGTTGAAACTATTTCCGGAATGGGGGAGGGGAGAGGTGGATAAAGTAAGGGGATGGAGGGTGTGAACTCAATTATGATATATTTAATACACTGTAAGAACTTATGTAAAAGCCACAATGTACCCCATCCATCACAACAATAAAAAAAATAATAGAACCACCATATGATCCAGCAATACCACTTCTAGAGATGTACCTGAAGGAATGTAAGTCAGGTTACCAAAATGCACTTGCACACTAATATTTATTGCATCCTTATTCACAATAGTTAAGCTGTGGAAACAGCCAAGATGACCCATGACTGATGAATGGATTAAGAAAATGTGGTATTTATACACAATGGAATTTTACTTAACTACAAAGAATGGCCAGGTTCAGAGAGCCAAAGGCTGCATATTTTCTCTCATATGTGGAATATAGACCCAATACAATATATATATATATATACATATATATACATACATACATATATACGCATATATACATATATATACATACATACATATATACGCAGAGCATTATCTATTTATTTATTGCCAGAATCTTCTTAAAGGAGAATCCTCTCTTTGGATAATCCATACTATCACACAAAGGGAAGAAAGTAGGCAGCACTAATACCATCAGCAGTTCAAAAGCACATCAAATATTTAAATGGGTAAAACTATTAGAAATAACAGCTATACTCCCAGTACGGTTAGGTAGGAAAGGAACTAGATTATTTATAAGTTATACTAGGAGTTTAAAATTATCATATCTAGAGTTATTAATAATTAAGTACATAAAAAAGAGATGGAGAGAGGAAAACAGAGAAGAAGCAAACAAAGAAAGGAAAAAATATATGGTGGAGGCATAAAGAATACTAGAATGGTGATGAGAGAGAACACAGTAAAATGTGAAGAGTAGAAGATAAGATGGTCAAATGAGAAAAAAGGAAAAGAACAAAACGATAAGAATTAAATGAGAACTTCAACTATAAAAATAAATAAAATAATCACCAGCAAATATTTTTCTTTGCTGAGGGACAGAGGATGGATTTCCAGCCCCCCAGGCTTGTTTTTGCCTTTTCTGTCTGAATTTGTAAAATGTTAGAGCAATGGAGTCTGTAAAAAGGCTCAGCCCTGACCTGCCTTCCCTGCTGGGTTGAATTCCTGGAGGCATTAACCTGTAAGCAGGCTTACTGATGCAGGGAATTCAGGAGGAAAGTCTTCAAGGTGTTCCTCATAGGTGAGTAAAGAACTCCCCAGGTTGGCTGTCTCTACCTGTGTAAGTCTATCAAGGGAAATAAATTCTTGAGCAGTGGTTGTTGTCCATCAGTCTCTCTGGCCCTCTAGAAGTATGCAAACTATTCAAGACAAGGCAGTTTGCATTGACTTGGCAAGGTATGGTACTATGATTCCACTTACCATCAAAAGCAATATTATATGTATATAGAAATATATACAGAGCTTGTACCCAAGACTTGGACTGGTAGAAGAGACTAAAGGAGGAGAGAAAGAAGAAAGATACAAAATAATAATGAAATACATCACATTTGTATAAGAACAATACACAAGGAAACACCAACAAACAACATAGGCTACCGAGAAAAGTGTGAGGAAGTGTAGTGGAGGTGTGTTACTTTGACTTAAGCAGTATATATATATATGTATGCAGGTAAAAAATACCACAGACCAATGAAAAGACACATAAACAACAAAGGACAAGAATTGAAAACAGGTCACACTAAGGAGAGGGCACTAACTGGAGGGAGAAGTTTAAAGGAAGTAAATGAGGTGAGTATGGATGATGCACTTTCAATACAATGATGAATATAGAATTTTAAAACCTGTTGTACTCACCGTAAGAGGAGGACTCAGGTGGAAAGGAGAAAAATGGAGGGGATGAACCTACAATACATATATACATGGAAATGTCATAATGAATCTCTCTGTACAGATATTTCAAACAAAAAATATTTTTTCTCAAAAATGGAGGGCAGGGATGTAAATCAGGTCCTGTCTGGTGGTTGGTACCTGTGGAAGGGGAGAAGATATAAGGAATGGATTTAGGAGGGTGAATATGGTGGAAATATTATATACTCACATATGAAAATGGAAAAATGAGATTTGCTGAAACTGTTCCTGGAATTGGGGAAGGGAGGATAAAGGATAATGATGACAGGGTTGAATTTAGCTTAGATATTTTGTAAACACTTTTGTAATGGCCATGATGTACACCCAGTACAACAAAATGTTAATTTTTAAAATTTAAAAAATAGAAATACATGATTTTCAAATATTTTTCCAGGTCTTAAACTTATGCTTTTATTTCATGTTTGTCAGTTTTTAAGAAATATCATCAGCTGGGGATAAAGTTTAGGGCTTCATAAATACTGAGCATGTCAATGACCAATATATTATGTCAATTACAGGCACATGATATATATAGGTCTCTACTTATCTTGTGTAACTAAATTTTTATATACATTGAATAGCAGGTCTCCACTTTCCTCTTTCCCACAGCTGCTGACAAACTAGAATTCTATTCTTTTGTGATTTTGCCTGTTTTAGATAACTTATAATAGTGGAATCAGACAGTAGTTGTTCTCCTGTGACTGTTTTATTTCACTTAGCATAATGTCTTTAAAGTTTGTGTTTTACATATTGAATGTAGTTTGTATTTTTTAAAAGTTGAGTAGTATTATACTGTATGTATCTACCACATACTTTTTATCCATTTACTTGTGAATACATATTTAGGGTTTTTTGCACATGTATGTATGTAATGAATATATGACAGCTAATGTCTGTAGAATATTCTTATTTTAAATGTGTTATATAAATATCCAGAAGTAAGACTCTGGAATTACAATGTAGTTAAATTTTCAGCTTGTTGAGGAACCTCTATACTGTTTTCAGAAGATATACAATGTAGGTAAGTCTTCTCTGAAAAAAAATCTATTATCTTTTCTGAACATCAAATGAAACATTTTGCATGATTTTAATACTTTAAAGTATTTTAGGTCTTGCTTTCTCCCTTAACATATGGGCTGTCCTCTTCAAAGAGCATTTTAGAAGAATAGATCTTTTCCTATTTTGATAGAGTTCTCCATAGATATCGATATTTATTTTTGATTTTTTTTGGTGTTGTTTTTCAAGTTTTCTACATCCTTCCACATTTTCCTATTAAAGTCATATTTATTTTGTTTTATTCTATTTCAGTATTGGGGATCCCACCCAAGACCTCACATATGCAGGCAAGTACTTTACATCTGAGCTAAATCCCCAATCCCCCTCATTTACCTTTTAGTTTTCTATACAGTATTTAAAGTGAGATATTAAAGTTCCATTTGTTATTAGTCTATTCAGTTCTTGCAGTTTTGCTCCATGTATTTCCAAGTGCTGTTCTTAGGTACATATATGTCTAATTATTAAGTCTTGCAGTTAATGGACCTATTTATCATTGTGAAGGGGATCAGTCACCAGTGTAAAGATCAGTTAGAGATGAATCAACATGGGTTGTAACACATGTGTACATGAAAGCAATGCTAGGAATATTTCTGCATAGCTATCCTTAACTCAAGTAGCAAAAATGCTTTATGCTTATGCCTTTTCTTCAATCAAATTAGTGATAAGGGCAGAATAGGTTCTGACTGGAACTGAGGGGGGGAGGGGGGAAGAGGGTGGGGAAGGGGGGAGGGAGGAGAAATGACCCAAACAATGTATGCACATGTGAATACATGAATAATTTTTAAAAACCAGATATTAAGAAAGATGAACAAGATGTTTGCAATGATTTATATTACTTCTTTCCAGCTTTAGCACATAATTGTCAAATGATGCTGATATATTTAACATGCTAAAGTTGGTGTTTTAAACATTGTGTAATTATTACAACGAAACAAGCTAATTGACATGTACATCACAGAGTTGCCATTTTCTGTTTATATGAGTTTATTTTGAAGTCATTCTAGTTTAGTTTTTGTATTTTAGTATTATTTATAATAATATGTGTGTATATTTATGGGGCTGACTAACATATCCATTCCCCTATGTGCTTATAATTTCTTTGTGGTGAGAACATTTAAAGCATATTCTTCATAATTTTTAAATGTACATATTAATAGAAGCAACTTGCTGTGGATTAGATCAGCAGAGCTTATTCCCCATGTCTAACTGAAATTTCATATCTTTAAACCAACATTTTTCTTTTCCCTACCCAATACTTCCTTTAGATTCTGATAGCCACCATTCTTTCTACTTCTATGAGTTTGAACTTTTAGATTCTACATATAAGTGAGATCATGTAATACTTGTTTTTCTTTACCTGGCTTATTTTATTTAGCATAATGTCTTTTAGAGTCATTCATTTCATCATGTGATATAATTTAATTCTTTTTAAGTGGTAAATATTGTTCAATTGTGTATATGTACCACACTTTTTAAATCCATTCATTTGTTGATGGGCATTTAAGCCAAATTTTTACTATTTTGAATAATACTACAATTAACATGGGAATGTAAACATCAATTTAACATTCCAGTTGAGATGTTGACCACATTTTTATTCCATATTTCCTATTTTTGTCAATGTAATGATTAATATCCTTAAGCATATATCTTTTTACTAGTTTGTTTAATAATTTTTGTTAGATAAATTGCTGTACTTGAACTTCTGGATCAAACCTCACACAAATTGTAATTTTTGACACACAATGTCATTTTGATATGTAGAAATGTTTCACCAATGTGTTCTTCTACATGTCCAAAGGCAGTGAATATTTAACTAGACTGTTAAAGTTCTATTTTTTAAGTTATGAAATTCAGTTATGTAATATAGAAGTAAACTCTTCTTTGTTATTGTGGTCTAAAAAACTTTATTTTTCAGGGAAGACAACTTGAAGCATAATGGAATAACTATCTTAAGAAGGCTTTAATAGAGACTTTGAAGTTGGACATACTTGAATTCAAACATGAGCCCTGTTTGCTAACTATTGTTATAGGGAATTAATAAAAATTCTTTAAACTGCAATGTATTTATTTATAAATAAAGGGTTTCACTGAGTACTAAATCAGATAATGTTTATAAAATTATAAGAGGACTATATCAAACATGTCTATATCTCAATCCGTGGAGAGCTATCAGTATTCAAATTCATGTGTGAATTTACATGCGTGTGTGTATAAAGTCCCACTAATTTACCTATTTTCAGTACTAATATTATTAATTATTGGTGGTCAATATGTCCAGTTAAATTTTACTAAAAATTGTGAATTCTAGAATGTTAAGGCTGTGAAAGCACTAAAATTGTTTAGGTTAATTAATTTTCCATTATATAGATACTCATTACCAACTAATTGCCTAATAGTTGGATTATTGTACATATGTGGAAAATCTCACAAATAGAGATCTTTACATAGAAAAATTCTTGCTTTGTAATTATAGAACTTAGATTTTAACTCCATAAAAATTGAAGTCTCATCCATCAAGTATCATCATTTACTTACAGGTCAAACTACTAAATTACTGTAAATCAGAGACTAATAGCCATAAGTTTTTCAGCATAAAATAGGCTAACATACAGCAAATATTATCTTGTCTTAACAAAGCCATCATTACTCTCACACAAAAACATGACAAGTACTTTTTTGGATGAGATATTTGAGTTAAAACTGCCATGATTTATTTCTAGGGTTCAAATAAATAAATATTTTTCTAATTTAAAAATAAATATTATTTGGCAGATCCGTGTCTGTCACCCTGTACAAGTATCAAGTCAAGGACAATCAGGATCGATCAAGGACCTTAATATAAGACCTGAAACTTTGAAACTAGTGCAGGAAAGAGCAGGGAATACATGGGAACTAATAGTCATAGGCAATGATTTCCTCAATAGATTTCAAAAGGCTCAGCAAGTAAGAGAAAAGTTTGACAAATAGGACTGAGGCAGGCTAGGAGTAGGGAAAGTTCAGGACCATATGCAGGTTGCCAAGGGATGGCCCAGACCACCTGGCTGGTAACCATCCATGCCCCTCCCCACTCATTGAGTATTGGATGGGAATCTCTTTGTTCTCCCCTGCCATAGGTTATCATAGGTTTTAAAAGCACCTGAAGAGCAGAAACACACTCTCTTGGCTTCTGGCTTCCACCTGTGTCTCACCATGCTTCCCTTTGTATTTCTCTTCTCTAACTTTTAATAAATTCCATTTACATCCACATGTCCTGCCATGGATTTTTCTACACAGGACAAAGAATTTGGAAGTCTTCTGACCACAGACTGAACCATTACTCCATTAACATTTTTGATCAAGCCAGCCAGGAGTTAAAAAGTAAAATGCTATGTTTATAGATTTGTTTTCTTCTAGCCCATCTCTCCCTGTCCCCTGGCTTTGTGCCCCTTCTGTATCAGCATTTTACCCAGATAATGCTGCTAGAAGATGCTAGGATGTGCTCTATTAACCCACCCCTATGTGGCATGAGACATGTGGGGCCTACATACCCCCAAAAGCCGCTGCTGTGATCCTGTCCTGGTAGACATGCAACCAGAAAGGTGGAATTACAGGGATTGCCAGTATAATGGGGCACAAGTTTGCCCTCTGGTCCAGGTGGAGAGGGTGGTCAGGACTGCTTGTGAAGCTTTAGGCCCCAGCTATGGTAGCTGCTGCCTCTTTCCTATGGCTTATATGTGTCTGCCCCCTTCCCACCCTCCCCTCTTCTCCCTTCTCTCTGCTATGGGTAGTTCACCTGTGAGTGAGGGGCACAGCCCACCTGAATGGCCCAAGGCCTTAAACTGCCTGAAAATGGCCTTGAAGGTTTGCCTTTGTTTTTGCCTCTGGCAGGAGAACATTCAGTGAAAATGACAGAAAAGTTTGTTGGGAAAGGAGACTAAAAGCAGGTTGTCTTTAAAGTGATAACCATGGAGTCATATTTTATGATTGAAATATTTACTAAGAAACTCTTATCTTTGGATTCTTTTGGACCCTGGTGTGATTTTCTGAGTTTGGGTCATTGTCTTGTTAAGAAAGAAATTGTGTGATCTACTGATTCCTGCTGTAACTGATGGAGAACTTCTGTTTCAGATTACTAGCCTTTGCTTTGTCTAGCTCCTTGGTTTGGAATTTTGTTTTGTTAAATTCACTTGTGAAAATCTCCCTTTTCTAGGCATAGTTGATGTTTAGAGTATAGATTATTGTTGGCTTTGGGGCAGTAACTAACTTTGGAGATTCATGGGATAGTCTCAGGGCTGTGGCTATCTGATCTTGAAGAGAGATTAGTAGATTTAAAAAGTTAAATTACTTTTAAAATGGGACAAAACTTCAATGTTCAAAAGGTAATAAAATATATGATTTAATTAATATGGCTATAATTTTAAGTAATCTAAATTTTTTCCTAAAATCAAAATTTAGTAAACTAACTTAATGCTAACATCTAATTCTATCTAAAAGATATATTGCTCTTGGTAACATTTGCTAAAAACTGGCTTATAGGAGTGATTTTATGCTTTATCAGGATAACTGTGAAATTTATTAAACTTCATTTAAATGCTATATAAAAGTTTACAGGGTTAAAGTTACATTTTTTCCTGAATATATTTATTTAATTTTTTATTGTTTTTACATTTATTTATATGTGTATACATTGCTTGGGTAACTTCTCCCCCCAGCCCCCAACACCCTCCATTCTCCTTCATACCCCCCACACCCCCTCGCTTCCAGGCTGAACCTGTTCTGCCCTGTTGTTCTACAGTTTTGTTGGAGAGAAAACATAAGAGATAATAAGAAAGATATAGCATTTTCTATACAGAGAGATTCCTAGTGCACCATGAACATGTATATTACAACCCATATTTGTTGATCTCTACCAGAACTCTTCACTACTTCCTGGTCACCTTCCCATAGTGGCCTCTGCCAGATTAAGATTACTATATTTGCTTGCCTGCAGTATGCAATTTGGCCACATTCAAGTTTTAGGTTTTCTACCCTTTTTCTATTCCTCCTGTACACATTCTCCACTTTGTGTGTGACCCGTGTCCATTAATGTTACTGCATTTCTTTTAGGTCTATAATCTGCATATGAAGGAGAACATACAACTTTTGGCTCTCTAAGCCTGGCTAACTTCACTTAAGTTGATGTTCTCCACTTCCAACCATTTGCTTGTAAATGACAAAATTTCATTTTTCTTTGCGGCTGAATAAAATTCTATTGTGTAAAAAAACACATTTTCTTAACCCATTCATTGGTAGTGAGGCATCTTGGCAGTTTCCATAGCTTGGCTACTGTGAATAGTGCTCCAATAAACATGGGTGTGCAGATGCCCTTGGAATAACTTGAGTCACATTCCTATGGGTATATCCCCAGGAGTGGTATTGCTGGATCATATGGAAGATCTATGTTTAGTTTTTAAAGAAGCCTCCATATTTATTTCCAAAGTGGTTGTACTAGTTTACATTCCCACCAGCAGTGTATGAGGGTTCCATTTTCCCCACATCATCACCAACATTTGTTGTTTGTGGTGTTCTTGATGACAGCCATACTAACAGGAGTGAGGTAGAATTTTAGTGTGGTTTCGATTTGCATTTCCTTTATGGCCAGGGATGATGAGCATTTTTCATGTGTTTTTTGGCCATTTGGACTTCTTCCTTTGAAAAAGTTCTGTTTAGTTCAATTGGTTCATTGATTTGGGGGGACTTTAGTTTTTTGAGCTCCCTGCATATTCTGGTTGTCAATTCTTGGTCTTATGTATAACCAGCAAATATTTTTTCCCACTCTGTGTGTAGTCTTTTCAATTTAAAGACCATTTCTTTTTTTGTGCAGAAGATTTTTAATTTCATATAGTTTCATTTGCCCATCCTTTCCCTTAGTTGCTGGGCTGCTAGAGTTCTACTGAGGAAGTCTTTGCCTCTAGAGTATTCCCCACTCTTTTCTGTACTAACTTCAAAGTTTCAGGTCTGATATTAAGGTCCTTAATCCACTTTGAGTTGATACTCATACAGGGTGATAGGCATAGATCTAGTTTCAGTTTTCTGCAGGCAGGTAACTACTTTTCCAAGCCACATTTGTTGAGAAGACTATCTGTTCTCCACCATTTGTTTTTGGCAACTTTGTCAAAAGTAAGGTGGGCATAGCTTTGTGAATTCATATCCAGGTCCTCTATTCTGTTTCACTGGTCTTCATATCTGTTTTTATGCCAGTACCATGTAGTCTTTCTTGTGATGGCTCTGTACTATAGTTTGAAGTCGAGCGTTGCTCTTTTTGGTCAGTATTTCCTTAGCAATTTGCAGTCTCTTGTGTTTCCAAATGATCTTTAGGGTAGATTTTTCAGTCTCTGTGATGAAAGTCATTGGGATTTTGATGGGAATTGCATTGAACATGTAGATTGCTTTTGGTAGTATAGCCATTTCACTATGTTGATTCTACCAATCCATGAGCACAGGATATCTTTCCACCTTCTGTAGTCTTCCTCGATCTCTTTCTTCAGTGGTATAGTTGTCCTTTTAGAGGCCATTTACATCCTTCTTCAGTTTATTCCTCGGTATTTGATTTTTGTGAGGCGATTGTAAAATGGAATCGATTTTCTATATTCTTTCTCAATGTGTTCATTGTTGGTTTATCAAAAGGCTACTGATTTTTGTAAGTGGATTTTGTGTCCTGCTACATCGCTGAAGGTGTTTATGGTGTCTAGGAGTTTTTGGATGGAGTTTTTTGGGTCTTTGAAGTATAGGACCATGTCATCTTCAAATACGGATACTTTGACAGTTTCTTTACCTGTTTGTATTCCTTTTGTTTCTTCTTCTTGCCTTATTGCTCTGACTAGGAATTCCAGGACTATGTTGAATAGGACTCAGGAGAGTGGGCATTCTTGTCTCATTACTGACTTTAGAGGAAATGGTTTCAGTTTTTCCTCATTAAGTATGATATTGACTATAGGTTTGTTATATGTAGCCATTATAATGTTGAGTTATAGTCCTTGTATTCCCAGTTTTCTTAAAGCTTTGATCATGAAGTTGTTTTGAATCTTACCAAAGGCCTTTTCTGCATGTATTGAGATGATCAAGCAGTTTTTATCTTTGCTTCTATTAATGTGCTGTATTTCATTTATTGATTTCCATATGCTGAACCACCCCTGCATCCCTGGGATGAATCCGACTTGGTCATGGTGAATGATCTTTCTGATATGTTGCTGAATTCAGTTTTCCATTATTTTATTGAGGATTTTTTTACCAATGTTCATTAATGAGTTTGGCCTATAGTTCTCCTTTTAGGATGTGTCTTTGTCCAGTTTGGGATGAGTGTAATACTGGCTTCATAGAATGAGTTAGGCAGTGTTCTTTCCATTTCTATTTTTGGGAAAAGTTCAAGGAGAGTTGGTATTATTTCTTCTTTAAAGGTCTGATAAAATTCAGGAGAGATACTGTCAGGTTCTAGAATTTCTTTTTTGGGAGACTATTGCTGCTTCAACTTCATTACATGTTATAGATCTGTTTAGGTGGTTAATATCCTCTTGTTTCAAGTTTGGATGGTCATAAGTATCTAGAAATTTGTCCATTTCTACAAAATTTTCCAATTTATTGGAATGTAGGCTCTCCAAGTAGTTTCTGATGGATCATTGGATTTCCTTTGTGGGGTTTTTTTAAATCTCCCCTTTTTCATTTCTGATGTTACTGATTAGGGCCTTTTCCCTCTTCAGTTTAGCTAGGTTTGCCAGGGGCTTTTCAATCTTGCTTATTTTTTTCAAAGAACCAGTTTTTTGTTCCATTGATTCTTTGTATGGTTTTTTTGGTCTCTATTTCATTAATTTCAGCCTTATTTTTATCATTTCTCTTCTTGTGCTTATTTTCGGTTTTTCTTGCTCTTGTTTTTCTAGGAGTTTTTGATGTAGCATTATGCTGTTTATTTGAGCTCTTTCTGTGTGTTTAATATATGCACTCATGGCTATAAACTTTTCTCTTAGGACTGCCATTGCTGTGTCCCATTGGTTCTGGCAGGTAGTGTTTTCATTTTAATTAACTTCCAGGAAGCTTAATTTCCTTCTCTTATTTTATCTTTGAGCCAGTGATCATTGAGCAATGTGTTATTCAGCTTCCAATTGCTTGCATATTTTCTGTTGTTGTTTTTATTATTGAGTTCTTGTTTTAGTGCATTATGATCAGATAGAATGCAGGGTACTATTTCTATTTTCCTGTATTTGCTGAGGCTTGCTTTGTGTCCTAAGATATATCAATTTTGGAGAAAGTTTCATGGGCTGTTGAGAACAATGTATATCTTGCAATCATTGGATTAAATATTTGGAGACATCAGTTAGGTCCATTTGATTTAGTTCTTTAATTTCTTTATTGATTTTTTTGTTTGCATGATCTGTTGGTGATGGAAGGGTATTAAAGTCTCCCAGTACCACTGTGTTGGAGTCTATATGTGCTTTTAAGTCCTTTAAAGTATGTTTTGTGAAATTGGGTGCACTGACAGTGGGTGCATATAGGTTGATAATTGTTAGCTCCTTATGGTGTGTTTCCACTTTTATTAGTATGAGGTGTACTTTTTTATCTTGTTTGATCAATGTAAGTTTGAAATGTCTGATATAAGTATTGCTAATCCTGCCTGTTTTCAGGGGCCATTGGCTTAGTAAATCTTCTTGTCTTTTACTCTTAGCCAGTGTTTGTTTCTGTCAATGAACTGAGTATCTTGTAAACAACAAATTATTGGATCTTCCTTTTTAATCCAGTTTGTCAAACAGTGTCTTTTAATAGGAGAGTTGAGTCCACTGATATTCTGTTTTAATATGTATGTGGTGATTCCTGCTATTTACTTGTTTTTGTTGTTTAAGTGTTTGATTGTATGCAGCTGAATCAATGCTATTCTCTGATTCTTTATCTTTTCTTCTCCTGTGGTTTGCTACTTCCCATCTTCTAGTGGTTTTGTTTGCTTTCATCTTCTGTGTGCAGAATTACTTTTAGAATCTTCTGTAGTGGTGCCTTGGTGGTCATATATTGTTTTAGTGTCTGCTTATCGTGGGAGATTTTTATTGCTGCATCTGTTTTGAATGATAGTACTGCTAAGTAGAATACCCTAGGGTTGAAGTTATTTTCATTCAATCCCCAAAATACCTCACCCCATGCCCTACTTGCTTTTAAGGTTTCCATTAAGAAATCTGCTGTGATTTTGATGAGTTTACCTTTATATAATATTTTTTTCTCTCTTACAGCCTTCAATATTCTTTCTCTGTTCTATATGCTTGTTGTTTCAATGATAATATGCTGAGGATTGGTTCTGTTTTGGTCAAGTCTGTTTGGTGTCCTGGAAACTTCCTGTATTTTTAAGTGCAAAACTTTCTCAAGATTTGGGAAATTTTCTGGTATTATTTTATTGAATACATTGTGAATCCCTTTTCTTGGACCTCTTCTCCTTCAATGCCCATGATTCTCAGGTTTGATCTTTTTGATTGTGTTGCTGAGTTTTTGCATATTTGCTTCACACCTCTTGGGTTGTTTGACTAAGATTTTTTCTGTTTTTTCTTTAATATCTATTTTATCTCTGAATTCTAAAATTCAGTCTTCCACTTGTTCTATTCTGCTGGAGTGGCCTTCCACTGTGATTTTTGTTTCTGTTTGATTCTTTTTTTCCTACATTCTCTATATCTTTGTTCAACTCCTCTTTTATATTTTATTTCCACTTTAATTCATTTATCCCTCTTTTTATAGTGCATTGTGTTTCACTTTGGTGTTTGTCTAAGTCATCTCTGACCTCATTTATTTATTTCTGTGTCTTCTCATGCTTTTTATTTTTGGCATCCTGAACTTTTGGTTCATCTTGTACATTGAGTGCATCTTGTACATTTTGGTTAACAATGTCTAGTATTTCCTACATGAATTTCACAGTTATTTCTTGCAATATTTCTTACTTGAGGGTGTTTTTGTGGGCATTGCTGGCCTCCTTAGTGACATTTGTCATTGTTTTGTTGAGGTCTGGAACTGGGTATCCATTTTCTTCATTTCGCACCAAGTCCTGTATTGAATTATTATATTTTTTGAGGACAGTGGTTTACATGCCTTTTTTTCTTCCCATTTCTCCACTTGGTGCTGTGCCACTATGTTCTTAATAAGCTAGTTGGTGGTTTTAATTGCCTGCTTTCTTTCCCTTGAGTTAATTTTTGTGTTGTGATTCTATGGTCATTAGCTTGGTTGGTGTGCTATTTCTTTCCCTGACCTGGAGGTTTAATTTAGCAACAACTAATTCACAGGTTCAATGCCTAACCAATTGTTCATATATTATATAGTAGACTCATTGGTGATATTATTTATAAACAATGTGATTTGGAGGAGTAGTGCTTGTTAGCTTAGATATAGAAATCTGGGAAATTGGTGAAGTTGGCGCCTTTGTGGGGTGGGTGAGTGGCGGAACTGGCATGGGGGCTTCTCGGTTTTGTGGCCCTTGTGTTTGTTTAGGTGTATTTCTGTTGTAGTGCAGGGTGCTTGTGTCAGGGATTGCAAAGGGTTTGGGTTGTGTAAAATTGTTACAGTAGGCTAGTCAGCAGATGGTGAGTGTGTAGGAGTGAAGGATAGTGTGGTGACAGGTTGAGGAAGGATGGGTAGGGAAAGTGAAGATGGGGGAGAGAGTAGATTAGAAGAGGTAGAAAGGGTATTTGGGAAGGAGAAAAATAGACTGTAGCACAGGAGAAGGAAGGAGAGTGGAGGGGGTAAGAATAGGGATGAGATCCACAATCTCGGATCTCCCTAAAGTTATATTTTTAATACAAAGTGACTAACATTTGGTCAACAGAAAACAAGTCTATTTGGGGGAATTAGCACTGTCTTCATAAGCTTATAAGAGTTGTGAAAGCTTTGATTTTTGTTTGCTCTGCACACCTACATCTGTGTAGCTGTGATGTTAATTGTTGCTATCTTTAAATGTTAAATGTACTTAAATTCTCTAAGTATGTTTTCTAAAATTAAAAACAGTGCCATTTAATTAATAATTGTACATTTGTCCCCTGTAAAGTATATCTGTAATACTCTAAAGGCAAAATTGAAAGGAGGAATTTATTATGTTAATAAAATGTCATTTTTTTGCACTAAAGTGCAAGTTTTAAATATATACTTGAGATAAGGAGAACTTAATGGTACTAATTAATGCTGCCAATCATAACTGTTACCTTAAAATGCAATATACAATAAACATTGTCAAATTACTAAACAGATATCTACAGTTTAGATCCTTCTCTAAGACATTTACAATCAAGTTCCCAGAAAACATTTCTGGCAAGCATTTATTTCTCAAAGAGTCATCTATTTAAATATTTGTTACCATTGGTTTTGTATTTTCCTTATGAAACTTTAACTGTTTTCTGTTGATACTTCACAAAATACAACATAAATAGCATGTTTAAAAAATTGTCCCCTTACCTACAAAAAAATAGGCTTTCTTACAGCTAAGAGGTTAAAAAGAATGGGTCCTTATATGTGGGTATTTTCAATAGGCAATTTAATTAGAGTTTTATTCTTAGCAATTAAATCTATTCCATAATGATACTTCAATTAGTAAACTGGACAACAACAAAAAGCCCCTTCAAAACGTAAATATTTACTGGAATTTGCCACAGCTGTAATAATCCTGAATTTAGCTAAGACTTTAAAACTAAAGCATAAGACATTATATTCAAAGGGTGAAAAGGTCTGCAGTCTATGACTAATTCTGCAAAACTCTCAAGTGATGTCATATCCAAGGAGTCTAGCAAAACTTTTAAAATCCCACCTATCTTGCTTCAATTATTTGGTCTTTTCATTAGCATGCCTAACTCATATGGACACCTATCAAGGGGAGATGTCTTCTATTCCTATGACAGATTGCTACTTTGAGCCTGTATGTTACATGTAACATGTCATTGTTTTCCATTTGAGAGACTCTTTGGAGAGACCATGTGGTCACAGGAAATGCTGCCATCATGATGGAGCCACTGTGTGTTCAACCCTATATTGCCACTCCTTAAGGATAGGGTGCCATCTTGCATCCTCTAAAAATATTGTAACTATTTCATTATTAAAAATCTCTACATCACTATAGTTTTTATACATTTTTTACTACATTGATCTGTTAAGGATTGGACAAAGAATAGAGTATTTGTGTTAAAGACCTGTTAAAAACTATTTAGAAAGTCTACCTAACTAATCTACTAAAGATAATAACAAAAATTGAGTTGTTTAAGAGAGTGCTCTGAATGAATGTGATTATTTTATGTGTCATTGTGTGCTTTCACTGTAAGTCTTAGTCTGTCTCCTACCTGTGTACTTGTGGCCACTAAATTTTTGAGCTTACATATGCATACTTGTATTTGATATTCTTTTGCATGCCTAGGTCAAAATGTGTGCGTGTGTGTGTGCATGTGTGTGTGTGTGTGTGTGTGTGTGTGTATTTGGATGTCTTTAGAATGGTTTTTAAGCTAATTTTATAAAGTTAATGTGCACAACTATCTCAAAAGTCTTAGGAAGTTCTAATTCCAACCAGACCAAACTATCCTTTGCCTTAGGACAAAAGGAAATTTATAGACAATCTCAATTTGTTTTATTCTACTCTGAGTATAATTTAAATTTGATTCTTCTATAATTAGGTTTATTAACCCATATGTTCTTGTAGATTACTATTATAAAAAAGATACTTTAGTGTAATTTTTTCCTAAGTATTTTAAGGTGTCAGGTTGCTAAGAGTTTTATTTAAAACAGTGTTATCTAAATTTGGGTTTTGAAAAGGTTTGTTCAAGATACAAATTAACGTTTATAAGTTTATACACACACACACACACACACACACACACACACATATATATATATATATATATACACATATATATGATTGTTTGGGCTATATTTTAAAGTTTGCTTGGAGAGTTTTCTAAGGTCATTGAGTGTTTAAAAATGGGTTTCTGTTTTATCAAAATAACTCTCAGGATATTTTGGTGCTAAGGCAGATACAAAATTTTACCAAAACCAAGCAAAAGTTCACCCTCCAGATGGGATATTGGTATTTATTTCTTATCAGTACTCAAGTCATGACTCTCAGTCATTGGGTTTTCTAATTTTATGCTTACTCCCTTATCTCTGTTTCTGTATTTAATCATTTGAGACATTAATCTTGTTGGTTTATAATTATCTTTTTAAAAAAAACTGTACTTGTTTCCCTATTCTTCTCAATTTAAGGGTTACTACAAACCCATGGCCTGATGTGAAAAATGACCACAAGTGATGGATTTGTACTAACCAAGCTTACCTTGGAGTGATTTGGATTCTGTACTTTTTACAAAAGTTCATATTTAAGATGCTTCCCTTTCTACACTGAACAAAATGTTTTTAAAGAAAGAAATCCAAATGGCTAAAAAACACATGAAAAAATGCACAACATCTCTGGCCATAAAGGAAATGCAAATCAAAACCATACTAAGATTCTACCTTATTCCTATTAGAGTAGTTACCATCAAGAACACCACCAACAACAAATGTTGGTGAGGAGGTAGGGAAAAAGGTACACTCATACACTGCTGGTAGAAATGTAAGCTAATACAACCACTATAGAAAACAATGTGGAGGCTCCTTTAAAAGCTAAAAATAGACCTTCCATATGATCCAGCAACACCACTCCTAGGGATATACCCAAAGCAATGTGAGTCAAGTTACTCAACGACATCTGCACATCCATGTGTATTGCAATGTTAGTCACAATAGCCAAGCTATAGAAACAGCCCAGATGCCCACTACTGGAAAATAGATTAAGAAAATGAGGTATTTATACACAATGGAATTTTCCTCAGCCACAAAGAAGAATGAAATGTTGTCATTTGCAGGTAAGTGGATGGAACTGGAGAACATCATCTTAAGTGGAGTTAGTCAGGCTCAGAATGCCAAAAATAACATAGTCTCCCTCATATGTGGAGTATAGACCTAAAACAAATGCAGCAATATTATGGGACATGGGTCACCCTAAGGAGAAGCCAGAAGGGATAGGACAAGTGAAGGATACTAAAAACTTGAATGTGGTTAATGTGCTCGTAGTACAGGAATGAATACAGAAATCTTAACTTGGCCAGGGCCACCATGTGAAGTGGACTAAGGAGGAGTGAAGAAGACTGGAAGAGGTGAACCAATTGGGGCTACAATACAAATATGCATGGAAATGACACAAGGAAACTCCATGTGTAGCGGTATCTTTTTATCTCAAACTAGCAAAAACTTCGTGTTTCTCTTTTTATCTTTTATGTTTTTTTTTTTTACAAAATCAGAGAACAGGAGGGCAGAACAGGTTCTGCCTTGGGAGTGGGGGGTTGGCACTGGTGGGAGTGGGAACGTGGCAGGGACAAGTACAGAAGGATGAGTATGGTGCAAATAATGTACACACATGTATGCAAATGCAGAAATGATAGTTGTTGAAACTATGCCAGGAATCAGGGGAGAGGAGGTGAAGGTGAACAGTGGAGGGGGTAAATTCAAATATGACATATTTAATACATTGCAGAAACCTTTGTAAATACTACAATGTACCCCTAGCCAGCACAACAATGAAAAAGAGAATTTAAAAAGTAAAATATGTTGTTAACTCATTTGATGTCCAAAACAGGCAGTGGGTCAGCCTTGGCACCAGGCTATGAGTATCTGACCCTTGTATTAGAGTAACCACTATCATCTAGAACAAGAACAAGAAATCCCAGCCTATCATGATAGAGAGAGCTGAGTATCACTATTTATTTTTTGGCAGAGGTCTCTAGCACTGGGCTAGTGGAAGAAAACAGAATAGCTATGTATTCATGTGCATCAATATATATATATGTATAAATATATATATGTATGAATATGCATTTGCTGTATAAATATTAATTCATGCTGCTAAAAAAGATGGTTCCTTATTAACCCTCAACTGATTTTCTTTCTTTATACTGTTATCTTTTCATTTTACATGTTTTTTTCATTAGTCTATTTGCCCACTGTGTAATAGTTCTGATGCTCAAATAAATGGGTTCACATTCAGGATAAGCAGAAGCCGGGTCTAGAGGACCTGCAACTGACACTTCAAAGTTATAACAAGCATGACTTGATAATCTGGGAATTGATCTTGCCTTTCATAAGAGCAACTTTTCTCCTTCCCTTTTCCTCTCTCTCTCTCTCTCTCTCTCTCTCTCCACCAATCAGCATAGGGAATTCCATTCAACAGCCCTTGTGCAAGGGTGAATGGATTTTCCCTTCACCCTCTTTCTCTTTCCTCCAGTCAACATAGGGGAAACCAACATATTCACTTGGCTGTATCCTTACCGAGAGTGCTTTGATCTTGGTAACCAAAAATAAGATGACAAGTTCTCTACATAGCTCTTTACATCCTGCAAACTATTATATACATCCTGGATAAATTGGCTGCTTGCCAGACACAAAAACCCTAAGGTACTTTTTCTGGTAACATTGAGTTTAAACTTAGTTTCAAACAAAGTAAAAATCCTTATACATGTCTATAATACTGCTAGTACCTTATACATGTATCTAAATATTACACATCATTTATAGGTTTAAAAATGCATGCATATAAAAAGGTACATTTTATTTGATAAGGTCTTTAACCATTCTGCTTCTTATGACAAGCACCAAAAGTTCTGCCATTTAGGCCGGACATCTGTCTGTCAGATAAACATTGGTTTATCTGACATCTGTTTGTCTAATAGAAATTGGTTTATCTAACATTGGTTAGATATGCATTGTTTTACATATATATATGTAAATATATATGTATATATATGTTTTACATATATATATAAATATATATGTATATATATGTTTTACACATATATGTATGTATACAGATAGATGATAAATTGATAGGTAGATAGATAGATATAGCATTAAAACAGGGAATATTTGATTACTAACCTTCTCCTAACCATCAAAAATTTAGAGTTTTTTCAGTACTGTATTGACCTAACCAAAATTCAAATTTTAAACTGTGATTAACCATGGTTACTTTGAGGTTTGTTATTACAGTTTTGATCTTCCAGGAGCATATACAGGCAAGCCCACAAAAATGACTCTAACAGATGCTTATCTGTCAACAAGACATTTGGGGTCATTTTGTATTTTCCTTGTAAAGCTTTATAAGTGTTTTCTATTGACAATTTACAACAATTTAAAGATATCAGTATATCCCCTATGGGATGGACAATAAGGTTAATTAAGCCCAGCCTAAGACCCATTTTTAATAAATCTCTTTGTTGCTTTATTTGGCTAGAAAGTTTGCATTGGCACTGACTTCTGATCTGTTTGATGTGTTATTCACCCTCCCCTGTGGGACAAAATCTGACTTTCTGGAAGAAGCAATGACTTTTTTTAAGAAGCTACTCCTGCTCTGAGGGAAAAAAGTGCCAAATTGGCAAACTCTTCAGAGACCACTGTTGAGAGAAACAGTTTAATAGGACACAACCCCTGAGTGGTTGGCATCCCCCAACTGTTCAGCCACCTGATCAGTTGAAAAGGACTACATAAATGAGGGGACTTCTCTAGATCCAGATGTAGTCAATTAAGCCAGACCTCTAAAATTAATCAAAACCAAGAGATTTTAAAAAGAGGTTCTTACGCATTTGCTCTAATATTTAAGCCTTCTAGGCTTCTGACAAAAGGCAAACTCATGTGTTTTGCCAAGGCCTTCTGTTTAAGCAAAGGCAATATAAATTTCCCTGGTATCTATTTTATGCTTAGGGACACTGACCCATTGATATTTATCCTCAAATTGGACTGGCACCTGCCCCCTGGTACACCTGGACCCTAATGTACATATTTCCCCAATCAGTTCTCAACTGACCATTATAGTGCCAGTCCAAAGCAGAGGGCCATTTAAGAGTTAAGAATAGCTACAGGTATAAATACCTGTAGGCAAAGTAACCATAAGACTCTCTGTCACTTTTCAAAACGAAAAGTTATATTCTTTATACTTCTTGCTACACCTGGCAGGTCCCCTTCTGACAGTTCTATAATTGATATTGTTCAGGTCATGCCTACTAAACCAAATTTATCTCTTCTAGGATAAAAGTCTTTAGGACTAGCATGATGAGACAACAGGTCTATTGATCTCTACAGATGAATAAAATCTCCATGAACAACTCAGATCTCCATGAAGGGCCTTAATTGTTCTGGATAATAAATTCAGACACCTTGTATTCAAATGAGCTCCAAGGGAAAGAAGTGGGAGAGACAATTTCCCCTTGTGGGAAGGGTCTGCTGCCCCTTGTCATCTCAAAGCAGATACTGAAAATGTCTGACCCCCCATATCAGTAACACCCAAAAATGAATTTTTTGGAATATTATCTCTCAGGTAGAATTTGAGGCAGACTAGGAGTAGGGAAATTTTGGGACTTATATGCAGTTTGCCCAGGGATTGCCCAAACCACCTGCACCTGGCTGGGCACTGCCCATGCCCCTCTCCACTCACTGAGTATTGGATTGGAATCTCAGTGGTCTCCCCTTTCCATAGGTTATCATAGATTTTAAAAGCATGTGAAGAACAGAAACACAGTCTCTCAGCCTCTGGCTTCCACCTGGTCCTCATCAAGCTTTCCTTTGCATCTCTTCCTAACTTTTAATAAATTCCATCTACACCCACATGTCCTGCTATGGATTCTTCCATGCAGGACAAAGAATTTGGAAGTCTTCTGATCACAGACTGAACTAGTGCCATTAACAGGAGAACAGGAAATTTTAAAGTTTCCTCACAACAAAAGAAATGGTTTCTAAATTGAAGAAGCTGCCCACAGAACGGGAGAAAATCTTTGCCAGCTATACATCAGACAAGGGATTGATATCAGAATATACAGGGAGCTCAAAAAACTAAACTCCCCAAAATTCAATGACTCAATGAAGAAATGGGACAATGAACTGAACAGAGCTTGTTCAAAGGACAAATTCCAAATGGCCAAACAGCACATGAAGAAAAGCTCAACATCCCTGGCCATAAAGGAAGTATGAATCAAAAGCACAGTCAGATTCCATCTCACTCTTGTTAGAATGGCTACCATCAGGAACATAAACAACAATAAATGTTGGCAAGGATGTGGGGGAAAAGGAACCCTCATATACTTCTGGTGGGAATATAAATTAATAAAACCAGTATGGAAAACAGTATGAGGTTTCTCAAAACTCTAAAAATAGAACTGCTATGTGATCGAGCAATTCCACTCCTAGGCTCCTAGGGATATACCCAAAGAAAAAGTCAGGTTGCAGCAAAGGCACCTGCACACTGGTGTTTATTGCAGCATTATTCACAATAGCTAAGGTATGGATAGTCAAGATGTCCCATTAGTGGTGTATGGATTAGGAAATTTAGTATTTATAGACAATGGAATTTTATTTAACCACAAATAAGAATGAAAATTTGTCACTTGCAGGTAAATGAGTGTAACTTAAATGAAGTTATCCAGATGCAGAAGACCAAAAGTCACATTTCCTCTCACATGTGTACTATAGACCTAATACAAATACAATAATACTATGAAAACCATGGCACTCTAAAGATTGTCACATATGAGAGAGCTAGGGTAAAAGAAGGAAGTTAAGAAGGTGAATAAGGTTGATGTACTCTCTAATCAAAACTGAATAAAGAGTTTGTAAGCAGGTTAAAACCACCATGAGAAAGGGACTAAGGTAGAAAGAAGAAAAATATAGATGAACCAAATTACACTATAATACATATAAACATGGAAGTGCCACAGGGAACTTACCATGTTGTTATCTTAAACAATCAAAAAATATTTCCTTCCTCTTTTTTTCTTATACAAAATCAGGGAAAAGGAGAACTAAACAGGTCCTGCCAGGAGTTGAGTTTGGCACCTCTGGGAGGGGGAGTAAGTGGGGAAATACTGAAGGAGGGTAAATATTGTGCAAATATTGTGTACACATGTATGCAAATAGAAAAGTGATATCTGTTGAAACTATTCCAGGAATGAGGAGAGGGCAGAATGAAGACAGAAGTGGAGGGGAAAAATTCAATTATAATGTATTTGACATATTATAAGAAATTCTGTAAATGCCACAATGTATGTCCACTCAGCACAATAAAAATATACATTCTTTTATTATGCAGAATTAATTTCTAGAATATTTAAGTAGACAGATTATTTTAACTTCAAAGTAATAGATATATAGTAGGTTACTATTAAATAAAATGTTACATAATCTCAAAATGTGTCTAAATACTTTGAATATTAATAAGCCCATTGGATATTTATACTAATTATATTTGTTAAACACTGATTTTTTTTATTTAGATAAAAATTCATAAAGATGTTGCTTATGACTAGTTATAAGCCCAGAACTCTATACTGCATGTTAAGGGAGATATGAGAGAAAAAATTATATGTAGTCACTTTTCCTAAGAAACTCATAGCTAACTTAGGAAGATAAGACATATAAAAATGGAAGTATTAAAGCAATAAAGGCTGAATTTCAGGTACTTAGGAGGTGCTGTGTTATAGAACCTAGGTATAAAAGGAGCTCTTCAAAAGGAAAAGTATAATTTGGACTGAAGTAACTCAGTGAAGACTTTGTAGAAGTAATGAAGTCTTAGTTGGAAATACTAGAATATTTTAATATTGGGGGTCAGAAAGATATTTTGTATTTCTTCACATCATTAGTAAATTCATGAAGGTGATAATTAACACAGAATGCATGAGGAATTTTATATTACTAGATAAGCCAGCCAACTTTGATTATATTTCACAGTCAGTTATATAAGAATGATGTTCTGAGAAGATCCTTGGCTTTTATAGATGAAAAAATATTTTGAATTTTTATTTCAAATATAATTCAGAACTACTAAAATTGTTTGTGTAGAGAAATGGGCATTTAGGAGAATTACCCTAACAAAGTTAGAATAAAGTTCAGAAGAGCCATATCTATACCAGATTCCATGCTATGGTGTATAGTGTTCTAAGAACTCTTTGAATATTAATGATCTGCCTTAAGCTTTAGCACATGCGATAACTGAATTTTACTTTAAATCTTACAAATATTTTGTGAAGATGACTGAGTGAAATTTGGTATTATCTGAGCCTTTCTTTAGATTATTATTCTTATTACATACTACAAGTATTGGGCAAAAGATTTTCAGTTAATATTTTTGGAAGATAATTAAAGTAAATCATACAGTTTCACTTTACTAACATCTGAAAGTCTGCTTTTACTATCCTTATGAGACAATGCCAATTATGGAAATATAATGTTCTATAAAACCATGGAATATGAACAGATATTTTACTTATTGTGACCATCTGAAAAAAATGCAATACAGGCTGTGGCAGGAAAATAACTTCTCAAAACACCATTAAAAACAGGAGGTCTAAACTCATTGAAACTTTATTATATGCATGAACAGTTCCTGGAACAATAGAAAACTATGCAGGATTATGTAGACAATCTGCTATTTAACACAGATGTTGGACTTCCTACCATGCCCTAGAAATGAATAGCCAGTTTATTTGCTTGTGCTCAGATGATTGTTTTTAGAATTAGCCTTTATGGAGAAAATATAGTGAAGAAATAAATATGAGGCAAGTCTTGCAGTACTTTGGTTACTGGTTTCATTTCATAATGTAATAGTACTAGCTAAGTATGAAAAGAAGAGAGTTGCAGTAGCATTCATGGAGACAACCCCCCCCAAAAAAATCTATAGCTCTAAAGATATCTAATCAGTGTTGAATACATAAAATATTTGACAAGGAAAAATGTGAATTGTTAATGATGCCAGAGCTACATTCTATGGGCAAAGCCAGGAAGCATGCTATGTATTAGCAACCAGATTTGATAATTTCAGGAAAGCTGGCCCACAATTCAGCTCATTACATTTTTCCTTGTACTTACTAAATTTCAAGTAGTAAATTTGTCCCTTGAGAGCAAAAAGACTGAATCACAATTTATGCCAGTCGAAGGCTGGGTTCCAAATGGCTTAGGCATATGACAGAGGAATGGTGACAAGGATCCTTTCTTGGGAAATTGGACACCACTCTCTTGCAGGAGGTTTAGTATGTGGCATGTGGGAACAATCAGAGGCAGACAAAGCAGCCACAGACCTCAAGGGGAAGTAGCAATAAGGATTGGGTCAAATTGGAAGTCTTTGCCAAGAGCTTGGTTTAAAAATGGCATTGATGGAAACTCTTTTTCTAAAACAATAAGCAGGTTGGGAAAGTAGGTGGATGAACTCCAGTTTTTGGTGCAGAAAATCATGATAGAATACTTGGAAATAATTACAAGTTCTTTTGTGTGCCAGGAGAATAATGGGAATATTGTTTCAGCCTGCTTTTGCATTTTGTGAAGTAACTTGTAAACATATGCTATTACATATTTAGGGGATGTAGAAATAATTAGTTTATTGACTTGTTCATCATTTCTTTTGTGTTTTTTCATGTCAATCAACAATTAACAAATATTAAGAGTCTACTCTGAACACTGCACTGTGGCAAAAATAGAATGAATTTCAAAGTGACATGTGATATGGTTTTTGTATTGAAGAACTTATGAGAAAATTAAAGACACAGGAAAACATGAATGTACTACAAGCCTGTTGATTCTAAGTGTAAGAAGAAAAATACAAATAATAAGTGCTATACATTTTCCAAATAAGAATAAAATGAACAAAGAGGTATTAAATGGGAGATGGAATTAAAGTACAATTATAAATAATAGGTTGACAACATATGAGCAAAACAAGTATGCCAGATCAAAAACAATGTGTAAAATGGCAGAGAATGTAATTGAGTTATAAGACTTAGAAAACAGGACATGATTCATTAATTTATCAAATATGGCATTCCAACTTATAGAAATTAAACTGAAATACATTGGAAGGCTGTGTCCTATTGACATGTGTTACTACACTGCTATTGGAAAAATATTATTATATAGAGAGTGAAATGGGACAAGGAAATAGAAGAGCCAGAGGCGGGCAGATTCTCTTGGTTATAGCACAGTGGTTAAAGCATATGATCAGGAATGATATTTCATAGACATGGAGGAAGAGTTAGAAATAGTGAGAGACTTTGGATGAACAAGTATAAGTTTATTTTTGCCAAAGAGAACTGTATTTGCAAGACATCTACATTTAACCTAACTATACTGTGAATTATACAAACTTGGAAAGTTAATGGTATTTCACTAGGATATGATATCATCTCTTGCAAAATAAAGGAGATTAGTATAAAGTTCTTTAAAGTTTTCCAGACTGAATTTATAAATTCATAATTTTAGAAGTATGTGTGAATTTGATTAAGGAAGATGAGAAAAAAGGATATAATTTTAAATGATTGAGAACTGCTAAAAATTTAAATATTGCAAGTTCCATTATGTAATGTGGGGATTCAGAGACACCAGTCAGTTATATAGAAAAGTCTCAAGTTCATATTTGAGTAAACCAAGTAAAATGCCATAGGGAAAGTCAAATGATTTTATCTAGGAATGAGTAAAAAATCCAGGTTTACAGTTTGAGAAAGAGATGCCAGAAATAATATCAATATAAGTAATTCTTGCTTTACACAGTAGTGTGCAACCACAATAATAATCATGCAAACTGTAACCATGCAAAATCAATGGAGAATAGTCAATTGTTTCATGATCTTTGAAAATTATAATAAGACAGGATTCTATACATGAAAATTCTAAAGATTCAACCAAAAGACCATTATAACTTTTAAACAAATTCAGCAAAATAGAAGTTAAAATAAACTTAGAAAAATCAGTAGTTTTCTATATGACAATAATGTACTCACTGAGAAAGAAACCAATAAATAAATTTCATTCATCATAGAAACAAAAATAAAATAACTTAGAATAAACCTAATTAATGATTCAAAGTAAATTTACAAAGGAAATTGCAAAAGAATGAAGAAGTTACTAAAAGATGAAAGTTCTCCCACATTCATGGATAGGGAGCATTAACATTTTGAAAATGGTAATACCAAAATCAATCTAAAGGCTCAATGCAATCTCCATGAAAATTCCAAGACATTCTTCACAGAAGTAGAAAAAACAATTAAAAGTTCATATAGAAGTGTAAATGACTCTGAATAGCAAAAAAAATTTAAAAAAAGAAAAGAAAAAGAAAAATCGTGAGAAGAAAGAGCAATGGTAGAAGTTTCATAATAATTGACTTAAAATTACATTACAGACATAATTTAAAAAAATGCATTATATTGTCATAGAAACACACAGGTAGCCATGGAATACAATAGAATCCCAGAAATAAATGATCACAAATTCTGGGCAAAGGTGCCCAAAGCATACATTGCAGAAAATACAGCCTCTTATATTATTGTCCTAGGGGGAAAAAATGTATGTTTACATGCAGAAGGTGTAAACTAAACCTGAATTGTTCATCCTTCACAAAAGCCAACTTAAAATGTCTCAAAGATGTTAATGCAATATCTGAACTATGAAAACTACTAGAGGGAAGCATAGGGAAAATCACTTCAAGGTATTAGATATCCCTAATAATAATCCCTTAGCTCAGGAAATAAAAGCAAAATTGACAAAACAAGATCATACTGAATTAAAAAATATTTTTACAGTGCAAAGAAAATAATAAACTGAGTGAAGAGGAAACCTATAGAATGGAAGAAAATCTTTACCAGATATTCATCTGACAGAGAATTAATATTCAGAATACATAAAGACCTAAAACAACTAACAACAAAAAAGAAATAATACAATCAATAAAAGGATAAATAACTTAAATACATGCTTCTCATAAAAATGTACAAATGACCAATAAATATATGAAACAAATGTTTAGTATCTTTAGCCATCGGTGGAACAACAATTAACCCTTCAGTGAGATTCCATGTCACCCCAGGTAGAACAAGTATTAAAAACAGAAAAAGTCAGGCATCTGATGGCTCACTCTTGAAATCTTAGCTCCTCAGAAGGCAGAAATCAGGAAGATCATGGTTTGAAGCCAGCCCTGGGCAAATAGTCTCAAAAATACCCAACACAAAACAGGGCTGGTGGAGTAGCTCAAGTGTTAGAGTTCCTTCCTAGCAAACATGAGGCCTTGCATTTAAACCACAGCACCACAAACAAAAGAGAAAAGAATAAAACAAAAGCATAACACAAGCACTACTGGAGAAGTTGGGGAGAAAAAGGAATAATTTTTACTGTTATCACAAATAGCCACTATAGAAAGCAATATAGAAGCTATCATAAAAGGAAAAGTAAAACTATCACATGAGTCAGCTATCCCACTACTTTACCTATGTAAAAACTGAAAAAAAGTCAGTACACAGAAGAGATACCTACATGCCCATACTTTCTATGGCACAATTCACAACAGCCAAGACAGGATCATCCTAGCTGTTCACAGACATATAATTGAGTAGTGACGATATTGTATATCAACACAACAGTGTGCAATTCTGTCTTAAGAAGAATTAAGTCCCATAATTAGCAGGAAAATGAATGGAACTGATAACCATCTTTTTAAGACAAATAAGCCAGGAGATTCCCAGATGGCAAACAGCTTAGGGACACAGAAACCCTGAGCTCCAAAGTTTCAGAAAAATACGTCAGAGTCATGGTAGCAAGGATCAGGTATCTCTGATTTTTGTTCCAACTAAATTACCACAAATACATAAAGTGCACATAAGATTAAATGACCAACCCTTAAAGTAGCCAGGGAAGTACCAGAGCAGGATGGGACCAGCACAGTATTGGTTCACCTGCAGAAAAGATGTTTCTTCCATTTTTTTTCTCTTTTTCTTCTTGCTTCCTCTGTCTTGATTGAAAAAAGCAAAAACTCAATGCACAGAACTACAGAATAAATTGAGCAAGAATCTGAAGTGATGGACCCACCATATTACACCAGAATCTTGGACTCTTGTTTACCTGCATCCTGCTGGAACTGATCCATTATCACCTGAGTGAATCTGCAACCTCAGCAGGTGAACATGACATATCACCTGCCCTTGAGGGAACCACATAATCTAGTGCAGCTGGTTAGCAGATTGTTACTCCATTGGACAAAATTTGTGGCAATAAATGGAAGGAACAATTCATCTCTGCCTGGTAGTGGTGGGGTGAAACACTGAGTTTATCTCACCTGAGTAGGGGCTGAGTGGAAGTCTGGGTTAGACTAGCCTGTTGGGGGTGGGATGGAACACTAAGCTGACTTAACCAGACTGGTGGCTGGCAGAGCAACAGAGCTGCTCTGGTGAAATCACCAACATATTTGACTACCTTGGAGAAACTGGTAGTGAGCTGAAAAATGATAGATCAAAAAGCTCAATTTCAGCTTGCCCTGAAAAAGGGACTGACTATTGCTCACAATCCAGCTCCTGGTGGGACCACTTCAGAGAACACACCTGCACCAGACAGTGCATCCCATCAAGGAAAGCCTGGGCCCAAACACCCTGAGCCCAGTTATTGTCACACAGCCCAGTATACCCACCTTAAGAAGGGACAGAGACATTGAGAAAACCCTTGTCAAACGTGTCAGCACGTGAATTTGAAATCAGAGGAAAGAGTACAATGAACTGATTTTTTTTCTTTTTTATTAAGTATTTTTATTTTTATTATTATAATTTTTTATTTTTATGTTCTAGGTGATAAAAATATCACCTATGGGTTTATCATATATTACATAAATAACTGGTTTGTCATTGAATTTGTGAAATTGTTACTACCTAGTTATACCTCCAGGTTAGGGAATAGAAGTATTACAACTTAGCTTGCAACTAAGCTAATCAAAGTAAAGAAATTAAGTCAAGGGAAATAAAACAGGTGATTAAAACCACCAAGTAACTAATCAACAGCACCTAAGCAAAATACAAAATAGAAACATGGGGAGAAAAAGAAGGCAGGAGAATAGAAATCCTCAAAAGAATTAAAATAACACAATACAAGATTTGATGGACAGCAAACAGAATGAATCTCCAGTTTCTGACCTCAAAAGAATAATGATAAGAAAGTTCAAGGTGCTTAAAGAGGATCTTAAAGAAAACATGTAAAATCAATTCAATGAATATCAAGACAGCATGGATAAAAAACTCAATAAGACACAGGAACAGCTAAATGAAGTCAGAGAGGAGTTTGACAAACTCCAAATTGAAACAAAGGAGGCTATTAAAATAAGTATATGAAATAAAGAAGACAATACAAGATGTGAAAGAGGAGAATAAAAAAAGATACAGAAAGTGTCAGGGAAAAAAAATCAAACAGAAATCTTAGAAATAAAAGGTTCTTAAATCAAGTAAAAAATATGATTGAAAGCCACTCCAGCAGACTGGAACAAGTGGAAGGCAGAATTTCAGGGCTCAAAGACAAAATCGATATATATGAAAAAACAGAAGAATCCTTAGGCAAAAACTCAAGAGCTGCAAAAGGAACACACCAGAATTCTGAAAATTCATCAAAAGACCAAACCTGTGAATCATGGGAATTGAAGAAGGAGAAAAGGTCCAAATCAAAGGTATATATAATATACAGCAGAAAATTTCTCAAGAAGTGTTCAGGTACAGGAAGCCACCAGGACACCAAACAGACATGACCAAAATAGAACCTCTTCATGGCATAGTATATTTAAAACAATTAGCACAGAAAACAAGGAAAGGACTTTGAAGGCTGCAAGATAGAAAACCCAAGTAACATTTAAAGGTAAACCTATCAAAATAACAGCAGATTTCTCAAAAAAAGAACCCATAAAAGCAAGAAGGGCATGGAATGAGGTATTTTGAGGACTGAATGAAAACAACTTCAGCCCTAGGATACTCTATCCAACAAAGCTATCATTTATAGTTGAAGGAGGAATAATAACCTTCTGTGAAAAACAGAAACAAAAGCAATACATGACCACTATACCACCACTACAGAAGATCCTGGAAGGAATCCTATACACAAGATGAAAACAAACAAACCCATGGAAAAATGGGAATTATTAAAATTCAAGAGAAGACTAGATAAGTAATCAGAGAATAGCATAGAATTAGTTACACACACACAAACCCTTGCACAGCAAAAACAGCTAAATGGCAGGAATTACCACATACCTCGCAGTATTAACACTGAATATTAATAGACTCAACTCCCCCATCAAAAGACATAGATAGGCAAACTGGATTAAAAAGTAAGATCTGGGCTGGGCCATGGCTCAAGTGGCAAAGCGCCTGCCTAGCAAGCAGGAGGCCATGAGTTCAAACCCCAGTGCCAGCAAAAATAAAAATACACTAAAAAAGAAGACCTAACAATATGTTGTTTACAAGAAACCCACATTATGGACAGAAACAAACATTGCCTTAGAATGAAAGCATAGACAATTTACCAAGCTAATAGCCCAGAAAACAGGCAGGAGTAGCAATACTTATATAAGATAAAGTAGACTTCAAACCTAAATTAGTCAGAAGAGACAAAGAAGGTCACTTCATGCTAATAAAAGGAGCAATGGAACAAGAGGAAATAGCAATCATTAACTTATATGTGCTTAATGTTGATGAAACGAACATCATTAAACATATACTAAAGGATTTAAAAACACAGATGGACCCCAACACAGGGGTGGTGGGAGACTTCTATAATCCTCTATAACCAATAGATAGGTCATCCAGACAAAAAAATGAACAAAGAAACTCTAGAATTGAATGACACCATAGATCTAATGGACCTGACAGATGCCTACAGAGTATTCTATCCTGCAACAGCACAATATAACTATTCTCAACAGCCCATGGAACTGTCTCCAAAATAGTCCATATTATAGTCTACAAAACAAGTCTTAACAAACATTAGAATATTGAAATAACCACCTGCATACTGAATGACCACAACACAATAAAACTACAACTTAACAATAAAATAAACAGCAGAAAATACTCAAGCAACTGGAGGTTGCACAACACATTGCTCTATGATGAGTGGATCATTGAAGAAATAAGGGGAGAAATCAGAAAGTTTCTGAAATTTAAAGAGAATGAAAACACAACCTATCCGAACCTGTGGGACACAACAAAGGCAGTCCTAAAGGGAAAGTTTATAGTCATGAGTTGAGAAAGATCTCAAACAAATGAACTAATACTGCATTTAAAACTCTAAGAAAAACAGTAACAAGTTAAATCCAAAACAAGCAGAAGGAGAGAAATAATAAAAATAAGGGCCAAAATCACTGAAATAGAAGTTAAAAAAACTCAGAGAATCAACAAAACAAAATGCCAGTTCTTTGAAAAGATAAACAAAATTGATAAATCCCTGGCAAATCTGACTAAAATGGGGGGGGGAACCTAAATTAATAAAGTCAGAAATGAAAAAGGGGAGATAACAGCAAACACTAAAGAAATCCAGAAAATCATCAGGGACTACTTTGAAAACCTACATTCAAAGAAATTGGAAAAGCTAGAACAAATGGACAAATTCCTAGATACATATGACCATCCAAAACTGAATCAAGAGGATATTAATTACCCAAAAACATCTACAGACACAATGAAATTGAAGCAGCTATAAAGCATCTTCCAAAAAAGAAAAGTCTAAGACCTGATGGATTCATTGCTTAATTCCACCAGACCTTTAAAGAAGAATTAATACAAACAATCCTCAAAATTTTCCATGTACTAGAAATGAAGGATCATTGCCAAACTCATCCTATGATGTTAGTATTACACTCATCCCTAAACTGGACAGGGACACAACAAAAAAGTGAATTACAGGCTAATCTCTTTAATGAACATAAATGCAAAAATCCTCAATAAATTATTGACAAACCAATTTCAACAGCATATCAAGAAGATCACACACCCTGATGAATTCAGTTTCATCTCAGGAATGCAAGGATGGTTCAATATAGGCTAATCATTAAATGTAATATAGCACATTAACAGAAGCAAAGACAAATACCACATGATCATCTGAATAGACGTAGAAAACCCCATTGATGAAATTCAGCATGTTTTCATAATAAGAGTTCTGATGAAAATAGTAATTGAAGAAATGTACCTAACCATAATAAAGGCTATATGACAAAGATATATCTAATATCATACTGAATGGGGAAAAATGGAAAACATTAACTCCAGAGTCAGTAATGAGCATGGGGGTCTATTCTCTCCACTCTTATTCAACATAATCTTGGAATTCTTAGCCAAAGCAATAACACAGGAAGAAGAAATAAAGGAATATAAATTGAAAAAGAAGTAGTCAGCTTATGCCTATTTGCAGATGACATGATCTTATACCTAAAAGATCCAAAAAACTACTAAACACCCAAAATATTTTTACCCAAGTTGCTGGATAGTAAATCAACCTACAAAAATTAGTAGTCTTTCTATACATCATTAATAAACAGATTGAGAAAGAAAGTAGGAAAATCTCCCATTTACAATAACCTCAGAAGACACTAAATTCCTAACAATAATCTTAACAAAGTATGTGAACGAACTCTACAAGGAAAACCACAAACCATTGAAGAAAGAAATAAAAGATTACATGAAATAGAAAGATCTCCATGCTCATGGATTAGTAGAATCACCATAGTGAAAATGGCTATATTATTGAAAGCAATCTATGTATTCAATGAAATTTCCATCAAAATTCTAATGACAGTCATCACAGAGATCGAAAAATCAACCTTAAATTTTATTTGGAAGCAAAAATCACTGAAAATAACCAAGGCAATACTGAGCAAAAAGAACAACACTGGAGGTATCACAATACCTGGCTTCAAAATATACTGTAGAACCATAGCAATAAAAACAGAATGGTACTGGCATTAAAACAGACATGAAAACAAGTTAAACAAGACAGAAGACCCAGACATGAATCCATGCCATGCAGTTAGGCCCACCTGATTTTTGACAAAGGCACCAAAAACATGCAATGGAAAATAGATAACCTCTTCAACAAATGTTGCAGGGAAAACAGGATATCTGCCTACAGAAACCTGAAACTAGATCCATGTTTGTCACCCTGTACAAGTATGAGCTCAAAGTGGATTAAGGACATTCATACAGACTGTTCATACAGATGTGAAACTTTGAAGCTAGTGCAGGAAAGAGCAGGGAATACACAAGAATTCATGGGCATAGACAATGACTCCATCAGTAGAACTCAAATGGATCAGCAACCAAGAGAAAGGCTTGACAATTGGGACTACTTGAAAATTAAAAATTTCTGCACAATAAAAGAAATGGTCCTTAAATTGAAGATGCCTCTCACAGAAAGAAAATCTTGGCCACCTATATATCTGATAAGGATTTGACAACCAGAATGTACAGGGAGTTCAAAAAACTAACCTCTCCAAAATGCAATGACCCAATGAAGAAATAAGCAAAAGAACTGAACAGAGTTTTCTCAGAAGAAGAGGTCCAAATAGCTAAAAATACACATGAAGTAATGGTCAACATTCCTTTCCATAAAGGAAATGCAAATCAAAACCCCGTTAAGATTCCACCTCATTCCTGTTAGAATGGCTACCATCAAAAACACAAACAACAACAAATGTTGCTGAGGATGGGAGAAAAATGAACCTTCATACATTGCTGGTGGGAATATAAATTAGCTCAACCACTATTGAAAACTGTATGGAGGCTCCTGAAACAACTAAGAAGTGCCACCTGATCCAGTAATTCTACTCTTAGGAATATGCCCAAAGGAATATAAGTCAGGTTACAACAAAGGCACCTGCACAGTCATATTTATTGCAGCATTATTCACAATAGCAAAACTATGGAAGCAGTCAACATACCCCACTATTGATGAATGTATTAAGAAAATGTATGACTTATATACAATGGAATTCTATTCAGTCCCAAAGAATAATGGAATTTTGTCTTTTGTAGGTAAATGGATACAAATGGAGAACTGCTGGGATTGCAAGGGTCCTAAACCTGAAATGAGCTGTGGATAGGAACGAACAGACAAGACACATAATTGAGAGGACCAGAGGCTGATGACCAATTGACCAAATTTTATTTTTCTCAGCAAGCTTTATACAAAAGCGGAAGAGAAACATCAAAAACACTCTGACCTAGTTACAACCTTTCTGTTTTGGCCACACTGCATTCTTACTACCAGTGTCCTTGAATAAGTATAAACTTCTTTTCAGTCAAGGGAAACCATTTAGCGTTCCTTCCCACTGATAGAGACATGATGCACCTGCAGATTCTGATCTTGTCGGAATGCTGCTAAGCCATAGTGACCTTGTCAGACTGTGGCTTTTGGTTCTCAACATCTCCTCTCTTTATATTTCCTAATTGAATGTGGTGAAGGTCGGCTTTTAATTTGAAGAGCTGGTACAAGCCAATTCATCAGACAACTGGAAATAAACACAGAATAAGTAAAATTAGAAAAGCAATTCCAAGCATAATCAAAAATGAGTGTCTTAATATGTTAAAGGGGTTAAAACCTTTCAAAGCATCTAACAGCTGAGTGGCCATATCTGAGGGTTGAATGATAGGCAAATTACTGTTTTGTATGTGTAATATTTCTTGTTGCAAAGCAACTGAATCTAAACTCGTGTTAGTATGAGACCAGACTCCTTTTAAATGTTGTGTAATACATTTCAAGCTTCATTGACACTCATTATAAGGTTTAGCTCTGACACAAATCCATTGGTAGGAAGAGTGACAGCACAGGGACACATGGGTTTTCATGGCTTATATCTCATCCCCAGGCAACACAACTACTGATTCTAAGGCATCAAGTTGTGTCTCCCTCTTTTTGTCAATAGCTTCTTGAGATATTATTGTTAAAGACACATTTTTAGCCAAATGATTAACATAATGAGCTATTTGGATACTTTGTGACAAGGCTACAGTGGATGCCACAGCAGAAGCAATAAGTGACACAAGAGCGAATATACCAGCAATAATAAGGCCAACAACTCTTTTGTGTCTGCTTAAAGCTTTTTTAATTTCCAGTAAAGCCTGTACTCCTGGGTTATCATACCAAGTACCATTTATCTGCACAGGCAGTATAACAAAAGCAGGCTACTTCACTACCAGTATCCTTTTTTTGATCTAGAGGTTTTGAGTTATTAATACAATTAGTTAAAATACAATGCTCACAGGTAATGTCATAGTAAGCGTAAGGGGTTCTATTACTACGTTCAGCTATTAAGACATGACCTGTTAGTAAAAGATAAGGTGGAGAGATACAAGCAGTTATATTATGATATACAATCTGATAGTGCTGTGTTGATGACACCATCACAGGACCAATAGCAGCTACCAACCACCAAATAGCCTTTGTGTCACTCCGGAAGACCTAACTAATATGGGTGAGATCCATCCTGCAGTTGTGACCCAATCCCCCTCATGGGTAGACATAGGTTGTCTTTGAGATCAGTCCAAGAGATGTTCATTTACCCCATACTTATCCAAGGATCGCTTAACATGTATTGGGTATGCACAACCCAACCAAGGAGGAGTTCCATAAACCTTCTCATCCAGATCAGGACAAGGAGGAAGGCCCCCAGATGGCCCTCATTGGTCAAGAGAATAATGGCCAGGAAAGCCCATCTTAATAATAGTATGCCAATGTAATTCAGTAAAATCATCTTGCAAGACCAAGGCACTGGAAATTTGACTAGTTAATTGAACATCCAAAAATGCAATGCCATCATTCTGGGATAAACAGAGAGGAGGAGGAAATGACCTTACAGAATAATTGAAGGAGACTCATTGATAAGGAATATGGGAAGAGTCAGGGCCCCCTAATAAAAGCAGTTCCATTAGTAGAAATCTTGATGTCAGTGTCATTCCATGACACAGGATGAAGAATAGGGGGATTGGGGACGTATGTAAGTTTCTCCAGAGGTCCTACATACCTGACAGGAGAGTACGGTAACCATGTCCAAAAACAAGTCCTCCAATGTCTGAGGTTTTGATGCACATCACAGCAACTCCTCACCTTCTGTGGCCAGCTTTTTGATTTGACGCCAAGTAGACAGAGGAGAGGCATGGGTATTACATGCCTTCTTTACTGGATGAGGAGGCAATCTCTGAGTTATTCTCATCCATTTGTTCCTCGGTTGATATCATCCACTGCTTTGGGCATCACCAGAGAACTCATGATGTCTCACCAGTCTTTTTGGAATCCAATGAGGAGAATCAGCATCCTTGGAGAAAATACAAAGAAAGCCTCTACTCCACATTAACACAGGTTTGGGGCCCATCCTTTGATTTCTCAGTGAATCCTTCCATATGACCAGAGGATGAGTCTTTTTAGAAGGGCCCCAAAATCTTTCTGCGCTTACCGTCCCTGTTTATCTACATTTTTAAAATTTTAAATGTTGTTAAGTATTCCCCCTTTTCATTTCAATAATTGAGCTTTAAGTGTGCAGTGTGCACACTCAACAATACCTTCACCTTGAAGATTATAGGGAATGCCTGTTTGAATATTAATACCAAAATGTCAACAGAAAGTAAAGAAAGATTTGGAGGTGTAGGCAGGAGCATTATTTGCTTTTATGCATTTCAAAATTCCTAAAATAGAGAAAGCATGAAGACAATGGGCTACAACATCCTTGACAGCCTCTCCAGTTCATGCAGTAGCTACAAAGAAGTGAGAAAAGGTGTCTATGATAACATGTACAAATTGCAGTTGGCCAAATTCAGGGAAGTGAGTAACATCCATCTGCCATAAATGGCCAGGTAACAAACCTCGAGGGTTGATGCCAAAAGTTGGAACAGAAAAATTCTGTGGGCACGAAGTGCAGGTGCAAACAGTCTGGCATGCCACTTCCCTGGAAAGGCCAAATTGTTTTTCAGTGCATCAGCATTTTGGTGATGAATGGCATGAGAATCCTGGGCCTGTTGTAAAACAAATACCTGCTGTGTAGCAGCATCTGTAATGGCATTTCCTTGTGTCAAGGGGCCAGGTAAATTAGTATGTGCACAGAGGTGACCAACAAAACAGGGAGCAGAATGGTGATAAATAAAAGCTTGTAACTGGAAGAACAGATGAAATAATTCTTCATCTGCAGTATGGGATATCAATGCAGTTTCAATAGTACATAATACCTAATAAAAATATTGACTGTGAAAAGATTAAAAGCATCATTAGAAAGGATTTCAAAAGCAAGCAAAATAGTATGTAGTTCAACATACTGTGCAGATAGGAGGGCAGATCCTAGTATGAACTTGTCCATCAATAACAACAGCAGCTACTGCTTTGGCAGAGCAGTCAGTAAATACCAATTTAGCCTGAGGAATAGAAGTTTTGCAAATAATCTGAGGAAAAATAAAAGTTATTTTTGTAAAAATCGATTAATTTGTTTGCTTGATAGTTAAAAGAAATTTGTCCTGGAAAATCAGTCAGTGCTATCTGCCAGTCTTTTGACAATTAAAAAAGCCAGGATAGCTGTGTTTTAGTAAATGGAACAACAATAATATCAGGGTCAAGACCAAAAAGCTGCCAGGCATGAAGATAGCCTTTTGCAATAAAAGAAGAAATGAGGGTATGGAAAGGTATAAGGGTACGAGAACCAGAAACAGGTAAATGCTGCCATTCCAAGGGCCCATGTTTCTGCCACAGTAGAACCATTGGGGCATATTTTGTGGCCATTAAGAGCATATAAAGAGGTTCTACAAGACCAATCCAGGTGACCTGTGCCAGGCTAAGGGCTTTAAAAATCATCTGTATGGTCTTCTTAGCTGGAGGTGTCAGTATCAATGTAGAGAAGGGGGTCAGAGTCTCCCCTGAGGATATCAAAATGAGGCTTTAGATCTCCATTAGTTAGCTTTAAGGTAGGACGAATCCAATTAATGTCACCCAAAATTTTTTGAAAGTCACTAACTGTTTTTAAATTGTCAAATCTAAGTTGAGGGAGTGTTGGTTTTATCTGGGAACCATCAATAGTATGTCCCAAACACAAATAGAGGGCTTGCTTTTAAGCCCTTTCTGTGGTAATACATAACCCAAAAGCAGCCAAAGCATGGCAAGTATTATCAAAGATAAGATGTAATTGACTCTCCTCTGAAGAAGCAAGGAGGACATCATCCATATAATGAATGATATAAGCATCAGGGAACTGAAATCGGACAGGAGCAAGAGCTTGAGCAATGAGTTTTTGACACAGGGTAGGACTATTAGCTATACCTTGGGGTAATACCTTTCATTGCAATCTATGCATGGGTTCCTCGAAGTTAAAGGCTGGCAGGCTGAAAGCAAACCTGGGACAATCATTAGGGTGTAAAGGTATAGTGAAAAAACAATCTTTCAAATCTGTAATAATTAAATGAAAGTGCAAAGGAATGGCAGTAGGGGAAGGAAGACCTGGTTGCAGAGAAGCCATAATCTGCATAGTTTTATTAATAGCTCACAGATCCTGCAAGAGCCTCCATTTACCTGACTTCTTTTTTATTACAAATATGAGAGTATTCCAGGGGCTAGTAGTAGGTTCAATATGCCCTTCCTGTAACTATTCTTGCACTAGCTGGTATGTGGCAACTAATTTCTCCTCAGTAAGGGGCCACTGATTCACCTAGACAGGCTTGTCTGACAGCCAGTAATTGCATCAGCAGTCTGCAGTGCTCCTGCAAAAAATGTTTAAACCCCAAACCACGTCAATTATTTTTTTGGAGAGGATCAGTGGGCTGAGTTATACACTTATGGGTGACACCCAGTCTTGTCCATGGGTCAAAACTTTGATTTAACATCATTTGAGTAACTTGGGTATTAGGACTAACAAATAATAGCCCCATATCCTTTAATACATTATATCCCCATAAACTGATAGGGAGACATGATAGGATATATGGCTGAAAGTAACCAGTATTTCCCCCCAGATCCTCCCACTGAAGAAGTGAAGAACTTTGATAAGGAGACTGGCTCTGCCCAATGCCACAAAGCTGAGTAATGTCTGGCTGCACTGGCCAGGAGTCAGGCCAATGAAACAAAGAAAGCACTGAAACATCTGTTCCAGTATTAATTAACCCTTTAAGTTTTTTTTACCATTAATTTTAAGCTCTAACACTGGATGAAAGTCTTGGATCTGTTGAATCCAATAAGCTTTATTGGAGGACCCAAACACTTTTGTCCCCTGAGGTTGATTGGTTAATACCCTATCTGAGACCAAAAGATAAGGAATTAGAATTAACTGCTCCAATTTTTGCTTGGGAGTGAGGGTAACAACGGTGGAAAGAGTACGAGCCATGACTTTAATTTTCCCCTGAAAGTTGGAATCAATTATCCCTGGAAAGACATGAAGTCCCTTTATGGTCATACCACCTCATCCTAAAAGCAAGCCAACACTACCAGCAGGCAATGGCCCATAAAGCCCTATAGGAATGGCTTGAGTGCACATTTCAGGGGTTAATACGACTCTGGAGTTGGGGCTGAGGTCCAGTCCTGCACTTGCCGGGGTTGGTCTTTGAAGATCTGAAATCCCCCATTTGGATTCTGAGCTGGTTTGAATGTTATTGTTGCCATTGTTTGAAGGGGTCAGGCAGCTAGGTCCCTGAGGGAGTTTCCCTGCTCTGCATTAGATTGAATAGGTATGATGGGATGACCCTCAGCAGCATACCGAGAGTGACATTGATTTGCCCAATACCATGCTGTTGGACATCTTGGACAAAGTGTAGGAGGAAGTGGCATTTGTCCTCCAGCTTCAGAAGGAATAGGCTTGGAGGTACTTCTTGACTTCTGAGGACACTGCTTAGCCAAATGTCCAGGTTTTCCACAATTAAAACAATTTCCTTGAGACCACTTGCCAGATTGAAGAATTGTTTTCCATAACTGCAGTGGTGTCATTCCCCTCATTTCAGCAGCCATAGCGACATCTTGCAAATAGGAAGGTCCTATATCAGCACACAATCTAATATAATCTGCTAAAATTCCCTTGTTTTCTATAGGGCCGAATGGCCATCTGACAAGCAGCATTAGCATTTTCAAAACCCAGTTGCTTTACTAAGATCATTCCTGCTTCTCCCTCAACCATCAACCTTCCTATGGCTTGCAACAAATGGGAAACAAAATCCTGATAGGGTTCATCTGGCCCTTGCCTGATTTTACTTAGCTCCTCCATCTTTAAACCTGAAGAAGGAAGTCGCCTCCAGCCTTGCTCAGCCAAAGTATTTACCTGCTTATAGAATTCCTCAGGAAAATTCAGCTGTTGCTGCACACTTTCCAATTAGCCTTCCTGCCAGTTGATCAACAGTAAAGAGGATCTGGGTGCCCTGATTCCTATCAGCTTGACCAAGGCATCTATCTTGAAACTCAGATCTCCATAGCAGGTAATCACCTCCCAAAAGTCAAGCCTTGGCTATGGCCTTCCAATCTGGAGGCAAAGGCTCACTCACAAATGTTTCAACTATTCCCAGAGTGAAAGGAGCAGTAGGTCCATACTGCCTACTGCGTCACTGCCACTTTCAGTTCCTTTAAAATTTTAAAGGGCAAAGCATCATAGACTCTCTGATTCCCCTGTAACAGAATAGGGAAGCAATGGAATCCCCTCATATCTTCTTCCTTCTGCTTAGCCTCCCACATAGCCTTTTTTTTTAATTTTTATTTTATTCATATGTGCATACAATGTTTGCGTCATTTCTTCCCTTTCCCTCAACCCACTCCCTTACCTCCCCTGCCTTACCTCCCCTTTCCCCCTTCCCCCTTGCTACCTGGCAGAAACTATTTCGCCCTTATCTCTAATTTTGTGGAAGAGAGAGTATAAGCAATAATAGGAAGGACAAAGGGGTTTTGCTAGTTGAGGTAAGGATAACTATACAGGGAGTTGACTCACATTGCTTTCCTGTACATGTGTGTTACCTTCTGAGTTAATTCTTCTCAAACTAATTTTTTCTCTAGTTCATGGTCCCCTTCTCCTATTGGCCTCAGTTGGTTTAAAGCATCTGCTTTAGTTTCTCTGCTTTGAGGGCAACAAATGCTATCTAGTTTTTTGGGTGTCCTATCTATCCTCATACTTCCCTTGTGTGCTCTCGCTTTATCACCACATAGCCTTTTGTAAAGGGGAAAGATCAAAAGTCTTATGACCACTTATCACAGGGCCATTATGAGGTGGCTTAAAAGAAACTACTTTGGGGGCCTTGAAGACAGATAATTTTTAAGGAGGTGCATTATAGTAGGTGAGTCATGATACCACGCAGCTTCCTCTTCCATTTCAGCCTTTTCTTCCGGGGACAAGATATCAGACTCAGGAACAAAATCATTCTCCGGAGGATGACCAAAAGGCTCATCAGGAGGTGGCAAATTCAGGTCTGAAAGAGAGACAAAGGAGGAAGTATGTATTTCAATTTCTCTCTTTGGAATCTCCTCCCAGTCGCCTCTCAGCGGCAGAATAGTGGCAACCTCGGGCAGCGGGTCAAGGCAATCTCTAATAAGGTTCCATAAAAAGAAGGCATCTACAGGGACTCAAGTTGGTCCCTTGGCACCATAATGATCTTTTCTTCCTTGCCCCACCCTCTCCCATGTTTTCAAGTTAACAGTTCCCTCATCAGGAAACCAAGGACACACATTTTGAACATAAGGCAAAAATCTCTCTAAATGACTTTTAGACACTTTACAACCTCTACCACACAACATTGAGCATAAAATTTCTGTAAAGAGCACACGCTCCTTACTTTTTTGTTGGCCCATTTCTCTCGATGTTGCTCTATATCCTTGAAAATGAAACTAAAATTATGTTTGCACATGCCTCCAGGGCCTTCCTTACCTCAAGCCTCTATTCAGGTTCCTGGTTGGAGGCGCCACGTGCTGGGATTGCCAGGGTCCTAAACCTGAAAAGGGTTCTGGATAGGAATGAACAAACAAGAAACATAATTGAAAGGACCAGAAGGCTGATGACCAATTGGCCAAATTTTATTTTTTTCAGCAAACTTTATACAAAAGAGGAAGAGAGTTAAACATCAAAAACACTCTGACCTAGTTACAACCTTTCTGTTTTGACTACTCAGCATTCTTACTGCTAGTGTCCTTGACTAAATACAAACTTCTTTTCAGTCAAGGGAAACCATTTAGCATTCCTTCTCACTGTGATAGAGATTTGGTGCATCTGCAGATTCTAATCTTGTCAGAATGCTGCTAAGCTACAGTGACCTTGTCAAACTGTGGCTTTTGGTTCCCAACAGTGATCATCTTAAATGAAGTCAGCTAGATTCAGAAAGTCAAATCTTGCATGTTTTCTCTCATATGTAGAATATAGACCTAATACAAATGTGGCAATATTATGAAAAACTGGACATGCTAAAGGGAGATCACACATGAGAGGCAGAAGGTAAAAGAAAGAAGTTGAATATGGTTGATGTAATATCTATATAAGAATGAATATAAAATTTTTCATTTTGTTGAGATAACCATAAAAAAGGGACTAAAGTAGAAAGAAGAAAAATAGAGGAAATGAACCAAACTTGGCTATAAAACATATATACATGGAATTGCCACAATGAAATTCCCTGTGTAGCTATGTTACACAAGCAAAAATATCATTTCTTTTGATTTTCTTTCACAAAATCAGAGAACAGGAGGGTGGAACAGGTCCTTCCTGAGGGATGTTGATACCAGTAGAAGGGGGAGGAGGTGGGGATAGGGTGTAAGAGAGTTAATATAGTGAAAATACTGTGTACACATGTATGTAAATGGAAAAATACACCTGCTGAACTTTTGTATATGCCACAATGTACCCCAACCCAGCACAACAATAAAATTTTTTAAAAGTCCAAAGAAAGAATTCTTTCATATTCCACTGACATAAAGCAAATGTATATTTTGTACAGGTGTCATTTCTCTCTTTACAATTGGTATTACGTTTATCCTTAGTGGTACAAAAATTATCTGCTGTTCACTTCAAATAATTTTAAAGTATGAAAATGCTGACAGTAAATTTCTTCTTATAACTTAAAGGAAAAAAATAAACCAGTCACAACAAGCCAATATCACATTTTCTCTCATATTAAAAACAACTTTGAGACAACCCAAAATTAGAAAAGAAACTATTAGGGACTGTGATGGCATCAGGGATATGTAGGGTGGTGGGAGAAGTCATGATCAAAACAAAATATATACATGAATGTATGGAAATTCTACACCAAAATCCATTAACTTGCATAATCAATGGGCTAATTACAATTAACATTTTTGTTTAAAATTGGCTGATGTCAGCAAGATGGAGAACTTGGTATCTGGAGGCCTTGAATTATACTTGGGAATACCAGGCAAATAATAACATACTGACTTAAATAGCTTTGTATTTGCTCTTGAAACCATTAAAGTATTTGCAGCAACCAAGCAAAAGCCATATGAGTCAAAAGATATACTCAAAATAAAGGAAAATTTGATGGTTACATTTCCCTCAACATTTCTCCATCCCCTCTACAGGTGTGTGATAGGAAGGAAGCCACTAAAGTTTCCATTTCTCCCTTGAAATTGCAAAGAAACATTGGAGCATTTTTGCAATATTCTGACCTGCCTGGGGGATGTTGACAGACTTCATTCTGTCTAGATTGTTTTAGGACTCACATGAATAGTTTAATGGCTTGGAATTGCACAGACTTCATACTGTGGAAGGCCACAGAATCAGCAGTGGGTATTAGAGTATGTAAGGACTGTATGGAAATTCCAGACACAGAGGAAAACGAGGACAAGATATTGTAGGTTGAGAAATACATTGGGATGTAAATGTCACCAAGTGGAAACAAGAATGAGACTCTTAAGGAAGACACTTGGAAGCAGCCATGTAAATGTGAAAATTGGCAAAAGACAACATACAAATTATTATGAAAATACACATCCAGAAACCAAATCTAATGAATTACATACTTTGGATTTAACCACAAAGACCATAAAACAACAATTTTGAATATGCACAAAGATCCACAAATAAACTAAAAGAATTTAGGAAAGTGATAGATGAAAAAATGAGTAGTGAAGAAATTCTGTAATGGAAATATATAGTGGCCAAATTGAAAATTTCACTAAAGGAGGTGAATAGCAGATTTGAGCAGGAAGAAGAGAGGATCAATAGAGATTGGTTATTGCCAATTACTGAGTCTCAAGAATGAAATAAGCAAAAGAAAAGTAGGAATGATGAAATATGAACAATCAATCTATATATGAATATAATATAATGCAGTTACAGTAAACTGTTGAACATCAGGGTAGCGTGGTGATAGAGAAAGCATTAGTAATGGGGGAAGGGATTAATTTGAGGAAAGAACAATACATATAGACCTGAAGAGCAAGGTGAAACCCCTTTGGACTATCAATATATACTCAATTTAAAAAGTGAAGGACAGCCAAACTTTTCTCTGGGTGAGTACCAGTGGGGGCTGGGGTAGGCACTAGGAAAGGGGAATGAGGGTGTGTATTATGGATGTATTTTGTTTCCATATATGAAAATAGAAGAACAAAACCTGTTGAAATTGTTCTAAGAAGAGGTTGGAGGAGAAGCAGGAGAACAATGGAGGGGACCAAATATATGCAACCAAGATATATTTTAAACACATATGTAAATATCACCATACATTCCCCTGTACAATTATTCTATGTTAATAAAATCATTAAAAAAGTGAACAGGATTTAAGATAACATCATGTAGACCAATATATTCATTATGGAAGGTCTAAAAGAAGACAGAGAAGGGGGAAGTAGAGGTATTAGAATAAATAATGGCCAAATACTTTCCAAGGTAAGAGTGACATGAAATCACAAGTGCAAGAAGCTTGATGAACACCAACGGGGTTAATCAAATGAAACCCACATTATAATCAAACTGTTTAATTGCAGAGAAAAAGAGATCTTGAAAGCAGCAAGAGAAAAGTGACTCATCATATATAAAGATTTGTCTATAATATTATTGATGAATATTAAAGCACAAATGTTGGTTTTCAGAAGCAATGAATGAAGGATTTAAACTTGTGGAAAAAGTATTACATTACTACTGAACTTGCCATACAAAATTACTGAAGAGTAGCCTTCACACTGAAATGAAATGACTCACACAGTAACTTACAGCCATAAAAATGCAAATTTATATGTAAAGCTTATACAAGATAAATATAAAAGTATTAGTTTAATTTTGGTATATAACTATTCTTCATTCTTTCACAAAATTTAAAAAGGAACACAAATTATTATTATAAATTTATATTAAAATTCAGATAAAATTTTCAACATTAATAAAAAAATTGGGGTGATCTTTAATGGAGTAGAGTCTACATATGTGATTTGAGGTTACATTAGTATGAATTTAAGACAAACTGTTATTTTTTTAGGATGTTATATGTATTCTTCATAAAGACCATAAATAAAATATAAAGAAAAATGGAAATAGAAAAGTATCAGAATGTGTCAATATAATGCTATAAGCTAAAAACAAAGGAATATGAAATGGAAGAAATTAGTACAAAATATCAATAATATGAATGGAAATAACCAGTTACAGTACTGAGTCCTTCTCTACTAATAATTATTTTAAATGCAAATGCATTCAAGTCCCCAATCAAAAGTTTTAGGTAAGTAGAATGGATGAAAAAAATGATCTGACTGTGTACAATCTACAAGAGACTCACATAAGATACAAGGATAAAACCACAGGTTGAAAAAAATATTGCATGTAAATAGTAACTAAAATAGAGGAGGGTGCTATATTAATATCAGACGAAAACAGATTTTCACTTATTTCTTTCAAAGGACATTATTTAATGATAAATGGATCAATACTCAAAAAGATACAACCATTATAAACATATATGTACTGTGATCATTTTGTAAACATGTGAACAAACTGTTAGGATGGAAGGAAGTAATAAATATGTCTAAAGTTATAGACTTCATCTCATCTTCATTAACTGATAAGACAGCCAGATAGAAGACCAATATGAAAAAAATAAACTTGAACAATAAAAACAATTTAACTCAACACATCAATTTCAATCACCCCACCAAATAATAACAGAATATACATTTTTCTCAACAGCATATCAAACACTGTCATTAAAAATTGTGTTAGGTCATAGCAAGTCTAAAGAACTGAAAAAATTGAAATTATAATAAAACATCTCTCCTGATTAAAATAGAGTCAATCTAAAAATTAGCAGAATGAAACTGGATAATGCACTAATATGTGGAAATTAAAGAAGGCAGGTTTTTTGTTTGTTTTTAAGGTAGAGTCTTATTATGTTGCCCAGCCTGGCCTTGAACTCCTGGGCTCAAGTAGCACTTCTGACTCACCCTCCCAAGTAGCCAGAATTTCTGGCATGTGCCACTATGCCCAGCTTAAACAATGAACTTTTAAATGAACCAAATATTCAAAGAAGAATTCACAAGGGGAATTAGAAAGTATTTTGAGACTAATTAAAATTTAAACAGCATACCAAAATTTACAGGAGGAAGTAAAAGCAGTGCTATGAGGCAATTTATCTTTTTGAATACTTACCTTTAAAAAAAAAAAGAAAGTTCTTGAGTGTTATGCATCTGAGGTACATGTCAAGCCCGGTTGTGAGAAATTGTACTTCAATGCAGTCATGGAAGTTGTAAAGATGTCAAAGAGGGGAGAAAAGAACACTGTGAATTGGATTTGGCAAATAGTAACAAGACATTAAAAACAAACTGTACTTAATTGTGTATTTAGGAAAATTTTTGGAGATAATACTAAAAAGGTAAGACCAAAAGTTGTTTCAGGCTTTTAATCATGTTAATGTAGATTATTATGACTTTATCTATTCAATAGGACGAATTTATGGCTACTGACTTGAAATTGTGTTAAATGGATTAGAGCAAGGAAAACAGAAAAGAGAGAACCTATCTAACAGCTTTTAAAAATAATACCAGTCAAATTTGAAGGGAGCCAGAATTAGTGTACTGTGAATGGTGAAGAATGGATAGATATGGCAGATGCTACTAAATACACATCCTTAGGACTTGGTGATTAATTGGCTATTCTTAATAATACACATTTTCTAGACATTAATACATTAATAAAGATTGGGGTGAAGATATAAAATGAAGTCATGTTAATAATAGTAAATATAAATTACTTGGATATGAAGAAATGCTGATTTGGGAAGTTTTCTGAATTCTCTCCTTTCTTTGTAGAATTACTCTAGTAACTCTGCACAACACATACTTTTTTTTTCTACCTCTACAGTCTAATATTGCCACATTCAGAACATAATGTATTTGTAAGACTTAAAATTGTGATTGTTGCTTCTTGCATATACAGATACTTTTAGAATGTGAATTTCATCAGTATGTGGGTAGCAATAAGGTTAATATTGTCTGGACCAATTCTCTATAATTTGGCTCAGTAGTATTAGTTCAAATATCACTTAATTTAGATAGAAGTGTCCATTTCCTAGAAAGTGGCAAGTCTTATTTGTTTTCTACATGGGCCCTTTATAACAGACAAAGACTGAAAAGAGAGGCAAGTTCAAGAGGCATCATGGAAAGATTTCAAAATTGTCACTATTTTCAACTTTTCAGGAAGTTTTTCCCCTTTTCTATGCGAAATTACCAGTCTCTTCCATTCTGAATGCTTCTTCTGCTGTGTAGGTTTTCCACTTTCCCTAGGTTTCCCTTTTTCTTTTTTCCCTTTATTGCTGTGATGGTGGAGTTTCTCTTAGCCATTTGCACTTTCATGTTCTCAAGTAGGGTACCAGAACTGATGCATGAATTCTCTTTCATTTTAAAATTTTAAATATTATCCTCAGAGCAAGATAAAGTAGGGATGAGAATTCATGAAAAGGATAATTAGAGAATGTATTATAGAGACTCCCAAGAAAGCTTAAGACTGAGCTACTGTTTATAGCGTCTGAGGCATGATGATGTCTTCAGGTTGTACCACATGTCAGATCTAATCTTTCTCACTTTCTTTTCAGTTGTGATTTATTGACAAGTGTAAGAGAAATTCAGCAAATTTAGTGTTTCTTTCCCACCAACATTTTATTTCACTTGTTTCTGCCTGGCTGTGGCTAAAATTACAGTAAATATGCCAAGGATTTTATGAAAGTCAAACTAAAGTCTAAAGAACTAGATAAAAATTTCCTATGTAATGTTGGTATTTATATATTTTTGTCTTTGTTTCTTCAATCAAAGAATATATATGACAGTATCAATCATGTGTACTTCACAGAATTATGGTTGTTAATTGAAATAGAAAGTGTGAAAGGTATTTATAAATTAAGTGCCACATAAATCTGAGGAATCATTGTTTTCATCGTGAAGTAAAGGGGCAGGTGCCCTGTTTTGACTTCACAAACAAGGTCAGCAAAGTGATGAAGTGATTCCTTTCTACTTCCATGTTTGCATCTTCCTGTGAATTCTTTCTGTCTTTATCACAAGCATATTTATAAAGTTCTGTATCCAACTCATTATGACCACATTTTCATCTCCAGGGAAAAATATTTGAATATTTCCATATTGCACAGTGATTACAAGTTTGGGGCTAGAATGACAGACTACTTAGATTTGAATCCAAACTGTGATGTTTACTAGCTGTGTGATCTTGGGGAAGATACTTATAATTTATATGTCTTAGTTTCCTCATGTATAAAATAATAATAATATTACTCACAATGGGATTGTTGGAAGAGTTATTGATGTATGTAGAGCGTATTGGAGGGTCTATAATATACAGTAAGTGCTCAAAAAATGTTAGTATTTTTTTTTTCTTAGTAGCTAGTACAGATTCAGATGTGTTTACACAGGTATCTTTCTACTTCAATAAGGAACACTGAAGATTATCTGAAGTAGAACAATTTCTGGCACATAGTAGGCCTTCAATTGAAATGCTAAATTAATTGAAAAACCTTCTGCATACACCAGAATACTTTTCTGGGAACCATCACTATGTAGAAGATTAAATACTTTGTCAGGGATATTTTGTTGAGTTTCACATCTCATCATGTAGGCTGTTTCTTAGCTAAATATTTTATAGTATGTCCTTTGTAAACCACTGGGGATGGAACCCAAGGCCTCATATATGTTAGACAAGTGCTCTACCAATAAGCCATACCCACATAGTATTAGTCTTAATCTCACAGCAATAATGAAATAAATAATAAGATATTCTTGAGAAAAAGTATACATCTCTCTGACCATATACCAATCTGTCAGAACATATAGAGATTTTCAGAGGCCCAAGACTCTTTGCTTCTTTTCTTGTCAATGACTTATATGTAAAATAATAAAAGAACATGTATAGCTAGAGTGGTATTTCTCAAAGTGATATTTCTCATGGGCTGTCTATATCAGAATCATCTTGAGTACTATTAAGTATTCAGATTCACAGACCCACTTCCAAAGTTTTGAAATTGTTTGACCTAAATGGGACCAAGTAGTCTGCACCCAAATGTACAGTTTGAGAACAACTTAAGTACAAGGTAAGTTTTAAATATGATGTGGTTATCTTGCTTAATAGTTATCTTTCACTGGAAAGTTTGAACAATCATATTAAGAAGTACATTCCTGTACTGCCAGTTGACTTTACAAAAGCATTTCTTGACTATTGAAGAAACGACAGGTTATATTTGCTTTATAAATGAATATTTTCATATTGCTTAACCTGTATGGTTCCAGGTCCACCAAATTAAAAGCATCTAAAAATTGAAAAAATAAATACCACTGAAGATTCTGTTTCATGTGGTTAACAATCACAATTTGAGAATTACTATACTGGAAAAAAAGATCTTTATTCGGTTTTACTCCCACTTTCAATTTTTTTCTGCATGTAAATGGAAGAAATATGAGAAAACTTTAAAAATACAGTCAAGAGACTTCTAATGTCTGGAGACTTTCATAGGCTTTCAGACTTTCCATGCAGAGAACTATGCAGGACTCTACTAAAATGACCTATCTGCTGAAGTACCCAAAATATCTATTCCAGTCTTAAAGTTTATGGCTCAGATTGCGAAAGAATCCTCCCTGTTGGGCTTTGGCATGTTGGGCTTTGGCATAATCAGCTTGGGTGTAAAGAGCAGAAAAACAAAAACAAGTTGAGCATATGATGATTTGGGGGATTGATTCATATTATTGACATGTCACAACAATAAATACATGCAGTGCCTTATCAATGGAACAGGAGGGAGCAAAGACAATCAAATAGGATGCATTTTCAGAAGGAGTAGCAAAATATTAAAAAAAAAAAACTCATCCCCCTAACTGAAAAATCTGTTTCTAAAACCTTCAGATGTAATTTAATTTTCCTATTTGTAGTATAATCTGTATTTAGGAGAATCTTTGAATGGTATTAGCTCATCAAGAGTATAACAAAATAATTATCAGATTTCGAATCTTTCCTAGAAGAAATTCCTTTAAACACATGCACATACACACACACACAAATACAGTAAGGAACCAGCACAGGCATTTTTGTTTAATCGATTGTGGAAGAAGCTGAAAGAAAGATCAGCAATTGAAAACTGAATTTGCAAAATAATCTCTTTTGCTTAATTTATCACAAGTTTTACTTGTAAGATGCACAGAAGTAAATTATGTTCATTAAGCATTTCAAATCTGAGACTATAACAGATAGAGCACTTATAAGTGGAGAGCAGTCTAAAAATAACTTGTGTTACCTAGACATTGTTTGTTTGAACAGGGTATCTATTCATCCTTAAAAGAAGTCTTGAAACAGATAGAATCCATGTTTTCTGTCCAGTTTGTCTTTAGTACATATCACCATTTCTGAGTCCCAAAGTATTATTTCCACATATTTTTTCTTTCTGGCTGGATTTGACATTGAACTTTATTTGTAACTCTTCATAAAAGAACCTTATCTGTGACAGGATATAATAATTGGCATATTCTTGAATGCACAAATTATTTAATCTCAGAGCATAGCCCAAGTTTCTCCAAGGATAAAATGACAATACCTCATTACAGCTATAAAGTGTTTTACAATTCAGAAAGTAATTTAATATACAATTTCTTTATTGATTCTTATAACAATTATATAGAATTGAGAGGACAGATATTATTATTCAATTTTACAGATAAAGATGCCAAGACTAATCAATATTATAATTTTTCCAGCTCATATTATGAAAACTAACACACGTATAGATAGAATTCAGTTGTTCTAGTTCCTAGTTCACTGTATTCTCCATATCTGTAACTCATATAATACCAAAGAATGAAAGAACAATTATTGTCTGGAGGTTGGTACCAGTGGGATGGGGGAGGATATAAGAAAAGGGTGAAGGAAGATGAATATAGTGGAAATATCATATACTCATGTATGAAAATGGAAAAATGAAACATGTTGAAACTATTCCAGGAATGGGGGTAGTAGTGGATAAAGGAGAATGATGGATGGGATGAATTCAATGATTATATATTGTAGGAACTTTTGTAAATGTCACAATGTACCAGCAGTACAACTATAGAATAATTAAAAAAGAAAAAGAATAATAAGCAAACACATAGAAAGAATAATTATGGTCTCTTTGATCATATATAATTAAAGTACAGCAAAATCATGGTTTAATTTTATATTTTATTAAGTGTAGCTCATTTGAAAACAGGAATCCTGAAATTTCTTTTAAAAAGATTTTTTCATCCAAAATTTATTTTGGTGTTCTTCTCATTCATTGTGAATGAAAATTTGAAACTAATGTTATCAGACTGCATGTTTTATCCCCATAACTTGTTCCATAAATGTTTAGAAGATTATTTACTGTGTGTATCTAAAGAAGATGAAGATTATATTTTCTTACTAACCCCAAATCTATAGTCTATAGTTCCATATACCAGAGGTGTTGAGCAACTTGAAGTGAGTGTTGTTGATTATATTATTTGCATGTAATGGACTTAATTTCCTCAGATCCTCCAGAGTCAATCTCAGAACAACAAAAAGTGGGAACATGTAATGGTCTGGTTAAGATTTTGTTCTTGAAAATGAACCTAATTTCAAACCTAAGAATTAAGTATATTTATTCAAAATGTTATTTTGTGTCCTAGACAGTATGATAGATAGCCACATGACTTCTGCCTATTGCATTTTTTGCTGTATCTCTCTTATAACTTTGTTATTAATATATTCACCAGTAAAGAAGTGAAAAGACCCTTTGTAGGGTCTTCCCTCAACAGTCAAATGCTGGAGAGAATTCAATTCAATTGAACAGGGTAAAAAAAGATAAATTTCATTTTTATTGATGTCCCTTCAATTTTCATACCCTTTCTGTGTTAACTCTGTGAGACAGAATTATATTTCTATGAATTCTTTCATATCACTTTCATTTTTCTGAAGAAAAATATGCACTCATGTACAGTACTTTACTTTCAGATTCATTTAAGAAGATAAGCTAGCACACATCTCCTTCATGTTTTGTTGTTGTTACTAATGATAATATCAGAGAATTCCCTTTAAAGGAATCCTGTGTTGTCACTTCAAAACATGATATGGAACATGTATAAGAATGTTGATAGTTAAAATGACCACTGCTAAAGGTTTGAATTGAAAGAAGCACCCATAATTTGACCTAATTATGGGTTACCAAATCTTTAGAAAATTTTAGAAATTTGCCTTGTCAGTTTGGTCTAACTGCAATTAGTTTCTTTATTTGATGTAAAATGTACTTAAAATCTGCACTTAAAGAGGATATAAAACAGTAAAGGAAGCATAACATTTAACCTCTATTCATCTAAAATACATATTTCTATGTAAGGAGAACCTGGACAGTGTCAAATGAAACAAGCAATTAGTCGCTTTTTAACGTTGAACAGTTCAAACTGTAACATCATGCCAGCCATGATTAAGAATGATGCAGCACATCATCATTGTCAACACTATTCAACCAATGTAAATCTTACTTAGAAATGTACTTGTCAGAGAAAAATGCACCTTTGATTTCTATTACACTTTCCCAGTAATTGCTGTCATCTGTGGCAGGTTATTATTACAGTTGAATAGAGTTTCAGTAATTACTTTTGCACAGATTCTAACAGCTTTTAGATTGAAGGATATTCTGACAGTTTGAATACTCTTGACAACAATTACCTTTTTCCTGGTTAACACTGATTCAGGAAAATTAAAAATTAAATCTGCTCATAGGAAACACTTATGTATGTCACTAGTAAGTGGGTTGATAAAAATGTGTAAATTACAGAATGACTTGGAGTATTTTTTAAAAGTTCTCTTTTACTTAATGTTTTTGAAACTCAGCATTAGGGAAGATACAGACTATGCTGGTTAGATTAATAGTAATTGATATGAAATGGCTGAAAGCCCCCCTCAATCTTATTACTAACAGAAAATACTATACTGTTATGGAAACAGTGTGCATGGGAAGAGCATAGTTAGGATTATTTATATATGAATATCTGCACTTACCTATGCATATGTCTATGAATACTTTAGGTAAATGGAGACTAAAGTTCAGAGTAAAAATAACTTTTTAACAAATTTGCATTTTCTGACATTAGAACTGCCTGCTTAGATGAAATGACTAACTGATGTCATTAACCATTACATTTTAGATTAAACCACTTTGGGTTGAGATATTGAAAAAAATCAAATACTTGAGACCAGAGAATTTGGGATGGGAATCTTCATTCAGGTTTGTAGGTACATTGAAGAGGTTCAAAGTACACACTCACTTAAAATCTTAACACATTGATATGCGAAGGAATTATTTGTGAATAAAGACAAGAAAAAAATAAGTAAGAATCTATACAAAGTCTTCTAGATGAATCTGATTTGAAATGCAGATTTCGAATGCCAGAATAACCAACCATATATACTGGATGTGGTGGTATATGCCTGTGATATACTATACTTGGTACTTGGGAGAATGAGGCAGTAGAATCATAGGTTGGAAGCCAGTCTGGGCCTCATAGTGAGATCCAGTCTCAAAAACTCAAGTAAAGTCAAGAAAACTTGAATAGCCTGCCCCAGACAAGGTAATAAGTTTGATCTCTAGCACCACAAAAACAAAACAAAACAAAATCCTACATAGAAAGTATCAATAACTAAATTTTTGTTTGTAAAATAAAACAGAAATGTTACCAAAGAATAAAATCATGCTATACCAATCTATAAGGGAAGAAAGAGAGTGGGTCAAAGTCCAGATAGGAAAAATATTTTTTGTGTCATATAAAATCACTTTCAATAGATTTTAAGAAGACTAAATATTCTTTCTGAATTAATAGTTTGAGGAAAACTAAAATTCAATGACATCAAATTTCACAGGATATAAAATGGTACATGCAATTATTTATGTCTATTGTATTGTGAGAATGCATTTTAATGATTATAATATTGATTAGTGTTTTGTATTAAATACAATGAAAAAATCATCAACCTGTATTACAAAATTCAATTAAAATTACAATTGAGTATTTTTTAGAATCTTGAGATTTTCAAATGGAATGACTATATAAACCAAAAATATCAGCACCAACTAATGGTGTCAATCAGTAAAAACTGCTGTTGGTTACTAAGTTAAAAAACATTACTAAATGCATCAAAGCTCCAGATTTTTTACCTGTACAAAACAGCATTGTTAATAAAATGCATTATTTTCCTCCATATTTATCTCACTTAGTAACTTAGATTCTCACTTTCTGTTCTCCTGCTATCAGTTATAACAATACATCTATGAACATATACCAGGTCACTCTCACTGTATTTCTCTAGGAAAATACTTCTGGGAACAAGTCTCAGTTTGGTGGTATAAAATTCTAGCAAATTCAAACCTTTAAGTAGTTTCTGATTTATCATTTAAATGTTTATTTGTATCAATAATATGAGTAGATAACTTATGGATCTGGAATGATTAGTACTTTAACATGAACCAGTTGGTATCTACATTTGACTTGAGTGTTTTCTGAGGCCTGGAGGTAGGCAAAGCAGCAGAGAGTTTATATCAAACTACTGTTTGGTTAAGTACAGTCAATTATAAACAAAATGAAACAAAAATAATTTCCATAAATATTATTGGCAACCAGAGTAAGAACAGGGTGCTGAGAATTGTGGGAGAACTACAACTAATCACTTATAAGCACAAGTGCTATGAGAGGTAGAGGATGTTAGTATTCATTAAAGGTGATTTTAACATTAAAGAAAATTACTCACAGTTATGAAAGAGTTCAAACAAGGTATCTCTGGAAGGAATTGGAAGTTCTACATGGTGAGTAGAACATGTTCCAGAGTCAGCTGGTTGATATGGGTACTTGCACAAACCTTTCTGAGCTTGCAATATGGAAGCCACATATTTATGTAATGTAGTAACTTTCTTGCAAATTCTGAGACCAAATGGGAATAAATATTTTTTGAGAAATTGTCATCAGTGTGTTACATACTTATACTCTGTCTCTAAGCCATTAGAATCCATGGCTATCAGAAGAGGTTTGGGGACAGGTTATAAGGTTGATTGCATTCTTTCTGAAATTTTAAAAAATATTATCTTATCATATTATTGTTGTAGTGGGGGGATACATTGTGAAATTTACAAAAGTTCTTGTAATATATCTTGCTTAAATTCATCCCCTCTATCATTCTCCTTTATCTCCTCTCCCTCATTTTTAGAATAGTTTCAACATGTCTTAGTTTTCCATTTTTAAAATTCATTTATTCACATGTGAGTACATTGTTTGGGTCATTTCTCCTCCCCAGCCCCCACCCTCTCCCCCCCAACTCCCTCACTTCCAGGCAGAACCTGTTCTGCCCTTATCTCTAATTTTGTTGAAGAGAAGACATAGCATAATAAGAAAGACAAAGCGTTTTTGCTAGTTCAGTTAAGGATAGCTATACAGAGAGATTCCTGCCATTGCTTCCATGTATAAATGTGTTACAATCCAAGTTGATTCATCTCTAACTGATCTTTTCAATGGTTCCCCATGTCCTTCTTGTGTTGACCTCTGTTGTTTAAGGTTTCTCTATTAGTTCCTCTGGAGTGGGGACATCAAACACTTTCATATTTTGGGTTTTCCAGCTCTCCCCATAACTCCCGTATGTGCTCTCTCCTTATCATGTGATTCAAGTCCAGTAACATTGTTGTATTTCCCCTGCATGTAAAGTCCGCATATGAAGGAGAACATACAACTTTTGGTATTCTGAGCCTGGCTAACCTAGCTCAGAATGATGTTCTCCAGTTCCATCTATTTACTTGCGAATGATAAGATTTCATTCTTCTTCACGGCTGAGTAAAATTCCACTGTGAATAAATACCACATTTTCTTGATCCATTTGTCAGTACTGGGGCATCTTGGTTGTTTGCATAGCTTGGCTATTGTGAATAGCACTGCAAAAAACATGAGTGTGCAGGTGCCTATACATGAGTATATAATATTTCTACCGTATTCACTGTTGTACACCCTTTCCTTATATCCTCTCCCCCTAACTGGGACCAACATTCTTTCTAAGTCTGGAAAAAAGCATATTGTAGGATAAATAGTTCTTAACCACGTAAAAATGTTTCATTCTTTACTATAGTTTTAGAGTAGTTGTGTCAAAATAATATCCATGTGAAATTTATTAATTTGGCTTATACATGCTTTGTTCTCTAGTAGAAATCAAATAGACTTTAGATATTATTAACTTTGTCTCCCACTAAATGATTTCAAAACACATTTTGATTAAAAAATGGCCTTTTTGGTCAAGCTTCAAGCTATCTCCTGCTGTTTGCCATTGGCAGTATTACAGCAGTGGATGTGGTTGAAACTTTATCATTTTCTTCTGGATATTTGCAAAATATTAGAACTATCTAATTCCAATTTTCACATAAGCTTAACATAAATATCAGCTTTCAGGCATGACTTCATAATTCTTAACGTTAAATATGTCTTTCTTCCACAATATATCCATATACCAAAATATCATGTTATGCATTATAAAATATATTTTTTATTTGTTCATTATAAAAGAATAAATTTTTAAATAAAAATTAGTTTTTTACTTAACTTAGTATCATAAGAAAATCTAAACAAATATTAACATTCTAATCATAAAAGAAACAAAATGATGCATTAGAAAACCAAAGTACAAAACTGAGAATATAAAGACAAGAAATGTTCTTTTGGAATTTTAAAAAACAAAATTTACTGAAAAGTAGAAGAAACAAATGGATTTGAAAAGTAAGTCAAAAGTAACTTGATTAGGGATCGAATTAAAGTGCCTATCAGGAGTATGTTCTGCTTCATTATTTGGCTGTCAACAGTTTGGCATTGATGTGCTTCCAATATCAATGAAGAGTCTGGTAGGTACATACACTTTATTAGTTGGATAGTAGTCCATGGCAGAAAAATAAAACAATTTGCACAAAAATTTTTGTACTAATGGATATTCAGACTCCAGTTATTTTTTTTCACCAATGATCTCTGATTTCTAAGACAGTGACAGGCAAATATCAGAGGTTCAACAAATGTATTTGAATAATTAAGCAAATTAATGAAAAACAATGGATATTTTAAGTGTATGTGATATATTCCACAAAGAAATAATTCTGTGCCAAAGCTTACTTTTATCTCTTTTATTTTAGAATTTAAAAATTAACTTCTGAAGTAATTTATCAAATTAATTTTGAAACAGGGTTTTTAATAAAGAAACAGGAAAGTAAGTCTGGTTACAACATAGGCACCTGCACACCCATGTTTATTGCAGCACTATTCACAATAGCTAAGCTATGGAAACAACCACTGAAGAATGGATCAAAAAAATGTGGTATTTATACACAGTGGAATTTTCTTTAACCACAAAGAAGAATGAAATTTTGTCGTTTGTAGGTAAAAAGATGTAATTGGAGAACATCATCTTAACTGAAGTTTACCAGGTGCAGAAGGCTATAAGTTGCATGTTTTTCTCATATGTGGAATATAGACCTAATATAAATGCAGCAATATTATGAAAAACAGGACACACTAAGGGAGGTTACCTATCAGATGGGGAGGTAAAAGAAGGAAGTTAAGAAGGTGAATACGGTCGATACACTCTCTATACAAGATTGAATATAGAAGTTTTAAACAGGTTGAAACCACCATAAGAAAGGAAACTCCCTGTGTTTTGGTCTTAAACAACTAAAAATGTCATTTTTTTCATTCTTTTTGAAAAAATTTATTGTTGTGCTGGATAGGGGAAAATAGTGGCATACAAAGGTGCTTACAATTTATCAAATATATCATGGTTGAATTCACCCCCTCCACCACTCTCCTTTATCCCCCCATTCGCCCCATTAGAGAAATACAACAGGTATCTTTTTTGCTTACATATTGATGTGTACACAGTATTTGCACCATATTCACCCTCTTACATCCTTTCCCCACCTCCCACCTTTTCCACTGGTATCAACAACCCGCCCCCCCAGGATCTGTTCTGCCCTCCTATTCTCTGATTTTCCAAAAGAAAGGAAAATAAATGACATTCTTGCTTGTTTTTCATCTTTTCTTATACAAATTGGATAGCAGGAGGGCAGTACAGGTCCTGCCTGAGGGGAGGAGGGTTGGTACCAGTGGGGAGGATGTGGGAAGGGGTGTAGGAGGGTGAATATGGTGAAAATACTGTGTACACATGTATGTACATGGCAAAATGATAGCTGTTCAAACAGTTCCAGGAGTGGGGGAAGTGGGCAATGTAGGAGAATGGTGGAGGGTGTGAATTCAACTATGATGCATTTGATATATTGTAACAACTTTTATAAATGCCACAATGCATCCTCATCCAGCACATTAAAAAAAATCATTTTACTAACTCTAGTCATTCTGCCATTAATTCTTATGTAAAGAAAAATCCTTATAATTCTTGTAAATCTTTCCATGTTAAAATCTTTTATCTATTGTCACTATCTATTGACTCTCCTTTGCATCTTATGATACTTTCATCATGTTTTTCTTTCTCCTTATCAATATGGAATCATCACTATTTTCATTCTTCTGTTGGCTAAGTTTTTATTAAATTTCTTTTTTTATTACACTTGCATGATTTTTTATTTTTAAATGCATCATAAGAACATGAAATTGTACATATTAGTGTGGTAACAATGTTTTAATGCATATAATATTTTATAATGTTTAAACAGGTGAACATACTTGTATCCTTAAATATTCATGATTCTTTCATGGTGAAAAAATTTATAATACATTTCCTCCAGCTTTTTGAAATTCACTGTATGTTATTATCTACACTGTGCAATCAGTATCCTTTGTCTCTATCTATCTATAACTTATTACAATTTGATCAACTTCTCTCCATCCTTCTTCCAACCATATTCTCCCAAGCCTCTGGTTGTCACCATTCTACTCTCAACTTGTACAAGATGAATTTCATTATAATTCACATGTGGTAGATCATGCAGTACTTGTCTTTCTACTCATGCTTTATTTCCTTATTTTCACTTTTGAATTCTTTGTTACCTTGATTCGTTGTTTAATTTCCCTACATTTTCCTAGTATCTTTATGTTATTAATTTCCAATTGCATTTCCTCATTGTCAGAGAATGTACTTTCTGCAATTTTAATGTATTTAAGTATACAGATACTCTTTTATGGTTTAGTCTGTAGTCAGTCCGAATATTCCATATACTGTTATGATGAAGGTAAATAATATTATTTAGTGTAAAATGTCCTACAGATTTTTGTTAGGTGTACTTGTTTTACAGTACTTTTAAACTCTTCCATTTCCTTGTTAATGTTCTATTTAGTGTTTGCTTTCATTTTTGTTCAAATTTTCTGGATAAATGATTCTTCATTAACTATTATGTCCCTGGAGCTTTTAATGTCTTTTAAAATTCTAACTGAAATAATCAAATTTTAATCAATAAAACTTGTCCACATCTACATACATGTGTATGTATACACATATCTGTGTGTATGTATGCATTTTTACATATATATGGTAAAAGGTATCATACATATATTGTAAAATGTGTTTTAAAATATGTACACATTGGTAGAATGGCTATTTTGAACTAATTAACATATACATTACCTCACATAGTATAATTTTTGTTGTGAGATCACATACAATTTATTCTCAGGAATTTTCATGACTACAATACATAGTTATTAACTATAGTCTCCATGCTCTCTAGTAGATCTTTTGAACTTTGTCTTCTTATCTAACTGAATGTTGTGTCATTCAATAACCTCCACAAAACAGCCACTCAGACATTGGGAATCACCATTTTTCTCATAAAATGAGTTAGGCATTGTTCCTTTCCTTTCTATTTTGTGGAAAAGTTTAAGGAGTGTGGGTATTAGTTCTTCTTTTAAAAGTCTGGTAGAATTCAGGAGTGAATCTGTGAGGTCCTGGACTTTTCTTTTTTGGGAGACTTTATTGCTGCTTCAATTTCATTGCACATTATAGGTCTGTCTAGGTGATTTATATCCTCTTGGTCCAGTTTTGGATGGTCATATACATCTGTAAATTTGTACATTTCTTCTAGTGTTCCCAATTTGTTTGAATATAGATTTTCAAAGTAGTTCCTCATGATTCCCTGGATTTCCTTGGTGTTTGTTGTTATCTTCCCTTTTTCATTTCTGATTTCATTATTTTGGATTTTTTTCGTCCTCATTTTACTCTGATTTGTGAGGTGTTTGTTAATCTTGTTAATTTTTTTTAAAGTACTAGCTTCTTGTTTCATTGATTCTTTGTATGGTTTTTTTTGGTCTCTATTTCAGCGATTTGGGCCTTTATTTTTATTATTTCTCTTCTTCTGCTTGCTTTGGGTTTAGCTTGTTCTTGTTTTTCTACAAGTTTGTGATGAAGCAGTAAGTTGTTTATTTGAGATTTTTCTGTGTTTTTAATATACACACTTATGGCACTAATCGTTCCACTTAGGACTACGTTTGCTGATCCCATAAATTCTGATAGGTTGTGTTTTCATTTTCATTAAATTCCTGGAACTTTTTGATTTCTTCCCTTATTTTTTCAATGACTCATTGATCACTGATCAATGTGCTGTTCAGCCTCCAATTGTTTGCAAATTTTTTGCTGTTGCTTTAGTTGTTGATCTCTAGTTTTACTGCATTGTGATCAAATATTATGCAGGTAATTATTTCAGCTTTTTCCTGTTCGTTGAGACTTGCTTTGTGCCCTAAGATATGGTCTGTTTTGGAGAAAGTTCCATGGGATGCTGAAAAGAATGTATATTGTGTTGTTGCATGGTGGAATACTCTGTACACATCTGTCATTTCCTTTAGATCTGTTGTGTCATTTAGTTCAGGATTTCTTTGTTGACTTTTTTGTCTGGTTGACTTATCTATTGGTGATAAAAGGGTATTAATGTCTCCTACTACCACTGCATTGGGGTCTATATTTTTTAGTCCTTTACTGTATGTTTAATTAAGTTGGCTGCACTATTAGGCACATAAGAATTATAATAATTTCCTCTTGATGTATTGCTCTTTTAATTAGTATGAAGTGACCTTCTTTGTGTCTTCTGACTAATTTAAGTTTGAAGTCCATTACCTGGTAGAAGTATTGCTACTCCTACCTGTTTGGGGGGCCATTACCTTAGTAAATCTTCTTCTAGCCTTTATCACTAAGGCAGTGTTTCTTTCTGTCAATAAGGTAGGTCTCATAAACAATAAATTGCTGGGTGTTCCTTTTTAGCCCAGTTTGCCAAATGGTGTGTTTTGATGGGGGAGTTGAGTCCATTAACATTCAGTGTTAATATTGAGAGGTATGTGGTGATTTCTGTCTTTAGTTGTTTTTGTTCTTTAAGGATTTGAGTGTGTGTTGCCTATTCATAGTGCTATTCTCTGAGTACTAGTCTGATCTTCTCATGAGATTTAATGCTTCCCATCTTTTTGTGATTATGTTTGTTTTTGTCTTTTGTGTGTAAGATTCCTTTTAGAATCTTCTGTAGGGGTGGCTTGGTGGCCATATATCATTTAATTTCTGTGTATTATGGAAGACTTTTATTTCTATATCAATTTAGAATGACAGCTTTGCTAGGTATAGGATCCTAGGACTGAAATTGTTTTCTTTCAGTCCTCAAAATACCTCACTCCATGCGCTTGTTGCTTTTAAGGTTTCTGTTGAGAAGTCTGCTGTCATTTTGTTTATTTTCATATGTTATTTGTTTTCTCTTACAGCATTCAATATTCTTTCTCTGTGCTAGTTATTTTAATGATAATATGCTGTGGAGAGGTTCTATTTTGGTCAAGTCTGTTTGGTGTTTTGGATGCTTCCTGTATCTGAATGGACATGTCTTTGAGGTTTGGGAAAATTTCTGCTATTGTTTTGTTGGGCATTTTTCATATCTCTTTGGCTTGTATCTCTTCTCCTTCTTCAATACTCATGATTTGCAGGTTTGGTCTTTGATGGATTCTCCGAGTTCTTGTGTATTCCTTTCACAATTTTTGAGTCTTTTGTCTAAGAGTTCTTCTGTTAGTTTTCTTTAACATCTATTTTGTCTTTGAGCCCTGATATTCTACCTTCCACTTTTTCTAGTCTACTGGAGTGGCTTTCCCCTGAATTTTTTATTTGATTTAAGGAACTCTTTATTTCCAGGGTTTCTGTTTGATTCTTTATTCTGAGATTTTCCATATCTTTGTTAAACTCTTCTTCATAGTTTGTGCTGACTTCTTTATTTCATACATCTCTTTTTCTGTAGTCTCCTTTGTTTCACTTTGGAGTTTGTTGAAGTCCTCTCTTAGTTTATTTATTTGTTTCTGTGTCTACTCAGTTTTTTATTTTTGGTGTCTTGATGTTGTTTGAGTTCATCCTGTACATTCTGTTTCACCATCACTTGTAACTTCTCCATGACTATCTCAACCAGCTCATTCTCTTTGAGAGATTTTTTTATGGAAGTCACTCAGCTCAATGGTCTCAATGGTCATTTATTATTATTCTGTTAGGGTTGGGAACTGCATATTCCTTTTGTTCATTTCCCACTAAATCCCCTATTGAATTGTTGGTGTTTTGAGGGGTGGAATTTTCTTCACTTCTTCTTCTTCCCATCCTTCTATGATATGCTGTGCTCCTATGTTGTTGAGTGATGATTTGGTGATTTTAATCACTTGTTATCTTCCCCTTGACTCAATTACTTTGCTGTGACTGGCACAGTTGTTAACTAGGTTGATGTGCTATTTCTCTTCCCTTACATAGAAGTATAAATTAGCACTAATAAATTCACGTATTCATTGCCAGACCAATTGTTTACAAAATACATGGGGAACCCTTTAATGATATTATCTATAAGCCATGGAGATTGGAGGGATAATGGTTGTTTGGATAGAGGTGAGTACTTAGGGATTAAAAGAGCTGGCACTGGTAGAAGGAGCAGAAGGGAGGTTGGGGTAATGAGGGGTAAGGGTGTGAGGCATGGGGTTATAAGTTACTAGCTCCCTAGTGTGTGTTGCAGTGTAGTTTAGTCACTGTGAAAGAGGGTGCTATTTTCAGGGATTACTGAGGAATAGGAAGGATGGTGTAACATGTATAGTTGGTATAACTGACTTTTCAGTTGGTAGTGCATATTGAGAAGGTTGAGGTAGTGGTGGGAGATGGAGAATGAGGAGCAATAGGTGAGGAGGAGAAAGGAAGGAAAGAAGATTGAAAGAGAAGAGAAAGAAAAAAAATTAGAGGACATAAAGGAAAGTGGGACAATAGAGGATTGAGTGAGAGGTAGGGTAGAATGAAGTGGGGAAGCAGGTAATAGTAAGATGGATGAAAAATGAATAAAATAAAAGTTAAAATTAAAAATTGAAAATTAAAATTAAATAAATAAAAATAAAAAAATATAGAAATATTTATATACATATAAAATGTCAGTTCAATGAATGTTCTGGACTCTTTTCTCTGATTTCAGGTTCAGGTATTTATGCATCTTTTTAATGGGGGCTATGACCAAGATATTGTCCTTTCTTAAGGTTGGTTTGTTGGGTTGTATGGTAATGAATATTGCTCTTCCCTATCAGAGATCATTGAGGAGGCCCTGCTCTCAGTGTTTAAGCCCAGGCTTCCTTATTGGAGTGGGCTTTCTGGAGAAGGCAGGTTCTCAGAGGTGGTCCCAAGAGGGATTGGTGAATGAGCACTTGCCAGCCCCTTCCACTAACAGGGCAAGCCTGTGAGTTACAGATGAGCTTTTCTCTTGGTAAGACTATCCGTTATCATCTTACTTCTGGTTTCTCCAAGGTAATGCAATGCTTGGCTTTCCCCACAGTGATGTTGAGTCACCCAACTCCTGCATGGGCTTTTTCAGCTCTGTATTTTGCCCCTTCCCACCAGGCAGAGGATAAATGTTCCCTCTGTGTATTTAGCCACCAGTTTTGTCCAAAGGGGGTGTAATCAGCTCCCCAGCTGTGCTAAAATACATGGTTCCCTCCCAAACAGTGAGTTGCACTCACAGGGAGGGTTTGCAGATCTGCACGGTTAAAAATGGGTCAACTACAGGGCAGTACAGGCAGGTGGCAGACAGAGATGTTGTTTCTGCTTGTGTTTGGTGGGTCTTGGTCTTCCCAGCTGCTTGCAGCACTCTTTGTGCCATTCTCTGTGTTTTGTTATTGTTGGTGAGGTTGCAGACACACTGAGGTGGAGAGAGATCTGTGCAGTTGGGCAGCAGTCAGAGATTCTGTGTCTGTCTGTGTTATGGCAGTTTTAAGTATTCCCATATGCTTGCAGGTCTCTTTCTGCTACTCTCTGCTTGTGTTTTAGCTTTACAAACACAGGTGACTGGGAATTAAGAGAGTGAAAAAACAAAAAAAAGGAAAAAGCAGCTTATCAACTAGGTCTGTCTGATCCTGTGACCATATGTTCCCAGCTGGCTAACAGACAGATGGGCTGGCAGCAGCTGCCTGACCTTGTTTCAGGCTGTTATGGACTTTAAACAGTTAGTTTAAGCATTGGGCAATGAATATTGTGCCCCCTATGTGTTGGTAGTATCTTAGTTGTCAGAAAAAGCAGGGTTATCTTATCCTTGCTGCCACGAAAAGCTGGAGTATTTGCTTGAAATCTTGTAGGTTAAGGTCCCAGGGTCCATCAGCTATCCATCATATTTATTTCTCCCCTTTAGCTGTCATAAACAAAAAAAAAATGTCATTTTTTTTCATAAAAACTGAGAACAGGATAGCAGGACAAGTGTTATTCAGGGGGTTGGTATCATTGGGAAGATTCAAGGAAAAGATGTAGGAGGGTGAAAATATTATGTACACATGTATGTAAATGGAAAAATGAGACCTGTTGAAACTATTCTGGCAATGGAGAGAGGCCTTATAGGGTGATATGAAGGTGGGGGTGATTTCAACTGTGATATATTCAAAGAACTTTTATAAATGTCACATTGTACCCTCAGTAAAACAATAATAAAAAATGTAGAATTGAAACATAAGGGCCTCTGGAAACCTTCATTATTACCTCCGTGTGACCTTAAAGGATGGAAAGGATAAAAAGCAGTACTGGCCAGAGTAAGAACCATATGAGGACTAGTGCATTTCCATTCTGAACTTTATAGGCATGGCCAACCAGAATGCTGCTTTTTACATACCTAACTAGCATAGTCATTGAGCAACACCCTGGAAAAAATGGATAAAAACCTCAGACCATGCCACTTCTCTGGCAACCTCTCTAGGGACCCCTACCAGCTCTGGAAGCTCTACTCTTTGCTATTTTTCTATGTCAATAATCTCTTCTGTTTTACTCACAAAAATAAAAGTTAAAAGAAAATAGCCCACTAGCAACACTTCTTTATCAAAATTGTGCATAACTCTCAAAGATGTAAAGACTTGACTTTGAATAATGTTGTGAACTTTGATTATTGAATGAGACATTCAATAATAATCTGATATGAATAGAGTTTTATCATATATGAATGACCAGAAAGGCACTGGACTTGTGGTAGGCAGAATTCCAAGACAGTCTTCAAGACATCTACATTATCCTACATTACCCTTGGTATTGTTAATACACATTTTGCTTCAGTGATTAATGTTATAATTTATCCATAATTGACTTCAAAACAGAATGAGTTTGCCTTACCTTATAAATGTAGATCAATATACACCATTTAAATTTGGTTGTAGAGGTAAGTGGCAAAGAAAGTCAGAGATTTGAGGTTTGAGAAGGATTCACTGTGACAGTTTCCACTACTGACTTTGAAGATGACATATGAAATATGACATATGGTAAACAACTTTTGTGGCCTTATGAAGTTGAGAATGACTTCTCACTGACAGTCAGCCAAGAAGTAGGGACCCCAGTCTTACAATCACAAATCAAATTATCCTCCAGAGCTTCCACATGAGGCCTTAGCCCAGATAAAAGTTTGACTACTACACTGAGGTATCATACCATATATCTGGGCAAAGAATCTAGTTACATTGAACCTGTGTTTTTTATCTATACAACTAACAAATGGGTGTGCTTTCAATTCACTAGATTTGTGAGTCTGTTATGTAGTAATACAAAATTAATGCAAATTTTGGTAATGAAAGTGTGATGTTCCTAAAAAATTAAAAGGTTGCAGTAGTTTACAGGCTCACTGATGAGTTTCCCTTTAGTCAGACTATCAACTATAGGCTGCTCTTCAGGGTTAGAGGCATACTCATGCTATTTAGATTTTGAATATCTAACACTATGGGGGTAAATAAACTTCATTTCTTTATAAATAGCTTGTGCTAGGTACTTCATTAGAATAAGGAAACGCTGACTAATAAGACCATCAGTAATATTGCGGGTAAGTTCTCAAAAAGAAGTAAGGTGTACCATAGATAACAAATTTATAGTGTTTTTTGTTTGGTTGGTTTGTTTTTTTTAGTTCTGGGGATTGAACTCAGCATCTCACACTTGGTAACAAGTGCTCTACCACCTGAGCCAATCTCCCAGTCCTTTTGCTTTTAGTTTATTTTTCAGATAGGGTCTCTTGCTAACTTTGCCCAGTCTATCCTCAAGTCACTATCGTCCTACCTTTGCCCTCTAACTAACTTGGATCATAGGCATACACCACCATAATTGGCATTTTCTTTTCTTCAGATAGAGTCTTGTTAACTTTCTACATGAGCTGGACTTGAGCTGTTACTTTCTTGTGTTTGTCTCCTGAGTAGCTAGCCTGACACTGGGTCACATTTATAGTTTTATTAACAGTACAAACTGCTTTTGAAAAAAATCTTGTGAGTGCTGGCATCAACACATTTGGAGATTTTCTAGAGGTCTTTATTTATTTGGAATTCAATTCCATTGTACTCAGGAAATATTCTGTGTATGACTTTAATTTTTTTTATATTATATAATATATGTATGTAATATAGTTGTTTTATAGCCTACAATATGATCTATATAGTCAAATGTCTCATATGTCATTGAATGAAAAATAATAAGCTGTGGTAGGGTAGAACATTCAATATATGTCATTTGTATGAAGTTTTTCATTATGTTCTTTAATCATCTATAGTTTTTCTGCTTTATCATCTACTTATTCTATGAGTTATTGAAAACTGAGTAAGTAAAGTTGAAACTGTCACTATATATTTGCCTTTTTCTTCAATAGTTCTGTTTATGCATCACATATTTGAATCTGTTATTTATGTGTATAAAGGTTTAGAAGTGTTACTTTGCCTTAATAAACTGGTCTTGTTATCATCATGAAACTACTTTTACTGCCTAGAAATATGTTTTCTATGAAATATATATTTTGTCATTTTATATTTTACTTTATTAGTGCTTCCATATCATATAGTTTCAATACTTTCTTAGAAGTATTTTATAGTTCTTGCTTGTATAGTATCTTAAGTGGAACTAGAACAATATTCAGACATTTCTTACTAATAAGCAAAGTCTCTTCTGCATACTCTTCTCAGTGACCTGCACATTAATTTGACTTATATGAACAGACATTATTCTCATCACTGTGTCAGTACTTGGCTCTGTAATCACCTTTGAATGGTTCTCTTCATTGCTTCAGGTAAGTTTCCTTACTCTCATGTACTATTCAGTTCTCTGTATACAATGCAGCTCTCTGCATATCTCTAGAATTAAGCTTTCATGCACTTCTCCATTTATTGTAGTCTGACCTGCTAACTCTAGCTGCCTTATTCTTCTTGTCCACTCAGTTCTGTCACTTCATCTTAATATGTTGAAGTGCAATTAAGGTTTTCTTTCATGTGTTGTGTTCTATAAATTCAAGAAAGTTAGTTGGGAAAATCTAAAGGAGTATCTAGTTTAGTTTATGTCACTCAGTCCTTCCCTGTTTGATGTCAATTTTATTGAAAGCCATTTTTCATTCATTTGCTCTATTTTTCATTTGTTTAATATAACAGCATAAATCTTATAAATGATAAACCATTTTGGCTTGAAGCAAAATTGCTGATTAATAATTTTTGGTATGATTTATTATTTTCATGCTATGATACATAAGTCTACGTATAATTATGCAACTTTCACACACACAAAACCACTTATTCTTATCTCCCTGTTCTCTTAAAACGTTTCATAATTTTCAATAGAATAAATAATACAGTTTATTGGTTTATGAATTTATTTATACCTGAATCATATAACATAAAATCTTTTTGTAAAGTTTTCTGAGTCCATTTGAGTTAATAAAATTTTTTTACTCTCCTTTTGTTAACATGATTTAATGTGCTAATCACAAATGTATTATCAATTACTAACCAGAATTTTAAGATGCTTGTCAATATTTTAAAATATATGGTATTATTTTCATATTATATGCTATAAAATATATTGTTTCCTATATATTACTTTATCACTACATATATTACCAACATAATGTTATATATTATGTCATTATAGACAAATGGTTTTTTTTTTAATTTTATATATTCATAATCTGATTTTATTTTATTTTTTTAAATTTTTTTGGTGGGATTGAGGTTTGAATTCAGGGCTTTGCACTTGCAAAGCAGGTGCTTTACTGCTTGAACTACACCTCCAATCTATTTTGCTCTGATTATTTTGGAGTTTGGATCTTGTGAACTATTTGCCTGGGCTGACCTTGAACCACAATCCTCCCAATCTCAGCCTCCCAAGTACCAAAGTTTACAAGTGTGAGCCACCAGTGCCTGGCTCATACTCTGATTTAGGTCTGCTTATCAACTGTTGTCTCATGATATGCTTTCATTAGCATGTTTGGAATTCCTTTTGTATATCTCTGCAATTAATTTCTATTCTCCTTAACACTTTGGTATAACTTTATTTTCTTTAGTTTTTGGAGAAGGATATAGTTTTCATCATCTTCTGTCTAAGAAAGTGTTCATTTTCTGATTACTTGCACACCTGAAGTATGTTTTGATAAACTTTCACATTTGAATAATTTTGTCAAATAATTTTAGATTAGAAATAATTTCTGCTTAAATTTGGAACATTTTACTCTATTTTATACTACTACTATAACCTTGAAAAAATATAATATCATTCTTATTTAGGTCTTTGTAAGGGATATTTTGTTATCAATCAGGAAATGTATATACTCCTCACAAAAATAATTATGGATATTTCTGTATTTTTCAAGTGTTTTGGTTATTGTGCATGAATATTAAGTCCTTTCAATCTAGATAATCATGTGTTGTAGTTTTTCAAACTTTTTTTGTGCTGTTTGTGGATGATAAAATGTGAGAAAGAACACGAGAATAAGAACAAGAGTGAGCATGGATAGGGGACCTGTCCTTTATTAGCTGCATTATATAGGAAATCCTCATTTGTAGATGTTGAGTTTCATGAATTTACAGTATAATTATATTTATAATTTCTATTTTCCCATGCTTTTGTCTTTCTGTTCTATATGCTTTATATGTCAAGCCTTTTATTTATTTTTGTTTAATTATAGCTGTTATATTTACAGCTCATTTGAGTTACCTTTATAAGTTGGTGTATCATTTTATGCACTCTCTACATATCATAGTGGCATTCCTTAGTTATTTGCTAAATATATTTATAATTTTAAATTTCAACTGCCCTTAAAATGGAATTTTTACTGAGTTCGTTTCTTAAAACATTCTAACTCTAAATATATGATATATATAAAATAAAGTATGCTATCAATTACTTTAAAAAGAAGACATAACTTTTGCAATTTCTGATATTAGAAGGGCAATTAACACTTTTTGAGTTCATTATATTACATTACATGACAGTTATCCTGATACTTAAATCAGGTAAATCTATGACAGTAAAGGAAAACTGCATGATATTTTTTCTCATGAATATAAATGCAAAATATTTTAAAACTTGAAAACCGAATGCAATAACATAAAAAATTATATACACGACCACTTGGATTTATCCTGAAAAACATAAGGTTGGTTTAATATCTGATAAATAATTAAAATAATATATGTGTTGTAAATAACAAAAACAAAAACAAAAAAGCAAAAATCATGGGCAGAGCAAGACTTTGAGCAGATGCTCCAGCAACCATCTCACAGACTCAACAATTTGAACAGTTATTAATTCATGAAACTAACTTCACAAAAGCCAAAGAAGCCTGGTCAGAGAACACGATGTCTGATTTTAGTGTAATAATAAGAAAAGGTACACTGAAGGATAGAGGAAGGGAAGACATATGCATGTCACCACTACCTTCACAAGTTTGGGGAATGATGTCTCCTTCTTAGAGAACAAAGAATGAATTAAATTCAGGCTTTATAGTAAAAACCCAGTCCCAGATCCACAACAGTGAAACCCAGTGCTGGTTAGAATCTCACATTCCCTGCCGCCAGTTTGGAACACACAGACTGAACCTCTGAAAACACACTAACCAGGCAACCAAAAGAATGACTCCACCCTCGAACTGAGAGAAGAGCAAAACTCCACCCACTGGGAAGCAGGGTATGAAATTTCCCACAGAATTTGTTTTGGAGTAGAATGCTGGACTTGCTGTTACCAGTTCCAGCAGACAGAAAACAAAAATCAGGCAGAGACCTGCATTCCAGGGGACAGAATCATTTTTGGCTTGAATTATAGCTAGTATTTGAATGGGCCTGGGACATACACACCTTCAAGAATTTTGGGGTTGCTGTGGCTGTGTGATGCAGGTACCCATCTTAGCATTAGCCTTGGTATCAAGGGACTGTCTCCATAATCTTTTATGCAACCTCAGGCAGCACAGCGACAGCTGAGCATGTAAACAGAGCCTCTAGACACTGTTTGGCAATATATGTGTACATGAGTATCAGTGGGAAGGATTTGTGTTTTGCCAGGTGTTACTGCCAGCTGTGGGATGGTACTGTGTGCAGCCCTGAGACTGCAGGTCATTGTAGAAGTCAGTATCAGGTATAAGTAAACTTAGTCTCAGATATGATGAGCAAGAGGGACTTCACCAACACTTCCTCAACCTCGGGTGTATAGCTTAGAGCAAGACTATTCACTTAAGTTTGAACAGAGTTGTAATCACAGGATTTTGCTCTGGGACTCAGTGTTGATAGGAAGTGGAATGTAACAGTTAGCAATAGTTCCCAATAACCTCTTCCCATAAACCAAGGCCAATGGATGCAATCTTTAGAACAGACCAACACCAAGCAGAGACATGTGGCCCTGATGTATTGGAATTCTATTCAAACCAGCATCACTTGTTGGTTGCAGCAGTCTTCAGACATAAGACAACCCCACCAGTAGGCAGCCTGTATCAATATGGGCCTTGTTCATATTCCAGAGTTACTCTGATCTCAGTAGGCTATGAGCTTAGTATTTCAGAGTTTGCTGCCACAGAAATGACATGAAACTCCAGGGATGGTCTCTCCATGGTGATTTTCAGAATCTTGGGCAGAAGACTCACACAGTGCCTGGCAAAAGGCTTGTGATTAATAGGCAATCTCTGTCTCTTCTGGCCTCAAGGAGAGCCTGGGAGTGTAGAATATGCTTTTTAGGTACTACTCTAGTTCAAATAGTTCTTTGGGGACACTTGCACTTGAATTGTCCTCTGGTACTGAAATATCAACAGCACACCAATTGCAGATCATGGCAAACTTCAATTTTGGGCACCATCTACTACAGAAACAGTGGAACTGACAATATGATCATAAAAAAGTAGGTATGCTATTTAGAATTTCTGGAAAGATAGGCACAAAACAAGCAAAATTTGCAAAAAAAAGATTGTTTTGAATACCTAATCCTTCAAGTACCAGATCATATCACATGATGACAAGTACTAAGAGCTTTTGTGAAACCATAACATTACATAATGGTGGGTATAAAGTTCCAGAAACTAATTGGAGAACATCATTCTGAGTGAGGTTAGCCTGGCCCAAAAGACCAAAAATCGTATGTTCTCCCTCATATGTGGACATTAGATCAAGGGCAAACACAACAAGGGGATTGGACTATGAGCACATGATAAAAGCGAGAGCACACAAGGAAGGGGTGAGGATAGGTAAGACACCTAAAAAATTAGCTAGCATTTGTTGCCCTTAATGCAGAGAAACTAAAGCAGATACCTTAAAGCAACTGAGGCCAATAGGAAAAGGGGAACAGGTACTAGAGAAAAGGTTAGTTCAAGAAGAATTAACCTAGAAGGTAACACACGTGCACAGGAAATCAATGTGAGTCAATGCCCTGTATAGCTATCCTTATCTCAACCAGCAAAAACCCTTGTTCCTTCCTATTATTGCTTATACTCTCTCTACAACAAAATTAGAAATAAGGGCAAAATAGTTTCTGCTGGGTATTGAGGGGGTGGGGGGAGAGGGAGGGGGCTGAGTGGGTGGTAAGGGAGGGGGTGGAGGCAGGGGGGAGAAATGAACCAAGCCTTGTATGCACATATGAATAATAAAAGAAAAATGAAAAAAAAATTGGAGAAGAGTGCAGAACAGGTTCTGCCTGGAAGTGAGGGGGTGGGGGGGAGAGGGAGGGGGCCAGAGGGCAGGGGGGAGAAATGGCCCCAAAAATGTATGAACATATGAATAAATGAATAAAAAAATCATTCACTCCCAATCAGGAAAAGTAAAATTAAAAAAATAAAAAAATAAAAAAATAAATAAAGTTCCAGAAACTAACCACAGAGTAACTAGTATGGGTGAACACTATGATGGAGATTTTTGAACAGGAAGTTTAAAAATGTCAAAATAAACACAAATAAAACACAGGAAAACAATCCATGATTCTAATAGGGAAACTTAACAGACAGATGGAAGTATGTGTTTAAAAATCAAACAAATCCTTCAGCTGAAAAATGCACTGAAATTTAAAGTGTAATAGAAGATATCTTTCTCAGAGTAGATGAAAAAGAAGAAAGAATAAATGAACTTGAAGATAGCCTGTTTGAGAATTTACAGATATGGTATTTAAAAAGAAAACATGTAAAAGGAGAAATGAAGAAAAATTATAGGAACATTAGCACTGCATGAAAAGTAAAAATATTTAGACTATTGGGGTTTAAGAAATTAAGAATGCCAACATGGGGATGTACTGTTCAACAAGATAAGAGAAAACTTATGTAACCTAGAGAAGGATACAAATATCCAGGTACAGTTTGCTAAATGGTTAGTTTCAACTCAATCAAATTTATCTCAAGACATATTATAATCTAGTATTTAAAAGTTAAATACAAAAACAAAATGCTAAATGCATCAAAACAAAATAAAAATTAAAAAATAGGCATTTACCAATTTTACAAATGTCTCTGTAGAAACACTGAAGGCTAGAAAAGAGTAGAATGAGATTTTCATTAATGCTGTAGGCAAAATAGGCAAAACAGAATTCCAACTGAGGATGCTGTAACCATCAAAACTATCCTTTAGAAATGAAGAGATATACTTTATCAGTCAAACACAAACTAGAAGACTACATCTTTACTAGCTCTACCCTAGAAGAAATAGTAAAGAGATTTGTTTTAATTGAAATAAAGAGATGCTAATGAATAAGAAGAAAACACCATAAAGTATAAGACTCACTGGAAAAAGTAATCATGAAGACAAATGTGAGTGCTTTAATACTTTAACCATGGTCTATATGGTATATATATATATATATGCTATGAAAAAAATAATAAGATATTGGCTGTACAAACAGACACAAATTGGATATCAGAAATTCAAATGTGGGAATGAGTTGAGTATAATGGCAGAGTTTTATTTTTTATATTTTTTAATCTTCTTTTGTAGTTTATATACTTTTATTCATTTACTCACATGTGCATACATTGTTTGGGTCATTTCCCCCCCCCCCGTCCTGTGCCCCAACCCTCTTTCCCCCAACCCCCTCACTTCCAGGAAGAACCTGTTCTGCCTTTATCTCTAATTTTGTTGAAGAGAAGACATAAGCATTAATAAGAAAGACAAAGAATTTTTGCTGTTTGAGTTAAGGATAGCTATACAGAAAGATTCTTAGCATTGCTTCCAAGTACAAATGTGTTACATGCCAAGTTGATTTATCTCAAACTGAACGTTCCACTGGTTCCTGATCCCCTTCTCATATTGACCTCTGTTGCTTTAAAGTTTCAGTATTAGTTCCTCTGGAGTGGGGACATCTAACACTTTCCTATTTTGGGTTTTCTACCTATCCCTGTACCTCCTGCATGTGCCCTTCCTTGTCATGTGACCAAAGTCCAGCAACATTGCTGTATTTGCCCTAGATCTAAAGTCTGCATATCAGGGAGAACATATAATTTCTGGTCTTCTGAGCCTGGCTAATTTCACTCTGAATGATGTTCTCCAGTTCCATCCATTTACTTGTGAATGATAAGATTTCATTCTTCTTCATGGCTGAGCAAAATTCCATGGTGTATAAATAACACATTTTCTTAATCCATTCATCAGTAGTGGGGCATCTTGGTTGTTTCCATAACTTGGCTTTTGTGAATAGTGCTGCAATAAACATGGATGTGTAGGTGCCTTTAGAGTAACCCGTGCTGAATTCCTTTGGGTATATCCCCAGGAGTGGGATTGTTGGATCATATGGCAGGTCTATGTTTAAACTTTTAAGACTCCTCCAATTTTTTCCCAGAGTGGTTGCACCAGCTTGCATTCCCACCAGCAGTGTATGAGTGTTCCTTTTCCCCCACATCCTCCCCAACATCTGTTGGTGGTAGTGTTTTTGATGATAGCTATTCTAATAGGGGTGAGGTAGAATCTTAGTGTGGTTTTGATTTGCATTTCCTTAATGGCTAGAAATGGTGAGCATTTTTTCATGTATTTTTCAGCCATTTGAATTTCTTTTTTGAGAAAGTTCTGTTTAATTCAGTTGCCCATTTCCTTATTGGTTCATTGATTTTGAGAGAGTTTAGTTTTTTAAGTTCCCTGTATATTCTGGATATCACTCATTTGTCTGATAGATAGCTGGTAGATATATTTCTCCCACGGACTTTTCTTTTTTGGGAGACTCTTTATTGCTGCTTCAATTTCATTTTGTGTTATAGATCTATTCAGGTGATTAATATCTTCTTGGTTCAGTTTTGGATGTTCTTAAGTATCTAGGAATCTGTCCATTTCTTCAAGATTTTCAAATTTATTATAATATAGGTTCTCAAAGTAGTCTCTGATGATTTCCATGGTGTTTGTTTTTATTGTCCCTTTTGCATTTCTGATTTATCAAAATGTAGAGTTTTAAATTGTTACATTTACCTTATGAATTTTTGTTTCTTACCTTTACAATCATCTTAAGTGCTGTTATTTCAAAATGGCTTGTTATAGTCAAAGAATTTCTTGTAAGTGTCATGGTACCACAAAACTGCAGTCTACGATAAAAAAACAAAAAGTAATGCCGTACAATGAGTATAGAATTTTATGCCAGTTGAAACTATCATAAGAAGCAGACAAAGGTACAAGGAAGAAAAATAGATGGATGAAGCAAATCATGCTATAATACATATAAACATGTAAGGACCACAAGAAAACTCCTTGTGTAGCTATCTTAACATAATGTCAAACAAAAATGTCATTTTTTTTCTTCTTTTCTCATGCAAAATCAAAAAACAGGAAGGTGAAACAGGTCCTGATTGCATAAGTTGGTTCCAGTGGGAGGTGAGAGGAGGTGGAGATATGGTGAAGGAGGGTGAATATGGTGAAATATTGTGTACACAAGTATGTAAATGAAAAAATTACATCTGTTGAAACTATTCCAGACATGGAGGAAGGAGGATATGAAGGAGAATAGCAGAGAGTGTGCATTCAATTACAATACATTTGATATATTGTAAGAACTTTTGTAAATGACACAATGTACCTACACTCAGCACAGTAATAATAAATAAATAAATTTGTATATAAAAAGACATATTAATGTAGCTAACCACAAAGGAAGCCTATGAGAGACAGAAAGAAATAAATGACTTCCAATAAAACTAGAAAACATATTACAAAATATTAGAGCACCCAAATATACATAGCAAATTTCTCCTAGAACTAAATAGATTTCAATGCCATACTATTCAGGAACATTAACAGTGCACATTTAGCAATGCACAAACTATTACGGCAGAAATGACAAAGTTAATTTTCACTCTGGATCAAATGGATTTAACATACCTAGAGAACATTATGCCCCAAAATTACACTATGCAGTTTCTTCCCAACAACACATGAGGCACTCTCCAGGAGAGATCATGTGGTGGGTCAAAAACTTGTCTCCACAAATTTAAAACATAATGAAATCATTTTGAGTATCATTCCAAACACAATTTATTGAACAGCAAGGTAGTCCTCAGAACCAATAAAAATACATGGAAAACAAATTACTTTCTATTGAATAACCAATGGATCAAAGAAGAAATCAAGATGAAAATTCAATGATCTCTTGAAATGAATCACAGAAAAGAAAACACAACATAAAAAAACCTATTGCATACAGCAAAAGCAACACAAAGAGGGAAGCTTGTGACAATGATGCCTATATAAAAAACAAACAAAAAAATCAAATAAAAGCCATCACTGCATCATAAGGAAGTATAAGAGAAGATCAAATCAAACCAAAAATTTGTAAAATGAAAGAAATAACAAAGTTCAGAACAGAAATAAATGCAATATAACCTGATAATATATAAATAGTGAACAAAATTAAGAACTTGTTCTTTAAAAGATTAAATATACAAACCCTTAGACTAAGTGTGAAAAAGAAAGATAAAATTCAAATAAATAAAATCAAATTTCAAAAGGTAAATATTATAGTGGGCACTACAGGGATATAAATGATCATTAGAAATTTAAATAAATATATGCTAATATTATTTGATAACTTTTAAGAAATGGACAAATCACTATATGTTTTCACACCAAGATTGAATCATTAAGAAAACCAGAATAAATCAACAATAATAAATAAGATTGAATCAATAAAAAAATTGTTTCATCAACGAAAATCCCATGAACAGATGACTTTTGTTCTGAGTTATATCAAAAATTCAAAGACATATTAATAGAAATTCTTTCTAAATTATCCCAAAATTTAATAAAGAGGAAACTCTCCCAAATTTATTATACAGAGCCAACCTCACCTTCTAACCCAAAACAAGCAAGACTATAACAAAATAAGAAACTATCTAGTCAATAAGACCAATGAACATAATATGCAAAATTCCTTGATGAAATGTTAGTCAACTGAACTCAACAGCACATTTAGAAATTTTTTCTTCACTATGATTAAATGGAATTTATTCCATGCAAGAATTGTTCATTATATACAAATCAAAAACATGATATGCCACACCAAAAGACAAAAGGCCAACAATCACAGGGTTGTCTCAATAGACACAGAAAAGGCATTTGATAAAATTCAACATTCCTTCATGATAAAAATTGTGAAAAAATGAGATATAGAAGGAATGAATCTCAATATAATAAAACCCATCTACATGTTAAGCCAACAGTTCACATTGTACTGATAGGGGAAATTTTGAACTTTCTTGCTAAGATCTGGATCAAGACATGCATGCACTAAATTATGAAAATGATCTGATTAACAATAGGTAAAAGAAAAAAAAATTAAGAATAAATTTAACTTAACAGGTTAATGAACTCTACAATGAAATCTATCATATATTAATGAAAGTAATGGAAGAAGACACAAACATTCCATCTTCATCAATTGAAAGAATCAATATTATTAAAATATCCATACTGCATAAAGTGACTTACATAATTAAAATTCCAGTAACATTTTTCAAATAACTAGAAAAAAATCCTAAAATTTGTATGGAACTATAAAACACCCTGAGGAACCAAATGTTACAAGGTAACATTATCTATTCACTTGTTGGCAGCACTAAGGTTATAACTCAGGGCTTTGAACTGGATAGGCAATCACTCTACCACTTGAGTCACACTGCCATTCCTTTCTTGTTTTAGTTATTTTTCAGGTAAAATTTCACATTTTTTGAAGAGACACCTCAGACCATGATCCTTCTACCTATGGTCTCCCACATATCTGGGATTACAGGTATGTACCACTAGCTTCAACTTACTGATTGAGATGAAGTTTCCCTTATTTTTGTCTAGGCAGACCTCATACCATGATATTTCCAATATCTTTCTCCCAAGTAGCTGGGATTGCAAGCATGAACCATGACACCTGGCCCAAGGTAACAGTCTTAACCTGCTAAAGACACAAAAAATGAAAAATTGACAGATAACATAAAATTTATTAGCAAGAGAATTATTGATACATTATGTATGTATCTTGGAAAATTCATTGATTTGAAAATCATTCCCATACAATAGTGTTGTTAGATGTGGACTAACTAAATGTCTTTAGGGATTGATTCTTTTTAAAAAATAACATGATGAAGTGGGTTCATCACCATTTGTTCTTCTATGTGAAGATGCAGTGTTTGTCCTTTTGAAAGGAAAGGTCTTTCCACCATGTGAGGATTCTGTAAGAACTTTTAACCAGATGCTAAAAATTTAATCTTGGGATTGACAACCTCTAGGTCTATGAAATAAATAATTTCTGTGCTTTTAATTTGGCCATTCTTAGATATTGTGTTATGGCATCACAAAGCAGAATAAGTCCATGTGTGATCAGGAACAAAACAAGGACATCTATTTTCAAAACTTCCATTCAATATTTTTCTGTAAGCATAAAAAATCCCTAAACAATATTCACATTAGAAAGGAAGAAGAAAAAAATCTCTATTTAAAGATTACCTGATATTGTATATAGAAAATACTAAGAAATCAACTAAAACTAATTTTAACTAAGAAACAATTTTAGCATGTATTCAGAAAATAATATTTATGTATGTACCTTATTTCTAAACATAAGCAGTAAGAAGAAAATAATATTTAAAAATAATTCCTCATACTATAAGATCCAAAAGAAAATGATACTTGGAAAAAATCTAATAGAAAAAAATCATAATGTTGCTTTGAAAACCTGAATATTTTTGAAACAATGTAGACAATACTTAACAGTGTAAAGATATTTTATGCTCATGGATAGAAGGACAAAAAAATGAGTTAGAAGATTCACATTCCCCTAGATCAAAACTTGATATGAAGGTATATTAATCAAGACAATGTGGTACAGGTATAAGATTGCATGTATACATCAGTGAAATATAATTCATTATGAAGATATATTACCTTATATTAATGGTCAACTTATATTTGGTGATGGTGTTGAGTTTGTTTATTGGGTAAGTAATATTCTTCTGAAAAAATATTGCTACTGATGTTTATTGCAGCTATCTCCTTAAAAGCTAAACTGTGGGATTAGCCAACATGCCCAACAACTGAAAAATGAATAAAGAAAATATTATATATATACATATATAATATGTTGCTAATTTTATTTCTAATTCTTCTGTTGATTTTTTTTTTCTTTTTATGTAGCCTTAGTTTTCTAAATATTTTGGACTATGCTAGACAATTTTCCTGACTCTTGAAGTTCTGATAGTTTCCTAATGCAATGAGTCTCAGTGTCAAGGAACTGCCTAATGTTTAAAACAAATTTATAAATGTCACATAGAGTAAATCAAAGTTATGCATGCACACCCCCAAAGCCTGAACAATATTAACAAACTGTTTCATTTTATGTGTTTTTAAAATACACCCTGTGTGTATGGATGCTGGTGGTGTGGATCTCCACTAATCTGATTGTTCTTTGAATGAGAAAGTGTGTTTCTATCTTTTGTAAAAAGACAAAATTTGGTAATTTAGATTTTAAGTTGTTTTACAGAATGTAAATCTCTTTTCAATCACTTTTTTCCTTCATTATCATTTTTCTTTTTTTTTTCATTTTTCTTTTATTATTCATATGTGCATACAAGGCTTGGTTCATTTCTCCCCCCCTGCCTCCACCCCCTCCCTTACCACCCACTCCGCCCCCTCCCTCTCCCCCCCAATACCCAGATGTTCTCCAATTCCATCCATTTACCAGCGAATGATAACATTTCGTTCTTCTTCATGGCTGCATAAAATTCCATTGTGTATAGATACCACATTTTCTTAATCCATTCGTCAGTGCTGGGGCATCTTGGCTGTTTCCATAACTTGGCTATTGTGAATAGTGCCGCAATAAACATAGATGTGCAGGTGCCTCTGGAGTAACAGTCTTTTGGGTATATCCCCAAGAGTGGTATTGCTGGATCAAATGGTAGATCGATGTCCAGCTTTTTAAGTAGCCTCCAAATTTTTTTCCAGAGTGGTTGTACTAGTCTACATTCCCACCAACAGTGTAAGAGGGTTCCTTTTTCCCCACATCCTCGCCAACACCTGTTGTTGGTGGTGTTGCTGATGATGGCTATTCTAACAGGGGTGAGGTGGAATCTTAGCGTGGTTTTAATTTGCATTTCCTTTATTGCTAGAGATGGTGAGCATTTTTTCATGTGTTTTCTGGCCATTTGAATTTCTTCTTTTGAGAAAGTTCTGTTTAGTTCACGTGCCCATGTCTTTATTGGTTCATTAATTTTGGGAGAATTTAGTTTTTTAAGTTTCCTGTATATTCTGGTTATCAGTCCTTTGTCTGATGTATAGTTGGCAAATATTTTCTCCCACTCTGTGGGTGTTCTCTTCAGTTTAGAGACCATTTCTTTTGATGAACAGAAGCTTTTTAGTTTTATGAGGTCCCATTTATCTATGCTATCTCTTAGTTGCTGTGCTGCTGGGGTTTCATTGAGAAAGTTCTTACCTATACCTACTAACTCCAGAGTATTTCCTACTCTTTCTTGTATCAATTTAAGAGTTTGGGGTCTGATATTATGATCCTTGATCGATTTTGAGTTAATCTTGGTATAGGGTGATATACATGGATCTAGTTTCAGATTTTTGCAGGCTGCTAACCAGTTTTCCCAGCAGTTTTTGTTGAAGAGGCTGCTATTTCTCCATCGTATATTTTTAGCTCCTTTGTCAAAGACAAGTTGGTTATAGTTGTGTGGCTTCAAATCTGGGTCCTCTATTCTGTTCCACTGATCTTCATGTCTGTTTTTGTGCCAGTACCATGCTGTTTTTATTGTTATTGCTTTGTAATATAGTTTGAAGTCAGGTATTGTGATACCTCCTGCATTGTTCTTTTGACTGAGTATTGCCTTGGCTATTCGTGGCCTCTTGTGTTTCCATATAATTTTAACAGTAGATTTTTCAATCTCTTTAATGAATGTCATTGGAATTTTGATGGGAATTGCATTAAACATGTAGATTACTTTGGGGAGTATCAATATTTTTACTATGCTGATTCTACCAATCCATGAGCATGGGAGATCTCTCCACTTTCTATAGTCTTCCTCAATCTCTTTCTTCAGAAGTGTACAGTTTTCCTTGTAGAGGTCTTTCACATCTTTTGTTAGGTTTACACCTAGGTATTTGATTTTTTTTGAGGCTATTGTAAATGGAATTGTTTTCATACATTCTTTTTCAGTTTGCTCATTGTTAGTGTATAGAAATGCTAATGATTTTTCTATGTTGATTTTATATCCTGCTACCTTGCTATATCTATTGATGATGTCTAGAAGCTTCTGAGTAGAGTTTTTTGGGTCTTTAAGGTATAGGATCATGTCATCTGCAAATAGGGATATAATATAATATAATATAATTCATTATGAAGATATATTACCTTATATTAATGGTCAACTTACATTTGGTGATGGTGTTGAGTTTGTTTATTGGGTAAGTAATATTCTTCTGAAAAAATATTGCTACTGATGTTTATTGCAGCTATCTTCTTAAAAGCTAAACTGTGGGATTAGCCAACATGCCCAACAACTGAAAAGTGGATAAAGAAAAAATTATATATATACATATATAGTATGTTGCTAATTTTATTTGTAATTCTTCTGTTGATTTTTAAGAGAGAAGCATTGAAGTTTCTTACCATTGGTGTGGGTTTCTCTAGTTTTCCTTTCAGTTCTATCCGTTTTGTGTCTTTACACTATGGAATATTACTCAGCCATAAAGAAAGAAATTATGACATTTGCAGGGAAATAGACAAAACTAGAGATCAATCAGGCTGAGCATGATAAGCCAAGCTCAAAATGCTAAATATCACATATTCTTGTTATTTTGTGGAACCTAGACCTAAAATGATGGTGATGACAATAATAACAATAATAATAATAATGGGATTTATATATATATACATATATATATGTATATATATATATATATATATATATATGTTGTACTATCTGGCAAGCATCAGTGAAAGGAGGGAGAGGGAAAGGAAAAGATACTGGGAGAGAAGAGAATGGAAGTACACAACACATATACATATGAAAACAACACAATGAAACCCACCAAACATTACTTGAAAGAGGGTAGAAGAGGGAAAAGGGGCAATGAGAACAGAACACAGGGTGAACTTGTTGATGGTACACTGTATACATGCATGGAACTATCACAATGAAATCTCAACATATTATTAATATATGATAAAACAAAAATTAAAAATGCTGATTGAACAAACAGGTATCTTCATTCAAAAGAATAAGGTTGGACTGCTACATTGTACCATACAAAGAATTAGCTCAATATGGGTTGTATTTTGTATAAGTTTAAATCTTCTATCTGAAATATGAAACTGTCAGAAGAAAGTATGGTGATATTTCCATGAATTGATTAGGCAAGAATTTTTTAAATCCTGCACAAAAAGCATGAATAATAAAAGAAAAAATAGATAAGTTGGTTTTAAGGACTGAATTTTTCCCTCTTCACAAATACATATACTGAATTCCTAATCCCTAGTACCTCAGACTGTGACTTCATTTGGAGATATGATCTTTAAAGTAGTAATCAAATTAAAATGAGATCACTAGTGCAGACCTTAATCCAATGTGACTAATGAACTTATAAAAATAATGAGGATGTGGGTCAATGCATATACACACAGAAAGAATATATGAAGATACAAGGGAAAGACTGTCATACACAATAAAAGGAGAGATGCCATAGAAGAAAACAAAGTGGCTGGCTCATTGATTTCAGATATCTAATATCAATAAGTGTGAGCAAATAAATTTTTGTTTTTTAAGCCACCCAGTTTGTGGTATTTTGTTATGGCAGCCAAAGAAATATAGTGCAACTGGAACACAACAAAACTAAAAAGTTTTATTCTTCAAGTACTACCAACACCAAACTACATCCTACAAAAGTGGAGAATATTTTATGTCATGTTATTGACAAGACACTTTTAGATCTAATAAACAAATTCAGCAAAATAGCAGAACACAAGTCCAATTTTCTGTAAATATATAGCAAATTTACTGATTAAAAATCAGGAAAACATTCACACTCACAATGTTAGTTGTGAGTCCAACTACATCGGTGAAAGACCACTACAATGAAACTACAGTGGTGAAAGACCACTACAATGAAACGTCAAGAAAATGAATTAAAAAAAAAAAATCAAATACTGCTGTTGATGTGGGGAACCCAGAAGCATTCATTGCACAGTATTAGTAAATTAGTTCATCCAGTGTGTAAATTAATATGGAGATTCTTTAAAAAGAATAAACTTAGAACAACCATATTGTCAAGCTACACTACTTTTATGTACATACTCAAAAAAAATTAGTCAGCTTACTATAGAGATACCTGAAAATAAATGTTTATTGCAACACTATTCACAGTAGTGAATGTGTTATGGAGTCAGCCTTGGTGCCTATCTACTGATTGAATAGATAAAGAAAAATGCAATTTATTATGCATATATAATATTAAATATATATATATATATATAGTCTTTGCAGGAAAATGGATGCAACTTAAATCATCATGTGAAATGAAATACAGCAGACTCTGAAAGACCCACTGACATGTATTTTCTCTCACATATGGAATATAGAGAGAAAAAAGGATGTAAAATTAGAATGAGCACTATTAGAGATCAGGAAAGGGATAAAGGAGAGGGGAAGGGGACAAGAGAGAATCAGAGTGGGTGAATATTATGAAAGCATGTAATATACATATGTGAAAATGTTACAATTAAAATTTTTTGTACAATTTATATTAATAAAGAGTAATGTAAATTCATAATGCTTTCATATTTTATCATGGTTTATAAAGAATATCTTCTGTATGAAGATCAAAAAGCAAAAAAATCCCTGTATTAATATATTAAGAGATAGGTGATATAGAAAGAAAGATGAACAAGTAGACATCAAAAGTCCAAAATTTAGGAAGGAATGAAATCCAAATTTAAAATATTCTTATTAGTGTATATTCTCTTCTGCTTTTTGTTTAGGTTATTTTTTAAATAATGTTAAGTTGCTATTTCCAAATAGCTTATTACAGTCAAGAAGATACATTTTAAGTGTCATGTGTACAAATAAAAATATCTATGGTAGGCAAATCATAAATAATAAGCAAGTTATCAAAACAGACTACTACAGTAAATTGTTTAAGTGTGATGAAAGACTATAAGTGAGGGAGAACAAAAGGAACTGCAAAAAAGTAGAAAACAAGGTACAAATTAATTGTTATAAGACCTTACCTTTCAGTAATTATCTTGAATATCAATGGATTAAGTTCTCTAGTTAGAAGATACAGAGTGATTTAATGAATAAACTACCCAAGAACCAAGTATATGTTCCTCACAAGAAACTCACTGCATCTCTATGGCCACATAAACTGAAAGTAAAGATACACATTAATATATTCCAAGCAAAGTAAAACCAAAACCATACAGGTGTACCTATACTTTCATCAAATAAAATGGAGATAAACCAGAAAAGGAAGATTATTACATAAAGATTAAGTGGTCAGTTCAGGAAGAGGAGTATACAATTATAAATATTCATGCACCGAATATCACAGAACTCAAATAAAGGAAATTCATTAGACCTAGAGGGAGAGACAAACTTAATACTATATTAGTAGGAGACTTTAGCTCCCCACTCTTAAGCCAGGACAGATAAAGACACAAAACTATTAAAGAAACAACATAGTTAAATTACTTCCTAGACCAAATGGGCCTAACATACATCTACAGAATATTACATCCAAAGCTTTCAACTGCACATTCTTCTCATCAACATGGAAAAAAGTTCTCCAATAGATCACATGATGCACCATAAAACAAGAGTCAATTTTTAACTGAAATTAGATCAATTATCTTTTATCATTAAAAGCTGAACATTTTCTCACTTACATATGGATCAGGGCATTGATGTACACTCTCTTGAGTTCTGTTTTACATAGTGCTACAAGTAATAACCAGAGAAAATAGGCAAGAGAACAAAATAAAGAATAACTAAATTGAAAAATAGTGAAAATGTCACTCTGTACAGTTTACATGATCTTATAGAAGCAACCCAAACTCCACCAAAATCCATTAGAAAAGTGAATTGAATATGTAATACTGAAGGGTACAAAAACAACACAATATTTTTACATGAAACATTAGTAGTTCTGCTATATGCCAATAGTGAATTATTTCAAATAGTAATAAAATAATCCCATTTGCAACAACTACAAAAAGTAAAATACCAAGGTAAAATGTAACTAGAGGTGAAGCAACAATACATTGAAAACTATTATACATTAATGAACAAAATTAAAAAAGAACACAAAAAGTGGAAAGTTATTCTACCTTCATGGATTGGAAAAATGAGTTTATTAAAATGCCAGACTCCTGAAAATGATCTACTATCTCAATGATATTCTTCACAGAACTAGAAAAATCAGTCCTAAAATGCTATGAAATTACATAAAATGCTGAACGGTCAACAATACCATCTTAAGAAAAAAAAATATGTAACTAAAACACAGGATGTGACATTAAAAGTTCTTATTCAAAGATGGGAAAACATCTTCAGCTTATGGCTTGTTTTCCAAAACTATTACATGCTCTCACATTGAAAGACATGCTTCTGAGAGTCACACTTCAAAAATAAAATCTTTTTCTCTTAAGAACTATGACAGAAGAAGAAACAGCCAGTTTTATAAAGGTCTGAAGAATTTTATACCTGTGAGTCATCAAACATTTTAAAATCAACGTCTTCCTTTCAGGAGGCACTCATTATTCAACTTAAATTTATCCATATAAGGAACACCTTTTTACTTTTAAAGGATTGTTTTCATTTATTTCTCTTTGAATTCTTTTAGGAAAAGAATAACTTGATATCTTATGGTCCTCATTCTGGCAGCCTGTCAACTGAATTTCCTGCCAACTGAATCTCCCTTGTTACCTCCTATATAAGATAAGGAAATAACTTTGTAGTTCCCTTTCTAGGTAGATACAGCAATTCAATTTCAGGTTAAAAGCAGCTACAGAAAATGGACCATTGATGCTCTATAATTCTTTTAAGATTAAAAGGGTCTAAAGTTGTTTAGAGGGGCAATGAAGCAGGATAGATTGATGTGGAGACAGAGAAATTAAAAAGGACAAATATTGAAAGGGCCAGACTCAGACATTAAAAACAGGAAGGTGAAACAGAAAAGCCAAAACAACTAACTCTCTTTCCACCACACCTATTTTTGTCAAGTTACAAAGTTGGAAGACATAATATGGCCATTTGCATCCACTTCCTCTTTTGCTATATTAAAAAGCTGTAAACTCTTTACAATGGATAGAAACAGAATTGAAAGGCATGACTGTCAAACAGAAGTCTTGAAATTACCTATTGTCCCTATGTTTTGAGTAGTTCTAGATGACATCTCCATGTTTTAGAATAACACACAGAACCAGTCCTACCCCCTCCCCCAAAAAAAGGCCATCATTTAGGGATTAGGCTGTGTTGTCCTAGTTCAAAAAGTATAATGATCAAAAATGAGGATCACCATTTTGAGGCTTTTACTCCAATTCCCTACATGGAAAACAGGAAATTATTTTTTTCATTTCTCCCTATTTTATACTGTTATACTTCAATAAATCTTTAGCCAAGATGCCCCACTACGGATGAATGGATTAAGAAATTGTGGTATTTATACACAATGGAATTTTTATGCAGCCATGAAGAAGAATGAAATGTTATCATTCGCTGGTAAATGGGTGGAATTGGAGAACATAATTCTGATTGAGGTTAGCCTGGCCCAAAAGACCAAAAATCGTATGTTCTCCCTCATATGCGGAAATTAGATCAAGGGCAAACACAGCAAGGGGATTGGACTTCGATCACATGATAAAGCGAGAGCACACAAGGGAGGTATGAGGATAGGTAAGACACCCAAAAACTAAATAGCATTTGTTGCTGTCAATGCAGAGAAACTAATGCAGATACTTAAAAGTGACAGAGGCCAATAGGAGAAGGGAACCAGGAACTAGCAAAAAGGTTAGTTTGAGAAGAATTAATTTAGAAGGTAACACACATGCACAGAAAAGCAATGCAAGTCTTCAAAAAAGTAAATTAGCTATAAAACTGTTCATATGTTTGAATCTAATGCCCAATTTGATATAAAGAGCTGGGACTTATGGGAAGTCACAAACAGTCTACTCTCATGAATATGATAAGCCAGTCTCACCAACACAAAATAAAAGAAAGGATATTAGAAGTGTGAAATGGGAAAAGTTGGAGGAGGAGAGGTGATAACAAAGGTAACCAAGGAGATGAATATAATCAAATTACCATATACACATGTATGTAAACATCATAATGAAATCCATAATTTGTACAATTAGTATATACTAATGAAAAAAGAAAAAGAAATATGAAAAAATAAATACTTTGAAATGAAAATAAAAAGAGGTTTAAGGTAGCAGCCTAGTTAGTGCCTTTTGCCCTTCTACATTTCATCATGTGAGGATATAGCAGCCACTCACCAATTTGGAAACAGAGAGTAACCAAATGCAAAATTGGTATATCCTGAAACTGTTCCAGGAATTGGAGGAGGAGGTAGAGCAGCAGAGGATGTGAATTCAAGTATGATATATGTGATATGTTGTAAGAACCTTTGTGAATACTCCACTGTACCCCCACCAGCACAATGATAATAATAAAAAAGAAAAGAACTCAAATGTGGACATTTTTCCAATAAAGATATAAAAGTTGCCAAGATTTGTAAACAAGATACTGAATAGTTTTGATCATCAGTGAAAATGCAGATCAATACCCCACATTTTTCGGATGACTGTGATCAAAATAATAGAGAGAACAAATGTTCAGTTGCAGAGAAAAGGTAATACTTTTAACAGTTGTTAGTAATGGAAATTAGTGCAGCTGCTATGGAAAACAGTGTGGTGATTCCTCAAAATATGAATCATAGAACTACCAAATAACCCAGCAATTCCTGTTTTGGCTATATAACCAATGGAATTGAAATCAGCATGTTGTAGGCATATCTGCACGTCACTGAGAAATAAGCACTTCATAGAGATCAACTTCCTGTTAACTGCAGCATTATTCACAAGAAAAGGTATATGGAAATACCTAAGTGTCCATCAGTGGATAAATGTATAAAATTGTGATATCTATCACATTTTAGCTTTCTAAACGTCCTAAATTACCCAAAGAGCATAAATCAGGAAGAGAAAGAAAAATACTGCATGATCACACTTATACATACAAAAAAATCCCAGAATACACAGAAATAGAGTTAAATGGTGGTTAGCAGGTTCAGACAAAGGGACAGGGTAAGGAGATGTATGAAAATGTCACAAACTTGCAGTTATGTATGATGAGTAATTTCAGAGATCTGATGAAGCATAGAACCAGAGTTAATAATATTGTATTATATAGTGAAACGTTATTAGAAGAGTGTACTTATATGCTCTCATAACAAAAAATGATGATGTAATGGATACAATAAATGTAATATTCATTTACCAGACTATAGTAATTAACTATATGAATATCATGACATCAGTTTTCATAACTTAAAGATAAATAAGCTAGGAAGGAAAGAAAAATGGAAGAGAAGGAAGGGGGAACAAAGGAAAGAAGATAGGAAGACCAGTATTGTTTCTCTAAATGTTTTGTAGAATTCACCTATGAATTCATCTGATTCTGGAATTGTTTTGGTAGGAAGTTTACTCTTTATTTGCTCAATTTCTTCATTTGTTATTATTCTGTTCAGGCTTTCTAGTTCAACCTACTGGTTATATCTTCCTGGAAATGTATGCTTTTTCTAGGTTGTCCACTTTGCATATAAATGCTCATTAAAGTCTCTTATGTTTGCCTTAGTCTATAGATTCAGTTTCAAAGTCTACTCTCATTTCCAATTTTATTTGTTTGAAAATTTTCACTTTTTTAATTAATCTAGCTAAAGTTTTGTCAAATTTGTTCTTTTTAGAAATCCAACTTTACTGTCATCTTTTATATTGTTTGTTTTATATTCCATTATTTCTATTTAATATTTGTTGTTTCTTTACTTGTACTATGTGACTAACTTCTTTTTCTTTTCCTAGTTTCATGAGTTATAAAGTAATCTTATTTACTGAGTGCTTTCTTCCTTTTTTTAACATATGTTTTCCTTTTAAAAAAATTATTATTCATTTATTCACATGTGCATACATTGTTTGGGTCATTTCTCCCACCTGCCCCCCTCCCACAACTTCTCCCCCCTCCCCCCCTCAGTTCCAGGCAGAACCTGTTCTGCCCTTATCTTTAATTTTGTTGAAGAGAAGACATAAGCATAATAAGGAAGACAAAGAGTTTTTGCTAGTTGAGTTAAGGATAGCTATACAGAAATATTCCTAGCATTGCTTTCATGCTCAAATTGTTACAACCCAAGTTGATTCATCTCTAACTGATCTTTACGCTGGTTCCCGATCCTCTACTCATGTTAGCCTCTGTCACTTTAAGGTTTCTATATTAGTTCCTCTGTAGTGGGAGCATCAAACACTTTCATGTTTTGGGCAGTAAAATCTACCCTGCTACCATTACTTTTACTGCATCCCATAGTTATTGTTATGCTGTGTTTTCATTTTTTTCTCAATTACACTTGTTATTTCTATATTTTACTCAAAGTTTAATCAAGGAGTGTTGCTTAATTTTATGTGTTTTCCCATCTACATCTTGTTATTAAGTTATGCTTTCTTCCCACCATGATTGCAAATGACATTTGGAATGAGTTATATCTTCCTAAACATTTTGAGACATCTTTGCCCTGGTATTTATCAATCATGAGTAATGTCTGTGTGTGTTTGAGAAGAATTTTGGGTACAATATTTCTTTTAGGATGATTTTATCTATAATGTTGTTCCAGTCAGCTGCATCCTTGACTTTTTGTGTGGAATAAATATCCAATATTAAAATGTGGTAATGATATTTCCTATTGTTATTTTAGAACTCAATAATTTTATTATTTCTTGTGATAGTTTTTGAACTTTAATTTATTTTTGGTGATGTAAGCAGAACCACCTATGCTGTCATTTTGCTTCCATTTGCACAAACATATCTTCCCTAGTAACAACATAGCTCTTTAAGTCTATTGTGTGTCTCATATAGATAGCTGATTATTCATCTTGCTTGGTGATTTTAATCCATTTATATTTAATGAAGAAATTATTGATAGGGAAATGTTAATCTTCTCATTTTGTTAGTGTTAGTTGATTATTCTCTGCTTTATAGTCATTTTTGTTCATTTTTATACCCTCTTTTGTTTTCTTCCTCATTGACTTGAAGACATTTTCTTGCCAATCTTTGGTTCTATTTTCTTTATGTCTACTTTATTTTTTCCTTCTGGTGACATGAATCTTGCATAAAATTACTTATGGTTATGATTCTATTTTAAACTGATAAAAACTATACTTTAATCATAAACATAATCTCCATACTTTTATACCCCACACTTCATGAGACTAATGTTAGAATGAACTTCTTTTCATATTGTGTATACATAAACTAATTTTTATTTTTATAGTTATTTTAATACCTTTACTTTTTAACTTGTATACTAGTGTCAGTGATTGATGTACTTCCATTTCAGTATCAACTTATTTTTGCTGGTTTATATATTTGCCTTTACAAATGAGATTTATAATGTCATGGGTTTCTCTGTTTCTGTTTGTTCCTTTCATTTTCAATTTAAGAGCTGCTTTTTTCATCTTTAGACATTATGTCTAGTGCTGATGAACTCCCTTAGGTTTTCTCTGGAAAGTTAATCTTGCCCTCATTTTCGAAGTTTTGCCATGTATATTATTTTTAGTTGGCATGACTTTCTTGAGGCACTTTAAATATTTTCCCCATTTCCTTCATGACATCAGGGATTATTTTTGCTAAAAATTATGCTGGTTGTCTTTTGCAAGTTCTTGTATATGTGGAAAGTCAGTTTTATGTTTTTGTTCTTAAAATTCTTTGCTGCTTCTTACAATTTAATTGAAATGTGTAAACCTGTATGAATTCTATAAATTTGGGGTTCTTTGAGATTCATGACTCTAGATGTCCACATCCATAAATAAAATTGAGATATTTTCACTTTGTCTTGAACTACAGAAACTCTGTTTTATTATTTTTATTTAATGATTTTCTATCTCTCTGTTAAATTTCTCATTTTGTTCAGATATTACAACCTTGATTTCATTTAGTTGACTGTAATTGCTTGTCACTGACCCTCTTTTTAATTTTTTCTTTTTCACTTCCACATATGAGGAAAAACATGAACTTTGAGCCTTTGATGTTTTGAGCCTGGCTTACTTCACTTAACATGATGTTCTCCAGTTCTATCCATTTACCCGCAAGCAATATAATTTCATCTTTTTATGACTGAATAATATTCCATTGTGTGTATGTATACATATGTATACATATAGATATGTATACATATGTATGTATATATGTATATGTATATATATGTGTGTATATAAATAAATACACACACATATATATATATATATATATAAAGTACATTTTCTTAATTCATTCATTAGTTGTGGGACATTTGGGCTATTTCCAAAGCTTGGTAATTGTGAATACTGCTGCAACAAACATCAGCATGTGAGTGAATCACTGAGACTATTTACATGATAATTTTGAGTTTTTATCAGGCATATTGTAAATCTCCATTTCTTTAGGATTTATCATTGAAATATTATTTTGCTAATTTAGGATTACCATATTTCATATTTCCCTAATTCTTCCTGACCCTTGTCTCCTTCCATTGGTGTCTGTGTATTTGAAGAAATAATCATTTCGTGTAGTCTTTATGTACTACCTTCAACACAGAAAAGCCTTCATTAGAAAGCCTAGATAGATATTCTGGCATGTCTCCAAACCTTTACTATGGATGTATCCACTCAACTGCTCTTTTTCTCTTCTGGCACAGAAATCTTCTGCTTAAAGCTATATATTCCTTTTACCTAGGGCAGTATCCTTTAGTGCTAAACAATGGGGATAAATCTCTCTCTGTGTCTCTCCTATATTTCTCCCCCTTCTCTCCTGAAGGGTCAGTCTCATGGTTGCTTAACTTCCTACAGTTCTCTAGATTTGAGCCAGCTTTGAGATCCATATTCTGTTTGTTTATATATATATATATGTATATATATATACATATACGTATATATATATACATATATATATATACATATACGTATATATATATACATATATATATATATATATATACGTATATATATATATATGTATATATATATATATATATACATGTAAAAACTGACTCTTTAGGCCATAATTGGGCAAACTACCAGTGTGCATGGACAGGTTATTGGAATTCGAACACCAGTTGTACTGATGTCCCCACCCCTTTTTGCTTTGTTTTTAGTTGCCCTACTCTTGTTGATTTTGTCAGCATCCTAGGTTAGATGATTGAGAAGTTGCCTTCCTAAACAGGGTCCGAAAGACATGTATAAAGTGGATGCTAACTTTATTTATTTTATTTTTCCCTCATGGAAGGAATTGTAAGTTGAAGGGATTTCTCTCCATAGGGACACGTGCCAGCTTGAGGAGATGTGATATGGGTAAAATGAAATTATTCTTTCTGTTGTCACTGTTGCTGTTATGGAATTTTTTGTACCACCAGGGTGCTGGAACCTCTCAGTTACACTCTGCAACTCTCATAGTGCTATTTTTGTTTGTTGATGTTTATTATATTTCTAATAGAGTATATGAGAGCTGGAACTTCCTATATTGTCATACTGATTATGTCAAATTTTCAATGTCCATTCTTTCTAATACTGATTTTGTTTTCTCTGCTTGCTTTCAATTTAGTTTTCTATTTTCTGGTTTCTGAATGTTGGAGGTCATTTTATGAATTTGATACTTCTTTCTCTTTTTTTGGTTGTATTGGGGTTTGAACTCAAAGCCTCACACTTGCTAGGCAGGCACTCCACCACTTGAGCCTCTCCTTCAGCTTATGTTGGGTATTTTCACGATAGGTCTTGTATACAATTTCCCCAGGCTGGCTTCAAACTATGATCCTCCTGGTATCTGCCTCCTGCATAGCTAGGATTACAAGTGTGGGCCACCAGTGCCTGGGTGATACTTCTTTTTAATCTAGGTATTTCTAACTATGAATTCCCTATAAATAGTGTTTAAGTTTCATCTCAGATGATTTGAGCACTGTTTTCCCATGCCCTCATTCCTCCATCTTCAAAAACAGCAAAGTTACATGTTTTACCATCCCTCATTACTTACCCCATATTCTTCTGACAACAAAAGTTTTTTGATTTTTAATAATATTTTTTCAATTGATCCCATCCAGTTAATCCCACATAATATTCCCATCTTAACCATGTTAATTTAATTACATCTGCAAAGTCATTTTTACCACATAAACTTACACATTTACAGGCTCTGGGGCTTAGAACATGATCATGATTGGGGGAGACATTATTTTACCTATCACAAGCTGGGTTTTTTTGTTTCATTTTTTTCTAGAAAAATTTCTATTACTTTATATGAGATCACAAAGAAGGATAAGGGAAATAGTAGTTTGGATGTTTTCTGTATTTCCAATCATGGCTAATTTATTATTTCTGTTTTTACATTCAATATTGTGTCATCATCAATAATTTCATTTATTACTTTTTTGGTAAAATTCTATTACAGTGTAGGCGCATCATCTTGAATAAACTAAGGAGATGTATAGTTAAATAGCAAGAAGAAAGCAGTGAATTTTTTACTGTAGTTGCTGTGGTTTGAATATACCCCCAAGTTAATCATCAAATTCATATGTTGGTAGACTCTTTGGAAGGTAATTAGTATCTGATGAGGTCATGAGAGTAGGTCTCCTATAATGGTATTGAATACTTTATAAGAAAAGGAAGAGCATGAAGAGCTTGCACACTCCCTCCTTCTCACCATGCAATGTCCTCTAGTATTTAATTATGTGGCAAGAAGGTGAACAAAGATGGAACTCTTACTGGAAGCTGAGGTCTTATTGAACTTTAAGATAACATCAAGACAGTTATAAACAACAAGGCAAGGATGAAAACACTAGAATAATGATGTTTTAAAAGATTGTCATAATTAACATTTCCCTTCTGAATGCTAATGGTAGTCTATAGGGTTGTGTGTGTGTATTGTATTGAAGCATATTTTACATGAAACATAATTTGTACCATGGTATATTGGCATCAAATGTGAAGCTGTGCATTCATTATGGGACAAATATTTTGGAATTTTTGGAGGGTCCACTCTCATTCCTCCAAGGGAAAAAAATGTTAGCCCATTGTCTAGTAAAAAGGTGACATAAAGCAGAAGTACCTGCAAGTATTCTTTATTAACAGATCTTATGACAAGGTTAGTTAGCCATATTTTGCTTATTTGCACTGAATATCTTATATTTACTATAGCAAAGTTTCTCTTTCTTCAGTGAAAATTAGAAACTCCAAAGAAATCATGATTTCTGGGTGTGTTTCTCTCAGAAATTCTGATTCCATACTTAAGAATAACATTATTAGGCCACTAGGAGTCCTTTGGAATTTGTCATTAAAACAAATAATGTAGTAAAATATGCATACTTTGAAAACAGTTCATAAACTATACTTAGACATGAGTGACTTTTTAAAAAAGTGTTTAAAAACATTCATGACATTTTGAGATTTCCATTGAGACAGGTTCTCACTGTGCAGCTCTTGCTGACCTTGAAATTGCAATCCTCCTGTGCTAGTCTCATGTGCAAGAATTACAAGCATGAGCTACAACACCCAGGAAAGCTTTTGTGACATTTATAGGCAAAAGACAAATATCTTAATAATCTTTTCCTGAGGACAATATTTTATTATCCACAACTGTAAATTATGCTGCATTTGGAGTTCTATAGATTATTTCGTATATCACAAGTTTGGTGCTTTTGTTGCAAAAGAATTTATCATAGCAATATTAATATAGATTTTTAAGCAAGTGAATGTGACATGACAGCAATAATTTGATAAGATCATCTTTTAGTTCAGTAGCTCTAAAATTCTTCTAATGTTTTACTGCATCTTTAAGTTTATGAGATGGGTTGTAAAATCAAGCATTAATTTGTCTTGTCAACTTTCCACAGGTCTCCTTTTTGCCTACTATCTCCTTAATAACAAGATCAAAACTAGCAAATATTTATTATTAGCAAATTATTAGCCATGAATTGATTGTACTTCTCTAAAGAATTCTACTAAAGTTAACAGTGAGTTGATCATCTTCAACTGATGATTTTATTACAGTTACTTTACCCTAATGACATTTTCTCAAAAAATGACATTGAAACACCATAAGGCAAATACACAGCTTACAGTAAAGTAATGAATAGGATGTGTGTGTTTTATATTGTATAAACTAATTTTTCTTGGTTAGCTAAGATAAAAGTGGTTATAATTGTACAACTACTGCAAAATCAGAACTCATTCATTCATTCTTCCCTTTTGTTTGGCTTTTAAGATGTTTACTATTTAGTGCTAGTTCCTTTTGTAATAAAATAACAATTTTTGTTCATTAGGATTATTATAAACTTTTATTACTGTAGGTTTCTTGAGTTCATTTTTATTAGCATTGTACAGACTCTATAAAAGCAAAATTTGGTCCTTTCAGAGAGTTGAAAGGAAGCAATCTCTTATATGACAAATCCAACATTATCATATGTAAACCTCATTTACAATAGAATGTCTCCATTTCCAGCTCATTAATTGAATGAAACCTATTTTCACATTCTAGTACGCAGAACCTTTCTCCAACTAATGAGATGGTGTCTTCAGAAAAAAGGGGAAACAGGAAGATATAATTTGGAGAAATAATTCCCCAAAGGAATAGAATGAAAATATGCTGACTGAAATATGAAAACCACAGCATTATACTAAATTAGGAAAGATAAAATTATGATTAGGTAGTGGGTATTGTTAAGATACTGAATCATTTGCTTACTAAAATCTACCAAATATTTAATAGGCAATTCACATTGCTTTCCTCTACCTCATTAAATTACCTCAAAATGAAAAAGAAATGGTATTATATTAAAATCACAAAATTAACTGCAGTATTGTTTCTGCCTTTTCCCTGTGTGATCGGAAACTTAAAAATTGAGTGACAGTTTTCAAACATGTAATTATCTAACCTTAAAGAATTCTAGTGTATCATCCAAATTCTCATCCACTTATTTCATTCTAAACCTCCTTAACATAGCCATCATAGCCCTGTGTGTATGAGAATATGGTAAGAAATCTAGACATGTCATACTGAAAAAGACAGACAAGAAAGTATTATCCACATTTGCTCACAGTGATAGTACTTTTCTTACTAAAGGTTATTTAAAAATCAGTGAAAACATACTGAAACATAACACAAGTAAAAATAACAAAACCAAAAACTGATTCTTCAGAGAATGGGCACCCACACCCATAGAGGAAATAACTTAATGGATAGAGTAAAACATTTTGGTTCCACCACTTGATGATGATGATTATATTAATAATATCTTACATTTGCATGGTTCACAGTGCTTTTGCATATATTATCTCAATTGTTATGAAACTAACAACAAGTACATACCTTTTTATTCCAGATTGACCTGTTTATGGAAACAGAGCTGCCTGAAACAACGGACCATATTAACCATGTTAGTATAAGAAGCACATGTTAAGTTTGAGTTATATGAAATGTCTACATAGTCTCTGAGAGTGAGAAGAAAAGTTTTATTGGAGTGCAACAAGGCCATCAGTATATACTAAACAGCCAAGATTTCCTTTGATAATCTATTTGACTCTCTATCCATAAACTTATCCCCAAATTTTATAAAGGTAATTATATTTTTAACACAAATATCTACATGATATTCTGATTTATAAGGCTTTTACCACTGGGTAGAGAAGCATTTGTTGTATATTTAAGCAAATAGATACCTGTTTTTCACAAATGATAGAATTTTCCTTACTCTGGTTCTCATCTTTTCCACTTAAAAATATATCTTTGAGACAGTTCCATGTAAGTAGAAAAAAACTGCTATCTTTTTGAAAAAAATTTCTGTAATACACCTACAAAAACCTACACTAGAAAATAAAGTAGCTACTAGACACATGTGGGTATTCAGTGATTGCAATATGGCCTGAGAGGACTGAGTCATTCTATAATTATAAACTATACCAGATTTCAGAGTTTGTGAAGAAAAAAGGCAAAATATTGTAACACATACTTTAAATTTTCTTTTGCTGAACAGCACTGACTCCATACTTGGGCCCATGAATTAACTAAAAGTAGAAGAAAAGCTTGGCATCTCTGTCTCCATTTTGTATCTATGTCTTTTGTTCTGAGCCATTTTCTCTTTCAGTCACTTTGCAATCACCTTGGAATCCAGGAAAGGCAGGACTGATATGGTTAAAAATGGAAACTACTCCCAAGGAGAAGAACACCAAAGCCTCCACAGGAGAGCCTACTCACAAGGCAGCAATGATACTTTTGATCAAGACCCTGCCTGGCCAATCCTGAGACAATAAGCAACCAGACCAACTATGATTTTCACTGTGGGCACCAAAGCATACCTGCTACTGGACTTTTAAATAGTTATTCATAGCTCCCCTCCACCCTATCTTTCCTTGTCTATTTAAATCTAAAGAAAAGGTTTGTAGAGACAAAATGGACTGAAATATATGCCTTTCATCTTCCCTCATCATGTCCACGCCACATTAATTAAATCTCTTTTCTCTGAACTCTACCATTACTTGTCTCTTTATTTCCTGTACTGGGGCAAGTGCACGGATCAACATATTGTTGGGTCTGATAACCTAAGGCAGATGAATTAGTAGCCCACCCACCATGGAGAGCAATATAATTCCTGCATCCTGAAGAGTTAGAGACCTGCATTCCTGCATCCTCAAGGAGAGGTAGAGTCTGATAGATCTGCCACAGGGCTGACGAGCAAAATGCTCTCAAGATTGTTTCCCCTCCCCCAACGAAAGTGCAAACCAAACCAGTTCACCTGAGAAAGCTTGCCAGTCCATGGCCAATGAGAAAAACCCACCTAACCCAGAGTTATAATGTCCATAAAATCCCCAGCCTTCACCTCAACAGCGAGCTACAGGCTTCTGGTAGCTACTCTTCTTTAGCTGTGTTGGGGTCCGAGGTTGACCACCCCTCAGAGGAACAAAAGACACTCACGGTAATGTAAGCCACAAAGCGAGGTTTATTTCCAGCCAGCTGGGGTCCAGGTTTTCGCCCGACGCAGTGGGTTTCAACACGGACCCCGAATACAAAGTTCAGGCTGCTTTTATATTTTTTAGACATTAGTCACGGTCACACAGCAATTTTAATGGTCCCTGGGGTCACATATTTCTGATAGCACCCACATCTTGGTGGTGGGGCAAGATTACTTGAAGATTATTTATCAGGAATTTGGTAAACACCAGGTGTCTTAACTCATTGACTCACATACCGTTTTAGCAAGATTAACCAGAAACAGTCCCTGTTCCCAGAAACTGTCCCACCTCCCTTAGTTCCAGTAAGTGGTGGCTTGGGTCACGTTAGCCATGGCTGGTTTCAGGCTGAGTGGGCTGCAAGCCTCAAAGGTACCCTAACATTTGTACCCTAACAAGCTGTAGCCTTTCCTTTCTCTCTAATAAATCCTACTTTATATACCAGCTTTGGCTCATCATTCAGCTGCCTTACGAGCCAGTTCTCTGGCCTGTAAATGCATGGACCCTCAACACCAGCACATAACATTTTGGCGACGTACAAAGGAACATCCTTTATTTTTTTTTAATTTTTATTTTATTCATATGTGCATACAATGTTTGGGTCATTTCTTCCCCCTTCCCCTACCCCCTTCCTTACTTCCCCAACCCTCCCTTTCCCCCCTACCTCCTCACTACCCAGCAGAAACTATTTTGCCATTATCTCTAATTTTGTTGAAGAGAGACTATAAACAATAATAGGAAGGACCAAGGGTTTTTGCTAGTTGAAATAAGGGTAGCTATACAGGGAGTTGACTTGCATTGATTTCCTGTGCATGTGTGTTACCTTCTAGGTTAATGCTTTTCTTTTGGACCTAGGTTGGTATGTCTTGAGTGCCAAACCTAAGAGCATGCCTAAGGTGCAACCGTTGAGCATCCAGTGCCCTGCTGGATGCTCCTGCTGGGGAAAACACCCTGCTGAAGACTAGCCAAAAGCAGACTTCCTTGCACTGCTCGCCCTGCCTATCTCTTCCTATCTTCCTGAGGGTCTTTCCTGTCATGGTGTCAAGCCAGCCACTCCTTACCAACTCTGGCCTCAAGGTGATTCTGGCTCTGGGGGAGCTCGTGCTCCCTCCCTGTGAGCTGAGACCAAACCCAGGGTTTATTCAGGTACACCTCATGCTACGTTGGGGGAGTCCTGATTGGTTATGGCACCTGACGACAGCTTCTCCCCCCCCCCCCCCCGTCTAATACCCCTTCCACCTGAGACAGTGACCCTAGAGTAGAGGTTTCATGTTGCTGACAGTGTTCCAGTACCAGTCAATGGGAGGGACCTAGATGCACACGTGATTGATAATCCATCAGGTGTGTGTCATGCCTCCAGGCTCTGCCTTCCTCTCCCTTAACTAAGATGTCAGGACACCTTTTCTGCTCTCTCCCTGCTCTCCCCATGTGCCCTTTATTTCTGTCTGCTTCCCCTCACTGGGCTTACTGGAACCTTGGCCTCAGATGAAAAACTTGTAGCATGGTACTTTATGACTTTCTTAAGTTACTCCCACAACTAGTTTTTCAGCCCCCTCAGTCCAAAGCAAATTTAAATCAGCTGCTAGGCACCTTTGGCCACAGAGGTGTTTACAAAAAAACCTTCAGTGCCACTCACACCCTAACTCCACCCCCACAAAGGGAGGAGGGAAAACAAACAGGCACGCTCATGCACAGGGATGCTGCCATAGCTAAGAGAATCCATACAGCAGATGCAGCACACATCCTAGGCTGCCAGCCACACATGGCAAGGACTGAGGCCTGCAGCCACTCCCCCTAAAAGGGATGAGAGGAAAAACAAACATGCACAGGCACTTGTACACAGGGAGTGGGGAGGGGCGATGGGCTGCAGGATCAAGCCTAGGCAGACAGGGTTGCATGTCCCAGGTGTGCATAGGGGAGGAAGGTGGCACCTTGTGAAAGTCCTGCTCCTAGCTCCACCTCATGCCTCGGGCCACCAAGCCCACCCCTTGTAAGCCAATTGTTAGCTCATGGTTATGGTCTCAAAAAGCACTAACGTGACCTCCCGGGAACAGCAAAATAGGTGTTACTGTGGTCTCTAACTTCTCATTTAAAATTTCCTATACTTTTGGCCTCGGCATAAATTTTCCCTCCAAATATTAGCACTAGTCTTCCTTTGTGGTACTGTTATTACCCTGGGATGCCCTCTGAATGCCCTTCTCTAACTTTACAGATGATGCATTCCATTGTTAAAAAGGTAGCCTTTATTAAAGAGGCTGCCTGCTGTTAGCAAAAAGGCAGGATCCTAGCGTTTTTTTTTTTTTCCTCTTCTCACTGTGTCAGTCAAGTTGTCTAATCTGACCAGCTCACTTTCCCCAGTCTTGACCATGGATGGCAAGGAGAAAGTCATGAGGAAGGGATGCCTGGTCTCTTTAGTAAGGTCATTCCCAGTCAGGACACTGACAAGAAGGGACCTGACCAAGTTTATTGTTGTTGTTGACTTTCTAGATAGGAACTGCCCCTTCCAGTCTTCTGGCCTTGGTACCCAAGTGGTCTCTGCTGGCCTGTCTATTAAAACACTGAAAGGAAATGTTGGAAGCTTTGTACTTAGCCCTGGCCTCAGTATACCTTGGGTGACCAAGAGAAGTGGCCTTTACAGGCTTCCTTAAATTGCAATACCATGCTCCAATTAGACCTTTTCTGTAAAAAGCAGGAAAAGTAAACTGAGGTCCCTTATACAAATTTTCTTTTATCTCTGAGACCATCCAGATTGGCTCCATAATTGCTATTTAGATACTCAAACACTGGCCATTCTTTGTAGGCCACAGGATAAACATGGGGAAGGAAGAACAGAAAAACCCCTTATCAATGACAAGCCCCCCACCCCTACTGCTCCACCCTATGCCCTACCTTCTAAGTCACTTTAATACTTAGAACCTCATAATGGCTGCTTCCCCCCTCAACAGGCAATGGTAGGAAGAGGGCAAGTCTATGTCCCCTTACAGTTATCAGATCTGAGGGAAATTAAAAAACATCTGGACATCTATACTGATGCCCAGACAAATACATTCAAGCCTTTATCTTTGTGATCCAAATCTTTAAATTGACATAAAAGGATATTATGATTCTATTACACCAAACTCTTTCCTCATTAGAAAAGCTATGGGTTCTGGTCCAGGCCATTCAGGTTGGAAATGATTACTATTTATAATGAGCCCCAATACGTGTGGCACCTAAAAATGATGGAATAAATGTGCCTATACCTACAGGAGCACAGGGAGTCCCCTTGACAGATCCACACTAAAAATTAGAATGGTGAAGGGGCTGGTGATATGGCTCAAACAGTAGAGTGCCTCTTTGAAGACATAGCCCTGAGTTCAAATCCCAGCACAGCCAAAGGGGGGAAAAAGATATTTGGAGCTGAGGATGTAGCTCAGTGGGAGAGTGTCTGCCCAGCATGTGCAAGGCCCTGGGTTCAGTTCCCCATCATTGCAGCTATCTCTACTGACCTGTCCTTCAGGAACAAATAGATTCCACAGTGTGGACTGATGAGATGAGTGTAGGGTGAACTAGGATGTCCCTCTTTATTCAAATAAAACTAAAAGTTCCTTCACAGTTTCCACACCCCAAAGCAATATCCCCTCAAGCCTGAGGGACAATGAGTCCTCATACCTATCATAAATCCCTTAAAAAAGAACAAAGGCTACTAATTAGTTGCTCCAGCCTCTATAATAAATTTAAAATTCTTATAAAAGTTAATTTTAAAATACAAGTTACAAAGTAAACAACTGGAAAGGATGTAGATAGGTATTGAGTGTATTTTTTGAGAAGTTAAAGGAAAAAAGGGGTTTTTTTTTGGATGAGAAAGGAGTTAAAAAGAAGGGTTTTTCCTAAAGATTGTTTCAAATATGGACAGAAGGATAAAGACAAACCATCAAAGGGTTTAGTATGTTATATGGAGGTCTGAGTAAGTTTTAAAAGTGTATAATAAAAAGCTTTGGTGTGTGGTAAAGTTAAAGTTGACTACAATCTAAAAGTTGCCTAAAAGATTTTTAGGGTCATGTCAAACTAAAATCAAATTCTCTATGTCTATTAAATAACAAGATTATCTTAATATTGTTCTGCTCTGAGTAATGTCTACAAAAAACTGTTATAGGGAAATATTTTATCAAAGAAGTTACTTGTGTTTTCTGTTTATCTTGTCAAGCATTAAGTATCACTAAATCAGAGATCATTTATGTATTTGCTCATGTGTCTTAAATGACCACACTTTATCTAAATGTGGTACAAACATTTACAAAGTTAAGTGTCAGTTTAGGTAAAATGATGAGCTAAAGTTCTCTTTTATCAAAAAGTATTACATTTAACCTGCATTCTGACAGTCAACTCTTGTTTGCCTTTGAAGATCCAACAAACACTTCACATTAACTAACTTGGACAGTTTTGCCACAAGCGTTTAAAGACAGCCCTCATCTTTTTGGACAGGCCTTAACCAGAGACATATCAGATTGGCACTACCCAGAGGTCACCACTTTTCAATATGTTGATGATGTACTTCTGTGCAGAGCCACAGAGCCCCCTCATCTGCAGGGCAACTGAGTTCTTTTAAAAACTTTCTGGCCCCCTGGGGATACAAAATCTCTAAGGAAAAGGCTCAGTTAAGCCTCCCACAAGTCACCTACTTAGCTGTGGTCTTAAAGGGACAGGCTCACTCCCTGAGTCATGAGCAAATTGACCCAATCCTCTGTTTACCACACCCACAGACCACAAAGCAGTTTAGAGCTTTCTTGAGAGTTACAGGATTTTACAGAATCTGGATCCCTAGATATGCAACCCTTACCAGACACCTTTTTATGCTCTTTCTAATATTCCTATTTGGGTTTTACATAATAAATGCTCTCTCCAGATTTATATCTCAACAGGCCCAACGGATCAATCTCCAGCTTTTAGTCAAGGAATAATCACCTCTGCTTAGGCATGAGCCCTCCTTCCTATTCTATGGGGGGGGGCCCTAGAGGTTACACGGGTCAACCCCTGAGACAAGTACCCTCTCCTGTATCCCCCATTGCCCCATTGTCAGCACAAAGCAGCTAGATGAGTTATTGCCCCTCTCCCCAACAGCAGTTGGGTGCTTATCTCAGAGGAGAGATTTGTTGGGTCTGATAACCTAAGGCAGATGCATGAGTATCCCAGCCCCCATGGAGAGCAATATCATTCCTGCATACTGAAGAGTTAGAGGCCTGCATTCCTGCATCCTAAAGAAGAGATAAAGAGTCTGATAGATCTGACACTGGGCTGTAAAATGCTCTCAAGATTGTTTTGCCTCCCCCAATAAAGGTACAAACCAAACCAGTTCACCTGAGAAAGCCCACAAATCCATGGCCAATGAGAAAAACCCACCTAACCCAGAATTAGAACATGCATAAAATCCCCAGCCTTCACCTCAACAGCAAGCTACCACCTTCCAGGCTCTGCTGTAGTACCTTAGCTGTAGACTTTCCTTTCTCTCTAATAAATCCTACTTTATATACAGGCTTTGGCTCATCATTCAACTGCCTCATGAGCAAGTTCTCTGCCCTGTGAAGGCAAAGACCCTCAATACCAGCACATAATAATATGTAACCCAGGGGTTTAGGATTGGGGCCTAAAACTACTGTAACAATATTTCAATATTTTTTTATTGATTACATGTTGAAATGATATTTTTATATATTTGGATATTTAAATATCATATTCCAGTTCAGTTGTTTCTTTTTATTCTGTTAATATAATTACTATAATTTTTTTTATGTTAAATTACATTTTTATTAGACATCATTAATGTAAATGGACATTGATTCATTTAATCTGTTTTCTATTAATGGACACAGAGTTTTTATTTGCTATTACAAATACACAAATAAATAACACTTGTAAGGAAATATAGGCCCCAAAGTTACCACGTGGAGAGGAGTGATCTGGCCAAGAGATTCTTTATTGCTGGGTGGGAGAGGGAGAGAGCCAAGAGAGCCTAGAGAGAGAGAGAGAGAGAGAGAGAGAGAGAGAGAGAGACAGAGAGAGAGAGAGGGGCAGGGGCTTAAATACCCCTCAGTGAGACTTGGCATGATCTGATTGGTTAGGATCTTATGGTTCATGCTGATTGGAGGTTGGGGCAGAAGGAGGATTCAAGTTAGACTTGAGGCAGGACTGTGACCCTGGGAGGCAGGACTGTGACCCTGGAAAACAGGAGCTTAAGGGTGTAGTAAGAACTGAAACCTATTGGTGCAATTATTGCCAACATTCCTCCCTTTTTTGTTTGTTAAGGAAGGGGAGTGTTGTGTTTGCTCTGGCTTCTTCGAGCTGTCAAGGGGCGGCATAGGGGAAGGGAGGGTTAGTTGGCAAACAATGTTGGGGTGGTGAGCCTCATGATGGACTACACCCAAGCTCCAAAAATGAAGATTTCCTCTTCCCTGAGGTTGATGAAAGTCCCTTGTAGCCATAGGTCATAAAGAGTCTTGAGCCAATCCTCCGACCTCCACATGGTGGGTATCATCCAACTATCATGGCGTTTTGGAGAGGTTGGTATCCCTGGAGGTACAACTGGTTAAATTTTTCATTAGCAAGAGCAGACATGTAGTATGATACAAGGGAGGAAGCTTAAGAATAGGAAAGAAAGAACATAGGCATTAGGATGGGCATTGGCCAGGAGAATCACTGTGAAATGTTGTCCCCTAGACAATTTCAAGAGTCCTCCAGTTCCCTTCTCTGTTTTCTAATTGTTTCTTGAGAGGTGTCGCCATTGGGGAACCCATTGAGCTTGACAGTAGTGGGTGTCATGGGAATGACCAGATGAGGGCTGGTCCATCAAAGTCCCAAGGGAGAGGATAGAATATCCTTTTGGAGAACAAGATGCCCTGGTTTAACAGAAGTTGTTATAGGGTGGGGCAGGATCTGGTTTGCATGCTCTCTGAGAATTTCCCTGAGAAGGCAGGTAGTCAGCCAGAGGAGCAGAGTCTGTTGGAGGCAAGTTGTTCTAAGAGAAATGGGTGGTCATACATTATCTAAGACCCAAATAGGAATATTAGGAGAAGCATAAAAAGGTGTCTGTTCAGGGACTACATACCTAAGAATCTAAATTCTGCAAAATCCTATAACTTCCAGGAAAGCTGTAAGCTGTCTTATGGTATGGGGGTTGGGAAATGGAAGATTGGGTTGATGCATTTATGACTCAGTGAGTGAGTCTGTCCCTTTAAGGCCACACCTAGGTAAGTGACCCATGGGAGGCAGGGAATGTCAGGATTTAAATGTAACACTCTTGGATAAAAGAAAGCTTTAGCTCATTATTTTATATAAATTGACACTTTTAACCTTTTAAATGTTTGTACCATATTCAGATAACACTGTTACAAGGTGGTCATTTAAGACACATAAGCAAATATGTAAATGAACTCTGATTTAGTAGTACTTAAAGCTTGACAAGATCAGCAGAAAACACAAATAATTTCTTTGATAAAATCTTTCTCTGTAATGGTTTTTCATAGATTTTACTCAGAGCAGAACAATATTGAGATAACTTTGTTATTTCATAGACACAGAGGATTTGATTTTAGTTTGACATGACCCTAAAAATCTTTTAGGCAACTCTTAGATTACATTCAACTTTAACTTTATCACACACCAAAGCTTTTATTATACACTTTTCAAACTTACTCAGACCTTCATACAACATACTAAACCCTTCGATGGTTTGTCCTTATCCTTCCTATTTGAAACAATCTTTAGGATAAACCCTTCTTTCCAAAATTCCTCCCCATCCAAAAAACCATTCCGTTTCTCTTTAACTTCCCAAAAAATACATTTATTACCTATCTATATCCTTTCCAGTTGTTTACTTTGTAACTTTTATTTTAAAATTAACCTTTATATATATTTGTTCCTGAAGGAGGGGGCAGCAGATTTAGCTGCCTGGGGGGAGGAGAATTTGAGCCTTTAATTGAGATAGTATATCCTGTCCCAGCAGGGACACTGGAGTTTTAGGTACTATGAGGAAAGAGTGACAGAAGAGGAGGTCTCCCCAAGAGCAGGCCAGAGGCCAGGTAAACTAGCGCTCTAGGGGCTGGACAGATTTGCCCCAAATGATAACTTTTGTCATTGGACTGGGGACCAGGAGAAAAAGGTAAAACAGAGAAATGGGCTCCACTGTCTAGGAAGAAAGTGGACTTTTATTTTCTGCCATTATGGCTCCTCAACACTGATGCCAAGAAGTGGAGTGTGGACAGGAGGCTTGGACCCATCAACCCATAGAAGGTAGCACCTCATCTTCCATCTGGTGACAGGGGCTCTTAGACCTCCAGTGGTTACCCTTGCAGAGGGCAGAGTCCTGGTTGGGGGTGGGGCTGTCTCCCAGGCTGTCCCCCCTTAAGCATTCTCTGCAGAAGTGCCCCTCCTGTCCACCACGGTAGTAAGTTCAGGATACAGGCCCCAGTTGGGTGGGGACCTCTCTGAGAGCAGCAATGAGGCCATGGTGTCTCTTATCTTTTTCTCTCCTGTTAGTAAGGTCCCAGACATATAGACATAGCCATAAATACAGACATGGATAGCTGTATTACTTGGTTCAATGACTTTTCCCTTCAGCCACAGTCTGAGTTTTTACGAATATCTGGGGCTGACTGTTAGAAATTTATCTTTGAGGAGAACCTCTCTCACCTGTGACTCTGAGTCCACCATGGTATGCTTTCTGATAGGTTGTTGCGGTAAAGTAAAGTTGTTATTTTACATTGACACCTGACACTCTGGAGAGCAAGTCTCTGAACTGTTCTGGGCCTCGGTTTCCTCGCTTGAAGAATGAGGGATCTGGTCTAGGTTAAAGTATGTTTTTCTACTATGAGATGGCTGAAGTGACATTAATGCCACTTATCTTCTTTACCATTTTTTATTTTATTTTTTTTAGTAATGCTGGGGAATTGAACCCAGGGCTTTGCACATGCTAGGCAGACATTCTCCCATTGAGCTACTTCCACAGCCCCAAATACTATTATTATTATTTCTTACTTTGGCTGTACTGGGCTTGAACTTAGAACTTTCTGCTTGTAAAGCAGCACTCTACTGCTTGAGCCATATAATCATTTCCAACCTGAGTGGCCTGGGCCAGAACCCATTGCTTTTCTAATTAGAGAAATTTGTATAGGGGACCTCAGTTTACTTTTTTTTTTTACTTTTATAGAAAAGGTCTAATTGGAGTATGGAATTGTAATTTAAGGAACCCTATGAAGGCCACTTCTCTTGGTCACCCAAGGCATACTGAGGCCAACTTCAATACAAAGCTTCCAACATCTACCAGCCAGAAGACTGGAAGATGCAGGTCCCATCTAGAAAGAACAATACGTTAGGATCCTGTCTTTTAGCTAAAAGCAGTCAACCTCTTTAATAAAGGCTACCTTTTTAACAAAGAAATAAATCATTTGTAAAGTTAGAGGAGGGCATTCAGAGGGCATTTCAGGCAAATAACAGTGCCATATGGGACAACTACTGTTAATTTTTGGTGGGAAAAATTTATGCTGAGGCCAAAGGTATAGAAAATTCTAAATGAGAATTTTAGAGACCACAGTAATGACTAGTTATTTCTGGAATTATAACCTTGAACTAACAATTGACTTACAGGGGCTGGGTCTGATGCCCTGAGGTGTGAGGTGGGGCTAGGAGCAGGACTTGTGCAAGGCCACTCCCTCCACACACACCTGGGACAAATGACCCTGTCTGCCTAGGCCTGATCCTGCAGCCTATTGCCCCTCCCCCCTTCCTGTGTACTCTGCATGTGTTTATTCTAGGGGAAGTGGCGGCGGGCCACAGCCATCGCCGCATGTGGCTGGCTGCCCAGGATGTACTGGGTCTTCTCTATGGATTTTCTTAGCTATGGCAGGTGTTTTTGCTGTGTCCAGGAGCCGGCATCCTGTGCACAGGTGCACCTGTTTGTTTTCCCTCCTCCCCTTGTTGGGGCAGAGTTAGAGCATAAGCATGGCAGCTGCAGTTTTTGTAAGTGTTTTTGTAAAGCAGCTGATTTAAAGTTACTTTAGACTGAGAGCCCTGACAAACTAGTTGGAATAACTTAAGTCATAAGGTGCCATGCTACAGGTTTTTCATGGGAGGCAGGGTCCCAGTAAGCCCAGGGAGGGGAAGGCAGACAGAGACAGAGGACACGTGGTGAGACCATAGAGGAGGCAGAAAAGGTGTGCTGACATCTTAGGTAAGGGAGGGGAAGGCAGAGCCTGGAGGCATGACACACGTTTAAGGGATTAGCCATCACCTGTGTCTCCAGGTTGCTCCCATTGATTGGTACTGGCAGGCTTTTAGCAAAACAAAACCTCCACTCTCCAGTCACCAAATAAAGCATGAGCTCTCCCAGAGCTGGAACCACCTTGAAGTCAGAATTGGCAAGGAGTGGCTTGCTTAACTCCATGATGGGGAAAGTTTTTCAGGAAGATAGGAGGAGATAGGTATGGTAAGCAGTGCAAGAAGTCTGTTTACATGGGGAAGGAGGAAGTTTGGAGAGGAATTGGCTGATTTAGAAACTGGTTTACAGGCTGATAGGATCTGACAGGGGAACAGAAAGTACAGAGGGAGGATTTGAATTCAGAGAGCTGGATTTAGACAGAAGTATGAAAAGGCTTGGACATAATGGAATCTCTCCCCATCATCCCGATCGCTCACAGTAGTTATATGTCCCATAAAAGGCTGGGATTTAAAGATCCGAAAAGGGGCCAGTGATTTTGGTTGTCTAAAGGATAAGTGGGCCAGATTTGAGTGCAAAAGCAGATCAATTTTTTCAATTTTATCTCTGGGGTCAGACCCAAGGTGTCTAAATTATTGAGGAGGCATTTTAGTGGGGAGTCAGATGGCAAAGAGGAGGTGGCCCCCATAGTGGGAGCCAGTTGGAAGGATATATGGAGTCATGGAACATCCCCTCATAGCTCGAATATCCTGAGAATGGTACAAGGCGCATGAGAAACAATCATCACTGCGTTCTAGTGGCTTGTAGGGCCCCCGGGGCCCGGACGCTGTGGGTCACCTGGCTCCGGGCTTTGCAGATGGGCGGTCTCCAAGACCAATGACAAAAATAGACCCAAGCCAAACAGAGGGAAAGGAACCCCCCTCTACTGTCTGAGTCCCAGAGATATCCGAAAAGGGGGGGTGTTTATACCCTAGAGACACCGAAGGGAGAGACTGCAAAGGGAGCCCAATAAGGGTATGTGGACTCACCAAAGAATGTCTGGTGTTGGATGCAAACAGGGCAATCGGGAGGATGAGTCCTGGCCAGTCACGTCCTCAGGGTGGTCGTGGGGTGAGTTGGAATCGGGGTCCCACCAGGATTAGTGGGGAAACCTGCCCCGAGTCATGGCACCAAATGTAAGGAAATACAGGCCCCAAAGTGACCACGTGGAGAGGAGTGATCTAGCGAACACAACACCCCCCTTCCTTAACAAACAGAAGAGGGAGGAATGTTGACAATAATGGCACTGATAGGTTTCAGTTCTTACTGAACCCTTAAGCTCCTGTTTTCCGGGGTCACGGTCCTGTCTCGAGTCTAGCTTGAATCCTCCTTCTGCCCCAACCTCCAATCAGCATGAACCATAAGATCCTAACCAATCAGATCATGCTGAGTCTCACTGAGGGGTATTTAAGCCTCTGACCCCGCCCCCTTGGCTCTCTTGGCTCTCTCCCTCTCCCACCTGGCAATAAAGAATCTCTTGGCCAGATCATTCCTCTCCACGTGGTCACTTTGGGGCCTATATTTCCTTACAACACTAAAAATTATTATGTAGCTTGTCAGGTGGAATTTCTGAAATAAAGCATATATGGATTTTATATTTTGGTAAGCATTGCTAAGTTGTGCATTATTGAGAATATTAATTTAAACTCCAAACAGAAATATGTGTTTTTTCCATACCCTGACAAAAATTGTTACTAAATTGTCCATCTTTACCCATGGAAAGGCAAAGATGTAACTTTTTTTGCAACATGCCATTTATTTAAATTTAAATACACATGCTCAGCAAAATTCCACATAGTTTACAAGGACATATATACATATTTAAGGACATATAATTAGGGAAGTGCTTGGAGTGGAAGGATAAAATGTGATAAGAATAAAAATGGAAAAATATAATGTTATTTTCAATAAAAAGTTAATAGTACAAAAGTTTTCACTTTTAATTCCCTAAATCTCTCCTGATGACTTTTTTGTTTTTTCCCTCACAATTTGGAGCATCATCTTTGTGCAAGATCAGTAAAACAACCTGATTTGACTTCAACTGTTTTTGCTCTGCCAAATCCCCTAAATCACTATAAAGACCTCTTTGACTACCAAGTTTTCCTACTGCACATTTCCCTACCAGCTAAACTCAACACTTTAAACATTGACTTTACCTCCTACCTAGGTTCTGCTCTCTCCTTCCAAGCTATCTTACTTCTACAACTATTATTGCTTTGTTCTCTATGAGGAGAATTTGGGGTTATCTTTGACTATTTCCTAACTTTTCCTAGAAAGGACTTACTAATTTTACTTTGAAGACCACTGGTATCCTATTCCTGTATCACCTTTCAAGCTTATGTGCCTTAAGATTTTCAGTGAATTTGCAAATCTCCAAAATTTCCTAAAAGCACTATTTTGACCACATTGCTTACTTGCATTGTGGTATGTGCCTATAATCTCAGTACCTGGAAGATAGGAGGATCGTGAGTTCCTGGCTAGCTTGGGCTATTTGAAGCCCTGTCTCAAATAAAAAAAACAACAAAAAAGTCTCCAATGGTGTCATTAGTAAGCATTTGTCATTTGTTGGCTATTTAGCATTTATATCTCCACATTCTTATTCCCTTTGGATATAGTCTGGAAAAATTAATCCATACTTTCTTTCAACTAAGGGGAAGACATGTGATTTAAGCTAGGACTGACCATGGTTGGGAATTCAATCACCCAAGCATAGTGCCCTGCTTTACTATTACTATTCTAGTTTGATGTTTTAGCCCCTAAAACCTTTTTTTTTTTTTGATGGTACTGGGGTTTGAACTCAGGGCTTCCTATTTGAGCCACTAAAGCCATGCCTCCAGCCCAGAAATTTTTACTTCCTAACGTTTCCAAGCCTGGTTCTCTAGTCTCCCGTTGGCTCTGGAATCTACTGGTCTCTTTCCAGTAAGTCGCTCTTTTGCAGTTTTCCAGAACTGGTTTCTGATGCTTGCAAGCACCTAGGCTCTACAGATTCTTTCTTCATTGTACAAAATACAAACTTCTTCCCTGGCTCCAAATCCTCCATAATCTGGCCCTAACCTTATTTTCCTTTAACAAAACCATGGTGAGCTCAGTCAGTTCCAGGCACTGAAAACTGCCATGTTTGTTAGTCTTGCTTCTTTTTTGTAATATTAATATTCGTTTATCTTATTTTGAATGAGGTTAAACAATTTTCATAAGTTTAAGCATCCTTTATATTTTGTTTTTGTAATTTCATTGATTTTCCAAAAATTTTTTGAGTTGATACACTCTGCTAGATATTTTTCTTGAGTTTTGGGACACATTAAAAAACAAAACAATGTTAACTCTTTTCATGCTGATTCCATTTTAGTGAGGGAAAACCAAAACCATGTATATAGTACTTTAGAAGGATAAATGTGCTATAGGAGAAAGAAAAGTAGGGCAGAAAAACAGGATTGGGAATGAAAAGTTGCAATAGAATATTAATTTTCTATTAATCTTGTTTTTTTATTTTTAAAACTATTTTTTTCAGCTATACCTGTAACAATCACAACATTCATAAAAATTACCTCCCAAATACACTGATTCACACACACACACACACACACACACACACACAACTTTGACATAATGCAATGACTAAGATCAAGGGCTCAAATAGATCCAAATTCAAATCTGGGCTCTTACACATGACTGTAAAAGCATTTGTAAGTTATTTATACCAACTGAGCTTAAATGTCTTAGTAATAAAATGGTGAAGTAAAAGTGAATAAACAATAGGCATGTTACAAACACCCAATAAGATAATGCATGCTAAATTATACACAAAAAGCCTAGTACAAAATAAACTTTTGTTAAATAGTAGCTATTATCTGAATAAATCTTAATCCAAAACCATTTCTTCATTATTTCCTTTATAAACTATACTTCTTTTTATAGAATAAGATTCTAAATTTTAAGTACCAATTACATAATAAGTCATTATTAATGATTTTAGTTAGCCTCCTTTGAATACAAATTATATTGACTGACATCTGGGCCTAAAGATAAAATTTTATATATTTATAAATTTTATACACATAACACACAATTTTTATGTATTTTTTAATGTTGTTTGTGTCTTGCACACTATTTTGTTGCTAAAACTTTCTGAGAAAATCTTCCATATCAAGTATTTATTTTGGCATGCAAGCTAATATTCTCATTAATCCATAATATTTATAAAAAAATCCACAATTTAAGTAGTTATATCTATGTCTACATGTATGTGCATACACATGCCTTTCTCATAACTTACATCATCTCCTTTGCCCACCTCCTCCACTCCCCCTCCCACCTATCCCCCTTGCTTCCAGGCTAATTATGCATTTTTAACAATATTTATTCAGCGATTATATAGTCTGGAAAAATTAATCCAAAATTTCCTTCAACTAAGGGCAGGGCATGTGATTTTTGCTAGGATGCTGGAATTTGAATTCCTAGAAGGCTGATAAAGAGACTGAACATGGTTGACTTTCAGTCACCCTAAGCATAGTGTGAGGTCCTGAGTATACATTAATGAACAAGAGAAACATATAAAGAAAAAAACAAAACAAATGAAATAATTGCTAGAAAACAGATGTTGGGTGTTCTTCATCTCTTTACCGAGATAGATACCCCTCCTATAGGACCTTCACGTTGCCTGAGATATGCCCATTTCTAAAACAATGATCCTGAGCATGATGAAAAGCTATCAACTGTATATGAGATATATTTGTAAATATTGAATCACATTAGCTGCCATGACTAGCAAAATTAGTTTCTTGAATTGAATTATTTATTTTCTAATTCCATATTGTAGTCAGTTTTAGTAGCAGAGAACTTACTTCTGTTTCTGGATTAATATTGTCCTTATTGGTAAGTTCAGGTCATTAATTATCAATCAATAAGTTTTTTTCTTAAAGTTCTCATATATAATAAATAATATCTTGCTTTATTAGTAATAACTGTAGAAATATCTGTGTATAATACAAGTAAAGATTTAGGATGCATGTGAATGCTTTAATTTAGGATATTAGAAATACTTGTGATATTTTTATTTTGGACTAAGCAATGTTGTCTTGAATGTTAATGAAATAACTGCAGAAAGTGTAAAATACATTTACTTAAATTAATTTCAAATATGTATTGTCTAACTAGAATTAATCCAATGTGTTACATATTTTAAGGGTAAAAGGAAATGTAGAGTAATAAATGAAGAATAAAGATCTTTTCCCAACATTCTTTCATACTCCAGTTTTTATGAATATTCTGCAGGAAATTTATCAGGCCCCTTCAGAAAGATATGATTAGCAGTGTCTACCCATCAACATTTAATGAATTGCTGGACAGAGGTAAATGTGAAATAGTTAATAGGAGACTAATGTTGGAACTTCTCAGCAAAATAAGTACTATTTCAACTTGTCTTTTTATTGAAGCAAGTATAATATTAAAGCTCAATACATGTGTGATTTGATGGCCCTATCATATGTCAATACAATTAGGCTTTCTCCACTTACTGAAAACGGACCTTAAATTTCACTTTCCACTTCTGGGCCACTAGTGTAAAAGCTGTGAAGCTAGATCGAAATCTTCCCAGCTGCCTCAGTCTATGATCTCTGTTAATATCTAAACATTTCTCCTAAACTGGGTATAAAAGATCTAAAGTCAGAATTGGATAAGCCAGGAATAGTAAGGAAAGGTAATTGATATACTTTGGGTCAATAACTGAAACTTAAGTATAACTTTAAGAGAAAACTTGGAATCCATCCAAATAGGAACACTTTGATAGAGTTAAAGAATACATAGATTGGTTGGAGGAAGGACCAGATCAAGTTCTCTGAAAACAATATAGGTAGGCAATAGCACTTTCTCTCTAAATTAGGTACAAATAGCTACTTTACATTTTCTTAAACTCTCACTCTTTTCTTCCCTTCTCTCCTCCATCCTTTTCCATGGATTTCCATACTTTTAAATATATTTCCTATAACTCTGAAGGTGAAGAACAGTGATTTTAAAAATTTCAAAGTACATAGATCATGCAGCCTTTTTTCAAGAGTCAAATATTACTGTGGACACAGATTATGTATTCTGGCTACTGAAGAAGTTTTCTGTAAGCTATTTATTTCAACATGCACAGGAATGTAAATATGATTAGACAAAGCACATTTTGAATGTGGTCTCTTACAAGTTACTCATTCTTGAAGGCATGCTGCATGCATCTGTTCTATATTTTAGGACTGGTTTTATTGGTATATTGAAATTTCTTTGCTATTTTTTTCCCTAAATGCAAGTGAAGTTTCTTTCTGGGATTTTAAAATAAAACAAGGAAGTTCATGATGGTGGAATACCACATGGAATGAAGGATATAAAGCATGAATTAAATCATATATGGTGTGCTCTTTCTAAGTTGTAGTTGTAAATTGTGATTTGATGTTTGCAATTTGTATTTTTAGAGCAATTGCTTTGAGTTAATGTGATGCAGAACTCCATGTCTGTTTGTGTGTGTGTGTGTGCATGTGCATGGGTGTGGGCATATATGAATGTTTGTGAAACAGCAAAAAAGATAGAGAGGTACGTATAGGGAGAAGGTATGCATTATAAAAGAAATAGAAACAATGAATATTCCTGCTCATGAAAAATAAGTATTTAAAGAATATAAATTCATAATGATAGCTTAAGGCTCTATAATCAGTTCTCCCAATTATTCTTATTATTTACATTGTTGTTCAAGGCACTGTTGTAAGTTAGCAAATTTACTAATTAACTAATTTACTTTTAATGTAGAATTTATTAAGCATGCTATCTTTTCCCCAAGTATCAGACAAGAAATCTGAAAAATAAAGAGATTATATAAATTGCCCAAGGGTAAGTAGCTAGAAATTAGTGATGACAGGATTTGAATCCAGACAATTTTAGTTTATTTTTTCTCCACTGCTTTTTCCCTTATGCCCTTATTTTCTATTAATAGATTGCAGCGTTTCTTTATGTTCTTTTATCTATACAAATGTGGGCATTTTCCTTTTTTAAAAAATAGTAGTCAACTTTGAAATTTTACATGATCATTTTGATTAAAAATATTCAAATTGTTTCAGGCCTCAACTCATCTTATTTTCAATTGCTGTTTTAGACCACTTTATTCTGATGATACTTCCATTATATGATTATCTACTGTAGTAGTAGCAGATTATTTTAAATATTCCATAGTAATTACTGACATTGTCTAGCCAAAACTTTTTGTATATATTTAGTAATTTCTTTCTCACCATTGCTTCTTTTTGTTTATTTATTTTTTGCAATGGTGGGGATTGAACTTAGGTTCTCACACCTGCGGCACATGCTAGACAAGCACTCTACCATGGAGCTACATGGCCATCCTCCCATTCGCCTCTTTTTATGTAATGGACTTTTAGAGATGTTATTCATATACCATATACCTTACCAATGTAAAGCGTTGGATGTAGTAGTTTTTTCTATTGCACAAGTTAATGAAACCATCATCAGAATTTAATATAAGAATGTCAAACCTTGAAAAAATACATTGTAATCATAGCTCTTCACTTTTCATTTCTAACTCTCTTTACTCCCCAGAACAAAACAACCACTAATCTATTTTTAATCTTTGTAAGTGGGCCCATTTTGAATACTTCTTATAAATGGAATGATATGATATATAGTTTTTGTGACTAGCTTCATTAACTTTGCAGATATTTCCAAGATTTGTCCATATTGTAACATGTACCGTAAAATATTTCGTTAAATTTTATTATAAACAATTATTGATTAAATGGATATACCTGTTTTTATTTAATCAGTTAGAGGTTGGGAGACATTTAAGTTGTTTTCTCCTTGAGTTATTATGAATAATGCTACTAAGGCATATTCATATATAAGTTTCTGTGTGTATGTATGCTTTCCTTTCTCATAGGTAGAGTATGAGAGATTGAAATTTTGTTTATCTGGGGATTTGATGTTTAAGTGTTTGAGAAATTCCTAAAATAATTTACAGAGTGTTTGTGTCATTTAAATTCTGACCATGATCTATGAGAATTTCAATTTCTCTACATCATCACTATCATTTCATTTCTGAAATTTCTTTTTAAAAGCACCCTAGTTGATGAGAAATAGCTTCCCTTGTGATTTCCATATACGTTTTCTAATGACTAATACTACTATAAACAGCTTTCCGTATCTTTATTACCCATTTGTATATATTCCCTGGTGAAATGACTATTTAGAACTTTACTCATTTTTAATTGGGTTATATATCTTTTCATAATTATATTTTTTCTCACATTCACAATTAAAAATTCGTATGCACATATGAATAACAAAACAATAAAAAAATTCTTATATTCAAGGTGTGTAATGAGTTGAATGTTTTAATACGTGTATACATTGAAAAATGAATCCCTGCATCAAAGAAATTATGTTAGTCAGTTTTGTATTACTACAATAAATATGGGAGGTATCTTACTTTATCATGAACAAATTTATAAGGCATTATACTAAATAGGGAAAAGCTGAAGGTTTCTTCTTTAATATCTGGAACAAATCAAAGATGCCTGCTTTCTAAACATTTATTTGACATTGTGCTACAATTTCTAGAAACAATGTGGAAAGACAAAGATATAAATGACACCCAAATTGGAAGAGAAAAAATTATAGCTTTGCAGATGACATGAAATCCAAACACTCCACAAACAAAACCCAAACAAACCTATTAGAACTAATGAATGAATCCTTCACATTGTAGGAGAAGAAATCAATATTAAAAAATCAGTAGTGTTGTTACATACCAAGAGCAGACAATTTGAAAAATAATTCAAGGAAGAAATGCTATTTACAAAACAAAATATTAAAACACTAAGGAATAAAATTCATCAAAGTAGTAAAAATATCTCTACAATAAAAATTATAATATATTGATGAAAGAAATTGAATGCACACAAAGAAATATTCATGGGCTGAAGAATCAATATTTTTAAAATGTTCACACTATCTAAAGAAATGTACATATTCAAGGTAATTTCTATCAAAATAGAAGTAGCAGGTTCCAAATAACTATAAAAAGCAATCGAAAATTAATATGGAATGACAAAACCATCATTAGCAAAAACTACAAAACAGGAGGTATTATAGTACCTGATTTCCAAATACATTATATATCACAGTTAATCAAAATATTATGCTATTGGCATGAAACTAGACACATAAGACTAAAGAAAAACAACAGAGAGCCTACACATCTAAAGGGAAATTACTTTTAGCAAGGATGTTAATAACACGCATTAGAGAAAGAACAGTTATTTCAATAAAATAGTGCTTGGTGAATTGGATGTCCACGTGTAGAAGAATGAAATTTAAACAAAATTCTTATCAGTTGCAACAACTAAATCAAAATGGATTAAAGACCTAAATATGAGACCTGAACCTGTGGAAGTAGCAGAAAAAAATGCATCAGGGTACTAGACTAGGGAATAATTTTTTAGAGAAGTTCTCAAAATCACAGGAAACAAAAGCAAAGTGGAAAAATGTGATTTCAGCCAAATAAAGTTTCCACACAGCAAAAGGAAAAAAATCAACAAAGAGACAAGATACAGAATACAAGAAGACACTGGCAAATCATACATCTGACAAAGGAGTGATAGCCATAATATATATATGGAAATTCCAAAACTTAATAAGAATAAATAAATAAATAATTTAAAAACACCAACAACAAAACACTAAAATTAGGCCACAGAACAAAGTACACATTCTCATTAGAAGAAAATCAAGTACATGAAAATATGCTCAGCATCACTAATCATCAGGGTAATGCAAAACAAAACTAAAATGAGATATCACCTCACCACCAAAAAAGCATATAATATTGAAATGACTAAAGATACTCAGTGTGATGGGGCTGTGAGAAAAGGGAAAATTTCCAGACTGTTGGCTGGAATATAAATGACTACAGCCATTATGGAAAAATTATTTAGGTTCTTAAAAAATTAAAAATAGAACTAAACATGATCTAGCAATCCCACTTCCAAGTGTATATCAAAAGGAAATGAAACACGTCAGAGACTACTGCACTCCCAAGTTTATTGTGACACTATTAACAACAGTCAGGAGATTTGATCAATCTATGTGTCCACAAAAATTAATGAATGAATATAATGTGGTATATATACACAATGGAATACTTTTTAGCCATAAAAATGAAATCTTGTTATTTGTGACAATGCAGAAGGAACTGGAGATCATTATGTTGAGTGAAATAAGCTAAGCACAGAAAGACAAGCACAACCTGATCTCAAAAATATATGAAACCTGAAAGAGTTGATCTCATAGAAATTAAAAGTAGAGCGGTATTTACCAGAGGTTGAAAAATATAGAGGTAAGGGAGAAATCAGAAAAGGTTAATCAATTAATACAAATTAAAATAAAGATTAATCAATCAATAAAATTAATTATTAATTAAGATATCATTAGATTGGAGGAAGACATTCTGGTCATTTCTCCAATGGGAGACTAACCATACTGGTTGTTTGTTTACATTTTTACTACTGATTTGTATGAGTTCCTTTCATGTTTTCAGTATTAAACCACTATTACATATATGGTGTACAACTATTTTCTCCCATTCCAAGGGTTCCTTTTATCTTTTTATGATTATTTTTGTTCATGTGCAGAAATGTTTTTGTCTTTAAGTATTGAGGATTGAACCCAGAGCCTCATGCATTCTATGCAAATGCTCTAGCACTTGATACATGCCCCCAGCTCTTTGATTTATATGTTAGTTTTGAGATAGGATATAACTAACTTTTCCCAGGCTGGCTTTGAACTTATAATCATCTTCCCTCCAGCTCCCAAAGAGCTGAAATCATAGATTTACTGGCTACATGTATAAAACCTGTTTATTTGATATAATCCCAGTTGTTTACTTTACCTGTGATTTGGCATTATAACTAAAAATAATTTCATAGGCCAATATTGTGTTGCTTTTCCTGTATGTTTTCTTCTATGAATTTTTATAGCTTCAGGTATTACATTTGTGTGTTGAATTCAGTTTGAGTGGATTTAAGTGTGTGGCCTAAAGTAAGAATCCAGTTTCTTTCTTTTTTGTACGTAGATGACAATATTTCCCAAAACCATAAAATGAAGTGAATAATGTTTAAAGATTATATATTTCTGATGACGTTTGTCAAAGAATAGTGACATGTTTTGTTTTCTTAGTAGTGTGAATTAATTAAACACTAAAGTCCTTAATCCATTTTGAGTTGTTTTGTGTACAGAGTGAAAAATAAGAATCTACACTCAGTCCTCTATATGTATATATACAGTTTTCTCAGCACCACTTGTTAAAGAGGTTGTCTTTTAGAGGGGTATGATGTTAACACCTGTAGTTATAGCTACTATGGAGGCTGAGGCAGTAAGAGCACCTGTTCACGGCCATCCTGGGCTAGCAGCAATTTTGAGGTCAGTCTGGGAATTTAGCAAGATTTTATCTTTGAGACAAGATAAAGTTAAAAAGATTGGAATTTAGCTCAGTTGGTAGTGCTTGCCTAGCATGGAAGAGTCCTGATTTCAATGCCCAGCACAACCCAGAAAGAGTCTGTCTTTTGGCATCTTTGTCAAGAATTTGATGACTGTACACATAAAAGATATACAAATCAAAACTACACTTAGGAGTTGTGGAATGGGTGCCTAGCAAGCATAGGGACCTGAGTTTAACTCCCAGTGCTGCCAAAACAGCAATAACAACAAGACCTAAACTAAGATTTCATGTCACCCCAGTCAGATTGGCAATTGTCAAGAAAACAAACAACAAATGCTAGGAGGTAAAAGGAACTTTCATATGTTGTTGGTGGGAAAATAAACTGGTGCAACCACTATATAAATCAGTATAGAAGTTCCTCAAAAACCTAAAAATAGACCTTTCTTATGACCCTGCCATACAACTCTTGAGCATATACATGCAAGAGTATACATCAATATATAAGACAGATACTGTTTACTGAAGCTTTGTTCACAATCGTCAAACTGTGGAATCAGGTGATATGTCAAAAAACCAATGGTAAGATAAAGAAAAATGAAATGCACACACACTCACACACACACACCATGGAATATTACTGAACCATAAGGAAAAATGAAATTATGTCATCTTCTAGAAAAAGGATGAAACTGGAGAGCATGATGTTGAGTGAAATAGGCCAAGCTCAGAAAGCCAAATATCACATGTTCTCATTCCTTTGTGAAACCTAAGCCTAAAATGATGATAATAATAATTATAATAATATTAGAATATGAATGTGAAAGGGAGTATTTTGAGGGAGAATCAATGGGAAGAAGGAGAAAGGAAAGGATACTGAGGGGGAAAGAGGATCAAAAATTGCTACATGTATATATGTTCAAAGACACATAATGAAATCCACCAAACACTGTATAAAAAAGGAGGGAGTAGGGAAGAGGGATGGGGAATATAATATAGCAAGTGAACTTGTTCAAAGTACACTGTGCACATTGCCACAATGAAATTCCCATGTATTATTAATGAGACACTAATGTCCCCTACTAGCATATTGCTTCCTGACTCTCTTCTGTGGTTTGGATGTATTTTGTGTCCCAGAGGTTCATTTCCTGGAGTCTTGGTACCCTGTGTGGTGATATAGCAGGAAGGTAGGACTTTGAAGACATAGAGCATAGAGAAATATGATTAGGTCATTGGGGCCACCCACCTAGTAAAGAATGAATATCTTTCTTATGGGAATCTGGCCATTCTCCTTCATAGAGAATGGTTACAAAAAGAATAAATCTGCCCCTTAATCTCAATGATTTCTTCTCTCACAGCATAATTTATCTTTTTTATGTGGTTGTTTCCTTTTTTATTTCTCCATCCTGTTGTGATAAGGCTATGGAGGACCTTACTAGACGGGTCGACCAATCTTGAACACTCAGTCTCTACAATTGTAAGCTATATATATTTCTTGTATTTTAAGAGAAAACAGAGTAATACTTTCTCTTGTTCATTTGTAATATTTGCTTTGCATATTTTGATATGTTGATGTTGTGTGAGTATATTTGCAATTGTTATAACTTTTGATGAATTGAGCAAATAATCATTTCCTGATCTGAAATTAGAAAGATGTGTGCCTCTTCTCCTAAGTTTAACTGTCTTAGTTTTACTGTTAAATTTAAATATTTGATGTATTGTGAGAAAAATTTTATATATAGTGTGAATCTGAGGTTCAAGTTCATTAACTGCATGTGGAGTTCATTATTTGCCTCCAGTTGCATCTATATCATTTGTTATAATTGACTACTATTTTACTCATTTTTTGTCTTAATACATTTGTTGAAAATCAACTGATATTAAACTGTACAGATACATATTGGTCATTCAGTTCAATTTCATCGATCTGTATATTCTATGTGAGCAATGTATTCTGTTCATTATTGTTGCTTTGTGTTAAACATTAAAATTGTGTAGCTTGAATCCTCCAACTTTGACCTTCTTTGTCTTTTTCTTTTATTTTGTGCTGAGTCAGGTGCATTGCAGAATTTACAAAAGTTCTTACAAATATATCAAATATATCGTACTTGAATTCACCACCTCTACTATTCTCCTTCAGACCCCCTTCCCCCATTTCTGGAATAGTTTTAACACATATCGTTTTTCCATTTGCAACATGTGTACACAGTTTTTGCACACTATTCACCCTCCTACACCCTTTCCCTGCCACTTCCCCACTCCCACTGGTACTAACCCCATCCCCTCGGCAGAACCTGAGTATTTTGAATAGTTCAAATCTAGACAATTTTTATATAACTTTTAGATTAGCTTGTCAATTTTATCAAATAAACTGCCTGAGATTTTCATAGAAATTGCATTGAATATTTGTACCAATTTGAAGAATATTTTCCTTTTAATGATACACCTCATCCCACCAACTTGGAATATTTTTCCATTAACTGTGGTTGTCCTTAATTTTATTTTACCTTTTTTTTAATTTTCAGAACTTTTTGGTTTTTAAGATACTTGTTTCAAAATATTGTGAACTGTTTTTCAAATTGGTCATTAGTAGTTTGTTAAAACACAACTGAAATTTGTGTTTTCATTTTAAATACTGAATATCTTTGAAACTATTAATTCTAAAAATTTTAAAAACCTTCATTGTTTTCTGCAAATGAGATCATGTCATTTTCAAAGAGAGATAATTTTACTTCTTTCTTTCCAATACATGTGCATTTTATTTTATTTTCTTGCAAAACTTCACTGGATAGAATATTTAGTACAATGTGAAATGTATGAAGGTAGAGCATACATCTTTTTTTAGTTCCTGATCTTAAGTTACCAGTCATGAAATATGCTGCTAACTGTGCGATTTTTCTTCTGTGTCAATTACCAGGTATGGAAGTAATTTTCATTCTGAGCTTTTTGTATGTTACCATAAAGTATTGTGGCATGTGGTCAAGTGCCTTTCTTTATCTATGACATAAGAAAGTAAGTATTGGTCCTTATTTTATTTATGTGTCTTATAGTAGTAATGATTATGTTTAATAAACTTATATTCCATGGATTAATACCACTTGACCATTATGTACAATCCTTTTACCCTGATGCTGGATTTAATTTCCTAATATTTTCATGCATATATTTACATTTATTTATTTATCTACTTTTGGAGGGCAGTACTGGGAATTTTTGAAGTTAGGGACTACGCTTGCTAGATAGCCACTGAATAACTTGAACCACAGGCACAGACTTTTTAAAGCTGTCTTAGTAATTTTTCATGTAGGGTCTCATTGATTTTGCCCTGGGCCAGCCTTACATCGTGGTCCTCCTTCCTGTGCCTCCTATGTTGCTGATGTTATAGGCATTTCTGGCTTTTTGTTAATCTGAGTTCTTGCTAACTTTTTTGTACAAGCTGGCCTCAAAATGGAATATACCCAGTTTCTATGTCCCTAATAGAGGGATTCACATTTATATTCATAAATTATGCTAGAATATGTTATTCTTGATATCAGGATAATATTTATCTCATAGAATGCGTTAATAAGTTATTTTCTTATTTTTAATTTTGGAAGAGCTTTTGAAAGATTAGAGTTATTTAAAGAAGGTATCCAATTCTTCATATCTTATTTTAGGATTAATAATTCAATCATTCTACATGCCATAGTTCCAGTTGATATTCTCTTTATTTTTGTTACTATAAATATTTTCATTTATTTTTAGGAATTTGTTCATTTCATAAAAACTGTCAGATTTTTTGTCACACAATTATTCGTTGTACTCAACCACAATGGAAAGCATTTATGGAGTTTCCTCAAAAAAGCTAAAGAAAGAACTGCCATATGGCAGGGTACAGTAAAGACACCTGTACACTGATGTTCATCACAGCACTATTCACAGCAGCCAGGCTTTGGAAACAAAGCAGGTGCCCCACAACTAATGAATGGATCAAAAACTGTGGTATATATACACAAAGGAGTCAGCCATAAAGAATAATGGCATGTGGTTTGAAGGAAAACAGATGCAATTGGAGGACATTATGTTAAATGAAGTCAGCCAGGATAAGATACACAAAAGCTGCATGTTTTCTCTCATATGTGGAAGGTAGATCCAAAGATAAACATATACACAAAACTAAGCATGATCGTGTACAAACTCAGATGTAGAACATGTTTGTAACAGTGGAACTATTCCAAGGAACTCGAAGAAAGAGGGAAAGGAAAAGAGAATTACAGAGCATCTTACATAATGTAAGATGTGAAAGTAGAATATATAAAGATGTGTATTGAAAGCTGTTGAAAATTGGAGGGTGGGAGATAAGTGGGCAGGGGAGAGGAATGGAAAGGGTTGAACAGACCAAAGTAAAGTATACTCACTGTGGGCATACACTAAGACATCCCTTTGAACATCAACTTAAATATTAATAATGAAAACCAGAACTGTAAAATAGGTTTAGTGGGTGGAAGGGTAATAGTGGAAGGGGGCAAAGTGAAGGAAGGAGATTAAGATGACAGTACATGGTTGATTGACTTCATATACCTATATGAAACAGAACTAAGAACCCTCTTGCAATTGTTTAAGTGGATTCAGGAAGGGATTGAGGGGGAGGGAGGATGAGGGCAATGAACCTGATGTACAATATAAGTCTGTTCAGAATTGTCACTATGACTCCTCCCTGTATAATGAATATATCCTAAAAGAACAATTATTCATTGAAAATATTTATGGATTATAAAGTTGGTAGTGATGTTCACTCTTTTATTTCACATCCTGGCAATTTCAGATTTATCTATTATTTTCCAGACAATCCAGGTTAAGGTTTATCAATTTAGAAATCATTTTACACAACCAACTTTTGGTCTTATTTGTTTCCTTTATTTTCTCATGCCTGCATTAATTTATCTATACCTTATTATTTATTTCATTCTTCCTCTATTGAATTTAGTGTTCTCTCCTTTTCCTACTATCTTTTGGTGGAAATATAGTTTTTTATTTGATACTTGTTGTCTTTTAAATTTTAAGTTATAACTGTTAAAATGTATCCTTAAATTTTCCCTTGAGCTCTAATTGAGCTGCATCTCATGTTTTTATATGTTGTATCTTTTATTCATTTCTTCATATTTTATAATTTTTCTCATGAAATCTCCTTTGACCCATTGGTTATTTAGGAGTATGCTGCTTATTTTAAAGACATTTGTGATGTTCCTAAGTGTTTATCTTAGTAATTTGTAATTTCACTTATTTCATTTGTAGAATACACTTTGCAGGATTGCAAGTTATTTAAATTAATCAAGAGTTTTGCTTTTGACTTACAATCTATTCTGCAACATGTTCCATCTGCACTTAAGTAGAAGCTGTATTCTTATTAACAGAACTATCCTATAGAAGGTACTTGTCAGCTATAATTGTACCTCTTTTTTTGATGTTCCTTTGCTTAGTTATATCCATTATTAAAAGGTGAATTTCAAAATCTCCAACTATTATTTTTTAATTGTCTATTAATATCATTAAGTCTGGCAATTTTATTTTATATATTTGAATCACTTTTGTTATGTTCTGTATTAGTTTACTAGGCTGTTATAATAAAATACCAAGGACAGAGTGGTTTAAAAAACAGAAATTTGTAATCATTTCAGAGACTAGAATTTTAAGATGCATCAGCACTGTTGGTTTTTTTCTTAAGGCCATACAGAAAGATTCAGTTCAGGGCTTTCTCCTTGGCTTCTAAATGGACATTGTCCTACGTTCTTACATTGCCTTTGTGTGTTTGTGTTAGCCTGAGAAAAGCAACTTAATGGAGTAAATATTTATTTTAGCTCATGGATTAAGATATTTCAGTCCATAGTTCTTAACTCCATCTATTCTGAGCCCATAATGAATTAGAAAATCATGATTTGAAGAGAAGGTTCTTTTTTTCTTCCTGACAGACAGGAACCAGAGAGAGTGAGGAATGGACTAGGGCTAAGTATAGCCTTCAAAGCCACATAACCCCAATGAATGACTTTCTCCAGCTATACCCCACCTACTAAAGCTTCAATAACCTCCTAAAATAGCACCACAAGCTGGATACAAAATGTTTAACCTATGGGGAGCATCTCACATTCAAACCATAACATACTGTGTCTGGCCCTGAATGTCTCATAGCTATCTCATGTAAAATGAATTTAGGCCATCTTGAAGAGTTATTTAAAGTTTTAGCAGTTCCAACATTCTTCAAAAGTCTAAGTTCACAGTCCCCTCTGAGACTCAAGGCAACTCTTAACTCAAAATGTACAAACAAGTTACATATTTGCAACATGTAATGACACACAACAAACATTTCTAAAAAGGAGAAATGAGGGCATAGAAAGATGAGATGGGGCAAAAGAAAGATTGAAAACCCTACAGGTAAATCAGTGCTTCCTATAGTCCCATGTCCAGTATGTAGGGCACATGATGGTCTGATCTAAGCTCCAACGAATGTGGGCAACCACACCCTAATGGTCTTGCCATTTGCAGCACACACACCTCTCTCATAGACTGGATCTACCCATTGATTTTCCTTGGCAAGAGTTCTACATTCCAGGTGTCTCTAATATTTTTAGGCCTCTATTGTAGTTTAGACTTCACTGACACAGTTTCACACATCACCCTCTAATGGGCTGCATGCAGAGAATCACAATCTGGTACACATTGCCTGGCTCCCAGGCTTTCCTTTTAAATGTGAGTGGAAGCTTCCATGATGCTTTCTTTCTGCATAACTGACATCATGTGACTAATGCCAAGGACCTTCCCTAGCTCAAGCAGTACCCTGGGTCTCCTTTGATTATAGCCACTCTGGCCTCTGAGTGTCTAGGTGACTGAATTTGGGAAAATACTTCCCTAACAGGTACTGTACTAGCGACACATACAGAAACTCTCTTCTTAATGAAAAGTCTTCCAAAAGAGTTAAAACTTTTACACCCTGGAGCTATGATGTCTGATGTCTGGCCACTTCCAGAGATGTCCTCAAAGTATCTTTCTTATTGTTCCAATGACAAGTATTTGGCTTCATTTTAATGGTGCTAATCTCTTTAACAACCATACTCTCCTTATCATCAACTTTAAGCATAATCCTTTCCTGGCCAAACTTAACATTTTTCAATTTTTTCTGCTCTGTTTTCCTTCCCAATTCTCACTATAAACCTGGATAAAAGCAGATGTTGATATCCACATCTTAGTCTCAATGCTATGCTACCTTCAGATTTCCTCTGCCAGGACTATTGGAGTGGCTTAAGTGGTAGAGCACCTGCCTAGCAAGTGTGAGGCCCTGAGTTCAAACCCTAGTACTGCCAAAAAAAATTCCTCTACAAAATTATTTAGCCCATTACTTTTAAATTTGTCCTCATTCAAATTTTCAGGACATGGATAAAATGTAGACAAATTATTTCCAAGAATGTAACAGGAATGGCCTGCTGTCCAATTCCCAATAGAGTCCTCATTTCCACCTGAAACCTTATAAACACAATCTTTAGTGTCCACATTTCTATCCCTATTCTTCTCTCCTGAACTCCCATCAGACTCACTCATTAAACTCTGCTTAAAGCATCTTAGACTTTCTCTAGCCTGCTTCTCCAAATTTTTCCAAATTCCTCCAATGTATTAGTTCTAAAAGGTTAGCAGCCACCTGGTTGTATTTAAACACAGCAATTATCCTACTTCTCCAGTACCAACTTTCTGTGTTAGTTACTTTTTTTCATCACTGTGACAAAATACACTACATAAACTTAAAATGAGGAATTATTAATTTCAGGTCAGGGATTTAGACTTTTCAGTTCATGGTTGCTTGTACCCATGTACTTGATCAGAATATCATAGTGTTGGAAACATATTCAGGAGGAAACTTTTCACCTCATGGTGAAAAGAAAGCAGACAACATGAGGAAAGGACTGGGGACCAGGCCAAACCTTCAAAGCTATGCTCAGGTCACTCACTTTCTCCACCTAGGCCACACTTTCTAAAGCTTCCACAACTTCCCAACATAGCACCTTCACCTGGGTCCCAAGTGTTGAATACATGAGGTTGTAGGTGATAACTAACATTTAAACTGTAAGTGTATAAACTTTCTCTTATAAAGCACATGAAAAATATGGAATTAGGGCTAACTCCTGTGGCTTCATTTTAATTAGATTACCTCTGTAAAAACCTCATCTCCAAATAAAGTTACTTTCTGAAGTATTAGAGGTTAGAAATTTAGTATGTTAATTGTGAACACATTTCAACCAATGACAGGTGAACATATATTTTCATAATTCTTATGTATTCAATGAATTGATGTTATTATTAAATGTCCTTTTTTGTCTCCAATTTGTATTTTAAAGTCCAGTTTGTTTGACAACAATATAGCCATCCATACTATACTTTGAATACTGCTTGTATGATATAGCAGTATTGTCCTTTTATTTCAAGCCTATTTGTGTCTTTGAATCAAAGGTGTGTCCCTTGTGGACAACAAATTGTGGGGTTTCAAGGTTACTATGGGTTTAGAGACTAAGGGGTGGAATTGAGCAAACTAAAACACCAAAAACCTTGCTGTGCTTATTAAATTTTAGCTGGTTTTATTTGAATAAGGCAGTCTTTGCAAAACTTGATTCTGAGTATTTTTCCCAATATTTTTGTTACTTTTATGAAGAAGAAAAATTTCAGGAGATTTTAACTGCTCCATTTTCATTAACACTGCTAGCATATTTTCATAAACGAGTTCCTCCATTAAATGTATGCTTCTGGGAAAATTGCATATTTTTAAGTTATTATTTTATAATAATTTCTGCTAGACAAATATTTAATTTGTTAGGATGAGTCCAAAGAGTTTCTTTATGCCATCATATAATTTTCCACTATCATTATATTTTTTTTCAAATGCATATACTTTATTGGGTTCAATTTTCTACTTCTTAAGTTATATACTTCATTAGTTCTTTATGTAAGGGTTTTTGTGTTTTTCTTTTTTAATTTATTTTATTGTGCTGGGTAGGGATACACTGTGGCATTTAAAAGGTTCTTGCAATATATCAAATACACCATTCATGAATTCATCCGCTCCACCATTCTCCTCTCTCCCAATTCCTGGAATAGTTTCAACAAGTACCTTTTTTTCTGTCTACATTCATGTGTACACAATATTGCACCATATTTACCCTTTTACACAGTTTCCCCACATCCTCCCCCCACCCACTAATATCAACATCCCCAGGAAGGACCTGTTCTACCCTCTTGTTCTACAATTTTGCAAAAGAAAGGAAAAATAAATGACATTTTTGCTTTTTTTTAGGTAGCTACACAGTGAAATTCTTTGTGGCACTTCCATGTATATACATATTATAGCCTGATTTGGTTCATCTCCTCTATTTTTTTCTTTCTAATTTAGTCCCTTTCTTATGGTTATTTCAACCATTTTAAAATTCTGGATTCATTCTTGTATAGAGAGTACATAAATCATACTTTAACTTCCTTCTTTAACCTTTTGCGCTTGTCTTTAAAAATTTTAATTCCAATATAACTTTGTGTTATATTTCAGATACATATCAGTATTGTAGAATTTTGGAATGATTGATAATATGTTCCAGCACTTTAAACATTTTAATTTGCTATTTCTGAGTCTTTATTTTTGCTATGGATACATCTTTTGTCATTTGAACTCTTGTTTAATACTAGGTAGTCAAAATAATTTTAATATTTTCTCTTTGTACCACAGCTTTGTAATTTTGTTATGAAATGTATAAAGTATGAATTTAGTTGTATTAGTATTATTGATTTATGATTCTTCAAGGCTAGGTTTCCTGTGTTTAATCAACAATTTAAAATATGTATCGAACATTAGGTTGAATCATTCATATATCTCTTATGTTTGTTCAGATTTTCTATCAAATTATGACACTGTTATATTTTTATATCTTATCAGATCTATCCACCAATTCTCAAAACCTTCTTTTGGTCACATCTGAGGTTATCTTCCATGTTACATGGTTTTATGATGTTATTTTTTATTTTTATTGATATTTATATAATTGCATAAAATAAGTGGTTTAATTAAGACTTTTCCATACACATATACAATTTACTTTGATGATTTTCAATTCTTAAATGCTATTATTCCCCTAATCCTCTCCCTTTTTCTTTTCCCTTCTACCTTCATTTTCTTTTTTAGTGGGGGGGGAATTTATTTTATTTTTATTTTTTTTCCTTTATTCATATTTGCATACAATGTTTGGGCCATTTTTCCCCCCGCCCCCACAACCCCCTTCCACCTTCATTTTCACAACCTTATCTTTGTCTTGTTTTTCTCCACTAACATACAAATGAGAGAAAACATGTGATGGTTGTCTTGTGGCATTGGCTTATTTCACTTTACATGATGATCTCCAGTTCCATCTGCTTCCTTGCAAATGACTTAATTTCATTCATCTTAATGGGTGAAAAAACACCATTATGCATATATACCACATTTTTTATACATTCATAAATTGAGGCATCTAGTTTGATTCTATAATTTGGGTTATTGTAAATAGAGTCATGAGAAACAGGGGTATGCATATGACCATATGACCATTTCTTCCAGGCTTTCCAATTTATTGGAGAAGAGGTCTTCAAGATATTCCCTGATTATATTCTTGACTTCAGGATTATCTGTTGTAATGTCATGTTTTTCCTATTGATCGTTTTATTAATTTGTATCTTGCCTTTCTTTCTTTTGGTTCGTTCAAATGAGGTGTGTCAAAATTGCTTATTCTTTTGATGAACTATCTCTGAGTTTGAGCCTTTATGTTGTTCTTCTAGTTTCCCTTTTGTTAACAAAAGGGAACTTCTTTCCTTTGTCTAATTTTGTTCTTGTTTTCCTAAGAAATTTTCATACATCATTAAGTTATTTACTTGAGATTACTCTGATTTTTAATGTAGGCATTTGGAGCTATAAATATCCCACTTAGAATCACTTTCACTGTATCCCATTGCTTCAGATTTGGTATGTTTTCATTTCCATTGGCTTCTAGGACTCTTTGATTTTTACCCCAATTTCATTGATAACACACTGATGACTCAATAATGTATTTTTGAGTACCCATGAGTTTGCATGTACGCTATTTCAATTTTCTTATATTTGTTGACTTCTTTTATGTCCTAAATGTTTACTTATTTTGGATAAATATCTGTGTGCTGCTGAGAAGAATGTATAATATGCAGCTGTTGAGAAGAATATTCTTCAAATACTTTTTAATCATATTCCACATACAGTGTTTTTTAATTCTAAAATCTCTATGTTGATATTTTGTCTAGATAGCTTATCAATTGTTAAGAATGTGGAATAAAGTTAACCATGACGATTGGATTGGGGCCTGAGATTATAAATGAAGTAACATTTTTTGAGAAACTATATGTTCTGTTGTTCAGTGTGTACATATTTACAATTGTTAAATAATCTTGATTGTTCCATTTATTAATATGCACCGATATCTTTGTCTCTGATACCTAATTTTGGTTTTGAAGCCTTTGTCAGATATGAGTATACCTACTCTTGATTGCTTTTTCATTAACCAAAAACTTCATTTTTATTCGTTTAAAATTTTTATCTTTTTATGGACTTACTCTTTCATATCTTGCATTGTCTTATTTCATTCTGATGTTTGTTTGTATTTACTTTGAATTCATTTATGTTTTTATTCATGTCCTCTTTCGTTTAATAAATCATTCTTGTAATTATCTTTTGAATTATTTTCTGGGATTTCATTCACTTCATTATCATTACTATCCACTATTGTGGAACTGTTCACCTTTTAAAATTTAACTTTATTTTTGAATTATCACAAATTAGTAATATAAGGTGATTAGATTATGATAATTCAGATTATAATGATTCCATACATCAGTATGGTGTACTTTGAAGATGTTCACTCCCTCCATTATATTTCCATCTTCTCTTCCTTCACCTCCTTTTTTCAAACAGTGTTTAGTGGGCTTCATTATGCTGTCTTCATATGTGTGTATGTAGTGTATTTCAATTCTCTTCATTCCTCAGTGTCCATCCCTTTCTCTCTTCCCCTCCCACTGATCCCCCAGACAGTCTACCATGCACATCCATGTCCCATTATTATTATTGTCAACAACATAATTTTAGGTCTAGTTTCCAAAAATGGGTTAAAACATGCCACAGTTGTACTTTTGAGCTTGGCTTATCTTGCTCAGCTGGTGATCTCCAGTTCCATCAATTTTTTCTGAAAATGACATAATTTCACTTTGCTTTATTGTGAACTAATATTCCATTGAATATTTATATCATATTTTCTTTATTCATTGAATAGTGTTGGAGCACATTGACTGATTGCACAGATTGGCTGCTGTGAAAAGAACTGCAATAAACATGGTTATGCAAGTATCTCTCTTGCATTTGACTTACATTCCTTCAGATATATGCCCAAGAGAGGTATGGTGGGGTCATAAAGTAAGTTTATTTTAAGTTTTTTGAGGAACCTCCATACTAATTTCCACAGTAGTTATATTATTTTACATTTCCATCAACAGTGTGGAAAGGTTCCATTTTCCAACACCCTCACCATCATTTGTTGTTTGTTTTCTTGATGATTACCAATTTGAATGGGGTGAGCTAGGATCTAAGTATAGTTTTAGCTTGAATTCTCTTTATGACTGAAGATGCTCAACATTTTGTAGTGTATTTATTAGCCACTTGTATTCATCTTCTGAGAACTGTGTGTTCAATTAGCTTTCCATTTATTAATTGAATTATTATTTAATGGCCTAGGTTCTCGAGGTCTATGTATATTACAGATATTAATCCTTTATTGGTTGAGTACCTGGTAAAGATTTTTTCCCATTCTGTAGGTTGTCTATTGATTCTTTAAATTGTTTCTTCTGATTTGTAAACATTTTTCCTTTGCTGTAGTCTGATTTATCAATTTTTGCTATTATTTCCTGAGCATTTGGTTTCCTGTTCAGAAAATAATTACTTACACCTGTATAATCCAGGCTTTCCCTTATTTTTCCTACAGCAGTCTCAAAGTTCAAAGTCTTACATTAAGATCTTTGATCCATTTGGAGTTGATTTATGTACTTGGTGAGAGATATAGTTCTTTTTTTAGTCATCTGCTTGTAGAGTCAGTTTTCCAAGCACCAGTTATTGAAGAGACTTTCTTTTCTCCAGTCTATGTTTCTTTTTGCTCCTTTGTCTAAGATCAAATGGCTGTGGCTCTGTGGATTTATTTCTGTAACTTTTATTATGTCTTTTTGATCTTTGTAACCGTTTTTGCACTAGTACATGCTGTTGTTCTTACTACAGCTTTGTAGTACAATTCAAAGTCTTGTATTATGATATCTATAGCATTATTCTTTTTGCTTACGATTACTTTTTCTATTTATGGTCTTTTATGCCTCCACAAGTGTTTTAGGATTGATTTTTCTATGTCTGTGAAGAATGACTTTGGAATTTTTGATTGGCATTGCATTGAATCTATAGATTGCCTTCTACAATATAGCCATTTTCAAAATGTCAGTTCTGCCAACCCATGAAAATAAGGAGTCTTTCCATCTTCTGCTGTCTTCTTTAATTTATTCCTTAGAGGATTTATGGTTTTTATTGTCTTTCATCTCTTTGGTTAAGTTCATACTTAGGTACTTTGTTCATTTTGTGAGTTCATTGTTGATATATATAAATCTATTGATTTTTGTGTATTGATTTACCTTATTGCTATGTAGCCAAAAGTATTTTCAGATCTAATATTTTCTGGAGCTTTTAGCATCTTTTAGATATTAGATCCTATCATCTGCGAATAAGGATAATTTGAATTCTTCCTTCCCCTTTTGATTTTTTTTTTAAATCTTGCCTTATTACTCTAGCTAGGAGTTCCAGTACTATATTGAAAAAGAATAGGGAGAATGGACACCCTTATCTCATTCCTGGATTTAGAGGAAATTATATCAGTTTTTCTACCATTTAGTATATTGGGCATAGTTTTGTTATATATACCCTTTATTATGTCTAAGTGTATTCCTTCTATTCCTAGTTTCACAAGAGCTTTTGTCATGAAAGCACGTTGAATTTTATCAAAGGCTTATTCTTCCTCAGTTTAGATAATCATGTAGTTTTTGGCCTGGATTCTATTTATGTGCTATATTACATTTATTGATTTATGTATATTGAACTATTCTTGAATCCCTGCAATGATACCAGCTGAGGTCATTTTACTGTGTTGTTGAATTCAGTTTAAAAGTATTTTTTTGAGAATTTTTGCATCCATGTTCATTAAAGAGATTGGTCTATAATTCTCTTTTACTGTTGTGTCTTTGACTGGTTTTGGAATATTTGTAATACTGGCTTCATAGAATGAGTTTGGTAGTGTCCTTTCCATTTCTACTTTATGAAATATTTTGAAAAATATTGGTTTTAATACTTTATAAAGGTCTGGAAGAATTAATAGTGAATCCATCAGATTATGAACTTTTCTTTTTGGGTGTCTCTACTACTGCTACAGTCTCATTGTTTTGTTATAGTTCTATGTAACCCACTAATACATTCTTGCTTCAATTTTGTTATGTCAAGTGCATGTAGAAATTTCTACTTTTATCATTCCAGGTTTTCCCAGTTTGTTTTAATATAGGTTTTAAAATACTCCTTCATGATTCTCTGGATTTCATTGGTATTTGTTGTAATATCCCATGTTTTACTTTTCATTTTATTAATTTGTGTGTTTTCCCTCATTTTTTAGTTAAATTCACTAAGTGTTTACCATTCTTATTTATCTTTCAAAGAATAACCTTTTCCTTTCATTGACTTGCTGCATAATTTTCTGGACTATATTTTATTAATTTTTACCCTAATCCTCCCTATTTATTTCCATCTTCAAATTTGAGGATTGCCATGTTTTTGTTTTTCTTGGAGCTAAGGGTGCATCATTAAGGTATTTATTTGAGATATGTTTTTTATGTAAATGCTCATAGCTATGAACGTTCCTGTTATCACTGCCTTTGCTATATCCCAAAGATTGTGGTTGGCTGTGTTTTCATTTTCATCATATTCTAAGAAATTTTAGATTTCCTCCCTTAGTTCTTCAGTGAACTAAGAAGTTCTTAGTTCTCCTTCACTGATATTTCAACAATATTTTGTTTATTTAAATGTTTGAATTTTTTCTGTAATTTCTTTTCCTGTTGAGTTCTAGTTGTCTTCCATTGTGATCTGATAGGAAATAGGGAGTTATTTCAACTTTCTTATATCTGCTATCTTCAGATAAGCAAATAAGATATTTTATATCTGAAAATATGATCACTTTTGGAGAAGTTTCATGGACTTCTGAGAAGAATGTCATGGTTGAAATGCTCTGTGGATACTTGTTAAATCCATTTTGTTCATATTGTCACTTAATTCTGAAGTTTCTCTGTTGATTTTTTCTGTGGATAACATATCTATTAAAGAAAGGAGGTATTGAAATCTCCTCATATCATTACATTGTAGTCTAGCTATGCTTTCAAGTCGAGTAATATTTCTTAATGATGTTAAGTGCATGGGAAATTTGGTTCATGCAATTTAACAATTGTTTTTTTCTTTTATAGATTGTTCCCTTTATTAATAAAAGTGACCTTGTTTGTCTCTTCTTACTTGTATTTTGAAGTCTACTTTATCAGGTAGGAATACAGCTATTCCTGCCTGTTTTCAGCATTCATTAGTTTAGAAAATCTTTTTCTACCCTTTCACCCTAGGTCAATATTTGTTTTTGTCAGTAAGATGGGTTTCTTATAGGCAACAAATGGTTGGGTCTTGCTTTTAAATTCAATACGTCATCTTTTGATTGGAAAATTGAAACCATAAACATTCAGTGTTAATATTGAAAGGTATGTAGTAATTCCTGCCATTTTGGGGATTTTTTTGGTAGTGTTTGATTCTTTTCTGCTCTTAAGTTGTTTATCTACATATTTGGTGAGATTTATTTTTCCATTTTTATGGTCACATTTATCTTCATGTGTATGTAAGATTCTTTTGGGGATCTTCTACAGTGCAGGTTTAGTGGTCATAACTTGCTTAATTGTTATTAAATTGAAGATTTTTATTTCTCCTTCAGTCATAAGTGATAACTTTGCTGGGCAGAGTTATCTAGGTAAGCAATTATTTTCTTTCAGTACTTGAAATACTGGCTAGTAGTCCCAAAATCTCCTGAGCTGTGATTATTCCTTGATTGTCAAGTCCCCTGACTGGCTCAATCTCAAAGTCCACTTAGCTGCTGTCAATTTGTGGGAAGCTCTTATAACCTGAGTTGTCTTTCTATGTGGACTAGATACTTTGTTTCTGTAATTGTCCTCAGGCAATGAAACTATTCTCACCAGGTAAGACAAGGCTGCTGATCTCTAGGCCTTTTTTTCTGCTTCCCAAGATAAGAACTCTCAGCTCACCTGAATCAAAACCTTCCCCTCTTTATGTTCTCCTCTGGTGGAAGTCTCTCACCCAGACACTGCAGCCAGGATTCACATAATTCCCTGAGCTATGATAATTTCTTGATTTGCAAGTCCCCTGGATGGCTCATACTCAAAACTTGCCTGGATGAAGTCAGTTTGCAGGTATACCTGTATCCTGAGCTCTCTACCAGCAGAGGCTAGATACTTTATTTCTGTAATTTTCCTGGGGCATAGCATTGCTCTTTCTTGGTGGGGTGGGGCCACCAACCACTATGCTTTTCCCTGTCAAATCTCCCTCTATATTCTCAGTGTGCTGATTCAAAGCCTCTCCCTCTCCTATAACCTCTCATTGTGGTCTCTCTGTCATACACAGTTACCAGGTGTCTCAGGACATCTTGAACTGTAATTGATCCTTGTTTGCAAGACTCCTCACTCTCCCCACTCAGAGCCTCTGTTTAACAGGAGGCCCTGTCTCAAGATGGCAACTCACCACAGCTCTCCAAGGTGTGAGGAATGAAAGATTGTCTTTTCTGGTGTTAACCTGTCATAATGCGGAAATCACTGCAGCTAAATCCCAAAATAGGTATTAAGGTTTTTGGGAGGTGTTTCTCTCCTTTTCTTCCACACTGGATATGCCAATCTTTTGTGGAGCCTGCTTGGCTTAGCTTGTGCTGGGGGCTTTGGCATCCCCTCTGCCTGGGAGAACCAAAGCTGGAGCTGCAAATGGTTTCTTAAATTACTGTCTGCTTTCTTTTTCATCATACTTTTCAGCTGTTCTAACCCTGTTTCATGGTTCTCAGTGCACATTCTCTTTGATCTTCCAAATGTTACCCAGACTATTCTCATTCATTGAGTCCAACAAAGCTTGTGCTTTGTTTGCCATCTTGTGCTTTCCAACTATTGGAATTGCTGATTTTTCTGGAGGTCATGTTGACTTTTTTTTTTATCATATTTATTTTGTTTCTATGTTGGAATTTGTGCTTCTGGGGTCAAGTAGGTAAATGGCTGGATGTTTTAGTCTACATTCTTTCAGATGAAGTATTAACAAAGATCATACAGGACTTGGTAGTGTCTAGGTTAAGTATAGTTTCTCATCACTGAAGTGGGGGTGTAGTTCAGTAGCCAAATATCATCCAAATACTAAACACACTGGTCCTTGTACTATGACTCAGAGAGAAGTAAAGAGCTAAAAACTGACCTGTTCTCTAGGTTCTTCTGGCCACTTTCTCAGAGAAGACTGGGATGGGTGGATGCTGTTAGTCTGCTATCTTGTTAATCTGTCTTTTCTCATATGAGTGTTCCCAAATATGAATTTATGAAAATTTAGAAAAATTATCCACTTTCTTCCCTTTTATTTGATGAGCCATTTACTCCTAAATGAGTACTGAGACACTTCACTCAGTCTAAAAACTGCCAATGAAATCCTAAAAGAAGTTTCTTTCCAGCAAAAAGTGCTGAGTCATTTTCTGGTTTCAGAGTGCAAGTGCTGAGAAAGTCTGCATGGGATAAAAACATTTTCTTACATAGGAAAGTATAAGTAAGCAACCGTGGAGTGGACATACAGGAAGGATGGAACCTATATATTATTACTGACTATTTTTTGTTTGTGTAATACAGCTAAAATCATGTTGAAAGTGAAAAGTATAGCATTAAATACATATATTAGAAAAAAGAAAGCTTGGTACCTGTGACTCACACCTGTAATCCTCGCTACCAGGAGGCAGATATCAGGATTGTGTTTTGAAGCCAGCCCAGGCAAATAGTTTGTGAAACCCTATCTTGAAAATACCTAATACAAAATAAAATATGCTAGTAGAGTGGCTCAAAGTGTAGGCCCTGAGTTCAAGGCTAGGTACTTCAAAAAAAAAAAAAAGAACAAAGAAAGTACTGAAATAATTTAATCTTGCATATAAGAAGATTTTAAAAATGAAAGACCAACACACTAATATAAATCATCACTATTAGGAATGAAATAGTAGATATAACCATGGAAATTCCAACACTTAAATAAAAGTAAAGACATAATATCTCTATATATGTATCCAATTATGTGTAGCATAAAAACTATTTAAAAATCACAAGCTACCAAAACTGATCAAAATTCAAATAGACAACCTAGTTTTATATTTAATAAACAAAAATAATGTTTTTTTAAAACCTGAAAATAAACCTTCAGAGCTATTTTCACTAGTAATTTCTACCAAATATTCCAAAAGAAACAAAGTTATGTTAAGTATTTTACAAAAATATAAAAGCAGGCATCACTTCTCATCTTACCATTTTGAGGCAACCATGACCATGGTGCCAAAGCTAGACAATAGCAGTACAAAATAAAAGGAAAATTTCATAGAACAATATAGCACATGGAAACATATTTCAAGAAACCTCCAAGCAGAATTATCAAACAAATCCATCAATATTTCTAAACAATAATATATCAAACTGATGAAAATTTACCCTGAAAACACAAGGATGGGTAATAATAAAATTAGTCTATGCAACTCATTATACTAACAATTATAAGAAAAGACATATGTTCATATAAATTGATGCAAGAAAATCATTTTATTACATAAACATCCATAATGAAAGTTATTTAACAGTGAACTTAAATAGCAGGGAAATGCCTGAAATTTGTGAAGGATATTTTTAACAAAAAAAACCAATATTAAGTATAGCACAGAAAGTAGATTTTTTTGAGGGAAGGGAAATTCTAGTTATTGTTTTATTTGATTAAATTTATTATATTTTCTTTATAACATTATTGTTGTGCTGAGGTTACATTGTGACATTTGCCAAAGTTTTTACAATATGTCATAGTAAAAACTCCCCCATTCCTAGAATAGTTTTAATAGGGTTCATTATTCCATTTTTATACACAAATACATAATATTTCCACAATATTCACCCTCCTACATCTTTTTGCTCATCTTTTCACTCCTTCCCAGTGGTGCCAAACCCCAGACAGGACCTGTTTTACCTTCCTGTTCTCTGGTTTTGAAAAAAGACATTTTTGTTTGCATAAAATAGCTATACAGGGGGTTTTATAGTGACATTTGTATGTATATATGTATTACAACCTAAACTGGTTTATCCCCTCTATTTTTCTCCTTTTGAGCTTAGTCCTCTTCTGATGGTGATTTCAATAGGTATAACAATTCTATATTCAGTACCTCAACCATATTCACTTTCTTCCTTCTTTTACTTTCACTATCCCACTAGTGACCTCCCCTTAGTGTGACTTGTTGTTCATAATATTGCTTGTATTTGTATTTGGCCTATATCCTACTCATGAGAGATAATATGTGGCTTTTGGCATCCTGAACATGGCTAACCACTTAAGATGTTGTTCTCCAGTTCCATTCATTTATCTGAAAACAACAAAATTTCATTTGTCTTTATGGCAGAATAAAATTCCATTGTACATAATTTTCTTATGTGGCATCTTGGCTGTTCCCATCACTTAGCTACTCTGAATATTGCAATAAACATGGGTGTTCAGGTGTCAGAAAGTAAGTTTTTAAAGGAAGAAGACAATATGTAATGGGAAGTTGGTTGATTATAGACTCCAAGCACATCCTTGCCTCACCATGATATTCAAACAAAACAAGTACATTGCAACAAGGTCAGGTAAGTGGCATGAAAAGACACTGGACTGCAACAGTAGGCAGTTAACAGCCAAGTGGAATCCAGGAATATCAGTATTTATATTTGCAGAAGAACGAACCCTGACCTTAGCAACATGGTAAAATAGTGGGAAAATCCCCTTCAGCAAGATGTTAAGAAAAAAAATAGGTAAAGACTAGGCAATGTCCACAAGTGCACAATGTGGCAGTCTGCAAAATTACAGTTTTAGTTGGAAAGTCTGTAATATAAGCAACATGCAGGCATTGGAAAAAATGCCACCTGAACTTCCTTGCTTACTCATTGTAGCCTTTATAGAGAACCACTTTATAAGTGGTATTACCTCCCACTATACAGGAAGGCGGAATCAGAGGTCCTTGTGTAACATTTCCACGAACCAATGGCTTCCCCACTGGCTAAGTGTGAAACTACATCAAGCATCAGTTTGTACCCAAGAAACTTGTTTTGACATGAATGTACATTTATAGACACAGATCTGTGTTGTGATAAGTGAAGGTTGTGTTTTGGAGGGAAGTGGAAGATGCTTCTATTTGAGAAAGATGGCCTGACACCTTGGGAGAGAAGCAAGAGCATTTGTATGTGAATACAAGCATGGGCTTTGACAGAGACCAGTGTAGTCAGTGCAAGCAGAATCACTCAATACCTAAGCCTCATCCCCCAAGTGCATATTACTTTTATTGATCACCTTTTTCCATTTTAGATCCCCAAAATCATTTGGTGGAAAGTATATCCCCTAGTTTGGGCATTTCTTATATCCATATGTACATTGTCAGAACACCTCAGGTAAGTGAGGGCATGCAACAAAATTATCTATTTACTTGGCCTACAGCAGTGGCTTAAAGAAAGTGCCTATATGGAGTCTGCATTCAGCAATTACTGCCCCAAATCCAACCTACCAACTGTCAATGCCTTAGCTCACTTGCCAGAGTAGAAGGCATGTCAAGGATGTGCCTCCATATGACTATTTCTGGTTTGATGTGTTTGGACCTGAGAAAGAGAATAACTCTGTCCACAAGACACATCTCAAGAACTTCAAAGAGGGAAGCCATGGAAAAATGCAAAGCACATCCATCCTTCATCTTTCCAGCAAAGATGAACTATTGACTAGAGATTTTTTTTTACTTTTTGTTTTGTATTTATTTGCTTTTCCTCAATATAATTTTTCACCCCATGTACTTTTTCTTCTTTCCTATCATGTTTTTGTGCTTTGTCTTTCACTGGCCTCACCTTCTTCTTATTACTTTATTTAAAAATTTTTAACATTATCAATTAAATGTTTTTATCTTTTTGTATAGTATTTTAAATCTTTTATTTTCTATCCTTATTTGGAGTATGTTTTTGTTTCCTTTTTTTTTTTTTACTATTTGTAAATATCCTGCTTGGTTTTGTGCTGTTTTTTCTATCTGCTTTCCCTCCTAAGTAGTGGAGGGAATTGAGACCTCAAAAAAAGGTTGCTCACTAAGAAAAGCCTCACAGAAACCTGGAAGAGTTATACATCTCAACAGATGCACAAATTCCAACACAGCAGTAATATGAACAAAGAAATATGAACAAATAAGGCAACAGAACTCGTCAAAAAGTTCATAACTCTTCAATAACTGAATTTAAGCATGTTGAAGTGGTTGAACTGAAAAAAATCCAAAGTCTAATTTAAAAAAGACCACTGACCTAAAAGATAAAATAAAATATATAAATTGAGTAAAGATAGCAATTGAAGACTTCTACAAGAAATTCAGCAGATACATGATTATGCAGAAAACAAATAAATGGAAACCTTGGAAATGGAAAGCATCACTAATACACTAGATTAAACAAAGGAAAGACTATCAGGGATTGAAAATTAGGTTGAGGAATTATTACATTCATTTATCAATAAAGAAAAAAGTAAATTTTGATCACAAATTTTAAGACCTATGGGACATGAATAAGAAAGCAAACTTATAAATCTCTGATGTAAGACAGACAGATGAAATACAGAATAAAAGTACAGAAAACCTATTAGATAAAAGTATAGCAGATAATTACCTAAATCTAAGGAAAAATATGGATATCCAAGTACAGAAGACATTTAGAAACCCAACCAAACATGACCAGGTAATGAAAATCTCCATATCACCTTTTAGTTAGTATGCAAAAAAGTATAGAACAAGGAAAGAATATTGAAAGTTGTAAGAGAGAAGCTCCAAATTACTTACAAAAGCAAACATATCAGCATGATAGCAGACTGCTCAGCAGAAACCCCCAAAAGTATGAAATGTTATAATTTTAACCTTGAGAAAATAACTGATAATCAATATTACTAAATCCAGAAAAGTCAACCTTCAAAATCAAAGGGGAACCCCAAAGCAATTAGTGATAATTAAGCCAGAATGGCAGAAAACATATAAAAGAATCTTAAAGAAATAAGAGTAAGAAACACATTCACAATCATAATAGTTGGAGAATAAATAAAATATCACTAGAAGAATAAATAAACTAATGATAATTTGGAAAAAATCAAGAATTAATTCAATAAATTAGCAAAGTTCTATAATGAGTAATGTAGAAAGGAACAAACAAAGGGTACTCAAAGAAAGCAAGATAAAATTGCATGAATAAGCACACACCTCTCAATAATAATTCTAAATTTAAATGGGCTGAATGTTCTAATTGAAGTCACAATTTGCATGATTGGATTAAAAACTAAATCCAACTGTTGAATTTCTCCAAGAAACACACCTTTAAGGCAAAGACATACACTGATTAAAAGTGAAATTATGAAAAATTATATTCCAAGCAAATTTAAACAAAAAGCTACCTGGAGAAGCTGTACTAATATCTGTTAAATGTGACTTAAGGTAAAATTATTTAGAAGAGATAAATAAGGGAACTACATAATAATAAATGTAACAATCTATTAGAAAGATATAACAATTGGAAATACATATTCACCAAAATTTGGTGAACTCAGTTTTGTAAAATAAACTCTATTGGACATAAAGAGATAGATAGACACAGATTCAATAATAATGGTTAATTTTAATACTTCACTCTCATCAACATTGATTCAAAAAATTAACCAGGAAACCTAAGAGTTAAACTAAATCTTAGATCAAATGAAATTAGCATATATCTATAGGATAGTCTATTCAATGCCTGCAAAATACATGTATTTCCCGACATTCCACACATTTTAGATCACAAATCAAGTCTCAAAAATTGAAAGAAAACTAAAATTATTTACTGTCTCTTATTATAATTGAATAAAATTAGAAATAAACAGAAACTACAGAAAATATATAAACACATAGAGATTGAACAATACATTATTATATACTATTAAATGAGCAGCTTGTCATTGAAGAAATTGGGAGACTGATTAAAAATATCCTTGCATCAAATGAAAATGAATTCACCATTAATCAGTGCATGTGGGATACAGCAAAGCCAATTGTATGAGTGAAGTTAAAATATATTCACTAGAAATTCAAAGAGATTTCAAGTAAATAACAAATGAGGCACATCAAAATCTTGTAAAAACAAGAATAAGCTAAACTTAAGATTAGTAGAGGGAAAATAGTCATAAAGATTTGAGCTAAAATCATTTAAATGGAAAACCAAAGAATAATACACAGGAACAGGACACAACATATTGGTTCTTCAAAAACAGCCAGAAATAGTTTGATAATCTATTAATCAAATTAACCAAAAACAAGAGTGAGAAGACCCACGTTAATATTCTTAGAGGTGCTATATGGATACCACTGAAATCCACTAGATCATTAAGACATACTTTTAAAACTTATATTCTAATAAATTAGGAAATCTGGAATAAATAGATAAATTTCTAGGCAAATACGACCTACCAACATTAAACCAAAAATATAGAAATGAACTAAGCAGAACTATAGTTAACAATGAGACTGAAGTAGTAATATTTTCCCAATATAAAAAGAAATGATGAGACACATTAACTGCTGAATTCTAAAAGACACTTAAAAAGATCTAACACAAATTATTGTTAGGATATTCCATTAGAATGAAAAGAAAGCAATTCTTCCAAACTCATTCTATGTGGCAAATATTACTCTTAATGCAAAACTGGATATGATGTGGAAACAATAACAATGAAAGAAAGGTAGAAACTAATTTCCTTCATGAGCAAAAATATTTAACACTTACAAAACTAATTTAATAACATATTTAGTAGACCATACACCATGATGAAGTTTGTTTTATTTCAGGAATACAGATTTGGTCAATATACATGTTTCATTAAGCATAATGCAGCACATAAGGACAAGCAATGACAAAAATTGTCTGATCATTCCAATAGCTGCAGAAAACACCTTTGAAATTGAATATCATTTCATGAGAAAAGTCCCAAAGAAACAAGGAATAGAATGGTGATACTTCAACATCAGAAAGACACTTTCACACAAATAGCCAACATCATACTTAAGTGGGGTAAACCTAGCGCATTTCCTCCAAAATCAGGATCAAAGCAAATGTGTTCAGTTTCACTATTCTCCTAAAACATAGTACTTGAAATCTAAACCAGAGCTTTAAGATAGGAGAAAAGTGATATAAGTATGAATGGAAACAGTCAAAGTATCTCTGTTTGCAGATGATGTGATTTTGTATTTAAAAGATCATAAGAACTTCCCTAGAAATCTTAAACATTTGATAAACACTTTTAGCAAAGTATCAAGATACAAAGTTAATGTAAAAATTCAGTCATTTCTCTAGACACCAATAATGAACTTGATGGAAAAGCAGTCTGAAAAACAAACACATTCCCAGTAACTTATAAAAATACCAAAGGGGGTGTGGCTGGGTGCATGGTTCAATTGGTAAAGCACTTGCCTGGCAAATGCGCTGAGTACAATCCTTAGTAGTGCTAAACAAAGGAATAAACCTAACAAAAAAGGCTAGCACTCTCTAGATTGAGAACTTCAAAACATGAAGGAAGACATCAAAAAGGACTCTAGGACATAGAAGCACCTCCCAAGTTCATGGGTGGTCATAATTAACATTGCTAAAAAGGCTGTGTTACCAAAAGTGAATTAAGTGAAATCCTAATAAAAATCCCAATGTTATTTTTCTCTGGACTAGAAAAAACAATCCCAAATTTCATATGGCAACAAAAAAGACCCTGAATAGTCAAGGAAATAATAAGCAAGGTGAACAATGCTAGAGGTAACACAATATCAGACTTGAAACTATACTAGAGAGCCACGGGAGGAGAAACAGTATGGTATTAGCACAAAAAAACCACACAAAGATAAATAGAAAACCCAGAAGCAATCATACACAACTACAAACATCTGAATTTTGACAAAAGTACCAAAAATGTTCATGGAGAAAAGACAACGTCTTTGACAAATTGTGTCTGGAAAACTATATATCCACATGAAAAAGACTGAAACTATATCCTTATATCTCACCTTGTCCAAAATAAAGACTTTAATGTAAGACCTAAAATTTGGGAACTACTAGAGGAAAACATAAGGAAAAGAGTTCAAAATATAAGCAGAAGTACAGACTTCCTGATTAGTAATTAAAATACCTCAGAAAATAATAGCAAGAACTGACAAAAAGAATTGCATCAAATTGAAACTTGTGTATAGGAAAAGAAACAGTTAACATCGTGAAGAGACATTGTACAGAATGGGAGAAAATCTTTGCCAGCTATGCATCTGACAGGGGATTAATACCCAAAATATATAAGCAATTATAAAAATTAAATAGTAAAACCGACATAACCCATTAGGACAAATGAGTTCAATAGAAAGTTCTCAAAACTAAAAACACAAATGACCAATAAGTACATGGAAAATGATTCAACATCCTTAGCCACAAGGGAAATGCAAATGAAGACTGCAGTATGATTTCATCTCAGCCCAGAGAGAATTGCTACTATCAAGAAAATAGCAAATGTATCCTTATAAGGAACCCTTATAAACTGTGAAAATATAAATTAGTCCAGTCACTATGGAAATCAGTATAGAGGTTCCTGAAAAAGCTAATGGTAGAACTAACTACCATATGATCCAGCTATACCATTTCTGGGTATGTACCTCCAAAGAATAAAGATCAGCTTACAAGATAGCTACCTGCCTATTCATGCTTGTCTTGGCAAAATTCATAATACACAGCTTAAGGGATCCATCAAGGTGCATAACAATGGGTGAATGGATAAAGAAATGTGGTACATGTACACATGGATTTTTATCCAGTCATAAATTAAAATATAACATTGTCATATATAGGAAATTGGATGGAACTTGGACTCATGATTTTAGGCAAAATAATTGAGACTCAGAAAGACAAGTATCACATTTTATCTCATATGTGCAATATTTATATATAAATAAGACCTGAAAATAAAAGAGAAGCTCTGAGAAATATGAAAGGGAATAATTGGCAGGGGAGGGGGAAAAGACTGGACTATAAAAGGGTGAATATGATCAAAGTACTTTATATGCATGTATGACAATGTCACAATGAAACCCATTACTTTGTGTAGTTAGTATACACCAAAAATAAAATAGCAGGAGATAACTGGACTCACAAAAACTGATTTTATAACTTACTAGAAAGCTACACTAATGAAGGCACTATGTCATTGAGTAAGTATAGATATGAAGATCATTGGAAGTCAATACAAATTCCAAATAGAGTCACTGAATATGCCATTTGAATTTGATAATAGTTTGAAACAAATTGAACAAAAGTAGGTAAGGTTTTTCAAAAAATGATTTTGGAATAACTGAACATGCTTGCTTAAAAACTGAAGAAGAACTTCAGACCTCATACAAAATTAGCTCATAGTTTATCATGGATACATCTACATAAAAAATGTAAAACTGGGGGCTGGAGGCATGGCTTAAGTGATAGAGCACCTGCCCAGCAAAATGTAAAACTGAAAAACTTGTACAGGAAAATATAGGGGTATATATTGGTGACTCAAAGTTAGATTAAAAATTCCTGAGATCATACCCAAAGCATGCTCCATGTAAGGAAAAATGATAAATCTTCATGTGACAACTACTGAATCTTTTTGTTATAGAAAATAACGTAAAGGGAATGAAAGACAAAAATTCAAATGGCAAAAATCATAAATCACATAACCAGTAAAGATGCACATCTAGAGTAATAAAAACATTTGAAAATTCAATGATAAAAACCATAGACAAAAAAAATCATTACATGGGCCAAATACTGAAACAGAAACTTCAACAAAGATGACAAATGCTCAACATCATTTGCTACAAGAGAATTTAAAAAAATTAAAACTTGGATTAGATGTTACTAATATTTACTAGAGTAACAATAATAATTTTTAAATGACAACAGAAGAAGTACTGGTGAGAATACAGAGTAAATAAGAGTCTCATCTATTGCTTATGGAAAGGAAAACTTTATAGTCACTCTAAAAATAACTGAACAGTTTATTATAAAAGAAAATATATGCTTACATTATGACTCAGTAATTCTAGTCCTGAGTGTTTACCTGAAAACGAAAACATGTGAGTACTAAAACTATGCACAAGTCATATATATACATAATCTTACTGCTTTGGGAGTAAACCAAAGTATTTATTCATAATATACCTTGGATGAATCTCAAAGCTGTACACTGAGTGCAAGGAACAATTATGATGATAGTTTTATAAAAACAAACTTCAAGTAATGGAGAACAATAGTTGCTAGAGGTTATCATTGGGACAAAATTGTTACTAGCAATCAGTTTCTCCACCCCAACAATTATGGAAATTTTGTTGTGTACATTGAAGCACCTCCCCAGGTATGACAACAAAATATTTCTCCAGACCTTGTCAAATATTCCCATCCCACTTAAAGCAAGAGGTTTCATTGTTCTATTTCATATAAGTATATGACTCCATTAACCAAATTCTCACTCTTTCATCTCCTTCATCACCTTCCCCCACCACACACACTGTACTATTTTACATTTCATTTTTAATTTGTAAGTCAAGGTCCAGAGGGGTTTCTCGATGTATCCCCACTGTGAGTATACTTTACTTTGGTCAGTTCAACCCCTTCCATTACTCTCCCCTCCTCTTCCCTCTTACCCCTGTTATTCCACAGCTTTCAGCACATATTGTCATATCCTTGAACTGTACAGATGTAACATATTTCAATATTGTTGACTATCATTCTGTTTTCCTTTCCCTCCTTCCTGGAGATTCATAGAGTAGTTCCACTATTACAAACATGTTCCACATATAAGTTTGTATGTGATCATGTTTGGTCTTGTGTATATGTTTATCTTCCTGATCTGTTTCCACATATAAGACAAAACATGAGGCCTTTGTCTTTATGATGCTGTCTTACCTCACTTAACATGATGTCTTTCAATTGCATCCATTTACCTTCAAACCACATGGTGTCATTCTTCCTCATGGCTGAATAAAACTCCAATTCATCAGTTGTAGGGCATCTGGGTTGTTTCCATAAGTTGGTTATTATGAACAGTTTTGTGATAAATATCTGTATGCAAGTGTATCAGTTATATCCTGACTTATGTTCCTTCAGATAAATACCCAGAAATAGTATCACTGGATCATATGGCAGTTATATTTTTAGCTTTTTAAAGAATCTCTATAATGCTTTCCATAATGGCTGTACCAATTTATATTCCCACCCACATTGTATAAGTGTTCTTGTTTCACTGCATCCTCCCCATCATTTGTTGTTTTTGCTCTTGAAGATGGCCATTCTAACTGGAGTGAGACGAAATTAAAGTATAGTTTTGATTTGCCTTTTTTTATAGCCAGGGAAGTTCAACACTTCTTCATATTTTTATTGTCCATTTGTACTTCTTCCTTTGAAAGTTCCCTATTCAATTCATGTGCTCATTTCTTCATTGGGATGTTGATTCTTTGGGAGCTAAGGTTTTTGAGCTCCCTGTAGGTTCTGGATATCAGTCTCTTACTGGATGAATAGCTGGCAAACATTTTCTCCCATTCCCTGGGCAGCCTTTTAAGTCTAGTGACTTTCTTTTGCTGTGCAGAAGCTATTTAGTTTGATGTAGTCTCATTTTTCCATTCCTTCTCTTAGATGCTGAGCTATTGGAGTTCTATTTAGGAAGTAATTTTTTATGCCTGTGTGCTCCAGTGTATTTCCTACTACTTCCTGTTGTTGTTTCAATGTTCCAGGCTTTATATTCAAGTCTTTGAACAACTGTGAGTTGATATTAGTACAGGATAAGAGACAAAGATCTAGTTTCAGTCTTCTACATGTTGATGTGGAGTTTTCCCGGCAACATTTGTTGAAGAGGCTGTCTTTTTTCCATCATGTGTTTTGGGCTCCTTTGTCGAAGATCAGTTGGTGGTAGCTGTGTGGGTTTATACCTGAGTTTCCTATTTTATTCCATTGGTCTTCATGACTGTTTTTGTGCCAATACCATGTCATTTTTATAGCTAAAACTACGTAATATTGTTTGAAGTTAGGAATTGTGAAACCTACAGCATTGCATATTTTGCTCAGAATTGCTTTGGCTACTCAATGTCTTTTTTATTTCCATGTGAATTTTAAGATTTAGTTCTTCTATCACTATAAAGAATGGCATTGTAATTTTGATAGGGATTGCTTTTGGTAATATAGTCATTTTGACAATGTTGATTTTGCCAATACATGAGCATAGGAGATCTTTCCATCTTCTAATGTCTTCTTCAATTTTTCTTTCAGTTGTTTATAGTTTTCATTGAAAATATCTGTAATTTCCTCTGTTAATTTCATTTGTGGTATTATTTTGTTATTGTTTGAGGTTATTGTAAATGGAATTGTTTCCTTAATTTCTCTCTCAGTCTCTTCATTGTTCATATATAGTAGGGCTACTGATTTCTGCATACTAATTTTATATCCTGCTACTTGGCCAAAAGAGTTTGTGATTCCTAAGAATTTTTTGGTGGAGTTTTTAGGGTATTTTAGGTACGGGATCATACTATCTGCGAATAGGGATAGTTTGACTTCTTCTTTCCCTATTTAAAACTCTTTTATTTCTTGCTCTTGTCTTATTGCTCTGTCCAGAATTTCCAAAACTATATTGAATAAGAGTGGGAAAGTGGTTATCCCTGTCTCATTCCTGACTTTAGTGGGAACAATTTCCTTTCTCCATTGAGTATAATTTTGCTTCTGTTTATGTGCTGTATTACATTCATAGTTTTGCTTATGCTGAACCAGGCTTGCATCTCTGGTATGAACCTACATGGTCATGGTGTATGATCATTTGATGTGCTGTTGAATTCAGTTTGCCAGTATATTGTTGAGTTTTTTTGAGTAACATTTTTTAAAGTAAGAAGGTAAGCCAAGTGGAGATAATTCACACCTGTAATCCTAGCAACTTGGCAGGCTGAGATCAGGCTGATCTCAGAACCAGAGCAAAATGTACTAGAGATGTGGCTCCAGTGACACCTGCTTTGTAAGCACAAATCCCTGAGTTCAAACCCCAATCTCATCAAAAAAGTAAAAAGTAAAAAATAATATCATAAGGTAGTTGTTTTCATTTTCATTTTTACAAAAGTTACAACTTAGGGCCAGATAGGAAATTCATTTCTTTGGAGATATCAAGATCAAAAATTCTCTCTGATTATGCCAAGCTATAATGGCTCATTCTTTGCCAGTCACAACCTTAATGTTGCTACTGTGAGGTTCTCATCAAACTGTAATTGCTTGTGTCTAATGTGTTGAGGTTAGGCTGAGTATGACAAAGTAGGGATAGGCTAAAGACTACTATTCTAGGTGAAGATTTATACACAACACGCCCCTTTGAAGAGTTCAGTAAAACTTCAGGGAATGGGGATTTGGTAAAAAGTCTGGGGAAGACTGCAAGTCAAGCATGAGATGAAGATGGCTTAAAGAAATAAAATTCAGGTGGCAGGTAAAATGTAACAACCAGAGAGTTTGTAGGGTAATTTCACAGGTTGTATGAGTACCAGAATTTTTATGGGTATATATACTGGGGGTCTGCATTCCCATGCAAAGAAGGCAGAAAATTGGTGGTCACCGGGCCTGTAAACTAAGCAGCAGAGCTGTGTATTTTACTCTGCAAAGGTATTGGTTCTTTTGGAAGTGTGTATTATGAACATTTCCACTTGAGCATTTTGAATACTCTTAGCATTTTATAATATTAAAACCAGGTATCATTTTAAGGGAGATATTTAATAGCTGAAATTGTAGAATCATTTCAGATAACTCTCAGCTATGATTTTCATTGACTGTGTTTATTCGTAAATTCTTGGTTCTGTTGAGCTCCCATTATTTTCTTCCTTTTGGAGATTCAACCTATTGAATTAGTTTTGTATTTAATTTTTTTATTTAAATAACATTATATTTCATTTAAAAAATTACAGTTTATCCCTTTTTGTGATTTTAAGGGATTTTATTGCTTTCTTACATATATAGTCTTCTTTGATAGGAAAAGACCTTGAAACATCTTTGATACACATTGTGTCCCATTTTAATTTTCACATTGATCAGTTGTTACTCACACAAATGTAATATTTACCTAGTCCCAACAAACTTATAATTGAATTCTTGTTAAGGTATTCTTTTCAATGATCATTCTCACTTATTTCTAATGAAAGGAATATGAGGTCTCAGCGGGCCCCAACCCCCTTGTTGGAGAAACCAGTACCAAACATCCCATGTAGATAAGATAAGCAATGAGGCAGGGCTCAGTTAGGGCATATAGAATGTGAGGAATGCAAGATGTGAGATACGAGCAAGATGTGAGATACGAGCAAGATGTGAGGTACGAGCAAGATGTGAAGTACGTGCAGGATGTGCTCTGCCTGCTTGTCTAATGTTGATAACAAAAATATGCACGCCACTGCAGTCTATATAAGATTTCCCCCTAAGAGGCTCAGGGTCTTGCTTTCCTAACCGGTCCTGCGTGTCCGTGTGGGAGCTCGACCCTGGCTAGCCAGTCCAATAAACTCTGCTTTGTTGATTGCATTCACGCCTGGCTCTCTGTCTCTCAGGGGAATAGGATTCCGGGTCCTAACATTTGGAGGCCCCAGCGAGATTTCATTTTCTCGAGAGACAGAACCTGCCTGCGAGAAAGCAGGGGCGATCCCAAGTCCTAGGCGTTGGGAGGGGATCCCAGACCCTCATTTGGAGGAACTTGAGTGTTCCATTTGGGCCGCGGCGGGGATTCGGCCAATCCCCAGGGAGATTCATTCTGGGAATCTCGCAAGGAGGACCACAGGGTCCTATTGGGAGAGGCTTTCCTCTCATTTGGGCTCGAGCATTTTAGGAACCCTGGCGCCAGGTGAAGAACTAATTGAGCTAGTCGACCGACCACCCGTCAAGTGGACGCCTTTCGGCCTGATATCCCAGTTGGACGGTGAGGAGGTTGAATGGGGTGCGCACCAGTGTGAGAGAAGGACCGGTCCGAGCGAGTGCTGGAGAGTGTTGTGTGTGTGTGGAATTATTGTTGCCTTTACCCTTTTTGTTCTATCTCTCTTGGTGTTTGAGTCTCCTTCCACAATGGGACAGGGACAAACAACCCCAAAGTCTCTGATCCTTTCTCACTTTCCAGAAGTTAAAGAAAGGGCCTTAAATGCGGGTCTGGTCATCAAGAAAGGTAAGTTCGACACCTTTTGTTCTGCAGAGTGGCCCACCTTTGGAGTCGGGTGGCCCATTCAAGGTTCCCTCTCCCTAGACCTGATCACTAAGGTTAAAGCAGTCATTTTTCAGCCAGACAATCGAGGCCATCCAGACCAAGTTTCTTACATTTTGGTTTGGGAGGATCTGGTGAGGAACCCTCCCCCTTGGTTAACAGTTTTTCTGACCCACCCCTCCAGTTCGGCCCCCGGGGCTAAAACCCCAGTCACGCCCGCCTTGGTCATAAAGGAGGAGGAAAAACTTCCTCTTCCCACCTTGACCGGTCCTCAAATTAGGGCATCTCCTTCACCATCTCCGGTCTTACCAGAGAGTTCCCCCCTTTACCCATCCCTCGCAGGGGCAGAGGAAGATCGGCCGCCTCCATACGTGACTCCCCCTGGCCAAGCCAGTGCCCCGGAGGAGGAAATTTCCTCATCCTCCTCAACAGGACTGGCAGCAGGAGGAGGAATGGGTCGAAGACTTCGCCCCCGAGGGATCCGGGAAAGGGAGGGGGAAGACGGGCCCCCCTCATCAACACAGGGGGAGGAAACTGTCCCTACACTTCCAGTCCGGATGGTGGGCCAAGGGGGACCGGGAGGAGGGCAACAGTTTCAGTACTGGCCCTTCTCCTCCAGTGATCTATATAACTGGAGGACGCAGAACCCGCCCTTTTCTGAAGACCCCAAGTGTCTCATAGATCTCCTGGAGTCCATCATGCATACACACCGCCCCACTTAGGATGACTGTCATCAGCTGCTCAATACTCTTTTTACAACGGAGGAACGAGAGCGCATCCTCAACGAAGCGAGGAAGAATGTCTTGGGGGATAATGGGAGACCCACAACTCTCTAACCGGCCATAGACGAGGCTTTTCCCCTACGCCGCCCTGATTGGGATTTCGGGACCGCAGAAGGTAGGGAGCGTCTTCGGATCTACCGCCAGACTCTGATGGCCGGTCTCCGAGCGGCCGCTAGAAGGCCCACCAATTTTGCAAAAGTAAAAGCAGTCATTCAAGGGGAAAACGAAAGCCCAGCCAGTTTCTTAGAGCGCCTCTATGAGGCATACCGTCAGTACACCCCGATTGACCCTGAGGCGGACCTCCACCGGTCTGCTGTGGTACTCTCATTCATTAATCAGGCAGCCCCAGACATTAGGAGAAAACTCAATAAACAGGAAAACTTAGGGGAGATGACTATAAGGGAAATGCTACAGGTAGCAGAAAAGGTCTTTACCGCTAGGGAAACTCCAGAAGAAAGGGAGGAAAGACAGAGAAAGGAAGACAGGGAAGCCCAGGAGAAATTGAGAAAGGAGGACCGGGAGTTCCAGGCTAAGGAAAACCGAAAGCAACAGAGAGAAATGGCTCGTATTTTCCTAGCGGGTGTCCGGGACCAACCCAGAGGAGGGGGCCACGCCAGGACCCCGGATAAGGAACACTGTTTTTACTGTAAGGAAACGGGGCATTGGAAGAGAGAATGTCCTAAGTTAAAGGAAAGAAGAGGGTTTGGAAGGAGACCGGGGGAAAACAGGGAAAGGGAACGAGCAGTAGAGCAGGCCAGAGTCCTACTAGCCGGAGAAGAGGACTGAAGGAGACGGGGCTCAGACCCCCTCCCTGAGTCCTGGGTAACAATGCATGTGGAGGGGAAGCCGATGGGGTTCATGGTGGATACCGGCGCCCAATATTCGGTTTTAAACAAGGCACATGGACCTTTGAACAAGGCACAAACAAGTGTTGTTCAGGGGGCCACCGGTACGCAGTTATGTACATGGACTACCAAAAGAAAGGTGAACTTAGGAAAACACCAGGTCACACACTCCTTCTTGGTCGTCCCTGAGAGCCCCGCTCCCCTGCTCGGACGGGACCTACTCACCAAAATAGGGGCCCATATCCATTTTGAACCAGATGGAATAATTGTGACTGATCGAGAAGGGAGCCCGATTCATGTCTTGTCCCTATCATTGGCTGACGAGCATCGTCTGTTTGAGAGTCAACAGGAACCAGGAGGGGACATGACTCATTGGGTAAAAAGATTTCCCACGGCCTGGGCGGAGACTGCGGGAACCGGCCTCGCCAAACACCTCCCGCCCGTAGTTATACAATTGAAGGCTTCTGCTCTCCCCATTCGGGTGAAACAGTATCCTATGCCTGAGGAGGCCCGAAGAGGCATAGCCCCTCATATCCACAGGCTAATAAAGGAAGGAGTACTGCGACCTTGTCAGTCTGCCTGGAATACTCCTCTGCTCCCCGTCCGAAAGCCGGGAAGCGGGGACTATAGGCCTGTGCAAGACCTACGAAAGGTAAACGAGCGGACGGAGGACATTCATCCCACCGTTCCAAATCCCTATACCTTGCTCAGCCACCTACCCCCCTCGCAAGTATGGTATACAACCCTTGATTTGAAAGATGCTTTCTTCAGCATTCCATTGTCAGAAATTAGTCAGCCGCTATTTGCTTTCGAATGGCAAGAAGATGGGGGCCAATCCGGACAGCTCACTTGGACCAGACTGCCGCAAGGATTTAAAAACTCTCCCACCCTGTTTAATGAGGCCCTGAGCCAGGACCTGGAACCTTTTCATCGGAGCCACCCACGAGTCACTCTATTACAGTATGTTGATGACTTACTGTTAGCGGCAGAAACCCGAGAGGAGTGCATCAAGGCTACTGAACACCTGCTAACGGAATTAGGTGAGCTGGGGTATCAGGCAAGTGCCAAGAAAACTCACATCTGTAAAAGGTCAGTGACGTATTTGGGTTATCGGATTGCAGATGGGGCAAGGTGGCTGACTGATGCCATGAAACAGACTATTCTGGCTATCCCATCCCCGACATCCACTAGGGGGGTGAGAGAATTCCTGGGCTCCGCGGGGTTCTGTAGACTCTGGATTCCAGGATTTGCGGAAATAGCCAGACCCCTATATGAGGCCACCAAAGAAGCTCCAGATTGGAGTTGGGGAGAGAGAGAACAACAGGCCTTTGATCAGCTAAAAGACGCTCTTTTGCAGGCCCCTGCCTTAGCCTTGCCAGATCCTACAAGACCATTCACTCTGTTTGTAGATGAGAAAAAGGGGGTAGCCAAAGGAGTCTTGACCCAACAGCTAGGTCCCTGGAAGAGACCAGTGGCATACTTTTCCAAGAAATTAGACGCAGTAGCGGCAGGATGGCCCCCCTGCCTCCGCATCATAGCGGCCATTGCCGTGCTGGTGAGAGAAGCCGATAAACTAACCTTTGGACAGGCCCTCTGGGTAACGGCCCCTCACCCGGTGGAGGGAATCCTTAAACAACCCCCTGGGAAATGGATGACGAATGCCAGGCTCACCCACTACCAGGGGCTCTTGTTGGATTCCCCTCGGATCACATTCACAGATCCCGTAATCCTGAACCCTGCCACCTTGTTGCCTAACCCGGAACTGCAGACACCTGTCCATAACTGCAAAGAATTCCTCTCCGAAGTTACACAGGTACAGGCTGACCTAAAGGATACCCCCCTGTCCGGCTGCAAATTAAACTGGTACACGGATGGAAGCAGTTTTTTCCAAGATGGAGCCCGAAGGGCAGGGGCAGCTGTAGTCGACCAAGAAGGAAATACGGTATGGAGCAGCGCCCTCCCACCCGGAACATCAGCCCAAAAAGCGGAATTAATTGCCTTGGCAGAGGCCCTGGAGAGGGCAAAAGGAAAGCGAGTCAATATCTACACCGATAGCCGCTATGCTTTCGGTACCATCCATGTCCACGGGGCCATCTATCGCGAAAGAGGATTCCGCACAGCAGAAGGAAAACATCTAAAGAACCTAGCCGAAGTCCAGCGTCTATTAATGGCAGTGGAAAAACCGAAGGCAGTGGCAGTGATGTATGTCCCAGGCTACCAGTCTGCCAAGACGCCGGAAGCTGTCGGTAACAACAGAGCAGATCAAGAAGCAAAGAGAGTAGCAATGGTGAGTCCTCCCATGGAGACAGGGCAACCTTCCACGGTTGCGGCGATAGACGTGCCGGTCCCAGAGCTCCCTCCACTACCCCCCCCGACCAGAATACTCCACAGAGGATTTCACTTGGATGAGAGCCCACTCCCCCTTTAGAGAAGGGGAAGACGGATGGAAAAGCGACTTGGAAGGCAAGTTAATTCGGCCTGAAAAACTCGGACGATTCCTGTTGGCTAACTTACATAAGTCCACCCATTTGGGGCGGAGAAAATTACTAGACTTGTTGACATCTGCGCAGCTCCGATTTCCGAACCAGACCATAGCAGTCCGCCAAATTGTGGAAGATTGTGCCAGCTGCACAATCATGAAACCAGGACGAAGGGAGGGGCACCATACAGGTACTCGGGAACGGGGGAGGGCTCCGGGAAGAAGTTGGGAAGTGGATTTTACTGAGGTAAAACCGGGAAAGTTTGGGTACAAATATTTGCTGGTATTCATAGATACCTTTTCAGGCTGGGTGGAGGCTTTTCCTACAAAGAAGGAGACGAGTCAGGTAGTGGCAAAGGCTTTGCTAGAGGAAATCATACCCAGATATGGGGTGCCCGAGGCAATTGGGTCAGATAACGGTCCGGCTTTTGTTAGTAAGGTCCTGCAGGGACTAGCCCAGACTATGGGGGCCAATTGGAAGCTACATTGTGAATATAACCCCCAGAGCTCAGGGCAAGTAGAAAGGATGAATAGGACACTAAAGGAGACTTTAGCCAAATTGGCCCTGGAGACTGGCGGTGATTGGGTGATGCTCCTTCCCTTGGCCATCTTCCGAGTCCGGAACTCCCCCTATGTCCATGGGCTAACTCCCTTTGAGATCCTGTATGGGGCTCCACCCCCCATCATTCAGAGGACCTTAAGCCCAGAACTAGGTGATCTGGCCCCAAATTACCTGACCATGTTGCAGGCTTTAGCTAAAGTGCAACAACGGATTTGGCCCTTAATTCAAGCATACCACGCTGTTAAGAGGGACCCGGCTCCGGAACATGGCATAGTCCCGGGTGACATGGTATGGGTTAAAAGGCATCAGTCCAAAACCCTAGAGCCTAGATGGAAAGGACCTTATGTTGTACTGTTTACTACCCCTACCGCCCTCAAGGTTGATGGCATCGGACCTTGGATCCACCACTCCCACGTGCGTCGAGCCAATCATCAAAAACAAGAAGGGGTCAAGGAGTGGACTGTACGGCGGCACCCAGACAACCCATTAAAGCTAAAGCTTTTGTGGCCCCGGGAACATGCAGAGCCTTCAGGAGCAGCCACGGATGGGGTGGCTGATCGCTCTGATCTTGCTCAATGCCCAGAGCGGGAGCCTCGCAGAAACCAACCCTCACCAGCCCTATAAGCAAACCTGGATACTCACCGATGGGGAGACTCATACCACCCTCAATGAGACTACTCGCACTGCCCCCATAGGAACTTGGTGGCCGGAGCTTCAGTTCTGCTTCAGAGACATCAATCCTGCCTACAAGTCTACTGCCCCGGAGTCAGCCCGACGTTATGGGTTTTATGCCTGCCCCGGCCACAAAAAGAACCAGGAATGTGGGGGGATACAATACTCCTTCTGTAGGTCATGGGCATGTGTCACATCCAATGATAGTGAATGGAAATGGGGGATATCAAAATCAGACCTAGTCAAATTTGCCTTTGTAAATGGGATATTAAGGGGGCACAGAATTCCAATACCCACCCATAAATGCCAGCCCACGGATCTAGATAGAATCAAGGTCACTTTCACTGAAACTGGCAAGAAGGACACCCCTGGGTGGATACAAGGTAAGGTATGGGGACTTGTATTTTATAAATATGGTGGACATGCTGGCTCGACCATAGTGGTCAGATTAAAAATTGAGCCCATAGGGCCACCGTCCACAGCAGTAGGCCCCAATAAGGTACTTAGGCCGCCCAATGTAAAGCCATCTCCCCAACCTTCCACAACTCACCACCTTCCCTCAACCATAGCTCGGGCTAATGTTACAACTCCAAGACCATCAGAAACCAGCCCTCCCCTGGTGAGGCCCAGTCTCATGACCGCATCTAAAGACCCCCTCTGGGAGCTAGTGGGTGCTGCCTTCCTGACGTTAAACCACACCAACCCTAACATGACTAACTCCTGTTGGTTATGTTATGATGTGAGGCCCCCATTCTATGAGGCAATAGGGCTAAACACCACTCACGATACCTCATCTGAGGAAAACCCTAGTCAATGTTCCTGGGGAGACCGTAAGAGAGGTCTGACCATACAGCAGGTAAACGGCCAAGGAACCTGCTTAGGAAAAGTGCCAAAGAACAGACGGGACTTATGTACTGTTATTAACGCCAGTTCTACCTGGGGAAATGCTATTAAATGGGTAATTCCAAAGGACAATGGGTGGTGGCTATGCTCGCGGTCCGGACTCACCCCATGCCTATCAACTAAGGTGTTTAACAGCTCTAAAGAATTCTGTGTTATAGTGGTTGTGCTGCCCCGCATCCTCTATCATTCGGAGGAAAGTCTATATTCATACTGGAATATAGGAACAGGTGAGAGAAAGAAGAGAGAGCCTATTTCTACACTAACCATTGCTACCCTACTTAGCCTAGGGGTGGCTGGGGCAGGGACCGGCATAGCCTCCCTGGCTACTCAACATAAAGGGATGTCTTCGCTGCGCGCAGCCATAGATGAAGATATAGAGAGAATAGAAACCTCCATTAGCCACCTAGAAAAATCCCTCACTTCCCTGTCTGAGGTAGTACTTCAAAACCGACGAGGTCTGGACTTGTTGTTCCTCCCAAAAGGGGGACTATGCGTTGCTCTAGGGGAAGAATGTTGTTTTTACGCTGACCATACCGGAGTTGTTCGTGACTCCATGTCTAAACTCCGAAAGAGCCTGGAACAAAGAAAACGAGAAAAAGAGGCAGGGGAAAGCTGGTTCGAGTCTTGGTTTAACCAGTCCCCATGGTTGGCTACCCTTTTATCTGCACTGGCAGGGCCAATAATAATCATCCTACTGCTTGTTACCATAGGACCCTGGATTCTAAACCGACTTATGACTTTTGTCAAAAGTCGAATTAATACTATCCAACTTCTGGTCCTCCGCCAACAATATCAGGCTCTTCATCCTCTCGAGGATGATTCCTCAATTTAGGCCATAAGAAAGGGGGGAATGAAAGGAATATGAGGTCTCAGCGGGCCCCAACCCCCTTGTTGGAGAAACCAGTACCAAACATCCCATGTAGATAAGATAAGCAATGAGGCAGGGCTCAGTTAGGGCATATAGAATGTGAGGAATGCAAGATGTGAGATACGAGCAAGATGTGAGATACGAGCAAGATGTGAGGTACGAGCAAGATGTGAAGTACGTGCAGGATGTGCTCTGCCTGCTTGTCTAATGTTGATAACAAAAATATGCACGCCACTGCAGTCTATATAAGATTTCCCCCTAAGAGGCTCAGGGTCTTGCTTTCCTAACCGGTCCTGCGTGTCCGTGTGGGAGCTCGACCCTGGCTAGCCAGTCCAATAAACTCTGCTTTGTTGATTGCATTCACGCCTGGCTCTCTGTCTCTCGGGGGAATAGGATTCCGGGTCCTAACACTAATAGCATCTTACCAGTTACAAATTTCATGTGCATAGAAATTATTGTTAGAAAGCACTTGCAGCATGCCATTCTCAGTTTCTGGTATTCTTCATTATTTCCATATAATTATTATTGAACAACTGATGAATTTAGGTCTATATACTAAATAAGTACTTTAAGAATTGTCCATTAAATAGTTTTACCACACTTAACATAATTTCCTTCCTCCCCTTGGGTGGACTTTCCACCTGTTTCTATTATTATAAAAACTAGTTCTATTATTATAAAAATGAATCATGCTAAGAAATACTAATAACAAGAACCTTAGCGGTCACACCCAGTAGCCACTCAGTGAAGTAGGTATCTTATTAGGAGAATCATTTTCACTTGGATTCCCTGACAGTGAATTTAAGGTTCCAACAGTATATGAAACTACTTCTTTAGGGTCTGAATTTACTAATAAAATAAAATCTGGATATAAGAGTGATTAGCATCATCTATGATTTTAAGAACATTGCTAAGAGAATTAATTAAGAAAACTATCATTTTGAAGCATATGATATAGTTGAATTAATAGTTTGAGAATACAGAATACATGTAAGACTAAGTAATTGAGATGAATTAAATATCACTCAATGCTTGCAATTCCTGACTAGAGTAGGAAAGATTGTGTCCTGTACTGTTAGGAAGAGTAGAGATGAGAATATACTCATTAAAATAAACCTTAAAAGGCTATGAATCTAAATATTTGGATGTTTTATATTTTATATGAAGAGTACTGGTAATGGGAAGTTATTCAAGGCGAGCAAAAAACAAGACCTGACTTTTGAAAATGTATGCAGGCTGATATATATTTATATTGGATTAAAAACATTAAAATATGATTCAGAAAACTTTTGCTATGTGTTTCTTGAGAAAGTTAATAATCCCTCATATCTTCATTTTCTTATCTGTACAGTTTATAATAATCATGTCATTTTTAATTTAAATGTATTTTTAACTGATATGTAAAAACAAAAATTGTACATATTTATGTGGAAGCTTATGTGGTGCTTTCAATATAGCTTATGCATTTGTTGTGAGGATCAGTTGAAATCATAGATATGAAAATACTCTAATTTCTGAAGCAGAGTTTCTATTATTAGAAGGTAGTCTTCAATTGAATTTTCTGGTCATCTGCTCTGTTCTTACAAATCTCTTGGTTATTTTCTTCCTCTATGAATAATACTTTTGATTGATAAACTGTGTAAATTAAAGCAAATTATGGTTTTGAAGACAGTCTTGGCAATGGAAAAATGAAGCTGTTGGAAGTATCACAATGTTAAATGACTATTGGCAATATGCACTAATATATGTAAGCAGCTGTTCACATGTGTGATTTAAAGGTTACAAAAGGGCTTGCCTTTCTGTCAACTATCTTTCCCACTAGAGTATTTCCTTTTAAATCTTTTTGTGGTTGAAATATTTAACCTCCATATGAATCATGTTTAATTATCATTATTTTACTTGCTGCTCATGTGATTACCATATAGTAAACAAATAAGTTCATCAAATTAATTTGAAGAGAGTAGATCAGGAAAAAAGAGAACATAAAACAGATAAAAATTGCTTTCAGGAGCAATTGAAGAAGTGAAATGTCCAGAATAACAATTCTTTAGTGAGAAGCCTAAGTTTAGGAGACTGGGCCATGAAAAAACCTGGGAAACTGGAAAGCAGTTTGAAGGCTTTGAGTTCTTGGTGGGTGGATTGATGGGGGTTGGGAAAAGGCAAACTAGGGCATTGAAAGATAAGATAGAAACCACTGAAGACAAAAGTTTTCTATTCACAGTTTTGCTCATGGTAAACCTGCTTCAGAAAATCCTGAAAGTAGACATTTGCATCAACAAAGCTTTTATTAGGCAAAAAGGTTATATTTCATGTTCAATCTATTGAGAAGACCAAAGAATTTAGCAAGTATTTCCTCCTACAAAGGTCTTTTAAATGTAGTGCTTTCCTGCTACCCTAATCTGATCTTGCAACTTTAGCTAGAAATAGCAAGGAGAAAAAGCTAATAAAGCTACTTTTGTAAACCAAACAATACAAGATCCACTTAAGATAGTGCAGATCTCATAACCTGCAAATTCCCATTTCATTAGTCTACTAGGGAAAACAGTGCCAAAGCGCCCTTTCAGTGACAGTGGAGCTGTGAGAGGTTTCCTGACTTGATTGCAGTCCTTTCTGTTAATTATTAGTAAAGAACTCTCCTCACAAAGAGTACTGTCCAGCTGTCCAGGCTGAGGAGCTTAGGCAGTTTGGATGCAAGAGCTCTCACCCTTTGGAAGCGCCTACTTCAAACATCTCATTCAAGGTTTAGAATTCTTTTGTTGTTAGGTAGGCTGGGTCTCTGAGATCAATGTGGAAAGACTATCATGAACTCAAGGGCATGGGATTTTTTGAATTAAAGCTTAAGGATTCCATCTGGCTCACATGTGAGTGAGTTGTTTCTTTGAACCTACTCTGTGCCTTCCTAATCATCTTGGCACTGTCTTTTCATTTATAATGATTTATTTTTGTCTTTCACAGAGTTAGCCTTATTTCACTGTATTGTAAGAATTATAGCTAAAGAAAAAATATATTAATTTATTTTTAACAGAATTAAGAAGGTAGACTGTACCAAATAGAAAAATATTAATTTTCTCAACAAATTTTATGCTTAAGCATGTAAAACAAATTTCTACAGGATAATTTTTCTTCCTGTATATTATTCCTGTAATACACAAGAATGACCTCCAGGCTGACCATGATATCTAGAGCTATAGTCTCAAAATCTGAACACCTACCTTTTTCATAATTTTATTTTCTTTGAAAAGTTTAAGCCAACATGCCACGACTACTTGAGTATTCATTTTAAATATAACACGCATGTTTGGAGTTATATGTTCATATTATGTAATGGTCGTTTACTATAACAACAATACATCCTTCTCAATTATACAATTTTAATTTCTTCCCTATGAAATGAGCTACTTTCTATTTTCAATACTAAAAACTGTTAATATTGTTTGTGGTATTTTCCTCTACAGATGTATACCTTTTTGAGATAAAAGTGACTTTTGAAAGGGAATTAATACCACATTATAATGCTCTGCTTAGTGCCAAAAGATCTGCCTCAGTGGAAGAAAAAAACAATGCTTTAATTATTTCAGGTTCCATTAGAAATAGTCAAACACTTATATATGCTTGATGCTATATTTAATTTGGTAGAAAATGTTTTATAATTAAAAATGAAAACAAAATTGAAAAACTCCAGGTATCAACTCATATGCAAAACCAAATTGAGATGTAATTTATTTTAGTCTTTGAGACAAAAGCCTCGGTGAAATACTCTCTCCTTCTACCCATTTTCTAATTGAATTGTTTGTTTCTACAGTGTTGACTTTTAAAAGTTCTCTACATATTCTTGGTAATAATCCTTTTTGGATTTATTACTAGTAAATATTTTCTCCCGATCTCTATCTTGTCTTTTCATGTTCTTAATCTGATAGTCTTACTTTGAAAAAGAGTGACCCTGAGATCAAACTCTAATACCACCAAATATATACATTTATTATATTTATATGTACACATATAATCATAATCACTTTTATTTCTTTTTCTTTTTCTTTTTTATTGTTGTGGTGGGGGTACATTGTGGCATTTACAAAAGTTCTTAAAATATATCAAATATATCACTGCTTCCATCATTCTCCTTTATCCCCTCATCCCTCGAATACTTTCAGCAGGTCTCATTTTTCCATTTATATGCATGTGTACACAATATGTCCACCATATTCACCCTCACACCCTTTCCTCACATCTTCCCCCTCCCACTGGAACCAACCCCCCAGTTTAGCTTGTAGATACTGTACATATTTTGGTAGGTTTATACCTGAATGTTTCATACTTTTGAGTAATTATGAATGATATTGCCTTTTAAAACTTGGTTTCAACAGGTTTACTATTAATATTCTGATTTACAATAAATTTTTGTATGATGATTCTGTATCCTTTGACTTTTCAGGAGTCGCTTACTCTAGCAGTTACTCATAAATTACTTGGGATTTTTAAAATAAACAATATTGTTTACAAATAGGGACACATATTTCTCCTTTTACACTCTGTATGTTTTTAATTTATTGTTCTTGGCATATCACAGCAACCAGACATTCTAGTACTATGTTAAAAAGAAATGGTAAGAGTGGATAGTTTGAGTCTGCTCTCAATCTTAGGGGAAAACCTATAATCACTCTCCATTAACTATGATGTTAGTTGTAACTGTATCATAGATGGTCTTTATCAGCTTCAACAATTTCCCTTCTATTTTGTGTATTTTGACATAAAAGTGTCTTGGGTCCTGTCCAAAGTTTTTCTCCATCAACTTACATGATTATCTGACGTGTCTTCTTTAGTTTGTTCTTGTGGTGATTAGGTTGATATTTTTTTAAAAAGTTGCATCAGCCTTTTTTATTTTTGGAGTTTTGAGTTTTTAAAAAATAATTTTATTAGCATATAATAGTTTTATAGGGGGATACATTGTGATATTTACATATGTGTATACAATATATCATATTTTGATTTACCTCCAGTATTTTCCCTCTTCCCCTTTACAACCCCTTCTTAGAACAATTTCAACAAGTTTCATTCTTCTATTTTTTTATATGGATACAAAATACAACCATCACATATACCCTCATTCCCCCTTTCCTTGTGCCCACTCACCTCTGACTGGTACCCATTCCCCACTGGTGCCCACCCCCATAAAAGATCTATTTTTCCCCCTTGCCCTTCATTTTTTAAAGGGTATATTGATAGTTCAAGGGAATTTTGCCTTGGTATTTCAGGACTGTATATATTGTGCTGTAATCAAATTAATCATCTCCCCCCATGACTTATACATCCTCCATCACCATACCTTACTATCAACAGTTCAGCGTGCAATGCATTATATAATATTCATGTATAGATGGGTCGTTTCAATATTTTTCATTCTCTAAAATTTTCTTTACACCTCCCACCTCCTGTAGACTGTAGCCCCCTCAGACTCATCAATAAAATTTTGTTCTCTCTCACTCTATGTATGTATATAAAATCAATATACTCATATATATGTTATCATATATGTTTCTATATATAAATTTATCTTATATGTCATGCTTCCACATATGGGGAAAAACATGCAACCTTTGACTTTTTGAGCCTGGTTTACTTAATTTAACATGAAGTTCCCCAGTTCCAACCATTTACCTGTGAATAACATAATTTCATTCTTCTTAATGACTGAATAAAAATTCATTGTGTATATATACCAGAGTTTTGGGTTTTTTAAGGCAGGGTCTTTAGTGCACACCACCCTCTAACTCAAAATCCTTCTGCCTCAGCCTCCCAAATACTGGATGTATGATTAAAGAAATCTTGCACACCTAGAGTAAATTCTGTTTGTTCAGGTTGCACATGTCCTTTTGTGCATTATTGAGTTCAATTTGCTAATATTTTCTATAGAAATTTTGGTCTAAGTTTTCTTTTGTTTCAGCTTTTTTTGTGTTGTCATTGGTTTTGGTATCAGGATAATATTGGCTTCATAAAATAGTTCTCAAAATGTCCTCTTTCTCTATTTTTCTGGAAGTGATTATGTAAATTTGATATTAATTCTTTAAATAAAACATAAAATTTTCCAATAAAATCATCTTTGTTCACACAGCATTGTGATCTTCCTAGATAGAACTGCTTAATCATATCTTTGATCTCCAGTTCTGACTGTAACAGGGGTTGGGGTTGGGAACTCAAGTTGCTCCAGGAAAATAACTCAATGTCTCACTAATAAGTATTAAGTTTTGCTTCTACTTTACTGTGACACTGTATGTAGTAGAACTTGCAAGAACTTTAGAACCAGAAAAGCTTAGGTTTATAATACTAGGTACTAATTTTTTTAATGTTTATATTTTGACAAGCTAGTTGGAATATCTAAACTGGTTCTTTCCCTTGAAAAATTAGGACAATTATAGAAATTATGTTATTATGTTTTAATGATTTAATGGAACAATATTTATATAGTATTGGACCTGGGCCTTTATATGTAGGAGGCATTTCATAATTGTCCGGCTTTTGATGTAAAAAGATTTCTAGTAATAAAATGGATAATTACATTATTATAATTAATATTATGCTTATAATGCAAGGACAACTATAAATTGAATTAAGATGCTTGGCTCTTCTTGCTCTTACTAGAGCTCTTCCTCTCCCATTTTTTAGCATTTACTATAGAAAACTTGTAGGAACTTTTTCATCACTTTTGTTAAAAAGTATTGGAAATTTATTATGCATGCTCAGAAAACAAAACTAGACAATTTAAGTTGCACTGAAAGTTATAACACTCATGTACATACACTTATAAAATCACTGAGTGTCTGAGTGTTACATTGTTTTATGCAACAGGAAATCTTTTAAAAGTACTCAGAAGGGGGTTCAAACAGTACAAATAGTATGCTCATAATGTAGAACCTAGAAATAGGGAGAATAAAAACTGATAAGAACAAGAGAAAAGAATGAAAGATCTTGGTCCTTTTAACACTAGACTTCATATTTCTGAGGGATGCCCAGGTTATAATTACAAAAGGATGAAAGTAATAATTTTTTCATCAAATTTTAAACATGGTTTCCTGCTCCATATTATATTCTTACTGCTGTAAACTCTATGCTGCATGATCCAAAAATAAACAGGATATTCTAATATTGTCTGATACCAATCACAATAGCATGACCACTATGCTATGACATATAAGATATCTTATAAGTATGTTCTTTAGTCTATACTCTTTCTTATTACTCATTAATGCATTAATTATTTTGATGTGAATTTTTTGACTCATAACATTTTCAGTTGCAATTATTATCCTTATTTTATCTGTGTGACCATATAAATTAATACAATCTATGAACTGGAAGGATGGGATGTATTTCCCCACAATTTCAGATTTATTCATGCCAATATTGTTGCATAAACAGTAAGATTCTAAAGGGAAGTGAAACCATACATTCTGGTACTGATGTTCCTCAGATGCTATTTTTCATTGCTTTGGGTCTATAATTCATAACAGGAAGAAGAAAATGGAAAGAATGGCACATAGTGAGTTTTCCCCATGCTCCTGGGTCTGTCAGAATAAGCCATGAAGTAATTCATTAACATATATGCAAGTCTAAATACAATAATGATAAATGAACAAAAAGTGCCAGAGAAAATCATGGAGACAAAGGTTGGAGTACCTGACAAAAACTGTAATATACCTTGGGTCTCACATTCCATATTCACACAGAAAGGCAATGTAACATACCAAAACAGAAGCTTCAAAAACCATTTTGCTGTTTTCTCATAACTTTGCCCCTCTGTTAGAAGTCCGGCAATATTTCAGAAAAGAGATACTCCATCATCCTGGCTACATTGCCAAGGAATTTGTGAAGCACATCTGCAATTGACCCACAAAGGACATGTAACATGAACATGAAAGAAATCATAGATGTAGGAGTTATTTATTATGCCAAGTGAGCATAGCCTATGTTGTATGGAATCTTAAAGATTTGGGAAACTTCTGTAAATCAAAAAATTATGAAAATTTTCATGAAGGATTCCTTATGTTTCTATATCTGTCAAATTTGTTTCTGCAGAAAAAATAATATTTCTTTGCTAGCTGGTATTGAGAAGTACCACAAAGCATGTACCATAATTCTGGCTTTGTAACCTTTCCATATTAGTATTTATGTATAACTTTTACTTCAAAAAATATCCTTCTTACTCTTTGAGACAGGCATCAAAATGATGCATACATTTACCTAAGTGTGTGAACTATAACTATAAACTGACTTCCATTTTTCACATAGGGTCTTATGATTACTTTGCGTTCTGCTTCTAACACAGCCACTACACTGTACCATCAGAGTCAGACAAAATTCAGATTAGTTGTCACTAAACTGCATGCTGAGCATTTTCATATTTTACCCCATGTAAGCCTTAGCACATCATTGTGAAGTAGATATTATAGTCCAAGAGTTACAAATGAATCCTGCATGAGGCCCCAGACTTAGAAATAGTGAACAGATTATCCGTCCCAAGTAAACTGGCTTAAACCCAAGTCTCTTTCCTGTACATTGCCCTGACATGGAACATGGTTGTTTTAGCCTATCTCTTTAAAAAACAAAACAGTTGAGAGCCATCTTTTCAAAATGCAAGCAAGGTAAAAAGCTTCCCTATCTGTTTTTGTGGGATGGTTAAACCCTAAATTAGGTGCAACCTCTATCTTATTTGTAATCTGCCTCCAAGTTTGTTTGTTTTTTTTATTCTGGATAAAGCCAATAAGTCAAAATAGATGATCACCCTAAGTACCACATAAAGTTAAATGAACATCGAGTTATAGAAAATGTTGTTAATTCCTCTAATTGAAGGTTGGTTATTATTGTATCTGCTAGGATATATAAGGGAAAGAGATTCTTTTCTGTCTTCGCAAATCCTGGATGGATAACTGTGGTATCTATTAACAGTGTATTCCATAATCAAAGTGTGTTCTTTCTTTCTCAACTTCTTTTGTCAAGAATTTCTGGATTGGGAAAAGATTTTGTTTGTAGTTATATATAATTCTTTAATAATAATCTAACTCTGATTCTTTGTCTAAGGCTAAAACCAAACCCTGACTAGTCCTACTACTTCCTAAACCAATATGTCTTACAATTTTTCCTTCTCAAGATCTTATTTCATATTTTGCATATACCATATTTTTAATACAGTTAAATCTACAGATTCATGTGGTTTGTTCTCTAATCACTTATTTCTCCTTCATTACCATCTAATGCAACCCATTCACCCTACCCTCCATTCTATTTCCTTAGTGGCCATTCTCATTCTTATATCCTAGCATTTTTCTCATTCTTCTTTTCACCCTCAAAGAGAAATGTTGTTACCTTTTATTTGTACAAACATAAATATTTTTGGATATATATAAGTTGTAAGATGAATGTGGTGGAGTTATGCCTCAGACATGATATACTCTAAACCAGTACTGTGTCAAATTTGCATAGTGAACTTACCTTTACAAACCTTTCAATTTTGAATAAAAAATTTATTATATAAGAAAATGGAAAAATGGTACGATGAATATCACAAAACCATTCAATTAGATTCATCAGATTTTAACATTTTTCCTATGTTTGCTTCCTTTTTATTCTCTTTCTCCCTATCTCTCCTGGAATAATCTTTACTGTGCCTGAATACATAAGCAAACACTGTCATATTTTATTTCATTATTTAATTTGTCTGAATTCTTTTAGATTATAACATTTTACATTAAATACTTTATTTCACAGCTCTGAAGCTTGGGACGGATTCCTGTGTAATCAAGATACCACTGTCACATCTAGGCAAATATATGTTTAATGATATTTCCTAATATGCATTCAGCACTCAGCTTTGCCTAAGTATTCCAAAATGCCTTTCATATTTGTGTGTATGTGCATTTATGTGTTGTCAATTCCGATTCTAATCACAGTTAGTGCATTGAATGTGTTTGTCTCTTTGAAACATAATATTATAAAGTTCCCCAATGTATTTGTTGATCACACAAGTTGGAGAATCACTGATACAGTAATTTTTGAAGTTCTATCAACTTAGACATGTATTTTTTTTGGGACATTTTGTAAGTTGTTTAGACTTGTTGAGTATTGTTTCCTTTTAAAATAAGAGTGATAGCATTACTTACTCTATAACTTTTTTGTGAAAATAAATTAAGTTGAATAACATATCAAAAGTTTTTGCCTGTTGCCTGAAATATACAAAAGATTTAAATGACCACTTTCACTAATTGTGCAATGCTGTATGAATGGTAAACTATATTATATTACCATTTTCATTGGTTAACCAGACAAAGAATTTATCTACATTTCTCTGATACCTGATGTCTCTTCCATTTCTCTACCTTATTTCCACAGAATAATGAAAATGATACTTTAAAGTGACTGAGGCCAATAGAAGAAGGGGACCAGGAAGTGGTGAAAAGGTTAGTTCGAGAAGAATTAATTTAGATGGTAACACACATGTACAGGAAAGCAATGCGAGTCAACTCCCTGTATAGCTATCCTTATCTCAAAACCCCTTGGTCCTTCCTATTATTGCTTGTACTCTCTCTTCAACAAAAGTAGAGATAAGGGCAAAATAGTTTTTTCCTGGTAGTGAGGGGTTAGGGAGGGCAAGGGAGGGGGTGGGGGAGTAAGGGAGGGGGTAGAGGGAAGGGGGAAGAAATGACCCAAACATTGTATGCACATATGAATAAAATAAAAAAAGAGGGAAAAAAGCATGTAATAAAATACCAAATACAAATAAAAAAAAATGAGAGTTATATACATAAAAAAAAGAAAATGATATCTTACATATAGTAAATTGTTCTTTTGATCAATGAAATAATATACAGAATTACCACCAAGGAATTTACTGATAACCATTCATATTAGTCCATTTACTGTAGCTGTAACAAAATATTTAATGTATAGGAAAGGAGTTTTATCAAACTCAGTGTTGTAAATAGAAGATGGCACTGACATCTACTTGACACTGTGGAGGACACCCCTGGATGCATCATGTGGTGTATGGCACCATGTTGGGGGTATGTGTAAGATGGAGAGATCACATGGTGAGAAAGGAAGCCAGAGAACAGGGAGTGCCCATTCCTTTTTTTTCCCCAGGTTTCTTTTTTCCTTTAAATTATTGTTGTTGTACTGGGGGTACATTGTGATATGTTATAAAATCCTAGTAATATATCATAGTTGAATTCAACCCCTCTAAATCTCCTTACTCTTCCTCCCCCCATTCCTGGTATATCACCCCTGTCCTAAGTACTAACCAAAAAAAACTGTTTTTTTCTTAACTTTAGGTAAACTAACCATCTTCAACTAAGCTCTAATTTTCAAAAGTTCCACCACATCTTACATTACTATATCAAGGACTAAGCCCCCAACAAATGATTTGTAGGAAAAACCAAACACAAACTACAACACTGTTATTAATTAATAATGTTTTTCATTTGGGGGCCATCTCTTCAACTCTCAAATGCATATACATTTTCAACAGTTATTATGTTTTAGAAAATAAAGTCATGTTCTTATAGGCTACTGTTATGCTTTATTTTCAGGTTTACATATACCAAAAATTTAAAATACATGGATTAGTTATTGAATAGAAAATTTCTACTAAAAACATATGTTTGTTAATTAAATGCTTTTATTGTATTTAAAGGCAAGTGAAGAAGTAGATGCAATAATTTGTTAACCAGTCACCTGGAATTAATGGAACTGTTATTGCAATCAGTTTCAAAGTGTGAAATTATTATATTTAAAAACATGTTGGCAAATATGTTCAAATATAAATGATTATTTCTTACTAAGTACAATTTCAACCTGAACATAATCTACACAAAAATTCTATGGCATAAAACAAAACTCTAAATCCTCATTTATTTATTTAGGAATCATACCACAGCCACATTGTGCTAATTCTTATCACAGTGGGAATATTTAGTTTATTTATCATGGGCTCAAAATATTGTTGGAAGCGTATCTCCCAAATCCTCATAACAATGAAAATCCTATGATTTTCATATGACAAAGACATGGCATTTTGCTTCTTCTTTTCTCCAAACACAGTATTAGATAAACTATGTGAAGGAGTTCTATAAACAAGTTTAAAACAAATTTTAAAATATTTGTAAGATTTAATATAAACTTCTATAATTACGGAAATATCTTTGGAAGATGAATAATTGCCATTTAGATCTGAGCTTAAATGCAGCAATCAAGATGAATTTCTCCAAATAATCTGTGCAAATCAGATTAATATTCCCTCTCTTTTCTGTGTCCTTTCTTCATTGTTTTCTTCTTTATACTTTTTCAATCTTACTTAAAATACACTGGTTAGTTTCTTGGATGTTTTGGACTTTTGTTCCACATGAGAATCTAAGTTCCCTGATAGAAATAACAAGAAAGTTTTCTGTTTTCAATGCATCTCCAGTGTTGAAAACAGAGCATAGCACAAGGGAGACTGTGATAAAATATTTTGGACTGATTGAATTAATAGACTCAAATTGTATGAACTTACATTAAAATTTGTTTGATTTGTTTAACTCCAAATATATTAAATACCTAAAATACGTAAATGCTTTCATATTTATTTTAAAGTTAATAACTTACTTTGTATTGATATTGTTACTATTGATAATTGATACTTAAGAATTACTTCTCTCTTATAAGCCTGTGCCTTTGGCCTCATTTAAGAATTGTGAGGAAACTAAAGTTCAAAAACGGAGTGTTAACATTGTAGTTTAGTAGTGGTGTTCTTGTCACTCAAGGGTTTGATTTTGTTTCAGTCCCCAGCACAGCAATAAAGAAGTACTGAAGGTCACAAAACAAATTTTGGAAGAACTGAGAGTAGATCTCAGAACTTTTAATGTAAGAGATACCTAACTGTGAACCCATTTATCCACAGACATTTTATTATTTAGAGATAACTGAAGCTATTAACATTTGAACAATCTTTTAAAAATTTTTATTAGCATACATTCATTATAAAGGGGGGTAAATGTTGTGACACTTCTGAATAACCTCACATAATACATTAGTTAGATCACCCCCTCCATCTCTTCACCTCTGTCAACCCCCTCTGTCTCACTTAAAACAATTACAAGAGGTTTCATCATTTTATTTCCTTTATATATATATGAAGCCCATTGAGTCTATTGTTCATCTCCATCTCCTCTATTTATCCTCCCCTACCCACAAGTACCTTCCCATACACAGTACCTAGTTCACATCTTGTCTTTCATTATTAACTAATGTTAATGTTCAAAGGAGTTTCTCAATGTATCTCATCTGTGAGTATGCTTTACTTTGGTCAGTTCAATCCCTTCCATTACTCTCCCTTACCCCTTCCCTCCCAACCCCCATTATTCAGCAGCTTTCAGTACATATCATTATGTCCTCTACTTGTACAGATGTAAAGTATTTTGATATTGTTGGCTATCATTCATTTTTCCTTTCCTTTCTTCCCTTGAGTTCTATAACATTAGAACATTCTTGAAGAGCTCAATTTATGTATGCTAACATGTTAGTATGGAGACAGAGATTAACCTCTCACATGTAAGACAAAAATATTTATTGTAATATTTCAGGCAAACATCTATATTATTTGAACATATTAAAACACATGGAAGTATTTTCATTTATAAAATACCTTATTCACCAACTTCAAAGTCTATATAAAGCATGATCAAATGCATAGCCAAATGTAATAATAATGGAGCAATATCTTGTAGCTTTTCACTTTATGAGCTTCAGGCCACCCATTTTCCCAGAAACAGATAAGTGTCCAACTTTTGCTTTGGTGATATCACAAAGTATACACTATCATGTTTATGGGAATGACTATGAAATTTATATCTCTGACACAGACATGTTTTTCAACTAGTTTTTATGAACAGATACATGAAATTACATATTTAAGGGCAACTTTGAAGCAATCTAATAACACTTGAGAGTCTACCAATACTTCAAAGTCGTTATCAAATTTGTCTCTTCGAATCTGTCACACAAGTAACTCTCATTACCTGACCTCATTCTTCTCACTTAACGTCACTTTAATCTTCATTCCCAATTCATCTGGTAAAAAAATTTAATTCAACATTCGTGGAATTCTTTCTTTTATTTATCTTCCAAATTCATTTCCCAAACCTTGTCAATTTTTTTCAGTGCTTCTTTTTATTCATTCTTCCATTAAAATTAAGAAATAATTTGGAACTTGTTCCATTTGCAAACTTAGATGGCAGTCTAAAGAGCTTTGGAAACCTTTGTAAGAAGTTGAGAACTAGGAAATATTTTTTGTAACAGGATAGCTAGGCTTTCCAAGGCATGCAACTAGTGCCACCACACAGAGCCTCATATTCTGCATTGGTCCTGTGCTTAGGTCCTGTACTATGGTCATCATCTTCAAATTCTTAGCAGTTTTATCCTTCAATTTATTTCATAGTTGAAATACATTTAAACAATGAAACATATACACCAAAGTTTCAAACCTCTGTTCACACATGGTCCAACTTCTCAGAGCCTCCTCATCTCCCCAAGAAAAATAGCCTTAGAATTCACCCACTCATTATGTGTTGGTTCAGGGTGTCTCTGGGAAGGAAAGATGCCAGACTCAACTTTACAACTTCTTGCTGCAGCACAGCATGCCATTTTAGGAACTGATAAAAGCAGGAGTTTGGAAGTCAGTGGGTCACACATAAGTGGCCAGTTGCAGTATAGGATCTTTTGGCTCCCATGATGGTTTCCATTTGTTACTTGAGTATACCTAGACCAAAGAGGAATTACGACCTTAAAAAGAAAGTAAATAGAACATGATGAGTCAGAAAAGCAGACTAAAGAAATAAAGAAGTTTTATAGTTTAGTATTTTGATGGCATTTATCAATTCCAAAATAAAAATATAACCACTAATATAAAAAGCTTCATGATTTCATATCACAAAGTTTTATTTTCAGCTACTTTTCCAATAGTAAGGTAAATCTCACAGTAGTTATATGGCATGCCTGATATTATTTGACTAATTAAAGGTATATTTGCTACTTGAATAAAATTATCTTGGATCATAAGTGTAGGGAACAGCTTAGAGGAGGACCATAATGCAGAGCACAAAATATTTCTGTCTATCATGGAGAAAGGAAAGAATAATTGTACTTGAGAGCATAAAATGCTGGAAAGACAAAGACTGAATATACAAGAGTAAAATGAGACATTTGCTTAAACAAAATTTTAAAAGACAAAAGAATGTATGATATTAATACCACAAATATTAAATATTGCTGAGAATTAGGAACATATTTCAATGTGGTCACATAAAGTAAAAACAGTAAAGCAAGGTTTAAAATGTTACTTTTAGCTTCTGCATCAAGAAAGACAAAAGACACGTGTTTATCTACTTTAACACTAGTAAGTAAAGACAAAATCCATGGACATTAAATAGAAAACATACATGAAAAATACGAAGGATGCAGAGAAGAAAGTTTACCTACTAGAGATATTGAACATCAAGAATAGCATATGGTGCTTTTTCTGACTGTTTTCTTGCCTTATATATACCATACTTGGACTAGACATGTTGGAAAGTCAGAAGATCAGAGGAATGATATTATTTTTATTTTAAACATGTTTTGCTATTTTCCCCTGATTTCCATGGTTTCTAAGAATCCTGCAGTGCTAGAATTGTCTTTCCACTATAGATAAATTTTCATTTATTTCTTGCTGCTTTCAAGATTGTTTTTTCTTTACTTTTAGTTCCTGTAAGTTAAACTATGATGTGTTTTTGAGATATGGTGAAAGGGTATCACTGTTATTGATAACACTAAAAGATAGAGCATGGGGGAGATGACTAGGCCATGGAGGTAAGTACCCATGAATGGAATTTGTACCATTATAAAAGAAGGTTGAGAATGACTATTCACCACATTCTACAGTAAAATGGAGCTAATTAAGAACCAGAAAGCAAACTCTTGGCAGACATTGAACTCCTGGCACCTTGATATTTTACTTACCAGCCTCCAACACTGTCAGAAACAAATTTGTCCTGTTTATAATTCGTCAACTTTATAGCATTCTACTATGGATGCCAAATGAACAGATATTTGGTATAAATTTATTGGTCTTCCGTTTCTGAAATGTATAGCTTTATATTTCCAAATTTGAGAGTTTTTCAGGTATTATTTTTGTAATTTGTCAACCACACTCTCTTGCTCCACCTTTGTATCTGGGAGATATGGTCCAATACAAAATAGATAAGATTGGGAATGCCTGGTGCATAATGCAGAACACTTACCTGGTATATATGAGGTCCAAAATTTGATTCCTACAACCACAAAACAAAGAGAAAAGAGAGAAGAGATAAATAAAATGTAATTCTAAAAATATCTTCAAGTAACTCCTTAGAGTTTGGGGAAGAGGTTCAAGATTGGTGGTTGATGCCTATAATTTCAGCTATTTGGGAGACAGTGATTAGGAAGATCATAATTCTTGATTAGCCTTTGCAAAAAATTAGCAAGATTCCATCTCCACAAATAAACAAGGCATGGGGATATGTACCTGTCATCCCAGCTACTTGAGAGGTGTAGCCAGGAGAACTTCAATCCAAGGCTCACACTAGGCAAAAACATGAGACCATATCTGAAAAAAAATTACAAAAGCAAAAAAGGATGAAATATGTGACTCAATTGGTACATTTCAACCTATCAAGCACAAGGTCCTAATTTCAAACCACAGTGCAACCAAAAATGAGAATTTTAGGAAGAAAGCAGCTGAGGTCAGTGGCTGATGCTTATAATCCTGAGTATTTGAGAGGTCTTGCATTTTGAGCAAGACCTTTACTCAAAGAGAAAACTAGGCATAGTGGCATATACCTGTAAACTTAACCTACACAGGTTGTCTAGATAGGAGTATTACAGTCCAAAACCAGGCCAGAAAAAATTTGCTTCACACTATCTGAAAAATAATTAAAGCCAAAAAGTCTAGGAGTAAAACTCAAGTGGTACAGCATTTGCATAACAAGCACTTGGCCATGTGTTTAAGCCCCAGTACCATAAAAAAACATTGGGGGAATAATACATACAAATGAACATGAAATAAACTGATAAAAATGAAATGTCAAGGTTCAAGGAAATTATTAGCAATTATGTCAAGTGTAAATTGTCTAAGTATATTAGGACAGAATTCAGCAAAAATATGTGAAGACTAGTGATTCCATGATATGTTCTCCACCAAAAACTGAAAATATAAGTATATAGGAAGATAAAATAAAAAGGAATAAAATGATATACTGCAAATCAGAAGAAATCAGGAAATGCTATATGAATTGGTTATAAATTAGACTTCAGAAAAACAAGTTGCTAGGTATAGAGAAAGAGAGGGACATTGCATAATGATGAAAGAGTCAATCCTTGAAGAAAACATAGCAACTATGAATGTTTATGCACAAAACAACAGAGTGAAGCAATAACTGATAGATCTTTAAGAAAAAAATAGATGAATTGGAAATAATTAGATCTTTTGAAACTTATCTTGCAACAATTGATATAACTAAACAGATAATCTGTGACAAAAATACAAAATAACTCAACATTATCAAGAAGAATATATCTGTGCCAGCAGAGACTCAGTGGACTCGAGTCCAAAGATTGAGCCCTGAGAACAAAGGTGTCCCACTTATATACCCTTAAAAGCAGGTTACAGAAGCAAAAGGCAAGATTTAACCTATATATGGTTGTATATGGTTGCTTGTAACTCTATTGGTTACCTCATCGCCAGTGCTATGGGACCTTCATCTTTGTTTAGATTCTATCTCCCTGCTGTCCCCTCCCCTCCCCCGCTGCAACATTATCAGGACACAGATTTGCTTGCTCCTTTTCTGGCATTCCTGCCTGTTACAAAAGGACTATTAAAGTTTTCTGTTTCTTATTAGGTAAGTTATGCTAGATTGTAGTTTTAAAAGAAATTTTCTTTTTCACATAAAGTTTCAAAAATGCAGAAATGTGCATATTACTCATTTTATCTTTATTTTGTGGTTTGCAGAATTTATACTGATAGACTGTTCCATTATAGGTATGGTAATCTGTCTTTTCATCAATCCAACTAAAGGTTTATTGGTTTTATCAATCTTTTCAATGAATCAGCTTTTTCTTTCATTAGGTTTTGCACTAAGCGATTCTCTTTGCAGTCACTTTGCAATCACCTTGAAATCCAGGAAAGACAGATAACATCTTCATGACAAGGTACAGAAACAATACCCTACAGTAGACATTCCTTTGATGAACTACCAGCCTGGATCCATATAAAAACTCTGGAAGCTCTCTGAGAATAAGCATTCAGAAAATGATCTTGAGTTAATTTGTGGGCCCAAGAAGGAGGATGTGCTTTTCAGCAAAAGCAGTCTGAGCACCTCTTAAAAGAACTAATATTAGAAACCAAGAATCATCAAATGTAAAATCTTAAGCTGTTGTCACCAGAGGATGGATGAGGAAGCTCCCACTGCTTCCCAGTTTCTATGCAAAATCTCAGGTCCTTGAGATCCTTAAATATGAAAAGCATTTTAAGATGTCTCACAACAAGGAGTCTCACAAGATAGAAGTTTTAGCATGGAGTTATTTTAGTATAACAGGACAAAGTGGCAGGGGGGAGGGGGAAGAGAAAACACTTCCTGTTCCCAAGCAGGAAATGGGAGTAGAGACTCAAAATAGTGGCCCCCATCTCTTAGTCTTATGCTGGAGAGCTGGGGAAATGCACATGGTCAATGATAATGTATCTGGTTTGCTGAGATGGTTGTTAAAACAGGGAGGGGTCATCCTGGCTCACCCAAAACACAGAGACAATAGGTGTGCTTTAGAACTTCCCATTGCTGGATATGATTATTCTCCTCCCATCCAAGGATGCTTGCAGCTTGTTAACATTTCAAAGAGGAAAGCAGAAGGAGGTAGCTCCTCAATGTCTCCTTGTGCCTATAACTTAGCATCTAAAAGGAGATGGGAAGAGGCTAGATGCTCTGGCTCTTCAGCGTTTACTTCCTTGTTCCAATGTCAGATTCTGGACTTTTAAATATTTATTAAAATAATACAACTTCATGTCTCTTTATCTATCTTTCTTGCCTCACTGCTATCATAAAAACTAGATAAAGAAGTATAAAATAAACACAAAGCAAATGGAAGAATAAAATAGTTAACATAACTACAGAATTCAATTGCACAGAAAGCAGAATGAAAGACAAAAACTAATGAAAGAAAAAGCTGATTCATTGAAAAGATTGATAAAACCAATAAACCTTTAGTTGGATTGATGAAAAGACAGATTACCATACCTATAGTCTATCAGTATAAATTCTGCAAACCACAAAATAAAGATAAAATGAATAATATGCACATTTCTGCATTTTTGAAACTTTATGTGAAAAAGAAAATTTCTTTTAAAACTACAACCTAACATAATTTACCTAATAAGAAACAGAAAACTTTAATAGTCCTTTTGTAACAGGCAGGAAGGCCAGAAAAGAAGCAAGCAAGTCTGTGTCCTGATAATGTTGCAGGAGGAGAAGGGGAGGGAATAGCAGGGAGATAGAATCTAAACAAGTTGATGGTCATATAACACTGGGAATGCAGTAACCAATAGAGTTGCATGCAACCATATACAACCATATATGGGTTAAGTCTTGCTTTTTGCTTCTGTAACCTGCTTTTAAGGGTATATAAGTGGGACACCTTTGTTCTCAGGGCTCAACCTTTGGACTCAAGTCCACTGAGTCCCTGCTGGCACAATAAAATGTTCCTTCCTGAATTGCCTCAGTGTCCCATGTCTCTGTTCAAGATTCCTGCAACACTTTTAGGCCTCCTCTGGGATTTCAGATGTGTTGGTTTTTCACCTCCCTTGTCACTAGAGTGTGTTCCCCAGACAGCAGAGAGAAGTAATCCCACCAGGTGCCAATAGATGGTTTGATCTGGAGGAGGGACTCATCCTCCCAGCAAGTCAGGGCAAGGGCTTAAGACACACGACAGAACCCTGTGAGGCCCAGGAGCCAGTGAGGGGAGTGCCACCCATAAGACTGGCAAAAACCCAGGTTCAAATATTCGGCCTGCCTCTAAGTGACAGAGTGGGAGCTTGATCAACTGTTGGGGTCACTAAAGTAACTTTGTGCAAAAGGGAAACTGTGACTCTTAGGCACTGGGTACAGGGCAGAAATGTTGGATGCCTGCATGTGAACATGCATAGCCTGGTTTTGAAGTGAGTATAGACTCCTGATCCATGGTTTTGTGTCAAACACTTATGGTCTAGGGTGAGCCCCAAGAGGTCTTCCAATCTGGGTTTTTACAGACTCACTTAGGCTAGAGATGGACAAAGCAAGTGGTGTTATTTGTTCTCCCTTGTGTGTTGGAGGGGAGGACCCCTTACCTTCTCTCCACAACCCTCATCCCATCCATTTCCATCTTTGTCTTAACATCTGGTAACAGGATGGTTGGGAGGTCAGAGTGAAAACACACCCTTAGGGTGCATGCTTAAGAATTTTAAAAAGGGATTTAATGGAGAGTATGGAGTCAAGCTGAATCCCAGTAAACTTAAGACCTGTGAAATAGACTGGCCCACCTTTGGTGTGGGAAAGCCCTCACCCAGATCAGTTTCCCTATATTGATTGCAGTCCTCAGTCAGCCAATGTGGCTAAGTCCCTGCCTACAAGAAGCATGTAGGGTCTTGGTAGCTAGGGTAACTGCAGCCTCCAAGTGTAGGGAAAAACCTAAAAAGGTAGAAAAACCTTTCCCTTTATGGGGAATCTTGAGGAAACTCCCCCCCCACCATGAACCTGTGTAGCAAACTTTGCCAGCATTTTCTGCCCCCTCGACTCCACCACCAGGCGGGGAAACAGCATCAAATGGGGAAGCCCCAGAAGCAAATACACTTACAAAGCCAGGCCCAGGAGTCCTTGAGACTACAACAACCCCAACTTCCTCAGGTCTCTTGATCCTCATGCTCACTCTGAGTCCACCAGTCCTTATGCTGCAGCTGCCTGAGAGACTGGTTCTTAGGTTCAACCAGGAGCATTTGAAAATCCCTAACATGGGCCTCACCCCCAACCCTGGGACTCAATGTCTTGAGAATGCACCTGAAGGAGACCTGAGGCCTGATGTATTCTGACCAACATGGTCAGATACAAGGAGGAGGACAAACAGCCATCTACCAGCCCTTTACCACAACAGACCTCCTAAACATCATACCCCTCTTTCATGGAAAAACATCAGGGTCTGATTGATTTGATGTATTCTATCATGCAGACTCTTAAACTCACCAGGACACACTGTCAGCAGCTTCTTCTGATGATTTAATACTGAGGAGCAACTCCATATAATGTTGGAAGCTCTAAAGTGGCTGGGAAATCATGCCCTTAATGGGACTCTAAATGCCCAAGCATACCTCAAGCTCATTTCCCTGGGAAAAACCCCCATTGTAACCCTGATGATGACTGAGACTACCAGCTGCTTGAATGGTATCAGGAGGCACTATTGGGGGCATGAAGGATGAGGGTAAAAGGTCATGAACATGAAGAAAACATCAGAGGTCTTCCAAGGACCAGATGAGAGTCCCAGCCAGTTTTATGAATGTTTGTGTGAGGCCTTCCATTTGTATACCATCTTTGACCCAGAAGTCATTGAAAACCAGCAGATGATTAATGCCACTTTTGTTGGCCAGGCCCAGGGGACATAAGGCAAAAATTGCAGAAACTGGAGATATTCACTGGAATGAATGCCAGCCAGGTCCTGGAGGTGGCCAGAAAGATTTTTATCAATTGAGATCAGGAGGCTAAATGGGAAGCTGACAGGAAGATGAAAAGGTAAGTGGACCTCTTTGCACCAGTCCTTGTTGAACAATCAGGCGGGCCCTGGCAAGCTAATCTGGACAGAGGCAATCATTGCAATGGCAACCAATGACCCCAGGATGCTCCCATCCTAGGGAGGAGCTAGGGCAAAATCAGAGCCACTCCTGTTAGCCAGAAACAATATTACATTTCTTGTAAGGCCGAAGTTGGAATCCATAAACATCTTGACAGGCTCCTAAAGTGTGGGATCATTTGGCCTTGGCAGTCTCCCTGGAACAATCCCTTACTGCCTGTCCAAAAGCCAGGGACTGAAAATTTCAGGCCAGTTCAGGACCTCCAGGCAGTCATCTCAGCAACTGTTACTCTACATCCTGTGGTCCCAAACCTTTGCATGCTCTTGGGCCTTATCCCAGCTGAGGCAAATTTCTTTACCTGTTTGGATCTTAAGGAAGCATTTTTCTGCATCCTTGTGGCCCTAAAGAGCCTGCCCATGTTTGCCTTCCAGTGGGAGAATCCCAATAATGGAGAAAAGGACAACTAACCTGGACTTGATTGCCACAAGATTTCAAAAATTCACTGACTATTTTCAGAACTGCCTTGGCATCTGACCTCAAAGTCTTCTCAGATGACCAGCCTGGCTGCATACTCCTCCAGTACATAGATGACCTCCTGATGGCTGCACCAACTCGGGAGGACTGTATGGAAGGGAATCACCTCCTCTTTTCTCTTTTATGGAAGGCAAGATACAAAGTCACTAGGAAAAAGGTCCAGATTTACCAAAACACTGTCAAAGACCTTGGCTTTCACATGTTCAGGGGCATTGCAGGATCAGCCCTGCCTGAGAGGAAACATGCTGTCTCTTTCATCCCAGCCCCTAATACCCACCTGCAAATCAATGAGTTTTGGGAAGCTGCAGGTTTCTGCTGAATCTTAATCCCTAATTACTCCCTCTTATCCAAACCCCTTTATGAAGCCACAAAGAGGGGAGAACAGGAACTCTTAGTATGGGAGGAAGAACAAGAAAAAGCCTTTAAAGAAATCAAGAGAGCACTCACAAATGCCCCTGCTGGATGTGATGAAGCCCTTTTTCCTGTATGTCCATAAGTGAAAGGGGACATGTATTGGGATCTTGACTTAGCTATTAGGCTCCAGGTGTTGTCCAGTGTCTTACTTATTAAAACAACTACATGCTGTCTCCTGAGGCTGGCTGTCATATCTGTGTGCCTTAGCAGCCACTGCTGTCCTCATGGCTGAAGCAGACAAACTTACTTTGGGGCAAAAACTCACAGTTCAAATTCCCCACTCTCTCTTGACCCTCATGGAATATAAAGGAAGTTATTTGTTAACAAATTCTGGAATGATCAGATACCAAAGCATGTTATGTGAGAACCTGCACATCTGGTCAGATGTTGTTAAGACTCTAAACCCAGACACTCTGTTGTTGGTTGATTTGGGCCTCCCAGTGCATGACTACTGCTTAGAGTATATGCATGAGGTTTTCTCAAACCAGCCAGATCTAACCAATTAGCCTATCTGCCATCCAGACGTTGTATATGCAGCAGCTTTGTTTGGGACAGCATGCACTTTGCTGGGTGTGCAGTGATGAGGCCTGACTGCTTCTGGTTGGAACTTCTGCACAAAAGACTGAACTTGTCACCCTCATGTGGGCACTCTAGATTATTGCAGGATTATGGGTAAACATCTACACTGACTTCAAGTATGCCTTCACAACTATTCATGCCCTCGAGGCCTTAGAAAGGGACCGTTTTAAATGCTTACCAACTTTTATTGTGGACTCAATCTATAACTAGACAAAAGAGTAACCAATCTCAGACCTGGATTGTCACATTAGAGGTAATTGGGGAAGAATATATCAAAAGAACTTGGCCAGAATCTGAAAAGTGGGTGGGAGAAACCCCCTGTAAGAGGGTACTCACTTGGAATGGGACTAATGTAATCTGGTAGACCAAAGAGCCTAAATGGAATGGGGTCTTGCCTCTATCAGGAAATGGTTCTTCACATCATGATTCTCCAACCAATGACAGACTCTTAAATTGTCCTACTACTGGTGAGATGAACCCATTCCAAGGCATCCCTGAGATTGGCAAATATTGGAATAACCACACCAATACTGACCTGCAGTGGTGGAGGGCATTGGATGGGTTATTTTGGAAACGTGGGAAGCGAGCTCATACTGAACTCCCTAAGACTTGGAAAGGAAGCTGTACTATAGGAGTTATCCTTCTGGGGTTCTTCTTCTTGCCCAACAACCAAGGGAAACAGCTGGAAGTTCCCCTTTTTGAAACTTTGGGACATAGAACAAAAAAAGACCTCAAGGTGGGGGGCCAACAGACATGGGGAGAAGACCAATGGCCTCCCCAGAGGATTATCGAGATGTATGGACCTGCTACCTGGGCACAGGATGGGAGCTGGGGTTACCGGACTCCTATCTATATGCTCAACAGAATCATTAGCTTACAGGCAGTCATGGAAATTGTTACCAACCAGACTTCCTCTGCACTAGAACTGCTGGCCAAGCAACTGACCTAAATGTGAGCAGCTATATATCAAAATCACCTGGCCATGGATTATTTTTTAGTTGAGGAGGGGGAGTATGTGGCAAGTTCAACTTATCAGACTGTTTCCTCCACCTTGATGGCAATCCCAAGCAGTAATGGAAATTGCCACTAATATTAGAAATATGGCATATGTACCCATACAGTTGTGGAAAGGATGGGACCCACTGTCTGTTCAGTGGATGGTTCTCTGCCCTGCCCTGGATGGATTCAAAACCCTGATAGGAGTGGTGGGTCTAGTCCAGGAAGCATGTCTGATATTACCCTGCCTAGTTCCCTGATACTGCATTCAGGACCATTATGGAGGCCACAGTTTTAAGAAAAATGGGAACCCATATAATGATGCTGTGGAAATATAAACCACTAAATAAGGATGATGCTCTTTGACCCTATGTGGATCCAGGCATCAAAGGGAAGAATAATGTAGCAGGAAGGAGGAGATGGCATAGCAGGAAGATAAAACTTAAACAATCTAAACATAAGAAAGGTCACATAGCACTGTCGGTGAAGTAGCCTATAGAGTTGCATGCAACCACATATAGGTTAAACCTTGCTTTTTGCTTCTTTAACCTGCTTGCAATGGTATATAAGGTGAGACCCCTTTGTTCTCAGCTTTTGGGCTTGAATCCTTTGAGTCTGTGCCAGCACAATAAATGTTGCTTCCTGCTGAATTGCCTCTGTGTCCCATGTCTCTGTTTGAGAATTTGGTAAATTTCAACAATTTAGTTAATTTACTTCACAATTAAAAAATGTTCAAAAATTGGTTTCTAGTCCTGGATTGTTTCCCTGGAAAATTCTATGTAATATTTAAAGAACTAAGGTCTATACTATAAAATCTCCTCCAAAAATAGTGAGTTTTCCATTCCCAAATCATTTTGTGAAACTATCATTACCTCATTTGGAAAAAATATAATAAAATGGAAAAACTACAGACCAATATACCTTGTGAATATAAATGCAAAAGTTTGCAATCAAATAAGAGTAGAAATTTTTCAGTAATGTAAACATTATTTATATCATGATCAAGTGGGGTTTATTCAAAATGCATAGAGCTAATTAAACATTTGAAAATAAATTAATACAATCTATGATATAACACAAACAAGTCAGAGTAGAAAAAAATCATGATTACATACATTTATGTAGATAAATGACAATTCACTTTGAAAGTTTATTGTAAGTAGTTATATAGGTGAATTTCTTCATCTCATCATAAAACAAATAAAAAATAACAAAGTAAGTAAATTTGAGGCAGGCTAGCAAATAAATAGAGATTTTGGAACTCTGACTGGCATCAAGAACCATGGCTTTTCTCAAAGCGTATCATGCTAAACTCCTTACCTCAACCCAATGTCATCCTTCCCAGGTGTAAATTTCTTTTCTTTTTTTTTTCATTTTTTTTTTTTTCATTTTTCTTTTATTATTCATATGTGCATACAAGGCTTGGTTCATTTCTCCCCCCTGCCCCCACCCCCTCCCTTACCACCCACTCCACCCCCTCCGGCTCCCCCCCTCAATACCCAGCAGAAACTATTTTGCCCTTATCTCTAATTTTGTTGTAGAGAGAGTATAAGCAATAATAGGAAGGAACAAGGGTTTTTGCTGGTTGAGATAAGGGTAGCTATACAGGGCATTGACTCACATTGATTTCCTGTGCGTGGGTGTTACCTTCTAGGTTAATTCTTTTTGATCTAACCTTTTCTCTAGTTCCTGGTCCCCTTTTCCTATTGGCCTCAGTTGCTTTAAGGTATCTGCTTTAGTTTCTCTGCATTAAGGGCAACAAATGCTAGCTAGTTTTTTAGGTGTCTTACCTATCCTCACCCCTCCCTTGTGTGCTCTCGCTTTTATCATGTGCTCATAGTCCAATCCCCTTGTTGTGTTTGCCCTTGATCTAATGTCCGCATATGAGGGAGAACATACGATTTTTGGTCTTTTGGGCCAGGCTAACCTCACTCAAAATGATGTTCTCCAATTCCCTCCATTTACCAGAGAATGATAACATTTCGTTCTTCTTCATGGCTGCATAAAATTCCATTGTGTATAGACAAAGGACAAAGGAGCTAAAAATATACGATGGAGAAATAGCAGCCTCTTCAACAAAAACTGCTGGGAAAACTGGTTAGCAGTCTGCAAAAAACTGAAACTAGATCCATGTATATCACCCTATACCAAGATTAACTCAAAATCGATCAAGGATCTTAATATCAGACCCCAAACTCTTAAGTTGATACAAGAAAGAGTAGGAAATACTCTGGAGTTAGTAGGTATAGGTAAGAACTTTCTCAATGAAACCCCAGCAGCACAGCAACTAAGAGATAGCATACATAAATGGGACCTCATAAAACTAAAAAGCTTCTGTTCATCAAAAGAAATGGTCTCTAAACTGAAGAGAACACCCACAGAGTGGGAGAAAATATTTGCCAATTATACATCAGACAAAGGACTGTAAATTTCTTTTCAATTGTAAAATCTTAGCAGTTACAGAGCCCTTTTTAATTGTAAATCTCCTACAGTTGCAAGACAGGAAGCTTTGAGGAAATTCTTCTCTAGATTACATCAGGTGAAACATAAAACACCTCATACATGTAATTAAAATACCGGAGAGCTAGTATAAGAACACGCACAGAATGGCCAATGTTATATCACAAAGCTTTGTCAGTCAAACCTGTCAATCACCCTAGCAGATCCTGCAAAGACCACTCAGATTTTTCCTGTCCTTTGACCTTTTCAATTCATAAAGGCTCTTGAAACAAAGACTAATGCACAAGCTTCTATCCCACCTGGTCAGAAGCCACCACTGCTTTTTCTTGTAGTAACTACCCTCACTTTCAGTAAACTTTATTGCATTTTTATAACTTGCCTAGATTCTTCCCACATGGGATGTAAGTACCTGAAATCTTTTGATCAGAGCCTTAGAGAACACCCATTTGGTAATAAATGCACAGAATATATAAGTAACATGATATTAACTGTGCAAAGCTGAAGAATTTCACTTGTGACCAAAATCAAGGCTGTATATCTTTTCTCATCACTAAAATTCAACATTTCAAAGGCAATTCTAGCCTGTATAAAAGATAAAATGAAATAAAAGTCATACAGATTATAAAGGAATAAATAAAAATGTCCCTAATTTAGATAATATATGGCCTATTTAAACCGTCTTAAAACAAGACAAAAATCCACACAAAACTGTTGGAACTAATATGTGATTTCAGCAATGTTATAGGGCACAGATGAAGAACGACACAGGATATTGTATTTGTATTTTCAGTGAGTATCTGGAAAACAATATTAAAATACCATATTATTTACAATCCCTAAAAAATGAAATTCTTTTGTTTAAATATAACAAAACATTTATAAGTCAACTATTCTAAAAACCATAAAATGCTAATCGTCAAAATGAAAGCAGCACAGAATTGATAGGCAGGAAGACAACTCACTGCCAGCACAGGGTTTATGGTGAAAAGAAGCCCTGTTTCCAGCCAAAGCCAGAATCCCTCTGGTGCTTACAGACTTGGAGTAGATATAGGGAAGAGGTGTAGAGGGGCAGTTTAGCTGTGTCAGGAGATTTTTTTCTGAGATCAACAATTGCTAGGGGAAACTAGAGGAGATGGATCCTCAACTAGCTCTGATCCTGAACAAGATGAGAGTTTGTCATTCCCTTGAGGCTAGGTGTGGTCCTCTCAGTAATTGTTAGGTTGTTTGTAGTAAGCTGCCTGCAAGGGTGGGGGCTTCCAAGCCTAACATGGTTTCCCTTTTGTTCACCCTAACATTCCATATATATATATATATATATATATATATATATATATATATATATGTAATTATTTCTTTTATATATACATAAAAGAAAATGGGGCACCAGTGTTCTTCACAGTCTCTTAAGGGGAGAGGGTATCAGCAGGGTCTTCTTGCTTTAGGTGATTGTAATGGGCCTGTTGGAGGAACATAAGTGAGTTGATCTGCTTATGAGTAGTGTCCTGTACAAATTATTGGAGCCTCTGGGAAACAAAGTGAGAAAGTGTTTGAAAAAGACAAGGTCACAATGAGGAAAGAAATAAGGGATCCCAGTGGAGGGAGGACAAATGGCATCCACTTGGTCCAAGAAGACCATTGTTCCCAGCTGTCCATTGTTTGTTGTCAGAAATTGGCAGCCCTTTCTGAAGTCTCTTAATGGCATCACTAATGTTCCCAGACTGGCTAACTTAAAAGCAACATTCTTTTTATGAAGTTTTGAGTGGTGATCTGTGTAAAGGAATGTAGGTTTTGGGACATAAAGTGAGACATACAGTTAAATACACACCGGACATGGTAAAAGGATGAGAAGGAAAACCAAGGGATCTTGGAGTATAGGCATTAGCTACAGGTTTAAGTAAATAAAAGAACTGGGGATAGGGAGCAAAAATATGTATAATAAACAATCCCAAACACAGATGTGGCCTTGAAGATGAAGATAGCCTTGAAACAGGGTCTTAAAACATGGTAAACTGTCAATTAAAAGATGTAATCTCAGACAAAGCTGTAAAGCATGAAGAATTACCCATTAGAGCCATGCAAAAGTTCAGGACCCAGATGAAAGGCAGCACGCAGAGGTAAGAACCCATTCCCGCCTTTCTTTGTCTCTCCTTGTAAATAAACTTCCCAAAGCAGGTCTCCCCTGCTGACCTTATCCAAACAACATTAGGTCCCTAGCTCACTACCAGCCCAATTAACCTATATGATATTAGGTCTCTAACTCACTGGTTAGAGCACCATAACCTGAGCACATTTTTGTAACCAGATGCCCTGCGCTGCCTTTTAAATATCCTGTGAATCCTTTGTTCAGGGCTCAGACACAGGTACACGTCTGAGCCTGCTGGCATAAAAAAAATAAAATAAAATCTGAGTTCTCCACTCCTCCGAGTGTCTCTTGGCTTCTCGTCTGTCAAAATATTCCCCAACATCCTGATTGGACATTATTTCAGTTTTTGTTTTGGGAGAGGTTCTGGAGTTGTTATCTGGACTCCAATGTGCTTGTAAGAGAGAATGGCTCAGAGACTACTAAAAAAATACATTTGGAGCCAGAAAAAATAGATGTTTTTGTCTTAACTTATATAGAAGGCCTTGGACAAAAATATGAGTTTGCCTTCTTTTATCAGAGGTGCCTGCCAGGGCGTGGATGTCCAGTAGCCATGTGTAAAATCACTTATTTAAAATCTCTTGGATTAAGTAACTTTTGTGAGATCTGGCACAGGTGACAGCTTTCCCCACTTATCTCCAATCTGTTTGTCTCTGAATAGTCTCCTCTGAAGATTTTGTCAATTAACCATTCTGATTAATGAAAGCCCCTTTGTCACCAGGAACAGCTTTTCTCAGATTTTCCAAAAAGGTCCCACATTGGCGGGGAAACATCAGGCAGGTCTGGCAGTAGTCAACCAATTAAGACCCGTTTGGTCAAATTATAAGCAACAAAAGAAGTTTAGAAGAAGTGGGCTTACCTGGCAACCATTCTCAGTTCTGTCTGAGCTATAGATGATATTCTGACATCTTAAAAATGCTGCAGAATGTCAACAGAAAACAGTTAAAAGTTTTATAAGGAGAATACAAAAAGCCAACAAAACCAAATATCTAAAAGGCTGACTCAATTGAAACATAAGTACTTGTTAGACTCATTTTCAGGGTTTGTTTTAAGTACTTGTTAGAGTCATTTTTGGGGTTTGTTTGCAAATGGTCCAGAGAAGGACCCAGGCTGTAAATAACAAGACTTAGAACAGCCGTGAAAAATAATTTGAGAATTGTCAGAACATCTAGTTATTTCCATTGCAGACAGCACTTTAGGAAACTAACTATGACAGACAGCATTAAAACAGAAATACTAAAGGGCTCATTGTTACAACTAGGAACACATGGTCACAACATTGCAAAAGTCTATCATCAACTTTAGATCTCTTACAAGTTAGGGGGATAATGCCTGTGATCCCAAATAGCCTTATGTTCTCCCATCCAAGTACTAACCAGGCATGACCTTGCTTAGCTTCCAAGATCAGATGAGGTAGGGTGTTTTCAATGTGGTGTGGGCATAGATCCAAATAGCATTATTTTCTAATGCACAAGTACCTTTCATATATACAATAACACTCATTTGATTAAGACAAATATAGGCAAGATTGCCTTGGGCAATGGCAAACACTGCCAAAAGTTTCATTAACCATCTTATATGCCAGAGGTTTAGAGGTAATAATTTGAGATAAAAAAGTTTTAGCTGGTCACTTTACATATATTAAAGTGATACACTTTTAACTCTGCAAATGTTTGTGCAATATTTAGATAAGGTGTAGACACAAGTTCTACATACATTTGTTCACAAATCTATAGTGTGATAATTGTGTTAGAATTACTTAAGGTATTATTTCAGCACAATTATAAGGCAGTCATTTAAGAGAACTTTACATGATCAAATACTTAAATGAACTCTAATTTACTAAAGGTTTAATTTTCTAAGTATTTAAAAGTTTCACAAGATAAACAGAAAGCACAAGCAAATATTTTGATAAAATCTTTCCTATGACTGTTTAGATACATTTGATAATACATCCAATTATAAAAGAATTAAATATAAACAACACTTATGACAAAATAAATCACATTAAGGTTATTGTAGAGAACAGAAGACTTTAATTTCTTTACACTAACTCTATAATAAGAATCATCTTAAAGATGTTCAAACACATGCATATGTGAAAATATTTTGAATTAAGTGTGCCAAAGTATCAATTTAAGTGCACAATAAATCAAGAGCTCAAGATCATGCACTAGTCAGTTATTTAAAAAGTTTTAAGCGAAGATTGAGATGTGCCCCATTCTGTTCTTTTAGGACCCATTTTGGAAAACTTGATAATTGAAGCTAGAGAGTGTTTTGAGTCAGTCTCAGTCTCTAATAAGACTGTTGCCATAGACTCTAGTAGCTTAATCATATAATAGACATACATAGAATTCACACAATGATACACAAAACAATTACATTAATTTCATGTGCACTCTTAATATTGAAGATGTGAGAGTAAATTGTTAGTAGAGGGTTTAGCCAGATTTAGAGGGTTAGGTTTTTAGGTGGAAAAAATTCAGGAGGTCAGGACAAGAAAGCAGCTCCAGTCATCAGCCACATGTCAGTTAGATTTCTAATTGATTTTATGCTGATAGTCCTGGGACTATGTGAGTCATTCAGGAGGTTGAGAAGAATGATAATGAAACTTACACATTACTTTTCTTTCCCTTCCTCCTCATCCATTTCTATCTCTGCTGTCGTCACTCACATGGCTAGTCCATAGTGTTGGAGAAATTTTTGAGATCACACTGAATTGGATGTCAACAGTGAATTTGGATAACTGTTAAGGCCAACAGTTACCATATTCCAATTTATATTGGGGTCAAATTGTTTTATGAAAACAAAGATAGCCATTTGGGTTTAACAGCCTTAATCAGACCCAGATTCTGAAGGTTTCAGAGGAGACATACCAGTGGACTGTCCCTGAGGTGCTTGGATGATTTCTAACCCATTTTTGTGGATTGGAGACAGATCATGTTAGGAAGACAATTTTTGTGAGACCCAGGGTGTAAAATCAAAATGATTTCTGTGAGACCTAGGGTGTGAAATCAAGATGGACTCTGTGAGACCCAGGGTCTAAAACTGAGAAGATCTCTGTGAGACCCAGATTCTGAGATCAAAATGATTTCTGTATGTCCTAGTGTCTAAGATTGGGATGATTTCTGTGAGACCCATGGTCTGAAATCAAAAGTGACAATGGTTAGAAAAGTGGTGGGTAATCCCTAAAGTGGTCCTACTTGGTAGGACAGATATATTAGAGGTAAGAGTGTCCCCATTGTAAACTGAGAGCTTATGGTATGTATGAGCATGTGGATTTTCTAGGCGTCCCTAGAAAATAGCAGGTGAATCCACCCAGTTGTTGGATGGTTGGAGTCTCTTGTCTGGCCAGAGCTTTGTTGTCATCCACAGTAAGATGTCCACAGTAGGATGGCAGTGAGAAAAAAACATATGGAGAGGAAAACTCACCAAAATTTGAAGGCCAGTATTGGATGGAAGGCAAGCAATGGGGAGATGGTCCCTGGTGGAGCCATCAAAGAAAGGAAACAAAGAAAAGCATGGGAATGATTGAGCAGTGAAAACTGGAGGAGAGGCAGCAGGGAACTGGAGATAATGACTCCAGCTTCCACTCAGGATCTGAGAGTGAACCTGGGAAGAACTGCTGCTGCCCACTGCTTTCCAGGTTGCAAGAATAGAGAGTGGGAGTCAAATCTACATGCCTGTTGTGAGTTTTGGCATCATGAGTTAGACTGAAAGAGGCATAGAATGGATAAGTATGAAGAAAGCTCAACACCAGCAGTGGGTTCATTGTGAAGTTGTCCTGAGCAGGGGGTCCCCAGCAAAAGAACTGGAGTTTACAGACTGGGGTAGCTATAGGATGTGGGTGGAGAAGTCCCAGGAAGGACAATGGGTGTGAAAATCCTCAATGGCCCTCTGATCCTCCCCAGTGAGGGTCATTGCTTCTAGGCCAAGTGGGAAGTTTCAAGTAAGTGGTTAAAGGTGGATGTCTGTCATTCTTAAGGCTGGGTGGAAAGTTTTCAGTAAGTCAGCTTCAAGGGAGTGGGAGCTCAGTTCTAACACAGTTTCCTTTTGTTAACCCTACCAATGATGAGAAAATAGATCAATTAACTTCTATATTAATGAAGAGACACAGCATATTCAGGTACTGGATGACCAAAATAATAAATATTACCAAAATCTTGAGCATGACATTTATTAGAAATGTAATCTAAAACTTATAGGGAAAGATACTCTTTAAAACATATTTCGTTTTCTTTTGTTAAGCTGGGTAGGGGGTGAATTGTGGCATTTACAATGGTTCTTACAATGTTTGAATAAATCATACTTGAATTCACCTCTCCACTGCTTTCCTTTTTCTTTTCCCTCCCCCAATTCCTTGAACAGCTTCAACAGGTATCATTTTCACATTTACATATATGTCTACACATTATTTGCACTGTATTCATCCTCCTACACCCTTCCTCTGCCACCTCCCCTTTCCCACTGGTGCCAATACTCCTGATCCCTTGGGCAGGACCTGTTCCATCTGCTTGTTCTCTGATTTTGTATGAGAAAAAGATGAAAGACAAAAAAAGAAAAGCATGACTTTTTGCTAGCATGATATAAAGATAGCTATATAGGAAGTTTCCTTGTGATATTTCCATGAATATATGTATTACAACCCCAATTGGTACACTCCTCTAGCCCTCTTCGCTCCTCCCTAGTCTCCTTCCCATGGTGGCCCCAGCCAGTTTAAGATTTCTGTATTCATTCCTGTACAGAAAGCCCATAAACAACATTCAAGTATCTAGTTTCCTTCTCTTGCTCTAACCTCCTGTGTTCTATCTCCCCTTAGTATGACTCACATTCTATAATATTGCTGCATTTGTTTTAGGTCTATAATCTGCATATGATAGAGAAGATGTGGCTTTTGGTTTCCTGAGCCTAGCTAACTTCACTTACAATGATGTTCTCCAGATCCATCCATTTACCTGTGAATGATAAAATTTCATTCTTTTTCTGAATGAGTAAAATTCCATTGTGTATACATATCACGTTTTATTAATCCATTCATCGGTATTGGAGCATCTTGGTTGTTTCTGTTGCTTAGTTATTGTGAATAGTGCTGCAATAATCAAAGGTGTGCCGGTGCCTTTGTTGTAAGCTGACTCACATTCCTTCGGTTATATCTCTAAGAGTAATATTGCTGGATCTTATGGCAGATCTATTTTCAGTGTTGAGGAGCCTCCATACTGTTTTCCATAGTGATTGTACTAGTTTATGTTCAAAACCAGAAATATATGAACCCTGCATCCTTGCCAATATTTGTTGTTGTTTGTGTTCTTGATGGTAGCTATTCTAAAAGGAGTGAGGTAGAATCTTAATGTGGTTTGATTGGCATTTCCTTTATGATCAGCGATGGGGAGCATTTGTTCTTGTGTTTTTGGCCATTTGGACTTCTTCCTTTAAAAAGGCTGTGTTCAGTTCATTTGCCCATTTCTGCATTGGGTCATTGAATTTTTGGGAGTTTAGTTTTTTGAGCTCCTTGTATATTCCAGTCATCAGTTCATTTTCTGATGTATAGCTGGGAAAGATTTTGTCCTATTCTGTGGGTGACCTCTTCAATTTAAACACCACTGCTTTTGTTGTGCAGAATATTTTAAATTTCATATATTCCCATTTGTTGATTCTTCCTCTTAGTTGCTGAGCCACTTGAGTTGTACTGAGAAGGTCCTTGCCTATGCCAACTACTTCCAGTGTTTTCCCTGCTCTTTCCTGTACTAGCTTCAAGGTTGCACATCAGATATTAAAGTCCTCAATCTACTTTGCATTGATTCCTGTACAGGGTTAAAGACATGGTTTTAGTTTCAGTTTTCTGAAGACAGATATCCAATTTTCCCAGTAATATTTCTTGAAGAGGCTGTCTTTCTACATTATATGTTTTTTATGCCTTTGTCAAAAAATAGGTGGGTGTAGCTGCATGGATTTGAATCTGGATACTCTATATACTGCTTCACTGGTCTTCATATCAATTTTTGTGCTAGTACCATGTTATTTTTATTGCTATGACTCTGTATTATAATATGAAGTCAAGTACTGTGATACCTCCAGTATTACAATATGAAGTCAAGTATTGTGATACCTCCAGTGTTGCTCATTTTGCTCAGTATTGCCTTGGCTATTCATGGTCTTTTGTGTTTCCAAATGAACTTTAGTGTAGATTTTTCAATCTCTGTGATGACTGTCCCTAGGATTTTGATGGGAATTGCATTGAACATGTAGATTGCTTCTGGTAGTATAGCCATTTTTACTGTGTTGATTCTACCCGTCCATGAACATGGGAGATCTATCCATCTTCTGCAGTCTTCCTCAATTTCTTTCTTCTGATGTTTGTAGTTTTCCTTGTACAGGTCATCCACATCCTTTGTTCAGTTTATTCCTAGGTATTTGATTTTTTTTAAGGCTATTGTAAATGGAATTGTTTTCCTATATTATTTCTCAATTTGTTCATTGTTGGTGGATAGAAAAGCTGCTGGTTTTTGTAAATTGATTTTGTATCCTGTTACTTTGCTGAAGCTGTTTACAGTGTCTAGGAGCTCTTTGCTGGGATTTTTTGGGCCTTTCAGGTATAAAAATCATGTCATCTGTGAACAGGGGTAGTATGACATTTCCTTCCCTATTTGTATTACTTGTATTTCTTCTTCCTATCCCATTGCTCTGGCTGGGAATTCCAAGACTATGTTGAATAGGAGTAAGGTGAGTAAGAAACTTCATCTCATTCCTGACCTTCAGGGAAATGGTTTCAGTTTTCCCCTATTAAGTATGATGTTGGCTATAGGTTTGTCATATGTAGCCTTTATTATGTTGATGTACATTCCTTCTATCCCAAGTTTTGTCAGAGCTTCTATCATGAAAGGATGTTGATTTTTGCCATTTTTTTTACTACATCTGTTGAGATGATCAAGTTGTTTTTATTATTACATTTATTGTTTTGCATATGTTGAACCATCCCTGCATCCCTGGGATGAAGCTGACTTGTATATGGTGTATGATCTGTCTGATATGCTGTTGAATTCGGTTTGTCATTTTTTTATTGAGAATTTTTGCATCTATGTTCATTAAAGAGATTGGCATTAGGTTGTTCATTTGAGATCTTTCTGTGCTTTTAATATATGCACACATGGCTATAAACAATCCCCATAGGACTGCTTTGCTATGTCCTACAAATTCTATTAGACTCTTTTGTCATTTACATTAAATTTCAGGAACTTTTTGATTTCTTCCCTATTTCTTCTATGTCTCACTGATCATTGAGCAATGTGTTGTTTAGCCTCCAATTGTTTGTGTGTTTTCTGCTACTTCTTTTGTTGTTGAGTTCTAGTTTGATTGTGATGTGGTCAGACAGTATGCAGGGGATTATTTTGATTTTCTTATATTTGTTTATTCTTGCTTTGTGTCTGAGGATGTAGTCTATTTTGGGGAAACTTCCATGGGCTGCTAAGAAGTATGTATATTGTGCTGTTAAAGGATGGAATACTCTGTATACATCTGTCAGGTCCATTAGATTGATGGTGTTTTTTTTTTTTATTTATTCATATATGCATACATTGTTTAGGCCATTTCTCCTCCCACCCCCCACCACCTCCTTATCCCCCCATCCCCTCTTACTTCCAGGCAGAATCTGTTCTGCCTTTATCTCTAATTTTGTTGAAGAGAAATATAAGCAATAATAAGAAAGACAAAACACTTTTGCTAGTTGAGATAAAGATAGCTATATAGAGAGTCAACAGTGCTTTTCTTTTTTTTTATTAAAAAACTTTTTTTAATTGGTTTACAAAGGAGCTACAGACTACATTGAAACTAATAAAGGCAAAAATAAAGAAGGGGGGGGGGAAGAGCCACAAAATACCCAGAAACAAAAAGTAGGGAAAGAGACAAGAAAGGAAGCTAAAAAGGTGCAGGAGGAAACTTAAAGACAAGAGATTAGCATCATACACACACAGGAGTGAGAGGGGAAAAGAGCAAGATGAGAGAGCATTTAAAAGTATTTATCCACACAGCCCTGGTGATAATTGGATAGGAACCAACAACAAACACAGCATGAGATCATTTAAGAGTTTTAAAAGGCAACAGTGGTATGGAGACTGGTTATTTCCAGTATTAAGAAAGTGAAATAACCTTGTTTTAGGCACAGATTGGAGCACCAACCTCTTGCACCAGGATGATGGACTTGGGCAGAGGGAGGAGGTCCTGGGGCAGCTGCCATTGGTGTGTGTAGAATGGATCTCCTTGGGTCAATCTCAGCATATTCTCCCCCAAAGCCTTTGTGTCCTAGACTGTAGGTAAGGACTATGGGATGTCACTGAGAGAAAAAGGATGATCAGAAATATGAAGAGCTGCCCTTATCCACATTGTTCAAGCGGAGTTAGTTACTGGAAAAGCTGGGTAGATGGGGCCCTTGGCCCTGTGGAGAAGGCACAGTGTGATTCCTGAAGGCAAGAATGGGAAAGCACACAATCCAGGGGACATATCAAAAGTCCTCACTACTTACAGCTGCAGCCTAATTCCATTTGTCATACTTTTTTTCTGATAGTAAACTGGGACTCAGGGAGTGGAGGGCAGATCACTGTCCCTCTACTCCCTTAACAAAGACAAGGAATGTTGGGCTATTTGAGTAACAAGGGGCAAATTTGAAAAAATGTCTTTCTCTCAAATGAATGTTGTAGAGAAATCTTTTTTTTTTTGCAGTACTAAAGCTTGAACTCAGGACCTACACCTTGAGCCAATCTACCAGCCCTTTTTTTGTGATGATTTTTTTTTGAGATAGGGTCTTGTGAACTATTTGCCTGGGCTGGCTTTGAACCCCAATCCTCCTGATCTCTGCCAACTGAGTAGCTAAGATTACAAGTGTGAGCCACCAGTGCCTGGCCTCTTTTGCAGTCCTTTGAAAGTCAAAGACCTAGGGAAAGAATGAAGCTGGGACTCCCCTTCTTTTCCTTTCCCAGTCTTCAATCTAAGGCAGGTGAGCCAAGTCTGGAAGAGGGAGTAGGAATTTTAAGCTTAAGGCTGCTCCCTGGGGTGAGGGGGTGTTTAGGGAAGGCAGACAAAGAAAAGAAACAGGTCATTCTCAGAGCTGGTCTGCTTATCCTCCTAGAAGAGGTTTGTAACCCTCGGAATAGAGCCAAGAAAAGCATCAGAGAGAACACAATCTCACAAACTAAAGTAATCAGCTGCCCATATTTTATCAGCAGTTTTCAAAAGCAATGTTTTCTGGGGTTGGAGAATTGCCATATCCTCCTCTTTCCCCAAAGCTACTGCTGCCACCGTTCATCCTTGTACATAAGTTACTGGCTCTCTTCTAAGGGAAGATGAAACTCTGAGATTTTATATTTCTCTTCCCAACCCAAGAGGCTACCCAGCTTTTGTCAAGGGGGAAGGAGAGCTAAGCAAAGGGACCCTTACTTAAGGCAGCTAGACTATCCTCATTTCCTTGGTTCCTGATCTCAAAACTCTTCTGATCTGATCCCAAGGTCCAAAGGGCATCAGGGTACTTACAAGTGAATGAAAACTTTAATCATGTAGCAAGAATGGGAAAGCACACAATCCAGGGGCAGTATCAAAAGTCCTCACTACTTACAGCTGCAGCCTAATCCCATTTGTCATACATGGCTCCCCCTAAGCATGAGAGGGACCTGATTAGTAACCCCTAAAAGAACCCCTTAAAAAGTATATAAATTTATTGCATCCTAGCAAAGACCTGCAGCTTCCAGTATTTACATCATGTGAAGATATTAACAATACAAAATATATTCTGAAAGTCAAACACCTGCAGTTCACAGTGCTTTCTCAGATTTGTTAAAAAAAAATACAATGCTTAGTTTCCTACATAGGAGTATATAAAAGCAAAAACTATTATATATATGTATATAGTAGAAATAAATCAGCCATAGTAATTTACAGCTTTTGTCTCCAACCCTCCCCCAATCATAATCTTTGCCCCATACTTTAGTCTATACTTTTTGGGATCAAAGTTTCTATTTATTCTGAAACCAAACTGAGAAATATCCATTAAATTGCATTTTATGTAGCACCCACAGATTGCTAGGTAGAAGTTCCCTGAAAGGAAAATGGTGTGGGTTATCAACTTCTCTGGGTAAAAAGTGAAAGTTAAATAAGCAGATGAATGTGAATGGGCAACATGAAAGGACAAGGAATGAGTGCTTTAGTATTACTATTTTTCTGTATCCCCTACTCTGCAAAGTTTGGCCATTAAAAAAATTTTAAAACTTATGAAAAAATTTTCAGAGTCAATATGCATGTCAGATACATTAATTTCTGCTAGTCGAAAGTTCAGGGAAAGAGTATTTTCAGTAATGATCTCCAGACTCAAGGAATGTAGTCTCTTAACTTCCTGTGGAAAAGACAGAATGGCTCACTGCAGCTTGGAGATTGAAGCAGAAGCCATTTCCATTTTAGGGCCAAACAAGATACTGGATCTGAAGCTTCCTTGATGAGTAGATAATAGGACAAATGGAAAAGAATAGGATATTAATTAACTTATGGCAATATTAATGAAAGGGGTGTAGAGGGTAAACCAGTAGCTTTTCACCCAAGAGAGAAACACCATCAAATAACTTTATCTAAAAGCTTACAGTCCTCAACATCATTTAGTTAAACATCTAATAATTTCAATAGTGGAGAAGATTATATTCTTTGAAATGCTCTAGCCAAATACTGCACACTTCAATTGAGTTATCCTGCCCCCTTCTTCCAAAAGATGCCAAAGTACATGATTACTAACATAATTAATAGGGTCTGAGTTAACATAATTAATAGGGTCTTTCAGGGCAAGGAAAGGCTTTGAGTGGGAATAAAGGATGTGATGGTTGCTAGGTATGAATGACTTTTACTTCAGCATTACTAGAATGTAATCTGAGGAAGTTTCTTGCAATAGTTCCCAAGTGTTGATAACAGTATTAAGTCTACAGAGAAAGGATCAAATGGAATGAACTATTCTTTAGAGTATTAACAGCTATTATATTTCAGGTTAACAACAACACAAATTTACCCAAAACCTAATTTGGATGGATTTTATATAAAATTTATAGTAAAATCACAGTGTCATCTACTTATAGACAAGATAAAAAAGACTTAAGAACAAGGGCTCTGATATAGACCTGGATGTTGGTTTCATTTTCAAACACAACAATAGTTTCTTCTTTAAAAGTGCAATAGAATATACCCCATTCATAGTTTTAGCTGAGTTAGCATAAGAAGAGAAATGACCTCAGGAACATACCCAGGTTTTCAGTTAGATTTCTAGGTAATGGCCTGAAAGGCATTTTGATCTAAATTTGATTTATTTTCCAACAATTTCAAATATAATTTCTCATCTGTATGTATATAATATACAGGCACGAACAGACATTCATACACTGACTCATACACAAATACTTCACTTTTTCTCTCAGATCAGGGTAATCTTTTTTATTGCAGGTCTTTTTTAATATTGGTTAACAGAAAACCTGTCCCCAACCTAGCAGACTACACACAAACACACAGCCATTTCCATACTTCCTCACAGTGAAAAGCTCTCTGACAAGATACCAGGTCAAGAGAGACAATGCATTAATGGCTGGTCCTTGAAGACAATTCTGGTTGCTTTTAAATATCCATGCCAAGTGCACGGAGTTCCCTGATGCTATAATTTTTGGATCAGTCTCTTCTGGAATCAGGCCATCAAAAAGCAGGATGATTTCTCCCAGTTTCTCCTATAAACCACAGTGGTAAGACAAGATTTCTTTTTGTTCTGGGCTATCATTCCCATGATCGTGTGCTTCCTTTTCCTTTAGAAACCACCCAAGTACATTCAAGGAAGAGTTAAGGTGGTTCAAGAACCACTGTCTTGTCACTGGCACATGCTCTTGAGTTCTGCATAATGGAAACCCGGAATAGATTCATTGGCTGATACTCCTCAACCTAATGGGAAAGAAACTACCAGAGATGTTCAAAAGAGGAAGTGTATTTACTTTCAAAATGTGAACTCAAAAGCTCATATGTCAAAGCTTAGAGCTACCTTGGAAGACAAAATCCAAATGTTCCACAAATTCCTGAACCCAAGTACTATGTGTCACTTCCTCTTCTGAACACATCTTTTTCCTACTTAAAGCTCCTGTCTATTATTTGACCACTTTCTTGACAGTTTATACAAACCAGTTTCAGATTATTCCCTTCAAAGAGTCTCTTATACAGTTCCACAGAAAGACTTCTGATTCCTGATCTTAGAGCAGTTAATGAAGGGAGATGCTTGACTCTCCAGCACAAAGAAAGTGCCTGTGTCAGTAGTATTTTGAACACTCCCTCCTCAGCTACCCTCAAGCATTAGACTGGGCTTCAAGGCTTCTGCTGCTGGGACTAAAGTCTTTAATTGAAGGTTGACAAAAGTGCCTAATTCAATGATCACTATCAAAACCAAAACATGAAGTGATCGGTGAGAGGAGGGGAGACAGAAAAGGTAGAGTCAGGAAAGGAGTACAAATAAAAAGACAAAATTAAGAAAGAAAACACATTATGTATGTATATATAAACTAAAAGCAGAGCATATGAATGCTTACTCTGATGGAAAGCCAAGACAACATCTATAGACAAGCTTGATGTATCACAACAAGGCTCAGCCATAGGGAAATAAGGCAATATAAAAAAAAATGACCAAGGTATTTTGGTCACAGAATGGTCTTCTTCCTCCTCCCAGCCAACCCCTGTGAGTGCATTTTTAGATATCTTTATATATATATATATATAATATAGAATCTGTTTTGTTAAAAAGTATTTCAATGATCGTATATATTTATCAAGGCATGATGGCTTTAGGAAAAGGAGGGGGAATCCATCATGGGAGAGCTGAGAAGGGGAAACGCAGGAAGGGGAGGAAGCTGGGGTAAGAAGTGTAGAAGAAACTGAGATCAAACAAATGCTCAAAGGGTGGCACCAACAGAATTTTCACTAATGTTTCTCAACTTCAAAGTGGCACTGATGATATAGGTGGGTACCAGAACCCCATCTCTTCTTTTGTATCCCTTCCCCAATTCTTCCCACCACCATGCATTTTAATGCCTCATGGCTCTCTCCCACATGTCTCTTGGACCCATGCTACCTTGCATCCTGGGGTTGATGGGTATTGGCCCATGTGTCTCTGGCCCCAGTTGCCTAATATCAGAAGTCATTGCCACTGATATTAATAGACTGCAGATCTGCCACCTGCATAATGTTGATACCACTGTTGGCAAGGCAGGCAATACCCTCTGGACAGATGGCCTCCATGGCTACCATATTTGTGGTAATAAGGGCTGAAGGGGTGGCAGAGCCGCTGCCTTCTGAACCTGCCCCACTGTCCAGGGGCAAAGTGCCCACACTCAGGGCTACACCTGGGCCACCCTTCTTATTCTGGTGGGTCTTGATATGCTTTGACGGTGATCACTCCTCATGAAGCGCTTAGGACACTCAGGGCAGGCAAATTTCTTCTCACCTGTGTGTGCGTTTGTGTCTCTGAAGCTCATCTGAACGTGTGAAGCATTTTCCACAGTATGACCAGGTACACATGAATGGCCTGTCTCCTGTATGCCAGCGCAAATGTGCCCCTAGGTGTGAGGTCTTGCCATATACTTTGCCACAGCCTTGGAAGTGGCAAATGTGCTGTTTCTTTTAGCCAGGGTCTCCAGAGCCTCTTCCTTCACTATCTTTACAGTAGGGACAGGTGCACGTTTCCCTCCGGGTCCTCCGACCAGCTTGGGGCTGTGGATCTGGGCTGTTCTCTCCTTTTTCTCCTCCTGCTGTATCATCATGCATCCCATCACCACCAGTCCCATGAAGGCCAAGCTGAGCTCCATGATCGCCTGGGGTATTTGCTATAGCCAACGGCAAGCCTGGAAGCTGGTGCACCTGGATCCCTGAAGTACCCAAAGCACTGAGGTTTATGGTCTGGAGGCCTGGCATGAAGGAGAGTTGAGCAGCATTCACAGTGACTGTGCCAGCAGGGATGGAGGCAGCTGAGGCAATGGGCATAAGTGTGGTGTTGCTGCTGCTAGTTTGCCCCAAGGAAACACCCTGCATTGGGGCCAAGGTGATTGTCTGGGCCTGTGGATTCTGAACTTGGAGGTTCTGCAACTGAAGAGTCTGCCAACTGACCTGTCCATTAGGTCCCACTGTTGGTGTCCAGATGATGATGGGGCCAGAGTTTGGAACAGCCTGAAGCTGGAGATTCTGAAGGGTTTCCTGGGAAATAGCTTGAGTTGTAAAGGTCTGTCCTGACAGTGGTGCTGCTTGGAGGGCCTGAAGAGCCTGTCCTCCTTGGAGTCTTGCTCCCATTTCCTGTGAGGGGAACAGGAAATGCTTCTCTCTTCCCCCCCCACCCCGCCCGGTTCCTCTACTAATAAACTTTACTGTTACTTTAAAAAAAAAAAAGAAAAGAGCCTGTCCTCCTTGAACTAGCTGAGGCTGAATAAGAATTTGTTGTTGCTGTATCTGCTGGTTTTACTCTCCTTCTTTTTGCTGACTTGCTTGCAGTGAGCCTCCAGATGTCTGGCTCTGTTGGATATTCAGAGCATCAGACCCCTGTAGCCCACTGACCCTCTGGGTTGTCTGACCTTGAGAGCTGGTCCCTGATGATCCACTGGTGGTGAAGTTCATAATTCCCATGTTGTTGGTGGTAGTAGTTGTTGAGTAGCTACTGGCGTTGGTGAAAAAGGAGCTGGAACTGGCTTGTGATGACACCAAGCTGGCAGAACTGATGGCAGTCCCTGAGGTGACAGGCTGTGAGCCACTCTCCTGGGACCCAGAGCTGCTGATCGTGACTGCCTGAGAGCTGGGAGTCAAGGTAGCTGCAGAAACGCTGTTGACAGGTAGCAAGGTGATATTCCCATTCAGGGCCACTGGTACATTGGTCACATACTGGGTCTGTCTTGAGAGCACATTATTAGCCAGGCCTTGAAGAGGGACAGCCTGCTGGAGTAGGTTTGGCATAGCAGCAATGATGTTGCCTCCGCTTCCTCGATTTGTGATGATCTGTTGGTTTGCACCTGGTATAATCTGTATTTGACCAGAACCATCCTGCTGCACTTGGGCTCCAGTGGCAGCAAACTGCAGCTGTTGCCCATCAACGGTCTGGAATTGTGGGATTACTTGATATTGAGTGTTAGGCATCACTCCAGGTAGACCTGTCAGAACTTGCTGGTTCTGTAAGCCACAACATACTGCCCACCAGAGACTGTGCAATTCTTGGAAGACTCACTGCCTTTGCTGCCATTGGTACTGTTGCCACTCTGTTCCTTTGAGGTAGGGGTAGCCCCAGAGGAGGAAGAGATGATCTGCCAGCCATTGGCACCCTGTGAAAGTTGTGTGGCTGTGAGGTCAAGTTCACCTGTGCTCCCTGACTGGCTCGGACCCTGGGTGACTCAATTGTGCTGCAGGTTGCTGCCAGCAGAGCCAAAGGGGATGACTGGGTTTCCTGCCCTCCTCCTCCACTGCTGCTGCCTATGCTGATGCTTCGGGTCTGAGAAAAGGCACCACCACCAGTACCACTGCCCCCGTTATTGCCACCAACTCCTTTTTCAATCTTCACTACTGTGGTCATTTCATCCATAGAATGATCTTGGTCGCTCATGATGGCAGCTGAGGGACGAGCTCAAGGGGTTCCTGTCTGGGGGTGTTGGGGGGTGCTGGGAAAAACATGGACGATGATGAAGCAAGTGAACCCGGACCAGACAGGGAGGGGGAGAGGTTAGGAAGAGCTTGACAGTGCTTTTTAATTCTAGAAGTTCTTTGTTGATTTTTTTTGTCTAGCTGACCTACCTAATAGTGTCAGAGGAGTATTAAAGTTTCCTGCTATCACTGTGTTGGGATCTATCTGTGATTTTAAGTCCATTAGTGTATGTTTAATTAAGTTGAGTGCACTGACATTGGAAGTGTATTAGGTGATGATTGTTATTTCCTCTGTATATATTGCTCCTTTTGTTAGTATGAAGTGTCCTTCTTTGTCTCTTCTGAATAATTTAGGTTTGAAGTCCACTTTATCTGGTATAAATATTACTACTCCTGCCTATAAGTATTACTACTCCTGCCTTGGTAAATATTTTTGCACCCTTTCACCCTGAGACAGTGATTGTTTCCGTCAATCAGGTGGGTTTCTTGTAAACAACAGATTGTTGGCTCTTCCTTTTAATCCAATTTGCAAACAGTTGTCTTTTGATGGGAAAGTTTAATCCATTAACCTTCATTGTTAATATTGAAAGATATGTGGTGATTCCTGCCATTTAGTTGTTTTTGTTGTTTAGGGATTTGTGTGTGTACAGCCAATTCTATGCTTTTCTCTAATTAGTTGTCTGTTCTTCTCTTGAGGTTTAATATTTCCCATCCTTTCATGGTTATGTTTGTTTTCATCTTCTGTGTGTGTAGGATTCCTTTCAGAATCTTCTGCATTGGTAGTTTGGTGGTCATATATTGTTTTAGTTTCTGTTTATCATGGAAGACTTTTATTTCTCAAATGATTTTGAATGATAGTTTTGCTGGGTAGAGTATCCTAGGACTGAAATTATTTCTTTTCAGTGCTCAAAATGCCACACTATATGCCATTTTTTCTTTAAGCTTTCTGTTGAGAAATCTGCTGTTATTTTGATGGGTTTACCTTTATATGTTATTTGATTTTCCTTTCTTACCAGCCTAGAGTATTCTTTCCTTATTTTCTGTTTTCTGTGATAGTTGTTTTATTTATAATATGCCATGGAGAGGTTCCATTTTGGTCATGTCTGTTTGGCTTCCTGTATCTGCATGGGCATCACTTTCTTGAAATTTGGGAAATTTTCTGTTATTATTTTGTTTAATACATTGCATATAGTTTTTGCTTGTACTTCTCCTTCTTTAAAGCCCATGATTCACAGGTTTGGTCTTTTAATGGAATTGCTGAGTTCTTACGTATTCCTTTCACAGTTCTTGAGTCTTTTTTCTATAGACTCTTCTGTTTTTTCTTTAAAATCTATTATGTCTTCAAGCCCTGAAGTTCCATTTTCCACTTTTTCTAATCTTCTGGAGTTGCTTTCATCTGAATTTTGTATTTGATTTAAGGAACTTTTCCAGGATTTCTGTTTGATTGTTTTTTCTGATGTTTTCCATATCTTTGTTAACTTCATCTTTTATATCTTGTGCTATCTCTTATAACCTCCTTAGTTTCATTTCAAGGTTGTTGAAGTTGTCTCTTGGTTAATTTAGTTGTTTCTGTGTTTTCTCAAGCTTTTTATTTGTGTTGTCTTGATATTCTTTGAGTTGTTTTTGTATGTTTGCTTTGAGCTCTTCAATGTCATTCATGAGTATTTATATGACCACATTTTGAGATCTTTTTGAGCATGTCTTTATGGGCCTCACTGGACTCATTAGACACATAGCATCATTGCACTGGAGTCAACACCTGGTAATAATTTTCTACATTTTCCAGTGAATCCTCTATTAAATTGTTAGTCATTTGAGTGGTTTTATTTCCTTACCTTCTTCTTTTCCTCATGTTTCTGTGATTTGCTGTGCTCCTGTTTTATTGAATGGCTATTTGCAGGCTTTATTCACCTCTTATCTTTCCCTTAACTCAATTTCTGTGTTGTGACTGGCTTAATTGTTAACTAGGGTGAAATGCTACTTCTGTTCTCTGAGCTGGTAGTATAAACTAACAATAACAAATTCACTGATTTAATACTGGACCAGTTATTTACATAATCTGTAGAGTGTCCCTTGGTGATATTATCCATTAGCAGTGGAGATTGGAGGGATAACAGTTGTTTGGATAGATGTACATAGGTATTTAAAGAGATGCCACTGGAGGAAGTGAAAGAAAATGGGGACAGGTTTAAGGGGGATAGGGTGTGAGACATGGGGGTTATACAGAACTAAGTCCCTAGTGTGTGTTATTGTGTAGTTCAGTCATTTTTGGAGAAGGTGATATTTTCAGGGATTGATGAGAGATAGGAAGGATGGGGTAAATTGTACAGTTGGTGTAATAGGCTAACCAGTTTGTGGTACATATTAAGGAGGTTGTGATACTGGGTGAAGAGAGAGGGAGAGGACAGGGTGGTAGGGAGAAGAAAGGAAGGGATAGAATATGGATAGGAAAGATAAAAAATTGGGGGAGAGAAAGGAAAGTGGAACAATAGAGGGCTGAGTAAATTAGTGTTTGAACAGAATGGAAGAAGGAGGTAGTTAAGATGGAAGAAAAAATGAAGAAAATCAAAATAAAAATTAAAGATTAAAAACTCAAATAGGTGACAAGACTTTTTACTGTCGATTTGACCAAGACACTGTCTGTTCTTAAGGTTGGTATGCTAGGTTGCATGGCAATGGATGTTGATGTTTCCCCTACCTTTCAGAACGCTTTGGAGGTGATTGGCTCTTGGCGTTTGAGCCTGGGCTTTCTTAGTGGAATGGGCCCTTCAGTGCAGGTGGATTCTCAGAAGTGGTCCTGTGAAGAGCTGGTAAATGAACAGTTGCCAGCCCCTTCCACTCATATGACAAGCCTATGAGTTAGAAATGAGCTTTTCTCCTGGTAAGATTGTCAGTTTCAGTTCACTCCCAGTTTCTTCAAGGCAGTGTAATGCAAAGCTTTCACCACAGTGCTGCTGAGTTGCCCCATCCCCACACAGGGCATTTCAAGTCCATATTCTCTCCCTCTTCTTCCAAGCAGAGGGAAAATATTCACTCTGTGCCTTTGGACACAAGTTTTGCCCACGGGGTGTTATAATCAGCTTCCCAACTATGCTAGAATATGTGGTTCTCTTCAAAACAGAATGTGTGGTGTTCACATAGTGGGTTTGAGATTCACTCAGGGGGAAACAGGGCATTATGGGCAGGCAACAGTTAGAGGTTCTTTGTCCACACATGTTTGGTAGTTCCAAGTCTTCCCAGATGCTTGCAGCTCTCTTTCTGTGGCTCTCTGTGTTGCATTTTTACTGGCAAGATTACAGACACACTCAGGTTTAAACAAGTCAATGCAGGTAGATGGCGGTCAGAAGTTCTATGTCCACACGTATTATAATGGGTCAGCATTTTCCTAGATGCTTGCAGGTCCCTTTCTGCAGTTATCTGTGTTGTGCTTTGGCTTTACTGACCCAGGTGGAAAGAAAATAAGAGACAAAAAAGAAAGGAAGAAAAAAAGCAGCTTCTCAGTCAACATGTAGGCCAGCAACTGCTGGCAGTGTCCTGGCTGGAAGAAAAACCAGTGTTGCCCGATGCTTGCTGCCATGAAAAGCTGGAGTATTTATTTGAAATCATGTAGAGTCTATCAGTTATCTACCATCTTGATCAGTTCTTTTCAAATAACATTTTGAAACCCAATAATATAATCTTTTATTGTAGTTATTTAAATACTTCTCCACTTCTCCTATTAAGCTATAACCTTTGAGATTAAAATTCAGAATTGTGTAACCCATATTGGTTGGAAAAACATATTCAAGTGAACAAGTTGCCCTTTGTGTACATATGCACATTTAATGAATCAAGAAGCAAGTGACTTTATTTGCATGTGATTCCAGAACAATTGGTAATGCCCTTGCAATTTACATTCAATAAAGCTGTTACACTTACCTCTCTACTTGTTTTAAGTAGTTTTTCAAGTCTTGAATGAGATTGTGGTGCCTTGCTTGGCTGACTCATTTATGGGGGTCAGAGAAATATTTGGCACAAGATGATATCCTCGATTCTGTTGTTTCCAGAAACTTTATTATATCACATGTATGGTTTCAATTTTCTCTTGAAATTTAAATCAAACATGGCTGTCAATACACATTCTGGTTTTGCCTATAACTTTATATTGGACTATGAAAATTGTAGATATCTCAGGGGGCGTATGTTCTTATAACTTAACTACTGAAGTCCTTTTTTGTAATTATTTTACTGGTCTGCATAAATTACCACTCATAAAAATGTTGTGAATTCTATGTACATACAAATGTCTGCTCAATAGATTTATAGTTGTCAATAACAGAATCACACAGCCTAAAATAATAATGACATAGAAATAGAAATTTCAATGAATACTACAACACAAGTTAAAAACAATTCTCAAAATTATAAATGAGTTAAAACACTCCCTAATGTATTGTCTTCTTTAATAATAGTTAGCTTGTTGATGGTAAATTTCACAGATAATCATTTTGAAATATGCAACAGAGCCAAAGAAGAAAATAAAAACCTTCCAGAATGCCACAACTGTAAGTTAACAATTTTCAGAATTTTGAAAGATTACCTTTCAGTATTTTTTAAATTAAAATTATTTGAGGCTTCTATAAGATTTTATATTTGTCATCATAGATGAGCATGTATTCATTTCCTAAACATTGTTGAAAGCATTTTAGTGATTTGCACTATGCCATATGTTTTTGTGTATTCCCTTCTTGTTACTTTTAACATTTCACAATTATAATTTTTAAAGAAGAAATTATTTTACATGATTATTTTATACTTGTATGGAAAAACGATATGTTTTCCTTTTTTCTTAGCATACATTGATTACACAAAAGAGTTTCATCTTTTTTGTTGTTGTGCTAGGTTGAGGTACATTGTGGTATTTACATACAAGAGCACTTACAATGTATCAAATGTATTATACTTGAATTCACCCCCTCTGCCACTCTTCTTTATCCCTCCTTCCCCCATTCCTAGAATAGATTCAACAGGTATAATTTTTGCATTTACATACATGTGTTCACAGTATTTGCACCATATTCACCATCCTATTCCCTTTCCTCACAACCTCTCCCCTCCCACTGGTACCAATCCCCCAAGCAGGATCTGTACCACTCTCCTGCTCTCCAATTTATTAGAAGAAAAAAGAACAAGGAAAGAAACAACATTTTTGTTTGGTTGAGATAAAAGTAGCTACACAGGGAGTTTACTTGATATAACCCCAATTGATTTATCATCTTAATTTTTCTTCATTCTGCCTTAATCACTTTCTCATGATGGTATCAGCCAGTTTAAAAATTCTATACTCATTCTTGTGTAGAGAGTATATCTACCATACTCATCTTCTTAGTTTCCTTCTTTTACCCTACCGCTCTCATATGTAACCTTCCTTTAGTGTGACATGCTTTCCACAATGCTTCTATATTTATATTAGCTCTATATTCCACACATGAGAGAAAACATATGGCTTTGGCCTTCTGAGCCTTGCTAATTTCACTTAATATGATGTTCTCCAGTTCTATCCATTTACCTGTAAACAACAAAATGTCATTCTTCTTTATGGCAGGGTAAAATTCCATTGTATATGTTAGGAAAAACATCTCTCACAAAGAAAGCTCATGAGAAAAGTCTCATGTTCAAGAGCAAAGTTTAATGGTAGGCATGAGCTGTCTAACTGACCAGAGAAAGATGGTGCAAGGGCCGACTCTGGGCCAGGCTGACTTTTCATAGAAGAGGGAGGGTAAGAAGTTAGTGCATGCGCAGGAGTCCCAGACAGGGGCGGAGCTTGTCTTGGAGAGTGGGAATTTTTGTTAAAGGGCGGGGTTATCATTGGGAATGGTTCCATTTTCCAAGAAGTGAGGCCTGAAGATAAAATGGCCACTGATTTATAAAATGGTGGATTATTGTTCTATCAGTATGTAAATACCACATATTTTAATCTATCAATCATTGCATAGAGGTATACTATACTTTAAACAAGTTCACCCCCTCTACTATATTACATTAAAACCCATCCCTTCTCCCTCATCTTTTCACTTTGTGGGTTTCATTATAATTTTTTTCATATATATACATATATATGTTTCCTTACACCCCTCCTTACCCTCTCCTTACCCCCTCCCTGTGATCTATCCCCAGTCTCTCTTTTATACTCATGTCCAATTATTATCATTATTATTATTATAATTGTTATTTTAGGTCTAGATTCTACATATGAGCAAAAATGTGATATTTGATCCTCGCAGTTGGCTTATTTTGTTCATTTCACTCTTCTTTATGGATTAATAGTATTACATTATTTGTCTTTACCATGATATCTTTATCCATACATCTGTGATTCCAGGTTTATTCTGTAGCTTAACTCTTCTGAGTAGTGCTGAGCTAAACATGGCTACACATGTATATCTCTTGTATATTGATTTACACTCCTTGGGATATATACCCAAGGATGGAATGGTGTGGGCATAAGATAAGTTTATTTTTAGGTTTTTGAGGAATCTCCATACTGATTTCCATAGTAGTTGCACCAATGTACATTTCCACTACCAGTGTATGAGGGTTCCTTTTTTCCTGCATCCTTGCCAATATCTGTTTTTGTTTGTTTTCTTGATGGTTGCCATTTTCACAGGTGTGAGTTGGAATTTTAGTGTAGTTTTGACTTAGCATTTCTTTTCTTGCTAAGGATGTTGGACATATGTACTTATTCTGAGAACTCCAATTATTTGCCCATTCATTAATTCATTAATTGGATTATTTGTTCTTTGGTGTTTAATGTTTTTAACTCTTTGTATTTTCTGGCTATTTAACTTCACCTGATGAATGGTTGGCAAAGCTTTTCTCCCATTCTGTGATTTGCCTCTTCATTCTGGTAATGGTTTCTTTTGATTTGCAGAAACTTTTTAATTTCATACAATTCCATATGTGAATTCTTGCTGTTATTTCTTGGGCAATTGGAGTCTTCTTCAGAAAATAATTTTCTGGTTGATATCTTCAAATGTTCTTCCTATATTTTCTTGTAGTAGTTTCAAATTTTTCAAGTCTTGTATTAAGATCTTTGATCCATTTTGAATAGATTATTGTTTAGGGTCAGAGATAGAAATCTAATTTCAGGTAACCAATTTTCCTAACATTTTGTTGAAAAAGCTTCATCTTATCCAATGTATGGTTTTGGCTCATTTGTCTTAAAATGGTGTTAACATCACTGGTAAAGTTAGAATTATGTTGTATTTTGATTATTAAAGTTATGATTAAACTTGAACATTTTTGTTACATTCATTAGCTTCTTATTTGTCATTTTCTATATATCCTACATACTCTTCCACCAATTTCCTCCAAAAATTACACCTTGCATAATGATAGCACAATGACAGAAGCTGAAAATGGAAATCGATACAATTCATTGGCCTTCTTCAGATTTCACCAGTATTATGCTTATATATGTGCATTTCCTTGGCAATTTATAGTGTACATAGATTTCTGTGACTGACACCAAAATGTCAATACATAAGAATTTATCACCACAATATTTTTCATGTTGCTTTTTGATCATAAATAGTACCCAATTTGCACTCCACACCAGATTCCTTACCTCTGTAAAGAAGTAACAATTTCCATCATTTTTCTATTTCAAAGATGTAACATACATGAAATCATAAAATATGAAGCCCCTGGGGAACTTTTTTTCTCACAGACTATTTCCCTGAATATTTACTCAACTTGTTGTTTATATTCATACTCTGTTAGCTTCATTGCTAAATAAGAAATATTTTACAATATGGATATATCTATTTCTTTAACCATTCTTCCCCTCTTGCTCATCCAAGTTGTTTAAAAATACAATTGTATAAATACTACATAAATATACATGTAAATTTTCTGTGTAAACAGTGATTTATACAATTGCTGCAACATGTGACAATTCCATACTAAAATTTTAAAGGAACTGCTAATATATTTTTATAGTGGTTGCACTATTTTGCATTACAACCATAAACTCTGTGAATAACATAACTTTTCTTCACGTTTACTAGCATTATAATGTTAAGTTTTTTGGCAAATCTGGAAGCTAATGAAGTTGAACATGTTTTCATGGGTTACTTCTCATCATTTTTTTTTTGCTTATTTAATACCTATATCATTTTCCAATTTTCTAATTTAAATTTTAAAAAATTTATGCTGACTTATGAGAGTTAAATTTTGATTGATACAAAATTGAATGTACAAGGTACAGTGTGATGTTTTATTAATATATGTATACATTGTTCAATGATAAAATCAGGTTAAATAGCACATCCAGCACCTAATATATATTTCTTTTTGGTGAAAAATTCAAAGTCATCTCTTTTATCTATATTGAGTGAGAATATAAATTAGTTCAACCATTATACTGCAGAAAGTTTTATAGGTGTTTCTCAAAACTGTAAAAGTAGATGACCTGTATGATCTAGTAATTCCAATATTGTGTATGTATATGCAGGAAAGAAACTCAATATGTCAAACCAACATCTGCATGTCCATGTTTATTAATACATTATTCATAATAGCAAAGATGTAGAAAAAAACTTAAATGCCCATCAAAGGATAAATGGATGAAGAAAATGTGATATATATATATATACATATATATATGATGGTATACTATCTAATCATACAATGGTAATATATGGAATCAAATTAGATACATATCAAAAGATGAATGGATAGTGAAAATGTGGTGTGCATATACCATAGAATGTAATTAAGCCAAAAAAAGAATAATATGTTACCATTTGAAGCAAAATTAACGGAATGGGAAGATATTTTTTATTTGAAATGTCAAGCATAGAAATACATATACCACATGATTTTTTCATATGTGGATGCAGAAATACAAGCATAGAAGTGTAGAATAGTGATTTGTAGAAGTGATGGTGGATGTGGGGCAAAAGAGGAATGCATCTAAATATGTAGAAGTAATGTTAAGTTGCTTTACAGAAAAATTTGGTAACCATATTTCAAAAACATTCATAATTTATTCTTTAAATAGATGAGAGGCACATGAGGACTTCACACCCAAAATAATGACAAGGTGTTGGAAATGCTAATTACATTGATTTGATCACTGCACACTGTATACATATATTGAAATGTTACACAGTACTTGATAAATTTGTGAAACTGTTACATGTTAATCAAAATATTTTAATAAATGTCAGAGGAAATAGAAGTGTTAACTACTCTGACTTGATCTCTGTAGAATGGGTACTAGTGTGGAATTACCACAGTCTACAGTTAAAATAAGACCAAACAACAATATCTTAAAAGAGATTTGTAGGATTTCATTTTATGTTTAAACCCATGATATAATTTGAGATAAAATTTGTGTGAGTTTGAGGTTCAAGTCAAAGCTCAGTTTTAAAAAATACAAAATTACTTTAATAATATTTGTTGACACACCTGTGTGTCCACATTGAATTGCTCTGAACTTTTGATCAGTTTAGTATATTCCTGTTCTATATCTGAATTTTCCAGTCTATTCCATTAACCTATGTTTCTGTCCCTCAAGCAATACCAGTGTCTTGATTACTACTTCTGTATAGTAACTATGTGTTGAGTAAAGTGATTGCTATAATTTTCTTTCTACTTTTTAAGACTGTTTTAACTACTCTAGGACTTGTGGCTATCTGAACAAATTTTACAACACATTTGTCTGTATCGAAAAATCTGCCAGAATTTTTGGTAAGAATTTCAGTAAATGTATGAACCAACTTATATAGTTTGTATGCTATGTCTTCAGATCCAAATTCAGATTGAATTTCTCGTCATTTGTGTGGGTCTTCCTCAATTTCTTTCATTGGTACATTGTAATTGCCAACATACAGACATACTTACATTTTGTTATTGACTTTTATTTCCTATATATTTATTTTTGCATAGAGAAGATATTTGTTTTTCAAAATTATTCTACATATAGTGAACTTGCTGAATTTTTTTATTATAGGAGTTTCTTTTTATAGATACATTTGGGTTGCTTACAAAAGCAATCATACAATCTTCAAATATGAATGTTTTCATTTAACTTTGAAAACTGTTTTCTGTATCCTTTGTTTTCTTCTTCAGTGGTTACAGCATGCAGTGGTATGTGTGAATAGCAAAGGAGGGAGTGAGCATCTTAACTTGCACCCTATTTTAGGATTAAAATATTAAGAACTTCACTCCTAACTATGATAATCATATGTTTTTAACACATGTCCAGTACGACATTTAGGAAATCACATCCTATTTTTGTTTTTCAAGCATTCATATTAAGAAAGAGCAATGGACTTTTTCAAATGCCTTGAAATTTTCAACTCACATGACCAAGTGAGTTTTCTTCTTTAGAATATTAATATGTTGGATTTCATTAACTAATTTTTGAATTTTGGTCTGAAATCACATACCTAGAATAAATCTCATATTTCTTAGGCATATAATTCTGTTATGCACGATAGCATTCCATTTGCTGACATTTTGTCCAGGGTTTTGAACCAAACTTCATAAGCAATAGTGGTCTACAGTTTCTTTGTTATAATTTCTCTGACATTAGAGTACTACTGGCCTCATAATGTAAGCAGAATGTGACCCCTCTTATATTTGATGAATAATACTGTAAAAATATGAATGTAATTATTAAAATATTCAATAGAATTATTCAGTGAGCCACTTGTGAAAGAGGGTATCTTTGCCAGAGAATTACTTCAAATCCATTTTTAATGGATATAGGCAAATTCAGGTTACCAATTTCATCTTGTTTGAACCTGGAAGTTTGTGGTATTTGAGGGATTTCTCCATTTCTTTTTCATTGCTAAGTTTATGTGTAATGTCCTCTTTACCATTTCTTTATTACTATTTCAGTACCTACAGCACTTATAGATCCATTCCATGCTTTTTTCCCCCAAAATATTGATGATTATTGTGTTCTCCATTTTATCTCTTTTGACCAAGCTTCATCCATTTTATTTAATTTTTAAAACGTTTCCCACTCAGTACTACATTAACTGCATTACACAAATTTTGATATGCTATATACTAAATTGTAATTACTTGTACACGTTTCTTAATTTTTGAAGGTTAATTTTCACCCATTGTTTTGATTGATATAATTTTTTTTGGTGGAACTAGGTTTTGAACTCAGGACACCATGATTACAAAGGAGATGCTCTACTGCTTGAGATATACCTTCAGTCTTTATTTTCACCCACAGTTTTTTAGAAGCATGGTGTATAATGAGTCTTTGTAGATTTTCCTATTATCTTTTTGTATGTTGATTTTTTTGTCTTCCTACTTTTATTGAATTTGTTCATTACTTCTTTTTGGTTTTTAGGGTTGCCTATAGATATTGTCATCTGCAAAAAGGGGACAATGAATTTTCTTACTTTCTCTTCTGTTTCTTTTACTTGATAATTTTTTTTCTGGCTAGTACACCAGTAGTATATTAATTAGTACTAGTGCATGTCAGCCTTTTTATCTTTTACCTGACTTAGAAGGAAAAATCCTTCTAAGGATTTTTTCCTTATTGAATATGATGTTAGCTGTGGATTTATTACATATGGCCTTTATTCTGTTTTATTGTTGTTGGGTTATTATTGTTGTTGTTAATGTCTAGATAGGTTTCATAATAATAACAGAGCAGACTCTAATTATTTTTTTTTACTATAATTTTTTATTAGGATATATTCATTTTATGCCAGGTCTCACAGTGACAATTCCAATTAGACTTATATTGTATATCGTTTAAATTTTCCCCATCATCTCTCCCCCTCAGTCCCTTCCCCACACCACTTAAAGCAATTGCAGGAAGTTTCTTAGTACTGTTTCGTATAGGTATATAAACTCCAACCATATATCATCACCTTAATCTCCTTCTTTCACCTTCCACCTCCCACTTGTTTCCACCCACATACACAGACTGTACCTGTTTTACAGTCCTAGTTTTCGTTATTAAAATTTATATTGATGTTCAAAGGGGAGTCTCAGTATATGCCTGTTGTGGGTGTGCTTTACTTTGGTCTGTTCAACACATTCCATTATTCTCCCTTACCCCTTTACTTCGTATTCCTCAGTTTTCAACAGCTTTCAACACACATCTTTATATCCTCTATGTTCACATTTTATGTTATGTGATATTACTGATGCTATCTCATTATCTTTTCCTTTCCCTCTTTCCCAGAGTTTCATAGAGTAGTTCCACTGTTACAAAATGTTCTACAGCAGAGTTTGTATATGATCATGCTTGTTTTCCTGTATATGTTTATCTTAGATCTATCTTTCACATATGAGAGAAAGCACATGACTTTTGTGTTTCTGATCCTGGCTTACTTTACTTAACATGATGTCCTCCAAATACATCCTTCTACCACATGTCATTATTCCTTATGGCTAAATAAAACTCCATTTTGTATACATGCTGCAATTTCTTGATCCCTTCATCAGTTGTAGGACACCTGGTTTATTTCCAAAGCTTGACTGTTGTGAATAGTCCTCTGATGAATATCTGTACACAAGTGTCTCTACTGTATCCTGTCTTACATTTCTTTGGGTAGATGCCAAGTAGTGGTATCACTGGTTCTATCTGAATTTTTTTTGAGGAATCTCCATAGTGCTTTCCATAGCAGTTGTACTAATTTGCATTCACACCAGCAGTGTATAAGGGCTCTTGTTTTGCCACATCCTCTCCAGCATTTGCTGTTATTACCTTTGATTCTTGTCATTCTAACTGGGATAAGATGAAATCTATGTGTTGCTTTGATTTGCATCTCTTTTATAACCAGGGAAGTTGAGCACTTCTACATGTATTTACTGGCCATTTGTACCTCTTCCATTGAGAATTCCTCATTTAATTCATGTGCCCATTTCTTTATAGGGGTGTTGAATCTTTGGGGGTGAGTTTTTTTAGTTTTCTGTAGATTCTGGTTATTAGTCCATTATTGGATGAGTAGCTTGTTGTGGAAATATTGTCAGACGAGAAACCAAGTGACACTCTGAGAAGAAGGAGAATTCGGATTTTCATTTTATTTTATTTTATGCCTGTGGTCCCAGATGAGCTTGTAATCAAAATTTTGGGCCTCCAGCAGTGAAATCATAGTATTCTTATAGGGCAGTGAAGGGGATCAGGTTACAGGAACATGCTGGTCACTAATAGGTGGGTTCACACTGGGGTTAGGGACAGGGGCTGTTTTAGGTAGGAGCAGCAGGGATCCTGTTTCAGAAAGTCTGTTTACAGAAGAAGACAAAGATAGGTGGGAATGGGCTATTTTCTCCTCATGGGGCATTTTATCTTGGCCCTGGTCTCATTTTATGGCTTAAATAGCACTTTCTCATGTCCCACATCTTGCTTTGAGGCAATTTTCCTGTTCATTCTCCCCTTTCAATGCTTTTCCTTCTTGTGGACAAGTTTCTGGGACTCTTTAAGGTTTCTCCTGTTCTGAGGTTCTGTATTGGGTCACCAACAGCTGTAACTTTATTGCCTCCATTCGTGAGCTAATGAAGTGAATTATGGCATTAAGAATGCAAGGTCTGAATACCAGGGCCAGTAGGCACATGAAAAGAGGACCAGTCAAAGGGAATAGCCAGGAAGCCCAATTCCAGATGGTGCTCCATCTGTTCCAGGAATTTGCAAATTTCTGTCTCCTATGTGTGACCTGGTCCTGTAATTGTTGAGCCATGTCTCTGAATATTCCAAAATCATTCACATAAAAGCAACATTCTTCATTTAAGAAAAGGCAGAGCCCCCCTTTTTGGCAATGAGTAAGTCCAACTCTCTCTGATTTTGGAGGACCATTGATGCTAGGGAGTCCACCTGGTCCTGCATGGTCACTATGGACCCAGCACTTGTTCTATGTCATTTGTTAGGTCCACAGGTAACTGATTATAGTAGAAAGCCAATGAGGCTATTCCTCCTATGCCTGTTCCTAATCCAGCCTTATCCTCAATCCAATTATTAAAGGTATGTATTGGATAGCTGTCTTTGACCATTTGGCAAAGGTACAGGGAGGATCTAATTTTTAGGCACTGTGTTTACCTGGGGTGTGTGGAATGTTAATGTGCAAATACCCTTTCAGTTAGCTGTCAAGCACTGATAAGCAAGGGTCCCACATACAAAGAAGGTTCCTAGGCTGCGGCACCATGGTCTGTCAATGGCAGGGGCTGTACAGTTTTGGATTTGGGCACATTGGCTAGCAGCCAGTTCCCCCACTGGATTGTATCCTCTTGAATAGTAGATACAATTGGGGGCCCTCTGAGATAGCTGTTTATTGGTTACTTTGGCTTTCATGCTGGTAGAGTTGGGAGTAGCATCATGCATGCTCTGGTTAAGGGAGCACACTGGGGCTACTACATAATGGAGAAGACCTGAGGGCAGGCAGAGCCAACAATAACCCCTGCCAATGGTGGGTTCATAAGATTAAGGAGGTGGTGCATTGCATTTAACAGGTTGTAGAGTTGGGGTTCCAAGTTAAATTTCCCTGTCCTAGAAGGAAGCCTTAATGGGGGTCATGGTTGTGGCATATCAATATATTTTATAGTCTTGTAGCTGCCTAGGTAATCATCTCTGGATGGCCTCTCTGTATCTGCAGCTTTTCCCTTTGTAGACTGATATGGGGATGGGGTGGTCGGAGAGGTTGCCCAGACATAACAAGGTTTATTTCCTCCTCTTGTTATTTCATCATTCCATGCATTTAAGGAGTCCCTGTCTTTCTTCCAGCAAACTATCTGTCCTATAGTGCCTTTGTTCTTGCAGGATCCCACCAGGCCTGTCAGTTTACCCTTATGATAAATTGTCCTTCCTCTGTACATTTAGAAATCAATGTGCTGCATACAAGTGACAAGTACTGGTAATACGTGAAGGCATGTTGTAATTTTCCCTGGAAGGAGGGAGGTTTTATGCAAACTGAGCAGTCATCCTGGCCTCTAGATTGGACAACCTTAAAATGTAATAGACTCAGAAGGCAAAAACACATCAGAGACCTCATGCCTGAGACTGGGGTCTGGGCTACAGATAGCACTAAACAGCAGTAAGGCTTCCTACTATGAGGAGATAACAGGAAGCCACCAGTAATTTTTGGCCTATATTCCAATCCTGGGGAGCAGTAATGGCCAGTCTTAGTGCAAACACTGTTGCAACAATGCTAATCAGCAGGATGGGGTAAGGGTGGCAGAAAGGAGAATACATTTATGTCCTGGCAGGTGAATCCTCAGGCTCCCACCATGCATTGACCAACCAATTTCCAGGAAGTGGCTGGAGCAGGGCTGGAGCTCTCTCAGGTGATAGCATGCTGTTGTGGTGTTCTCTGGAACCTCAATTTCAGTGGGTTAGTTGGGTCATGGATTGTTTGCCACTCACTGGTGTCTGTGGGGACTGCTGCCTTCTTTATTTGGGATTGGTGAATCCAGGTAGTGATACCTGTAATTTTAATAGCCACAGGAGTTGCTAATATTACTAGATGGATACTCGTCCAACTGGGTTGGAGTGGTTCCTTTTACCAATCTTTTACTCATACCATATCTCCAGGTTGGTGGGGATGGGTCCAGTTACCCTTGGGGATTGGGGTCCTTTCTAAGACTTCCTGGGAGATGTGATGTAAGTCTTTTCCTAGGGCCTGGAGATGTCAGGACATGTTTAGATTTCCAATTTTCCTAAGGTATGGTCTGAGCCTGTTTATTATGGAGGGGGTCTGCCATAGATAATCTCAAAGGGTGAGCAGCCAGAGTGTCTAGGAGTAGTGTGCCTGAGCATGGCCAATGGTAGCATGTCTATCCAGGGGGATTGTGTTTCTTGACAGAGTTTGGCTAAGGTAATTTTGAGGGTCCAATTCATGCACTCTACTTTCCATGAACTCTGAGGCTTGTATGCTGTGTGGAGCTTCTATTTTATTTTCAAAATTTTAGCGAGGCCCTGGACTACTTCTGCCATGAAGGTTGGTCTGTTGTCAGATCCAATAGAAAAAGGGAGCTCATATCTGGGAATAATTTCTCTTCAAAGGGACTTTGCTACATCTCGTGTCTTCTCTGTATGTGGTGTAAGCCTCAACCCATCCTGAGTTAGTAAAGACAAGGACCAAGTGGTACTGGTATCCTCGACAGAGCTTAACCTCTGTGAAGTCCACTCCCAGGTCCTCAATAAGTCTAGCCTGCTGGAGTATACTTCTTCCATTACCTCTTCACAAACATGACCTGGGGGCTCTTCATCTGTTGGCAGAAAGGTGGCAGGATTTAAAGTTCATACAGTTTCAAGTCTGACTAAAAGATTCACACATTGTAGTCCCTGGTAATGGGCCATTCTGAAACTGGACAGGCATTTATGACCTTGCCTATTCATTAGGGCCATGACTGCATGAGGAAACCTTGACATTAATGTCCTGTCCCAGGGTGAGCTTGTTGGCCACCCTGATTAGGGTTACCATTGCAGCCAAGGCTTGAAGACATGGAGGCTACCCTGAGGCCACTGGGTTCAAGCACTTTGACAGGTAAGCCACCGACCACTGCCATGGACCAACCATTTGGGTGAGGACCCCCAGAGCTGTGTGATTTTTCTCACAGACAGAGATTGAATGGTTGCATTACATATGGCAACCCTAATGCAGGGTCAATGGTTAACAGTCTCTTTTATTTATTTATTATTTTAATTCATTTATTCACATGTGCATAAATTGTTTGGGTCATTTCTCCACCCTGCTCCCCTCCCCCACCCTCTCTCCTCTTCTCCCCCTCAGATCCAGGCAGGTCCTGTTCTGCCCTTATCATAATTTTGTTGAAGAAAAGATATAAGCATAATAAGGAAGACAAAGCACTTTTGCTAGTTAAGGATAGCTATACAGAAATTCCTAACATTGCTTTCATGTACTCATGTGTTACGACCCATGTTCACTCAACTCTAACTGATCTTTACACTGGTTCCTGATCCCCTTCTCATGATAACCTCTGTTGCTTTAAAGTTTCTGTATTAGTTCCTCTAGAGTGGGGACATCAAATGCTTTCATGTTTTGGGTTTTCTATCTATTCCTATATTTCCTGTATGTGTTCTCCCCTTGTCATGTGATCCAAGTCCAATCACATTGTTGCATTTGCCCTAGATCTAAAGTCTGTATATGAGGGTGAACATACGATTTTTTTGTCTACTGAGCCTGGCTGACCTTGCAAATGATAAGATTTCATTCTTCTTCATGGCTGAGTAAAATTCCATTGTGTATAAATACCACATTTTCTCAATCCATTCATAAGTAGTGGGGCATCTTGGTTGTTTCCATAACGTGGCTATTGTGAATAGCACTGCAATAAACATGGATGTGGAGGTACCTTTAGAGTAATCTGTGTTGAATTCCTTTGGGGATATCCCCAGGAGTGGGATTGCTGGATCATATGGCAGGTCTATGTTTAGATTTTTAAGAAGTCTACAAATTTTTTTTCCAGAGTGGTTGAACCAGCTTGCATTCCCACCAGCAGTGGATGAGGGTTCCTTTTTCCCCACATCCTCACCAACACATGTTGTTGGTGGTGTTTTTGATGATGGCTATTCTAACAAGGGTGATGTGGAATCTTAGTGAGGTTTTGATTTGCATTTCCTTTATGGCCAGAGATGGTGAGCATTTTTTCATGTGTTTTTTGACCATTTGAATTTCTTCTGTTGAAAAGGTTCTGTTTACTTCAATTGCCCATTTCTTAATTGATTCATTGATTTTTAGGAAAGTTTAGTTTCTTAAGTTCCCTGTATGTTCTGGTTATCAGTCCCTTGTCTGATGTATAGCTGGCAAATATTTTCTTCCACTCTGTGGGTGGTCTTTTCAGTTTACAGACCATTTCTTTTGTTGTGCAAAAGCTTTTTAATTTTATGAAGTCCCATTTATTCATCCTATCTCTTAGTTGCTGGGCTACAGGGGTTCTACTGAGAAGTCTTTGCCGATACCTATTTGTTCCAGAATGTTTGCTGCTCCTTTCTGTAGTAAAGTAGTTTAAGGTCTGATATTTAGGTCCTTGATCCATTTTGAATTGATACTAGTACAAGGTGATAGACATGGATCTAGTTTAAGTTTCTTGCAGATGGGTAACCACTTTTCCCAACAACATTTGTTGAAGAGGCTGTCTTTTTTCCATTGTATATTTTTGGCACCTTTGTCAAAAATGAGGTGGGTGTGGTTGTGTGGATTCATATCTGGGTCCTCTATTCTGTTCCACTGGTCTTAATGTCTGTTTTTGTGCAAGTACCATGCTATTTTTATTGCTATTGCTTTGTAATATATTTTGAAGTCAGGTATTGTGATATCTCCAGCATTGCTCCTTTTGCTGAGTATTGCCTTGGCTATTCATGGTCTCTTGTGTTTCCAAATGAAATTTAGGGTAGATTTTTCAATCTCTGTGATAAAAGTCATTAGGATTTTGATGGGGATTGCGTTAAACATGTAGATTGCTTTTGGTAGTATAGTCATTTTTCCTATGTTGATTCTACCGATCAATGAACATGGGAGATCTTTCCATCTTCTGTACTCTTCGTTTATCTCTTTCTTTAGGGGTTTGTAATTCTCCTTGTATAGGTCATTCACATCTTTTGTTATGTTTACTCCCAGGTATTTGATTTTTTGAGGCTATTGTAAATGGAATTGTTTCCATATATTCCTTCTCAGTTTGTTTGTTGTTGATATACAGAAAAGCTAGTGAGTTTTGCAAGTTGATTGTATCCAGGCATCTTGCTATAGCTGTTTATGGTGTCTAGGAGATTTGGAGTAGTTTTTGGGGGGTTCTTTAAGGCATAGAATAATATCATCTACAAACAGAGATATTTTGACAGTTTCTTTACCTGTTTATATTCCTTTTATTTCTTCTTGTTGCCTAATTGCTCTGACTGGGAGTTCCAGGACTATGTCAAATAAGAGTGTGGATAGTAGGCACCCTTGTCTTGTTCCTGACTTTAGGTGGAATGGTTTCAGTTTTTTACCATTAATTATGATGTTGGCTGTAGGTTTGTCATATATAGCCTTTCCAATGTTGAGGTACATTCCTTCTATTCATTCCTAGTTTTCTTGGAGCTTTTATCATGAAGTGGTGTTCGATTTTGTCGAAGGCTTTTTCCGCATCTATTGAGATGATCAAGTGGTTTTTATCTTTGCTTCTATTAATGTGATGTATTACATTTATAGATTTGTGTATGTTGAACCACCCTTGCATCCCTGGGATGAAGCCAACTTGGTCATGGTTTATGATTTTTTGATGTGTTGTTGGATTTGATTTGCCATTATTTTATTAAGGATTTTTGCATCAATATTCATTAAGGAAATTGGCCTGTAGTTCTCCTTTTTGGAGGTAACTTTGTTTGGTTTTGGGATGAGAGTAATATTGGCTTCATAAAATGAGTTAGGCAGTGTTCCTTCCCTTTGTATTTTATGGAACAGTTTAAGGAGATTTGGTACTAGTTCTTCTTTAAACGACTGATAGAATTCAGCTGTGAATCCATCAAGTTGTGGGCTTTTCTTTTTTGGGAGGCTTTTGATAACTGCTTCAATTTCTTTTTGTGCTTTAAATATATTCAGATGATTAATATCCTCTTAGTTCAGTTTTAGGTGGTTGTAAGTTTCTAGAAATCTGTCCATTTCTTCAAGATTTTCAAATATATTAGATTATAGGCTCTCAAAGTAGTCTATGATAATTTCCTAGATTTCTATGGTGTTTGTTCTTATTTCCCAGTTTTCATTTTTGATTTTACTGATTTGGGTTTTTTCTCTCCTCATTTTAGTCAGGTTTGCCAGGAGTCTGTGAATCTTATTTAGCTTTCCAAGGAACCAGCTTTTTGTTTTATTGATTCTTTGTATGGTTTTTTTGTTTGTTTGTTTCTATTTCATTGATTTCAGTCCTTACTTTAATTATTTCTTTCCTTCCTCTTGTTTTGGGATTTGCTTGTTCTTGTTTTCCTAGGAGTTTGAGCTGTAGTAGTATGTCATTGATTTGAGATGTTTCTGTCTTTTAATATATGCACTCACGGCCATAAACTTTCCTCTCAGAATTGCCTTTGCTATGTCCCATAGGTTCTGGTAGGTCATATTTTCATTTTCATTAAATTCCAAGAAACTTTTATTTTCTTCTTTTATTTCATCAATGACCCATTTGTCATTGAGCAATGTGTTGTTCGGCTTACAATTGTTTCCATGTTTTTTTACTGCTGTTTTTGTTATTGATTTCTAATTTTAATTCATTATGGTTAGATAGAATGCATGGGAGTATTTCTATTTTCTTATAATTGCTGAGGCTTGCTTTGTGCCCTAAGATATGATTGATTTTGGAGATGGTTCCATGGGTTGCTGAGAAGAATGTATATTGTGCACAAGTTGGTTGAAATATTCTGTAGACATCAGATCTATGGTGTGATTTAGTTCTGGGATTTCTTTATTGATTTTTTGTTTGGATGACCTATCTATTGGTGAAGGGAGGTATTATGGTCTCCCACTACCACTGTGTTGGAGTTTATATGTGTATTTATTTCCTTTAGAGTATTATTGATGAAATTGAGTCCATTGACATTGCGTGCATAGAGGCTGATAATTCTTATTTCCTTTTGGTGTATTTCCTTTTTTATTAGTATGGAGTGGCCTTCTTTATCTCATTTGACAAAAGTAGGTTTCAAGTCTACTTTGTCTGAGAAAGATATTGGTACTCCTGCCTGTTTTCGGGGACCATTGGCTTGCTAAGTCTTCTTCCAGCTTTTCACTCTCAGCCAGTGCTTCTTTCTGTACATAAGGTAGGTCTCCTGTATACAGCAGATTATTGGAACTGCCTTTTTAATTCAGTTTGCCAATCAATATCTTTTGATGGGGGAATTTAGTCCATTAACACTCCATGTTAGTATTGATAAGTTCGTGGTGATACCTGTCATGTAGTTGTCTTTGTTGAAAAGGGTTTGATTGTATGTAGCTGAATCAGTGTTATTCTTTACTTTCTTGCCTTTCCTTCTCCTGTGGCTTGGTATTGCATGTCCTTTCATGGCTTTGTTTGCTTTCATTTTGTGTGTGCAGAATTTCTTGGAGAATCTTTTGTAGTGGTGGCTTTGTGGTCATATATTGTTTTAGTTCATTTTTATCATGGAAGACTTTTATTGTTTCATCTATTTTGAATGATAGTTTTGCTGACTATAGTATTCCAGGATTGAAGTTACTTTTATTCAGTGACCAGAAGACCTCACTCCATGCCCTTCTTGCTTTTAATGTTTTTGTTGAGTAGTCTGCTGGATTTTGATGGGTTTACCTTTGTATGTTATTTGTTTTTTCTCTCTTACAACCTTCAATATTCTTTCTTTAGTCTCTGTACTTGTTGTTTTAATGATAACATGTCATGTGGTAGTTCTACTTTGGTCAGGTCTGTTCGGTATTCTGGAGGCTTCCTGTACCTGAATGGGCATAGTTTTCTCTAGATTTGGGAAATTTTTTGTTATTATTTTGTTGAATATATTATGCATCCCTTTTGCTTGCACCTCTTCTCCTTCTTCAATGCTCATGATTCTCAGGTTTCGTGTTTTGATGGAGTCAGTGAGTTCTTGCATTTTCTTTTCACAGGTCTTAAGTTGTTTAACTAATAATTCTTCAGTTTTCCCTTTAATTACCATTATATCTTCAAGTTCTGAGATTCTGTCTTCTGTTTGTTCTATTCTCTGGAATGGCCTTCCATTTTGTTTTGTATTTCAGTTTATTCTTTTTTCTGAGGTTTTCCTTATCGTGGGTTACTTCCTTTTAATATTGTCAATTTTTGCCCTTAATTTATTTATCTCTCTATTTATGGTGATCTCTGTTTCAGTTTGGTATTTATTTAAGGTTTATATGATTTCATTTATTTGTTTCTGTGTTTTCTCCTATTTTAAAATTTTGTTGTCTGTAATTTCTTGAGTGCCTCCTGTGCATTTTGGTTGACCATGTCTGTTAACATCTCTATGAAATTTTCATTAATTACTTGTAAGATTTCTTCCTTCAGATTGTTCTTGTGGGCTTCATTGGGTTCCTTAGTATAGTTTATCTCTGTTTTGTTTTAGTCTGGTCTGGGTATCTGTTTTCTTTATTTCACTCTAATTCCTATGCTACTTATTTTTGGGGGGAGAATGGTTTCCCTCCCTTTTTCTTTTTCCCATATTTCCACTATGTACCATTTTTATCCCTGAACTATGTATAATTTAGTATTTGCTGGGTTACAGTAACAATATTAACAAAACCAAAAGAGAAGGATAAAAAGGAGAAAGAGGAGGAAAGATAAAAGTAAGAGAGAAGAGAGGAAAAGATTTAAAAATGGACAAGATGATGAGTGATTAAAGAGCAAAGCAGGCAGTAAATCCCTTAAAGAAGGGGAGAAAAGAAAAGAAAAAAAATCATCAGGCCTGGAACAGTAGAATTGCAGTCTTAGTTGTTCTGATGTTACTCCTTTAGCATCCAGACCTCTTTGTGTGTGTCTCTTAGGCAGGTTTGGAGCCCTTCTGTGGCAGTTGGGCTCCTACGGGCCGACAGATAGAGGCCTTTTGATGAGGCAAACTAGCAGGCCTTTGGAGCATAGGCCTGGCTTGGCTGAATGTCATGGGCCAGTGGAGTGCATCATGTATGTCTGTGGATTGCCAGCTTGGCAGGCTTTAGGGGCACAGTTCTGTACTCATTTTATGGCTTAACCAGCAATTTATCATGTCCCGTAACCTGCTTTGAGGCAATTTTCTTGTTCAGCTTTCAAAGATTTACTTCAATTCTGTGGGCTGTCTTTGGAGTTTGGTGAATGTTTCCTTTGCTGTGCAGAAGGTCTTTAGTTTGATGCAGTCTCATTTGTTCACTGTGTCTCTTAGATGCTGAGCATTTTCAGTTCTATTTAGAAAGTTTCTCCCAATACATTTCTGTTCCAGTGTATTCCCTACTTCTTTTCAGAGTTGTTTCAGAGTTTCAAGCCTTAGATTAACGTCTTTGATCCACTTTGAGCTGATTTTGCTACACCGTGAAAGACAGGATCTAGTTTCAGTCTTCTACAAGTGGATATCCATTTTTTTTAGCAGTATTTGTTGAAAAGGCTGTCTTTTTCTCCATCATGTGTTTTGGGCTCCTTTGTTGGAGATCAGTTGGCTATTGATGTGTGGGTTTATTTCTGAGTCTTCTATTCTGATCCATTGGTCTTCCTGTCTGGTTTTGTGCCAATTCCATGTTGTTTTTATTGTTATGGCTCTGTAGTATAGTTTGAAGTCAGGTATTGTGATGTCTCCTGAATTGGACTTTTTGCTCAGAATTGCTTCAGGTATTTGAGGTCTTTTGTATTTCCATATATGCTTCACAATTGCTTTTTCTATTTCTGTGCAGAATGTCTTTGAAATTTTGGTAGAGATTGCATCGAACATGTAGATTGCTTTTGGTAGTGTGACCAATTTCACAATGTAGATTTGATTGTTCCACAAGCATGGAAGATCTTCCCATCTTATGATGTCTTCAATGATTTCTCTCTTCAGTGATTTATTGTTTTCATTAAAAAAGTCTTTGGTTTCTTAAGTTAAATTTATTCCAAAGTACTTTATTGTTTTTGAGGCTAATTTAAATGGGATTTTTTCCCTGATTTCTTTCTCTGTCTGTGTGTTGTCATTATATAGAAAAGATACTGATTTCTATGTTAATTTTGTATCCTGCTACTTTTCTGAAAGTATTTGTGATTTCTAGAAGTTTTTTGGTAGAGTTTTGGAGTCTCTTAGGTATAGGATAATGTCATCTGCAAATAGGGATAGTTAAACTTCTTTCTCTATTTGAATCCTTTTTATTTCATGCTGTCATACAATTGCTTTGGCTAGGAATCTCAAAGCTATATTGAATAGGAGCAGATAAATTGGACAGCTCTGTCTCGTTTCTGACTTTAATGGAAACAGTTTCAATTGTTCTCCTTTTAGTATTGTGTTGGCTCTAGTTTTGTCACATATAGCCTTTATTGTGTTAAGGAACATTACCTCTATTCCTACTTTCTTCAGTGCTTTTATCATGGAAGGGTATTGGATTTTATCAAAGGGTTTGTCTGTGTCTATTGAGAGGATCACATGGTTTTTGTCTATGCTTCTGTTTATATACTGTATTATGTTAATGGATTTATGTATGTTGAACCATCCTTTTTTTTTTCTTTTATTATTCATATGTGCATACAAGGCTTGGGTCATTTCTCCCCCCTGCCCCCACCCCCTCCCTTACCACCCACTCTGTCCTCTCCCTCTCTCCCCCACCCCCTCAATACCCAGCAGAAACTATTTTGCCCTTATTTCTAATTTTGTTGTAGAGAGAGTATAAGCAATAATAGAAAGGAACAAGGGTTTTTGCTGGTTGAGATAAGGATAGCTATACAGGGAGTTGACTCACATTAATTTCCTGTGCATGTGTGTTACCTTCTAGGTTAATTCTTTTTAATTTAACCTTTTCTCTAGTTCCTGGTCCCCTTATAAAACTGACTTGTTGATGGTTTATGGTCTTTTTGACATGCTGTTGAATTATGTTTGCCAGTATTTTGTTGAGAATCTTTTCATTTATATACATTAATGATAATGGTCTATAATTCTCTTTTCAAGTTATATCATTTTTGGTTTTGGAATGGGTGTAATACTGGGTTTATAGAATGGGTTTGGTAATATTTCTTCCCTTTCTATTTCCTGGAGAAGTTTGAAGAGTATTGGTGTTAGGTCTTCTTTAAAGGTTTAGTAAAATTCTGGCATGAATCCATCAGGTCCTGGGTATTCCTTTGTATGGAGATTCTTCATTACTCCATCAATTTCATTGTATGAAATAGGATTATTTAGGTGGTTAATACATTCTTGGTTCAATTTTGGTTGGTTTTATGCAAATAGGAATTTATCCATTTCATCTAGATTTTCCAGTTTACTTGAATGTATGTTTTCAAAGTACTCTGTCATGATTCTCTGGATTTCATTGGTACTTGTGGTGATGTCCCCATTTTTGTCTCTGATTTTATTAATTTGAGTTGCTTTCCTCCTTCATTTTTTCATGTTGGCTAAGGGTTTATCCATTTGTTAATCTTTTCAAAGAATCAACCTTTTGTTTCATCAACTCTTGTATAGTGTGTTTGGTTTCCACCTCATTTATCTTGGTCACGATCTTCTTTATTTCTCTTTGTCTACTGGTTTTGGGTTTGGTTTGTTCTTGTTTTTCTAGGACCTAAAGATGCATCATTATATTATGTATTTGAGAGGTCTCTTTTTTTGATTTAGGCACTTACAGCTTTAAACATTCCCTTTAGCAAGGCCTTTACTGTGTCCCACAAATTCTGGTTGTTTGTACTTTAATCTTCATTGGATTCTTGAAAATTTTTGATTTCTTCCCTCAGTATTTCTGTTACCCATTGGTTTTTTAGTAGTGTGTTATTCAGTCTCCATGTGTTTGAATACTTTCTTGGGTTTCTTTTGTTGTTGAGGTATAGTTTTATTCTGTTGTGATCTGATATGATGCAGGGGGTTATTTTGATTTTCTTGAATTTGTCAAGACTTGCTTTGTGTCCTAAAATGTGATCTATTTTGGAGAATGTTCCATGGTCTAAGGAAATGAATGTGTATTGCCTAGTTGTTGGGTAAAATACACTGTTGATATGAACCATGACTATTTGGTTTAATGTGTGGAGTACCTCTGAAGTTTCTTTTTCTTCTGTCTGGATGACCTATCTATTGGTGATAGTGGAGTATTCAGCTCCCCACTACTAGTGTGTTAACATCTATCTGTGCTCTTAGGTCCATTAGAGTTTTTTTAAATGTAGATAAGTGCCTCTGTGTTTGGTGCATATATGTTAAGTATTGGTATTTTCACTTGATGAATTGTTCCTTTCATTAATAAAAAGTGACCTTCATTGGCTCTTCTAATTGATTTTAGTCTGAAGTCTACTTTTTCAGATATAAATATGGCTACTCCTGCCTGTTTATGGGATTCATTTGCTTGAAAAACTTTTTTTTTAGCCTTTGACTCTAAGTCAGTATTTATTTTGCTTTTCAGTAAGATGAATCTCTTCTATTCAACAAATAGCTGGGTCTTGTTGTTAACCCAATTTGCTGTTCTATGACTTTGGATTGGTGCATTGAGACCATTTACTGTCAGTGTTAATAATTCTTGTTCCCACATTGTTAGTTTACCTATTCCTTGTTTACTGGTCTCCTATTTTATTTCTTGAGTCTTCCTGTGTCTCACTCTACCTTCTTCTTGTATATGTAAAAATCTTTTAAGTCTCTTCTGTAGTGTTGACTTTGTTGACATAAATTCTTTTAGTTTTTCCTTGTTGTGGATGGTTTTAATTTCTCTTTCAAAAAGCAGGGTCAGTTGTGCTAGGGAGAATAGTCTTGGTTAACAATTGCTATCTTTCAGGGCCTTAATTATGTCTTTCCATCACCTTTGTGCATTTAGAGTTTAAGAAAAATCTGTTGTTATTCTAATGGGTTTGCCTTTATATGTGACTTGTCTATTCTCTTTTTCAGCTTTCAGAATTCTTTCTTTGTTCTGTGTGCTGAGTGTTTTGATTATGATGTGGTCCTAATGGTTTGGAGTTCTGTAAGCTTCCTGCACCTGGGTGACATTCCCTTTCTCAAGGTTAGGGATTTTTTCTGCTGTTATTTTATTGAGTAGGTTGTCACTACCTTTAGTTTATATTTCTTGACCCTCTTCTACACCCATGATTTGTAGGTTTGGTCTTTTCATAGTGTCCCAGATATCTTGCATGTTCCATTTATGTTTTCTTAGCATTCTTTCCTGATCTTTTACTATTTATTCTGATACCTCTACTTTGTCTTCTGTTCCTCATACTCTGTTTTCAACTTGGTCCACTCTGTTCACCAAGCTTTTGATTGCAGTATTTATTTGGGATATTGACTTGTTTATTTCAGATTGATTTTTTTCAAGGTTTTCATATCTTTATTGATTTACTTTTTTATATCCTATATAATCTTCTTAATTTCATTCATCTGTTTGTTTATATTCTCTTTGAGCTAATTTAATTCCTTATTCACATTCTCTTTGAGGTCAAATACTAACTTTTGTGTTTCTTCTTTGAGTCTGTTTATAATTTTTACTATTTATTTGCAATTCATTCCTGGTAGCTCTTCTTCTAAGCAGGTATTTGGAGCATTATTGGTGGAATTGGGTTTTGATGGAGAGTGGTTGTCTTGCTGTTTCATTATGCATTGAGATTTATGCACATGAAGTTGTTTTTGGTTAGGCTTTTAATTCCTTGTGGCCCTGTGGTTGGGGTTTTGAGTTTTCTCATCTGAAACTCCAGCAGTGTTCCTCAGAGAAAGGTATTCTGGGTTCTTGTGGTAGTGCCAATTACCTCTTTTATTTCTTTAGTGAGGGTGCTCAAGTTCCCACTTTTTCATGTGGGTGCAGGGGCTCTCCTGCAGTCACAATGGCAGTGTTGTGTGCACTGTGGTTTCAAGCTTCCTAGCATCAGTAGAGTAGTGGATTGTCACTCAGTGGCAAGATTTGGGGTTTCATCTCTTGGATAGGAGAGACATGACTCTTCTGCAAGGAAGTGAAGACTGACTCCCTGTGCTTCTGTTGACCTTGGGGGAACAGGGCTTCTTGTGTTGCCTGCAGAGTACCAGGTTATAGCTTTCCTCTACTCAGTGGGGAATCTGGCATTCTTGCTCTTTGATGAAGGGATGAGGGCTCTCCACTGTCTGGGACTGTGGCGAGTGCTGAGCTTCCATGTTCTGTGGGAAATGAAGCCTCCTAGCACCAGCAGAATCTGTGCCTGGGGTTCACTTAGGTGTATGGAGTTAGGCTCCTAATTTCCTGCACTGGTTTCAGAGAGCATAGTTCAGTGGCTTTGCTGCCAGCTTGGCTCTGGAGAACCAAGATTGAAAGCAGTGGGATTTCTGTGGCCTAATTTCCCACATGGGCTTCAGAGAGTGTGGATCAGGCTCTTCTGCCATCTCTGCTCTGGAGTACCAAGCCTGTGATCAGCAAGAGTTCTGGGACCTAATGTCCTGCCTGAGCTTCAGAGACCACAATTCTGTGTTTCTGCTTCCAGGGTAACCAAGCCTACTGGCTTGCACCTTCTGTTACCTGTGGAACAGTGGGAGCTGTAGGTCCTCCTTACCCGGGGGTGCCAGTTACCTTTACATTTCACAGTGAAGGCAGCAGGTTATGTAGTGGGGGGAGTGTGGATTTCCACATTGCTATGTATGTTGACAAGCAGTATTTATTGCCAAGTGAGTGCTGAGCAATGGAGCCTGGAACCGCACTGCAACTTCAAGGGCAGGGGATCAGGCATATTGAGGTACAAGTTCTTTCAATTCTTCCCGTGATTAGTGGCTTTTCTATTTGCAGATTCAGAGATGGCTTTGCTTCTTTCTGTTTATGGGGACCCTATGGGTGCCTTTTGTGGTAGTTAGTTGCAGCTGGGCTGTAGAGCAGTCAACAGTCTGCCATCTTCACTTTTTCCCTCATTCTAACTCTTTTTAAATTATTGAACTTGCTTTGTGTTCCAAGATATGGTCTAAATTTGTGACTTTCCTTTTGTACTTAAAAAGAAGTGTGTATTCTATGATTTTTAGATTGAGCATTCTGTAAATATCTATTACATAATCTTGGTGTTCATTTCTTCAAGTGAAGATGGCAGATTGTACTTAAAAAGAAGTGTCTATTCTATGATTTTTAGACTGTGCATTCTTTAAATATTTATTATATAATGTTGGTGTTCATTTCCTCAATGTCTACACTGATAATTCTATAAAGTAGTTCTATCAATAACAATGGTTAGTTGTGGAGAACCCACTTTGCATGCTTATTTATTCACATTTTGCTTCAAGTATTTTGAAGCTCTGTTTCTTGATGCATCCACCTTTAGAACCATTATATCTTCAAAAATTTGTATTATTATGAGCATATAGACCTAAATTTCTTAGCAATTTTCTTTGAAGTCCATTTTATATGAAAGTAATAAAGCTGTTTTTATTAATTGGCATAATGAAATCATTTACCTATCATTTTTGAAAATTATATATAATTACATTTGTAGTTACTTTCTTATAAACCACATATAGTTGTGTAATCTTTATAATCCATTCTGACATTTGTATTTAATTGATAAATTTGGAACATTTAGGTTATTAGACCATACTTGACCATTAGATTCTTCAGGTTATTACATTTAAAGTAATTATGGATGTATTAAGGGGGCTTCATTCTGTCACTTTATTGTTCATGTTCCATTTGTTTCCTTTATTTTTGTCTTGGTTATTATTTTGCTTCTCCTTTCTTGACTTCCTGTATGTTACTCAAACTTGTTTCAGAGTTCCATTTTGTTTTATTTATAGTGTTTTTGAAAATATTTTTATATAGTTTTCTTGGTTATCCTTTAGACATTTCTATTTAAATATGCAATGAGAATGACATTTTACTATTTCATATTAAGTACTAAAACTTTTAAATCCCATTTATTACAAAACTGTCTTCATAATTTCCTCTATATGCACTGTGCACCACATCTTATACTTTTTATTTCCTCATCAAACATCATTTAGGAAAATGATAACAATATTTTTGACAGTTTATGTGTAGTTAAATATTTCCATTTTGATTGAAAGAGATGGTGATTATAAAAAGAAAAAAGAATTTCTAAAGTTCTTCAAACTTGAAACACACTGATGTAACTACTGAGCTGCAAATGTAATATATTTTTATGATCTATTTCAAGAAGTAAAAAGAATGACTTGTTCGGGCTCTAGCCAGAAATCAGACTCCACAAAATACAGATTACTTGCACTTGTTTATACCTAATGAAGGTAGCCAGAATGGATTTCAAAATTGAAACTGATGACTCTTTTTCTCTTCCATTTTCTCTCTTAAAAACCAAAGTATATACTTGGAGTGGTGGCTCAAATCTTTAGTTGTATATACTTTGGAGGCAGAGATCAGGAGGATTGTGGCTCCAGGTGAGCCTAGGCAGAAGGTCCATAAGACCCCATCGCAACTAACAAAAAGCTGAGCACAGTGGTATATGCCAATTTTATCAGCTATGTGGGAACTGTATACAAGAGAATTATGGTCAAGGCTAGCCAGTCATAAAAGTGAGACCCTATTTGAAACATTCCTAAAGCAAAGAAAGCTGGGGGCATGGCTCAGGTGATGGAGCATCTGTCTAGCAAGTGCAAGTCTCTGAACTCAAGCCTCAATCCAAGAAAAAAAAGGACTAATTTTTCAAAGACTTTTATCAGTGTATTTTAGAACAGATTAATTCTTCACTCATAGTCATAGGACCCTCAATGTACTATTTTCAAGAATTGGTCGTACCCAGAGTTATATCACTAGATTATTTAGATGAGAAAATTTGAGCCAATGCGAATTTGGATTTTAAGGTGGTGAGAAAATAGATTCAGACATTGATACTTATATTGGTAAGACCAAATATATTTTGTACCTGTGACAGAAGAGAATTTTTTGTGTCCATAGGGAAGACAGTACTAGGTAAAACATGGCCACAGTGATGTTTATGCCTTAATCTCTGCATGTGTGAGTATTTTAATTGATAAGATTAAAAAAAATTTGCACATGTGATTTAATTCAAGGACTTTGAGATGAGGAGATTATTATGAATCACTCTGGAGGGGTCAATTAAACCACTCAATTCTCATAAACAGAAAATCTAACAGTTAGCAATAAATTCCTTGTAATTACAGAGAGAATGTCTCTCCATTTATTTACCATTCCATTTTTTTTTTTGTAAAACTTTCAAAGCAGAAGTTTTGGGATGCTTTTTGAATTTTTTTCTACAGTATTTTGCCTTACATTTCAAATAGTGTTGTAAAGTTGGTTTCATCTTAATTAGCTTATTGTGTATTTATTTTGTATTTTGAAATTTTGTTGAATTAATTAGTTCTCACAGAGTTTTTGAGAATATTTTGTGATTTTCAACATATATAGTCATATAACAAGTTCTTAGTAATAGCTTTTGCTGAAAGGCATTGACTCCTCACTTGAGCTCCAAAGTTAACTAAATGCAGGAGAAAATCTTTGAATCAATGCCTCCATTTTGAATCACATTTGTTCTGAGCCACTCTCTCCTACCTTGTAGCCACCTTGGATTCCAGAAAGTACAGAAATGATGAGTAAACGTCTTGTGAATGAAATCAATGCTATGTTCCTGGCAACAGTAATTTAATTGTCCTAATAAGGCCCTGTCTTACAAATTTTGAGATGCTTATCAATGGGGCTATTCCTTTGATCACCAGAACTTTGACAAGGACTTTTGTACTGACTCTAATTCTTCCTGAATTAAAATCTAAATCTCATATCTGAATATAGGCTGGAATGCTTATTCTGCTTCTCATAATACATGCATGACATGTAATAAACCTCCTTTCTCTACCCTCGACCACTACTGCTCTCTTCATTTGGCATATTGGAGATCATGCCTATACCTGACATTGGAACCCCAAGAGTTAGACCTCTGTCCTAGAACTTTGCTTGCAACCATGCTATCTATAAATATATATTGACTTTTTCCATCCAAAATCAATGTTTCTTCTTTCACATCTTCCTGCCTCCCTCCCTCCTTCCCTTCCTTCCTTTCTTCCTTCCTTCCTTCTTTCTTTTCTTCCTTTCTTACTCCCTCCCTCCCTCTTTCTTTCTTTCCTTTTCTTTTCTTTCTTGCTTTCCTGTTCCTTCCTTTCTGGTTTCTTGAATTTTTTCTTTGGTGATTGAATCTCAGACTGAATACATGCAAGTATGTGCTCTACCATTAAACTACACCCCCTGTTTTCTTTCTTGATTGCAGTGGCTATATTTTCCAGTGAAATATTAAATACAAAAAACAAGAAAAGAAAGAACAGACTACTTGCTTTTAGTGTATCTTAAGGAAAATATATTTTTGTTTACTGACTTTCCATACTAATTTTGTAGAGCATGCATTCCCTCTACCACATGCCCAATGAAATCTCTTAGTAGTTACCTGATGTTTGTTCAGGAATTTCCTCAGTTATGTTAATGAGATAAGCCTGTCACCTTTGCAGAATCTTTATGTTTAAGGAATGTACTCTTTTGATTGTGGAAGCAGTTAATAAATTTACTTCTCCTTCATGTACTGTTTGCCCAATGACTCAAGATTAGACATAGGAGAGATACTGGGTACCTCTCAGTCCTTTTCTGTCCATATGTACGGCCCTTTGCATGGATGGTATGTGTGCTTAGTAGAGCATAAATTACTCATAAATAAATATACCTAGATAGTTTATCCTCTATACCACACACAAAAAATGTTTGGGGGTTCTGGAATTATATAATAAGGTGCAGAAAACAATAACTGTTGAAAACTATTTTTAAAATGTTCAATCATTTAAAATCTGAGTGAGTCATAATAAGTATTATGGCAAATATGTATTTAAGAAAATGTTTTAAATCTCAGAGTTTTTATTTTATTTTTTTGGCAGTAGTGGGGTTTGAACCCATGTCTTCACACTTGTTAAACAGGTACTCTATCGCTTGAGCCATGCCTCCAGCTTTTTTTGCTCTGGTTATTTTGGAGATAAGATTGTGCGTTTTGCCCAGGCTTGTCTGAACTCTGATTTTATTTTAAGTTTCCCACCACTTCTCAGTTGACAGGCATGTGCCACTACACCCAGCTTTTTTCCATTGAGATGGGGGTCTCCAAAATTTTTAGCCTAGACTGGCTTAGAATCTCAGTTTTCCTGATAGCAGCCTCTTGCATAGCTGGGATGATGAGTGTACAAGTATGGCCAGCTTTTGGTTGAGATGAGGTCTTGTGAAATTTTTGCCCAGGTTGGCCTCAAATGATAATCAACCCAATCTCAGCCTCTAAAGTAGCTAGGATTACAGGCATGAGCTTGCTATTGGAAAATTTTTGTGAGCTCATAGCATTTGAATTATGATTGTTTCTAAAACCATTCTCTGTAATGTGGGAAAAATCTCTACTCTGTCACTTTACACTGGGTTAGTGAGCCAAGAATATAAGAGTTCATTTGATTCCAAGATTGCATCTGATATCAGAGCTTCAAACCAAGGGAGATAGGCAGTTTAATTACTTTTACAGTTTCACTTGCTCAAAAATAATATTTCTCAAACTTCAGTACAGGTAAGTATGACATATAGGACAAGTGTAACCTAGGTGCATAGAAAACATAAGGAGGAAGTAATAATGAATATAGAAGAAATATATGAAAATAGAATAAAATCACAAAATGAAAGAAACCAAAGTTTGACTCTACAAAGAGATCTAACAATTGATAAATCTTTAGCTTAATGTATTAAATCAGAGAATGGGCATGGTAGTACATGCCTGTAATCCTAGCTATCAGTGAGGTGGAGATCAGGAGATCATGTTTTGCCAGCCTGGCAAAGAGTTAATGAGACTCATCCCAACCAACAGCTGAGTATGATGGCACACACCTGTGTCCAAACTAAGTGTGAGTAGTAGATATTGGTCTATGGCCTGCCAGGGCAAAAATACAAGACTCTATTTGAAAAATAATTAAAGAAAAAAGAGAGGGTGAGGGTAGTGGCTCAAATGGTAGAGTACCTGTCTGTTAAGCATGGTGCTCTGAGTTCCCCAATACAACACCTTGCAAAAACAAAAGGCATGTATTCCGAAAACTGAGGTTGAAAGAGTGTATATTGGGGTCAATATCATATAACTAAAATTTTAAAGAGTGAAGAAAATGAGTGAGATTGAATGTTAAAAATTAAATCATCTGGACAAAATGAAATAATTCCTGGAAAAATACAAACAATCTCAAACAATGCATGCATATATGAATAAATTAATAAAAAAATACAAACAACCCAAACTATCTCAAGATGAAATGCAAAATCTGAGTACTTTTATAAAAAGTGAAGAAAACTCTATGGGAGAGGAGAAAGAATAGTCAGGAGTATGAGGCCAGCCTAGATTAGATGAAGACTATTTAAAAAAAATGAAAAAAGGACAAATGTGATGAGAATAAGTTAATAATCAAAAATTTCACTTAAGGAAAATCCCATAGTTAGATGGCTTCACTGGTGAATTAACAGCTTTTTCACAAACATTTTTTGAAACCAGAGTGGGAGAGAACACTCCTCACATCACTATGTACTGCTAGTATTACTCTGATACAAATTGCAGAGCAACACATCTCAAGAGAACACTACTGACAACTCTCCTTTATGGATACATATTTAAAATACTGAAAAATACTGGCAAAATTAATCCAGGAATATATTTAAAAAGCTATAATCAAATTTGATTTATCTCAAAAATATCAAGTTGGTTCAATATATGAAAAACATTAATCTAACCTGAAGAAATGCCAATGTACACATAGGAAGGAACCTCCCCTCAACTCCAAGACATGATCTTTCTAGTCAAAGGTACCTGAAAATGGAGAGATTGCAAAGAAAATATCTGTTTAATTACTCTAATTCAAACAATTACCACAGAAAGAAAAAAAATCTCCAATGGTTACAAGCAAAAGCTGAGAGAGAACCCTATGTTTCTATCCATATTCAGCAGCAACACATACAGATTTCTTAGTCAATTTGGGATATTATATCAAAATACCTAAGACTGGGTAACTTAAAGAAAGCATAAATTTATTATTTTTAAATCTGGAGACTGGGAGGACACTGATTATAGGACCAGCATATTCTCTGTATAGTGAAAGGCTGTTCTTCATTGATATTGCCTTCTGTTTCTTCATGTAGTGGAAGTGGTGAATAAACTCCCTCAGATATCTTTTATAAAGGCATTGATTGCATTTTAAATGGTGGAGCCCTCATGACCAATCACATCTTAAAGTCCCCACTGCTTAATACTATAACACTGGGGAATATGTTTTTGTTTTGTTTTGTAGAACTGGAGTTTCAACTCAGGGTCTTGAAGTTGCTAAGCAAGCACTCTATCCTTGAGTCATCTTTCAAGTCCTTTTTGCTTTAGTTTATTTCTCAGGTCAAATCTCACAATTTTGCCTAGAGCAGCCTTAAACCATGACCCTTACTTTTGCCTCCCACATAGCTATTGATTACTGACATTCATGACGATGTCCAGCCTTTTGGAGATTAGGTTTTAACTAATGAATTTGGGGAAGATACACAAATACAGACCATAGCATTCTGCTTCATGACTCTCAAAAATCTGTCCCTTTCACATGTATATTAATTCCATCCCAATATGCCCAAAATCTTCAATAATCCGAGTGTCAAGTTTACACTCTAAGTCTAAAATCTCATCTTAATACTATTTAACTTGGATATGGGTGAAACATGGAATGTGACTTATCCTGAGGCAAATTTCTCTCCAGTTATGAATGGTTGAAATCAAATAAACTATGTACTTCCAAACTGAATAAGTCTAAAAGAAGGAAGGGATAATTAGTTCCAAGAAAGTCCAAAGCTCAGTAGGACAAACAACAGTAAACATTAAGTCTTCATTTTCTTGACTGCATATCCCACATTTTGGATATTCTGGGACAAGTGTTGGGCTTCCAAGAAACCTGGGTTCTTCATGCCCATGGTTTGACTTGGCACAACTCACAGCACCAGTCTTATTAGTTGGAATTTAATGCCCACAACTCGCTGAAAGTGAAATTGAATGCAATTAACAGCAATTTCAAAAGATTTTGCAAAATTATGAGAGTACCAGGGAATGGCCTTGCTCTTATGTTGCACTAGACATTCATGTGGTAAGAATTTATAGTGGGCTCACCCCAATAGCTCCAGTACACAAGGCACTAATAGTCTAATTAGTGCATTAATAGTCTAATTAATGCACTAATAGGTACTTCCAAAAGGTCCCACATCTTAATAATATTGCATCCCAGATTACCTGAAAAATATATGAATTTGGAGAAAACACAAGCATTCAGACCATAGCAGCAGCTGTCCCTTACAGCAATGTACATATCAGAAAAGTCCAAGTGGATAAATGAGATTTTAATCTCTAACTGGAATTAGAAATCCCCAACGAAATCATGTCAGGAGAGACCAAGTGGAAGCCTATGTGACTATTTGTAAGGTATGTATTAGATAAAGAATGGATAGAAATTAATGAAACAAAATCCTAGAAATTTACTTATGTATATTTAACTGATCTTTTACAAAGGAGCAAAAGAAATGCAAATTTGAAAATATACTCTTTTTAACCAATAACACTGGAACAACTGGGGTTCCATGAATATATTTGTATATACATGTTTAACAAATCTAAACAAAGATCTTACATTCTTCTCAATAATTTACTCAAAATGGAGCACCCTTTTAAATATAAAATGCAAAATTATAAAATCCCTGCATGAAAACACAGGAAAAGTTATAAGCTTTAACTTACTGTTTGATTCCAACTATATGATATTTTGGAAAAGGTAAGAATTTAAACTCACAGATGATAACACATAAAAAATTATAGATGATGTTTATTTTAGGGTTCATTTTTGCTGCTATATATTTTATATATTTTATGACTTTGGATTTAAACTTGCTCTAAATAATGTCTATTAAAATCATATTCATTTTTATTCTACAATTGGTTACACTGCAACTTAAATTAAAATTTTAATACTGTCATAGTTAGTTATGGTTGCTATGACAAAATATCAGACTAGGTGGATTAAACACAAAATAGTTGGATTACTTATAATTATTTGAAACAGAAAGTGGAAGCAAACACACCAAAATTTTGTATTATGATATACTTATGATAATGAAAAATATGTGATTCCTTTGGAGGCATATGTACATACATAAATGAAACAGAATCAAAAACTTGGGAGTAACACCTTCACAATATAGCCAACTGATATTTTTCTTTTGTTTTTTTTCAACTTTATTGATGTTAACTTGACAAAAAAATTGTGTATATTTAAAGATGTACAACACAATATTTTGATATATATATCATGAAATGACTACCATGACTAATTAACCTTATATAGCATACTTTTACTAAAAAAATTTATGGTAAGCTAATTAGTAAATTTTAACTATACAATACAGAATTATTAACTATAATTCCCATGCTATACATTGCTTCCATAGAAATTATTCAATACACAAGGCTCAGCCATTGTATCCTTTGGTTAGCAGATTTTAATTCCCCCCAGCACTAGCCCGTGGCAGCCACCACTATTCTCTCTGATTTTATGAGTTTGATTTTTTTATTGCACATATAATTGGGTTTATACAGTATTTTTCTTACTGAGTTTTGGATTACTTCACTTAGTATAATGTCCCTTAGTTTCATTTGAATGTCCTTGAATCACAAAGGGAAGGATTGCCTTCTTATGTGAAATTGAATAACATTCTTATGTACAAATATACATTATACATAATATATGAAAATATTTAGATATTATTACCATATATTCATATACTAATACATTATATGAAGAATATATATTATAAACAATGTAACACATATTATTTAATGTATGTTATTTTACATTGTTTATTGATATAAGTATATATTTATTATATATAGCAATATATTGTTAAATATGTTATAAAACATTATATATAATGAAATACATACTATTGCACAAAATATTGTATATTATTTCATAAAATATATGTCAATGTAATATAGGATATATTGATATATAATATTAATATAATGTATAACAAACATGTTTATACATATAAGGTATAATACCTTATTTATTGTGTATCATGTATCATGAATTAAATACATTATGTATTATGCATACATATATACATATATATAATACTAGTTATAATACATATTATCTCATGTTACCATTTTATTCACCCATTCACCAACTGATGTATGTTCTGGTTCTTTCCATATCTTAAATATTATAAATAATTCCATATTCTAATTGGGTTTGTTGATGTCTGTAAGAAATCCTGTTTAATGTATATACTGAAAGGATGAATTCCTTTGTCATAGAGTAGTGATATTCTTAATGTTTTGAGGAAACTATACTGTTTTCCAAGAGAGTTATACAAATTTTCACTACCAAAATGGTACAAGGATTTCTTTTTCTCCTCATCCTTGTCAACACTTGTTATCTTTAGTCTTTGGGATAATAGCCTTCCTTAGATATGTGAGGCCATATAACCACATGATTGATTTGCATTTCCCTGAGGATTATTGATGTTGAGTACCTTCTTATCTTCATTTGGAAAATATTTCTTCAATTTAATTGGATATTCATTCTCACTAATTCTCTTCAACATAGTATTGCATATCGTTACAACAATTAAGCAATAAGGGAAACAAAGAAAATCCAAATTTTAAAAGAAAGCATAGAACTATCTTTTTACAGATGATTCAATTATTTATGCAGAAATCTCTAAACATTTAACAATAAAAATTGTTAGATTCAGCAAATGTATCCCTTAAAGTTGTAAGATGCAAAACAAATCTGCAAAAATCAGATGTGTATACATATAGCACAACCTAACAACAAAAGAAATTAAGAAAACAATCTCTTCTATGGTAACAAAGGAAAGAGAAAAAGGTGGTAACAAAATAAAGAGCAGAAAAGATCAAACAAGTTAATGGCATATACACTAAAAATAAAAGAATGTTGATGGAAGAAATTTAAAAAAAGATACTGATGAATGGGAACATATTCCATGTTCATGTATTGGAAGAATTAATATTTATTCAGCTCTTCATACTTTGCAAGGTGATACTTAGTTATTGTATTGCTTGCAAAATATTTATGGCACTCATTACATAAATTGAAAAAAATCTTAAAATTTATATGTAACTAGAAAGACCATGGATAACCAAATAATTCTTTCTTAAGAAAACAAACCTGGAGATGTCAAACTTACTTTTATAAAATTATGTGATTCATGTAAAGTATTGAAAACTTTATGTTGGCATAAAAATAGGCATGTTGCCAAGTGGAACAGAATCAGGGGTCCCAAATAAACCCCCATATCTACAGTCAACAGACCCTTGACATGGGTGAAAAGAACACATATGAGAAAAATGTTGGTCTGTTCAATAAGTAGTATTGGGGATTGTGTATGTCACACAGAAAACAAATTTGGACCATTTCCTATCACTAAAATTTTTTTTAAAAGCCTCAAAATTTATTAATGGCTTAAATGCAAGACATGAATTTGTAAAACTGGTAAAAAAGAATTCTAGGAAATACTTGGTGACATTGCTTACAGCAATAACTTTCTATATGATCCCCAAAACACTATAAAAAAAAGTAGAAGTAGGTAAGTCAGAGAGAATCAAATGAAAAAGCTGCACAGCCAAGGAAACAACCAATTGAATGAAAATACAACTTATGAAACAGAATAAAATATTTGCAAACTTTACATCTGATAAGGGGTTAATTTCAAAAATATATAAGGATCTCAACTCTATAGCAGAATATAGTCAACAGCTCTTTTCTTTCTGGCAATGGGGATCAAACCCAGGGTTTTGCACATCATAGGTAAGCACTGTACCACTGAGCTATATGCCCAAGTCAAGGCAAAAGTTGACAAAGGTGAAAAATAAATCCTGTGGAGGAAAAATATGAATTTTAATAAATGATTCTGGAGAAATTGGGAATCAAATTAAAAAATGAACATCAAACTAAATTTCATACATTTCCTTAAAGTTAATCCAAAATGGATCATTTATATTATTACAGTGTGGATATAAAGTGCCTCCCCAAAAGGTTCAGGTATTGAAGTGTTGGTCCTCTGCTGTTGATCCTAATTTGGAATGTTCTAGAAACTTTTAGATATGGGGCCTACCTGTAAGAATTATATCACTAGGAACATGTTCTTAGAGGTGGGCTTATCTTGTCCTTATCCCCTTCCTCTTTTTTATCTCTTCCTCCTATCCAACATGAGGTGAGTAGCATCTGATACATAGTCTCACAGACATGGAAATCTGCTCCACTACCAGCTCCAGATCAGTGAAGCCAAGAATTATGGACTGAAAATTTTCAAAACATAAGTTAAAATAATTATTTCTCCCCTTAAGTTGCTTATGCCAGGTATTTTGCCACAGAAACAGAAAGTCTGACACACACATAAAACTTTAAAAATGTGCATGAAAAACATAGAAGAAAATACTTAGGACCTATCATTTTTCAAGAAGTTCTTAGACATGAAACAAAAAACATAACCACGAAAGGAAAAAAGTCAACATGTTGGACTTCATGAAATTTAAAAAATTTCTTCTGTCTAATGCTGATAATAGCTATTTGGAAGGCATGTATTTGGAAAAGTAGTTGCTTAAAATATCTAAGAAATATCTAAATTGAAGAATGAAAAGACGTAACCTGTCCAATTACTAATTGGAAAAAGACACTGGAACACCTTTCAGTGGATGCAATATGTGGATCACAAACATAAACACTTGTTCAACATTACTAGTAATTACACAACTTCAGCACACATGTCAGAAGAATCAAATTAAATTAATTAGGATACTAAATGCTTGTGAAATTTTATATATTCTGGGTCTCTCATACATGACTATTGGTCATGTAACATGGTAAATCATCTTGGGAAATAGTTTCTTAAAAAATTCATACCACCCACAGTCATCCTCATGACTATACAATAAATAAGGAAATTTTCCTTGTCAAAAACTTGTATATTAATGTTCAATGCTCTTTTATGTGGAACAGCCAAAAATTGGAACCAACCAAAATATCACTTAACAAGAGAAAAGTTCAACAAAATGTGGAATTTTGGCAAAAAGAAATACTACACACCAGAAAAAATGAACAGAATATGAAGAAATGAAACATTTGGATAAATATCAAGGTCACTGTGTTGAAGGTAACTAGGGTTAGAGTGATTTTAATTGCAAAAATAAAAAAATTATTGTGATTTTCTGGTGATAGAATAGTTGTCTACCTTAATTGTATGAAAAGTTAAAGGAATCTAAACATGTTACCAAGTATCACAAGATAATACATACTCATTGTTGCCAATGTATCAGTTATATAAAATGTAATTATGAGGGGGGGAATTGGGTGAAGGATGGCAATACTTCTATGTACTATTTTTGCCACTTTCTGTGAATTTAAAATTAATTTGCAAAGCTATTGAAAATTGAGCAGAAGACTGAAACATACATTTTGCCCATTGGCATAAGATATTTAGATGATTAAGCACATGAAAAATCTAATTAGACTTTTCATCCCTTATCCACAGAGAATACACATCAAGACCCCCAACTGATTCCTGAAAATGTGGATAACACCAAACCCAGTATTATTGATGTTCCTCAACTTATAATGGTGTAATATCTTGACAAATTCAAAGAAATTTGAAAATAATCTAAAACAAAATATGTTTAGTACACCTCACCTACCTAATGGGCATCACAGCTCGGCAACATTGTATACTTGTACAATATTCATTATTTACCATCATGATTGTGTGACTCACTGGGACCTGCAGCTTGCTGCTACAACCCATGGTCACAGGAGAGTATTATGCCACATATTATTAGCCTAGTAAATGATAAACATCAAACTGTTGCTTCTACTGAATGCTTTTGTACAATTATAAAGTCAAAAAATATTAACTCAAGCCATTGTACAACAGGGACCTATGGTCTATGCTTCTTATTATACTTATGAACCTATGGTAAATTTAATTAGGAACAGTAAAAGAATAGCAATAATAAGCAATACAATGAAACAAAAATAACACAATACAGCCATTATTGCAATATACAGTAAAATGTAAGTTAACATTTATAAACTATTAATAACTTGAATTTTTGAATTTTCTCATTTAATATCTTTACAAGATGTTTAACTCTGAGCAAATAAAATCAGAAAACAATGCCAAATAAAATGAGGGACTATTGTGCCTTCAAAGAGTGAAGAAATAAGCTATACTATATATGTACAATGGAATTATACTCCAACATTCTACTAATATGTGGAAGATCTTAGAAGAGTCATTATTATAGATGAAAGAGGTAGTTTTGAAAGTTTAAATATGGCATGGCTTTATTCATATGATATTCTCAAACAGAACACTATAGAGATAGGGAAAAGATCAATGGTTTTCTAAGGTTTAGTGTTGTGGCATTGATGCACCACAAATAGACAATATAAGATCATTCTTTGGGGAGTATTAAAATTGTTCTATATTCTGATTGTTTTGTTAGTTTCAGGAGTTAATATATGTGGTATATTTTCTTGAACTATATAATATACATAAATGAAGTCTATTTTAATCTGTTGTGTTTAATGAAATAAAACAACTGACTTTACATTGAGTGATTACTTTCATGGACTCTATTCTATTATATCAACCCATAAATTCATCCACATTTGTCAATAATACACAAATACTGCAGCTTTAGAGAAAATCTTGAAATTGGGTAAGATTTTTCTAAATTTGCTATAATTTCCCCTGTTTTTGCATTTAATTATTTATTTTAGAATGTTCTTTATTTAGACATAACAAGAATGAAATTCAACCATTTGTGATAACATAGATGGAACTGAAAATCATTGTACTATGTCAAGTAAGCAAGGTATAGAAAGGTAAATACCACATGATATTACTCATATGTGGAATCTTTAGAAAGAGTTGACCATATAAGAGCTTAATGGAATGGTAGTTACCAGAAGCTGAAGAGTGTGAACGGATGGCAGAGTCTGGTCAATGGGCACTGAGATACAGTTAGATAAGAGCAATACACTCTGGTGAATTATAGAAAAGGGCAGTTATTACAGATCATAGCAATGTACTGTATAATCTAAAAAGCTAAAAGAGGGCTAGAGGCATAGATCAACTGGTGGAGTGTCTGCTAACAAGTGTAAAACCCTGAGTTCTAAACACAATTCCACTTTAAAAAAAGCTAAAAAAAGATTTTGAAAGTTTTCAACACAAAGAAATGACTGTTTGAGAAGAAATGACTGTTAGAGAAGACATTAAAATATTGCATGTTACATAACTAATATGTGTAATTGTTATTTTTATGTGGAAATTTAAAATCAATTTTATTAAAAGATAGAAGACAAAAATGGAATATGCTTATCATATTTTTGATTATAATATTTGAAATCATATTGACTTTAAAATCAATTAAGGTAAATCTCTACCTTTATAAAAGTGATAGGATTCAAAGTACATGCATAATATATCTATATCTATAGATATTGTTTCTCCTAACTACTTAAGTTTCTATGGGATTTAATTGTTTTTTAATTGAATGTATTATTTAGAAAAATACTCACATACAATTGTGAAAAAATGATATAGAGTTTCTTTGAATCTTTTGCATATATCCCAAATGATAAAATTTTGAAAAATTATAGAATGAAAACATTCTCAAATTAGTCGTGTGGAGAGCTCAACATATCCTCTAGTGAAGCAACCATAACTTGCAAAACTTATACATTAACAACTGACATTTAAAGTATCTATAGGGAGCAGAGAAGATGGTGGCTGAGTAAGATCTTCAGGAGATGGATTCCCTCAGAGTTGCCAAGTTGAAGAGATACACATACTCCAATCTGTTCCTATAATAGCCAAGACAGCCAGGTGAGAAGACATAGTGTACACATACATTTTAAAAGGATAACTCAAAAGTTAGGAATGAAGGAGATGCTCAGTCAATCCCCCTCCAAACAGTTCTTGCTTGGGTTGGGGAAAAGAGTTAAGTTCACAACTTAGATTTGAAATAGTGCACCAAGACCACTGAAGTGAAAGCTATTGCTGAGCAGAGCTGCATGACCCCTGCTGCCAGGCCAATAGCCACAGACTGAGCCACTGGAACTGCATTTGTCCAGCCAACTGACTGCCTCCACAAACCTCCTCCAACATCAGATTGCAAAACAGTAAATAAGATTTCACCTGTAGGGGTGCAGTACACAGAAGCTAGAATGGGACATTTTCTTGGAGCTTGGTGTCAGAATTGTTGCAGGATGAAATCCAGCACTTGGTAGAAACTGATGGCCCCATATGGAAACCAGAGTTCATAGATGGAGCCCTGGCACCTGTCAGAAACATGTGCACTGATAGAACAGACTCCAGTTTCATTTTGAATCATTTCAAGTTTTGAAATGGGACTAGAGTACACCTGTGCTCCTCCAAAAACTGTGTAGAATACCATGGGTGTGAGACTCTTGGAGTGACACAATTTAGCATCAGACTTGGCAAGGTAATGTTTCCACCACTTGCTCCTTGATCACCAGTGAATGCAGGTGAGGATGTAGAATTCTGGTGGTTAGGACCTGATGCTGAAGTTTGGCCTGCATCACTACCCGCTGAGGTGTAAGATTCAGTGTATCTCAGAAACTGTGCAGAGCTTTGCAGCTGAGTCTCAGGCATGGTCCAGCTTATAGTCAGCCTCGCTGACCAAGGGACTGCTTCTTAAATGCTACCTCAACCTTAGACATCATAATGTGTTGCAAGTCCCTGTTTCCTGAGAGTGGGACACGGTAATAAATACAAGAATTTGTCCCAGAATTTAGAACTTAAAAGGTTAAAACTAATGCTATTCAGAGCCTAACAAACCCCATCTTCATGCATATGTGTGGAAACCTCTGGAACAGCTTCCATTCCAGGGGAAGACACATAACATCAGTTTACTTGACTTCTAATTTACCTACCATCACATGTGACTGGTTGCAGTAGTGTTGTGACATAAGTCAATCTCACCATGAGGTAACCCTAACAACATAGGCCTGATCTACTTTAGACTTGTGCTCATCTGGTCAGGATATGGGCTTCAGGTATGACACAGATTGTTGGCATTCATTGCCATAGGTATGATATAAAAAACTGGGGTGTATCCATCTTTAATGATTCTTCCGAGAACCAGACAAAACCCCACAGTGCCTGATGACAGGACCATAACTGTAAATGAGGCAACAGGGCATAATCTTGCCAAAACAGGCTTATGTGGAAAGACTATCCTTCATAGGTATTTTCTGGATCTTTCTGAATTACACACTAACAATTTATTTTAAGAAAAAAACAGCCAGGCATTGGTGGCTCATGCCTATAATCCTAGCTACTCAGGAGGCAGAGATCAGAAGAACCTTGTTTAAAGCCAGCCAGAGCAAATAGTTCCATGAGACCCTATCTTAAAAAACCCATCACACACACACAAAAAAAGATAGACTGGTGGAGTGGCTCAAGGTGAAGGCCCTGAGTTCAAGCCCTAGTATCACAAAAGCAAAACAAAGAATAAACAGTTTAGATAGCCTTTTTTAGTAATGAAAATACACCAAGAGCAATCACCAGCAAATCTGAACCTGGGTTCCATCCAGTGCTGAAACAGAGGAAGTTACTACAATCTTAGTGAAAATAAGAATTCTGCTTAGAATTTAGGGGAAAAACAGTCATGAATAAAGGCACATCATAAAGATTGGAGTAAAAAATATGTATCCTTCAAGTCCCAAATGATGTTGCATATCAACAAGCATCGTGAGCTGTCAGAAAACTATGCCGTCACTTAATGTCCAAGGTGTGATAAACTGACAAGATATTAATCAATATGGGAGAATTCTCATATAAAGAATTTAAGAGGAAACTCAATGTACTTAATGAAAGCATAAGAAACCTAGTCGAATAAAAAATGTGACCTAAGAGAAAATAGCAGGATATATCAAACAAAAGAAATAATAATCTTGAAAACAGGTTGTCTAAAAATTCTCAGTTGGACGAGGTTAAAGAAATGAATAAAGCATACAGGAAAATTGGGAAAGCAGTAAAAGAGCAAATATTCAAGTTATTAGATTTTAAGCTCAATTGGAATTGGGATTTCCAATTGGGAGAAATATTATGTAAGTCAGATTATTCTGCTGTGGAGAAATTAACTTAAGGGAGGAAAGATTTATTTGTGCTAATAGTTCCACAGATTTTAATCCATAGTTGCCTTGGGACTCAGAGAAGATGACAATGGTAGCATAAAGTGGGAGAGGATCCTGACTTCTTGGCACCTGAGAGAGATGAGAGAGTGAGAGCAATCGAGACAGAGAAAAACCATGGCAAGTATAGCCTTCAAGGACACATCCTCAATGACCTAGCTCCACCAAATAGGCTCCACATATTAGTTTTCACCATGTTGAAAAGTCTATTCACCTGAGTCTATCAAAGGATTAATCTGGTGATGAGGTTAGAGTTCCCATGATCTAATCTCCTCTAAACACTAGATTGGGGGACAAGCCTCTTATTCATGAGTCTCTGGAAGACAAATCATATCTAAACCATAATAATTATTCAAAGAAATAATAATCAACAACTTCATAGATATAGAGAAGAATGCAAAGCAGGAAAGTCAAAGGTCATTTGTCAAGTTTCACTTAGCCAAGTTTAACACAAAGCATCTTATAAACAAGCTTTCAGATATGAAAAATAAAGAGAATATTTCATGCTGAAAGAGAACAGAAACAAAACATTATGAAACTTTTCAGCAGAATTCTTAAAAGGACAGGGGAAAGTGGCATGAGATTTTATTAGTACTGAAGGATTAAAGCTTTCTTATTTTTTAGATTTAAATCCATTTATTGAAATGTCATTTTATAGAACCTGTACAGACCACCTCTTTTCTATAAAATCTTTTTCAAATTTTTATATCTTTACATGTATATTGGTCATACATCGTTTATTACTTTCTTTTGCTTATTGATCTGTCTAACATTTCTAGTACTATACTGAATAGCATTCATGAGAGGGCATACCCTTGTCTTGTTCCTGATCTTAGAGGGAATGGTATCAGTTTTTCACTTTTTACTCTAATGTTGGGTATTGTTTTCCATATATAGCCTTTATTATGTTGAGATAATCTTTCCGTACCTAATTTAGTCAGAGTTTTATCAAAAAGAAGTTTTGAGACTTTTAAAAGCTTTTTTGTATCTATTGAAATGATCATTTCATTTATGTCATTGATTCTATTTATGTGCCATACAATTAAGCAAATTAATTTTACTGTAATAATAAATCAAGGAAGAGATGGAGGAACACAGGAAATATCTACAATGTACAAAAACCTATGTTATGCAACAAATTTAGTAATACTGAGGAATATTATAACAATATATCCAAAAACTGCTGGGAAAACTGGTTAGCAGCCTGCAAAAATCTGAAACTAGATCCATGTATATCACCCTATACCAAGATTAACTCAAAATGTACCAAGGATCTTAATATCAGACCACAAACTCTAAAGTTGATACAGGAAAGAGTAGGAACTACTCTGGAGTTAGTAGGTATAGTTAAGAACTTTCTCAATGAAACCCCAGCAGCACAGCAACTAAGAGATAGCATAGATAAATGGGACCTCATATAGCTAAAAAGCTTCTGTTCATCAAAAGAAATGGTCTCTAAACTGAGGAGAACACTCACAGAGTGGGAGAAAATATTTGCCAACTATACATCAGACAAAGGAATTAAAACCAGAATATCTAGGGAACTTAAAAAACCAAATTCTCCCAAAACTAATGAACCAATAAAGAAATGGGCAAGTGAACTAAACAGAACTTTCTCAAAAGAAGAAATTCAAATGGCCAAAAAACACATGAAAAAATACTCACCATCCCTAGTAATAAAGGAAATGCAAATTAAAACCACGCTAAGATTCCATCTCACCCCTGTTAGAAAAGCCATCATCAGCAACACCACCACCAACAGGTGTTGGCGAGGATGTGGGGAAAAAGGAACCCTCATACACTGTTGGTGGGAATGTAAACTAGTACAACCACTCTGGAAAAAAATTTGGAGGCTACTTAAAAAGCTAGACATTGATCTACCATTTGATCCAGCAATACCACTCTTGGGGATATACCCAAAAGACTGTGACTCAGGTTACTCCAGAGGCACCTGCACACCCATGTTTATTGCCGCACTATTCACAATAGCCAAGTTATGGAAACAGCCAAGATGCCCCAGCACTGACGAATGGATTAAGAAAATGAAGAAAATGTGGTATCTATACACAATGGAATTTTATGCAGCTATGAAGAAGAACGAAATGTTATCATTCGCTGGTAAATGGATGGAATTGGAGAACATAATTCTGAGTGAGGTTAGCCTGGCCCAAAAGACCAAAAATCATATGTTCTCCCTCATATGTGGACATTAGATCAAGGGCAAACACAACAATGCGATTGGACTTTGAGCACATGATAAAAGTAGAGCACACTAGGGAGGGGTGAGGAGAGGTAAGACACCTGAAAAATTAGCTAGCATTTGTTGCCCTTAACACAGTGAAACTAAAGCAGGTACCTTAAAAGCAACTGAGGCCAATAGGAAAAGGGGACCAGGAACTAGAGAAAAGGTTAGATCAAAAAGAATTAACATAGAAGGTAACACACGCACAGGAAATCAATGTGAGTCAATGCCCTGTATAGCTGTCCTTATCTCAACCAGCAAAAACCCTTGTTCCTTCTTATTATTGCTTATGCTCTTTCTACGACAAAATTAGAAATAAGGGCAAAATAGTTTCTGCTGGTTATTGAGGGGGTGGGGGAGAGAGGGAGGGGGCGGAGTGGGTGGTAAGGGAGGGGGTGGGGGCAGGGGGGAGAAATGACCCAAGTCTTGTATGCACATATGAATAATAAAAGAAAAAAATATAAAGTTACAACAACAACAAAGAAGAAATTAACAACCATACAAAATGTCAATGATACAAATAAGAAAATACATAAACCATAAGTTTAGCTGATTAAAAAAAAGAGAACACTAAAGTAAATAAAGCCAAAAATTATAAGGATTGATGTTACAACTGATACTGTAGAAATATACAGTTTTGTTAGAGATTGTTGTGAACAATAACAGGGAAAATTTTGATAAACTAGAATAAACACATTCTTTTATTTTATTTTATTTTTTATTGTTGTGCTGATTGGGGGTACTTTGTGGTATTCACAAATTTCTTAAAATATATCAAATATATCATACTTGAATTTACCACCTCCACTGCTCTCCTTTATCCCTCCCACCCTTCATTCTTTCAATAATTTCAGCAGGTATTATTTTTGCATTTATATACATGTGTACACAGTTTTTGCACTGCACTCACCCTTTTATCAACTTACCCCACCACCTTCTCCCTCTCACTGGTACCAACTCACTCTTCCCCCAGGCAGGACCTGTTCCACCCTCTTATTCTCTGGTTTGTAGAAGAAAAAGAAAGAAAGAAAGAACATTTTTTCTTTTTTTAAGATGAAGATAGCTATACAGGGGGTTGCCTTGTAACATTTCTGTGTATCTATACACATGTATACACATATATTCCATGTATATAAACACATTCTTAACCACATACCAAGACTGAATCATGATGAGGTAGAAAACCTTAACAGATAAATAACAAGATTGAACCAGTAATCAATAGTCTTCCATCAAAGAAAGCAGAAACCCAGAAAGCTGTGGCCTTAGCTTTTTTTTGTCATGGAGGAAACAAAGTTTTTATTAGCACAGATTAATGATATGAAGGGCTTTCATTGTGATATCAACAACATACATACAATGTACTTTAATCAAATTCACCCAATCTATGTGATTATTCTTTAAATTTTCTTTTTATGTTTTATTGTTGTGCTGGATGGGGATACATTGTAGCATTTACAAAGGTTCTTACAGTGTACCAAGTATATCCTGAATTCAAACCCTCCACTGCTCTCCTTCATTTCCCCTCCCCTGATTCCTGGAACAGTTTCAACAAGTGTCATTTTTGCATTTATACTGTGGCCCTCTGATACACATTTAAGAAGAAATAAAATTAGTTGTTCTTAGTTACTCAAAAAACAGATTTTAGTGGTCTGTTTAGTTTCCCCCACCCTCTGACATATTCAAAAATAAACCACACCTTTGATTTTTTCCAGGCCACTGAGTGCATATACTTGGGGGCCTTTGAAGTGAGTGACTACCTTCCAGGTCCATATACCATTGAAGTTTATCAAGGCTAGCAGCTCTAGGTATACATACAAAAGGGAAATAACACTGACATGAATATGATGCTATCACAGAAAACATGCCTTTAACTGACATGGCCTGGTGAGAAATGAGGGACAGTGCTCAGGCTATATATAGCAGCAATCCATTTCTTATAACAGGCAAATTCCAATACATAAGAATATGGAAAGAGGCTTCTCCAATTCAAATATCTTGGCTAAAATGATTTTTCATCTTCCTCCTTCTTTCTTTTTCCCCTTTCATTCCACATTTTAAAAATAATTTATTATCATCACTTAACTTTATTATTATTAATTATTTAATTAATATTCCATGTTACTTTGAAACTTTATGTTATACTGTTATTGGTGGTGTACTTACTATTTATAATTCATTTTAAATTAGTTTTTATGATATTTTTTGTGTTACTATTTGCATAGAAAAGCTATGCAATGAAACAATAACAGAAAATTCCCCAAACAGTAGAAAAGTCTAAAGGCCAAGAGGATATGGAATGAGATATTTTGAGTTGTGAATGAAAATAATTGTCAACCTATTTTATTTTATACACTAAATTTATCTTTCACAATCAATGGAAAGACAAAGAGCTTTCAGGATAAGCATAACTTAAAGAAAATCCTGATCTCTAAACCAGCATTACAGAAAATCCTTAAAGGAATTCTAAATAAAGAAGAGGAAGCCAAACAAATAGTCATGGCAGCATAAGAAGTAAAGTTTGTTAAGATTTAGACCAGCAAATGAGAATTAAGAAAGAATCAAGGATGATTATTTTAGTAAAACATCAAACCTTTTAGAGAAATATGGATAACAGAACCAGAGACATTATTCAAAACAACCAGAAGGTTGTGACAGGAATTAATGCACCATGTTCAATAATAACCCTAAATGTATAAGTTCTTCAATTAAGAAATATGTACTGGCTGATTGAATTAAAAAAAGTAAGAGCCAACAATTTCTTACCTGCAAGAAATTCACCTCACTGGCAATGATATACATATATTGAACATGAAATGATGGAAAAGTTATATTCAAAGAAAATGGAATCCAAAAGCCAGCATAAGCTATACTCATAAAAAAAAAAAAGAAGCATCAAAGTCTGTATCTGTGGCTCAGTGATAGAGCACTAGCCTAGTTTTCACAAGGCCTTAAATTATTCACTTCAAGTTCTTAAGGAAACAAGTAAAAACAGTCAAAATTTAGTATAAGGGAAAATATGATGAAAGTCATAGAAATAAATATGCTAGGCAAATGGTCCATGTTTGTGGCCTCTCTAACTCATCTGTTTCTCCATTGCAGCTTAGGCTTCACTCTCACAGCTTGACATACCACCCACTTAGGAGCTGCCTGCATTTAGTCTGATGCTGTCAAATATTACTTGGTTTCCCAGAATTTTCTTTGAAGTCTGTCTAGAAGCTTCTGTGACTTCAAAAGTCTTGCATTCTGCAAGGACGATGCCAAAATCTCTTGTCAGCTTAAAGTCTTGCAGCCTCCTTGGACCATGACTGCAGTAAAATCTTAGTGCGTGAATGGTTAAACATGGGGAAACACCTACATAGATAGCCCTGAGTGAGCAAATATCCCTGGATCTCTCTTTTCAAAGAAAAGTCTTTCAAATGATTTTACTAAATTATATCCTTTTGTATATGATGGGTGGGATCTAGCCAATTCTTAATGAGTCCTCAAGGCCTTTCTTTTATTGTCTCAATACAATACACTTGGCTTAATTTTTTAATGACACTTATCTCTTTAGTAGCTACACTTTTTTGACCCCAATATTAGAAGGGCTTCATTTCTGGCCAAACTACATGTTTTTGAAACATTTACTGCCTTGTATTTTTTTCTCATAATACTCATTGTAAAATTGGCAAAATATAACTATCAATAACCAGGCTACATCCTGAAAGCTGAACTGACTTGAAGTCTGCTCCACAAAATTAATTAATTTACCACCTTTAAACTCAGCCTACCAAAAATTCTCAGGGCATAGACAAAATTTAGACAGGTTATCTGATATAATGTAAGCTGAATGGCTTCCAGTCCAGTTCTCAGTTCTCATTCCCATCTTCAACAGTCTTCAGTGCACATAATTACTCAATTTCTCAATTTCTGGTTTTCTGGGTTCACACCAGAATCTCCCCTTAAATGCTACGTGCAGCATTTTAGGGTTTCTCTAAACAATTTCTACAAACACCAGTTCCAAACATTTTTTAAATGCTTTATCAAGGATAGCCACAGCAACCACTGTACTTCTCTAGAATGTATTTTCTACTTCAATTTTTTTTTGCACTGTGCCAAATAAATTAGTAAAACCAGGGAGCAAGATTTATTTTCACTAAAAGTTTTCAGAGGTTTCAGTTCATCATGATGGAGAAGTCTTGATGGAGCAGAGTAGCTTACATCATGGTGACCAGGAAGAAAAGAAAGGATGCCTGTGTACATAGGTTTCCTCCTTCATTCCCTTTTATTCTATTGAGGCCCAAAGCCTATTGGATAGTGCCACGTACATCACTGTGGGTTGTCCCACCTTAGCTTATCCTATGTGGAAACACCTTCATAGATACACTCAGAAGTGTGCTTTACAATCTCCTAAGCACTTATTAATCTAATAAAGGTAGCAACCAAGATTAAATATCACACAAGTAAATTACAAAATCTAGATGTAGTAAAAGAATTTCTAGACACATGAGCTAGCAAAATTGAGGATATTAAGTATGTAAATAAATCAATAATATGTAATGAGATGGATGCTGTAGGTAAAAAACAATCTCTCAGCCCACCAGGCCTATGCCCCACAGGCCACAAGGCCCCTACCCTGACAGGCCACCACCTCATAGGCTTACCAGGCTGCTGTATGTTGACCTGTCAGGCAGCTGCAAGTTGCCCCGCTGGGCCTCCACCCTGCTGACCTGCTGGGTTGCCATTCCATGAGGCCTCCACCCCACAGACCCACCGGGACCCTGCCCAACCAGACCTCTATCCACCGGCCAACCAGGCTACCACCCACCTGCTGAGCCTGCTGGACAGAACCCCCCAAGTTACTTCCCAACAAGCTTGTCAGGCCACCACCCACCCACTGCCCACCACAAGAGGGCTCCAACACCATCAGACACTGGTTCCAAACTTGCGAAGGAGACACAGGCAAACAGGACTGGATGCTAAAGGAATAAAACCAGAACAACTAACACTGTAATTCTACTATTCCTGAATTGGTGATTGATATTTTTCCCCTTTCTTTATGGGTTGTGCTGTCTTGTTCCCTGTTTGATCATCCACCATCTCTCCCTATTGATTTCTTTGGTTCTCCATTTTTTCTTTTCTTTTTCTCTTTCTTTTTTTCTCCTTTCTTGGTTTTGTTAGTTTTACTATTGTAACTCAGCTAATACTACATTACACATAGTCCAGAGACAGAAATGGTACCAAGTAGAATGATGGGAGGACGAAAAAGGGATGAAAACCATTCTCCACCCAAAAATAAATTAGTATAGGATTCAGAGGGAAATGAAGAAAATGGATACCCAGATCCAGACTCCAACAAAACAAGGATAAACTATACCAAGGAATGCAATGAAGCTCACAAGAACACTCTGAAAGAAGAAATACTACAAGTGATCAATGAGAATTTCAAAGAGATGTTGCTAGACATCCACAACCAGAACGTACAAGAAGCACTCAAGAAATTCCAAGATAACAGAAATAAAGAATGTGAGAGAACACAAAAGCAAATAAATGAAATCATAGGAGCCCTAAATAAACACCAAAGTGAAACACAGAACACAACAAATGGAGAAATAAACAAATTAAGGATGAAAATTGACAATATTAAAAAAGAAGTGACCCAGGATATGGAAAACCTCAGAGAAAAGAATGAAACAGAAATATGAAACAAAATGGAAGGCCATTCCAGCAGAACAGAACAAAGAGAAGACAGAATCTCTCAGAACTTGAAGATGAAATGGTAATTAAAGGAAAAACTAAAGAGTTATCAGTCAAACAACTTAAGACCTGTGAAAGGAATATGCAAGAACTCACTGACTCCATCAAATGACCAAACCTGAGAATCATGGGCATTGAAGAAGGAGAAGAGGTGCAAGCAAAAGGAATGTGTTATATATTCAACAAAGTATTAACAGAAAATTTCCCAAATCTAGAGAAAATTATGCCCATTCAGGTACAGGAAGCCTGTAGGACACCAAACAGACTTGATCAAACTAGAACTACCTCATGACATATCATCATTAAAACAACAAGCATAGAGAATAGAGAAAGAATATTGAAGGCTGTAACAGGGAAAAAACAAATAATATATAAAGGTAAACCCATCAAAATCACAGATTTCTCAACAGAAACCTTAAAAACAAGAAGAGCATGGAGTGAGGTCTTCTGGTCACTGAATGAAAATAAATTCAATCCTACGATACTCTACCCAGCAAAACTATCATTCAAAATAGATGGAGAAATTAAAGTCTTCCACAATAAGCAAAAATTAAAACAATATATGACCACCATGCTACCAGTACAAAAGATTTTCCAAGGAATTCTTCACACAGAAAGTAAAAGCAAACAAAACCATGAAAAGGCAGGCAATACCAAACCACAGCAGAAGAAAAGGCAAGAAAGTAGAGACTAACATTGATTCACCTGCACACAATCAAACCCTTAAACAGCAAAGACAACTAAATAACAGGAATCACCACATACCTATCAATACTAACACTGAACATTAATAGACTTAATTCCCCCATCAAGACACTGATTGGCAAACTGGATTAAAAAATAAGATCCAACAATCTGCTGCCTATAGGAGACTCACATCATCAACAGAAACAAGCACTGGCTGAGAGTGAAAGGCTGGAAGAAGATTTACCAAGACAGTGGCAACCAAAAACAGGCAGGGGTAGAAGTACTTATCTCGGGCAAAGTAGACTTCAAACTTACATTGATCAAATGAGATAAAGCAGGACACTCCCTACTAATAAAAGGGGAAATACACAAAAAAGGAAATAACAATTATCAACCTATATGCATACAATGTCAATGCACCCAATTTCACCAAACATACTCTGAAGGATCTAAAAACATATATAGACTCCAATACAGTGATAGTGGGAGACCTGAATACCCCCTATCACCAACAGATAGATCATCCGCACAAAAATTCAATAAAGAAGTTCCAGAACTAAATCACACGATAGATCAAGTGGACCTACCTGATATCTACATAATATTTCATCCAACTTCTGGACAATGTACATTCTTCTCAGCAGCTCATGGAACCTCTGCCAAAATTGACCACATATTAGGGCAGAAAGCAAGCCTCAGCAAATATAAGAAAATGGAAATAATTCCATGCATTGTATCTGACCACAATGCATTAAAACTAGAAATCAACAACAAAAACAGCAGTAAAAAACATGCAAACAATTGGAAGCTGAACAACACACTGCTCAATGATCAATGGGTCATTGAAGAAATAAAAGAGGAAATTAAAATATTCCTGGAAGATAACAAAAATGAAAACATGACCTACCAGAACTAATGGTACACAGGAAAGGCAGTCCTAAGAGGAAAGATGTAGCCATGATTGCATATATTAAAATGTCAGAATGATCTCAAATCAATGATCTAATGGAATATTTCAAAGACCTAGAAAAACAAGAACAAGCAAATCCCAAAACATGCAGACAAAGAGAAATAATAAAAATAGGGCTGAAATAATCAATGAAATAGAAAAAAATGCAAAAAATTAATGAAACAAAAATACAGTTCTTTGGAAAATAACTAAAATTGACAGACCCCTAAAAAACCTGACTAAAATGAGGAGAGAAAAACCCCAAATCGGTAAAATCTGAAATGCAAAAAGGAAGATAATAACAAATCCCACAGAAATCCAGGAAGTCATCAAAGACTACTTTGGAAGCCTATATTTTAATAAATTTGAAAATTTTGAAGAAATGGACAGATTTCTAGATACTTAAGACCATCTAAAACTGAACCAAGAGGACATTAATCACCTGAATAGAACTATAACACAAAACAAAATTGAAGCAACAATTAAGAGTCTCCCAGAAAAGAAAAGTCCAGGACCTGATGGATTCTCTGCTGAATTCTATCAGACATTTAAAGAAACACTAATACCAACTCTCCTTAAACTGTACCATGAAAAAGAAAGGGAAGGAACACTGCCTAACTCATTTTATGAAGCCAATATTACTTCATCCCAAAATCAGACAAACCAATTTCCTTAATGAATATCAACACAAAAATCCTCAATAAAATAATGGCAAACTGAATACAACAACACAGCAGAAAGATCATACTCCATGACCAAGTTGGCTTCATCAAAGGGATGCAGTGGTGGTTCAACATATGCAAATCTATAAATGTAATACAGCACATTAATAGAAGAAATGACAAAAACCACTTGGTCATCTCAATAGATGCAGAAAAAAATCCAACATCACTTCATGATAAAAGCTCTAAGAAAACTAGGAATAGAAGGAATGTACATCAACATTGTAAAGGCTATATAGGACAAACCTACAGCCAATACCATACTCAATGGTGAAAAACTGAAATGAATTCCCCTAAAATCCTTCCTGAGGTAAGGGTGCCCACTATCCCCACTCCTATTTGACATAGTCCAGGAATTCCTAGCCAGAGCAATTAGGCAAGAAGAAGAAATAAAAGGAATACAAACAGGTAAAGAAACTGTCAAACTATCTCTATTTGCAGATGATATGATTCTATGCCTTAATGACCCCCAAAAAACTACCTCAAAATTCCTAGACACCATAAACAGCTATAGTAACATGGCTGGATGCAAAATCAACTTACAAAACTCAATAGCTTTTCTATACACCAACAACGAACAAACTGAGAAGGAATATATGGAAACCATTCCATTTATAATAGCCTCAAAAAAAAAAAAAATCAAATACCTAGGAGTAAACTTTACAAAGGATGTGAATGACCTCTACAAGGAGAATTACAAACCCCTGAAGAAAGAGATAGAGAAAGACTACAGAAGATTGAAAGATCTCTTGTGCTTGTGGATTGGTAGAATCAACATAGTAAAAATGGCTATACTACAGAAAGCAGTCTACATGTTTAATGTAATTCCCATCAAAATCCCAATGACTTTCACACAGAGACTGAAAAATCTACCCTGAGTTCATTTGGAAACACAAGAGACAACTAATAGTCAAGGCAATACTCAGCAAAAAGTGCAATGCTGGATGTATCACAATACCTGACTTCAAACTGTATTACAAAGCATTAGCAATAAAAACAACATTGTACTGGTACAAAATAGACATGAAGACCAGTGAAATAGAATAGAGGATGCGAACTAACTAACTAACTAACACCCACGCACAGGAAATCAATGTGAGTCAATGCCCTGTATAGCTATCCTTATCTCAACCAGCAAAACCCCTTGTTCCTTCCTATTATTGCTTATACTCTCTCTACAACAAAATTAGAGATAAGGGCAAAATAGTTACTGCTGGGTATTGAGGGGGGGAGCGGGAGGGGGTGGAGTGGGTGGTAAGGGAGGGGGTGGGGGCAGGGGGGAGAAATAAACCAAGCCTTGTATGCACATATGAATAATAAAAGAAAAAAAAAAAAGAATAGAGGATGCGGATATGAATCCACACAACTATACCCACCTCATTTTTGACAAAGGTGCCAAAAATATGCGATGGAGAAAAGACAGCCTCTTCAACAAATGTTGCTGTGAAAAGTGGTTATCCGTCTGCATGAAACTGAAACTAGGTCCATGTTGACAACCCTGTATTAGTATCAACTCAAAATGGATCAAGGACCTTATTGTCAGAGCCAAAACTCTGAAGGTAGTACAGGAAGGAGCAGGAAACACTCTGGAACTAATAGGTATAGGCAAGGACTTCCTCAATAGAACACCAGCATCCCAGGAACTAAGAGAAAGAATGGACAAAAGGACTTCATAAAATTGAAAAGCTTCTCCACAAGAAAAGAAATGTTCTCTAAGCTGAAGAAACCACCCATACAGTGGGAGAAAATACTTGCCAGTTATTCATCAGACAAAGGGCTGATAACCAGAATATACAGGGAACTTAAGAAACTAAACTCTCCCCAAATCAATGAACCAATAAAGAAGTGGGCAACTGAACTAAACAGAACTTTCTCAAAAGAAGAAATTCAAATGGCCAAAAAAACACATGAAAAAATGATCACTGTCTCTGGCTATAAAGGAAATGCAAATCAAAATGACATTAAGATTCCACCTCACCCCTGTTAGGATAGCCATCATCAAAAACACCACCAACTACAAGTGTTGGTGATAATGTGGGGAAAAAGGAACCCTCATACATTGCTGGTGGGAATGCAAGCTGGTGCAACCACTCTGGAAAGAAATATGGAGGCTTCTTAAAAATCTCAATATAGATCTTTTATATGATCCAGTAATCCCACTCATAGGGATATTCCCAAAGGAATGTGACAAGATTTATTCCAAAGGCATCTGCACACCCATGCAGTGCTATTCACAATAACCAAGTTTTGGAAACAACCAAGATGCCCACTACTGATTAACGTATCAAGAAAATGTGGTACTTATGCACAATGGAATTTTACTCAGCCATGAAGAAAAATAAAATCTTATCACTCAGAAGTAAATGGATGGAACTGGAGAACATCATCCTGAGCGAGGTTAGCCAGGCTCAGAAGACCAATAATTGTATGCTCTCCCTTATATGTAGGCTTTAGATCTAAAACAAATATTGGAATTCTGTTTCACTTGGGTCACATGACAAGGGGAGAATGCATTCAGGAGATATGGGAATAGGTAGGAAACCCAAAACATGAAAGCGTGTGATGTTCCCAATCCAGAAGAACTTATACAGAAACCTTAAAGTGACAGAGGTCAACATGATAAGGGGATCAACAACCAGTGTAAAGATCAGTTAAAGATGAATCAACTTGAGTTGCAACACATTTGTACATGGAAGTAATGCTAGGATTCTCTCTGTATAGCTATCCTTAACTCAACTATCAAAAATGCTTTGTCTTTCTTTTTATGCTTATGTCTTCTCTTCAACAAAATTAGAGATAAGCACAGAACAGATTCTGAGAGGGTGGAGACTGTGGGCTGGGGGGAGAAATGACCCAACAATGTATACACATGTGAATAAATGAATAATAATTTTTAAAAAATCTCTCATTGAAGTAGCCCATAATCAAATTGAGTTTGGTCAAAAGGACTTTTTAAAGTGCATATTAATTTATAATATGAATTATTTCATGGTGTAATATCTCTACATGTATATAATATATTTTAATCATATTCTACTCCCATTATTAATACTTCATAAACCCTTTCCCTACCTCTTCACTTTTATCTTTCTTTCAATTTTAAATTGATTTCATTATGATATTCAAAAAGACATAAAATGCACCTCAATCATATTCTCATATTCTTGCCATATCTTTGCCTCCTCCTGCTCCTTCTTCAACCTATTTGGGTTGAAGAAACTTTTAAAAAGTTTAATATACTTTTATATTCAGCTCTTTTTTTTCAAGAGGTAGACTCCACATTTGTGAGAAAATATGTGGTATTTGTCTGTCTGAGACTGTATTTACAATTCTTGCTTAACCTGATGATCTACATTTCCATCTATTTTTACTATAAATGACATAATTTCATTGTTCTTCATGGCCAGATAGTGTTAAATAGTGTATATATAACACATTTTCTTATCCATTCATCTATCAATGGACAACAAGCTGGTTCTATAACTTAGCTATTATGACTAGTGCTGCAATAAATATAGGTGTGAAGGAATTTCTACTGTATACTGATTTACATTCTTTCAGATTCATGCACAAGAGTGATATAGCTTGATAAAATGGTAGTCATATTTTTTAGTGTTTAAAGTAACCTACATATTAATTTCCATAGTGGTTCCACTGATTTACATTCCCACTAAAAGTGTGTAAGTCCAACTTTTTCTGCACATCCTTGCCACCATTTGTTATTATTTTCTTGATGAAAACCATTCTTACTAGGGTAAGATGAAATCTCAATGATGTTTTGCTGTGCATTAACTTTATGAATAAGAAAATGAACAATTTTCCATCCATTTTATTGGCATTTGTACGTCTTTTGAGAATGAGGGATTCATTTCATTTGCCCATTTACTAATAACATTATTTGTTCTGTTGGTGTTTTATTTTTTTGAGTGCTTTATACATACTAGATATAAATCCCTTGTCAGACTAATCACTAGCAAATATTTTCTTCAATTTGTTTGGCTGAATCTTTACTCTGATAATTGCTTCCTTTGATGTGCAGAAACTTTTTAATATGATGTGATATCATTTGTCAATTCTTCCTGAGCTACTGGAGTTCTATTCAGAAAATATTGCCTATTTCTTGACATCTTTTCTCTATATTTTCCTGCAGTCACTTGAAAGCTTCAGTTCCTAAGTTGAAATCTTTCATCCAATTTTAATTGATATTTTAGAAGATTAGAGATCAGAATATATTTTCTGTCTTCTCCATGTGAATATCCAGTTTTTCTAGCACCATTTGTTGAGGAGACTGCCATTTCTGCAGATATGTTTTTGGCAAATTTGTTGAAAAATCCAATGGTTGTATCTGTGTGGGTTTGACTGTTAGTTCTTTATTCTATTCTATTGATTTATTGGTCTTTTTTGTGCCAATAACATGCTTTTTCTTTTAAACTATGGCTATATAGTATCATTTAAAGCCAGGGAATGTGAAGCTTCCATCATTGCTTGATTTGGTGAGGAGAGCTGGGGGGCGGTCTTTTGTGTTTATGTATGAATTTCTGCTTTTTTTCTATTTCTGTGAAAACTATTTTGGGGATTTTTGGTGGGGGGTTTCATTAAATCTGTAGGTTGCTTTCAGTAATATGAAAATTTCACAATATTAATACTGGCATTCCATAGACATGGAGGTGTTTCCATTTTCTAAATTACTTCTTAATTTTTTCTTTCTTTTTGATGGGTAGTACTGGGGATTGATTTTAGGGCGTTAGATTTGCTAGGCAAATAATCTATCATTTGATGCATGCTCCCAGCCCTTTGTGCTTCAGCTAATTTTCAGAAAGGGTATTATACTCTCTGCTCAGTGTCAGCCTCTGATTATAAACTTCTTAACAACATCTCCACCATAACTGGATTACAGGCATCTTCCACCATTCCCCACTTGTTTTTTGAAACAGGGCCTCATTAAATTTTAACTGGGATGACCTTGAACCATGGTACTCCTCATCACTACCAACCAAGTTGCTGGAATGACAAACTTGTAATACCATGCCAAGTCCTTCAATTTCTTTTTTTAGTGTTTCAGAATTTTCATGCAGAGGTAGTGCTTCTCCTTCTTTTCCTATTTTGTGGAGTAGATTCAGGAACATTGGTGTTAGTTTTTCTTAAGGTGTGGCAGATTTTTGCAATGACCCTGTCTGGTCTTGAGCTCTTATTTGTTGGATGTTTCCTAATTACTGATTCAATCTTATTATTCATGATATATTTGTTTAGGCTTTTTAAAAATAATTTTTGATTCAAATTTAGCAGGTCACATATGTCTAGATATTTTCAGCTTCTTCTTGATTTTCCAAATTATGACAATGTTTTTTCAAAATATTCTTTCATGATCCTCTGCATTTCATTAGTATCTGTTGTAATATTCTATTTTTCTTTGCTTATTTTATTAATGTAGGTATAATCTCTTGGTTGGTTTATGTTAGGGTTTTTCATCTTATTTATGATTACAAATAGCCAACTCCTTGATTATTCAATTCTTTTTAGTGTTCTTTTACTCTTCATTTAATTAACTGCCATCCTGATTTTATTATTTCTTCATGTCTACTAATTTTGGCATTTTCTTGATTTTCCAAGTGCTTCATTAGTTTCAGTTATCTCCTGCTTCTTTTTTTTTTAATGTAAGGACCTCTGACTACTTTCATATTTCTTCCCTAGTTTTTTCAATGATCTACTAATTATTCAAATGTACTTTGTTAAATCTCCATGCATTTTAGAGTTTCACTTTCTATTGATATCTAACTTTTCTATTATGATATGATAATATACCAAGATAACATTTCTTTTCATTTTTGTAATTCATAAGTGCATACAATATTTGGGTCATTTCTCCCCCCTTCCCACAAGCCCTCCGTTACCCCCCTACCCCTTCCCACTCCCCCCCCACCCTCTCGATAACCTGGCAGAAAGTATTTTGCCTTATCTCTAATTTTGTTGGAGAGAGAGTATAAGCAATAATAGGAAGGACCAAGGGTTTTTGCTAGTTGAGATAAGGATAGCTATACAGGGAGTTGACTCGCATTGATTTCCAGTGCATGTGTGTTACCTTCTAGGTTAATTCTTCTTGATCTACCCTTTTCTCTAGTTCCTGGTCCCCTTCTCCTATTGGTCTCAGTTGCTTTAAAGTATCTGCTTTAGTTTCTCTGCATTGAGGGCAACAAATGCTATCTAGCTTTTTTGGTATCTTACCTATCCTCATATCTCCCTTGTGTGTTCTCGCTTTTATCATGTGATCAAAGTCCAATACCCTTGTTGTGTTTGCCCTTAATGTAATGTCTGCATATGAGGGAGCACATATGATTTTTGGTCTTTTGGGCCAGGCTAACCTCACTCAGAATGATGTTCTTCAATTCCATACATTTACCAGCAAATGATAACATTTCGTTCCTCTTCATGGGTGCATAAAATTCCATTGTGTATAAATACCACATTTTCTTAATCCATTTGTCAGTAGTGGGGCATCTTGGCTGTTTCCATAACTTGACTATTGTGAATAATGCCGCAATAAACATGGGTGTGCAGGTGCCTCTGGAGTAACCTGTGTCACATTCTTCTGGGTATATCCCCAAGAGTGGTATTGCTGGATCAAATGGTAGATCAATGTTTAGCATTTTAAGTAGCCTCCAATTTTTTTCCAGAGTGGTTGTACTAGTTTACATTCCCACCAGTGTAAGAGGGTTCCTTTTTCCCCCACATCCTCACCAACATCTGTTGTTGGTGGTGTTGCTGATGATGGCTATTCTAACAGGGGTGAGGTGGAATCTTAGTGTGGTTTTAATTTGCATTTCCTTTATTGCTAGTGATGGTGAGCATTTTTTCATGTGTTTTTTGGCCATTTGAATTTCTTCTTTTGAGAGAGTTCTGTTTAGTTCACTTGCCAATTTCTTTATTGGTTCATTAGTTTTGGGAGGATTTAGTTTTTTAAGTTCCCTATATATTCTGGTTATCAGTCTTTTGTCTGATGTGTAGCTGGCAAATATTTTCTCCCACTCTGTGGGTGTTCTACAAAATAACATTTCAATTTTTTATATTTGTGAAGACTTCCTTTATGGTCCCAAATGTGATCTCTTTTGGAGAAAGTAACATGGACTCCTGATAAGAATGTATATTCTGCATCTGTTGGATGGGATACTCTGTAAATGTTTGTTGCTACTACTTGTTCTATTGTATGGATTATCTTTGACTATTCTTTATTGATTTTTTGTGTGAAAGACATATGTACTGATGAGAGTAGCCTATTAAAATTTCCCATCATAATTGAATCTGAACCTCTCTGCACCTTTATATTTAATGGTGTTTATTTTATGAAATTGGGAGAACCAATATTAGTGCATATAACCTTATAGTCATTGTATCCTATTGATGGATTTTTCCCCTTTTTTTATAGTGAACTTAATCTCCTCTAATTTGGCTTCAAGTCTACATTATCAGCTATGAGCATTGCTATTTCTGCTTGCTATTGGTTTCTACTCATTTTATTTTATTTTATATACTTTTATTTTTATACTTTATTTATTTATTTATTTATTTTATATACTTTTTCTTTTGATCTGTGAATGTCTTTGCTAATAAGGTGGCAATTGTTGGATATTGTTTTTAATACAATCAGCTGACCTTCATATTTTAATTGGATAGTTTAGACCCTTTACATTTAGGGTTATTAATAGCAGGTGATTTTTTTTCTTATACCTATTATTTTATTGCTCTTTGTGTCTTTAATTCAAGTACTATTTGTTGTTTTATTTCTTTGCTGTTCCTCTTAGAATATTGTTGGTTTACTGCTTTGAGCATGTTAGGTTTTTTCATTCTTCTCATTTGTTTATCTATTCCTCTCCTGAAATTTATTTTTTCCTGAGCTCTCATGTTTGTCACTTTCTTTCTTCTTCATCTTTGCACGGGATTCCTTCATGTGTCTTTTGAAATTCTGGCTTTGCGTTTGTTCATGGATTGCTTTAGCTTGTATTTATCTTAGAGAGGTTTTAATTATCAATCAATTTTAAAGCATAGTTTTGCAGGATAGAGTAATCCTCACTGGCAGTTATTGACTTTCAGAGCTTGCAAAACATCACTTCATACTTTCGTGGTTTAAAGTTTCTGCTGAGAGATATAATATAATTCTGATGGGTTTCCTGTTATATGTAAGTTGGCATTTTTTGGAGCATTCAATATTATTTCTTCACTCTGTAGTCTTAATATTTTGGTCATAATGTGACATAGATATTTTCTTTTCTCATCATTTTTATTTAGTATTCTACATGCCTCCTGTCCTTGCATGTCCATAATCTTTCTCCAGATTTGGGGAATTTATGTTTTTTGTTGGTATTTCAGCTTTTTTCCCCACCCCAGGTATTCTTAGGTGTGATCTCTTGATGATATCCCAGAGTTCTTGAAAGTTTTGGTCATGCTCAGCTATTTTTACTCAGTTTTTGCTGTGTGAATATAATGTTTCCTTAGGTTTTTTTCATCTTCTACTATTCATTATTCTGCTTTGTTTAGTCTATTAGTGATGTTTTTCACTGTGAATTTGATTTATTGAGATTTTCATTTCCAATATTTCTTAATATTTCCCAGAATCTCAATATCCTTGCTGATTTTCTCACCTAAATTGCTGATTTTCTTATCTAGATCTTGATTGACTTCTTTACTTCATTTGTTTACTTGTTCAAATATTTTTTGAGGTTCAGTAATCATTTTTAATAGTAATCCTTTGAATTCTTTAGCATTTCAAGAATTTTGGTATCTTTGGATTTAGTAATTAAGGAGTTATGAACATTTAGAAGAGTCATAGTGACTTGATTTTTTCATATTTCTTGTGTTTTTAGGCTGTGATTTTTACATCTGATGGGACAGACATTTCTTTAAATTTATCCAGTTGACTTTTTGTGAGCTTTCTTATGATGACTAGATCCCCAGAAACATTCATATAGGAGAAAACAAACTGGCATAATAGCAATAACTCTGTCAGTCTGGTGCTGTACACAGGATGAGGTCTGGACTATTGAAGCATCACTTGTCAGAATCCAGGATGCATTTTCTTTAGAACTTCCCTGTCTTTGTGTACATGGAGCAGCTTTTATTCCCAGAAAGGCTTGCTGCTTCTGGGCTGGGTATTTTACTTCTCACTCTAGAACTTTGAATTTGTGCATCTAGAGGCTATAAATGTCCTCATGTAGTGATTTTTTTTGAAGTGTGTAGGAGAATGTGGTTAATTTCCTGTTTCTCCTTGGTTTTTCAACTGTCCTATTGCCTTTTTGTTCATTCCTGGTGCTTTTGCTCTCTTTACCTTTGTTGAATAAAACTATCCTCATTCAGGATATACTAGAGGAAATTTCTATTCTCTCACTTCACAAGTTCACTCTGACTTCTAAAGGACAAATAGAAATTCTACTCAAATTATTCTATAAAATAGAAAGGAAAAGAATTTTTCCAAACTTACTTTACAAAGAATGTAATACCCTGATACCAAAACCAGATGAGGTTACAACAAAAAATGAAATTATTGGTCAATAACATTAATGAACATAGACACAGAAATACTGATAGAATAATTCCAAATTAAATTTAACAACACTTTTAGAAGACTATGCACCATCATCAAATTTGTTTATTTCTAGGAATACAAACATTGTTCATAATAAGCAAATAAAAAATATAATACATCACATAAATTGAATCAAGGATAAAAATCACACGATCAGTTCATAGGTAGAGAAAGTCTTTGATAAAAGTCGCCCTCCAGGCTTGATAAAAAAAAAGGAAGAAACTAAGTATTAGAAAGATAATACCTTGATATAGTAAAGGCTAAATATATGACAAATATATCTAACATTATTCTGAATGCAGAAAATATGAAAGCATTTCCTCTATAATCAGGAATGAGGCAAAGTGTCCACTCTTACCATTTTTTTCAATACAGTACTTGAAATTTTAGCCAGAGCACTCAAGCAAGTGAAAGAAATAAATGAGATAAATATTGGAAATGAGAAAGTTAAATTATCACTGGATGTGATTCTTCATTCTGAAATCCCAAAACACAATCAAAGTAAACTTAGAACAGATAAATTCAGCAAAGTAGCATGACAAAAAATATGTATATATTAGTAACTTTCTTATACACCAATAATGATCTCACTGAGGAAAAATACCAAGAAATAAAATCCCATTCACAACACACACACACACACAAATATCTAGGAGTAAACTTAACCAAAGTAGTGAAGGATCTCTTTAATGAAAATTTCAAAATATTTATGAAAAAAATTGAAGAAAGTGTAAAAGCATTCCTTGTTTTTGGATATGAAGAATTAAAAATATTTAAATAGTCATACTACTTGAAACTATCAACAAATTCAATGCAATGTATATAAATACACCAATGCCATTTTGCACAGAACTAGAAAAAAGCAGTCTTAAATTGCATATGGAAACATAAAAGATTCCAAGTAGACAAATTATTTCTGATTAAAAAGAATGACAGTAAAAATATTATTACATCTGTCCTCAAAACATCCTACAGAGCCATGGTATGACATTCAGACACATAGAACAAGGACTAGATTAGTGGACCCAGAAATACACCAACTTCTCTCTAGCTATCTGATTCTCTACAAAGTTGGCAAAAATATACATTGAAAGAAGAGTTCCTCCACAAAAATGGTGGAGGTAAAACAGTATATTCACATGCAAATGACTGAAAATGGATCCTTGTCTTCTCTGCTGTTCAAACATCAATTGAAAGTGGATCAGAGATCTTCATATAGGATGTGAAACTTTGAAACTTCTAGATGAAAATTAAAGAGAAACATTTCAATATATTCACAAAAGTAATGATTTTCTGAATATGACTCTATTAATACTGGAAATAATAGTAAGAATTTACAAACTGAACTACATTAATTTGAAAGGTTTCTGTATAGCAGAAACAGTCAACAGCTACAAAATAGAAAAACAATTGACAGCATTTGTCTGAGAGGACTAATTTTCAGAATATATAAAGAACTAAAAAACGTAACAACACAGTAAAAGTGGGCAGATTACCTGAAAAGATAGTTCTGGAAAGAATTCAAAATGGATAATAAAAGTAAAATGCATAACATCCTTAGTCATCAAGAAAATGCAAATCAATACTACTTTGACATTCCTTTTCATGTCAATCAAAATGGCCATTATTAAACAAATCCAAACAACTTCTTCAAAAACACCATCACAAAACAAGACAACAACAAGTATTGGTTTGAGTGTGTGGGAAAAGGAGGCATTATGGATGGGATATAAATTAGTATAAACACTGTGTAAAACTATGTGGATATTCCTACAAAAATTAAAGCAGATCTATCACATGATCTTACTATACCACTCCATGGTATATATTTTCCTCAGCATACCTAACAAAAACAATCATACCTGATTATTTTGGCACTACTCAAAATAGTCAAAGTATGGAATCAATCTAGGTGCTCATTGACATTCAATGGAGAAAGAAAATACAGTATGTATCTAAAATTGAGTATTTCATAGCAGTAAACAACAATGAAATGCTATCATTTTCTGGAAAATAGATGAATCTAGAGATCACCATCTTTACTAAAGTAAGTCAGATTCAGAATGACAAATATTGCAGGTCTTTTTCTCATATGTGGAAGCTAGAATAAAAATAATGAAAACCTGAAAGAAGTAGATGGCCTGCTATGTAAGGGTCATTGGACTAGTCTGGAAGGGTGAAAAAGGAAAGGGAAATAAAGGTAAGTTGGGAGGGTGGATAAAACCAAATCACAAAATATACGTCTATGAAATTGTCACAGTTATATTTATATACAGTTGCATTAGTAAGTAACATTTCAAAAGAAGCAGGGGTTAGAATGTTGATTAAATGGAACACTTTATACATTGTGTGAATATAAATTCACCAGCTATTATGGAAAACAGTATGAGCATCCTCTTGAAATTATAAATAACACTACTAATCTGGGGATGTATGTCAGTGGTAGAGGGTTTGGCACACATGTGTGAGAACATGGGTTTGATCCACAGCACCAAAAGTGAGTAGCACTACCATATGGTCCTGAATATCCCCTTCTTTATATATATCCACAGGTTTGAAATCAGTTTGTCAATGTGGTCTAAATACTCCCAAGTTCATTATAGCACAATTCAGATAGCCCAGAAATGAAAATAACAAAATTATTAATTACTAATCAGTTGATAAATAGATAACTTATGGTAAATATACACAGTAGAATACAATTCAGACATAAAAAGAAAGGAATCTTAGAATTTGTGACCACCTTAAAGACATTATGCTTACTAAAACAAGGCAGGCACTGAAACACTGCATGATCTCATGCCTATGTAGTACCTACAAAGTTGGTCTCATCACCTTTACCAGAGTCTGTATAGTTTGAGAGGCTAGAAAAATGTTGATGGATGGATACTGAAACAGAGTTAATAGAAGCAAGAAGCTCTGGTGTGGTGTTGTATCATATAGAAACTACAGAGAGAAATAAGGTACTGTACATTTCAAAAAATGATAAATGTTTAAAGAGATAAGTGTTTGACTTGATTTAAATATTGCATGATTAATACATGTATCACATTACATGGTACCATGCCAATATGTAAAATTTGTATTTTTCATGTATCATTCTAAAGTAAACTTTAAAAGGAACATGTATACATACATAAATTTAGTTATACAGACAGAATCCACCAAGGAATGAATGGAGAGAAAGTGTATGACAGTATCACATCCATGCTGATGACATTTATAAAGTCAAATATGGAATGGCTTAATCTTCCTGAGTGTATCTTTTGCTACCCTTTTAATAGACATAAACAATTTTCTTCTATCTCCTACTTTACATATTGTATCCTCTAATAATATATTCATTTTTGTAATGAGATTGAAAAAAGTTACAAGTGACATATTATAATTCACAACAAACCCCTGGAGAGTCATTCATGTATGAATACTTTTCTTCCATTTTATTATTAAGTATTAATCTGTTATATTAATACAATAGTTTTATTAACCATTCACTGGTTTAGAGCATCTTGCTTCTTTCCTATTTTTGTCAATTATGAAAAATTGTGCTATAAAAACAAATTATAGTTTTTAGAGGAATTAAAATTTACATTTCTTGAGGGTCTTTGACAAGTGGAACAATTATTGGGTCATATAATATGTGCCTTTTAATATCATTACATATTGCCAAACTGTTTATAATGGAGTTGTATTATTACGTATTCCCATCAGCAATATGTAACTAGTCATTTATATGTTTTATCTGGAAAAAAGTTTTCAAAAAATTTTTCATGAAGTTCAATTTGTCATATTTTCTTATAAGGATTGCCCTTTTCTTGTCAATTCCAAAAATATTTTGTCCACCCCAGACACTGAAAATAGATTTCTATTTTTAAAGTTACATAGTCTTATACTTACATCTAATTGCATAATGCATTATAAATTAATTTTTTATAAGGTGTGAGGATTTGAGATTGTTTTGTCTACTCAACCTCTTTCTTCTTTCATCTCCTTATCCTCCTCTCAACCTCCTCTTACTCTTCCTATTCATTTTATTCTTCTTGTACCTATTAATCTACTTTTCCTTCTCCTGTTTCTCTCTCTCTTTCTCTCTCTCTCTCAGTGTGTTTGGTGGTACAGGGGTTTGAACTTAAGGCTTCACACTTGCTCTACCACTTGAGCCACTCCACCAACCTCTCCTCCTTCTCTATTTTATAGATGTCCTATTGTTTCAGCAACATTTCTTAAAAAAACTGATCTTTCTGCATTTAATTGCTTCGAAATGTTTATTCAAATTTAGCTGAGTATTTTTATGGGGAGCTCTTTCTGGGTTTTCTACTTAGATTTATATGTCCATTTTATAGCCAAAACTTCATGTGATTACTGTAGGTATATTTTATGCCTCAATGTTGGGTAGACTATTTCCTCTCCATTGAATTCTTCATTTTCAAGTTATTTTAGCTATTCTAAGACTTGCTTCTTTGAACATAAATTTTCCATGAAGTTAAATATAGCTTCACAAATGCCTCACTATGATTTTGACAGAAGTTTCTTTAAGCATATTTTATAAGAATTAAAATCTGAATTATGAGAAAAAAATCTAAGATAACTCTAAAAATGCTAAAATGAGTAGATCTTTGCTACTTAATGAATTACAATTCTTCTTATGTCCACTTTTCCATTTCATGTACATGGCATATCTATCCACTTATTTAGATAATTCTTTCATCGTTGACTTATATCTATCAGTATATATATCTCAACCATATTTTGCTAAGGTTTTAGCTAGGCAATTCCTCATCTCTGGAATGATTAAATCCTGCAAGGTGTTTTTATTTGTTTTAGCATTTCATTATAATTCGTGTTTATGATCTTTGATATTGTGATCTTATTAGTTCATGGAGAATTTTTGAAAAATTTTTTGGGCTTTCTCTATACAGCCAATTATGTCATCTGTAAATAAAGAAAATCTTTCCTTTCTAATAACCTGTATATATTTTCTTAAGTTATGTAGTTGGTAGTACTTGTGAGACTATGTTGAATAACATTATTGTGAACAGACTACATTGCCTTTATATCTCACTATATCTCACTGGACTTGATATATAAATATTTACTACATTACCTGATTTCATTTGATACTTTTTGGAGGGTTTTAGTATTTATACTCAGAAAACATATTGGCCTTTAAGTTTTCTGCTTTCACTTTTTCAGCTATAGTTATTCCTTTTGCTCTGATTGCTTTGAGAATTGGTATAAATGTGATGCTAATTTTTCCTTAAGTGTTTAATATAATTTTCTGTTAAAATAGTTTTGTGCACAAGACTCTTCTTTAATATTATTTTTACTAAAAAATTCAATACTGGGTAGGGGGAAGTGTAAGATGTATAATAGAGGGGGTAAGATTCATTAAAATACAATGTATTTAGAGGTACAGTGGGTAAAATCCCACTGAACAGTGAACAGACACTTAGACAATGAATGACAGGAATGTAAAATAGTTCATGTTAAGGGGAAGAGAAATAGCAGGATGGGGAAGGTAAAAACAAAGTGAGAAAAAGAAGGTGAATATGGTTAAGGTACTTTCTACACATGTACAATTCTGGAACATTGAATACTGTAGAAGTCATTTTTCGAGGTAGAGTGGAGAAAGAGGGAAAATAGTGGAGGGGATGAACCAAACTGGGGTACAAGGTATGTATATATGGAACTGTTACTATGAAATTCTTTGTATAACTATCATATACTAATAAAAACATTTAAAAATTTAATTACCTTTATGGTTATTGGACTATTTATGTTGTCTCTTTCTTCTTTAACTTATTAGTGTATAGTTAATTAGAAAATTTCTCATTACTTCCAAGTAGTCAAATGCATGATTTTAAAGTTGTTTGCCGCAATTCTCTCTCATCTTTTACTGGTTGAAGTATCTGTGGTGATAACCTTTGTTTCATTTCTGATATCAGTGATTCATATCTTATTTCCTGTTACCTTTGTGTGCCTTTCTAGAATTTAAAAATTTTGTTGATTTTTCTAAGAGCAAATTTTATTGTTTCTCTATTGTTTTTATTTTTAATTCTACATTTATTTTTCATAATTTGCACATTGTGTTTGATTTTTTATTTTTTTCATTTAAGGTATTACCATTAATATTGTTTTTTTAATTTCTTATTCTCATTTAAGAAGTTTCTTTTATAAACTTCTCTCTTGGCAATGTTTTTTCTGCATGTCATATATTTTGGTTGTTTATTTTCACTTTCTTCATTTCTATGTACAATATTATTTATTTTATTGTTTGCTTTTTAACCATTGATAATTTAGAAGAGTTTGACTCAATTTCCAAGTTGTGAGGATTTCTGATTGCTTTACTGTAATGAATTTTCTAGAACTTTACCAAAATGCTCAAAGGACACCAGAACGCCAAGTTCTCCTGCTTTGGGAGACCAGGAATTCAATGTCCCTTCCTCTAATTTTCAGTCCTTTGGAATTTGATACAGAATTGAAACATCAGTTTCCTTGGCTGTGAAATTTTTGAATATGGACTGAGATATGCTGCTGGCATCCCCATGTTTCCAGGTTATAGATGGTTTTAAATGGGATTTCTCACCTTTCTAAATCACAGGAACCAGTTTCCCTAATATAGCTCTTCTCATGCAGTAGGAAAGACAGATATAGATAAGATGCAGGTATTGATATAGACATTGAGGGCTGGAGGTGTGGTTCGAGTGGTAAAATGCCTGCATTGCAAGCATGAAGTCCTGAGTTCAAGCTCCTTTACTGTCAAAAAAAAAAGGATATTGATATTGACATTACTATATCCTATTGGTTCTGTCTTTCTGGAGAATATTGATCAGTATATTCATTCTGTGTCTTTTTCCTGAACAACTTGATCCAGGTATATCTAACTAAATTGTTATATATAAACAATTGTGCTGTCATTTGTGTCATTTGTGTTTCTGTGACTCTTTTGTACAATATTTTATTTACAGCTTCACTCTTACTTTTTTGTATTTTTTATATTTTTTGTAATTGTTTGCTTCGACATTTTTCTCATTGACTTTTATGTGTCATCTAAAGGATTTTACTTTGTATTTACTATGAACTTACATAGAATATCTTTTATCATCTTAAACTTATAGTTCCTTAAGTTCAACCCCATATATTCTACATTTCTATGCTTCTGCCTCTTTATGCTATTGATCTCATACTTCACAAATACTTACATTGTACATCTGTTAACTAATTATTTATGAAAAATCTTCTTTTTAAAACATTTTAAAACTCTTATACTAGTGTTACCAGTGACTTAACAACCATCTTTACAGTATTAGAGTATTTTCAGTTTGAATTTTTTATATCTGTTAGTGAGTTTTTTTCTTTCATAGGTTTTCATAATGTTGCTTGCAATCTGTTGTTTCATCCTGAATTATTTCCCTTTGGTATTTCTTATAAGGTCATTTTCATTGTTACTTACTCATTCAGTTTTAATTTATCTCAGGATATCTTTATCTCTCCTGCACTTCTGAAGGAAATAATTACCAGTCATAACCTACTTGTTTCAAAATTTTTATCCTTTCATGCTTGAATATGTGATTCCATTCATTCCTGGCTTACAAGTTTCCTATTGAGAAATCAGCTGATAATCTTTGGGAGATTCATTATATGTGATGGATTTCTTTTATCACTTTTTTCATGATTCTGTCTTTCCTGTTTTTTTATTTTCTTTCATTTTATCATTTTTATATTTACTTACATGTGTATACACCATGCCATTTCCCCTCCTCCTGCCCTCCCTCGCTCCTCCCCCACTTCCAGGCAGAACCTGTTCTACACTCTTGTTCTCTGACTCTGTTTAAGAAAAAACATAGGAAGTAATATGAAAGCCAGTGTTTTTGCTAGTTTGAGATAAAGATAGCTATAAAGAGAGATTCCTAGCATTGCTTCCAAGCACTTGGGTATTGCAACCCACATTGGTTCACCTTTGCCAGACCTCTTGGCTACTTCTGGTCTCTTTTCCATAGTGGCCTCTGCCAATTAAAGATTACTTTATTCACTCCTCTACAGTGAGCACAACAACAGTCAAGTTTTAATTTTCCTTCTTTTTCCCTATTCCTCCCATGTGCATTCTCCCCTTAGTGTGTGAGCCATGTTCAATAATATTACTGCATCTGTTCTAGGTCTATAATCTGCATATGAGGGAAAACATTCAATTTTTGGCCTTCTGAGTCTGGCTAACTTTACTTAAGATGATGTTCTCCAGTTCCAATCATTTACTTGTGAATGACAAAATTTCATTCTTCTTTGTGGCTGAATAAAATTCCATTGTGTATAAACACCATATTTTCTTAATCCATTCATTGTTAGTGAGGCATCTTGGCTTTTTTGATATTTTGGCTGTTGTGAATAGTATTCCAATAAACATGGGTATGCAGGTGCCTTTGTAATAACTTGAGTCACATTCCTTCACATATGTCCCTAGGAGTCATATGGTATATTTATGATTAGTTTTTTAAGAAGCCTCCATATTTTTTTCCAAAGTGCTTATGCTAGCTTACATTCCCTTCAGCAGTTTATGAGTACTCATTTTTCACTGCATCCTCACCAAAATTTGTTGTTGTTGGTATTCTTTATATTAATTATTGTAACAGGAGTAGGATGAAACTTAGTGTGGTTTCAAATTGCATTTCCTTTATGTCAAGGGATGGTGAGCATTTTTTCTTGTTTTTTCTGGCCATTTGGACTTCTTCCATTGAAAAAAGTCTGTTGCCCACTTCTTTGTTGGTTCATTGGTTTGGGAGGAGTTTAGATTTTTGAGTTCCCTGCATATTCTGGTTGTCAGTCCTTTGTCTGATGTACAGCTAGGAAATATTTTCTCCCACTCTGTGGGTTGTCTGTACAATTTACAGACCACTTCTTTTGTTGTGTAGAAGCTTTTGAACATCATGTAGTTCCATTTGACTATCCATTCTCTTTCTTGCTGGGCTGCTGGAGTTCTACTGAGGAAGTCTTTGCCTATATCCATTGCTTCCATGATAACTGTAAGGTTTCAGGTATGATATTAAGGTCCTTAATCCACTTTGAGTTGATATTAGTACAGGGTGATAGGCATGGATATAGTTTCAGCTTTCTGAAGGCAGATAACACTTTTCACAGCAACATTTGTTGAAAAGGCTGTCTATTCTGCATTGTATCTTTTTGGTGACTTTGTAAAAAATAAGGTGTACACAGCTGTGTGGATTCATATCTGGGTGCTCTATTTTGTTCCACTGAGCTTCATATCTGTTTTTTGTGCCAATACCATACTGTTTTTATTGTTATGGCTCTGTAGTTTGAAGTCAGGTATTGTGATACCTCCAGCACTGCTTTTTTTACTCAGTATTGCCTTGGCCATTTGTGGTCTTTTCTGTATCCAAATGAAATTTAGGGTAGATTTTTCTATCTCTGTGATGAATGTCATTGGAATTTTGATGGGAATTGCATTGAACATGTAGATTGCTTCTGATAGTACATCCATTTTTACTATGTTGATTCTGCCAATCCATGGGCATGGGAGATCTTTCTACCTTCTGCAATCTTCATCGACCTTTTTCTTCAGTGGTTTGTAGTTCTTCTTGTAGAGGTCATTTACATCCTTTTAAAGTTTATTCTTAGGTATTTGATTTTTTTGAAGCTTTTGTGAATGGAATTGTTTTCCTATATTCTTTCTCAATTTGTTCAATGTTGCTGTTTAGAAAGGCTACTGATTTTTGTAAGTTGATTTTATATCCTGCTATAATAGTTCTGATGCTGTTTATGGTATCTAGGAATTTTGGGGTGGGATTTTTGGGTCTTTGAGGTACAGGATCATGTCATCTGCAAATACAGATATTTGACTACTTCTTTACCTATTTTTATTCCTTTTATTTTTTCTTCTTGCCTTGTTGCTCTGGCTAGGAATTCCAGGAGTATGTTGAATAAGAGTGGTGAGAGTGAGCATCCTATTCTTCTTCCTGACTTTAGGGGAATTATTTTTAGTTTTTCCCCATTAAGTATGATGTTGGCTATAGGTTTGCAATATAGAGGCTTTATAATGTTGTGGTACATTCCTACAATTCCTAGTTTTCTTAAAACCTTCTTCATGAAATGGTGTTGAAACTTATCAAAAGCTTTTTCTACATCTATTGACATGATCAAGTGGTTTTTGTCTTTGCTTCCATTAATGTGCTATTTTTGAACCATCCCTGCATCCTTGGGATAAAGTTGACTTGGTCATGGTGAGTGATCCTTCTGATATGTTGTTGGATTCGGTTTGCCATTATTTAATTGTAGATTTTTGCATTAATGTTCATTAAGGAGATTGGCATATAGTTCTTCTTTTTGGATTTGACCTTCTCCAGTTTCGGTATGAATGTAATACTGGGTTCATAGAATGAGTTGGGTGGTGTTCCTTCACTTTCTGTTTCATGGAAAAGGTTAAGGAGTGTTGGTATTCATTCTTCTTTGAAGGTCTAGTAGAATTCAGCTGAGAATCCATCAGGTCCTGGGTTTTTCTTTTTGGGGAGACTTTATTGTTGTTTTAATTCCATTATGTTTTATAGATCTGTTTATTTGGTTAATATCCTCTGTACAGTTTTGGATGGAAATAAGTGTCTAGAAATTTGTCAATTTCTACAAGGTTTTCCAATTTATTGGAATATATGTTCTCAAAGTAGTCTCTGATGTTTCTCCAGATTTCTGTGGTGTTTGTTTTACCTCCATTTTGTCTTTTCTGATTTTACTAATTTGAGTCTTTTACCTCTTCATTTTAGTCAGATTTGCCAGCAGCTTGTTAATCTTCTTTATTTTTTCAAAGAAGCAGTTTTTGTTTATTTGTTTCTTTTTTTTTTGTTCTCTAGTTCATTCATTTCAGCCCTTATTTTTATTATTTCTCTCCTTCTGCTAGTTTTAGGTTTTGGTTGCTTACTTTTTTCTAGGAGTTGGAGATGTAACATTAGGTCATTTATTTGAGATCTTTCTATTTTTTTAATATATGCACTCATGGATATAAACATTCCTCTTAGGACTGCCTTTGATGTATCCTATTGATTCTGGTAGTGTATGTTTTCATTTTCATTAGCTTCCAAGAATCTTTTGATTTCTGCTCCTATTTCTACTTTGACCCACTGATTATTGAGCAATGTGTTATTCAGATTCCAGTTATTTGTGTATTTTTTGCTTTTTTCTTGTTGTTGTTGCTTAGTTCTAGTTTAAATGCATTGTGATCAGATAGAATGCAGGGAGTTACTTCTATTTTTTTATATTTGCTGGGGCTTTCTTAGTGCCCTAAGATATGATCAATTTTGTAGAAAGTTCCATGGGCTGTTGAAAAGAATGTATACTTGCTGTTGTTGTATGAAATATTCTGTAGACATCAGTTAGGTCTATTTGATTTATGGTGTCACTTATTTCTAGGATTTCTTTGTTGGTATTTTGTTTGGATGACCTATCTGTTGGTGATTGAGGAGTATTAAAGTCTCCCACTATCACTGTGTTGGAGTGTATATGTGCTTTCAAGGCCTTTAGTGTATGTTTGATGAAATTGTGGCACTGACATTGGGTGCATATAGGTTGATAATTGTTCTTTCTTTTTGATATATTGTCTCTTTTATTATTATGAAGTGTCCTTCTTTATCTCATTTGACAAATGTGAGTTTCAAATCTACTTTTTCTGAATAAGTATTGCTATTCCTGCCTGTTTTAAAGGGCCATTGGCTTAGTAAATGTTTTTCCAACCTTTCACCCAACTCCAGTGTTTATTTCTGTCAAGAAAATGGGTCTATTGTAAACAATAGATTGTTGGATGTCCCTTTTTAACCCAGTTTGCCAAGCAGTGTCTTTTGATAGAGGAGTTCAGTCCATGAACTTTCTGTGTTAATATTGATAGGTAAGTGGTGATTTCTGTCACTTAGTTGTTTTTGTTGCTTAAGCATTTGATTTTGTGCAGTCGAATCAATGATACTCTCTGATTACTTGTGTTTTCTTCTCTTGTGGTTTGGTGTTTCCTGTCTTCTCATGGTTTTGTCTGCTTTCACTTCTGTGTGCAGAATTCCTTGTAAAATCTCCTGTAGTCGTTGCTTGGTGGTCATACACTGTTTTAGTTTGTGTTTACTGTAGAAGATTTTTATTGCTCTGTTAATTTTGAATGTTACTTTTGCTGGGCAGAGTATCTTAGAGTTGAAGGTATTTTCCTTCAGTGCCCGTAATACCTCACTCTATACCTTTCTTGATTTTAAAGTTTCCATTGAGAAATAAGCTATTACTTTGATGGGTTTACATTTATATTTTATTTGTTTTTACTCTCTTACACCCTTCAATATTCTTTCTCTTTGTCTATGCTTGTTGTTTTATGATACTTAGCCATGTGAAGGTTTATTTTGGTCAAGTCTGTCTCCATGGGCTAGGGATCCAGGATGTCATAGAATTTGATTCTGATTGATGCTCTGTATTCTGCTTGATGGAATAAGAAAGAAAAGAAAAAAAAAGAAGAAAGAGATGCAGCCAGGGGCTTTTTTTCCAGGGCCAGAAGCTGGACATGTCTTGCTGGCTTCCCAGGTGGAATTTTTGTGGCTGTTAGGTGCAACTAATGACTGATTTAAGGGTCATTCTTTGAATTTTATCTGAACTTAATGTGATGGCAGTTATTATTTTGGCTAGGAGCAATCAGAATTATGAAAGTGTGGCTCCAGCATCTCAAGGAGTTTTCTGCAGTCATGTAGCTTTAGGAGATCTGATTCCATACCTTAGCCACTATTTTGGAAAGCCGCTCTTCTCCTTCTTCAATGCTTATGATTCTCAGGTTTGGTCTTTTGATAGAGTCACTGAGTTCTTGCATATTCTTTTTACAGTTCTTGAGTTGTTTGACTAACAGCTTTTCTGTGTTTTCTTTAAGTTCTATGTTTTCTTTGAGCTCTGAGGTTCTGTCTTCCACTTGTTCTATTCTGCTGGAGTGGATTTCCACTGTGTTTTTTGTTTGACTAAAGGGACTTTTTATTTCCAGGATTTCTGTTTGATTCTTTTTTCTGAGGTTTTCCATATCTTTGTTCAACTCCTCTTTTATATTTTGCATTGTCATCTTTTGTGCTGTTAGCTAGCTAACAACCTGGCTTGTTAGCTAGATTTATGTGCTGACTTGGTGGTGTAATTTAGCAATAACAAATTCATAGGTTCAATGCCAGAACAGTTGTTTACATATTATATAGATAACCTCTTGATGATAATAGCTATAAACAGTGGGATTTGAGGTAGATAATGGTTATTAGGCTACTTATAGATGGTGGTGGGAAAAGGGGTGGGTGGGTGGGGTAGATTTATGGGGACAGATGGGTTTTGTGGCCTTTGTGTGGGTTTGGGTGTACTTCTGTTGTTGTAGTGACGGGTGTTTGTATCAGGGATTGCAGGTAGCTGAGGTTGTGTATAGTTGGTATAGTAGGCTAGTCATCAGGTTGTGAGTGTGAAGAGGGAGGGGTAGTGTTGTGACCTGTTGGGGGAGGATAAGAGAGGGAGGTGAAGATTGGGGAAAGAGTGGATGAAAATAGGCAGAAAGAGTAGTTGGAAGTGAGAACAATGGATTGCAGCACAGGAGAAGGAGGGGAAGTGAAGAGGGTAAGAATAGGGATAAAAGACTAGTGATGGTGAAGTTAATAATACAAGAATAAAAAAAAGAAACCCAATAAAAAAATGCCAGGTTCAGGAAACAAAAAGTTCAGACTTTTGTTAAATGTTCTGCAGTTATTCCTGAGGTGTCCAATCCTGGTATTGGCATACAAGATGAAGCTCTGATGTGGTCTCACCAAGTGACTGGCTTGTGAGTGGTATTTGGTCCTTCCACCCACAAGATTAGTTGGAATTGTGAGGTGAGGTAAGACTGCCACCTTGTGCAGGGTGGTCAGGGTTGTTTTCAGCAGGCAGCAGCTGTGTTGTTCTTCAGCTGCAGCTCTGTTTGGTCAGGTTCTCCACCAGCAAAGTGGGGCAATTCACTTTGAATGCTGCCCTCTGTCCCAGAGATCAACTCTGGGATCCACCACCTGCCCTGCTTTGGGAGGTTGCCCACTCTCATCATTTGTTCTTTTCCCAATTTCTGCTGAGTGCTTTAGGCTCCTCTGGGAGGTTGGCTTGTGGCCCCACACCCACTCTCTCAGTGGTTTCTGGTTTACTCTAATTAGTTCACTGAGAATCCAGTGCTGAGAGTTTGGCTCCTTGCCCCACCCCTGTTCTCCAGGGCTGGTTCACAATTCCACTCCCACCTTAACTGTTGGCATTAGATTACATTTCACTGTTTATGTTTTTCAATTTTGCTGAAGGGGGTTCAGTCTGCCAAAGGCTGTGCTGGATTATTTTCCCAGCAAGTGGGTATGGGAGTTTCATATGGTGTGTGATGCTTACCTGTTCATTCTGCAATTTCATGCAAGCAGCTTTGGAGCCAGCTGGCAGGGAGAAATGGCTCCATCCTTTTGTTTTTTCAGTGTGGCATGGCATAAGGAGACTTTCCATGGACTGTGGGTCCAGGATGTCACAGAGTTTGATTTTCATTGATGCTTTGTCTTCTGCTTGTTGGGAGAATAAAAGAAAGAGAGAGAGAGAAAAAAGAGAAATGGTGGAGTCTTTTATTCATGGGCCAGATATGTCTTGCTGGATGTGCCGCACAGGTCTTTTGTGGCTGTTAGGTTCAATTAAAGGCTAATTTAGGAGTCAATCTTTGAATTTTATCTGCACCTAATGTGATGGCAATTATTATTTTGGCTAGGAGCAATCAGAATTACCCAAGTGTAGCTCCAATGTCTCAAGAAGGTTTCTGATGCCATGAAGCCTAGTATTTCTGATTTCCTACCCTATCCTTCATTTTGGGTCTCTCCTTTGTTGTTGTTTTCATTGTTTCCTTCTGACAATTTTATTGTATGTGCTGCAAATTACTCTAAAATTTATCTTATGTACTGTCTTTAACATTGTTTTATTTCCATATCCCTCTTAAGACTTTGAAAGTTTTCAGGGAGGACCTCCTTAACTAAGATTTTACATACTTATCTCACTTTTCTGCTTTGTGTACTTATGTAATTCATATATGTGTTTATATGGTGGTGTCCCATATAGCCCTTATGCTTCCTTCAATATTTTTTACTCTTTATCTTTTTGTTCCTCTAGTTGGCTAATTTAAATGGCATGTTTTTAAATTAACTATTTCTTCTGGGTGGTTTAGGACTGCTTTCAAAACTCTATATTGAAAATTCTTTATTCAAATAAATTTTTTTATTCAGCTTCACAATAGTTTTGGTTCTTTTTCATGATTTCTCTTTCATTATTAAACTTGTAAGTTTGCTTATATATTGTTTTACTATTTTTGTTTAATTTTCTATATGTTGCTCCTTGCAACTAAATAAGTTACTTGAAAATAATAACTTTTAATTCATTTTCAGTCAGTCTGACTTCATTTACCTATGCTTGGTTGTTGAAATTTCATGAGTTTCTTTTGATGTTGTCCTGCTGGCTTATTATTTGTTATATGTGTAAAATTTTATTGAGATCTGTGCATTTGAAGGAGTAAACCCATCTTTCAGTTTTAACAGACAAGTTTCAGCAAGTTCAAGCCTTTCTTGGTGTTTTTTCTTCTGGGACCACTGCTGAGTATGATAAACCGTGTTGTGTGGATAATGCTACGTCCATAGTGGATGCCACAATTAGCCTATTTCCAGGGGCTCTATCCGGTATGCATTTTACCTAGTATGTTGATAGGCTGTACACTTTTGAGGCCCTAAGCCTGTCAGTTTTACACTGGTATGAGCATTCTTTTCAGTTTTATAGACAATATACACATGCTACCAGGTTCAATAATTGTATCGTTTTACAGGTCTCTGGGAATATTCTAATCAGATCACTTGATGTGTCACTGGATTGACTGTACTGTACCAGTCCATGGATGCAGTTGCCTGGAGCTGAGACACAGGATTTCTTCATGTCTAAAACCAAGACAAACATCTTCATGCTTGTCTCCAGGATTAATGATTGTCGTTTTGCTCAGTGGGGTCCTGAGTGAGCATTCCTGTTCTAAATTTTTGGTTTACAAGGACTGGCATCCATTTACAGGGCCACTTAAATGTCTATGATGGTACAAATGACAGAGCGTCAGCCTGCAAGGACACTACTTGACATGTCTCCCTCTAGGTCTTCTGGTGTGCCAAACTGCTTTTAGTCCACAGACAACAGGGTCTGGGACCATGTTCTAGGGTTATTTGAGGGTTTACCATGTCAGGTTGATGAACCTGACAACAGGACTCAGGTATATCTTTCAGTGTGATCTTGCCTGGGAGTCTAGCAAGCCTGTTATAGTGTTTCAAATAAGCAAGTCTGATAGAATTTCCATGCATAGTCAGGAGAGGTGTTAAATTAGAGGCAGACCCTTCAGTATCTGCTGTGTGATGGAAGTTCAATGTATAGGGCATTCTTCCTGTTAGTACTTTTTAGAGCACTAAGAATTAAGAAAGAGAGCTCCTCTTATAGGATAGCTTTTGAATACTCTTCCAAGATCCGTGCTGAGGCACTAGTATGGCTTATTACATATAGCCCCCTTGCCAGATTGCTCTGCCAGCAGGTTTAAGGCCAAGGAGGACTGCAGCCAAGTCCTTTGTGAAGTGTGGCTTTTTATATGGTGGCATAATTTTTGAGTCTGCCTCCTGGGTGTAGGTCTATACTATCAAAACAACCATTTTAAGTCTATAACTTCAGCTGGAATTTTAACATTCTGCTTAAGTCTCAAGTCTCCATATAGAGAATTTGTTTCAGTTGTAGAAGAAATCTTATTTTGGGGAGTTATGTGGTCAGGCAACTTCTTATCCCACCATTTTTCTGAATTATTCCACAAAATTTCTCAAGGAGAAACTCCCATTAAAAATCAGCACTATCGCTCTATTTCCAATTTTGGCCACTTTCTTTATCCTTTCTGAGCTTTAGTTTTCTAATCTAAAAATGTGTTGTACATTAGACTTAACCTACCTTATCTGTTCCAGGTGTCACATTTCATGAATACTGTTCTCCATTGCCATGTCAATATTTATTCTATGAGACATAATAAACAAGGCTTGTTTTGGTACTCTCTTTACCTCATCCTCCAAGATCACAACTGGTATGAACAACATAGAAAACCTGAAAACCTCTAACGGACCCCAAACAGCCATAATGTAGCACCCATTTCTTCATTTGTAAAGTTTTGGAGGAAAAATAGCTATGTTGGAAAATTTTGAGCATATCTGTCAGTTTTAATTCATTTTCCATAAACAAAAATCATGAGGAAATGACTGGAAAATGTGATCATATTACAAATTTTTCTATTCCAATTTGCCTGTTTTCATAATCACACATTCTGTATTTCTTTATTTAGTTTTTATTGTTTGTTACATGTTATACTATATAAATGGCATGTCTGTTACTATTATGACTAAAGGTCTTCATGATGAATTATTCTTTGTGGGAAATAATGATAGAACTGTGACCTATTTGACTGATTTATTGCTACAATATACTGTTTAGTCCACCGAAGGAACAATTACTTTTCCTTTATGCTTCTAAATATCTGTATTTCCCCCCAAATGCAAGTATTGATGAATCTTGACATAATGACTCACTTAAAAACTACCTCCTCATTCTTTTAAAAATGTAAAAAGGGGCCAAATTAGTCAATACTTTCGTTCTATTAAATCTTAATATATTTCAAACTGAAGGAAAAAACAGGCTTTGAGTATATGATATAAATGAAAAAAAATTTATTGCCTTAATTACTTTGCAGATGTCCAGAGCAATTACCAGAAATGGAAAACTTATGTTACATGAGAAAAAGTATTTTATGTTGTTGATAAAGCAAAATAGGCTTTATTGATGACCATAGTTAACTGAATTTCAGTTTTTATAAATAACTTTTAAAAATTAACTATTCATAAACCATGGATGAAATGCTATCCTTGACATATTTCTCTAATAAAAATTTCAGTGTTTTAGAATTAATGAATTGCTCCTTCTAGAAATCTATGTTCACATTTTGCATGTATTGTCATAGTCAACATTTTCTATCCCTTCAACAGAAAATGTAACAAAATAATGAGATACTTATTTTTTTGTTAGCAGTGGAACATCAGTGTTCATTCTAGGTTGATTCCAGGATAACCAGCATTAGAAACATTTAGAAACTAGAAGGTATTGAGGAATTGAAAGAAGAGCTACATTTGGGTGAGTTCATTTTGAAAAGACTAGAGTTAATGTACCAAGATTTCTTTTGGTTCTCAAACTGACATAAAACACTTGACAATGCTTTTGGAAATGTATTTTTCCACCTTTTTTGAAACAGGAAATGCTCCCCCACCGAAATGCCTGATATGCTTTACTAGGAGACAAAACCTTTTTTAGAATATCATCCCATGTACATTATTGGTAAGTTTTATCAACTACAAAGAGTAGCAATCTTACCTACGTCCTCTGCCAGTCACACCATAATTGTAGCTTGCCAACACTTTCTTTTGTGCAAGCACTCCAGGTTCTAAAGATGGTCGAACACTCTGGGAATCCATAAATGCTAAGAATTTTAGTTTATGTGAAATAACACATATTAAATCAAAATTCCTTCTTGCTCCACTTTATTAGATTTTCTCTTTTGGTGTCTTTCCTTTAGGCATCTGTTTTGTGTACCTTTCGTTTATTTACAGCACCCAAAGAACATAAATAACCATCATATGCATATTTTTTGACAGTTGGTAGCTCACAAAAGGTCACCAGCACTAGAATAAACTGGATCCAAAATTTGAAATCAAACATGTCTGACTTGTTTTCTTGTGTTCTCTGTCTCTCTGTCTGTCTGTCTCTCTCTCTCACACACACATACACACACACACACACACACACACACACACACACACACACATGCTTAAATGTATATTACACATTCAAACCAGAGCAATTATAGTTGGAAGGCACTTAACTTAATCTTTTCCTTTATCTCATGGGAAAAATCAGTAAAATAGCACTCAAAAGGTCAAAATACCAAAATGTGCACTAAAGTAGGAAGATAGAAAGTAAATTTTGTCATTCCCAGGCAAACCATCAATTGTCTTCCAGTGTCTTTTTTTTCTTTTCTTTTTTTATTTTATTATCTGGTTAGGGGTACACTGTAGCATTTACAAAGATTCTTATAATATGTCAACTATATCATACTTGAATTCAGGCTCTCCACCATTTTCCTTTATCCCTCCCTCCCCCTATTACTGGAACAGTTTCAACAGTTATCTTTTTTCCATTTACATTCATGTGTACAAAATATTTGCACAGTATTCACCCACTCGCCCCCTTTCCCCACCTCCTTGCCACTCCCACTGATTTCTACCCCACCATCCCCAAGCAAGACTTTTTCTACCCTCTTGTTCTCTGATTTTGCAAAAGAAAGAAAAGAGAAACTACATTTTTGCATGGTTTAAAACAGCTACAAAAAAAGGTTCCTTGTGGCACTTCCATGTATGTATGTATTATAGAATGATTTGGTTCATTTCCTCTATTTTTCTTCTTTGTACTTCAGTCCCTTTCTTATATTTAGAAATTCTATATTCATTCTTGTATAGAGAGTACATCAACCATTTTAACCTTAACTTCCTTCTTTTATCCTCCCCCTCATGTGTGATTTCTCTTTAGTGTAACCTGTTCTTGATAATATTGCTATGTTTTTATTAGGTCTATATTCCAAATATGAGAGACAACATACAGTTTTTGGCCTTCTGAACCTGGCTAACATCACTTAAGATGATGTTCTTCACTTCCATCCATTTACCTGCAAACAACAAAATTTTATTCTTCTTTGTGGCTGAATAGAATTCCATTGTATACAAGTATGACATTTTCTTAATCTATTCATCAGTAGTGGGACATCATCTTTAACTAAAGTAGTATAAAGGTTGAAGTGTCTTAGATTCCGACCAAGAAACTGCTTGGAAAAAAAAAGATGAAAAAGAATAGAACAATAATCCAAATCATAAATGGCTATGCCCACAGCAGATATTAAATAATGAATTGTATAATACAGTTGATAACAGGCTCTTCCTTTTTCCCATAACTACAATTAACTGCAATGACACAGTCTCATGCTAGAAAATTAGGCAATAAATAAGAATGGTCAACAGATAAGAAGGAGGAAAAATGTTAAAAAGGTAGACAAAATAAACTCAGACTTTTTGTTTTGTAGAGGGCACAGGTAACTATTTATTTTTTAAATAAATTTTTATTAGGATGTATTCATTTTTATAGTGAGATTCATAGTGAAGATTCCGATTGGATTTTACATTCCTTCATTGCCCCCATCATGTCTCTCCCTTTGTACCCTCCCTGCCTCCAGTTAAAGCAATTGCAAGAGATTTCTGACTTCTGTTTCATGTAGGTATATGAAGTCCATCAACCATATACCATCACATTAATCTCCTACATTCACCCATCCCCCTTCCACTAGTTACCCCTCTCACATACACTGTCGATATTTTACAATCCTGTTTTTCATTATTAATGTTTAAGTTGATTTTCCAAGGAGTTTCTCAATGTTTCTCCACTGTGGATATGCTTTACTTTGGCCCATCTATCCCCTTCCATTACTCTCCCTTACCCCTTTGCCTCCCAATCCCCCCTTTCCAACAGCTTTCAATACACATCCTTATATCCTCTACCTTCACATCTTATGTTTTATCATATTACTGATGCTCTATAATTCTCTTTCTTTTCCTTCTTTCCCTGAGTTCCACAGAGTAGTTCCACTATTACAAACATGTTCTACATTTGAGTTTGAGTAAGATCATGCTAGTTTTTGCATACATGTTTATCCATTGGAACTATCTTTCACATAGAGAGAAAACATATGGCTTTTATGTTTCTGAGCCTGGCTTACTTCGCTTAACATGATGTCCTCCAATTGCATACATTTACCTTCACACCACACGTCATTATTCTTTGTGGCTTAGCAACACTCCATTGTATATATACAAAACATATTGGTTATTTCATCAGTTGTAGGGCATCTGGATTGTTTGCAAAGCTTAACTACTGTGAATAGTGCCTCAATAAACATCGGTGTACAGTTGTCTCTATTGTATCTTGTCTTATGTCCCTTTGGGTAGATTCCCAGGAATGCTATTACTGGATTATATGACAGTTCTATCTTCAGGTTTTGAGGAATCTCTATAATGCTTTCCATAGTGGTTGTACTAATTTTTATTCCCACCAACAATGTATAAGAGTTCCTGTTTCACTGCATCCTCATTAGCCTTTGTTGTTGTTACTGTCCTTGATTATGGCCAATCTAACTGTTGTGAGATGAACAATAAGGGTTGTTTTGATTTGCATATCTTTTATAACCAAGGAAGTTGAACACTTTATCATGTATTTACTGGTCATTTCTACCTCTTCCTTTGAGAATTCCCTGTTTAATTCATGCACCCATTTGTTCATTGGGATGTTGATTCATTGAGGGTTGAGATTTTTGAGTTCCCTGTAGATTCTGGACAGGAGACCTTTATCAGATGTATAGCTGGCAAATATTTTCTACCATTCTGTGGGGTGTCTCTTGAGGCTGGTGAATGTTTCCCTTCTTGTGCAGAAGGTTTTTAGTTTTAGGCAGTTCCATTTGTTCATGTTTCTCTTAGATACTGAGCCTTTTGACTTCTGTTTAAGAAGTCTTTGCCTATACCTATCTATTCTGGTGTATTTCCTACTACTTCCTAGAGTTGTTTCAAAGTTTCAGACCTTATGTTAAGGTCTTTGATCCACCTTGAATTGATTTTAGTATAACGTGAAAGACAGAGATCTAGTTTCATTTTTCTACATGTGGATATCCAGTTTTCCAAGCAGCATTTGTTGAAGAGGTTGTTTTTTCTCCATCGTGTGTTTTAGGCTCCTTTGTCAAAGATAAGTTGGCTGTAGATGTGTGGCTGGGTATTCTATTCTGAGCCATTGTTCTTCTTGTCTGTTTTTGTGCCAATACCATGCTGATTTTATTGTTATGGCTCTGTTGTATAGTTTGAAGTCAGGTATTATGATGCCTCCAGCATTGGACTTTTTGCTCAGCATTGCTTAGGCTATTCGAGATGTTCTGTGTTTCCATACGTATTTCAAGATTGATTTTTCTATTTCTATGCAGAATGTCATCGGAATTTTGGTAGGGAGTGCATTGAATATGTAGATTCCTTTTGGTAGTATGGCCATTTTCACAATGTTGATTCTACCAATCCATGAGCCTGGAAGCTCTTTCTATCTTCTAATGTCTTCTTTGATTTCTCTCTTCAGTGGTTTATAGTTTTCATTAAAGAGTTCTTTGATTTCTTTCATTAAATTTAGTCTAAGTTGCTTCATTGTTTTTGAGGCTATTATAAGTAAGTTTGTTTCCTTGATTTCTTTTCAGACTGATCATTGTCACAGAAAATGCCTTTGACAAAATTCTACACCCTTTCATGATATAAGCTCTAAAGAAACCAGGAATAGAGGAATGTTCCTCAACATAATAAAGGCTATATCAACAAACCTATAGCACACATCATACTAAATGGAGAACAGCTGAAACTCTTCCCATTAAAGTCAGGAATGAGACAGGGATGTCTACTTTCTCCACTCTTATTCATTACAGTTTTTTTAATTCCTAGCCATAACAACAAGACAAGAGCAAGAAATAAAAGGGATTTAAATAAGGAAAAAAGAAGTCAAACTATCCCTCTTTGCAGATGACATGATCCTATAGGTAAGAGACCCTAAAAACTCTACCATAAAACTGTTGGAAATCATGAGGTCCTGCAAAATAGCAGGATACAACATTAACATTCAGAATTCAGTTGCTTTCCTATATACAAACAGGGAACAGATAACTTTAGCAAAAGCACGTGGCATTTGAATCCCCCTTGACAGAATTCAATTAAGGCAGAAAATTTCTTACAAAGAATGAACATTACTTTCCTTTCATTATCATGTACCCTAAGGATTGGCTTTGACTATTTCTTTCACAGAGTCTTAATAGCCTTCATAAAGAATTTGTGCTGTGTTTAAAAAAATTCTAAATCATAAATTTCCATTACAGCATCAGAATCTTGGGGTTAAAAATATAATAGAGGGGAAGAATTGTATCAAAGTACATTGTGTGTATGTATGGAAATATTACAACTAAACCAAACCCTCTGTACAAAAAATTCGCAAGATTAAGTGAAAAGAAAATCAGAATCTGTTGTGAGACTTTCTCAAATGTTAATTTTTGATGATGTCCTCCTACAATTAGAGTCATTTAACATTTAAGAATAAAGGATTAGTATTGCCTTTGGAAAAGATAGGATGTCATCTTTTATCGGTACTAGTTCTATTAGAAGAGGACAGTTTTTGTGGAAGAATTTTTGCATCTGAGCAGCAGAGAGCACAGTTAACTTGAATATTCAAGTATGTAGGTTTGATAGTTGAAAGAGTTATTATTTTGAAGTAGGACATCAATTCATGCATAAATCTTCTTGTAAATAATCATTACAGGATTGAATTGTAAATATGATTAATTATCTCAAGGTGCTAGCACACAGTATTTCCATGACACTTGCTCCATTAGTCAGGTTTTAGCATATGGAGAACAGTTGAAGTCAATGCTAATATTTTTATTTTGAGATACCTCATTGGGTAAATCTAACACAAAACCTTCATTTAAAAGAAATACAGTAGATGCTCATTTTTAATTACTGGTTTAAACACAATGCATCCAAGGAAGCACCTGAATTAGAAGTCCCACTCACTAATATGAACAATGCCCATGGTCTGTCACTTAAAACACATTGAAAGGCTGAGTTTGGTAGTGTGTGCTTGTGTTCTCAGTTATTTGTGAGGTTGACATGGGACATTTTTAATGTGAGGACAGCCTGGACAATGTAGCCATACCCTATCACAAAAAATATTTTAAAATTCCGATTGATGTGAGCATTTTTCTGCATTGTACATGCTTTAAGTGAAATACTTTAGTTTATAATGAGTAGGGTTTCTAAATAATATTTTGTTTGTAAATACATTCCAATTAGAAGCAAGTAAATCTAGAATTCATCACATAAAACATGCAAGGTACATTTTTATCTATTTATAGTTATCAAGTAGAGATTGACACAGCCATCCTAATGAATAAATGCACTAAATTCTATTTTATTTCTTCTGCCATATATATATTAAAATATGTATTTTTGTCTACAAATAACCTCTTTAAAATCAAAACGTGATTCTTTTAGGGACTCCATGTTTTGACAGGAAATGACATCAGAAGTCATGAGGAATGTCACCTATAGCACTGGCATGAGAGAAAGAAGTATTCATCGGTGGAAGTTTTGAAAATGCTTTGTAAGATGAATCTGTATATAATGAAAATATCATTATAATAAAGTTCACTGTTTTAATACACTGAGAATCTGTAATATTTCATTCAAAGTAGGAAATGCTTATCTACAAAAAGGAGTTTGAGACAATAGAGTAATGTGGGAAAACGGAGTATTATGTTCATGAAGATAGAATTTTCTAAGATAACTTTATGATTTGGTCATAAATTTTATTGGGAATTTTATTTTTTAAATTTTTTTTCTTTTATTCATATGTGCATACAATGTTTGGGTCCATTCTCTCCCTTTTTATTGGAAATTTTAATAGTCCATGTTATGCATGTGAAGATGGCTAATAAGTTCTTCTTCTGTGCTTTTGGGAAACAATAACCTTACTATTTGTAGCTCATTATTATTAATAGATATGTAAGATTAAGTGCAATTGAAATAGAATAAGCCTAACAGAATCTTTTACCAGTGAAAAGCAAACACGGAACTTCTCTAGTTATAAGCAATCATCTTTTCCCTGTCATTTAGCTTGCATTTACTCCTCTAAGTCACCCCATCCATGTCTCCACCCTGCTTTCTCCTCTGCAACCTTTCTCTGATTAGATCATATCTTTTGGCTCAATTGTCCTCTGGCACGATGTTGGCTTCAATTAATAAGAAGCATTAGTACAGGTTTAGTAGGAGGAAGAAGACTGAAGTCACATTGTTTAAACATCTTAGTTCCTGCCTTGCAAGTGCTCATTGATGGAGAAATGACCATCTAAATGACATTTATTATCAGAAATTGAAAGCTTTACATGACTCATCTAATAACTTCCTCTTTCTTTTGTCATTTCAAAACTGGTGGAGGTGACAGCTATCATGCTATTACATTCCTATTATTTGTGATTTTCCTGCACCCAACTTATTTTGGGAGGCTTTTGCTATTTCTTTCAAATTATCTTAATATATTAATTAGTATGGGGTATCATCTTTCTTCAGTGGCCCAGATTCATATACCTGAAAATGAGCATTCTCTCTCTTGCTCATGTCACTTATCTCAACATCGCTTCAAATAAAAGGAAGGTATTTATTCCAGCATTACTTCTTAGTGGCTATTGTAGAAGTCTGTATGGTACAAATTTGCTTTAAACCCTCACTCCATTCAAATTCTTTTAATTCGTTACATCGAGAACTACATACATTCACAGGCTTTAAGCATTGATTTATATTTTCTTTCCTTTCACATGCTCCCATTTATTTAATGAAGTAAAACACTGACAATTGACAATATATTATTAGTAATATATCTTTATCAAGAAAAATGAAACCACATAACATTAAATATATCTTTTCAAAATGCAACAAAGTTTTAATTACAATTGCACTTATGTAAACATGACAATCAAATTTAGAATTTTTCATTACCCAAAAAGAAGCTCCATACCTATTACTGATCACTCCTGATCTCTTCCATAGCAACACATCCCTCCATTAAAACTCCACCCAATCCTTATCTCAATTAGCAAAAACCCTGGGTCCTTCCTATTATTGCTATACTCTCTCTTCAACAAAATTCGAGATAAGGGCAGAATAGTTTCTGCTGCGTAACAAGGGGTAAGGGGGGTAAGGGAGGGAGTGGGGGGGTAAGGAGGGGGTGGGGGAAAAGGGGGAAAAATGACCCAAACATTGTATGCACATATGAATAAAATAAAAATTTTTAAAAAAAGAATAAGCAGGGAACCCATAAATATTAAAATTTTTCAATGAAATGAAATTAAATGTAAGTAAAAACCAGTGGTTGCATAGGAATAGAAGAATATTTTTCAAAAAAAAACTCTACCTTACACATAAGCACAAACCAATAATTTTTACTTTTAAGCCTTACATATTTTCATATTCTAGATGTTTCTTATAAATACAATTATATACAAGTACATCTTATGAGTGACATCATTCAATAAGAAGAATGTTTTCAAGGTTCCTTCATATTGCATCATGTAAGAAGATGTTGTTCCATTTAATTGCTTAATGACATTACATTTAATGGATGTACCAAATTTTATTTAACTGTCCATTGGTTTGAGTTGTTTCTGCCCTTTTTGATATCATGAAAAATGTACTAAGAGCAACAGAGTATGAGTTTTTTGAGAACATATTTTCACTTCTTTTGGGAATGTACTCAGGGGCAGAATTGGTGGATCAAATTGTAATTCTGTGTATAACTTTGTGAGAAAAATGCCAGCTTCATCCATTTTAAATTTTCAGCAACAATTCAAAAGGATTTTTATTTCTCCTAAACCTTCTCAACATTTGTCATTATCTGAATTTTTATAATCATCTTCAGAAATATGAATTCATAGTTCTGTAGTTTTGATTTAGATTATCCTGAAGACTGGTGATACTGAATCACTTTTCATGCACTTGTTGAACCTTTACATGTCTTCTATAAGGCAATGTTTGTTTATGTTATTGACTTTGTTTTTAAAGAATCAATTTTGTCTTTTATTACCAAATGTTTAGGGTTCTTTATAGGGTTCTAGATACAATTCTCTTACAGATTATCAAATATTTTCTCCCACTCTGGGTCATCTTTTCACTTTCTTCAAAACATCATTATGTCCTTTGAAGAACAAAACTCTTAATTTTCTTTTTCATATGCATTTTATTGTTGTATATTAAATATACAAAGTGGTTGTATCATGATGTTTCATACATGCATTTATTGTTAACTTGATCAGACTAACTCCTTCTAGTGCTCTCTCTTTTCCTCATCATACTTCCCCCATAATTTTCAAAAGCTTTTGGTAAGTTGCCTTGTGCCACCTTCATACATAAGCATAGTATATGTCAGCATTGTTCCCTGCATCATTCTCTTTCCTTCTCTGTCTTCCTCCTGATTCTCCTAACAGCCCCTCAACTATAGTTATGTTCTTGTATATAACTACGTGTGTGAGTGTGCATATGTGTGTGTGTGTGTGTGTGTTAGGGTTAGATTCTACATATGAGGGAGAACACGTGACCTTTGGTTTTGTGAACCAGGATTACATTGCTTAATATGATAATATCCACTTATATCCATTTTCCTATAAGTACCATAATTTGATTCTTTGTTATGGCTACATAATACTCCATTTTCTATACATACCACATTTATTTTATCCTGTTCATTACTTGAATGCAATCAGTGCTGATACTAGAGATTGACTGTTGTAAATAGTGCTGCAGTAAACATGGATGTGCAAGTGACTGAATTTTATCCTGACTTGAATTTACTTTTGATATATGCCCATGAATTGTATTGCCAGGTTTTATTTTTTCAGGAATCTCCATACTGTTTTCCATAACTCCTGCACTAATTTAACATTCCCACCAACAGTATACAAAAGATCACTTTTTGTTGTTGTTTGTGTTCTTGGTGGTAGCCATTCTGACTGAGGTGAAATGAAATCTGAATGTTGTTCCAGGAATGTGGAACATTTATTCATGTAATCTTTGGGCATTTGTACTTCTTTTTTCCACAAATTTTTGTTTAATTTGTTTGCCCATTTATTTATTGGATTGTTGGTTCTTTTGAAGTTTAGTTTAGTTTTTGAGCTCCTTGTATAATCTAGTTATTAATTGCTTGTCAGATATATCACTGACAAAAATTTTCTCCTTTTCTGTCATGTGTTTATTCATTCTTGTAACTATTTTCTTTGTTGTGTAGAAGATTTCCACTTTGATGAAATTCCATTTTTCAATCCTTGCTCCTACTTGCTAAACCAGGAAGTCATGCCTATTCATAAATCACCCATTATTTTCCCTATGTTTTCCTGTAGTAGTTTCAAAATTTCCAGACCTACATTAAGGTCTTCAATCTATATTCAATTGATCTTTATACAATTGAGAGACACAGAAAGAGTTTCAGTCCTCTACATGTGGATGTCCAGTTTTCCCAACACAATTTGTTAAAAATGCTGTCTTTCCTCCACTGTATGTTTTTGGCATCTGTGTAAAAAATCATTTAGGTCTCTGATACTTGAAGTATCAAACCTGCCAGCCAAGACATACAGCGCCAGAGAAGTGGCTCTGAGCACCTGGAAAACCAAGCATTAAAACAGAGAGGGGAAAATACACTTCAGGAAAGAGCAGATTAAAATGGCAGATTGTTGATATCCCTATAGCCTAGAGGCCACCAACTACCCCATAAAAGGAAGATCTGAGGACTCAAAAATGCACCCCTGGGGTCCCATAACCAGGAGAAGCAAAACCCTCTCTAAATCTACAAATAGAGAAACAATTAACCCCGGGAATAATGGGAAGAATGACCAGCAGCTCAATATTCACGATTCCCCACTCTTGAAGTTGCCATGAAGCTTCAGCCTCCATTACTTGGTGGCAAATCCTGCTGCCTGGCACATATAAGAACTCAGAACTCCATGCTCTCTTCTAATACATAACCTGCTACCTTAGCCTTGAAACTCCAGGGAAAGCAACACCCATGTGTAAGCAGGTCCCACAGCTCCCATTGCTCCACAGGAAACATAAGGCACAAGCCAGCAGGCTTGGTTCCCCCAGAACTGAGCTCAGGCCTCAGAACTCTGGATGCATGCAAGCCCTGTTCTCCTAAGTCTGCAACAGCACCATGGGACTGTGCTTCCAAAAGACTTTGCAGGAGATCTTCTCCCAAAACTTCCACTGCCTGCTGGCTTGGGTCTCCCCAAGTCCCACAGGACTGCATTCCTTGAGGTCCATGCAGGAAATCAGGCCCAGCAACACCTGCTGCCTGCAAGCTCTGTTCTAAACTGGCAACAGTACCATGGGGCCCAGGCTTCCAGAAGCCCATGTGGGAGATCAGGCCCCAAAACTCCTTCCACCTGCTGGTTTGGTTCTCCTGAGTGGGCAGTAGTCCCACAGAACTGCACTCCCTGAGGCCCATGTGGGAAATCAGGACCTGGAATACCCACTACCTGCAGGCTCTGTTCTCTAAGCCAGTAACAGCTGCTGTGGCTCCTGGAAGCCCATGCCCCAACACAAGAAGACCACAGGGCCATCACTCTGGTGGACACCAGAGGAGTCAAGCCCACTGGCCTTGTTGCTACATGGGTACCCTCACCTTGCAACACAGTGCCAGGAGTATGCTACCTCAAACCCAAGTGAACCTTAGGCTCCACCTTGCTAATTTGCTGGTGCCTGGAGGCTTCCCTCCCCACAGAGCTTGGAAGCCCAGCATTCCACACTGTCCCTGACAGCAAGAGAGCCTTGATATCCCATCAAAGAGCAAGAATGCCAGATTCTCCACTGGGTGGAGGAAAGCTAAAACCAGCTACTCCGCAGGTGACACCAGAAGCCCTGTTCCCCAAGGCCCACAGAAACACAGTGTTTCACTCTGCAACTCCCTACAGGAGAGTCATGTTTCTGCTGCTCAGTAGCTGGAATCCCATATCTTCCACTAAGTGACAATCCACTACCCAGCTGGTGTTGGGAGGCCTAGCCCCCAGAGTGAAGAGAGACCCAGTGTGACTGCAGGAGAGCCCATGAACTCTCGTCAAATTGTGGGAACTTAAGATACCTCACTGAGGGACAAAAAGAGGCAATTGGCACCACAACAAGAGCCCTGCAAAGGGTAATTTATCCAGTATGCCCCTCTCTGAGGAACACTGCTGGAGCTCCATGAGGAAAAAAAAAACTCAAAACACTAACAGTGTTGAGGCAGGAGAGATTAAAACTATAAGCAAAAACAACTCTAGATGTGTAAATCTCAACAGAGAATGAAACAGCAAGACAAGCGCTCTCCATAAAAAAACAATTACACCAATAAGGATACAAACACCTGTGTAGAGGAAGAGCTATGAAATAATGAATGCCAAAAAATAACAGTAAAAATGATTAATGATCTCAAAGAAGAATCACAAAAGTTAGTATTTGACCTCAAAGAGAATGTGAACCAATAATTAAATGACCTCAAAGAAAATACAAACAAGTAAATGAGTGAAATTAAGCAGACTATCCAGGATATGAAAGAGGAAATCAATAAAGGTATGGAAACTCAGAAAAACAATGAATCCAAAATAAACAACTCAATATCCCAAATAAATATCACAGTCAAAAGCTTGGGAAATAGAGTGGAGTAAGCTGAAAATGTAGTATCAGGAACTGAAGACAGAGTAGAGGAATTAGACCAAATAGTAAAAGATAATGAAAAAAATGCTAAGAAAATACCAATGGAACATGCAAAATATCTGGTTGACCATGTAAAGACCAAACTTATGAATTATGGGTATAGAATGTGAGGTGATACAAAAAAGGCATTGACAAACTATCCAATAGAAAAATAGCAGATAACTTCTCTAACCTTAAGAAAGAGAGAGTCACTCAGTGCAAGTAGTCTACTGAACACCAAACCATCAGGTCCAAAAGAGGAACAGCCCTAGACACAATGTAACCAAAACACTCAGCACACTGAACAAAAAAGTAATTCTGGAATCTGCAAAAGAGAAAAGACAAGTCACATATAAAGGTGAACCCAGTACAATAACTGCAGATTTCTCAACTCAAACTCTAAAAGCAAGAAAGTCATGGAAAGACATAATCCAGACCCTGAAAGAAAGCATTTGTCAAGCCAGACTAGTCTACCCAGCAAAATTATCCTTCTTGAAGGAGAAATTAAAGGAATTTGTGACCACCAAGCTAGCACTACAGAAGTTACTTTAAGGACTTTTACATGTAAAAGAAGAAATTAGAGTGAGATAGGTAGACTCAAGACAGAATAAACCCATTTGAGCAAGCAGACCAATAAACAAGGAATAGGTAATTCTAAACAACAGGGAAACAAAAATGACCAGAAAGAATAGGCACTTCTCAATAAAAACACTGAATGTAAATGGCCACAATTCCCCAATCAAGAGATATAGAATAGCAAATAAGTTAAAAAATAAGACCCAACCATATGTCGCTTACAAGAGAATCATCTAACTGAAAAATATAAACACTGGCTCAGAGTCAAAGGGTGGAAAAATGTTTTCAAAGATTAACCCCATAAAAAAGCTGGAGTAGTTATACTCATATCTGACAAAGTAGACTTCTATAGGATTGAAACTAGATCCCTGTCTTTCACTTTGTACCAAAATCAATCAATTTCACCCTGTACCAAAATCAAAAGACCTTAAAATAAGGCCTGAAACTTTGAAACAACTCCAAGAAGTGGTAGAGAATATACTAGAATAGATGGGTATATGGAATGATTTCCTAAACAGAACTTCAAAGGCTCAGCATCTAAGAAAAACAGTGAATAAATTTGGGCTGCATTAAACTAAAAGGCTTCTGCACAACAAAAGAAACAATCAGCAGACTTAAGACACAGCCCACAGTATGGGAGAAAATCTTTTCCAGCTACTCATCTGACAAGGATCTAATATCCAGAATCTACACGGAACTCAAAAAATTCATTCCACAAAGAATCAACACCCCACTGAAGAAATGGGCACATTAATTAAATAGGGAATTCTCAAAGGAAGAGGTACAAATGGAGAATAAACACATGAAGAAATATTCAAATTCCCTGGTTATAGAAGAGATACAAATCAAAACAAGACTTAAATTTCATCTCACCCCAGTTAGAATGGCCAGAATCAAAGGTAATATCAACAACAAATGCTGTTGAGGATGTGGTGAAACAGAAACCCTTATACACTGCTACTGTGAATGCAAATTGGTACAATCATTATGGAAAACAGTATGGAGATTCCTCAAAAACTAGAGATAGATCTGCCACACTATCCAGTGATACTGCTCATGTGCATATACCTAAAGAATGTAAAACAAGATACAGTAGAGACATCTGTACACTGATGTTCATTGCAGCACTATTCACAATAGGAAAGCTCTGGAAACAACCCAAATGCCCTACAAGTGATGCATGGATCATGAACTTCTTGTATATATACACAATGGAGTATTATTCAGCCACAAGGAATAATGCCATGGGGTTTGAAGATAGACGGATGCAGTTGGAGTACATCATGTTAAGTGAAGTTAGCTAGGATCAGAAACACAAAAGACACATGTTTTCTCTCAGACATGGAAGACAGATCCAAAGATAAACTTATACACAAAAACAAACATGGTCACATACAAACTCATTTGTAGAGCATGTTTGTAGCAGTGTAACTACTCTATGCAACTTGGGGAAAGAGAGAAAGTAATAGAGAATTATAGAGCAACAGTAATATCACCTACCATAAAATGTGAATGTAGAGAAAGTAAGAATGTGTATTGAAAGATGTTGAAAAACTGAGGGTTGGAGTTAAAGGCATAAGGGAGAGTATTCTAAGGGATTGAACAGACTATAGTAAAGTACACCCACAGAGGGCAAACATTGAGACATCCCTCTGAATGTCAGGACTGTAAAATAAGCACAGTGTTTTTTGGGGTTACTACTATCAGTGGGGAGGGTGAACTAAGGAGATAAAGGTGAGCATATATGGTATATGGACTTCATATACCTATGTGAAACAGAACTAGAAAACCTCTTGCAATTGCTTTAAGTGGGGTGGGGAGGGAGCTGAGGGGGAGAGAGAATGGGGGCAATGTAAGTAATGGACAATATATGTCTAATCAGAATTGTCACTATGAATCCCCCATATCATGAATATATCCTAGTAAAAATTTATTAAAATTTTTTTAAAAATCAGTTGGCTGTAACTGTGTGGGCTTTATTTCTGGGTCTTCCATTCAATCGGTCTGCATGTCTATTTTGTGTCAGTATCATGCTTTTTTGTTATTATGGCTTTATAGTATAATTTACAGTAATACCTCCAGCATTGCTCTTTTTGTTCATGATAACTTTGGCTATTGAAGGACTTTGTGATTCTACAAGAACTTTAAGACTGATTTTCTACTTCTGTGAAGAATGTCACTGAAATTTTGAGGAGGATTGCATTGAATATATTGCTTTCTGTAGTATAGTCATTTTTCCCAATGTAGATTATACATATTTGTGAGTATGGGAAGTCTTTCCATCTTCTGTTTTCTTCTTTGATTTCTGTCTTCAGCATTTTATAGTTTTTGTTTTAGAGGTCTTTCACCTGCTTAGTTAAATCTGTTCCTGAATTTATTATTAGGGGTTATTGTGAGTGAGCTTTTTCATGATGTCTTTCTTTGCCTGTTCATTGGTGGCATATTGAAAAATATCTGATTCATGCACAATATATTTGTGTCCTTATACTTTGCTTAAAGTGTTTATGGGACCTAAGGGTTTGTATGGGATATTTTAAGTAAAGGATCATATCATATCATCCTTCCCTATTTGAATCTCTTCAATTTCTTACCTTTCCCTTATTGCTTTCACTAGGAACTGAAGTGCTATAATGAATAAAAGTGGGAACAGTGGACAACTTTGTTTCTGACTTTAGAAAAAATGGTTTTAATTTTCCCCAGTGAGGATGATAGCAGGTATAAGTTTGTCATATATAGTTCCTATTATGTTTAGGCATGTTCCTTCTATTCCTACTTTTTCAGACCTTTTATCATGAAAGGATGTTGAATTTTCTCAAAGACTTTTCTGCATCTATTGAGATGATAATGTGATTTTTTTCTTTAATTGTGTCTATGTGTTGTATTACATTTACTGTTTTGCATATGTTGATCTATCCTTACATCTCTGGAATGAAACAAACTTGATCATGGCATATGATCTTTTTAATGTGTCATTGGATTTGGTTTTTAAGTATATTATTGCAAATTTTTTGCAACTTTGTTCATGAGGGAAATTGGCTTGTAACTTTTTTTTTGCATCTTTACCCAGTTTTGGTATTAGGGTAATGCTGGATTTGTTGAATGACTTCAATAGTGTTCCTTCACTTTGTATCTTTTGAATATAGAGAAGTGTCGGTTTAGTTAGATTTTAAAGATCTGGTAGAACTCAGCAGTGAATCTATCTGGTCTTGGGATTTTTCTTTTGGGAAAATTCTTTATTACTGTTTCAATTTCATTATTTCTTATATATTTAAGTTGTTTATATACTGTTGCATCAGTCTTGGTAGGCCATCCATGTGAAGGAATTTATGTATTTCTTCTTGATTTTTCCAGTTCATTGGAGTGTAAGTTTATAAGAACATACCTTAATATTGTTTTGAATTTCATTCTTCTCTGTTATAATATTCCCCTTTGCATCTCAGATTTTATTAATTTAGGTCTTCCTTTTTTTTGTTAGCTTTGTTAAAGATATGTCAATCATTTTTTTAATCATTTCAGAGGACCAACTCTTTATTTCTTTCATTCATTCTTTTGGTCTGAACTTCATTAATTCATGACCTAATTTTTATTGTGTCTTTCCATCTATTGGTTTTGGGATTGGGTTGTTCTTGTTTTTCTGAAGGCTTGAGGTGCATCATTAAATTGTTTATTAGAGATCTGCCAAATTTTCTGATGTATGTCCTCATGGCTCTAAATTTTCCACTTAGCACTACTTTTGGTATGTCCAACTGTTGTGTTTTCATTTTCATTTGACTCAAGGAATGTTTGAGTTTCTTTCTTAACTTCTTCAATGGTCTACTGATCATTCAAATGTATGTTATTCAATATCCATATATTTGCATTCTTTTTGTAGTCTTCCTTGCTGTTGACTATTAGCTTTATTCTATTATGGTCTGTTAGGATAAGGAAATTTGATTTTTTTAATAATAGTTGAGATTTGTTTTATGGCTTAAGTTGTGATCTATTTTCGAGAAAATTCCATGGTCTTCTGAGAAGAATGTGCAATCATAGTATGAAATACTACATAGATGTCTGCCAAATCCATTTCACCAATGATATTGTTTTTTGTTGCTTTACTGAATTCGTCATGTTTGATAATTTTCTTGTTCTCCTCAGTACTTCCATTCCCATTTTGAATTTTATTTTTTCCCAAACTCTTGTGATTGTGACTGTATTTCTTCCTCTTCCATGTGTAGTATTCTCTTATGTATCTTCTGTATTTCAGGTGAGATAGGCATAAATTGACATAGTTTATTATTTTCCTGGAAGTTTTTTTATTTCTCCATTGAAATTTAATGGTATCTTTACTGATTGTAGTATTCTTTGTTAGCAGTTATCTTCTTTGAAGGACTTAAATATATTTTCCCACCATGCAGTATTTGTGCTGAGAGGTCTAAGGTGATTCTTATGTGTTTGGCTTTGTATGTAAGCTAGAATTTTTCTTTTGCATCTTTCACTATCTTTTTTTCTCTCAAATCTTGACCTTTTAATTATGATATGATGTGGAGATATTCTTCTCTGGTCATGTCTATTTGAAGTTTAAATGATCCCATATATTGGTATCTATATCTTTCACAAGACTAGGGAAAGATTATGTTATGATTTCATTAATTAGGTTTTCTATACCTTTCATTTGTACTTCAGCTCCTTCTTCTGTGCCAAACCCCTTAGTTTGGTCTTTTATTTTACTTATTTATTTATTTTTATTAGTTTATTCACATGTGCATACATTGTTTGGGCCATTTCTCCCCCCATCCCCTGCCACCTCCTTCTTTCCCCTACCCACTCTTGTTTCCAGGTAGAATCTGTTCTGCTACTTTGGTCTTTTAAAAGTGTCCCTGAGTTCATGAAAATTGTTATCATAGTTTTTAATTTTTTCTTTGTTTTTGTCTGAGTGCAATACTTCTTATATCTTATCTACCATCCTTAATATTTTATTTTGCTTTATATCATCTTATGATGGTATTATTCACTGTAGTTTTTACTGGTCTATTGATCATTTCATTTCTAACAATTCTATTTTTTTAATTAAAATTACCATTTCCTTGATGAATTTCTCATACATGTTGCTGATGTTCTCATATATGTCTTGAATTGATTTCCTAACTTTATTTATCTGTTCATTTAAATCCTTTTTGTGGTCATTGATGATTTTTAAAGGTGCAATTCTAAACTCATTTTTTGTGGTACTGAGGGTTTTGAACTCAGGGACCCCATGCTTGTTAAGCAGGTGCTCTTTCCACTTGTGTCACTCTACCAGCCTTATTTTGTGTTGGGTATTTTTGAGATAGGGTCTTGCAAATAATTTATCTGGGACTGGCCTCAAACTGTGATCGTCCTGATCTCTGCCTCCTGAGTAGCAAGGATTAAAGGTGTGAGCCACTAGTGCCCAGCTAGAATTCTAAATTCTTTATCTGACATTTCAGTCAAGGCATTGTCTTTAGATTTGGTTATTGAGTTGTGATATTTTGGAAGTGTGGTACTGCCTTACATATTCATTGTTTTTTGTTTCTACACTGTGATTTGTGCATCTGCTGGTGTGAGATTTTCTTTTACTTCCTTTCAGATGACAGACAGTACACTGCAGTAGCATGCTCAGTAATTAAATAGTAAACCAAATATTTAAGCAAATGAAGAAAAAATAGAAACCTCAGCTACCTCCTGATGAAGATTGTATACGAACACAACTTAGGTTGTTAAAGGATAGGCTGAGAGTTTAATAATAGCTAATCATGTAGTTATTACAGATAATTAATATAAAGGATAGGGTTAAGGAAAGTAAGGAAGTAGGAAAGTAGGGAAGAAGGTATGGGGAATAATAGTATGAGAGAATACAGCTTAATATTTACAGAGAAATATAAAATGCTTTAGGAAACAAAGAAAGGAAAAAAGAGAGAACAAAAGCAAAAAACAAAAAATGAACAAATCCACAATTCAACAGGCAAACAAAATAAAATAAGGAGAAAAAACAAAGCAAATCTCTCTGTCTTTCTGAAGAGAAGTGTGGATACAGGCTGGGCCCTGTCCAAATATCTGCTATTTTCTTCCAATCTTTGTTTCTTAGAGATCAATCTGTGTCTTTCTGTTGTGTTTAGATACTATAGCACTCTGAACAACTGCCTGAAGTAGCTCCTTTGTAGATGAAGTCTGCAACTGCTTCAAAGGGGCTGTGATGGCAAGTGGAAGTGTCCCTCAGATGCAGCACTCATTCTTTGGGAGCTGAGAACCAAACAAATGGTGCTTCCCAGACTAGCAATTCTTCTGGAGGGTGGGGATTGCTAACTCTATTCTCAAGATTTCTGTGTTCTTTCTTACCCCAGGAAAGCACAGTTGGGCAGGATTCTTAGAATGTGCATTTTGGATGGGATCTTACAGCCTTGTTATGTGGGGAAGGCTTTCCCTATCTTGATTTTCTATTATGGTGGGGTTGCTTCCTGAAATGGCAGCAACATTTCAGGTCTGATGTGGGCCTGGATGCTTCCATTGAGCAGGGTTGAACTCCACATAAAGTTTATGCCAAGGGAAGCCTATCTTCTTCTCCCAAGTTCATTAATCAGCCCTTCAGTTTTACTCAGTAGCTTGCACCTTCCCTAAGCAGAATAGTATCTGTGGAGCAGTGTAAACCCCCATTGATTTACTGGGTCCATACTCACTCTCTGTTGGAATTTTGTTTGGTTAGTGGAGTTTGGGAGGTCATGGTATGGTGAGGGGTTGAACACACACACACACACACACACACACACACACACACACACACACTAGGCTGTCTACAGTTCACAGTTGAAGGCTTGTCTTAGGAAGACTGCTATATTCTGGAACTGCCTGTCTCAGCAAATCACTGCTTTATATTTGAGAACATACAGGCTTTATTTTTTTTTGCACCTGGAAATACAGGTCATCACCAGGGCCCTTTGGCTTACTTTGTGGTCATATTTTTTGTTCCTCTCTCCTCCCCAAAATGAGTCAAGGTTAGGTTCAGAATTGTTTGCTGGTTTTCTCAGGGATTTTTGCTTCTTTTGCTCATTTGCTATTCTGCCACCTATTTCATGATTACTGAAGTTCCTCCTACTTTTCTCTCTTCAGGATGAAGTTTCTTTGAATTATTTGACTTTTTGCAATCACAGCATCAGAAGGATGCTCACTCTCTTTTCCAAACCTGTGTTTTGTCTACTTGTGTTTTTGGTGTCATATTTACAAATTCATTTCCACAATTAAGGTCATAAATATTTACCTCTGTATTTTCTTCTACTAGTGATATAGCTTTAGCTTATTTTTAGCTTTCTGATTCATTTTGAGTTAATTTTGTTTATGGTGTGAGGTAAGGGTCCAACCTAATCCTTTTACAAGTTCACAGCCCAGTTGGGCCAGCAATCTTTACTGATAATATTCTGCTTTTATTCATTGAGTTGTCATGTCAAATTTGCCAAAAATTAATTGACTGAAGAAATAATGGTATTTCTGTCCAGTCAATTCTATTCCATTGATCTGTGTGTCCGTACATAATCTAGTATCACACTCTCTTGATTCTAGTTTCTTAACAATAAATCTTGAAATAAACAAGTGTGAGTCCTTCAATTTTTTGCTGCTTCAAAATTATTTTGGCTATTCTACATTCTTTTTGTGTTCATATCAATTGAGTAACACTTTGTTTATTTTTGAAAAAGTCATCTGTGATTCCAATAGGACTGTATTGAATCTGTGTATCAGTTGGAAGAGTATTGCTCTCCTAACCATGCATACCGTTGAGAGTATGTTTTGCACTTATTTTGTTAAATTTGTTGCTAAGTGTTTTACTGGCTTTGATACCATGATATATTAAATTCTTTTGTTAGTTTTTTTGGATTGTTCAATTCAAACTTATAGAAAACCATCGAATTTTTTATACTGGCCTCATATTCTGCAATTTTGCTGAACTTACTAGTTTAAAAAATTTTAAGATTTCCTAGTATTTTTCCATATATGACTCATGTCATATGTAAATAAAGGTTTTTCTTTAGAAGAAATAGGGTTTGATCAAGAGTTTTGCACTTGAGTGGCAGGCACTCTACCACTTGAGCCATATATCCAGTCCTTTTGGTCTGTCTCTTCTTGAGGTAGGGTCTTGCTTTCTGCCTAGGCTAGCATGAACTGCAATCCTCCTATATAACGCTTACCAACTTCTCTGGAATGGCAGGCACATAGACATGCTAACCTTTTTTCCATTGGAAGGTGTATTGCCATCATTTGGCCCAGGCTGGCTTGGAATCAAGATTCTTCCAATCTAAGCTTCCCACATATCTTATGATGACTTCTGTGAACCATGCTGCTCAGATATTTGTTGAGATGGGGTCTTGAAGAGTTTTTGCCCTAGCTGACCTCAAACCCCAATCTTCCTGATTTTAGCCTCCCAAGTAATTAGGATTATAGGTGTGAGCCATGCACACCCAGTTGCAAAAGAAGTTTTAATTCATCCTTTTTCAAATGAATTCCTTTTATTTCATTTTCTTGCCTACTTATGCTGGTTAAAATCTCCAGTGCATTGTTGAATACATACTGGTAAAGCACACGTTCTTTCTTTCCTGTGGACCTTGGAGGCAGAACATTTGGTCATTTGCCTTTAAATGTGATATTGTGCAAGTAATTGCTATAAAGTAAATAATACTCATAAATGCACTTGACGAAGATGTGGAAGTTTTTTAAAATTTCTAGTTTAATGCTCTTTTGAAAATAAGGCTGATATTGTCAATTACAGCTTGAAAAGTATTGTGATGATTGTGGTTGTGGGTGTCTGTCTGTGTGTTTGTTTCCTTTGTTATATTTTCATGGAATATTATATTAATGGTATTTCATATATTAAAACAATTAGACATTTCTAGGACAATTCTCACATGGTCATAGTATATAATTCATTTTATGCATTGCTAGATTCACTTTTTGCTAGAATTTCCTTTAGGGTTGTTATTTCTGTATTCATAACAAAGTTAGCCTTTGTGTGGTGAAGGTATCAGGGATATAGTGGTCTGATAAAAAAAGTGAGGAAAATCCTACCTTTCTTATTGTTAAGTAGAGTTTTTGAAAAATATATACATTTGGTTGAATTTGGTAAATATTGGAGCCTTATGGGCCTGTCATTTGTGGACAGGTTTTGTACTACTCTTTTTGTTATTAATCAAGTCTTCCTTTCCAGTTCTTCATGAGTCCATTTTGGTAATTTGTGTGTTGGAGAAATTTGTCAATGTAAGTTATTCACTTGGTCCACAATTACTGTGGAGACAATCACTTTGTGTGTGTGTTTATATATATATTGTAAATTTTGTAAATTTGATAATGTCCCTTCCTTTATTTCTGATATGAGTAATTTGAGTCTTCTCTGTTTACTTTGTCACTGTAAAATCTTTCCATTTTTGTTGATATTGTCAATGGAATAACTAATGGTTATACTGACAGTCTTCATTAATTTTCTATTCTGCATTTAATTAATTTAAATTCTTATAATTATCTTCATCCTTATGGTAACTTTATATTTTGTTTTCACATTATTCAGTGTGTTAAGATCAAATATCAGATTTTCAATTGTCGATTTTTCTCTTGTTAATGTAGAAATTACAGCTATGTATTTCCTTTTAGGCTTTAATTTCACTGTGTTATATAAATTTTTTGTTGTTTTGACTTTTGAAAAATTATTCTAATGTATTTTATATTTTCTTTTGTAATGTTTTCTTTAACCCACTTATTATTGAACAATGTGTTAATTTCCATGTACTTGTGATGGCACTAAGTTCCTTTTGTTGTTTATTTCTCATTAAGCTTATTCTTATAAGTTGAGCCATTAAGAAGTCTGTACCCTTTTGCTAAAATGCACTCTGAATTTATTGGGCCACACATTAAATGCACAGATAATTTATCACTCTGTTTTGTACTTCACTTTCACTTTTCTTAATACCTCAAGCTCAGTCAAATATTATAGACTGGACTGTTTCTGATATTTTCTGAGTATGTGTATTGCCTTCTATTATCTGTGGAATATGGCAGAGATATTTAAATCCCTATATGAGACAACTTGTTCTTTAGATGTTTCTTAAAATTTTTGGTGATATTCTTATTTGACTGAAGTGATATCATAGCCTCATGCAGCATGGTGTAAAATAATTGCCACTAATTGTTTTCAATAGAATCTCTATACATACTGCTTTTACTGTAAAGAAATACCCAAATTAAGTCAGATAACAACAGTCTGTTGCAAGTTCTTCCTTAGAGCTGCAAAACATGCTATATATGGGTAATGTTATTCAGATAGAGCCTTTGAGAAGCTCACAACTCAATCTGTTCATTCCAACAACAGAATGACTACAGTTTTTAGACTAACATAGTTGTGAGGATGCTAGCTTTCAAAGATGAAGCAAACTTGAAATAAAGGGAGTAGTCATAGATAAATTTGCAGTATCAAGGATGACATTACTCTTCTTACTGAGAGACAGTAATTTTTCTTGCTTTGGTAACCCTTAGATAATTGGTAGCTGTTTAACTACCAGTTGTCTAAAAATATGGCTTTTCAAATGTTTAGGTAGGGTTTTGATTGATTTCACAGAATAGAATGATTTTTTTCTTTAAATGCTGTGGACAAATGCTAGGACCTGAGTTCAATCCCAGTGTCACCAAAATAAATAAATTTAGAAATGTTATGGACAATTGTAATAGAAGGATCTCTAAAATCTGAAATGTCTTTTAATCAAGAAGTGAATCAGGCAATGTTTTAGAATTAAAACATATTTTACTAAAGTTAAAAAGTCACTTCAGTAAGTAATAAGTAATATACATATCACTATGTTGTTTTTATTTTTAGTTAAGCTCGTTGTTTAATTTTTCATTTTATATCCTGCTACTTTTCTGAAGCTGTAGTATCTAGGAGTCTTTTGATGGAGTTCTTTAGGTCTTTTAGGTATAAGATCATGTCATCTGTAAATAGGGATACTTTGACTGCTTCCTTTTGAATTTGCATTCCTTTTATTTCTTCTTCCTGTCTTATTGCTCTAACTAGAAAGTACAAGACTATGTTGAATTAAGAGTGGAGAGAGTTGACACCCTTGTCTTGTCACTGACTTTAGAGGAAATGGTTTCAGTTTTCCCCTTTTAGGATAATGTGGGCTAGAGGCTAGTCATATACAGCCTTTATTATGTTGAGATACATTCCTTCTACTCTTAGTTTCATCAGAATTTTTATCATGAAAGTTTGCTGAATTTTGTTGAGTGCTTTTTCAGGCTCAGAATCTAAGAGAAAAGATTTACAAATGGTACTACATGAAACTAAAAAACCTTCTGCACAAGAAAAGAAATGGTCATCAGATTGAAGAAACAGCCCACAGAATGGAAGAAAATCTTTGTTATCTATATATCTGACAAAGTATTAACAAGCCCAAACTAGAGGGAACTCCCAAATCTAAACTCCCCCAAAAAACAAGTGACCCACTGAAAAAATGGGCAAATGAACTGAAGATAGATTTTTCAAAGAAATTGTCCAAATGCCCAAAAAAATCACATGAAGAAATGCCCCACTCCCTGTATTAAATTTCTGTATTAGTATCTTTCTTCACTGTGACAAAATACCTTACAAAAACAGTTTACAGGAAGAAATAGTTATATTTGGTCACTGTTTCAGAGGTTACAGTCCATGGTTATTTGGCTGTTTTTTTCTGGGCCATTGTGCTGCAAAGTAACAAAGCTGCTCATCTCGTGGCAGTGAGGAAGCTAAGAGCAGGAAAGATGTAAATTTCAAGGCATGTCCTGTTGTCATATTTCTTCTAACCTCACCTCCTTCAACTGTGAGTTCATCAATAGATTAACATAATGATGAAGTAAGTGCCTTCATGACCCAATTGCCTTTCAGTAGCATAACTATTTGTGGACAAAGTCTTAAATACATGATCACACACACACACACACACACACATGCACACACACATCTATCTATGTATATATATGTTATATTGCTTTTACACCTTATTTCATGTAAATAGTGCTACAAAGAACATATCAAGAGACTGATTTCAATTCTTTGGAAAGATATTCTAAGTGAGAATGGCATATCACATGGTGTTGGAGCCAGCAGTGGGACCATGCTTGTGTGAGCTGGCATCTGGCCTTGTGAGAAAGCTCCAAGGAACTGAGGAAAAGGTCTCAGAACCAGACATCCAGAAAAACAACAGTGCTCAAGGTTCCCCAGATGCTTTCGTGTCCTTCAGATGTAAATAACAAGGTTATGCTGACTGTGTGCTTCTCCTGCTTCTCTGTTCCCATTTTAAAAGACACATAAAAAAGAGTTAATTTTAACTGTGCTCCCCTGTACTAATGTAACCTTGACATGTAACACTTGGCATGCTTTTTCTGACCAAATGCTCTCTGTGAAAGAAGAGTTCAGAAAAAGCAGAAATGATTTTCATTAAAGTGGCTATTGAGCAAGACTCAGTATTCCCCTCATCTTTTATGGCTCTGGTCACCAAGGTCCAGCTCATAAATGGCAACAGCTGGTGCCCTGAAACAGGGACCTGAAGGATAATTTCGAAAGTTATGTGGAGACCCTCACAGAAGGAGGTAAGTGAGACAAGATAGGGCAAAATAAGTGCAGAATTCAACCTTTTCTTTCACTCATGCATCATTTTTTATTACAAGGAGGAGCTCGAGTTTCCAAACAACAATTAAAGGACTGTTTAGAAGTAATTTGTGAATATAACCCTTGGTTTCCTTAAGAAGGTACTATAGATAAAGAAGTTTGAGAGCGAGCACATAAAAATGTTGAAAAGGCATACAGACAGGGAAAAAAGATACTTGTTCATTTTTGGATAACATGGGCTCTGGTTATATCTGTAATTCTTATACTTGAGGGAGACAGAAGGGAAGAAAATTTAGAAAAAGATACTGTTGCATCCTTTCATGAATATAAATTAAATGAAGGAGATGTGGAAAAAATCACTAAGGAAAGTAAAAAGTGCTTTAGTTATGGCTTTACTGTGCTGGAGGAAACCAAAAGTAAACTGCCACTGCTTGCAGCACCAGCAATTGCAAGGGCTCCTCTGAGAGAAACTGCTGACCTTTATCCTCCTCCTCCAGAGGATGAGGATTGGGATACATATCCTGAAATGGGAAACACTGAAGAGGAAATGCATTATTTACATATTCACCCTGACAACAGCTTGGGAAGAAAGAATGACACTCCATTAGCAGTTCACATTGAACAGTGACTGCTGTTTCCTGTTATGTTTAATATCAATGGAAATAACACTTATAATGGATTGGATATGAATCTTATAAAAGACTTTAAAAAAACTTGTGCATCTTATGGTCCTGCTTCTACTGTTTGTAGAGAATATTTGGCAGGATGGAGCAATGACACTGGGTGGATTCCCTATGATTTACATATTGTGGCAAAAATGACATTATTGTCAGCAGTTTTTGCAATGGGCTTTTCTGATGAAGACCATGAAAGAGTTAGAGCTTTAGGGCAGCGAGGCAATGTTGAGGCTGTTTCATATGAGATGCTGACTGGTACAGGTGCTTGGATGTCACAAACCTATCAGGTTAAAAATATACCCTCAGATGCCTTGCCTCATGTGTGTGATGTCGCTTTGGCTGCATGGGACAAAATTACTACAGGAACACAATATCAAAGCAGCTTTATAAAAATACAACAAGGGCCAACTGAACCTCATTTTGATTTCATAGGAAGATTGGAGGAGTCCATAGAAAAACAGGTGAGAGGAGATCAAACGCAAAAATCCTACTGTGTCAATTGGCTTTTGATAATGCTAATGAAGATTGCCGAAGTCTCATTCAACCCATTCAGGAGATTGGCAATATTATGGACTATTTAAAGGTCTGTCATAATGTAGGTACTTTTAAACATAAAGCCAGAGTTGCTGCTATGGAAAGCATGGCAATTCAGAAACAAAAAACAGCCAAATGTTTTAATTATGGCCCCTGAATAATGAAAAATTACAATCTTTAAAACAATTAGTCCAAGAACAATTAGAGCACAAACATATAGAATGTTCCTTTTCTCCTTGGAATACCCCAGTGTTTATTATTAAGAAAAAATCAGGAAAATGGAGACATTAATTGGCTCTGTCCTTCTCTGGGTATACCAAATTATAAATTTACTAATTTGTTTTCTATCTTAGAAGGTGATACCACTCTGGACAGTCCTCAGACTTTAACACCTGCTGACAAAAATGAATTACAATTTTTTGAGTCACAGTTATGGACTGTCTTTCTAACAAGATTTGATCCTTTAAAACCTATTTATTGTCTATAAGAAACTCACTTTTGATTTAAGGATACTTAATGACTGGATGTAAGAGGATTGAAAAATCCCATTCCAATGACAGCTCAAAGAAAGTACATGTAGTCATTCTTTTATCATAAAAATAAAGTTAAAAATTGTAAATAGAAAAATGTCATTTTCTAATGACAAAGTGGTTAATTCACCAAGAATCTAGATCAAATATAAATGCATGTACACTCAATGTCAGATCACCAAAATAATTAAAACAAACATTGGCAAAACTGAAGAGAGAAATAGATAGGAATACCACAAGAACATGCAGATAAGAGATTAATAAGGGAAAAAGGAGACATTAAATCGCACTATAGATGAAATATGCTTAACAGATATATGCAGAACTTTTCTATCCAATAGTAGCATGATACATATTCTACTCAAGTGCATACAGATTATACTCCAGTATCAATAATATTTCACCTCACAAAGTAAGGCATAACAAATCTCAAGAAATTTAATATCATACCACATGTCTTTTATTAGCATAAAGGACTAAAACTAGACTTTAATAGAAGACAGGAATATTAGCAATTCACTAATATGTGGTAGCTAAGCTAACCATTCTTCAATGATCATCAGGTCAAATTATAAAAGAAATTTGTCCTAGTATGGTGACTTAAACCAGTACTACCAGCTGTTAAGAGCACTAAGTCTTCTAGAAACATCTCAAATTTGAGGGCTAACCTTAGCAATTCAGTGATACCCTGTTTCAAAACAAAGCAAATGTGCTTGTGATGTTATTCCATGGAATAATGTTTGGCTAGCTTGTGCAAGGCTCTGGATCCTATCCCCAATACCACACACACACATACACACACACACACACACACACACACACACACACACAAAGGATAAATTAAAATGAAACCACAAAATTCATTGAGACATACAAAATGAAAACACACATACTGAAATTCATGGGGATTTAGCAAATGCAGTTCTTAGAGGTAAGTTGTTAGCAATAAGTGTCTGCACTCAAAAAAGAAGAAAGATATTATCCAATAAGTAACATGACTTCATGTCTCACAGAACGAAAGAAAGAAAAAGGAAATTAAACACATAAATAGCAGAGTGAAGGAAAAATACACATTAGGAAAGAAAGAAGTGAAATTGAAATATAAGAAAAGAAAAAATTGGAGGAAATAAGAATTGGCTTCTATTTTGAAAATTTGAACAAAATTGACAAAACATGAGTTGAACTAATTAGAAAAGAGAAAGACTGAAGAGTCAAATTATTAAAAATATAAATGAAAGAATACACATTACTAACTGATAACAAGAAAATGAAAAGAGCTTTAAATATCTAATATTCAAAAAAATTCCTCAACAACAATCAACATACAACATCAATCTGCCTAACTTACAAGAAATGGAAAGATACTGGAAACATAAAATCAATAGTGGCTAAATCATAAAGAAATTGAAAATCTAACACAGCTATGACCAGTATGGAGGTAGATTCAGTAATCAAAACACCTTTATAGAGAAAAACTCAGGAAATAATGGCTCAGCTGTTACATTCTAGGAAACACTTTATTAAGAATTAATGCCCATATGTCTCCAACTCTTTCAAAAATATTGAAGAAAAGGAAATCTATTCAAACTTATTTTATCATGCTGGCATTACACTGATATCAAAGACTGATATAAACACTGGGAGTAAATCTGTCAGGCCAGTACTTCTAATCAATAATGATGCAAAGGCCATAAATGGAATACTAGAAAAAGGAAAGCAAAAGAGCATTAAAAGGATTACATGTCTTTAACAAGTACTATTCATTCCTGGGTTTCAAGAATGTTTAAAATTCCAAATTTAATTAATGTGATTTGCCATATTAACATTATAATACACAACAGTCATTTGGCCATGTCAACAGGAACTTTCAGTCATAGAAATTTTTAAGAAATTAGGAATAGAAGGAAATTTTTACTTCAACATAATAAAAGATATCTATGAAAGGCCCACAACTAACTTTAATTTAAATGGTATAAAACTGGAACATATTCTTCAAGAATCAAAAATGAACCTTGAATATCCTCCTTTTTTCCTACTCAGATTTTTTTCTTCCTAATTGATATGGTGAGGACTTGTGTTAAATAAATTCTAAAAGACAATTATGTTGAACAACAGAATGTCCTTACTATAAATGTATGGCACTTAAAAGAAATGAAACTCTCAAATTACTCATTATGAGGAGAATGAGAGTCAAGACTGCAATGATATATCACCTCACACCATTCAAAATTTCTGTTATCAAAAAAAAAACCACCAAGTAACAAATATTGTTGAGTATAGTAGAAACTGGAAACATTGGGAAAAACACATATTATTGGTGAAAAATGTAAAATCTTGCAGCTTCAAAGTATTCTTCAAAATATTAAAAATGTAAAATCTTGCAGCTTCAAAGTATTCTTGAAAACATTAAAAATAAAAATACCATGTGATATGCCATTCTCACTTCAGAAAACATCTCCAAAGAATTAAAATCAAGATATTGATGTTTTCTTATGTTCTTTGTAGCATTATTCATATGAAATAATGTATAGAAACAACATAACTATGTGTGTGTGTGTGTGTGTGTGTGTGTGTGTGTGTGTGTATGATTGTGTATTCAAGGCTTGGTCCACAGTTGGTGATGATATTGAAAGGTAATTGGACCATGCAGGAACTAACTTCATCATTGAGTTAATTCAATGATGAACTCACAATTTAAGGAAGTGAGATTGGAGGAAATATGACACAAAGATATGCTGAGAAGGTTATATTTTTCCTGCTGTAAACTTCCTCACTACCATGAAGTGAGCAGCTTTGTTACTTTGCATCACCATGGCCCCAAAAAAATAGAACCAAATAACCATGGTCTATAACCTCTGAGACTGTGGCCAAACATAAGTATTTCCTTCTGTAAATTGTTTTTCTAAAGGTATTAGGAAAGTGACTAATACAGAAATTTGGTACTGGAAGTGAGGCTGATGCTGTAGCTATATCTGACCATGTGGTTGAGAAGGCTTTCAAACTGGTGTGTGGGAACAAGAAGTGAAGAAGGCCACTAGGAAAAGCTTGGAATAGAGTAACTAAAGTTTAATAGACATCTTTTTTGTAATTTCAGAACAGAAAGCTGTCAGGAATGCCAAAAATAAACATTATGCTTATGATGCTTCAGATAGAAATGAGGAATGTATTGAGAATTGGAGAAGAGAACATTTATGTTATATTCTAGCAAATAACTTCTCCACATTTTGTCCATTCCCTGAGAATTTGTGGCAGGCTGAATATAAAAGTGATGGAGTAAATAATATGGTGGAGGATATTTTAAGGATTTGATTTTTGACCACTGAAGAGATTAGAATCCCTAAAAAGAAGCCAAATACTCTGCATCAGGACAATAAGACATCTCTGACATTTGCACACCTGACCTTTTGCAAGTTTAAGTGTATAAAGTGCAAACTCTCCAAAAAGAAAAGCACAGCAAAATTTCTTGCTTGCACATGAATTTATAGCAATGTGTCTACATAGGTACAGTCATATTTGACCATAATTAGGTCAAAGGGGACCTTGCCACTGATCAAGGTGGCAGCAGAGGTTGACATTGTCTATGAGGTTGTGGTTTTACACATATGCAGAATGTAAAGTTGTGGGGTCATGGAAGCTTCCAGTCAGATTTAATAGGACAGCTCAGAAGGTCTGAAAATGCATGGCAGGGTCAAAATCCTTGCAAGTAGCCCCTGAGATAGCAATATGTCAACTTGTGAGTGTGTAGCTTAAGCTCCAATTGAGGTCCCAGGAAATTAGAGATTGCAGGAATATTGAACTTTTGCCAAAGAAAGCCCCTGGCAATAAGAACAGCCTACCCAGGTGATAAGCCATGTGGTCTGCAGCCAACAGGCCTTAATGGTGTGGCTACTGAAGTCCTTTGGTGCACACATTTTACTACATGCTTGTAATGCCAGGCATGGGGGTAGAGGATTTAAATGTTTGCTCTGGTGGGTTTTGGTTTTGATTTAGTCCCATTCTTCCTTTCTATGTATATGCTTTCATTTATCGAGGTTGAAATAAGAATATTTACCCTGTGCCATGTAACTTGATTTTTTTAAAAAAAATTCTTTTTATTTATTTTGTTTTGTTTTAATTAGGATATATTCATTGTATAAGGGGGAATCATAGTGACCATTGCAAATAAGGTTATATTGTACATTGGTTAGATCATCCCCACCATCTCTCCTCCTTAATCTCCTTCCTGCCCGACTTAAAGCAGTTGCAAGGGGTTTCTTTGTTCTATTTTATATAAGTATATGAAGCCCATCAACCATATATTTTCACCTTAATCTCCTTTATTCACTCTCCCTCAGCCTATCAGCAACCCCTGGCACTATACCTATTTTATAGTCTTGTCTTTCATTATTAATGTTTAAGTTGATGTTCAAAGGGGTTTCTCAATTTATCCCTGTTTTAAGTATACTTTACTTTGGACTGTACAACCCCTTCCGTTACTCTACCTTACCCCTTTACCTCTCATCACTCTTTTTCAATAGCTTTCAATACCTTATATCCTATACCTTCACAAATGTTATGTTTTACAACATTGCTGATGCTCTGTCATTCTTTTTTCTTTTCCTTCTTTCTCCAAGTTCCATAGAGTAGTTCCATTATTACAAACATGTTCTACATATGACTTTGTATATGATCATGGCAATTTTTGTGTATAGGTTTATCTTATGGATCTACCACATATGAGAGAAAACAAGCATCTTCATTTTTTGAAAAAAATTTCATAAGGGCTAACAACCAAGAGTTTGCTTTGAATCTCAGACAGCCTTGAATTTGCCTTTTGAGAAGTGCTGCAACTTTCCAAAATTTGTGGACTCTTGGAGATTGCCTAAAAATATTTTGCATTTACAAGATAGGAATGAGCCTTTTGGGCATCAGGAGTGTACAATGCCATGGTTTGAATTTGAATTTCACCTCAGTGACTCATGATTGTTGGCTTGGTTCTCAGTGGGTGGCACTTCAGAAGGGTGATTGAGTCCTTAAGGCACTAATTTCATCAATGGGCCACTCTTAACTGTTGAATTCATAGCTGAATGTGCTACTAAGTGGTGGGGGCAAGGATGATGGAAGTAGGTCACTGAGGACATGCCTTTGAAGAGTATACCTTGTAACATAAGTAGTATGCCTTGTTCTCTCTATTTCCTGGCCATAATGAGGTAAGCAGCTTTGTTCTACCACAGGCTTCTTGCCATCATGTTCTGCCTATCACACAAGAAAAATGGAACCAAGTGATCAGTACTGAAACCTCTGCAACCATGGGCCAAATGTAAATCTGTGTTTCTTTAGGTTGTTTTTTTCTGGTACTTTGTTGCAGTGAAGGAAAGGGACTACTGGAAAGATTCATTCAAGTAAGGTGAATAAACTATAGATTTCTTACATATTATTCCTATAAACAACAATAATTAATTGTACAAATTTATTAAGAACATTGATCTGTTCTTAAGTGTTCTGACCACAATAAGTAAAGTAAAATAAAATAAGCACAAGTAAGGAGAAAACAGACTGTAAAGGAGCCTCCCACATTCAGTATTGTTGATTTGTTTGGGTGAATTTCCTTGTTTGGTTATTTTAGAGAGATTAGTTTTGTAAGCTAAGGAAATGTGATACTAGAAAACAAAATGAACATATCAGAGAACTCTTTGGTACTATTTTCTAGAGATGACAGAAAGTGGAGTGGAAGAGTGAGGCGTGGACAGTATTATTAACTCCATTCTTAGAGACTAAAATATTAAAGATTTAGGGTCAACATAGTTACATTTATAGATTTAATTGTGCCTGTTCACATGCCCCATATCAAATACACCTTATCTTCCTAATGTAGTAAAAGATTGAAGTAGTGGATGAAATAGAAAAACTGAAAACATGTCCAAATATGAGCTCTTGTATATTAAAATGTTGGAGTTTGAGCTTTTGTGAATATATGGAGTTCTATAATGTACCTGGGTACATATTGTATTTTAAAATTTAAATGTAAATGTATGCATTCAGAATTACAAACAGATTTAGAAACACATGTGATGGATATTCTTTCTGCAAAGGGAACAAATGAAAGAGGATGGGTGGCACAAAAGTTTGCTCTATCCAAGTATTTTCAGTAAAAACAATTAATTAAAAGAGGAAATGTTTCCTGCTGCTTGAGGACACCTTGATGTACATGTTAAGGAACTTTAATGTAGTGTGAGATGAAATCAGAAATCACTCAATTTCTTCAAGTACAGGAGTGTCATCACTATAACATAAAGGGCAGTTGGAAGGAAAAAGTGACTGAAAGATAAAAGGCTGTTTAACTCTCCTCCTTTGAACCAGAAAAAATGATAGAAATACATAGAAAAATTCAGCTGGCAATGGCATTGTGAAGGAAAGAAATCAGTGCATTAAAACTGGCTGTATTAAAAAACAATTGACAATTACCATGCTATAATTACATTTTAAGTAATTTCAAATAATCATGTATGAAATGAAAGAACATTATAATGATAAATTGTATCATCTATTTTCTTAACCTTAATATTTAATAATGTGAAGCTGACACTGAAATTTGTTAGAGAAAATGTTATGGTTTATTTTTTATTTAACTTGTGAGAAAAATGTCACTGCACACATAAATGCAACTTATAGATGTTTATGAATTTACGTTTGTCAAAACTAAAGAGGTGCTTAAACGTTCTAATGCAATAAAAATGAGTTTATAAGGTAGAAATATAGAAAAAGTCATAGTGCATCTTTACCTTTAACTACTCTAATCTCTACTTTTAATATTGTCATTTCAGCAGCTTCTATAATCAGTACAATTACTCATTCTGTTTTTGAATGGGAAATGCATATATAATTTTAAGTGGGTTAATAAACTAGAAGCTGGAGTTTGTCCATATCTGAACTTCATAAGTAATTATTTTCAAAATTGTTTCAAACTGAACATATATATATTGAACTACATAATTCAGTTTGAAAACCTTAGGCAATTATAAAATATGTTTTTAGAATCGTCTTTAAGTAGTTTTTAAGTCTACTCACCTGCCTCAGCACAAGATTGATACAAAGTTATGCCTACTCTTTCATTTCTCTTGGAGGAAATTTTTTATTCTTTATGGGCTGAGTATCTCTTATTGCATTCTAAGTCATATTTTTTTCTTGCTTTTGTGGCATGAGTAACATCTATTTAGCATTTAATATAATGCAGTCCCACATAAAATCTATTTTATTGATATTTGACACACAGCAACTGGTTTAAATATTTTTAGACAAAATATATTTGACTCTGCACTCAGAGAAAATGTGTCAATAACAGTGATTAGTTATAATATTAACAACAACTCCTCATTTTTTTAAAGCAGAATAAAAGTTAGTTCACATGTTGAAATAAGCAAAAGTGTGAAGGTGAACACTCGTATGCTTTTTACTGTAAAACCTCATCAAACATCCAGGAGAATTAATCTGACATACATTAAATATATGAAATTATTATTTTCTAAATGATGATTAGTTATAAATGTTAAACAGAAAGAATAATGAGCATAATTAACTCTTAGTGATACGTAGCAAAGCTGAATCAGTTTTTAAAGCTGTCCAAACTAATGTATGTGGATAACTTCTGGATTTTATGAAGACTATTTAATTATAAGATGATAGTTGTGGGAAATCTCCAATCAGTGTTTGATATTAACACATTTGCTTTATGTCAAGGATAATTTAATTTTAATATTTGATTGCACTGAATACCACACATAATAAAAACAAAGTGCACAGGTAAGTGTAAGTAAATGCGAAAATGATGCTTGTTAAAACCGTTCCAGGAATCAGGGGAGGGAGGATGAAAGACAGCAGTGGAAAGGGTGAATTCAAGTATGATCTATTTTAAGAACTTTTGCAAATACTCCAATGTACCCCCACTTAGCACAATAATAATAATTAAATAAAAAGCAAAGAATACGTTCTAATTTACTAATGGATAGAGTTAACTAAAATCCTTTGATAATTGTCCATTACATCTGTCATCTTCCATCTTCAACTTTCTTCCTCAGATAATAACTAAAGCCTACCATCTCCCCATAAATCATGGTGCTTGAGCTCTCCAAGTAGTAGAACTCTGGTACAAGATGATGGAGTTTGATTCTTGTTGGACTGACAGTATTATATACTGTCATGGGAATACATGACTCTGGTTAAGTAAGCTTCAGGAGTTACATTGTTATGTTCTGTCTTTTTCCTTTCCTCTATATGAAAAACTTTTCATTAAAATTGAGTATCATTGCTTATCATAACTTATTCTAAATGCACTATTTAAGAAATAAATTTTATATGTATTTTGTCTATATTCCCATATGAAACAGAAAGCTTTTGGATTTTTGAACCTAGCGAACTTCACTTAGGCTGACTTTCTCTAGCATCCATTTACCTACAAATGACAAAATTGCATTCTTCTTTGTAGCTGAATAAAATCCCACTGTGTATAAGGACCACATTTCCTTTATCCATTTGTCAGTAGTGGCTCATCTTGACTGTTTTCATAGCTTACCTATTGTGAATAGTGCTGCAATAAACATGGGTGTGCAGGTGCCTTTATTGTAACCAGACTTACATTACTTCAGGTGTAAATACAGCAATATTATTAAAAACAAGTCACACTAAAAGGGAGGTCATATAGGAGAAAGGAGGGGTAAAAGAAGGAAGTTAAGTAGGTGAATATGGTTGAGGTATATCCTATTCAAGCGTGAATTAGAATTTTTAAAGCTGTTGAAGTCACCATAAGAAGGGACTCAGGTAGAAAAGAGAAAAATAAAGGGGAGGAACTAATTTGGGTTATAATACATATATGCAGAGAGATGTCACAATGAAACGCCCTGTAAAGCTTAATCAAAAATGTATTCTTTTCAAAAATAGAACAGGCAGGAAGGTAAAACATGTCCTGTCTGGGGTTTACTACCAGTGGGAGGGAGGAGGATATCAAGAAAGGATGTAGGAGGGTGAATATGGTGGAAATATTGTGTACTCATGTATGTAAATGGAAAAATGAGACCTGTTAAACTATTTCAGGAATGAGAGGAAGAGTTAAAGGAAAATGATAGAGGGGGGAGTAATATGCTAAATTAATTCAATTCATTTCACCCAAAACTTGCTCCTCCATGAAGGAGAATGATATATTGTAAGAACTATTGTAAATATCACAATGTACCCCCAGTACAGCAATAAAAAAAAAGAAATAAATTTTAAGGCATTCTTCCTTCAGTACACTGTCTTTTGGAAAGCACTTTTTGAGACTATTAGGAATTAAAAATATATTCTGTGAACTCCTTATAGGTAAAAATAATAGAATTTTATCTCTTTTTGTTTCCATCTTGACATTTTTACCTGAGAATGTAAAAGTGAAATTTCCCAGTGTTTTTGAGCCAGATGAAGGGAAACAGATTTGAGCACATTAAATGGGAAAAAGCATAAGTAGTATGTTAAATTAATCCAATTCATTTCACCCCAAACTTGCTTCTCCACAAAGGAGAATGTTTGAAAACATGGATAATACTTTAAATTTATTTGAATTTATCTATTGTCTATCACAATATTAGGAACTGAATAGGCACTCAAATATATTTGCAGGTTTTTTCATACTAGAATAAACCTAAGATTCCATCATAATCTTTAATTGAAGAATTAATTATTTCACTAATTCATCTATTATTCAAAATGCATGTATTAAAAGATTTTAGATACCTGATGTTTTGTTTCTAGAATACAGGGCAAAATAGGAAAATATGAATATAATATTTCTGTGGCATACTAAGATCATAATCTAGTAAAAAAGACATTTAAGTAAACAGAAAATACTATTAAGAGGTATATAAAGGGTTTCCCATGGAAAGATTGTGGAATAAAAGTAGCCTTTATAAAACTACAAAATGAGAAGAGACATGGAAACACAGAAAAAACTATATCTTGAGGAGAGAAAGTAAGGAAGAACTCTGGGAAACAATGAAGTAATGCTTGGGAACCTAAAAAACACAAATAATTAGCAAGGTAACTTGGAGAGGATTGAAAATCAACTGCTTCTTCACCCATGACCAACTTCAAATCTGATCCCCGCTCCCTCAGCTTTAGAAACGAAACACAATGTCACATACATACAAGTGCAATCTATTCCTGACCTTAGCAGCAGATTTGCAAAAGTCATTCACATTGCATACAAGTTTTAAATCCAGTTCAGTAATTTGTTTTGAGAATGACTCCATGTACACAGAAAACTAGCATTAAAGAAGTCCATGAAGTTACTCAGTAAACTCTCAGAGGACTACAGGAAGAAATCATCTTGAGAGGGGTCTTATAATGAAAGACTAAAATCCTCTGGGGATCAAAAGGCATAGAGCAATCATAGCTCATTTTCCTATGGATCCCTCTGCTGTGTTCACTGTGTGTGACAAGGCCATGCAAGACAGTATTGGCTAAGGGGAATGTCTATCAGGAACTCACTGTGAGATTTGAGCATCTGAGAGTATGGGCTACCATGAAAAGGGAAGTGAAGAGTACAGCTGTCAGTTGTCTTTCCCTCAGTGAAGAGGAAGACCATTGTGGTTTCCAGAGGGAGTTAGGTCTGAGTGCTATAAGACAGAGGTTAAGAGATGATAAATTTCCTCTAAACCTCCTCTCTAGTAGAAAACTTGGTAATTTAATTGGTCTCCCATTCCACTGAGGCTTATTATGCACATTTTACCTTGGATTGGACATTCCTAGTGAGATCCACATACCACCAAAGTGCAGGCTGTAAAAAGGGATTGTTTTGGCAGAAATATTGGCAATGCTGCCAGCCTCACAAGGCCAAAGGACACTGGATAATGTGAACATCCATCCTATAAAGACCACCAAAGTTAGGTCTTTGAAAAGGGCTCCAGGGAGAGGCTCAGTAATAGCTCATTGCATATTGCATGCCAACTCAGGACTGGGAAATGAGTGTACACCAATCTGCACAGTCCAAATCTTCCAAACTCAATTGGCAGGAAGGGCTCTTGGCATTTATCATGTCCCAAGTATGCATACAAATTCCACCCCTAGGAAATACATACTGAACACAATGAGTATGTATTGACCTTAACCTTTCCAGTGAGAAATTGCAGGACCGTCTGCATGCCATCCTAAACATTTGACTTTCAGTTTGATATAAGCTGGGAGGAACAGGAAGAGAGATCAGTAGCATCTCATTTTCCACCCAATACCTAGCAGGTTGTAATACTGTAAGAACTGGAAAGAAATTTCTTTAATGTTCCTTGGCTAGTAGGAAATTTTTAGTCACCTTGTTTGTTGGTGGTCATTTTGATGTTTTGCTTTTGTTTTGTCATTTTTTCTGTTTTCCTCAATTCTCTCACTTACTATGCATTTTTATTTCTCGTTATTTTTAAGCATGTACTTACTTTCTTTTATTTTCTTTATTTTCTTTTTATTATTATTCATTTATTCACATGTGCATACTTTGGGTCATTTCTCCCCCCTGCTCCCTCCCCCACCCACTCCCCTTCCTCCCTCAGTTACAGGTTACTTTATTTTTAATTGGATTTTATCTTTATTCTTTTATTTTTCCCATATTTTTACACCTTTCTTATTTGTTCTTTTATTCTTTTTTCAACTTTACTTCTGCTATTTTTATTATATTTTGTTTTATATTGATTTATTTTTCATGTTTATTTCTTTTTTATCACATTTTAGTTTTTAGTGCAGTCTGTATTATCTTAGTCCCTTTTATTTATTGTTATTCATGATGTGTTTGTGGCATTTAGTTTTTAAAACTTTATTTTTATATACACTTTGTTATATATTGGAGATGTTTACTGCTATTTATATCCTTCTTTCTGAGTGGTGCTTGGTATGCATTGGCATTGAATTACACACTGAGGCCACTTTAGGTAATAACATCTTACTCTAGTCATATTCTGAGCCTATTTAAACCTTGATGGATATTTCAACTTAAATAATAGGAAAAATAAAATCTTCCAGCTGATGACTGGCCCCGAGTCTCTTTTTAGGACATGCACACACATAGCATCAGTGAAGAGAATTAACACAATTCTTGTAGACACGACTCCTTCAAAGAATCTCAGCATAAGATGTACCCATACACTTTCAGACAGCAGATTGCTGAAAAAACTGGAAGAGGGTCAATCCTACACAGTCCATTGTTTACAGCATACATGCATCATCTTACACTAGATGACCCAAATCTTGCCAAATTTGAAAAAAACAAAGCAGGCCACTTTTACACTGACATAGTGCACACTATAATGTCCCATTCTTTCATAGCTAAAAACACTATCAGGAAAACACACAATAAAGTCCACTTGGAAATAAACCCAACAGTCCAGAAGAGATGGATATTCCAAGGCACATCATCAAGAGAAGGCTGTCCCGTAAGGAAAGCCTTCCCATAAAAATCTAAGATTCCCATTCTGACAGATGTACAAATCCTAATGTAGAAATCCAAGAAATGTGAAAAATAAGACAGAAGAATTCTCTCAAAAGTTAAAAAGTCATTCATCTGTTGATGCACAGATGAATTCATGGACTGATTTCATAACTTTGCCTTAGTGAATAATTCTGCAATAAATATGAGTGTGTAGGTATCTCTATTACGTGCTGACTTGCACTCCACATGAATAAAGAAAATGTGCTATAGATACACAATGAGTATTATTCAGCCATAAACAATAACATTACAACATTATAATAACATTATAACATTATGTTATTTGTAGGAAAATGAGTGGAACTAGAGATCATCATCTTAAGCAAACTATGCTACACTTAGAAAGACAAATGCTACACTTTTCCTCTCATATGCAGAAGCTAGATCTATATAAAAGAATGGATATAGAGATAAATGAGGAACTATTTGGAGGACAACCTACCAGAAAGGTAAAGAGATGGTGGAGATAGAATACAACCATCTTACATTGCATGCATATATGACAAAATCATAGCAAAACCATTTTTTTAAAGATTATGAAAAAGATACAAAAGAAAAAATGGGGGAGAAAAGATATGAAAGAGTAATAGGGGTTAATATGATCAAAGTGTATTATATGCACATATAGAAATATCACAATGAAACCTCCCATATTATACACATAACATATGTTAATAAAATATGAGGAAATTTAATACTTCCATAATAACTACATCTAGTGAAATTTAAATGGACAAAATGCTGGGCAAATAATTGTAAAAGTTATCAAGGTATAAAAGAGAGCCAAACAAACAGCTGAATGAAATAAAAACAATGAAGAATATAAAAGAACAATTAATGAATGAAGTGACAGAGTTTCTGAAAAGGAAACAAAATGAATCTTATAAGTTAAAGCTCAATAAGTCAAATAAAGCTCAGTTGAAAACCTCAACAATAGACTATTTCAAACAAAATACAAAATATCAAGGGTTGAAATCAAGACTGAGGAAATACAATATTCACATAGTAATAATGAAAAACAAAAGAAAAAATGAATCAAAAATTCAAAATCTCTGGAGCAACATTAGAAGACCAAACTTATGAATTTTCAGCATAGTTAAAGATGTGGAGGTATGTTAAATGTACACAAAAATTTCCATGAAATGGTAACAAAAATTGTCCAAATGTTAGAAAATAAGTTGATATCAAGATACAGAAGGAATTTAGAATGCTAAATTGACATGAAGAAAGTACTTCTCCATTACATGTTATTGTCTGCCAATAGTACAGAACAAAGAATATTGAAAGCTGCAAAAAAGAAGAAACAAATCACATACAAAAGCAAGCCCATCAGAATAACAGCAGACCTCAGTACAGAAACATTGATGTTAGGAAATAAAAACAGCTGCCAATCTAGACAACTATATCTACTAAGTTATCCTTCAGAAATAATGGAGATGTAAAGACCTTCTCAGGTAAGCATAAACTAAAAGGCACTCTTGACCACTAGCACAGCATTACAGAGGATAATTAGAATAATCATACACTCAGAAAAAGAAGAAAAAAGTAAACACCATCATGGAAGAGCAGAAAAAGAAAGAGTAGACATTCAAGTGAGAATTTGAAAATATAAAATTACATAATTTCATTAAATCATGAAACCACTAAAATGAACAGAAGAGAAAGAAATTAGCAGTGATCTTCAAATCCACTGGAAAATTAACTAAAAAATGGCAGAAGTACTACATATCAACCACAAAGGTAAGTCTCACAAGCACACATATACACAGGTGGAAGGTGAAAGGTTGGAAAATGATACTAAAGGCAAACACAACAGAAAAGCAAACACTAGATCTTACTAGTTCTTATGGTCAGATATGACAAACCAGACTTCAATGTAAAATCAGTCAAAACAAAAAAGAAGGTCTCTACATATAAGAAAGGAAACAATTCTTTCAAAATATCTAATGATTATAAGTGTATATGCATAAAATTTCACAGGATAGAATAAAAAAAAACTACTGTACATCAAAGGAGAGATAGGCACCAATACAATAATAGTGTATGAATTCAAGATCCCTTTCTCACTAGTAGGTAAATAATCTACTCAAAAAAAATCAAAGAAACAATGGATATAAAATATAATATAGATTAAATGGACTAAACATGGATCTGCAGAATATGGAATCAAAGATCTGCAAAATACGGCATCAAAGATCTGCAAAATACATATTCTTTTCAAAAGCCCATTCAAACTTTTCATATCATATTTTAGGTCATAAAGCAAATCTAAATAACAGGAAAATTGAAATGATTCTTTATATCTTACCAGATAACAATGAAATGGAACTAGAATCAACAGCAAAAAAAAGCTACAAAAATTATAGAAACACAGAGATTAAACACTACCCATCTTAATGAGCAGTGATACAGTGAACAAATCAGGGAGGAAATGGAAAAATTTCAGGAAACAATTGAATATAGAAATGCATTCCATATTCTGTAGGATATAGCTAAGTTAGTCCCATGAAAGAAGTTTATAGCTATGAATATCAACATTTAAAGAGATATCAAATTAAAATGTACCTAAACATTTTAGAAAAGCAAGAACAAACCAATCACAAAATCAGAAGAATGGAAAAAATAAAGGACTGAACAAGAAAAACAAGGTTTTTAGAACCCAAAACCAGAGCAAAGAATCAATAAAACAAACATTTGGGTCTTGGAGAAGATAAAGAAGTTAAACATATGCTTAGCCAAGCTAAGCAAAATCAAGACAGGAAAGACCTAAATAAACAAGAGTGGATGTGAAAAAGAAGATGTTACAAATGGACATCAATGAAATTCCCTAGTGGTTCATTAGGGTATATTTGGAAACTTAAATTCTAACAAACTGGAAAATTTAGAAAAAAATGAGAAAACTTATAAACATGTTTAAGAGATTGAACCTACAGTATATAAAAAAGTAAAAATTTCAATAAAAGGTAATGAGATTGAAGCACTTATAAAAAATGTCTTGCAACAAATAATGAATTTTACAAAATTTTTAAGGAACTAATAGAATTGCTTCTCAAAACATTCCAAAAATACACAGGGAAAAACACAAACATTCAAAGTCGACAATACATTGATACTGAATGCAGATAAACATACAACAATAAAAAAAGTATTGACTGATACACTTGATGAATGCAAGCACAAAAATCCTCAAAGCTAGTACAACCACTATGGAAAACAGCATGGAGTCTTCTTAAAAAAACTAAAAATAGATCTGCCATATGATCTGGCAATACTACTCTTAGGGATATACCCAAATGAATGTGACTCAGGTTACTACAAAGGCACCTTCACACCCATGTTTATTGCAGCACTTTCACAATAGCCAAGCTATGGCAACAGCTAAGTTGCCCCACTACTGATGAATGGATTAAGAAAATGTGATATTTATACACAATGGAATTTTACTCAGCCACAAAGAAGAATGAAATTTTGTTATTCGCAAGTAAGTAGATGGAACTGGAGAACATCATCTTAAGGGAAGTTAGCCAGGCTCAGAAGGCCAAAAATTGCATGTTCTCCCTCATAAGCACACTGTAGACCTAAAACAAATGCGGTATTATCATTGGATATGGGTCGCACACTAAGGGGAGATTGTGCCCAGGAAGGATAGGGAAAGGAATGAAAACTAAAAACTTACATGTGGTTGGTGTGTTCACTGTACAGGAACAAATCTAATAATCTTAAACTGGCAGAGGCCACTTTGGGAAAGGGACCAGGAAGTAGTGAAGAGATTTGGTAAAGATGAACCAATTAAGGTTGTAATACACATATTCATGGAAACAACACAAAGAATCTCCCTGAATAGCTACCCTTATCTCAAACTAGCAAGACCGCCATGTTTTCCTTATTGTCTTTTATGTTTTATTTTCAACAAATTCAGAGAACAAGAGGGTGGAACAGGTTCTTCCCAGAGGTGGGAAGAAGGTGGACTAGTGGAGAAAGGTGGCCCAAATAATGTATACACATGTAAATAAATGTAAAAATGATAAAATAAAATTTTAAAAATCCTCAATATTGTATTTGCAAATTGAAATCGATACCATTAAAAAATCACATATGCGTTCATTTCAGGAATGAAATCATGGCTTATTATACACACAACAATTAAAGTAATATAACACAGAAATAGAATCAAAGATAAAAATCACATGATAAAATCAATGAATGCAGGAAACAGCCATTGATAAATTTTAACACGACTTCATGATATAAACCAGAGAGACTCTAGATATGGAAGGAGTACATACGTACATGATAAAGTCCATGTACAAAAAAATGCCCTTATAGCAAACATTATAATGAATGAGGAGAATGTGTGACCTAAAATCAGGATAAGGCAAAGTTGTAAATTCTCTTGCCTGTTTTTAAATAGTGTTTGAATTTTTAGCCAGATCAATAAAGCAAGAAAATGTAATAAAATTATTGTAAATAAGAATGGAGGAAATAAATTGTCCATGATATTTACAACTCCTTAAAAACTCCACAAAAGACTACTAGCAATGATGAATGATTCAACAAAATAGCTGTATACAAAATTAACGCAGAAATTTGTAGCCTTTTTATACACTGCTAATGAATTATCCCACTCATATTAGCCTCAAAAATACCTAGGAATAATCCTAACCAAGTAAGCTAAAGATCTTTGCAATAAAATTATAGATTACTGAAGAAAGAAATTGAAGACATGAGAAAGCAAAAAAGACCTCCGATATTCATACATAGGGAGAATTAATATTGTGAAAATAAACATAGTGATAAAAACTACCTAAAGATTTGATGCAATTCCCTTCAAAATACCAAAGACTTTCTCCATAGAATTTGAAAAAGCAATTCTAAACTTCAAATGGAAGCACAAAAAATTCTAACTTGCCAAAACAATCATGAGTACAAGAAGCAATGCTGGATGCACACAAAACCACATTTCAAAATATACCACAGGGACATAGTAACAGAAAAAGCATGTTTTGGCATAAAAATAGACATGTAAAGAATTAGAATAGAACAGTGTACCCAGAAATAAACTCACACATTACAGCCATCTGATTTTAGGAAATTGTGCTAAAAGCATACGTTGGAGACAAGACAGCTTCTTCATCAAATGAATCTTAGAAAACTGGATATCCACATATAAAAATACAGAAATTAGACTAAATCTCTCACCCTTAAAAAATCAACTTAAAATGTGAAAAAACTTGAAACTACTAGATGAAAACATAAAGGAAAAACTTCAAGATGTTGACAGAGGCAGTAATTTCCTGAATATGGCTCCAATATCTAGAAAATGAAGGCAAGAACTTATAATTGGTACTACATAAAATTTAAAAAAGATTCTGTACATCCAAAGAAATAATCAACAAAGTGAAGAGACATAATATATCATGAGAGAAAGTCATTGCCACCTAAATATTTGATAGATGGTTAATAGCCAGATTAATGAACTCAAAAAATTCAAGAACAAAACAATATGCAATTCCATCAATACATGTGCAAAAAAATTGTACAGACCCTTCCATAAAGATGAAGTACAAATGGCAAATATATTATTATAAGAAATTCTCAATATGTTTAGCCATCAGAAAAGTGTATATCAAAGTTATATTGTGATGTCATCTCATCCCAGTCATAATTTTCATTGTCAAAACAATAATAATAATGGTAAAAATAGCAATGATGATGATGATGATATAGTAATACTGGCAAAGGTGTGAGGAAAACAGAAATATTAGTGTTCTTATGAGCCTAAATTAGTGTAATGTAGCCATGATTGAGTAGCTGCATGTTTTCTCTCACATGTGGAAACTATATCTATATATGTGTATATGTGTGTGTATATATATCTCCCTATAGATATGCATACATATATGTGTGTGTATATATGAGAGGGCAAGATTTTATTAGTGAATCTGTCTGAGGGGAATTGGGGAAGCACGAGAGGGAAAAAGAATGTTAGTTAAAAATATTGAAAGATATGAAAATAACATGATGTAATGCACTGGAAGCTGTTGAATAGTAGGGGAGCAGGGTGATAGACAAAGAATAAGTAATGGGCTAATCTGATTAAAGCATAATATGTACATGTCTGAAATGCCAAGGTAATTCCCCCTTGAACTATCAATATTGAAAAACTATCAACAATTTAAAACTATCAACTATTTAAAAACTGAATGATAGGAAGATAAAGCAGATCATTTTTGGAGGTGGATACCAGTGGGAAGGGGAAGAGAATAAGGAAAGAATGAATGAGGGAAAATTTAGAATTTATATATGAAAATAAAATAATGAAATCTGTTGAAATTTTTAAGAGGTAGGGAAGATGAGGGAGAATGACGGAAACTAATTAAGATATATTGTAAACACATATGTAAATATCACCGTGCATCCCCCTGTAAAACTATTAATATGGTAATAAAAAATTTTTAAAAACATCAAAATCTGAAAATGGAACTATCATAAGATTCAGCAATATTACTTCTAGGTATATACCCAACGTAATGAAGTAATTTCAGCATAGAAAAAATATACCTGAACACACATGTTTTGTGTGATATTCACAGTATATAAGTTATAGAATCAGCCTAGGTACAGAGCAATACATAAATGGCTAAAGATAATATGGTATATATATATATATATATATATATATATATATCTTCCATGGAGTATTATTTAGCCATAAAGAATGTAATTATCATTACCAAGAAAATAGATGGAACTAGAGTTCATTATTTCAAGAGAAGTAAGCCAAGCACATACAGAAAATTATCATATATCTTCTCTCACATGCTGAATATAAATATTGTAATGATAATCTGAAAGTAGGCAAGAGACTAATAGTGAAGACCAAAGTGGTTTGTGCAGGGTGGAAAAGAGGGAGGTTCTGAGATGGTATTAGGGAGAGTGGATTCAAATAAATCCTGATACAGGTACATATGGAAATAAAACAGAGAAACCCATTAATCTGTCATACCAATATAATTTAATAATAAAAAGGTGTTTAAGGTATGTATCAAGATATCTGTCTTGAGTTTAGTTGACTAATTTATCCTCAGCACCTAGCTTAGTGTCTGCCATAGAGTTCTATATACTTTCATCGATTCTCTTATGGGTACATACTATGAGGGAACAAACTTTTTCACTATGAGGTCATCATTCTGATTGTGTACCACAAATAAAGTATAGCAAGATATTGACAAAATATCAATACTACAAAATATTTCCTTTTTTGAAGTTCAAGTGTTTAGCCAAATAGTGATAGTCTCACTTGCCTTCTAAAGTACTTACAAAGGTTATTCAGTATAGAATATAATCCATTCAAGTAACACTGACTCTGAATCTTGCTTCTAATTCTTACCAAAATATGACTTTAGGGCCATTACCTACTTTGTCTAAACCTTAATTCTTTATCTATAAAATAGTAATAATAATAGCATTCCTACTAAGTACTATATGGATTAAATGCTTCATATATGCAAAGTTCTTGGAACACAACTGGCAAATAATAAGTGCCATTTCAGTATTAGCTATTCTTATTAGACATAGATGTGTTCTATGAGAATGAAAGAGGGCAGATTCCAAGCTAGCTTGTTGTCAGTTGCATATTTTCCTGAGTAAGCCCAAAGAAATGGCTGTGCTCTGAACTCTCACTGGATTTTAAGTGAGTAGTTGAGTACAACTGTGGCAGTAGGTATAGCATATTTTAGAGCCTGTATGAGTAGCATCTCAGCCCCTCACTGACTCAACACCTGACAGACATAAATTGCACAAGATTTACTTCTAGTAAGATAATTTATCTTACTCCAGCTTTTTAGCAATTACTTTTGCTGCCTGATTTCTTATATTATTATGAGATATTATTTCTATTCTCTGAGTTAAGATAATATATTTTAATGTCTGCATTAAAATATTAAGTTCCCTAGTATTAAATAAGTTAGAAATTTAGACTTTTTTCTCTTTCTTAGAACTTTCATCCTCTTCTGTAGGGCAATTCTGGTTGTGCCTCATTTCAACATAGAAAGTGATTTTAAAATTCAGTTTCCTGATAGAATGTAAAGAATCTGACATTCTCTCTCATTCTTTACAGTTTTTTTCACCCTGAACCTCACAAGTATTGTGCATTACTATAATCAGATGTGTCAGTTTCTCCTGTTATCTATATATAACCAGTGCAGGACAATTTTTGTCTGAAGATCAGTAGCTAGTGATTTCTTTTCACTGTATTTTAAACTCAAGTCTGCCTGGCTATAAGTCTCATTGCCATTTCTCCTTGTCGTATGAACTAACAAATTTGTCGGCTAGTGCAAAAACTTTGCTGACTAGTCCAGTTGGTAAAATTAAATATTTAACATGCTGTAATTCTACATACAGAAATTTAACTGGCCTTTGTATTTGGGAAACAATCATGCCAGATAACTTCAGGTGTTTTATCTTTGCTATTTATATAAATTTCATCTAAGCAGGTATTGGTTTTATTGTGATAAGCTAGTTTGTCTGCATAGTATTGTAAAATAAGCAAAAATACCCCAACAAAATTGCCAAGAGCTGCTGGCTCACCTCTATAATCTTAGCTACTCAGGAGGCAGAGACTAGGAGGATTGTAGTTCAAGGCCAACACAATAAAATAGTTTGAGAGACTCTATCTCAAAAATACCCAACACAGAAAAAGGGGTGCTAAAGTGGCTTAAATGGTAGAGAGCCTGTCTAGCAAGTATTGGGGACCTGAGTTCAAACCCCAGTACCATAAAAAAATTACCCAACAAAATTAATAATGTTTTGCTGGTTTATTTATTTAACCAGAACAGATATATCATTGTTTTTCTAGAATTGGAAACATACAAATTACGATTTGGTCTTCATATAGATTTATGTTCAATACCCTTTCTTAAACATTTTTTTAAAGATAAGTTCCTGTGCTTTTCAGTCTCAGACCATGATCCTCCTACTTCTTCTTCGATGTATGTTGGACCACAGGTGTGTGGCATCATGCCCAGTTTGTTTGTGAGATAAGATCTGTCTAACTTTTGCTCAGGTTGGTCTTGAAACACAAACCTCACATCTCTGCCTTTTGCATTACTGGGAATATAGGCATGGCCACAATGCAGGCCCTATTACTTAGACATTTCTAACACTTATAAAGATCCATTGCAGGTGTGTGCATTACACAAATACAGACTAATATTTTAACTGTTTTGGAGCTAGTAAAATTTTACTTATACAAAATGTGTTCAGTAACAAAGGAACATTTCACAGTCTCTAGTTTAGCTAAATGTTTCCTGGTGGCATCACAATATGTTCTTCAGTGAATGTATATCTCAACCTACTCCATCTTTGACCAAATTCTGTTTTCACCTTTATTTTTAAGGATGTATAAATTTAGATGCAGGTACTAAAAGACTGAATAATATTGGTTGGAACTTCAGTACAGTGGGGTTCAAACATAATATGTCATAATTGGGATAAGAAGGTGATTTCAAGTATGCAATTTCCTACTGTGAAATTTCATTTCTCAAATTTCCACATAATCACATTTTTTCCTATTGAATCTGCAATATATGTTTCTATGTGTAGATAAGTAGTCTTTATGTATACATAAATTGTCTCTCTCTATGTGTGTGTATGTGTATGTATACTATAAAACATGGAAATTGACATCCACTGAGGTACATTCTTAGCAACACAGAACATAGATGATTGACAGAACAAAGCATATGGAAATGAAGGAGAATCTAACCCACATTTAGATCGAAGAAAAAATATTTGCCTGAAGGGAAAATATTAATTAGTTTGTCTACATGCAAAATAAAAGTCTGGAAGACATATCCATCAAAAGGCAGAGAAATAAACAGCAAAATGGAAATTATTTGTAAATTGACAGTAAACTTGGCAAACATTGAGGGGGGTAAACAAGTTATTTGGCATGCAAAGCATTCGAAATCACAGCCTCTGTCAGAAAGCATCTGTGCATGGATTCACTTATTTGACAGAAATTAACATTTCACAGAAATCTTTGTTGCATGCTAAAGATTTTTTCACCCTCCTTAATTATTTTAATTGCTGCTTCAGAATGTTCCATATAAACACTCAAAAGATGCGAAATTCCACAAAGTCCAATAAAATTTCTTCAATACAGAACTATTGCTCTCTGGAATTGACTAAAATACCTACTAGGAGCTGAACTATCAAAGCAAATGTACCAAAGATATATTTTTGGAGTGAAATATACAGGTGATGTAAATGCAGTTATGATACTTATAGTAAAAATACTCCAAGATTCTAAAATTCTATGTACTTAAATATTGTCCACCATCTTCACTTCCTTAAAAATAGATAATTATTGAGATGAATTAAGAGATGTGATATAGCAGAAAGAATTTTATTACAGGTATTCAGAAATCTTATTTCTACTATTAGCCAACTATGATATAACTTCTCTAGTTCTCAGTCTCCTCATCAGTTATGAGAAAGAAATTGAATCAATACTTTCTGAAGTCCTCTCTAAGCTATAAATGAGGTTGCATGTTATCAGAGTACAAAATCTCTTATGCTCAATTCAAATGGAACATTTAATAAAAAATGGTCTTGCTTTCACTTGTAATGATAATTTCTGTTAGTGAGAGAGATACTTGTCAACAAACTTCCTAGGTCATTTCAATATCATAGAGTAGTTAAAGAGGAAATTTTTTCTCCTTCCTTTTCTTTTGAAGGTACTGAAGTCCACAGAGACAAATTGCCATGAACCTGTGTTTAAAATGATTCATTATTATGCTCCATGCCTTTGTTAATTAAGTATTTCACTTTTATCATCTCACTTAATTATTAAAACAGCATAAGAAGCAGGGTAAGTCACTCTGGGACTACAATCAGAATTAAAACCTTTGATTTCAGAGTAGTATTTCTATGCCACAATATCCACAAGAGTTGCAAAATTCCAAATTTCAATATTCACAGCAGCTGTGTATTTGAAATATAATTTAGCATACTTTGCTAACTTGTTATTGTGCCATTAGATCAATTCCTATATGGTGGGAACTTAATAAGAAGAACCACAAAAATGGGCTTAACAATGATTCCTAAATATTGGAACATATGAACATTTCACTTGTGAGCCTCAATTAAGGATTTTTTTTGCAGCACTAGGGCTTGAACTCATTTGCTACTAAGAGGAGAATATTCAAAAAATTCTCTAGTCCCACTACTTTGAAATATAAAATATTCAGAGTTAACTGTAGTCACCCTACAGTGTAATAGAATACCAGAGCTCATCTTACCTATCTAATTGTAACTTTGCATCCCTTAACCAATCTTTCCCCATTCCTCTTATGCTCTCTCACCCCTAGGCCCTGATAATCACCATTCTATTCTTCACCTGTCTTGTTGATCCATGAAATATAAAAATATGGATAACATTGGACTACTCACCTTACTGCAATTTAGTTTCATCCTATTGAAACAAAGAAGATGGAGAGAGGCTAAGTAAGTCTTGGGGTAAAGTTTAGAACTGAAATAAAGACTCAAATAATAGAAAGGTTAATTCAAAGTGTAGTTTTCTAAAGAAAAGTGGGGGCATGGAAATGTTCTTTGATAATGAAAGTAGGAACAGGAGTTGATCAAAATAGAGTACAAAGATAGAGAAAATTATCTTAGCCGATTTCCTGGTTCTGCTCAACTCTTTCACTGTCTGTATGTACCATCCAGAATTCTTCATAAACATCATATTTAGAAAGATAAAAAGTTTCTTTGTTGCAGAGGAGAATAACACATGTAAGAAGGTCAGTGTTTTTCCTTTCTCTGGTTCTGTACTGTCCTTAGGTGGATGCTTGTGCTGGAATAAAATCTAAAAGCTCAGAAATACCTCACAAAATGTGAAAAGGGAGAAACCCTAAACCACTGGGCTCTAAAGATTTTGCAATCTGTCAACTTAAACTTTACTTTTATTCCTGTTGAAGGATATATTATGATGCTATCTAGGGCAATTGTGGAAAAGGATTGTCTAGAGACAGAAGAAAATGAGCTAACCAGGATCAGTTGATAGTTAATGGCAATATCATTTGAGTGGTTTTACAATTCTTATTACTTCATTTTATGGTTATATTCATTGTAAACCTCTTTTGTTCTAGAATTCCTAAGGAAAAAATTTTGAATTAAAAGTAGAAATTAGAGCCCTTTGTGATTTTTTTTCTGAAGGTTGTGGAAATCTTAAAATTATTCCTTATGAAGACACAGTTATCTGGAATTAGTCAATAAATCCAGTTTTTAATGGGTATTATGAAATCTGAACATTTTAAGATTGCTAAAATATAATTTATGGCAATATTCTGAAGATTTGTGTGTGTTTGAGGCAGGGTCTCATTCTGTAGTTCAGGATGGCCTGATACTTGCCATGTATTGTAGGCTGCCTTGCAATTTGTGATAATCCAAGTTCAGTGTACTGAGCTTATAGGCAGGCCTGTCTCTGAAGTTTCCTTAAAGTTAAATAACTGTGATTGGTTGACATAGTATTGAGAGAACAACTGAATATGTAATTATTATTAAATTTGGATTGATTTTAATAAGAATTATAATATTAAAATATAAACACAAAGGCTTATTTTGACAAGCTCATCTTTTGAAAAATATGCTTAATAGATTCATTAACTATAGCCTTGTCACACTTCCATCACTGATCTCTAAAGTTAAGAATGCAAGTGTAATTCTTTTCTTTATTCATTTATTCATATGTGAATACATTGTTTAGGCCGTTTTTCCCTGAGCCGCCTGCCCTCTCCGTCTCCCCCCAACCCACCTTGCTTCCAGGCAGAACCTGTTCTACCCTATTCTCCAATTTTGTGGAAGAGAAGATACAAGCAATAATAAGAAAGATATAGCATTTTTGCTTGTTGAGATAAGGATAACTATACAGAGAGATTCTTAGCATTGCTTTCATGTACAAGTGTATTACAACCCAAAATGATTCATGTCTAACTGATCTCTTCATTAATTCCCAATCACCTTCCCATATTGACCTCTTAGCTTTAAGGTTACTGTATTAGCTCTTCTGCAGTGGGGACATCAAACACTTTCAAGTTTTGGGTTTCCTACCTATCCCCATTCTTCCTGTATGCACTCTCCCCTTAGCATATGACCCAAGTCCAACAAGATTACTGCATTTGCCTTTGATCTAAAGTCCACATATGAGGAAGAACATATAATATTTGGTCTTCCGAGCCTGGCTAACTTCTCTCAGGATGATGTTCTCCAGTTCCATCTGTTTACTTGAGAACGATAAGAGTTCATTCTTCTTCATGGCTGGGTAAAATCCCATTGGTATAAATATCACATTTTCTTAACCCATTCATCAGTATTGGGGCATCTTTGCTCTTTCCATAACTTGGCTATTGTGAATAGTATTGCAATAAACATGGGTGTGCAGGTGCCTCTGGAGTAACCTGAGTCACATGCCTTTGTGTATATTCCTAGGACAGGGATTGCTGGATCGTATGGCAGATCTATGTTTAGTTTTTTAAGAATCCTCAATATTGTTCTCCAGAGTGGTTGCACTAGCATGCATTCCCACCAGCAGTGTACAAGTGTTCCTTTACCCCCATATCCTGGCCAACACCTGTTGCTGGTAATGTTTTTGATGACAGCTATTTTAACAGGGGTGAGGTGGAATCTTAGTGTAGTTTTGATGTGCATTTCCTTTATGGCCAGAGATGGTGAGCATTTTTCCATGTGTTTTTTGGCCATTTAAATTTCTTCTTTTAAAAAAATTCCATTTAGATCAGTTGCTCATTTCTTTATTGGTTCACTGATTTGGGGGGAGTTTAGTTTTTTGAGCTCCCTGCATATTCTGGTTATCAGTCCTTTGTCGGAGGTATAGCTGACAAATATTTTCTTCCACTCTATGGGTGGTCTCTTTAGAGACCATGTCTTTTGTTGTGCAGAAGCTTCTTAATTTTATGAAGTCCCATTTGTTCATTCTTTCTCTTAGTTGCTGGGCTGCTGGTGTTCTATTGAGGAAGTCCTTGCCTATATCTATTAGTTCCAGAGTGTTTCCTGATCTTTTCTGTACTAACTTCAGAGTTTCGGGTCTGATGTTAAGGTCCTTGATCCATTTTGAGTTGATACTAGTATAGAGTGTTAGATATGGATCTAGTTTTAATTTCTTGCAGTTGGATAACCACTTTTCCCAGCAGCATTTGTTGAAGAGGGTGTCTTTTTTCCATCCTATATTTTTGGCTCCTTTGTCAAAAATAAGGTGGTTAATATCCTCTTGGTTCAATTTTAGATGGACATAAGTATCTAGGAATTTGTCCATTTCTTCTAGACTTTCAAATTTATTGGAATATAGGTTCTCACAGTAGTCTATGATAATTTCCTGGATTTCCATTGTGTTTGTTGTTATCTCCTTTTTCATTTCTGATTTTACTGATTTGAGTTTTTTCTCTCCTCATTTTAGTAGGATTTGCCAGTGGTCTGTCAATCTGGTTTATTTTTTCAAAGAACCAACTTTTTGTATTGTTGATTCTTTGTATTTTTGTTTGTTTGTTTATATTTCATTAATTTCCACCATTATTTTTATTATTTCTCTCTTTGTGGTTTTTTTGGGATTTGCTTATTCTTGTTTTTCTAGGACTCTCAGATATAGCATTAGGTCATTGATTTGAGATCTTTCTGACCTTTTAATAAATGCACTCGTGGCTATAAACTTTCCTATTAGGACAGCATTTGCTGTGTCCAACAGGTCCTGGTAGGTTGTGTTTTCATTTTCATTAACTTCCTCTTTTAAGTCATCAATGACCCACTGATTTTTGAGCAATGTGTGGTTCAGCTTCCAATTGTTTGCATGTTTCTGCTGTTGTTTTTGTTGTTGAGTTCTAGTTTTAATGCATTGTCATCAGATAGAATGCATGGCATTATTTCTATCTTCTTATATTTGCTGAGACTTGCATTGTGCCCTAAGATATGATCCATTTTGGGGACAGTTCCTTGGGCTGCTATGAAAAATGTGTATTGTGAGGAAGTTGGATGAAATATTCTGTACACACCAGCTAGGTCCATTTGATCTCTAGTGTGGTTTACTTCTAGAATTTCTTTGTTGATATTTTTGTTTGGATGACCTCTCTATTTGTGTGGGTTTTAATGTCTCAACTGTGTTAGAGTCTATATATGCTTTTAGGTCCTTCAGAGTATGTTTGATGAAATTTGGTGGACTGACTTTGGATGCATATAGGTTGATAATTGTTATTTCTTTTTGGTGTATTTCTCCTTTTATTAGTATGGAGTGTCCTTCTTTATCTCATTTGATCAATGTAAGTTTGAAGTCTATTTTGTCCAAAATAAGTATTGCTACTTCTGCCTGTTTGCAGGGGCCACTGGCTTGGTAAATCTTCCAGCCTTTCTCCCTAAGCCAGTGCTTGTTTCAGTCAATGAGATGGGTCTCCTGTAAACAAGATATTGTTGAATCTTCCTTTTTAATCCAGTTTGCCAAACAGTGTCTTTTGATAGGGGAGTTTAGTCCATTAACATTCAGTGTTAGTATTGATAGGCATATGGTGATTCCTGTCATTTAGTTGTTTTTGTTGTTTATGGGTTTGATTGTGTGCAGCTGAATCAATGTTACTCTCTGATTCCTTGTCTTTTCTTCTACTGTGGTTTGGTACTGCCTGTTCTCTCATGGTTTTGTTTGCTTCCATTTTCTGTGTGCAGATTTCCTTGAAGAATCTTTTGTTGTGGTGTCTTATTGGTCAAATGTTGTTTTAGTTTCTGCTTATCATGGAAGACTTTTATTGCTCCATCATTTTTGAGTGATAATTTTGCTGGGTGGTGTATCCTAGGGTTGAAGTTATTTTCATTTAGTGCCCAGAATACCTCACTCCATGCTCTTCTTGCTTTTAAGGTTTCTGTTGAGAAATCTGCTGTGATTTTGATGGGTTTACCTTTGTATGTTATTTGTTTTTTCTCTCTTATAGCCTTCAATATTCTTTCTCTATTCTCTGTGCTTCTTTCTTGTTTTAGTGGTAATATGTCATGAGGTAGTTCTATTTTGGTCAAGTCTGTTTGTCGTCCTAGAGGCTTCCTGTACCTGAATGGGCATAGTTTTCTCCAGATTTGGGAAATTGTCCATTATGATTTTGTTGAATATATTATGAATCCCTTTTGCTTGCACTTCTTCTCCTTCTTCAATGCCCATGATTCTCAGGTTTGCTCTTTTGATAGAGTTAGTGATATCTTGCATATTCCTTTCACAGGTCTTCAGTTGTTTGACTAATAACTCTTCAGTTTTTCCTTTAGTTTCCATTTTATCTTTAAGTTTTGAGATTCTGTCTTCTGCTTGTTCTAGTCTGTTGGAATGGCCTTCATTTATCTTTTTTGATTTTGTTTCATTTTTTTCTGAGTTTTTCCATATCATGGGTCACTTCCTCTTTAATATTATCTATTTTATTCTTTAATTCATTTATCTCTGTATTTATAGTGTTCTCAGTTTCACTTTGGTGTTTTTTAGGGCTTCTATCAGTTAATTTATCTATTTCTGTGTCTTCTGGTATTTTTTATTTTTAGTTTCTTGAAATTTCTTGAGTGCCTGTTCTTCATTTTGGCTACTCATGTCTAATAACATCTCCATGAAATTCTCAGTGATTACTTGCAGGATTTCTTCTTTGTGTGTGTTCTTCGGAACATCATTGGGTTCCTTGGCATCCTTTATCTTTTTTTGTTGGAGTCCAGAACTGGGTATCCATTTTCTTTATTTCCCTCTGAATTCTGTATTAAATTGTTTTAGGGGGGAGAATGGTTTCCATCCCTTTTTCTTCTTCCCATTGCTCCACTTGGTACTGTGCAATTATTTTCTTGATAGGTTAGTTGGTGGTTTCAGTCACCTGTTTTCTTTCCCTTTATTTAATTTTGTTTTGTGGCTGTATTGGGTTTTTAGCTAAGTGTGTGTGTGCCATTTCTGTCCCTGGTCTGGGTGTAATTTAATGTTAACTAATTCACAATAATAAAACTAACAAAACAAAACAAAAAAACCAAATAAATCAATGGGGAGAGATGAACAAAGAAATACAATCAAACAAGAAATAAAACAAAGAAAGAAACAAAAATACCTTCCAGGTTCAGGAACAATAGAATTTCAGTCTTAAGTTCTGGTGTTACTCCTTCAGCATCTAGTCCTGGTGTTGGTATTTAAGCTGAAGCTCTGTCATGGTCTTGCCAGGTGGTTGGGTAGTAGTTTTTACTTTCTTTTTTCTGTCTTTCAGCAGCAGCTGCTTAGTCAGCAACTCCCTTAGTGAGATGTGGCAGTTTAAGGTTTTATGTTATCCTCAGGTTCTGGAAATCAGCTCTGTAGCCCACCAGCTGTCCTGCTTTGGAATTGGGGTTTTGCTGTGCTTTTTAACTGGGGGCTTCTTTCTTTGCTTTGCTCCTTTCTCTGGGGCAAGGTCAGCAATCTGTCTGCTGGCCCCCTGCTGTTAGCATGTTGTGATAGTTTGCTCTTTGTTTTTCAATTGTGCAAAGCTGTTTTACTTTGGATGTTGCTCTCTGACTCAGGAGATGAGTTTTTTGGACCATTACCTGACCTATTTCAGGCAGTGGCTTATTACCTGCCTGCTATCTGCCCTCCTACCTTTCCACCATTTATTTACTGAAGTTTGCATAGAGATTAGCTCCTTGTCCCACCCACTTCTCTGGTGAGCTCTCAGAGTTCCCACCCCCTCAGCTGTGTGCTAATTTTCAGTTCCTTGTTTGTCATTCAATTTTTCTGTGTGTAGGGTTCAGTCTGCCCAGCGGACTATGCTGGTTTATCCCAAGGGTGGCTGGGGGAGTCCTGTGTGATGCTTAGTGCTCACTTGTTTTAGTCTGCTGAATTTCTCCCAAGCAGGTTTGGATCTGGTGTCTGGCAGCAGTGGGAGACCTCCTGTTTTCTCAGTGTAACATGGTGTGAAGAAGCTTTCTACAGGCTAGGGGTTCAGGGTGTTGAAGTTTTGATTCTCCTTGGTACTTTATTCCTGCCAAGTGTGGCTCTAGTGTCTCAGCAAGGTTTTTGATTCACGGAACTCATGCTGTCTGCTTCTGTACCCTAGTCACCATCTTGGATCTTTGGCATGCATATTTAAAATCAGAATTTCTGAGACAACTCATTTTCAAAGATTCAAAGTATTGTTGAAAATTCAATGTAATTTCAAATTAACCCTTACTATGCTGATGCAGCTTGTTGTGACTGAAGACATCTTGAATCATGCTTGTCCCAGAGTAACCCTAGTTGGATTTTCTTACATATTTTCCCAGTCAATTATAAATGGAAAAACCATTAGAGTATGTGGAGTGTTACAGCCTGACATTGGCCCTAGAAATGTACCTGATACTTTAGCATTAATTTAATATGATTCAGATACATTTGATGTAGGATGAAGTTCCTTTTGTCTTGACCAATTATATACCCTCCTTTTGACCCAAAATATCAGCCACTTGTTCTTGCTGCATCCAGAAACCACACTTCTGTCATTAAGTCCCCAATAAACTGTCACACCTATTGTCCTCATTTGCTTACCAACCCCACCACACAAATAGTTACCCTTCTACCCTCATGACCTTGTTTTGGAAAATCTTGATTCCACATATGAAAATAAAAATGTGATCATCATTACCAAGGTTTTTAGAATGCAGTTTCTCATTTGCTGTGGATGTCAGAATAAATAAGTTTCCCACTAGGTTTTCTGTATGCTACTTTATTATCAATCAACATTTTGGAGACACTATTGCCCAGTAGAAATAGCCATGCAAGCCATGGGACATTTCTAATGGCTACTTCATTGCTAATGAGATTTTGTAACAGCCAAATACTGTGCAACATTGCAATATTTGTAATTTTGTATCTCTTTCTTGGTTGTGTTGTGTTCATCTCCTATGATTTTGTCATGTAGACCACTGGATTAAGAATTTTTTAAAATGTGCTATCTTTGAAGAAAAATCAGCTTTACAAGTGACCTTGATTTGGAGTGAATCAATCAAAACATATAGCAAATTCTGTTTGTAAAATTATTAAATAAAAATTTATTAACATTAAATAATTTTGCCTGAAATACTATAAAAAAGAAAATAAAAATGTGAAATGTGTCTGTTTGTGTGTGACTTATTTAAGTTCCAACCATTTTCTGGCAAATAACACAATTTCAACCTTTCTGGCTGAATAATAATCCATTGTGAAAATATATGGTATTATCTTTATCCATTCATCAAGTGATAGGAACCTAGGCCAATTCTATAACTTCTGCAACAAACATTGGCATGCAGGTATCTGTATTAAATAATGGTTTTGACTCCTTCAGCTATGTTCTGGAACAGTATTGAAGAATCATATGATAGTTCCATTTTCAGGTTTTTGAGGAACCTCCATATTGATTTCCATAGTTGTGAATTAATTTGTATTCCCACCAAAAGAGCACATGCATTTCATTTTTGTCCCTCATCCTTGCCAGCATTTGTTGTTTTTTGTTTTCTTGATTATAGCCATTCTGACTGGGGTGAGACGGAATCCCAATGTAGTTCAACTTGCATTTTCTGTATGGAGAAAGATTTTGAACATTTCTTTATGGATTTTTTTATTCTTTACTTTTATTTATTTCTTTTATTGTGCTGGGTGAGGTTGCATTGTGGCATTTATAAATGGTCTTATATTCAAATCAATCACACTTGAATTCACCTCCTCTATTATTCTCCTTTATCTCCCCTTCTTCCTATTCTTGGAGTAGGTTCAACAGGTCTCAGTTTTCCATTTACATATATGTGTACACAGTATTTACACTATATTCACCCTCCAATTCCCAACTCCTTCCCCCTCCCACTGGTAACAATCCCCCCAGGCAGGACATGTTCTGGCTCTGGTTCTCTGATTTTGTAAATGAAAAGAAACAACATTTTTGTTTATTTAGTACAGCTACACAGGGACTTTCCTTGTGACATTTCCATGTATATATGTAATATAACACAGATTGGGTCATCTCCTCTATATTTCTTCTTTCTATCTTAGTCCCCTTTTTGTGGTGGCTTCTAAAGTTTTAAAAATTATATATTCGTTCTTTTTCTGGTCCTGAGGAGTTGGTTCCAGTGGTGGGGGTGGGGCAAAGGGGAAGGGTTTAAGAGGGTGAATATAGTACAAATACTGTGTACACATGTATATGAATGGAAAAATGACACCTATTGAAAGTGTTCCAGAAATGGGAGTCAGAGGAGAATGTTGGAGAAGGTAAATTCAACTATGATTTATTTGATAAATTGTAAGAACTTTTGTAAATGCCACAAAGTACTGCCACCCAGCACAATAAAAAATTGGAAAAAATAAAGAAGCAAGTCAAATTTTCTTTAAAAATTCTATATTCATTCTTGTATAGAGAGTACATCAACCTTATTCACATTCTTAACTTCTTTCTTTTACCCCCTTCCCCTCCCGTATGTGACCTCCCTATAGTGTGACCTGTTTTATAATAGTGCTTGTATTTGTATTGGGTCTACATTCCTCATATGAGAGAAAACATGATTTTTAGCTTTCTGAACCGGGCTAACTTCACTTAAGAATGTTCTCCGGTTCCATCCATTTACCTGCAAATGACAAAATTTCATTCTTTTTTGTGGCTGAATAAAATTCTATTTTATATAAATTCCACGTTTTCATAATGTGTTCATCAGTAATGGGGCATCTTGGCTATTTCCATAGCTTACCTATTATGAATAATGAGGCAATAAACATAGTGTGTAGGTACCTTTATTGTACCCTGACTTACATATCCCTAGGAGTCGAATTCTTGGATTATATGGCAGTTGTGTTTTTAGTTTTTTTTCTGATTTCTCTTCAGATCATATAAATATTTCACCTTTTATAGTTTTATTGACCACTGTATTTCTTTTGAGAACTGTCTATTCTATTCATTTGTATGTTTATTGATTGGATGACTTAATCTTTAGTTTTAAAAATATGTTTAATTCTTTGTTTATTCTGGATATTAATCCCTTGTGAGATGAATAGCTGGCAAGGATTTTCTCTCATTTAGTAGAATGTTGCTTCATTCTGGCAAATGTTTCCTTTGATGTGCAGACATCTCTTTTTTAATTTGATGCATTACCATTTCTCAAATCTTGATATTATTTCTGAATTACGACAGTCTCATTCAGAAAGTCATTGTCTATATTATAAGCATAAAGTGTTTTCCCTTATGTTTTTCTCTAGTAGTTTAAGTTCCAGATTTTGCATGAAGGTCTTTGATCTATATTGAAATTACTTTTTATGGGGTACAAGACAGGGATGGAGTTTTATCTTCCTCATTTTGACAACCAGTTTTCCCAGCAATATTACTATTTGTTGAAAAGACTATATTTTTTCAGCACATGTTTTTGATGCCCCTTTGTGGATAAATGGATGACTGGCTGTAGTTACACAGGTTTATTTCTGGGTTCTCTATTCTGTTCCCTTGTTCTGTATGTTTATTTTTATGCTAGTATCATGTTGCTTCTGTTACTATGGCTCTCCATGACTCCATAGTATATTTTGAAGTCAGATATTGTGATACCAACAGCATTGCTAGCATTGCTTTTTCCCCTTATGCTTGCTCTGGCTGTTTGAGGTCTTTTTGTGCTTACATATTAATTTTGGATTTGTTTTCCTTATTCTTTGAAGAATATCTTTATAATTTTCCTGGGGATTACATTGAATCTCTAGATTACTAGTGGTAACATAACCATTTTGCAAGATTAATTCTGCCAATTCTTGAACACGGGAGATCTTTCCATTTTCTAATGTCGACAATTCATGTCTTCAGTGTTACAGGGTGGATTAGGCTGTGTTTTACCTCCAGAGTTTTGTTTATTCTTAAGTAGTTTTTTGTGTTATTGTGAATTGCATTGCTTTCATGATGTCTTCTTTATCATGTTCATTATTGGCATATAGAAGTTTTACTGATTTTTCCTTGTTGATTTTGTATCCTGCTATTTTTATGAGTTTTTATGCTCTATTGTTGTCATTAGGATCTTTTAAATATAGGATCTCATCATCTGTAAATTGTGGTAACTTTTTCCTTTACTATGTATATCACTTTTCCTTATTTATTTCTCTTGGATTATTGCTCTGGTTAAGGACTCAAGCACTATATTGAATAAGAGTAAAAAATGTAAACACCTTTGTCCCCTTCCTGAATTTATAGGAAATGTTAGCTTTTGCCCATTTAGTGTAATGTTACCTGTAGGTTCATCATAGATGGCTCTTATTATGTTAACTTTGTTCCTTTTATTCCTAGTTTTACATATACAATATTTTCCTGTTTTACTAAAAGCCTGAGGTACATCATCATGTATTTGACCTCTTTCTGATTTTGAATGTAGGAATTCATAGCTATGATGTTTCCTTTTAGAGCTGCCTTTGTTGTATCCCACAGATTCTAGTAAGTTGTGCTCTCATTTTCTTTTTATTCTAATATTTTTAATATTTCTTATGTAATTTCTTTGAAATTTCTTCAATGTATCACTGCTGCTTCAAAAGTATATTGTTCAATCTTTGGATTTTCTCTTGCTATTAACTTCTTATCTTTTTGATGGCTTGCTTCATGCCCAAAATTGTGATCTATTTTGGAGAAATTTGCATGGGCTTCTGAGAAGATAGTCTGTGCTACAGCAATTAAATGCCATATTTTGTAGATGTCTGTTAAGTCTATTGGATCTATGGTGCACTTTAATTCTCAAGTTTCTTTGTTGAATTTTTTTCCCTTTGAATCATATACTTAGTGATAAAAGTGGGGTGTTGAGTTTTCTCACTATTAATATATCTGATCATATCTGTCCTATTATGTCCAATAGTGTCTGTTTTATAAAAGTGAGCGAATTAATGTTGAGTGCCTATGTATTTAAGTTATGCTTTCTTCATGGAATGCTGCTTCTGTAAATATATGGTCAACTTTATTTTTCTGACTAATTTTAGCTTGTTGTTTACTCTGTCAACTATTAGTGCAGCTACTCTTGGTTGTTTTGGGCTTCTATTTCACTTGTATATATTTTTCCATCTTTTGAATTTCAGTCTGTATGTGCCTGTGCCAACAAGGTGTGCTTCTTGTAGACAGGAGAAGAGTTTGATTTTGTTTGCTAAACAAATCAGCCAGTCTGTATCTTTCAATTGTAGAGTTATGATCAACTGCATTAGGTTTATTATTGAGAGGTGTTTGCTGATTTCTGTAATTTTTTTCCTGGTTGATTCAAGTACTCTTTGTTATTTTCTTTATTCCTTACTCTTCTTAGGAATTTGCTGTTTTACTGAGTCTAACACATTTGATTCTTACCTAATTTTCACTTTTTCCTCCATACCTCTCATGAAATTTATTCTTCTGTGAACTATCTTGTTTATAAATATTTTTTCTCATCAGAGCTTAAGTTTGTGCTTAAGAAATGCCATTACTCTCTACATTAATATAAATAATAACCTTCATGGATATAGTTATCCTGGTTGGCAGTTATTTACTTTCCAATACCACTATATTTTCCTGGTTTTTAGGCTTTCTGGTTAAGACTTGAGTTTGCTTTGTAAGGAAGTCAGTAATTTTCTCTTGTAACTTTCAAATTCTTTATTTGTTCAGTAGTCCTAGAATTGTAAGTATAATGTGTTTTGGAGAGGTTCTTTTCTGGTTATGTCTACTTGGGGTTCTAAATTATTCTAGTGTATAGATGACCATATTTTTCCTTACCTTTGAGAAAGTTTCATCCTAAATTTCATTGACTAGTTTTTTTCTTTTTTGCCTTTAATATGTGTCTTAGCTCCTTCTATCCCTTAAATTATTAGGTTTGGTCTCTTGAACATGTCCCAAACATCTTGATAATTGTGGTCATGCTTACTTATCATTTCTTCTTTATTACTGTTTGAATTTATTATTTCCTAGATCTTATCTTCAATCCCTGTTGTTCTATCTTCTGCTTGATCTAGTTTATCAATAATGCTTTTTAGTGATATTTTTATTTGATTTGTTGAGTTTTTCATTTACATTTCTTTTCTTTCAGACTCTTCATTTCTTTTTTTTTTTCTTTTTCAAATTGATACTTTATTTTTTATTGTTGTGCTGGGTGGGGGTACATGTGGCATTTACAGAAGTTCTTGCAATATATCAAATATATCATGCTTGAATTCATCCCCTCCATCATTCTCATTTACCTTTCCTCCCCCATTCCTGGACTAGTTTTAACAGGTCTTCTCCATTTCTTTGTTAAACTTCTCACCCAGGCTGCTGACATTCTTCTCCAGTTACTGAATTGACTTCCTTACTTCAAATGTCTGCTTGATTGAAACTTCCTTGATAACATCAATCATTTTAAGATTATGTTTTTTATTTTTTATCTGACATTTCTACCATTTCAGTACCTTTGGATTCAGTTATTTAAGAGACACCAGCTTTTGGAGGATTCCTATTGTCTTTCCCTTTCATATTTCTTGTGTTTGTATGTTATGATTTGTGCATCAGAGTTTAATCTACAGATCTGTTGATGTGTTCACTCTTAGTTTGCCTCTTTGGTGAAGTTCTCATTTCCTAGCCCAAAATATCTGTGCCCATGAATGTGAGTCAACACCACAACCAGTCTCCTGGGTTGACAATAATTCTTCAGATATTTGATCACTTATCCAGTGTGTGGAGGGGTGTTAGTTCTTTGGGGTATGGATATATAAAAATATGGGGGTACAGGATCTTCAACTCTCCAGGCTGATAGATTTGACTGTAAGAACTCTCTTAATATGATTCTCCTCCACAGGACCAGTGGAAAATCTAGGAAGTGCATAGATCCCTTTCTGTTGCTTCTGTTTGCTGTGCAGTATGCATATCTATCATTTCAATTTAACTTTTACAGAGTGTACTATATGCCTCTTTATTTAGTCTCATAGCACCTTGCAGTTGGTTCTCATATGCTGAGATTGTGATTTTCTTAAACAAAAAATTGTATTGTTAAAATATTTAAGGATGTGTTACCTTTAATTAACTAAGTAAAACAACTAACATGCATTCTATCTCAGTTGATTTGTGTCTGGAATAAAAATGGTCACTGTTCAAGTAACATGAAACTATTTCAGCCAGTGGACTATTTATAAGCATTACTTAAGGAATATAATCATGATGACTCATGTATTGAAAATAACTTATGATAATTTGTATAATAATAAAATTAAAGAAATTCAGAATGAATTCTTTAAGTGTATTCTCCTCCCAGAACCTCTGGTGCCTTCCATATTGAAGGAAATATATGATAGTATTATTCAGTTCAGTGGCATGTTTCTATTTAATTTTAAAAACCAAAACAAAAGAACTGCTTATACTGAAGATTTGAACAGTTTTCTTATTTTCTTCTTGTTATTCAGTTTGTAAACTAAGAATAAAAGGAAAAAACCTCATTCAATGAGTTATTTCATGTCAACTTGATTCTTGCCACTGACATGAAATAATTCATTGAATGAGATGAGAAGCCACTTTTTTAAGTCTTCATCATCAGGAATCATTCATTTTCTCATTCCTTCATATGATCCATTTAAAATATAATCAGGCATGGTATATTCCGCAGACATTTATGACGTTTTATTTTTGAAGTCATATTAGACTGAACTCCCAGGAAGATAAATTGATTGCATTATAGTTTGCATGCACACTTCAGTGTGTCTCTTTTCTTTCTAGCAATTCAAATTTCTTGTATTTCAAATCATTTCTTTTGAACAGTAGGGTACAGAAGTTCATGTTTTTGAGAGTGGGTGTAATTCTTAATTTTTCATACATATAAAATTTAATATTTCCTTTTGTTTAGCATGTATTCTGAAAATTAATTATGGAGAAATTCTTATGAAATACATCTAGAGTTCTATGATTATGTTACTTTAAATGATCTTTATATATACATATATATCATCAACAATAATGAAGACACACCCCTATACAGGACTATTTAATTTACTTGCTTAGTTTTTTCACAAATGAGTCAGTCTGACTTTCTGCATTAATCACATGTAACTGAAATCACCTCAGTAGATAACTGTGTAAATTTAGATAAAAGAAAGTAATGTAATAAGGTAAAGCCTTATTGTAAGTGAAATATAGAGTATAATTGAAATACTTAGCATCATTTTTTCTTATTCCAAAATATTTTATTTTATACAAGGAATGCCTTCTTTCAGATTCAGTACAAAAATTGTTTATCCATATTTAAACAACACACAATTTATACATATATTGAAACATCTCATGGTAACCCAAAATTGGCAAAATTTTATGTCTTTATGTGTCAATTACAATAAATTTAAGAAATTAAAACATAATAAACTTGTATACATTCTTTGGACATAATTTTATGTCCATTTCTAAACAGATGCTTTCCATTTTTTAGAACAAATTCTAATAAATGTTATCATAATCAAAGTAAAAGCTTTCAAATTGTACTTTTATCTAAATTTGAATGGACACTTTTTCAAAAAGTGTTCTACACCTGTATTATATATATAAAATTACATATTATAATGTAAATAATATATATATATTTAATATGGGCACACGTTCTTTTATGAAAATTAAATTTGGGATTTAGTCACAGATATAAAATGACATTCTAAATAGTTCAATTTCATGTAATGTTCCAAGAAAGAAATTTTGAACTTTTTATTTTGAAGCATGATTATTTTGTTAAAGTTTTAAATTTTTTCTGGTATGTAAATGCTTTAATGTGTTTTCTAAGTATAGCTTTTAATTATAAATTTTAAAATGTGATCATAAGATTATCACTATTTCTTAATAAATAGTTCTAAACAAAATTAAATTAAAATATTTTAAGAATACATTTACATTTTATAGAAAACTTAAATCACTAAAAAGACATCAGTAGATCTCATTGTCTGTTGATAACTGCTCTGTGTCTCCAGGTTGGCACCTTGTTTTTGCATCCTTCATAGGATACATTATATTGACCAGTGTACCCAGGAAGAGCACTGGATCCTTACTTGGTGGAATTTGGAAGGAAAAAATAGCAAAATGATACTAGAGGTTGCATTTCTAAGTTCCTCAGTTCCATTTATGAAGGTGGTGTCCTTAGAGCCTAATGATACTTTTTTTGGCAGAACTGCATTTTCAAATCAGGTACTCAAACTTGCTGCGCATGCTCTCTGCTGCTTGAGTCATATTCCCGGCAGTTTTTCTTTAGCAATATTTTCAGAAAGTGTCTAGCATGTTTTCCAGGTGTTTCTGGACTTCATTCTTCCTCCTTATTCTTCCTGCATGATAATCCATGTCTGATTTGTTTGTAGCTTCAACACAAAAAGCTAAAATTTGGAATTTGTTTAATATCATATACATGTGAAACTCAAGGTATAATTTATCCTGAAACAATTGTAGTATGTAATCTGCAAAATTGAAAATTTACAAGTTATGAACTTAAAAAATACCATGATGGATCAGAAACAGGGCAGACATTTCTATTTCATAAAGGAGATATTGGCAAGGAGAGTAGTATCAATTTCCAAATAATTTCAAAACCCTACAGGACCCAAAACAAATGTTAAGTCATGAGAACTATCTTTTTTGATGCTATGTGCTGCGTTCAACACATGTCCCTCAAGGCTTTCTTGGCCACAGCCCAACCTTTACCTTTCATAAGCTGCCTGCTGCTTTTCTAAGTTCATATGGCATGCTGGCCCATCCTAAATTCTGGAGTCTCCAGTTGGGCCCACCACCATAGATCTGCTACAGATTTTCTTAGTGTGGGCACTCTACAGTAAACTTGCCCTTTTAGAAATTTTCTGCCTGAGTTCTCTGATGCATTTTTTGATATCTAGATGGGGTAGTACATGCCTCTACAGCTTTTATACTCAGTGCCCAAGGACAATTACTGCCACAGGAACACTACCCATGTTCATTGCTTGTCTTTCCTGGACTGATAACCTAAGCCATACCAGGGTTCCCTTTAGGTGGCTGAGGAGAGATGTCCCATAATTCATGGAGTACAACTTGAATTGACTCTATAGAGTGTATTTTAAAGTCTGATAAGAGGCCTAGGCTACTCCCTGGAAAATGTTTTGCCAGCAGGGCTCTGGCTCCATGAAAATATTATGGCCTTGGCAAACACAAAAATCTCTGAAATACTTTTAAGCATCCTTCTCCTATTATCTTGATGTATAACCTATTATGTCCACATTAACCAATTTATCAAATAATCAATTGGCCACTTCTTGATTTTCTTAGTTGAGCATTTCCTAATTCTTTACAAACTATTTAACTTTGAATCATAATTTTCATATTTAAATCATTTGTCTCTGTACACTTTACTATAAACAGTGAAAAGTCATGTGACACCATAAACGCTTTGTTGTTACAGTTTTTTTCACTAAATATCTTTGTTCATCACGTTTAAATTCTGCCTTGTACAAAGTCCTAGAAGGTAGGCACACTTCAGCCAAGATAAAAATCTTCTTTATAGTGATGCTGATCTTTCTGCCAGTTTCTACTTCCTTGTTTCTCCCTTTCATGTGATACCTAATCAGAAAGGTCTTAACCATCATGGACACATAAGTAAACTCTTAGTACAATGGTGTTTTTCTCACAGCTCTCTCTTCTTCTGAGTGTGCATCATAAATTCCATTAGTTTTCTGTTCACAGCAATGCAGTTTTTTCCAGGTCTGACATTAAAATTTTTCCAACCTCATCCAATCACATTGCTGCAATTGCTCTAGATCTAAAGTCCACATATGAGGCAGAACATATGATTTTTGGTCTTCTGAGCCTGAATAACTTCGCTCAGAATGATGTCCAATTCCATCCATTTACCTTCACATAATAAGATTTCATTCTTCTTCATGGTTGAATAAAATTCCATTGTGTATAAATACCACATTTTCTTCATCCATTCATCAGTAGTGGGGCATTTTGGTTGTTTCCATAACTTGACTATTGTGAATAGTGCTGCAATAAACATAGCTGTGCAGGTGCTTCTGGAGTAACCTGTGTTGCATTCCTTTGGGTATATCCCTAGGAATGGGATTGCAGGATAATATAGCAGGTCTATGTTTAGATTTTTAAGAAGCCTCCAATTTTTTTTCCAGAGTGGTTGCACCAGCTTGCATTCCCACCAGCAGTGTATGAAGGCTCCTTTTTCCCCACATCCTTGCCAATACATGTTGTTGGTGGTGTTTTTGATGATGGCTATTCTAAAAGGGGTGAGTTGGAATCTTAGTGTGGTTTTGATTTGCATTTCCTTTATGGCTAGAGATGGTGAGCATTTTTTCATGTGTTTTTTGGTCATTTGAATTTCTTCTTTTGAGAAAGTTCTGTTTAGTTCTTTTGCCCATTTCTTAATTGGTTCATTGATTTTAGGAGAGTTTAGTTTCTTAAGTTTCCTGTATATTCTGGTTATCAGTTCACATGACAAGGGGAGAGCACATACAGAAGATATAGGAATAGGTAGAAAACCCAAAATGTGAAAGTGTTTGATGTCCCCACTCCAGAAGAAGAACTAATACAGAAACCTTAAAGTGACAAAGGTTAACATGAGAAAGGGATCAGGAACCAGTGTAAAGATCAGTTAGAGATGAATCAATTTGGGTTGTAACACATTTGTACATGAAAACAATGCTAGGAGTCTTTCTGTATAACAATCCTTAACTCAACTAGCAAAAACAGTTTGTCTTCTTTATTATGCTTATATCTTCTCTTCAAAATTAAAGATAAGGGCAGAACAAGTTCTGTCTGGAAGTGGGAGGGGAGAGAGGGTGGGGGAGAGTAGCAGGGGGGAGAAATTACCCAAATAATGTATGCATATGTGAATAAATGAATAATAAAATTTTTTTTAAAAGAAATTATATTATCCTGTACATAAGGCAACAATTAATGAATGTTTAAAGAACAAATGTATGAAAAATAACTGAACAGTCTTTTATTTAAATAATATACCTTAATAAAATTGTTGATTTGCATAAAATAAACTCTTTTGTAAAATTTTTCCAACTTCTACCCATTACCTAGTTTCAAAGCTTTTTCTACATTTTCAGGTATTTATTATAGCAATGCTCCTGTTTTGTGGTAACAATTTCAGTCTTAGTCTATGTATGCTACTTAACAAAATACCACTAAATTGATAAATTTTAAACCATAGGATTTACATTTCCACTCTTTTGGAGTCTATGAAGTCTAAGAGCCAGACATCAGGAGATTCAGTTGTCTGATAGAAGGTGCTCTCTGCTTCCAAGATGATATGTGTTTTTGTATACTTCAGAGAAGAAGAATACTATCATTTTATCTGGAAACTAAAGGAGCAACCTAAGTGAATACTGCACGAAACAAGTTTACATTGTCTTTAATTCCATTCACAAGGGTAGAAACCTCATTCTATTTACCTATTATGAGCCCCATAAGTTAATACCATCACAATGGCCATAAAGTTTCAACACCATAATTTTGAGAGACCACATGAAAATGATTATAATCCTAAATGATTTCTATCCAGAAAGTTATAAATGAAGTCATTTTTCTTTGGAACGTATGTGAATGTTTTGTCCCATTGAGGTTTAGGAAAAGATTATCATTAAATAATGAAATGATTGATACCTAATATCCTCACTTTTGTTTCTCCACCATGACTTGAAGAACTATTAATTAAACAAGTCAAGACCTGTGAAAAGCAAATGCAAGAACTCACCAACACCATCAAAAGACCAAACTTGAGAATCATGGGCACCGAAGAAGGAGAAGAGATGCAAGTGAAGGGAATGTGTAATATATTTAAAAAAATAATAACGGAAAATTTCCCAAATCTAGAGAAAGATATTCCCATACAGATATAAGAGGCCTCCAGGAAACCAAACAGACCAGATCAAAATAGAACTACCCAATGACATATCATCATTAAAACAACAAGTTCAGAAACTAGGGAAAGAATATTGAAGGCTGTAAGAGAGAAAAAACAAGTAACATACAAAGGTAAACCCATCAAAATAACAGCAGACTTCTCAACAGAAACATTAAAAGCAAGAAGAGCATGGGGTGAGATCTTCCGGGCACTGAATGAAAATAACTTCAACCACAGGATACTCTACCCAGCAAAACTATCATTCAAAATAGATGGAGCAATAAAAGTCTTCCATGATAAGCAGAAACTAAAACAATATGTGACCACAAAGCCACCACTACAAAGGATTCTTCAAGGGATTCTGCACACAGAAAGTGAAACCCAACTTAACCATGAAAAGAGAGGCAGCACCAAATCACAGGAAAAGAAAAGGCAAGACAGTAGAGAGTAAGCTCAACTTAGGTACACACAATCAAACCTTCAAACAACTAAGACAACTAAACGACAGGAATCACCACATACCTATCAGTACTAACACTTAATGTTAACGGACTTAATTCACCCATCAAAAGGCACCGCTTGATGAACTGGATTAAAAAGGAAGACTCAACAATTTGTTGCTTACAGGACACCAACCTCACGGACAGAAATAAAAATAGGCTAAGGATGAAAGGCTGGAAGAAGATTTACCAAGCCAATGGCCCCCGAAAACAGGCAGGAGTAGCCATACTTATCTCTGACAAACTAGACTTCAAACCTACATTGATCAAATGAGATAAAGAAGGACATTCCATACTAATAAAAGAAGAAATAGACCAAAAAGAAATAATAATTATCAACCTGTATGCACCCAATGTAAAAGCACCCAATTTCATCAAACATACACTGAAAGACCTAAAAGCATATATAAATGCCAACACAGTGGTTTTGGGAGACTTTAACACCCCATTATCATCAAAAGATAGGTCATCCAAACAAAAAATCAATAAAGAAATCCAAGATCTAAAATATGCAATAGATCAAATGGACCTAGTTGATGTCTACAGAACATTTCATCCAACTTTTACACAATATACATTCTTCTCAGCAGTCCATGGAACCTTCTCCAAAATAGATCATATCCTAGGGCACAAAGCAACTCTCAGCAAATACAAGAAAATAGAAATTATACCGTGCATACTATCTGATCACAATGCAGTAAAACTAGAACTCAACAATGAAAGTAAAGACAAAAAACATGCAAACAGCTGGAAACTAAATAACTCATTACATAATGAAGAATGGACCATCGATGAAATAAAAGAGGAAATTAAAAAGTTCCTGGAAGTCAATGAAAATGAAAACACAACCTACCAGAACCTTTGGGACACAGCTAAAGCAGTCCTGAGAAGAAAGTTTATAGCTATGAGTGCATATATTAAAAAGACTGAGAGATCCCAAATCAATGACCTAATGATACATCTCAAACTCCTAGAAAAAAAAGAACAAGCAAATCCCAAAACAAATAGAAGGAGAGAAATAATAAAAATAAGAGCTGAAATCAATGAAATACAAACCAAAAAAACCATACAAAGAATTAATGAAACAAAAAGTTGGTTCTTTGAAAAAATAAACACGATCGATAGACCCCTGGCAAACCTGACTAAAATGAGGAGAGAAAAAACCCAAATTAGTAGAATCAGGAATGCAAAAGGAGAGATAACAACAAACACCATGGAAGTTCAGGAAATCATCAGAGACTACTTTGAGAATCTATATTCAAATAAATTTGAAAATCTTAAAGAAATGGACACATTTCTGGATACATATGACCATCCAAAACTGAACCAAGAGGAAATTAATCAGCTGAATAGATTTATAACACAAAATGAAATTGAAGCAGCAATCAAGTCTCCCCAAAAAGAAAAGTCCAGGACCTGATGGATTCTCTGCTGAATTCTATCAGACTGTTAAAGAAGAATGGATACCAACCCTCCTTAAACTGTTCCATGAAATAGAAAGGGAAGGAAAACTGCCAAACACATTTTATGAAGCCAGTATTACACTTATCCCAAAACCAGGCAAAGACACCTCCAAAAAGGAGAACTATAGGCCAATCTCCTTAATGAACAATGACACAAAAATCTTCAACAAAATAATGGCAAACCGAATTCAACAACACATCAAAAAGATTATTCACCACGACCAAGTAGGCTTCATCCCAGGGATGCAGGGGTGGTTCAACATACGAAAATCAATAAACGTAATAAACCACATTAACAGAAGCAAAGACAAAAACCACTTGATCATCTCAATAGATGCAGAAAAAGCCTTTGATAAGATCCAACACCATTTCATGAAAAAGCTTTAAGAAAACTAGGAATAGAAGGAAAGTACCTCAACATTATAAAAGCTATATATGACAAACCTACAGCCAGCATTATACTAAATGGAGAAAAACTGAAACCATTCCCTCTAAAATCAGGAACCAGACAAGGATGCCCACTATCTCCACTCCTATTCAACATAGTACTGGAATTCCTAGCCAGAGCAATTAGGCAAGAAGAAGGAATAAAAAGAATACAAATAGGTAAAGAAACTTTCAAAATATCCCTATTTGCAGATGACATGATCCTATACCTTAAAGATCCAAAAAACTCTACTCAGAAGCTTCTAGACATCATCAATAGCTATAGTAAGGTAGCAGGATATAAAATCAACATAGAAAAATCATTAACATTTCTATACACTAACAATGAGCAAACTGCAAAAGAATGTATGAAAACAATTCCATTTACAATAGCCTCAAAAAAAATCAATTAGCTAGGTGTAAACCTAACAAAAGATGTGAAAGACCTCTACAAGGAAAACTAAACACTTCTGAAGAAAGAGATTGAGGAAGACTATAGAAAGTGGAGAGATCTCCCATACTCATGGGTTGGTAGAATCAACATAGTAAAAATGTCGATACTCCCAAAAGTAATCTACATGTTTAATGTAATTCTCATCAAAATTCTAATGACATTCATTAAAAAGATCGAAAAATCTACCATGAAATTTATATGGAAACACAGGAAGCCACAAATAGCCAAGGCAATACTCAGTCAAAAGATCAATGCAGGAGGTATCACAATACCTGACTTCAAACTATATTACAAAGCAAGAACAATAAAAACAGCATGGTCCTGGCACAAAAACAGACATGAAGACCAGTGGAACAGAATAGAGGACGCAGATATGAAGCAACACAACTATAACCAACTTGTCTTTGACAAAGGAGCTAAAAATATACCATGGAGAAATAGCAGCCTCTCAAAAAAAAACTGCTGGGAAAACTGGTTAGCAGTCTGCAAAAAACTGAAACTAGATCCATGCATATCGCCCTATACCAAGATTAACTCAAAATGGATCAAGGATCTTAATATCAGACCACAAACTCTAAAGTTGATACAGGAAAGAGTAGGGACTACTCTGGAGTTAGTAGGTATAGGTAAGAAGTTTCTCAATGAAACCCCAGCAGCACAGCAACTAAGAGATAGCATAGATAAATGGAACCTCATAAAACAAAAAGCTTCTGTTCATCAAAAGAAATGGTCTCTAACCTGAAGAGAACACTCACAGAGTGGGAAAAAATATTTGCCAGCTATACATCAGTCAAAGTACTGATAACCAAAATATCTAGGGAACTTAAAAAACTAAATTCTCCCAAAACTAATGAACCAATAAAGAAATGGGTAAGTAAACTAAACAGAACTTTCTCAAAAGAAGAAATTCAAATGGCCAAAAAACACATGAAAAAATGCTCACCATCTCTAGCAATAAAGGAAATGCAAATTAAAACCACACTAAGATTCCATGTCACCCCTGTTAGAATAGCCATCATTAGCAACACCACCAACAACAGGTGTTGGCGAAGATGTGGGAAAAAAGGAAACCTCTTACACTGTTGGTGGGAATATAAACTAGTACAACCACTCTGGAAAAAAATTTGGAGGCTACTTAAAAAGCTAGACATTGATCTACCATTTGATCCAGCAATACCACTCTTGGGGATATACCCAAAAGACTGTGACACAGCTTACTCCAGAGGCATCTGCACACCCATGTTTATTGTGGCACTATTCACAATAGCCAAGTTATGGAAACAGCCAAGATGCCCCACTACTGACAAATGGATTAAGAAAATGTGGTATCTATACACAATGGAATTTTATGCAGCCATGAAGAAGGACAAAATGTTATCATTCGCTGGTAAATGGATGGAATTGGAGAACATCATTCTGAGTGTGGTTAGCCTGGCCCAAAAGACCAAAAATCGTATGTTCTCCCTCATATGTGGACATTAGATCAAGGGCAAACACATGATGAGCACATGATAAAAGGGAGAGCACACAAGGGAGGGGTGAGGATATGTAAGACACCAAAAAATTAGTTAGCATTTGTTGCCCTTAACGCAGAGAAACTAAAGCAGATACCTTAAAAGCAACTGAGACCAATAGGAAAAGGGGACCAGGAACTAGAGAAAAGGTGAGATCAAAAAGAATTAACCTAGAAGGTAACACACACGCACAGGAAATTAATGTGAGTCAACTCCCTGTATAGCTATCCTTGTCTCAACCAGCAAAAACCCTTGTTCCTTCCTATTATTGCTTATACTCTCTCTACAACAAAATTAGAAATAAGGGCAAAATAGTTTCTGCTGGGTTGAGGGGGGAGGGGGGAGAGGGAGGGGGTGGAGTGGGTGGTAAGGGAGGGGTGGGGGCAGGGGTGAGAAATGACCCATCCTCGTATGCACATATGAATAATAAAAAAACAAAAAAACAAAACAAAAAAAAACTGAATCAAAAAAAGGAAGGAATCATGGTCAAAGTGGTATAGCACATGCCTAGAAAGCTTAGTGTCCTGAGTTCAAATCCTGCTACCACCAAAAGTTGAGCCACTTTAACTATCCTGTAATATTTAAGAGAATTTTATATTTATCATCACTCATTGCCCCTCCAATTTCATAGATAGAAGGTATGCTGGAATTTGATATCAATTTTTTCCTTAATTATACAATAGCATATTTGGAAAGAATATTTTTGAATAGTGATCTATATAACTTAGAGAAATAATAATTAGCTTTAAAATAGTTTGAATTGAGAAAAAATTCCTAATGTATAAAATCAGTCTCCTAAAGTTTACATTTATGCGAGTGTCTGTGTGAAGATGGTCTACTTTACCACTGTGCTAAATAATCACCATGTTTTTAGTAAAAACATGGTTTTCTGACTGCCAGCCACTGGCAAGAGTGTTGGAGACATGTTTCTACACTGAATGACCAGTCAATCAACATCTGTCTTAAGTGACTCAAGTAACAAGACAAGACCACAACAAGCTGTCAATTTGCAGAAAACAGCATTAAAGTTGAGTCTGAATGAATGCGAATGCCTGGGCGATATTCCAAGAACTAATGTGTGAAAGGAAATTGGAAGCATTGGATTGAGGGAAGGTCAGTATGAAATGCTGAGAAAATACAGCAGGAGAGATCAACTTTGATCATGCGAAGACATAAGAAGAAAAGATTGGCAGAAAACACCAAGTACAGGAATGAGAGCAATGTGCAAGAGGACCTGACAAATCACAAGACATGAACTTTGTTGTTGGGTTGCTTTCAGAAGCCTTAATGGTCTGTGCTGCAAAATATCAGACTTCCAAACAAGTTATTGGAAAAGTTCTTGGAACATTTAACAGTTCCTCCCAAAATATATAATGATCCTGTCTTTCTTTCAGGGCAGAGACTGATCTGGTTCACCGATCAAACACTAAAACACAATATAGCATGTGGAACATAATAGGTGCTTAACAAACAAATATGTAACGAATGGATGAATTCAGGAATGTTACCAGTGAATCTTCTGAGGGCTTATTCCTCAATAAGATGTTTACATTTTCTTTCTGACATTTATTCAATCTGACAATTAAGCAAAAGTGAGTTTCATATATACCTGCAACCAAGAGGAATAGAAATATATGCATACCACATAATTCTCACCCTCAAGAAATTTTCAGTTTCATAGGAATTGTAAAAAATAACATATAAAGCCTTAATAAGTGTGAAGGTAGTGTGCTCCAAGTGATAAATACACAGAATCAATTGGAAATTCAGAGATGTTATTAAGTCTGGCAGAAGACTAAGAGATGGATATGTAAAAGGGTGATGTGCCAGCTGAATATTGAAGTGCAGAAGAGCCTGAGGACAATCATGATGAGAAACAGCACCAGATAAAAAGAAGAGTAATCAGCAATGCAAAGAAATGGTAAATTGCATAGCTTAGAATTGGTTTACCTGGAAATATAATATATGTTGGAAAGGGAATAAGAAGAGAAGAAGCAAGAAAAGTAGGATAGGAAATTTTTGGTGTGATCACTATCACTACTCTAAAACCCAACTATGAGCTAGTTGAAGGCTTTGAGTAAGGGAAAGATATAAACCAGAGTTGTTCATTCTAAAGTGTGATGACCAATCTTTTTTTTTAATTATTCATATGTGCATACAAGGCTTGGGTCATTTCTCCCCCCTGCCCCCACCCTTTCCCTTACCACCCACTCTGCTCCCTCCCTCTCCCCCCTATCCCCTCAATACCCAGCAGAAACTATTTTGCCCTTATTTCTAATTTTGTTGTAGAGAGAGTATAAGCAATAATAGGAAGGAACAAGGGTTTTTGCTGGTTGAGATAAGGATAGCTATACAGGGAGTAGACTCACATTAATTTCCTGTGCGTGTGCATTACCTTCTAGGTTAATTCTTTTTGATCTCACCTTTTCTCTAGTTCCTGGTCCCCTTTTCCTATTGGTCTCAGTTGCTTTTAAGGTATCTGCTTTAGTTTCTCTGCGTTAAGGGCAACAAATGCTAACTAATTTTTAGGTGTCTTACCTATCCTCACCCCTCCTTTGTGTGCTCTCGCTTTTATCTTGTGCTCAAAGTCCAATCCCCTTGTTGTGTTTGCCTTGATCTAATGTCCGCATATGAGGGAGAACATACGATTTTTGGTCTTTTGGGCCAGGCTAACCACACTCAGAATGATGTTCTCCAATTCCATCCATTTACCAGCAAATGATAACATTTTGTTCTTCTTCATGGCTGCATAAAATTCCATTGTGTATAGATACCACATTTTCTTAATCCATTCGTCAGTGGTGGGGCATCTTGTCTGTTTCCATAACTTGCCTATTGTGAATAGTGCCACAATAAACATGGGTGTGCAGGTGCCTCTGGAGTAACCTGTGTGTGATGACCAATCTTAACTGTCAACTTAATTGGATTGAGAGATGCCTAGGAATTTAGTGAAGCATATTTCTCTGTGATTGCATTCAGTAACTCAGAGGGAACAATCCACCATGGATGTGGACAGAATGGTGCAATAGGCCATGGAACCACAAAAATGGTAGAAGAGGAAGCCAGTCAGCATGTGCAATCTCCATTCTTCCTCTTAGTTCATCAATTACTACTGCCATTGGCCATGCATATCTAATCCAGTTTCCATAGACTTTCAATACAGACTCAAACCGGTAGGTTTGAGGGAGATTCCAGACCTTCCTCTGCCAACTGAAATTAAATCATTGGTCTCTGTTGTTTTCTGGTGTTCAGACTCTTTGAGTGAGAAGCAACTGGGTTCTCTGGATCTTCATTCCGCAGACAGACATTGTTGAACTACCCAGCCTCCAATTGTGTAAGGCCATCTAATAAATCCTCTTTTGTAATTATACATAACTATATATTATAAATATAACCATTTTCTTCTAGAGAACCACAAATAGTACAGGAATGTCTGTATGGTCACATTTTGTTTAGGGCACAGTAGAATAAGGAATAGACAGTAGGTAGAGTGCCACTGTAGGTGGCAATTACTTCAATGAATAATGAAAATTATCAAAAGTACAAATGATGTGAGAAAGTAGTATTTATGTCAGTAATAATAGTTCAATAGTATAAATTAATTTTGTTGCAAAAACATTGTGACTTTTTCACTCATAAAACTTTTAGGGAGAAGATTTTTGGCTCAAAATTTAAACATTTTATAGTCATAGATACAGGATAAATTGATACATCCAGTGTACCATGACTAAAATAATTTCCAACACAAATAGTATAATTGGTCAATTTGATTTGAAGGTCTTCCCCTCCTTATATAGTGAGAAAACTGAAATTTCTCTTTTAATATACCATATTTCTGGATTTGGCTTTTTTTTTCCAATTTTTTAATTGTGCTTTGCTGTGTTTATCTTGCATCATATATAAACTTTTACTGCACTAATTTAAACCTGAGACACAATATTATGATTAAAAATGTAGATCCAATTATCTTCCTTAACGTAGCTATAAAATGCAAGCTGTGTGTATGTAAGTAAATATACTCATGAAACTTAAAATGACACCTGAACTAAAAGTATAATTGTAAATCACTAAAAACTAAGAAGCAGCTATATTCATCACAAGAAAAATATGAAATTTTGTTTTAAAATTAATTTCTTTCTTACTTACTCCAGATACAGATAGCATTAAGCATGAAATTTCTAGTGCTAACTGACATTATGAAAACTATTTACCAAGAAAGGTATTGAGGATTTTTTTTAATGAGTCTGCTGCAGTTCCTCAAAGACCAACATTCCTTTATATATCTCTAGAGTGGCCTCATTTTGCATTTTATAAGGCAGTATATATAATACAATTAGGATGAGAGTGCATGCAAAACTTGTGACAAGCAAGAATCTCTGATTCCTTTAAATATGGATATATGGGTATAAAAATTTTTTTTTTGTTAAAAGCAGTCTTTACTTCTCTTCTCAGTTAAGAAGAAAGGTAGCCTTTATCTTCATTGTCTTTAATTTTTGCATGGAAAAGCATAGTTTAATGGCCTAAAGTTTAGTGTTATTAAGGTTTTTAAATATTTATATGTTGAAGAAATTTTATTCAGACATGTAATGACATTAGTTCCTCAAGATCATATCAATAAAAAGTGTGTACTTCATTTTTATATTATCCAAAAGAGTAAAAAATGTTTACTCTTTTTTTGAGGTAGGGGATGTTTGAGATAGGGTCTTTCTATGTAACCGAGAATGGACTCACACTCATGATTCTCTTGCCTTCACCTCCCATGTGTTGGGATTACAGGCATATAACATCACAGTTGGTTTAGTTTTCTCTTTTTAATTCAACTCTTTGTGTAAATCTGTTTGCTTTCTGAAGATGGAATCTGCAGAAAAAAATGCAAGTGGAAATGACAAAAACTAAAAGAACGATTAGAATATGCAAATGAAAGCCAGCTACATTATCATCAAAAGAAAGAGCTATCTGCAAATAAAATGTGTTCATATAATAAAAGTATCTGTGGCAGGGTGCCTTTTAATTCCCAAATTCTTATGCTACAAAGAAGACTGAAATAAAACACTTTTGCTCATATTTGCCTTTTATCCTGTTTGTCTTAGATGAATCCTGATATATGCTAAATCAAAGGTCATTGCAATCATATTTAGGTGATAATTTTAAGATGAGTTTATTCCATTGGGTTTACTCATCATAAAATGTTTTTATCTACAATAAGAAGAAGCTTTTTCTAAATTTAATTCCTCTTTAGTAATATACAGTATTTGTCATATACTTAAATCTGTTCTGTATTTAATTTAATGAGTATTTGAAACCCTACTATATACAGGGTACTTACAGAAAGAGATGGATAAAAAGTTATCTATAATGCAATTCCTGTCCTGAGGGAACATAGTCACAAAAGGTGCAAATGAATCCAAATTAACAAATAAAGGGCTTTGCTGGAATATATATTTGAGCAAACTTGGAGACCCTAAATTTCTTGCTTGAAGATTGTTAATTACTGAGTTAAGAATCACTGAAGCTTTCAAGCAGATATCATGGCTTAAACTATATTTTGGTAATATAACTCTGATAATAACTGTGAAAGGTTGATTAGCTATAAAGTTAAAAATGATCAGAATGATAAGCAAGCCATTTTATGTTCTAGAACCTGTTTAGAAGTAAAGAATGCATACATTCGTAATAAAAAAAAGATTAAGTGCAAACAAAAAATGACTATTTGATAGAGTTTTTAGGGAGTATGGACTGTAAGTCTGTTATTCTGAAAGTCCTACCATATCTATGGAACTTTCTGTAATCATACTTTAGGACATTTATAGTCAAACAAATCTTTTCATCTAGAATCACAAGTTTCCACCCTTAGCAGTGTTTTTACTAGGAATTTGTAGTTTGGTTTCAAAAAGTTCAATGGGTCATCTGTTCAAAAGAAATTTCCTTATGAAAACTCACCTCATTAAATTTACTACTTAAAATGAGAAGGCTATTATCTAGTAATTCTTCATTAAACAAGTTTCCCTGTTATACTCTATTCCTTTATTTTATTTTTCTCATGACAGTTTAAATTTATATATAGCTAAGTGCTTAAACTACAAGTCCTTTCTTCCACTACAAAAATATAATCTTCATTAAATATTCATTGTTCAGGCCCCATGACCAAAACAATGCTTGATACAGTGTTGGTGCTTAAATACTTCCTGAACAAGTGAGCAAATAAATTTGTGTATGTATGTTTTAATTCATGAAACATAATAGTAATGAAGATGATGAATTTATACTTAGACAAGCTACTGAATGAAAAACTGAGAGACAGTAAGGCAAAATGATAAACATGGAAGTCTCTTAAATTTGAATTCTTTATTTGGAATTCTGGCTCCATTATTTGATAGCTGCATGTCTTATTCTAGATCCTGTTACTAAAACAAAATACCTGAGATGGCGAAATTCATGAAAAAAATACAAGTTTATTTAACTCATGGTTCTGGGGACTGGGATCCAACAGCATATCATGTTTTTACCCTATCAACCAAGGGTCCAATACATAAAATTTGGCAGAGAGTTAACATCCAGAACTGCATGTTATATAAACTTTGATTGCATTCATCAAAACCTGAAACATAACATTATTATTAAAAAATGTAGATTCAACATGCATGTTAACATTCTAACACTTCCCATTAGATTAAATGATTTTTCTGTAATTTTCAGATTTCTTTTCTTTCAAATTTCAGAATAGCATCCATTTTATGAGGTGGTTGTAAGAATTAAGTAAACTAAATACAGTGCCTGGTACATAGTTGGACTTGGTTATGTGATCTGTCTTTTTTCAACGACATATGAATGGAAGTAAAAATGTTAGTGCTTATCCAAGGCCTTGAGAAATAATGCATGATCCTGATGGTCTTCTTGCATAACACTGTGATATTTGTGAGAACAGAATATATAAGGTAGTTACTCATCCTTCAGCTTGGACTCCAGAATGAAACATAAGTAACAGAATTAAACTTGAACAAAAAATAAGAAATAGCTCAAGTGACCTGCAGTATGAAGCAGAACTGCTGCAGGGAATAAAAGAACTATGAATAATAAAATCAAATCCTTGTTATTTAAGGTGTTTTTGATGTATTTTCAACAATAGCTATGTATTAATAGCAATTAATTAATACATCATTAGTGAGTATTACCTTTAACAAAATCTGAAAAGGTAATTATGAATTATTAAAGTCATTCAGCTAGGCTAAAACCAGAGTAGATTCCATTAATAGGGATAGTAAGATGAGTTTAATCTGGTTTCTGTCCTCACTTATACTATTATAGAAAATGTGACATGGACACAGATGTAGACATTGTGGCATGCAAAAGATACACAGAAAATTTAATTAAATTCAAAAGGGGCATTAGTTCACAAATACTGATAGTTTGTATAAGGAGAGAGGATTGAACTGTGCTTTTAAGATAAGCAAGGACTTTAGTATAACTGGTTTAAGCTATGTTAGGAGCTAACAATCTTAATCCCAGAACTTCATATTTGGGGTTAAAAAATCATCAAAGAAAACAATTTTAAGAATGAATAAAGAACTTACAGAATGGGAGAAAATCTTTGCCAGGTATTCATCTGACAAGAGATTAATATCCAGAATAAGCAAAGAACTCAAAAACCTGAAGGAGAGAGAAAGCCAGGGGAAAGAGAGAACAAGAGGAGAGAGAGAATGAACATTTGGAGTTCTGATGTTAGAGTTTCTAAAGGCAATTGGAAATGAAAGCTGATCATTCATTTGTGCTTGTTTCCTGTTTGCTTTCATTCAATGGTATTGTAGTAAAGTTTTCTTTTTTTAAATGCATTACCCATGTGACTGATTTAACTAGTCTTTGACTTGCTAACTGCAGAAGGTATACTTGTTGAACAGCTTATCTGTTGGTACAACTTTTCAGCCCTTTCCTTTTGTAATTGGGGAGGCATTAAAATCCTTGAACAACTCCTCCTCCTCCTCCTCCTCCTCCTCCTCCTCCTCCTCCTCCTCCTCCTCCTCCTCCTCCTCCTCCTCCTCCTCCTCTTCTTCTTCTTCTTCTTCTTCTTCTTCTTCTTCTTCTTCTTCTTCTTCTTCTTCTTCTTCTTCTTCCTCTTCTCTTTCGTATTTATACTCAGTGATTGTAAGAAAAGGTATTAGAAACAGATAAATTTAGATTTTGCTTATTCCAAATTTGTATATGACTTTGATGATCTGAATATTCTACAGAAAATCTAACCCTACAAAATATTACTTGACATCTTTCTATGATGCTTAACTGAATTTTACATCATTTTCATCATTAGTACATGGCTAATATTTATTGAGTGATTACTTATGCTTTAAAGCGTCTATTTTCTTTTATACTTAAAATATCACAACAATGGAAAATTATTACTTGCTTCACTTTTCATATAAAGAAATAAATGAAATTTATGATAGTTAAGAAATAGGATTTAAACCACATAGCTAATAAATCACAGAAAGATGATTTACTCTCAGGTGTGTTTAATTGGAGAGACTATACTAATACCTATTCTTCCATGAATTTTAATTCATTATGCAGAGAACAAGACTCTTTTATCTTTAGCTATAATGTCTACTTCTGGATGGCTAAGAAAGTTTTTTATACATAGCAACAATGACAAATAAATAATTTCAGTTAATAAATATAAAATAACTGGTACACTAAAAAAATAGGTTGACTTTTTAATGGGGAGCATCTATCTACTTGCTGATTCGTTGGGAGGCTAATGTGTATAGTAATTGTTCCCTATGAAGTCTTGGGTAATTTTGAAAATTGAATTAATGTATTGAGTACACAGCTTCCAAAACACTTTGTGCTTGCCAAAGTGGAGTAATGCCCACATTGGGAAAGAGTTTTGTTTGATGCTATTTCCCAATCACGGTATGTTTCTGGGTCATCAAAAATGCATATGTTCATATTAATTCTTTTGCCATATGTCGTATACTATTCAAAGTAATCTGAGGAAACAAACCTATTTTCTTATGTAATAAAGAAAACAAAGAACTGACAGGTAAATGGACTGCAAGTGTGGCTGATTAAAATGTTCATTTTCCAAAAATATTACTTTTTATCATCCTTTGCTATGGAACTTTTTTCTTTTTTTTTTTTTTTGTTTATTCATATGTGCGTACAATGGTTGGGTCATTTCTCCCCTCTACCCCACACCCCCTTCCTTTCCCCCATCCCCTCCTTCTCCCCCTTTACCCCCTCTCTTCCAGGCAGAAATGTGCCAATATTTCCCTTTATGAAAAAATATCTTAGTGGCTAATAACTTGGTATAGTAGATCAGATATTTCCTACTGTCTTTATGAGCTTTAACATTATCTAAATGCTCTGAGAGTCATATTGTCATCTCTAAAGTAGGTATCAATGAACATATATTTAATATCACTCTTTCCTAAATTCTGTGTAAGGTACCCATAATATATTGAGATCACAAAAATAAATGTAAATTTTAAATTATGACAAGTACTTAGAGCTCAATACATGGTACTATAGAAGCATTTGATACAGGAAATTGATCTAATCAGAGTTGAAGGAAAGCATTCCTGAGAAAGTGATGTTTATATTGAACTGTTGAGGAAAAGCAGGAGATAAGAGAAGTAAGAAGAGCATACAAAATTGATAGATTATTAAATGAAATCATATTTGCAGGGCACAATGCTTAGCACGTAGTAACTGGACAATAAATATTAGTTTTGTTCAATACTTTCACATTTCTGTTTTTTTTTAATTTTAATTTTTTATTATTCATATGTGCATACAACACTTGGGCCATTTCTTCCCCCTGCCCCTACCCCCTCCCTTACCACCCACTCCACCCCCTCCCTCTCCCCCCACCCCCTCGATATATGGCAGAAACTATTTTGCCCTTATCTCTAATTTTGTTGAAGAGAGAATATAAGCAATAATAGGAAGGAACAAGGGTTTTTGCTAATTGAGATAAGGATAGCTATACAGGGAGTTGACTCACATTAATTTCCTGTGCATGTGTGTTACCTTCTAAGTTAATACTTTTTGATCGAACCTTTTCTCTAGTTCCTGGTCCCCTTCTCCTATTGGCCCCAGTTGCTTTTAAGGTATCTGCTTTAGTTTCTCTGCATTGAGAGCTACAAATGCTAGCTAATTTTTTAGGTGTCTTACTTATCCTCCTATCTCCCTTGTGTGTTCTCGCTTTTATCTTGTGGTCAAAGTTCAATTCCTTTGTTATGTTTGCCCTTGATCTAATGTCCACATATGAGGGAAACATATGATTTTTGGTCTTTTGGTTCAGGCTAACCACACTCAGAATGATGTTCTCCAGTTTCATCCATTTACCAGTGAATGATAACATTTTGTTCTTCTTCATGGCTGCATAAAATTCCATTGTGTATAGATACCACATTTTCTTGATCCATTCATCAGTAGTGGGGCATCTTGGCTGTTTCCATAACTTGGCTATTGTGAATAGTGCCGCAATAAACATAGGTGTTCAGGTGCCTCTGGAGTAACCTGTGTCACAGTCTTTTGGGTATATCCCCAAGAGTGGTATTGCTGGATCAAATGGTAGATCAATGTTTAGCTTTTTAAGTAGCCTCCAAATTTTTTTCCAGAGTGGTTATACTAGTTTACATTACCACCAACAGTGTAAGAGGGTTCCTTTTTCTCTGCATCCTCGCCAACACCTGTTGTTGGTGGTGTTGCTGATGATGGCTATTCTAACGGGGGTGAGGTGGAATCTTAGTGTGGTTTTAATTTGCATTTCCTTTATTGCTAGAGATGGTGAGCATTTTTTCATGTGTTTTTTGACCATTTGAATTTCTTCTTTTGAGAAAGTTCTGTTTAGTTCACTTGCCCATTTCTTTATTGGTTCATTAGTTTTGGGAGAATTTAGTTTTTTAAGTTCCCTGTATATTCTGGTTATCAGTCCTTTGTCTGATGTGTAGCTGACAAATATTTTCTCCCACTCTGTGGGTGTTCTCTTCAGTTTAGAGACCATTTCTTTTGATGAGCAGAAGCTTTTTAGTTTTATGAAGTCCCATTTATCTATGCTATCTCTTAGTTGCTTTGCTGCTGGGGTTCAATTGAGAAAGTTCTTACTTATATCTACTAACTCCAGAGTATTTCCTACTCTTTCCTTTATCAACTTTAGAGTTTGGGGTCTGATATTAAGATCCTTGATCCATTTTGAGTTAATATTGGTATAGGGTGATATACATGGATCTAGTTTCAGCCTTTCACATTTCTGTTTTTATTGCATGTGTTTTCATTACTAATTGTTGCATGAACTAAACTATACCTTAAACCTTGGTGGTTAAAACGGTTATCTTGTTAGATGTTCTGATTTTATGGATCAGGAGTTAAGAAAGAGCACTCAGATTATTGGTCTGTCATCCATGTGATATTAAGTGAGATATGTTGAGGAAAGTATACTCTTATGATTTGTCTTTCTTTTATGACCAACATTTCAAGTGTCTTGGTGCTCTTTGGTATTTCTCTCTTCACATGGTATCTCTTCTATCAGTTCTTCTCCATATGGCTTGGACATCTCAGAGGATAGAAGTCTCAGAATAGTCTCCCATAGTGAGTGTACCAAAAAAAAAAAAAAAAAAACAGAATGTGAAAACTTCCATTTTCTGAAGAACTGGGCCTGAAACTCGTACTTAATCACTAAAAAAATCAAGCAACGTAACGGTTCACTCTCTACAGAGTTAAATGTAGGCCAAAACTATCACTCAAGTAAAGAGGTTGGTTCAGAAAAAATTTAAATGAATTCAATTAATTTTAAGCAAAATTGGTTTAGTCATTTCACCTTTTTGGGTGAAATCCTCTCAAATCCCCAGAGACCCACAAAAACCATGACAGTGTGCATTGACACCATATTCAGCAATCACTACAATCTATTTGATTTTAGTATACAATTTAAAATTTCATATCATATTAGATGATTATGTTATTATATATAACAAACTTTATACATTTGTTATTCAAATCATAATTGGACCATTTGATGTACAAATGTGTGAAAGTATTTAAAACTGAAACTGAAATACCCTTTTTAACTTGTTCTCTGAATGAAGCCATCAAAATTAAACAATTTAAACTTAAAGCAATAAATATACTTCTGTATAGCAGTTTCATTGCTCACTTTCATTATTTGAAGTATGATGACTATTGGTGATTCTAATAAGCTGCAAAGTGTTTTTATATAGAGAAGTATCAACTTTGCAATTAGTCTGATGCACAAGCTATAATGATCTTGAAGCTCAATAAGAGACATGTAGTGATTCTGATGCATTTCAAAAGCCAGGTTAGCCATCCACCTTTCAGAATGTCTGCAGCCTGATTGCTATCTGTTCCTATGAACACATCATGTATTTATTTCCTGTGAGTAATTAACTTCAGTGCATTCAGTATCCATGTCTTGAAAACTGCCAGCAATCCCTTTTAATCAAATCTTCAGTATTATTAAAATCAGGGAAAATGTAAGTGCAGTATTTGTATTTTTCCTTTTTTATTGGCATGTATAGTTATACAGGAGAATAAATTATGGCATTTACATATTACCTACAATATATCCTAATTAGATTCATTGCTTCCATAATTCTCCATCATGCTCCCTCTACCTTCTTAGAACAGTTTCAATAGGTTACATTTTTCTATTTTCATAGAGGAATACAAAATAATCTGATATATTTGCTCTTTTTTACCCTTTCTTTGTGCCATCCCACATTACACTAGTCCCCACCCTTGGACAGAACCTGTTCTACTTTTCTGTCCTTCATTTTTAGGTATATATTGATATACTGAAGGGGTTTTTGCCTTGGTATTTGCAACATTACATATTATATTTTTGTCAGATTACCCCCATTACTTACTCTTTCTCTATTTCCCTGCTCCCCTATTCTTCAATAATTTATAATGTATTGTGCTATACTATCTTCAAATGCTGATGTAGTATTCCAATATTTTTCACTACCATTCCCTTTCTTTTTCCCACCTACCTGTAGTCCCTTTAGACAGATCCACTAATACAGTTATGTTCTCTCTCTCTCTCTCTCTCTTTATATGTTTATATGTATATATATATATGTGTGTGTGTGTGTATGTGTGGTGTGTGCATGTGTATATGTGTATAATATCATATACATATTTATGTGTACAGATTTAGCCTCCACATATGAGGAAAAATGTGACCTTTGACCTTTTGAGTCTGTCTTATTTCACTTATCATTATGTTCTCCAGTTCCTTCCATTTACCCTCAGATAACATAATTTCATTCTTCTTTATGACTGAGTAATACTCCATTTTGTATATATACCACATTTTCCTAATCCGTGTCAGTTGTGGGGTGTCTGGACTGTTTCCAAAGCTTGCCTGTTGTCAATATTGCTGCAATAAACATGAATACGCAAATGGCTCTATTGTGTCATGGCATACATTCCTTTGGGTATACACCCAGTAGTAGTATGACTGAATCATAAGGTAGTTGTGTTTTTAGGTTCTGGAGGAACTTCCATACTGCTTTCAATAGCAATTTTAGTAATTTACATTCCCATCAACAGTGTGAAAGAGTTCCTTTGCTCCATATCCTTGCCAGCATTTGTTATTGATGATAACCATTCTGACTGAAGTGAGGTAAACTCTCAATGTTATTTTGATTTGCATTTTCTTTATGGAAAAATATGTTAAGCATTACTTCATGTATTTATTGAAATTTTTTATTACTTCATATATTTATTGAAACTTTTTATTTTGAGAATTGTGTGTTGAATTCATTTTTTCATTTATTCAGTAGATTGTTGGTTCTTTGCAGGCTTAGTTTTTAGAGCACCCTGTAAATTCTGGTTATATGTACTTTGTCAGATGTGTAGCTGGCAAAGATTTTCTCCCATTCTGTAGGCTGTATTTCAGATTAGTGACTATTATTCACTTTTTTTGTGCAGAAGCTTTTCAGTTTCTTGCATTCCCATTTATCAATCCTTTTTCTCAATTGCTGGGCTATTGGAGTTCTAGTCATAAAATTATTACTTATACATATGTAATTCCTATTTTTTCCTGGAGGAATTTTACCATTTTAGATATTATATTAAAATCTGACATTTGAAGATGGAAAGAAATTCTGTGCTTATGGATTGGCAGGATCAATACTGTAAAAATGGCTATACTACTGAAGGCAATGTATATGTTCAATACAATTCCAATCAAAATCCCAAGGACATTCTTCACAGAGATTGAAAAGTCAACTGTTTTTTTTTTCTGCAGAAAGAGTAGATTTTATTTTATTTTTTAATAATTTTTTTCCTTTATTGTGCTGTGTGGGGATACATTGGGACATACAGGTTCTTACAATGTATCAACTGTATCATACATGAATTCACTCCTTTACCATTCTCCTTTATTGCCCTCTCCCCTGATTCCTGGAGTAGCTTCAGCAGGTATCATTTTTGTATTTACATACATGTGTACACATTTTTTGCACCATATTCACCCTCCTTCCCCCTTTCCCCAACACCTACCCATTCCCACTGGTGCCAGCCTTCCCCCTAGGCAGGACTTGTTCTATCCTCCTTTTCTATGATTTTGTAGAAGAATAAAGAAAAGAGATAAAATGAAAAATGTGACATTTTAGCTTGAGATAAAGGTAGCTACACAAGGAGTTTTCTTATGATATTTTCATGATTACATGTATTATAACTCCAATTGGCTTATCTCTGCTAATTTTCTTCATTCTAACTTAATCCCTTTCTTATGGTAGTCTCAGTGGGTTTAAAATTTCTATAGTCATTCTTGTATAGTGAGTATAGCAACCCTATTGAAGTCCTTAGTTTTCCTACCCTCTCATGCTTCACCTCACTATACTGTGATCACTGTTTCATAATAAGTGCTGCATAGTACTGCTCATTCCACAAATGAGAGAGATGATATGGCTTTTGGCCTTCTGAGTCTGCTAACTTCACTTAAGATAATGTTATCCATTTCCATCATTTACCTGTGAATGACAAAATTTCATTCTTCTTGTTACTGAATAAAATTCCATTGTATATAAATACCACATTCTCTTAATTCATTCATCAGTAATAGGGCATCTTGGCTGTTTCCAGGGTTTAGCTATTGTGAATAGTGCTACAGTAAACATGGTTATACAGGTGTGTTTGTTGTAAACTGAAAATAAAAAAGAAAATTCAACATAAAAGTCTTTTGGAAGCACAAAATACCACGAATAGCCAAAGCATTACTAAGCAAAAAGAGCACTGCTGGAGGTATCACAATACCTGACTTCAAGTTATACTATAGAGCCAAAACAATAAAATAGAATGATATTTGCCCCAAAACAGACATGAAGACCAGTGGAATAGAAGACTCAGAAGCAAACCCATGCAGCTACATCCATTTGAATTTCAACAAAGGAACCCAAAATATGTATTGGAGAAAAGATAGTCTTCAACAAATGGTGCTGAGAAAACTGAATATTCCAGTCTTTCACTTTGTACTAGTATCAATTCAAAGTGGATCCAACACATTAAGGTAAAATATGAAGCAGCATTTTGTTTTGTTCAGCACCACCAACAAACCCGTGACTTGGATAAAAAAAAAATGAAGAAATGCCTTTTTTTATTATTAAGTGTTTTTATTGAATATGAACATTCTTACCATTTGTTCAAGGGAGTCCCAGACCATTTACATCAATGTGAGTTATATGGTTAGCTACAACATCCGGGATACTTCTCAATTTATACATTAACTTCAGATTCTCTACACTTTCTCCAAGTGTGAGTCAAAAGGAGTACCATTGGAATCTTCCATAATAGAACACAATTTATCATCCTCTACTATAAGATGAGTATAATCTTAGTCATTGAGTACTATGACCTCTGATTAAGAGAAATATTCTGGGAACATTCAAGGAAAGGAACCCAGAAGACAGAAATAGTCTAGGCTAAACAGGTAGAGGATTAAGGAGGCAGAACTCAAAAGGTGAATTCTCCACAGACCCAAGATTAGTCTTCCTTTTTGCTCAATCACAAGCCTTTGCTTATTCTACCAACAAATTCTTCTCATGGATTCTCTGAAGAAGAAGAGTTTACATAATAAGAAAAGAGGGACAAAAAATAAACCCTTCATATTTAATAGAAACCTCTTGATGTGTGATATTAGGTTAGTATTCCACACCTTACCCTACTTTTTCCTACTGGGGAAATTACAGTTCTAGGTGTCCAGAGGGAACATTTTAAGTTTTAAGATGTGGACCCAAGTTTTGATGCCCTGAAACTTTGCTGCAGGGTAGGTGATAAAAACTTCCTATGATTACTTCTAGACAGGTTCAAGGAGAGTTTCTCTGAAGTTATCTCCAGATGACCCAGTATCCAGGTTCTAGACAATAAAAAAATTGTCCCTAGTTAGCAAATCATAGAAATTTTCATTAACCTAATCTAAACGCACTTTGATATAGTACAATAAGGCCTTCTAAAACCTAGTTATATAGAATTTAGGAGAGTGGAAGATGCATAAATTTTGTTATAAAGAGTATAAGCTTTGCAGAAAGTCTGACATATAGGATCATCCTATATTTACCAGTACAAATGGACACAATTACCATTAAAGTCAATGCTAATACCTGTTATCAAGGCAATGCATGTGATTAAACTAACTTTTTCTTTCAATATCAAGATGCCATTTTCTTTATTGAGAATGATAAGGACAATAGTAATATTATTCCAGAATATTATTTAATTGCATTACAGGAAAGTAGAGTTCAATCAATCTTGTGGAGTAAATTGAAATTGAATATCATAACTATTTCAGTACTGGTTGATTTAACATGAAGACTTGTCAAGTATTTCCTTTTTCAATAAATTAATTCCTGTTATACGTGATGTTTTGCTAGTGGTTTTATGTAGCAAATCTATATTTTCATTAAAATTCTGGGACATTCTTGCCTAGTTGACTGGTATAATCAAATCTTCAGGATTTTTTCATCAGTGTATTTTCATATTAATGCTCAACCTCCTAGGAAAACTTATAAATAATTTTTTGCTAATATTAGCAAGCTTGATTACATGCAAAATAATTCTTTTTTCCAATGTCATGGCTATTTGAAAAAAGACAGCTACCTTAGGACACAGGAATATTTAATTTGGAATCCTTTGGGTTTTGCTTAGAATATCTATAATGAGGTCTTTTGGCTCATGTAGTTGTAGTTATAAATTCATATGACAGTTTGCTTTGGGTAAGAAAAAAAATCTTCATTCATTTAACCTTTCCAATATGCCAATTTGCCAATAAAAATGCATCATATTACTCTAGTTCAATTTTCTGATTTTCCCCTTTCTAATATATTCTACAAATAAGCAATATTATCCAAATTAACATTTTTCCTTGTGGCTATAACTGTAACTTTAAATAGATTTTGGTAAGTTTCACTCATTTCCATAAAAATATTCCATGTACTGGGTTTATAATTGATAATTCCTAGATTCTATGTTTCAAGATGATCACAGGATTTCCTATTTTTAGTAACTTTACCTATCTGTTCGATCTAATTCAGTTCTGCCTGACTCAGTAAGACTGAACCCCCCTTAAATAAACTGTATTCAGTTAATGCTTAGTTCCTGTCTGACCTTAGATTCAGTGTACACTATCTAGTGACTAACCAACCAGTGTAAACCACATCATGTGCTCTTTGACAACACACAAGATCCCCATTTTAAAGCCAAAAAATAAAACTACTCATTCATTGCTCCTAATAGTACCCAATCTAGTTAATCTTTTAATCCAATTTAATTATGAACTCAGTTCAGTTTCCTTGTGAACTTTCAGGCTGAGGCCTATTAACTGAACTTAATTCAGAAAAACAGGGAAAAGAAAAAGAACTCAGAACACAAATTGAGTTGAGCTACACATCTGAGAGAGAAACTTACCCACGTCCTATAGAACTTATGAAACATTAGTGGGTTTGAGGGACATGACAAGAACATCATATGGTCACTTACTGCTTCTAGTATGACTTGAAGCAGTACTTCCAATCTTCTGGAGTAAGCCAAATGACAAGAAACGTCTGAGGCAAATTTAGCATATTTGACTTGAGTGAGAAAATATACCAGAAATGGGTAGCATTTCAGACCAAAGATGATTCAGAATTGTTCATTCTACCTGAGGAAAGGAAATGTCACACAGAAACATTCTGATTGTTAATAGTCAGGATTTTGTTTTTATGGAAATGGTCGTATCATCTGGCACCATATTCTTGTCCGAGGCTCAACCACTGCAGTTATTTAAGAGTAAGTTGCTTGTTTACTAGGACAATTTGTTAAGAAATCAAATTAGTTACAGTTAACTATATATAGATGCCATTTTAGGCTAAATTTATCACTGAAGTCTAGAGACATTTAAAAAAATATTTTTATTATCATGTATTAGTTTTACAAGTGGCTTCTTTGAAACATTTCCATATATGTCTACAATGTACTTTGGTTAGGTTCATTCCCACCATCATTTTTCCTCTTCCTCCTCCACAATACTTAAAATGATTTTCATAGGTTTCAATGTTTTATTTTCATAGACATATATAAAATACATCAGCCATATTCACTCTCTTTTATCCTCTACATTCACTCTCCACTTCCCACTAGTAGCCTCCCACTAATAGGACCTGCTTTACATTCCTGCCCTTCAATTTTAAATGTATATTCACTGTTCAGATAGGTTTCACCATGGTATTACACCAATGAATATATTGTACTTTAAGCAGTTTAAACTTATTGCTCTTTCTTAGCCTTTCCCTCCTACGTCCTATTATTCAACAGCTTTCAATGTGGTATGTTATGACTTCTTCCTAAACAAACGCAATATGTTTCACTGTTATGCACTCTGTCATTCCCTTTTCCTCTCCCTCCAGTCCCTAAACTCCTCAAACAACCCTACTGAAAACATTGTGTGTGTATGATACTTGTATTTGTGTATACATTTATCTTTTGTATCTATCTTCCATACATGAGAGATAACATGCAACCTTTGTCTTTCTTAGCCTGGTGTATTTCACTTAACATGATGATTTCCAATTCAATCCATTTACCTACAAATGACAAAATTACATTCTTCTCTTTTTTTTGATCTTATTGACTTCTTAAACATTATTTTTATTGTTTTGCTGGGTGAAGGTAAATTGTGATACCCACAAAAGTTCTTACAGTATATTAAATATGTCATACATGAATTCACCCCCTCCATCATTCTCCTTTCCCCCCTCTTCCACCCATTCCTGGAATAGTTTCAGCATATATCATTTTTTTCAATTTACGTTCATGTGTATATAATATTTGTACTACATTCCCCCCACACACCTCTTCCCCACATCCTTCCCCAGACAGGAACTGTTCAACCCTCCTGTTCTCTGATTTTATAAAAGAAGGAAGTAAGGGATGTGAATATGTTTGATGCACTCTCTATACAAGAAAGAAAACAGAATTTTTAAATCTGTTGAAATCACCATAAGAAGAGGACTAAGGTAGAAAGAAAAAAAATAGAGGAGATGAACTATTTTGGGTTATAATGCATATAAACATGGAAATGTCACAAGGAAACTCCCTGTGTAGTTATCTTAAATAAACAAAAATTTCATTATTATATACATAAATAAGTATGTATTTCTATATCACATTTTTAATGCATTCATCTGTTTTAGAGCATCTGGGCTATTTCCACAGCTAGGCTATTGTGAATATTGCTGCAATAAACATGGGTATACAAGTGTCCTTATTGTATCCTGTCTTACATTCCTTTGGATGTATGCCCAGGAGTGGTATCATATGGTAGGTCTGGTTTTATATTTTTCAGGAACCTCCATACTGCTTTCCATAGTACTTGTACTAATTTACATTCCCACCAATGGTGTACAGGGTTCCTGTTTCCCGACATCATAACTAAGATTTATTGTTTGTATTTTTGATGACAGCCATTCTGCCTGGCATGAGGTAAAATCTTAATGTGGTGTTGATTTCCATTGCCTTTGTGGCCAGGAATGTTGAGCATTTCTTCATGTATTATTGGCCATTTGTACTTCTTCCTTTGATAAAGCTCTGTTCAATTTATTTGTCCATGTGTTTATTGAGTTATTGATTATATGGGAACTTAGGTTTTTCAGTTCCCTATAACTTCTGGTTATTAATCCCTTGTCAGATGTATACTGGCAAAGATTTTTTCACACTCTGTGGTTTGTGTCTTCATTATTATGACTATTTCATTTAGTATGCAGAAGCTTTTTAGTTTTTCTGTCAACTGTTTTCCCTAATAAGTAAAGTACTGGAGTTCTATTCAGGAAGTTACTGTATATGCCTCTATGTTTCAGTGTTTTCCCTATTCTTTCCTGCAGTAGTTTCAAAGTTTTAAGAATTACATTAAGATCTTTGATACACTTTGAATTGATATTAGTATAGGGTGAAAGGCAGGAGTCTAGTTTCTGTCTTCTACATGTTGATATCCAGTTTTCCCGGGAACATTTGTTGAAGAGACTGTCTTTTCTCCATCATATGTTTTAGGCTCCTTTATCAAAATCAGATGGCTGTAGCTGCATGGATTTATATTTGGGTCTTCTCTTCTGATTCATTGAACAGAATGGAACAGAAAAACAGACACATAAAAACAGTGTTTGCTTTTATGTCAGTATCATGATATTTTTCTAGCTATAGCTTTGTAGTATAGTTTGACATCAAGTTAAGTGCTGTGCTAACTCCAGAGTTGCTCATTTTGCTCAGTATTGCCTTGGCTGATCACAGTCTCTTATGCTTCCAAATGACATTTTGGGTTCATTTTTCATTCTCTGTGAAGAATATCATGCAATTTTGATGAGGATTGCATTGAATATGTAAATTGCTTTTGATTGTATGGTCATTTTCACAATATTAATTCTGCTGATCCATGAGCCTGGTAGATCTTTCCTTCTTCATGTGTTTTGAATTTCTTTCTTCAGTATTAAAAATGGTATTATTTTGCTGAATTTTTTCTCAGTTTGATCATTGTTGGTATATAGAAAAACTACTGAGATTGTTATATTGATTTTGTACCATGCTATTTTGCTGAAAGTATTTATGATGTCTAAGAGTTATTTGGTGGAATTTTTAGCATCTTCTAGTTATAAGATTATATCTGCAAATAAGGGTAATTTGAATTCTTCTTTCCCTATTTGAATTCCTTTTCGTTCTTCCTTTTGTATTTTTGTTATGGTTTGTAATTCCAAAACTATATTGAGTAAGAGTAGGGAGACTGAACACCCCTGTCTCATTTCAAACTGTAGAAGAAATGGTTTAAGATAATCCCTGTTTAGTATGATGTTGCCTATGGGTTTGTTATATAAAGCTTTCATTATGTTGAAGTATATTCCTTCTATTCTTGGTTTCTGCAAAGCTTTTATCATGAAATGATGTTGAATATTGGTACAAGCTTTCTATGCATTTATTAAGATATGTGTGTGTTTTTTTTCCATTTCTGTTTATTTGCTGTATTACATATATCGATTTGAGCATGATGAATAATTCCTGAATCCCTGGAATTCAACCAACTTGATCATAGTGGTTTTCTTTTTTGTTTTTGCTTTTTTTTTTTGGTGGTACTGGGGTTTGAACTCATGACCTAGTGCTTAGGGGCAGGCACTCTACTACTTGAGCTACTCCTCCAGCCTGTGTGTGTCCTTTCTGATGTGTTGTTGAATTCAGTTAACCAGTATCTTATTGAGAATTTTTGTCATCTATGTTCATTAAAGAGATTGCCCTGTAATACTATTTATTGTTGTGTCCTTGTCTGATTATGAAGTAATACTGGCTTCTTAGAATGAATTTGTTAGTTTTCCTTCACTTTTTATTTCATGGAGAAGTTTTTGCTGAGTTAGTATTACAGATTCTTTAAATGTCTTGTAGAATCCAGCAATGAATCCATTGGTTCCTGGGCTTTTCTTCGTTGGGAGACTCTATTACTTCCTGATTCAATCTTGTTGATAGTTAGAGATCTATTTAAGTGGTTTAACTTTTCTTAGTTGAGGTTTGGTTTTTCAAATGCATCTAGAAATTTATCAATGTCTTCTAGATATTCCATTTTTTGAATATACATTTTCAAAGTATTCCCTTTTGATCCTTTGTATTTCACTGGTATTTGTTGCAATATCCTCTTTTCATCTCTAATATTATTAATTTGGGTCTTTTCCATCCTCCTTCTAATTAGATTTCTTCCTTGTTGAGGCTATCCTCTGTTCTCTGTCAGTACACTAGCTGCTCCCTTCCACTCTCCAGTCCTCAGGTTTTTGTCTGCAGTTTTACTGTTGTGTTTACTCATGTTTCCTTTCAGGACTCTGGATTACCGAGAGCTGCTAGACTGAGGTGGGGCAACTCCTGCAGTGAGAGGTAGCCATTGTGAATGTGTTGTGGGTTTTCCAAGCCCAGCTAGTTGGTTAGAAGGCACTCTGTCACGTTTGAAGCCTATGCCTTTCCCTATGCAGGCCTCCAGTATAATGTTTAATTTGGGGAGTGAGGTGTGAATAGCTCCTGCCATTTGTGTGTATGCACATGCTTCTGTGATTGGAGGTAAATTAAGGGTTTTAACAAGTTGGCCAGCTTACCTTGTCACTCTCTTTGTTTTCAGATAGAGACCTGGATGCTGAGCTCTAGCCAGCTAGCCTGCTGCCTTCCTGTCACTCCTTAGATAGAGATACTGAACTGAGTAGTGTCACCTCTTCCCTGCCAGGCTGGTCTTAGAGACTTCAGTCAGTCTTCTAAGCCACTTTTTTTTCAGTTGTGGGGGGTGTCAGATATAGCTCGCTTAAGCCACCAGGTTTCTTATAGGTGGTCAGATTGATTATTATCTCTTAGGAGTTGAGCTGCCCTGTGCAATAGCCAGCTTGTTCCCTGCTCCTCCATTGGATAGACACTGGGCTGTGCTGTTTCACCCTTCCTCCCCCAATGGGCAGGGCTTCCAGCCTCAATCAGTCTGCTTAGCCAAAGATTTTCTTGTTTGTGTGAGGGTGGGGGAGAGGGCTGAGATTTAGCATTGCTTAGCCTCCAGATGTCTTGGCGCTTATTTACAATGAACTGAGTTGGCTTGTATGGTAGCCCTAAAGACAGAAAGCAGCTAGCTTACCTGCTTGTTGTATGGGCTCATCTCTCTGGCATCAGAGGGAATGCAAGTCAGTGGTCAGCAAATGTCCTGTTGCTCAGGTAAGGCTGTTAGCCCTGCAGGTTGATGTTCAGCATGTCAGATGGTCATTGTAAACTGGAGACAATTCAGGTCTGGACTGGAAAAAATATAGAAAACTAAAGAACAAGAAAAGTGAGTGGGAGTGGGGCAGGATGGAGCAGGTCACAATATCATTGTGATATCTAATAAAGGTAATGTGGTAAGCTTACCTTTAGACATGTTCTTTGCTCTGAACACATAGAAATACCAGCAGGGGTCCATGAGTGTGCCTATTGCTTTCTCTGTGAGACAGGCCTTAACCCAGAAGGAGCGAGCGGCATCAACTGTTGACTTGAGCATCTCGAGCAGTCTCCAAGGTTGTCTTTTTTTTTTTTTGAAATCTTATTATTTATTTATTTATTTATTTATTTTATTATTCATATGTGCATACAAGGCTTGAGTCATTTGTTCCCCCTGCCCCCACCCTCTCTCTTACCACCCACTCTGCCCCCTCCCTCTCCCCCCTACCCCCTCAATACCCAGCAGAAACTATTTTGACCTTATTTCTAATTTTGTTGTAGAGAGAGTATAAGCAATAATAGGAAGGAACAAGGGTTTTTGCTAGTTGAGATAAGGATAGCTATACAGGAAGTTGACTCACATTAATTTCCTGTGCCTGTGTGCTACCTTCTAGGTTAATTCTTTTTGATCTCACCTTTTCTCTAGTTCCTGGTCCCCTTTTCCTATTGGACTCAGTTGCTTTTAAGGTATCTGCTTTAGCTTCTCTGTGTTAAGGGCAACAAATGCTAACTAATTTTTTAGGTGTCTTACCTATCCTCACCCCTCCCTTGTGTGCTCTCCCTTTTATCATGTGCTCAAAGTCCAATCCCCTTGTTGTGTTTGCCCTTGATCTAATGTCCACATATGAGGGAGAACATATGACTTTTGGTCTTTTGGGCCAGGCTAACCTCACTCAGAATGATGTTCTCCAATTCCATCCATTTACCAGCGAATGATAACATTTCGTTCTTCATGGCTGCATAACATTCCATTGTGTATAGCTACCACATTTTCTTAATCCATTCGTCAGTGGTTAGGCATCTTGGCTGTTTCAATAACTTGGCTATTGTGAATAGTGCCGCAATAAACATAGGTGTTCAGGTGCCTCTGGAGTAACCTGTGTCACAGTCTTTTGGGTATATCCCCAAGAGTTGTATTGCTGAATCAAATGGTAGACAAATGTTTAGCTTTTTAAGTAGCCTCCAAATTTTTTTCCAGAGTGGTTGTACTAGTTAACATTACCACCAAGAGTGTAAGACGGTTCCTTTTTCCTCGCATCCTTGCCAACACCTGTTGTTGGTGGTGTTGCTAATGATGGCTATTCTAACAGGGGTGAGGTGGAATCTTAGTGTGGTTTTAATTTGCATTTCCTTTATTGCTAGAGATGGTGAGCATTTTTTCATGTGTTTTTTGGCCATTTGAATTTCTTCTTTTGAGAAAGTTCTGTTCAGTTCACTTGCCCATTTCTTTATTGGTTCATTAGTATGGGGAGAATTTAGTTTTTTAAGTTCCCTATATATTCTGGTTATCAGTCCTTTGTCTGATGTGTAGCTGGCAAATATTTTCTCCCACTCTGTGGGTGTACTCTTCAATTTAGAGACCATTTCTTTTGATGAGCAGAAGCTTTTTCGCTTTATGAGGTCCCATTTATCTATGTTATCTCTTAGTTGCTGTGCTGCTGGGGTTTCATTGAGAAAGTTCTTACCTATACCTACTAACTCCAGAGTATTTCCTATTTTTTCCTGTATCAACTTTAGAGTTTTTGGTCTTATATTAAGATCCTTGATCCATTTTGAGTTAATATTGGTATAAGGTGATATACATGTATCTAGTTTCAGTTTTTTGCAGACTGCTAACCAGTTTTCCCAGCAGTTTTTGTTGAAGAGGCTGCTATTTCTCCATTGTATATTTTTAGATCCTTTGTCAAAGACAAGTTGGTTATAGTTGTGTGGCTTCATATCTGGATCCTCCATTCTGTTCCACTGGTCTTCATGTCTGTTTTTGTGCCAGTACCATGCGGTTTTTGTTGTATTGCTTTGTAATTTAGTTTGAAGTCAGGTATTGTGATACCTCCTGCATTGTTCTTTTGATTGAGTATTGCCTTGGCTATTCGTGCCCTCTTGTGTTGTCATATAAATTTCATGGTAGATTTTTCAATCTCTTCAATGAATGTCATTAGAATTTTGATGGGAATTGCATTAAACATGTAGATTACTTTCAGGAGTATCGACATTTTTACTATGTTGATTCTACCAATCCATGAGCATGGGAGATCTCTCCACTTTCTATAGTCTTCCTCAATCTCTTTCTTCAGAAGTTTATAGTTTTCCTTGTAGAGGTCATTCACATCTTTTGTCAGGTTTACACCTAGCTAATTGATTTTTTTTGAGGCTATTGTAAATGGAATTGTTTTCACACATTCTTTTTCAGTTTGCTCATTGTTAGTGTATAGAAATGCTAACGATTTTTCTATGTTGATTTTATATCCTGCTACTGTGCTATAGCTATTGATGATGTCTAGAAGCTTCTGAGTAGAGTTTTTTGGGTCATTAAGGTATAGGATCATATCATCTGCAAATAGGGATATTTTGACAGTTTCTTTACCTATTTGTATTCCTTTTGTTCCTTCTTCTTGCCTAATTGCTCTGGCTAGGAATTCCAGTACTATGTTGAATAGGAGTGGAGATAGTGGGCATCCTTGTCTGGTTCCTGATTTTAGAGGGAATGGTTTTAGTTTTTCTCCATTTGGTATAATGCTGGCTGTAGGTTTGTCATATATAGTTTTTATAATGTTGAGGTACTTTCCTTCTATTCTTAGAGCTTTTATCATGAAATGATGTTGAATCTTATCAAAGGCTTTTTCTGCATCTATTGAGATGATCAAGTGGTTTTTGTCTTTGCTTCTGTTAATGTGGTTTATTACGTTTATTGATTTTTCACATGTTGAACCACCCGTGCATCCCTAGGATGAAGCCTACTTGGTCGTGGTGAATGATCTTTTTGATGTGTTGTTGAATTCAGTTTGCCATTATTTTATTGAGGATTTTTGTGTCAGTGTTCATTAAGGAGATTGGCCTATAGCTCTCCTTTTTGGAGGTGTCTTTGCCTGGTTTTGGGTAAGTGTAATACTGGCTTCATAAAATGTGTTTGGCAATGTTCCTTCCCTTTCTATTTTGTGGAACACTTTAAGGAGGGTTGATATCAGTTCTTCTTTAAAGGTCTGATAGAATTCAGCAGAGAATCCATCAGGTCCTGGACTTTTCTTTTTGGGGATACTCTTGATTGCTGCTTCAATTTTATTTTGTGTTATAGGTCTATTCAGGTGATTAATTTCCTCCTGGTTCAGTTTTAGATGATCATATGTATCTAGAAATCTGTCCATTTCTTTAAGATTTTCAAATTTATATGAATGTACGTTCTCGAAGTAGTCTCTGATGATTTCCTGGACTTCCATGGTGTTTGTTGTTATCTCCCCTTTTGCATTCCTGATTCTACTAATTTGTGTTTTTTCTCTCCTCATTTTAGTCAGGTTTGCCAGGGGTCTTTTGATCTTGTTTATTTTTTCAAAGAACCAACTTTTTGTTTCAAGACTTTTTGTTTCAAGGCTTCAACTTTTGAAGACTTAGGGATGTGGTGACAGTCAAGCAATCTGCCGTCATCCCTTTTCCTCTCAAGCTTAGAATCTTTTTAAAGGCAAATTTATTTTGATTCAACAAATTTCATAAATTTGCGAAGAGGTAAGATAATTTTCATAGTTCTATGGAGAGTAACAATGACATAGTAGACATCTTTGATATACTAGATAAAGGAAAACAATAAATGTATTGTACACTCCTAAAATTTATGATGTCTTATAATTATGAAATTCTGCGTAATGAATTTTCATGCCTTAAGACATCTTAGCCCTTCAATGTCACATCAAAATTATTATTCCATTTCACAAGGAGTTGATAATTGGTTAGGAGTTGACAAATTTGTTTCTCAGCTTTAGACTGTCTTCTAGTCTGAAGGGTTATGATTTAGAGGAAAACTAAGGTAATATTATTGCCAAATTTGAAATTCAGCCCAATTCCAGTCACCACTCCCTAGTTTTATCAGGAGTATCAGACAAGAATAAAACTTCTTTGAGTATTTATCATTTACAATAAGTTCTCTGTGTTATTATGTAAGATGGATTGGAGTGGACTCTACATATGCAGTTTTCCATTCTCTACAATATTAACTTGAGTATTTTAAAAATTGTAACCTCAGAAAGAGCTATTGATCATAGAAAGATGGATGAAATTTTCCATCACTGATGAGTGAGATAATAGGTTATAAGTCTTGTGGTTTTAACTCTCACTGTATGGTGATCAACAAACCTCTCTGTGTAGCATGGACTTGCATGCTGGGTTTCAATTTTTTGGCCTGTTATATACATATGAGTGTTTTCAGAGGCACCTTAAACCCAATCATTTATAAACTGAAATATTCAAATATCTTTTCTAAAATTTGATTTTCCTAGTTTCTGCTGGGTATTGAGGGGGTGCGGGGGAGAGGGAGGGGGTGGAGTGGGTGCTAAGAGAGGGGGTGAGAGCAGGGGTGATAAATGACCCAAGCCTTGTATGCACAAATGAATAAGAAAACAATAAAGAAATTAAAAATAATAAAATTTGATTTTTCCAAATTTATTTCAAATTTTAGTTAATGTTACCAACATTTACCCATCTTTCTCAGCATCATGCCTTGAACATTGCAAACTACAAGTTTTTTATCCAAAATGTTCTTAAATTATTGTGTTTCTATCAATTCACATTACTACTTCTATATCTGCCTATCAACTATATATTTTTTAATAATTTACTAAATAACATCATTTGCATCAAATATTGTTTTCCTTAAATTCCTTTCTTTTCATGATAAGCGTAGTAACTCTAAAATAAAAGTAATTTATTTTTACTCCTCTGTCAAATATTTTCAATAAATAAAATTTTATTGTCTCATTTAAATCTGACAGCTAATTGTATTTTCTTTTATATCAGAGCCTCTCTGTGTGATGTTCCTTCTCTCTATAATATTCCACTTTCACATATAGAATGTAAGTCAGTGAGGGCTCAAATACCAAATATCCTATGTGGCCTTTGTCATACAATTTACCTAACAGCTTGGTGGCTCAATTTCAGCAACATGGACTTGGTATGTTAATTGTACCTCACTTAAATTGATTTTCTTTTGCTAGAATGTAACCTCAATGATTTTTTTTCCTTGCTACCTACTATTGCACCAGCACCTGAAGCAGTGCCTGTTGGTGCTCAATAAACATTTCTTGATGGGAGGAATTTCTGACTAAATGTATGGAAATCACTTAGAACAATGCATCCATATATTAGTTGTAGTAAGAATTGTATTCATGCTGTATATTATCATTTAAAATGCCACTATTACTAAACATATAGGTTAACTTACCAAAGAATTGCACAAAATTAAACATAAAAATGGAAACAATTACATTACTAACAAATTTTAAATACTACGTATTTGCAATGCTTTATTCTTCTAAATTCAAGTAAAAATTATATTAAAATGATCTTGGAGAATCATGCCAACAAAATTTCAGAGGAGGCTACTTCATGAGACCTCCTACCAGAGAAATATTAAAAAATAAACAGAAGCTGTAAGAATCAACTTGATCAGAACTCTGAAAACAGTCAAAATTTACAGAAAACAAGCAAACATTGATCAAGAAAAAGTCAATTTAAAAAGCCCAGAAAGCTTTGTACTTCTTTGCTTGCCTTACTTCACTCGTTATGGATTGGCAGAAATCTTTAGCAATGTTACCTGCATTCTCAATGTGGGTACCTACTCCCTGGCTGTGGAAGAATCAGAGAAAGCACTACACACATATTACTGAATAGATCTGTTATGACACATGTGAAGGCTACTTACAGAACTGAAGGAAGTACTTCAACTTTGTTTTGCCCTAACTTAAAACACATCCAATCCAGAAAATTTTGGGAATGTGTCCAAAAGATTGCAATATGGACAAACAGTCTAAAGACACCTGATGAAAAATTACGTATTTTTTCCACACATAATACCTTGGAAATATGCGTAAGGAAACAGCTTTTTGGAAATTGAGGGCAATTAAAAACACCATGTAAAACAAACAATGACAACAATAAGCAAATGAAAGCACTGTGTGCATGGGGAATTTAGAAAGCCAGAGACTACACAGAAAAATCCACAAACTGAAAAAATTTAAAAACCCACAAAACAAGAAATAAACAGCCAAAACTTTAATGACCAATAACTCCCAATGCTTTAACATTGCGTAAAAGTAACGTGAGAAAAATGGGCCACTATAAACATGATCAACAACTGTAGGAAACTAATTTCAAACGGGCAGTGTCTTATTTTCAATGTTATTAATACACTATAATATTTAAATGCAGAGTTTTCATGGTAAAAATCAAAACGCATTCAAAGAAAAAGGAAAATATGACTGGTTAAAAGAAAAAAAAAGGCTGAGCTGTTTCTGAACAACCCTAAGTATTGCATATGTCAGAAGGTATTTTATTTATTTCTTTATTTTTATTCATTTATTCGTATGTGCATATATTGCTTGGGTCATTTCTCCCTCCTACACTCTGCCCCTTCCCTCTGCCACCCATGCCCACACATTTCTAGGCAGAACCTGTTCGGCCCATTTCCCCAATTTTGTTGAAGAGAACACATAAGCAATAAACAGAAAGACAAAGCAGCATTTTTGCTAGTTGAGATAAAGATAGCTATACAGAGAGATTCCTACCAATGCTTCCATTCACAAGTGTATTGCAACCCAAATTGATTCATCTCTACTGGACCTTTTCACTAGCTCCCGATCACCTTCCCATATTGACCTCTGTTGCTTTAAGGTTTCTGTATTAACTCTTCTGCAGTGGGGACATCAACTACTTTCAAGTTTTGGGTTTCCAAACTATCCCCATACCTCACCTATGTTCTCTCCCCTTAACGTGTGACCCAAGTAAAACAACACTGCTGCATTTCCTCCAGATCTAAAGTCCACATACTAGGGAGACCAAATGATTTTTGGTCTTCTGAGCCCAGCTAACCTCACTTAGAATGATGTTCTCCAGTTCCATCCATTTACTTGAGAATAATAAGATTTAATCTTCTTCATGGCTGAGTAAAAATCCATTGTGAATATGTACCATGTTTTCTTAATCCATTCGTCAGAAGTGGGGCATCATGGCTGTTTCCATAACATGGCTATTATGAATAATGCTGCAATAAACATGGGTGTGCAGGTGCCTCTGGAGTAACCTGAGTCTCATTCCTTTAAGTATGACCCCAGGAGTGCCACTGCAGGATCATATGACAAATTTATGTTCAGATTTTTAAGAAGCCTACATATTTTTTTCCAGAGTGGTTGCACTACCTTGGATTCCCACCAGCAGTGCATAAGGGTTCCTTTTTCCCCACATCTTCGCCAACACATGCTGTTTGTAGAGTTTTTGATGATGGCTATTCTAACAGGGGTGAGGTGGAATCTTACTGTGGTTTTGATTTGCATTTCCTTCATGGCTAGAGATGGTGTGAATTTTTTCATGTGTTTTTTGGCCATTTAAATTTCTTCTTTTGAGAAAGTTCTATTTAGTTCAATTGCACATTTCTTTATTGGTTCATTGATTTTGGGAGACTTTAGTTTTTTAAGTTCCCTGTATATTCTGGTTATCAGTCCTTTGTCTGATGTATAGCTGGCCAATAATTTCTCCCACTCTATGGGTGGTCTCTTCGACTTAGAGACCATTTCTTTTGTTGTACAGAGCTTTTAAGTTTTATGTAGTCCCATTTGTCCATTCTTTCTCTTAGTTGCTGAGATACTGGGGTTCTATTGAGGAAGTCCTTGCCTATACATATTACTTCAGAGTGTTTCCTGCTCCTTCCTATACTAACTTCAGAGTTTCAGTTCTGATATTAAGGTCCTTCATCTTTTTTGAGTTGATACTAACATAGGGTGATAAACATGGATATAGTTTCAGTTTTTTGCAGATGGATAACCACTTTTCCTTGCAATATTTGTTGAAGAGGCTGTCTTTATTCCATCTTATGTTTCTGGCTCCTTTGTTAGAATAAGGTGGGCATAGCTGAGTGGATTCTTATCCAGGACCTCTATTCTATTGCACTGTTTTTCATGTCTGTATTTGTGCCTGTACCATACTGTTTTTATTGCTATTGCTTTGTAATATAGTTTGAAGTTGGGTGTTGTGATACTTCCAGCATTGCTCTTTTTGCTGATTACTGCCTTGTCTATTCATGATCTCTTGTGTTTCCAAATGAAATTTAGGGTAGATTTTTCAATCTCTGTAATGAATGTCATGGGATTTTGATGGGAATTGCATTAGACATGAAGACTGCTTTTGGGAGTATAGCCAATTTTACTATGTTGTTTCTACCAATCCATGAGCATGGGAGATCTCGCCACCTTCTGTAGTCTTCCTTGATCTCTTTGTAGTTCTCCTTGTAGAGGTCATTCACATACTTTTTAAGTTTACTCCAAGGTATTTTTTGAGGCTGTTATAAATGAAATTATTTCAATGTATTCTTTGTCAATTTGTTTGTTGTTGGTGTATAGAAATGGTAATGATTTTTGTAAGTAGATTCTGTATCCTGCCACTTTGCTGTAGCTGTTTATGGTGTCTATGAGATGTTGGGAAAAGTTTTTTGGGTCTTTAAGGTATGATGATGTCTTCTGCAAATAGAAATATTTTGACAATTTCTTTATCTATTTGTACTCCTTTTATTTCTTCTTCTGGCCTAATTGTTCTGGCTAGGAATTCCAGGACTATGTTGAATAAGAGTGGGGATAGTGGGCATACTTGTCTCCTTCCTGATTTTAGGGGAAATGGTTTCAGTTTTTCTCAGTTAATCATGATGTTGACTATAGGGTTGTCATATATACCCTTTAGAAAGTTGAGGTACATTCCTTCTATTCCTAGTTTTTGTAGAACTTTTATCATGAAGTGGTGTTGGATCTTGTTGAAGGCTTTTTCTGCACCTATTGAGATGATCAAGTGGTTTTTGTCCTTTCTTCTACTAATGTGCTGTATTACATTGATGGATTTGCATATGTTGAACTACATTTGCATCCCTGGGATGAAATCCACTTGGTCATAGTGAATGATCTTTCTGATGAGTTGTTGGATTTGGTTTGCCATCATTTTATTGAGGATTTTTGCATCAATGTTCATTAAGGAGATTGTCCTATAGTTCTCATTTTTGGAGGGGTCTTTGGATTTGGGATGAGTGTAATACTGGCTTCATAAAATAAGTTAGGCAATTTTCCTTCCCTTTATCTTTCATGGAACAGTTTATGAAGGGTTGATATTAATTCATTTTTAAAATTCTGACCCAATTCAGCAGAAAAACCATCAGGTCCTTGACTTTTCTTTTTTGGAAGACTCTTTATTGCTGTTTCAATTTCATTTTGTGTTATAAATCTATTCAGGTGATTAATATCCTCTTGGTTCAATTTTGGGTAGTCATTAAGTATCTAGAAATTTGTCCATTTCTTCAAGATTTTCAAAATTATTAGAATATATGTTCTCAAAGTAGTCTGTGATGATTTCTTGGATTTCCATGGTGTTTGTTGTTATCTCCCCTTTTGCATTTCTGATTTTACTGATTTGGGTTTTTTTCTCTAATAATTTTAGCCAGGTTTCCCAAGGGCCTGTCAATCTTATCTATTTTTTCAAAGAACTAGCTTTTTGTTTCATTGATTCTTTGTATGATTTTTTTTTGTTTCTATTTCATTAATTTCAGTCATTATCTTTATTATTTCTCTCCTTCTGCTTGTTTTGGGATTTGCTTGTTCTTATTTTTCTAGGAGTTTGAGATGTAGCATTAGGTCATTGGTTTGAGATCTTTCTGTCCTTTTAATATATGTACTCATGGCTAAAAACTTTCCTCTTATGACTGTCTTTACTGTGTCCCACAGGTAACAGTAGGTTGTGTTTTCATTTTTATTAACTTCCAGGAAACTTTTAATTTCCTCTTTTATTTCATCAATGACCCATTGATTATTGAGCAATGTGTTGTTCTGTTTCCAATTGTTTGCATGTTTTCTTCTGTTGTTTTTTTGTTGTTGTTGTTGAGTTCTTGTTTTAATGCATTGTGATCAGGTAGAACACATGGGATTATTTCTATTTTCACATATTTCCTGAGGCTTGTTTTGTGCCATAAGATATGATCAGTTTTGGAGACGGTTTCATAGGCTGCTGAGAAGAATGTACATTGTGCAGATATTGGATGAAATACTCTGTAGACATCAGCTAGGTCCATTTGATCTTTGGTGTAATTTAGTTTCAGAATTTCTTTATTGATTTTTTTGTTTGGATGACCTATCTATTGGTGATAGGGGGGTATTCAAGTTTCCCACTACCTCTGGGTTGGAGTCTACATATCTTTTCAGGTCGTTCAGAGTATGTTTGTTGAAATTGGGTGCACTGATGCTGAGTGCATGTAGGTTGATAATTGTTATTTCCTTTTGGTGTGTTTTACCTTTTATTAGTATGGAGTGTCCTTCTTTATCTCGTTTGATTAATGTTTGAAGTTTACTTTGTCTGAGATAAGTATTGCTACACCTGGCTGTTTTCAAAGGCCATTGGCCTGGTAAATCATCTTCCAGCCTTTCACCCCAAGCTAGTGCTTGTTTTTGTCAATGAGAATTCATCTTATCTAAGCAACAGATTGTTGGATCTTCCTTTTTAATCCAGTTTTTTTCTCAGTGTAATGTGGCATGCAGAAGCTTTGTATGGGCTGGTGGTTCAGGGAGCTGAACTTTTGATTCTTCTTGGTCCTTTTTTCTGCCAAGAGTATCTCCAGGATCTCAGCAAGATTTTTTGATTTATAGAACTTACATTGTCTGCTTCTGCTCTTTAGTCGCTATCTTGGATCCTCCAGAAAATAATTTAAATTAAGTCTTTCAAAAATACATAAAGAGCTGAAGTGAACCATCTAAAAAGACCTAACGTTAGTCAGAGAAACACTTTTATAGTCAAAGTAAGAATATCAGTAAAGACATATAAGTAAAGAATTGAATTTAATAAAAATTGTGGAGCTAAACAATAAAATAATTTTATTTAAAAATCACTACAGGAAATAAGCAGCAATTTTGAACATCTAGAAATAATAATAAGTGAAATAGAAGACATGAAATTTAAATTATACAGTTATAGGAAGCAAAAGAGTAACAACAGGATGAACATGAACAGAGCCTAAGTAACTTTGGGAAATCATGAAGAGGGATCATGGATAACAATATAAACGATTAGAGAAAATTTTTGATGAAATGGTGTTCAAAAGCTTCCCAACTTAGTAGAAAGTCATAAGTCTACACATTCAGCCACATTAAAAAATTCCAAGTATTGTAAGCATAGAGCTGTGAATTGAATTATTTTCAGTCTATGTAAAGGCAAAAGAGTAGAGGCTTGAAAGTAGAAAGAGAGAAGTAACTCTTCACAGGCAATGAATGCAAATAAGATTTACACATGGTTTTACATCAGAAATCATAGAGGTTGGAAGGCAATGTGATTATATATTTTAAAGGGCTAAAAGAAAAACATCAGGGACAATGAAGAAGTATATGTCAGGAAAAACTTTCTCAAAAGGGGGAAATGTAAGCAATCTGAGATATCAGGTTTTACATTAAGGACTTTGATGCATATTGAATTGATTTTTGCACACAGTAAGAGATCAGATCAAGTTTCATCTTTTGAATGTGTATGTGGTTTTTCATCATTTATTAAGTGGGCATCTTTTCTCCAATGTATATTTCAACACTTTTGTTCAGAATCAGTTTTCCCTAGATATGTGAATTTACAGATTAATTCTGACAGTCCATGAACCTGAAAGATCTTTCCATATTCTAATGTCTTCAGTTTCTTTAGTGTTTTATAATTTTCACTCTAGAGGTCTTTCTACTCATTTCTTAAGTTTATTCCTAGTTTATGTTTCTTTTTTTTGTTATCATTAATGAGATTAATCTCAAAATGTATTTCACAGTAAATTCTTTATCAACATATAGAAAGCTGCTGATTTTTGTGTATTCATTTCATATTCTGATACATTATTGAATCAATGAATTTATTTATAAATTCTAACAGTCTTTTGGTAGAGCATTTAGGTTTTCATATGCATAGGTATATGCCATTGGCAAAAATGATAATCTGTCTTCATTATTTCTTATTTTTATTGATTTTACTTACTTCTCTTGACTAATTTTTCTGGATAAACTTTCTAACACTATGTAAAAAAATGGAAGTTAGAGCAGAAACCCTTGTATTGTTCATCATCTTAGAGTAAATGTCTTCAGTTTTTCCTCATTCAGTATTATGTGGCCTTTGAGTTAATTCTGTGTAGCTTTGTAGCTTTTATTATCTAATGGTATGATTCCCTCACTACTTAATTTTTTCAGTGCTTTTAACATAGAGTTGTAGAATAGTGATCCTATATTTAAAGACCCTAAAGTAGGTTCGCAGAATGGCTCAAATAGTAGAGAGCCTACCTAACAAGTGTGAGGCCCTGAGTTCAAACCCCAGTACTACCAGGAAAAGAAAGAAAGGAATATCCAAAAGTCTTAACAAAAGCTCTCAGATCTTATTAATGTAGCAGGTTATAACTTCAACATACAAAAATGATCAGCTTTCCTATATGCCAATAACAAGCTCACTGAGAAATAAATCAGAGAAATGATCACATTCACAATTGTCTCAAAACAATAAATACCTAGGAATATACCTAATGAATTAGATGAATGACCTCTACACAAAAATTATAAAGTATTGAAGATAAAAATTGATGAACATATTAATTGGGAAACCAAGCTATGTTCATGAAAGGATAGAATTAATATTTTTTAAATGACCACATTAATGAGAACAATCTATAGAATTAATGCAATGCAACCCTCACCAATATTCCAATGACATTCTTCAGATATAGGAAAATATTGTAAAATTCATATTGAAGCCTGATGGAGCCTGAATATGCAAAGTAATTCTAAGCAAAAAAAAATAATGCTAAAGATATCACAATACCTGACTTCAAATTATATTACAAGGTGATAATAACAACAACAGAGTGGTAGTGTCACAAAAACAGACATATATAAAAATGATGCAGAATATAGGGTCCAGTAAGGAACCTACACAGTCAAAATTATTTCTTCAAGGTCATAGGAAACAAAAAGCATATATTAGAGAAGAAAACATCCTTAACAATTGGTTCTGTGATACTGGGAAAACTGGATGTCCAGATAAAGAAGACTGAAACTCTCACCTTGTACAAAAAACAACTCTAAATCAATCAAATAACTTAGTGGAAGACATGATACTTTAAAGCAAAGGAAAGCAGAAAGAACACTTCAAGATACAGGCATTGGCAATGGCTTTTTTTCCTTCTTTTGTAGGACTGAGATTTAAAATCAGGGCTTCATGATTGTAAAGATGGCACTCTATTGCTTTTCTAGAACTCTAGTACATTTTGCTCTGATTATTTTGTAGATGGGGGACTTGAGAAATATTTGCCCAGGCTGACCTTGAACTGTGATTCTCCTGATCTCAGTCTCCAAAGTAGCTAGGGTTTCAGACATGAGACACAGGCATCCAACATCAATGGTCTTTTGAAAAGGACTTTAATGGCTCAGGAAATAACAATAATTGGCAAGTGGAATCACATCAAATTAAAAAACTTTTGTACAACAAATGAAACTGTAATGGTATGAAGATAAACGCTATAGAATGGGAAGAATATCCTCCTAATCATCATCTGCAAGAGGATTTATATCCAGAATATATATATATATATATATATATATATATATATATTCCAATCATTAAATACACAAATGAATTAAATTGATATATTTCAAAAGAAAGAGTACAAATGGCCAAAAACTACATGAGAAAAAATTCAACATCCTCTGCCATCACTGAAATTGAAAGAAAAACTACATTGTGATTTCACCTCAACCCAACCAGAATTGCTATCATGAAGAAAGTAAAACGTAACAAATGATGGTGAGAATGTGGATGAAAGGAACTCATTATTTAGGGAAATTAAACTAATCCAGACACTATGGAAAATCAATATGAAATTTCCACAAAATATAAAAATAGAACAACCTCATGTCCCATTTACACCACTCCTGGGTATGTATGCAAAGTATTTAAATTGATCATACAATAAGGATACCTGCATACCAATTTTTATTGTGGCACTATTAAAATTAGAAAATTAATGGAAGCAGCAAAAGAATCAATCAACAGATGAATGGATAAAGAATATATGGCATATATATACACAAATTTATATATGTGAGAAATATACAATGGATTTTGAAGGTAAATGGATGCAATCAGAGGACATTGTGTTAAGTGAGATAAACCAGGATCAGAAAGACAAAGACCACATGTTTTTTCTCATATGTGGAAAATAAGCACAATATAAATAAAATACAAGTAATATTAGGAAAAACAGGTTACACTAAAAGGAGGTCACTAACATGAGAGGGAAAGTAAAGAAAACTAAGGGAAATTAAAAAGGTGAATAAGAAAGAGGATCCAAGACGGTGAATAGAGTGCAGAAGTAGACAGTGTGATCTCCATAAATTAAAAAGTTTTCTAAGATGCTGGAGCCACACTTGGTAGAGAAAAAGCACCAAGAAGAATCAAAACTTCGACACACTAAACCACCATCCTGTACAAAGCTTCTCCATGCCATATTACACTGAAAAAACAGGAGGGTTCCTGTGCTGCCAGCACCAAACCTCTTTGGAAGATATTTGGGAGACCAACAGGTGAGCACCAAGCAACACATGGTAGTCCCACAGCAACCCCTGGGATAAACCATCATAGTCCCCTGGACAGACTGACCCCAACCTCATACCCAAAAAAAAAAACTGAATAACAAACAAGGAACTGAAAAAGAACATGCAACAGAGGGGGCAGAGTGCTGTAAGTGCACCAGAGTGGGGGGAGGGCAAGGAGCAGATCTCTGAATGAACTTTCAGTGAACAAAGACTAGAAAGGCAGAAAGGCAGACAGTGGGCAGGTGATAAGCTGCTGCCTAAAATAGGGCAGGTAGCAGTCTACAAAGCTCATCTCCTGAGCCAGTGAACAACGTACAAGTCAAACAATACTACAAATTTGAAAAACAACCAACAAACCATCATTAACACGCTAATAGCAGGGAGCTGGTTGAGGGATGTTTGACCTTGCCCCAGAGAAAGGGGGTGAGGCAAAGAAACAAGCCCCAAATCAACTAACACAGCAAAAACCCAACTCCAAAGCAGGACAGTTGGGTGGCTACAGAGCTGTTTTCCAGAACTTGAGGACAATGTAGAAACTCAAACTGCCACACCTCAATGAGGGAAGAGCTAACTAAGCAGTTGCTGCTGAAAGACACGTTTAAACAAAAAAGTGGTGAGACTCCCCAATGACCTGGTGAGACTAAGATAGAGCCTCTGCTTAAATACCAACACCAGGACTGGATGTTGAAAGTGTAACACCAGAACTACTAAGACTGAAATTCTATTGCTCCTGAACCTGGAATTTTTTTGTGTGTATGCTTGTTTCAGGTCCTGTTTGTTTGTCTGTGTGTGTTTGTTAGTCTCTCCTGTTGATTTATTTGGTTTTTGTTTTTATTTTTTTTTATTTTGGTTTGTTAGTTTTACTATTGTGAGTTTGCTAATACTAAATTAAACACAGACAAGGGACAGAAATAGCATACATACACTAACCTAAAACCCAACACACTCACAAAACAAAATTAAACCAAAGGAAAGGAAACAGGTGACTGAAACCACCAATAGACTACAAAGAACATAGTTACACACTACCAAGTGGAGTTATGGGAAGAAAAAAAAGGGATGGAAAACATTCTCCACTTCAAAATAGTTTAATACAGGATTCAAGGGAAAATGAAGAAAATGGATACTCAGTTCCAGACTCCAACAAAACAAAGATAACTATGCCAAGGAACCCAAAGAAGGACACAAGAACACCATGAATAAAGAAATCCTGCAAGGAATCACTGAGAATTTTATGGAGATGTTACTAGACATGGTCAACCAAAGCATACAAGAGGCACTCAAGAAATTTCAAGACACCAAAAATAAAGAATATGAAATGAATAAATTATCTCACAGATGCCTTAAATAAACACCACAGTGGAACAGAGAACACTATAAATTGACAGATAAATCAATTAAAGATGAAAATTGACAATATTAAAGAGGAAGTGACCCATGAAATGGAAAACCACTGAAAAAAGAAAGAAACAGAAATAAAAAACACAATAGAAGGCCACTCCAGCAGACTAGAACAAGCAGAAGACAGAATCTCAGGGCTTGAAGATGAAATGGAAATTAAAGGAAAAACTGAAGAGTTATTAGTCAAACAACTCAAGACTTGTGAAAGGAATATGCAAGATCTCACTGACTCTATCAAAAGACCAAACCTGAGAATCATGGGCATTGAAGAAGAAGAGATGCAAGCAAAAGGGATTCGTAATATATTCAAAAAAATCATAATGGAAAATTTCCCAAATCTGAAGAAAGCTATGCCCATTCAGGTACAGGAAGCCTACAGGACAACAAACAGACTTGACCAAAATAGAACTACCCCAGGACATATTATCACTAAAACAACAAACAAGCACAGAGAATAGAGAAATAATATTGAAGGCTGTAAGAGAGAAAAAACAAACAACATACAAAGGTAAACTCATCAAAATCACAGCAGAATTCTCAACAGAAAGTTTAAAAGAAAGAAGAGCATAGAGTGAAGTATTCTGGGCACTGAATCAAAATAACTTCAAACCTAAGAAACTCTACCCAGCAAAACTATCATTCAAAAATGATGGAGCAATAAAAGTCTTCCATGATAAGCAGAAACTAAAATAATATATGACCACCAAGCCACCACTACCAGTGATTCTTCAAGGAATTCTGCACACAGAAAATGAAAGCAAACAAAACCATGAAAAGACAGGCAGCACCAAACCACAAGAGAATAAAAGACAAAGAATCAGAGAATAACATTCATTCAGCTGCACATATTCAAACCCTTAAACATCAAAAACAATTAAATGACATGAATCACCACAAACCTATCATACTAACACTGAATATTAACAGACTAAACTCCCAACATCAAAAGACATTGTTTGGCAACTTGGATAAAAAAGGAAGATCCAACAATCTGTTGCTGAGACCCATCTCATTGACAGAAACAAGCACTAGCTTAGGGTGAAATGTTGGAAGAAGATTTACCAGGCCAATGGCCTCTGAAAACAGCCCAGAGTAGCAATACTTATCTCAGACAAAGTAGACTTCAAACTTACATTGATGAAATGAGATAAAGAAGGACACTCCATACTAATAAAAGGTGAAATACACCAAAAGAAAATATCAATTATCAACCTATATGCACCCAACATCACTCTACCCAGTTTCATCAAACATACTCTGAAGGAACTAAAAGCATATATAGACTGCAACCCAGTGGTGGTGGGAGACTTGAATACCCCCATATCACTGATAGGTCATTGAAACAAAAAATCAATAAAGAAATTCTAGAACTAAATCACACCATAGATCAAATGAGCCTAGCTGGTGTATACAGAATATTTCATTCAACTTCTGCACAATATACATTCTTCTCAGCAGCCCATGGAACCATCTCCAAAACTGATCATATCTTAGGGCACAAACAAGCCTTATTAAATATGAGAAAACAGAAACAATTTCATGCATTCTACTTGATCACAATACATTAAAACTAGAACTCAACAAGAAAAGAAGTAATAGAAAATATGCAAACAATTGGAAGCTAAACAACACACTGCTCAATGATCAATGGGTCATTGATGAAATAAAAGAGGAAATTTAAAGTTTCCTTTAAGTTAATGAAAATGAAACCATGATATACTGGAAACTATGAGACACTGCAAAGGCAGTCATAAGAGGAAAGTATATGGCCATGAGTGCATATGTTAAAAAGATAGAAAGATCTCAAATCTATGACCTAATACTACATCTCAATCTCCTAGAAAACAAGAACAAGAAAATCGCAAAATAAGCAGAAGAGAAATAATTAAAATAAGGGCCAAAATTAGTGAAATAGAAGAAAAAAATTTACAAAGAATCAATAAAAGAAAAACCAAGTTGAAAAAATAAACAAGATTGACAGACTCCTGTGAAACTTCACTAAAATGAAGAGATAAGAATCCCAAATCAGTAATTAGAAATGCAAAAGGGGAGACAACAAACAAAACAGAAATCCAGGAAATCATCAGAGACTACTTTGAGAGAATATATTCTAATAAATTTGGAAATTCTGAAGAAATGGGCAAATTTCTAGATACTTATGACAATCCAAAATTGAACCAAGAAGGTATTATTCACCTGAATAGATCTATAAGACAAGATGAAATTGAAGCAGCAATATACTCTCCCAAAAACTAAAAGTCCAGGACCTGATGGATTCACTGCTGAATTCTAGCAGATGTTTAAACAAAAACTAATACCAACCCTCCTTAAAGTGTACCAAAAAATAGAAGGAGAAGAAACACTGCCTAACTCATTTTATGAAGCAAGTATTACACTCATCCCAAAACCAGACAATGATACCTCCAAAATAGGAGAACTATATGCCATTCTCTTTAAAGAACATCAACGCAAAAAACCTCAATAAAAATGGCAAAATGAATCCAACAACACATCAGAAAGATCATTCCCCAAGACCAATTCAGCTTCATTCCAGGGATGCAGGGGTGGTTCAACATACACAAGTCTATAAATGTAATATAGCACGTTAATAGAAGCAAAGACAAAAACCACTTGATCATCTCAATAGATGCGGAAAAAGCCTTTGACAAAATTCAACACCACTTCATGATAAAATCTCTAAGAAAACTAGGAATAGAAGGAATACCTCAACATTGTAAAGGTGATATAGGACAAACCTATAGCTAACATCATAGTTAATGGAGATAATCTGAAATCATTTCCCCTAAAATCAAGAATGAGATAAGGGTGTCCACCATCCCCACTCCTGTTCAACATTGTCTTGGAATTTCTAGCCAGAACAATTAGGCAAGAAGAAGAAATAAAAGGAATACAAATAGGTAAGAAAATGTCAAAATGTCCCTATTTGCAGATGACATCATCTTATATCTTAAAGACCCAAAAACAACTTTACCCAAAAACTCCTAGATATCATAAACAGCTACAGCAAAGTGGCTAGGTACAAAATCAACTTACAAAAATCATTAGCTTTTCTATACATCAAAAATGAACAAATTGAGAAAGAATATATAAAAACAATTCCATTCACAATAACTTCAAATATACTTTGTTAGGAGTCCACTTAACAAATGTTGCAAATGACCTTTACAAGGAGAATTACAAACCCCTGAAAAAAGAGATTGACGAAGACTATAGAAGGTGCAATGATCTCCCATGCTCATGGATTGGTAGAATCAACATAGTAAAAATGGCTATAATACCAAACCAATCTACATGTTTAATGCAATTCCCATCAAAATCCCAATGACATTCATCACAGAGATTGAAAAATTTACCCTAATGTTTATTTGCAAACACAAGAGACCACCAATACCCAAGGCAACACTCAGCAAAAAGAGCAATGCTGGAAGTATCACAATACCCAACTTGAAACTACATAACAAAGCAATAGCAATAAAACCAGCATGGTACTGGCACAAAAACTGACATGAAGACACTGGAACAGAATATAAGACCCAGATATAAATCCATACAACTATGCTCACCTTATTTTTGACAAAGTTCCAAAAAAAATGATGGAGAAAAGACAGACTTTTCAATAAACTTTGCTGGGAAAAGTGGTTATCCATTGCAAAAAAACTGAAATTACATCCATGTTTATCACCCTGTACTAGTATCAACTCAAAATATATCATGGATCTTAATATGAGACTTGAATCTCTGAAGTTAATACAGGAAAGAGCAGGGAATACTCTGGAAGTAATAGGTATAGGCAAGGACATCGTCAATAGAACCCAAGCAGCTCAGCAACTAAGAGAGGATGGAAAAATGGGACTACATAAAATTATAAAGCTTCTGCACAACAAAAAAATTGGTCTCTAAACTGAAGAGACCACCAACAGACTGGGAGAAAATACTTTCCAGCTATATATCAAAGGACTGACAACCCGAATATACAGGGAACTTAAAAAACTAAGCTCTCCCAAAATCAATGAACCAGTAAAGAAATGGGCAACTGAACTAAACAGAACTTTCTCAAAAGAAGAAATTCAAACGGCCAAAAAACACATGAAGAAATGCTTTCCATCTCTAGCCATAAAGGAAATGCAAATCAAAACCACACTAAGATTCCACCCCACCCTTTTTGGAATAGCTATCATCAAAATCATCACCAACAACAGGTGTTTGGGAGGATGTGGGGAAAAAGGAACCCTTATACACTGCTGGTGGAAATGCAAGTTAGTGCAACCACTCTGGTAAAAAAATACAGAGGCTTATTAAAAAACTAAATATAGATCTGCCATATGATCCAGTAGTCTTACTCCAAGTATATACCCAAAGGAATGGGACACAGTTTACTCCAGAGGCACTTGCAAACCCATGTTTATCACAGTGTTATTCACAACAGCCAATTTATGGAGATAACCAAGATGCCTCACAACTGATGAATGGATTAAGAAAACGTGGTACTTGTACACAATGTAGTTTTACTCAGACATGAAGAAGAATGAAATCTTATTCGCAAGTAAATGGATGGAACTGGAGAACATCATTCTGAATGAGGTTAGCCAGGCTCAGAAGATCAAAAATCATTTGTTCTCCCTCATATGTGCACTGTAGATTTAGGGCAAATGCAGCAATGTTGTTGGACTTGGTCACACAGTAAGGGGAGAGCATATAGGGGAGGTATGGGGATAGGTAGGAAACCCAAATCTTGAAAGTGTTTTATGTCCCCACTGTAGAGGAGCTAATACAGAAACCTTAAAACAACAGAGTCCAATATGGGAAAGTGATTGGGAACTATTGAAAAGTTCAAGTAGAGATGAATCAATTTGGGTTGTAACACAATTGTGCATGGAAGAAATGTTAGGAAACTCTATGTATAGCTATCCTTATCTCAGATAGCAAAAATGCTTTGTCTTTCTTATTATTATTTATGTTTTCTCTTCAAAAAATTTGGAGAAAAGGGCAGAACAGGTTCTGCCTAGAAGTGAGAGGGTTGGGGGAGGGAAGGGCCAGAGGACAGGTGGGAGAAATGGCCTAAGCAATATATGCATGTATGAAAAAGTGAATAAAAAAAGGAACGTGAATATAGTTGATGTATTTTCTGTCATTCACCAAAATTTGGTTATTCTAAAATCCTATTTTAGTGGGATTATCTATTCCAATTTGGGGAATTTTCATATTCAAATATGTATTTGAATATCGTAAACACATGAAATTTTCATAGATTATTTATTTATTTTTATTTATTCCTATTGAAATTAGTCAATCAAAAAATCTGTCAAAAAACAAAAAAGTAGTAATAGCAGCAACTGCTGCAAAAATACCCCTTTGATATTAAGCCATGGGATGTCACTGGTCCTTTAATGACGATTCTGGTAGGAGGTCCAGGTGTGTCAGGACTGGTTGTAGAAACCAACATTTCACTTGGACAGCTTTACCCTTCTATGTTAAGTACAGTTAAAACACAAACAAGAAAACATACTTTAATTGTTAAGTGCTAAATTGATAATTTTTAACATTGAAAAATCAATATACCTATAAACTCAGACAGAGGCATACATATAGGTACACATTTTGTTTCTCTAAACTCAAATACTGATTTAGCAGTATTTATTTTATGGCCACTTGTTTCCTGTATATTTGTTTGTTAATAATTAAAATTGAAACTATATAATAAGTTTTAATTAAGAACATTTTTACTCTTTCACAAAGATATACAATAAAATTAGTATGTTATCACCTAAAAAATAAAAAAAAGAATGATCATAGAATTTAGAAACCAGTTGAAATCATCATGATAATGGGACAAAGGTAGAAAGGGAAAAAATAGAGGTGATGAATCAATTTGGGTTATAATAAATGTATATTTGGAGATGTTGCAATGAAACTCCCTGTATAGTTTCTTAAAAAAATACTTATTTTCACCAATGGAGAACACGAAGGTAAAACAGTTCCTGTCTCAGGGTTGGTACCAGTTGAAAGGGGGAAGGATATAAGGAAAAGCTGTAGGAGGGTGGAAATACTATGTACTCATATATGTAAGTGGAAAAATGAGACCTATTGAAACTGTTTCAGGAATGGGAGGAGTGGGATATAAATGAGAAAGATGAAGGGGGTGAATTCGGTGATGACATATTGTAGGAACTTTTATTTTATTTTTTTTTGCCATACTGGGGTTTGAACTCAGGGCCTACACCTTAAGATACTTCACCAGCCCTTTTTTGTGATTTTTTTTTCAAGATAGGACCTCACAAACTATATCCCATGCTGGCATCAAACTGCAGTCTTCCTGATCTCTGCCTCCTGAGTAGCAAGGATTATAGGCATGAGTCACTGGCATTAGGCTTATAAGAACTTTTGTAAATGTCACAATATACCCCCAGTATAATAATACTATAATAATACAAAATTAAATTTTTATTTTCATTTTAAAAAATCATGTCACTTACAATAGGATGGAAGAAACTTATGATAATATGACAAGTGAAATAAACCACATTCAGAAAGATAATTGTCAACTATTTTCTCTCATATGAGGAACTTAGAAAAAATATCATGGAAGCAGTAAAGGAATTTTAGGGAAAAGGAAGGATATCAGGGAGAAAGGAGGAGTTTGACAAAGTATGATATTGTATGGGTGAATATAATCAAATTATATGACATGCATTTGTGAAAATGTCATAAAAGACATCGTTTTGTGCTATAAATATCACTAATGATAAATAAGATTAAAATCTTCAAAGTAATAACCTCACATTATACTTAGACAAATTGTAAAGTAAGAATCAACTAAGCTCAAAACCGGAAGAGGAAAAAAATAATAGAATTTAGAGCATAAAGAAATAAAAGAGAATAGCAAAACATAGAGAATGAGTAAAATGATAGTCTATACTTTGGAAATATCACATTTCACAGACTTCTGGCTATATTTTCTAGAAATAATATTTAGATAGATAAATTAAAAAAGAGCCATTACTATTGATTTTACAGGAATAAGAAAATATTATAAAAGGATTGGGTGAACAATTGTATAAGATGTATATATTTCTATAAATAAACTAAATATTTAATCATAAAGATGTAGAAAATCTGATTGAACATATGACTAGTCAAGAAATAGAATCATTAGTCAATAACTAGCCAGTGAATAAAACCCCAGGATTTGATATAATTTCCAGTGAATTTTATCCAACACAAAAAGAAAAATTAGCACAACCTTTCTCAAACTTTTCTAACATCTTCGAAGGGTGAATATGACCTAACTCACTGAATCAAGTCAGTGTTACTCTATCTAGAAAATAATGATACTATAAGCACACCAGGCCAGTGAACAGTAACTTTTACAGATATTGTTTCCAAATGTCTCAATAAAATTCTAGAATACTGAATTTGACATTAAATTTAAAGTATTTATGATAAGTTGTGATTTACTCCTGAAATACAAAAATAGCTGAGCATATGAAAATCAGCTATTAAAATATACCACATTAACAGAATGAAAGCATATTCATTTTACTTGATGCTGAAAAAAGCATTTGACACTATTCTACACAATTTAATGATAAAGACATTCAACAAGCTATGAATAGAAGCAATGTAGTTCAATATAATGAAGTTCATATATGAACACCCTATAATTACCATAATTATTATATCTGTTACTTTAAGATCAGGAACATGGAAAGGAAATTCATTTCACCAACTTGACATATTTCTGTATGTTCTGTCTAGAACTTCCAGAATTTCTCTTTCTAGAGCAATTAGGCAAGAGTGAAAAGATAGAAAACTGAGTAGGGAAGGAAAGAAATAGTATTATCTCTATTTGTAAACATGATATTATATATAAAAATTCTGAACATTTCACAAAAATAAGTGGTTTGAACTAATAAGTTCAACTGTTGTAGGTAACAAAAGCAACATGCAAAATATGTTGTATTTCTGTACACTAACAAAAAACAATCTGAAAAGAAAATTTGGAATATATTTATATTTACAATAGCACAAAAACTTAAAATACTGTTAAATAATTGAAGAAGGAAGCAGAAGTCCTATGCATTGAAAGCTAGAAAATGTTGCTGACAAATAGAGGATAAAAATAAATGGGAAGGTACACTACTTTCATGTCTCAAAATAATTAATATTGTAAAAATTTGAATGCCACCCTATGAAATCTATAAATTGAATGCAACATCTTTCAAAATACTCTGAACTGTTATGCATAAATGGAAAAAGACCTTCCTAAATTCATAACAAATATCAATTAAACAAAAGTAAATGAAAAATAAGATTATCAGGTTTCAGACTTCTTTAATTCTAACTTTATACAAAGCCATGATAATCTGAACAGTGTGGTACTGACATAAAAGACATCTACCAACTGACTGATTAGAATAGAAAATCCAAAAATGATCTTTAACTGGCGTTATCAAATAATTTTTGCCAATAGTGTCAAGAGTTGAATGAGAAAAGCACATTTTTCCAACAAAAATGTTGGGAAAACTGGATATGCATATACTAAACAAAGAAGTTTTACCATTACCACACATAACACTATTTTTAAAAACTCAAAATGGGTCACCCATCTAAATTTATAATACTATAAAATTATGAGCTACAATTATTAATTTTTTCAAAGAAACCAATTAGGAAAATATTCATCGTATTTGATTTGACAACGATTTCATGGATAGACCAAAAGGCCACAGACAACAAAGAAAAATATGTAAAATACATTGCATAAAAATTAAGCACTTTTGTGCATTAAGCAACCATATTAAAAGAATAAAAAGGTAACAAAATGTTAGAAAAACATTTTCATGTGATTTATAGGATAAGGAACTAAATGACCAACAAGCACATAAAACATGCTGTATATCAGCCATCACTAGCAAAATTAATTCAATACGCCTGTTCACAACCATTTAGAGAAATATTTAAAATGTGTTGCCAAGGTGGACAAACTGGATTGATTAGAAGATCCAAAATGAGTCAGGTGCTGTGGAAAATGAATGACAGACTGTTGAATACTAAACAGAATTACCTTATTATCCAGCAATTCAACTTCTGAGAATTTCTCTAAAGAATTGAAAACCAGAGTCAAGATATTTATTTATTCAAACATGTTCATAGCAGTCAAAAATGGAAGCAATCACAGAGTCTATCATGGATGAACATATAAACAAATTTTGGTTGCATTGGTCTTCACAGGGAAAATGCCTAGGGCTGGGTGGCTTAAACTCAGGAAATGTATTTTAGCACAGTTCTATAAATAGGAAGACTAATATCAAAGTTCCATCATGGTCAGTCATGTGAGGGTTACCTCCTTAGGTTAAAGAAGGCAATTTTCTTGCTGTGTTTTAACATGATGCAGAGACTATTAAATTATGGCTTTCTCTGGAGAACCTCATTTAATCTTAATTATTTCCCAATGACCCTATCTCCTTATGAAGTCCTGTTAGCAGTGAGATATTCAACATATGAATTATGGGGTGATTCAATCACTAGCAATGGAATACACAGACAAGAAATATTCTTTAACTTCAAATGGAGGGAAATTCGGATGTTTGTTTCAACAGAGATGAAAACCCCATAAGGATATTATCATAAGGTAGGGCAAATATGGAAAATGTATTATTTTCTTAAATGAAAAGTCTATATTAATCAAATTCATATTGATAGTAAGCACAATGATGGTGGTCAAGGACTAGAAGAAGAAGAGAAATTGGGAGTTAGTGATAAATGGCTACAGAGTTTTAGTGAGGGAAAAGAAAAAGTCTGAGAGAATTATGGAAATGATTGTTGCACAATGATGACAGTATACTTAAATCTACAGAATGGCATGTATAAAATAGTTAAAATGATAAATTTTTATATAATGTACACCTAAACACAATTTATAATGATTGGGGCACATTTAAGGGAACTAGGAAATAGTAAAATAATAGTGAAAATCAAAGGAAGCAAAAGTTGGATATTTGAATGGATCAATGAAAGTAAAAAAATTTTAGCTATACTTTCAAAGAAACATTGAAGTTAAAAATATAAACTAAAATAGGGACATCTTCAGACTTACAGGCAGAAAGGATTATAAGCAATACTGTGAACAATAGTACATTGAGAATATGATAATCTAGAATAAATGGGCAAATTTCTACAGCCTAAACTGATATAAGGAGAAAATAAAAACCTTAATAATTAAAAAAAAGAAAGAAAGATTCAGTAATCAAAAACTTCTCAAGGAAAGTATATGACTATATGGTCTCACTAGTGAATTCTTCACAATATTTAAAGACATCTTAGCATTTTTCCTGAAAATCTGAAAAAATAGAAGAGGAGGGGCACCTCCTGAAGTGTTTTATGAATTAGTCTGATGTCAAAATCAGTCAAATGATTATTAATACAGATGTAAAAAGCCTTAAGAAAGTGAATCCATCAGCCTATTGAAACATATCATCAAAATGGATTTATACCACTAACTGTTACATTGTTTCAGTATAAGCAAATCAATTTATACAACACATTACTGAAATGAAGGGTGCAAAACAAACGTGATTATCAAATTGATTCAAAGAGGTCATTTGAAATAAGTTTCTATTGTGTCATGATAAAAACAGTCAGAAAATTAGGAAAACGGGAACTTTCTTATCACAAGAATGGGTGTGGATGAAGAACTCATAGCTAACATTATATTCAATGATGAAAGGCTGTATTTGAAGATTAGAACAATAGAAAGATGCCATTTTGATTATTATTAAAATATTATAATTATAGTTCTAGTTAGAAATACATCAACAAAGAATTAAAAGGCATACATATTTAAAAGGAAAATGAACGTTTATTTTCTCAGATGATACTATGCTATGAATAGTCTATCAGAAACAATACATGAAAAATATACTAGAGTGAAAAAGATAGATTCTGAATAGATGAGAGGTATAAGATCAATACAAAAATTACTTGTGTGTTTGTGAAGAAACTAAGATTGAGAAATCTGTAATTATTAAGAAGGCAATTCCAGACCAGTGTTTCATGCCTGTAATATTAGCTATTCAAGAGGCAGAGATCAGTAGGATAGTGGTTCACAGAGAGAAGCTAGCTCAGGCACATAGTTTGTGAGACCCTATTTTGAATATACCCAACACAAAAAAGGACTGTAGAGCACCTTCCTAATGGCCACGAGGCCCTGAGTTCAAAACCAGTTCCATAAAAAAGAAAGTAATTCCATCTATAATTACACATAGAAGAATGAAATATTTGCTTTCCATTTTCCTTAATGATTTTCCTATCAACTTCGCCTTCAACCCCTTTCTTTTAATTTTTTGGTGGTACTGAGGTTTGAATTCAGGGCTTTGCTTTTGCTAGTTACGCACTCTACATCTCGAGCCACTACACCAGCATAGGGAGTAGTGAAGAGCACTGGTATAGATGAACAAATTGGGATTGTAATACATATATGCATGAAAACATCACAAGGAATCTTGTTATACAGCTATCTTTATCTTAAACTAGCAAAAATGCCATGTTTCTCTTATGATCTTTTCTGCTGGGGGGTGTGTGGAGGAATACAGGCATTAGCTGGGGTAGGGAAGTGGCAAGGAAAGGGAAAAGAGGATGATTATGCTCCAAATAATGTACACACATGTATGTAAATGTAAAAATGATACCTATTGAAACCATTCCGGGACTCAGAGGAGGGAGGATGAAAGAGAGCAATGAAGGAGGTGAATTCAAATATGATATATTTGATACCTTGTAAGAACCTTTGTAAATTCTACAATGTATGTCCACCCAGCACTGTACAGGAATGAATGTAGAAACCTTAAACTGGCTAGGGGCACCTGTGGGATGGGGGAGATGGTGGGGAAATTTGTTGGAGGGTCAACACTGTGCAAATAATGTGTATTCATGTATGTAAATGCAGAAATGATACCTGTTGAAACTGTTCCATGAATTGAGGGAGAGGTGATGAAATAGACCAGTGGAGAGGGTGAATTCAAGTATGATATATTTGATACATTGCAAGAAATTTTGTAAATGCTACAAATAACTATCCATTGTAAATACTGCATTTTCATAGGTTTCAAATAAACATGACTTGTAACAAAAAATGTTTATAATCTATCATGTATCTTTTATATTCATATTGATTGCCACTGAGTATAAGTTCTTCACTAGAAAAAAAATTCTTAAGTCACATAAAAATATACTATTTTTACTTGAAATTAAGGGAATTAAGAATAAATTTTGTCATTTTACTGAGAATGTCTCACATTTGAAAGATTTTATAACTTTTCACATATGTGTAAAATTTACAATAGAGTTCAATTTCAAATAAAACAAAGCAACAGTATGAACTATATAATTTAACTGTGAAAATGCAAGTGAATCAAAAAAAAATAAAATTTAAAAATTCTATCTCAGTAGTAAAGAAACTGTGAGCTTAATTAAAAGAAAAGAATGATATACTTAAGAATGAATTCAATAAAGTAATTGAAGTAATATTTAATTAAAGTCAACATAACATTGCAAAGAAATTAATAAAGGCTATTTAATAAATGTACAAGCCTTCAGTGTTCATGAGTTGGAAAGTTTAGTATTGTGGATAAGGTAATATTATGCAAAGTTACATACAGATTCTAAGCAATACCTACCAAAAATTTTACTATAAATTGACAACTTACATATGAATTTATTTATGGGTAAATAGCAACTTGTTACAAAAGTTTGAACAATATTTTTTCCAGAATTTGAAATGATAATACTTGAGTGGACAAAACTAATGTGAAAAACAGAATAGAAGTGGGGTACTCACATTTTTCATTTTCAATAGTAATCACTACCATAGTATTCACAATGGTGTTGTATTGTCATTAGGAAAAACAAAATATACATGAGAGTTCAGAAATAATCCCATGTATCTATGAGTAATTGCTTTTTCATATCATGTTTATTGTGACAACATATAGACATCATAAAATTTAAAGTTTTGTTTTAAGTATACTATTCAGTGACATTGAGTAACTTCATGATATTGTACAAAACCACCATTATATATGTTCTGAACAGTTTTTTCACCTCAAATTGAAACTCTGCAATCATTAAATGGTACTCAATATTACCCTCTTACTCTATGCCATTCTCTGATATTCTGCTTTATGTCTCTGTGAGTTTTACAATGGAGGTAGTTAATGTGGGTGAAATGATACAATAATTGTACTTCTGAAACTGATTTATTTCAGTTTGCTAAATATTTTCAAGATTCATTTATGATACAGTATATATCAACATTTCTTTCTATTTTAATGCTGAAAGTATTCAATTTTATGTGTATAAATCACTTGTTTTTCCATTTATCTATCAAAGGAATTTTGAATTATTTCTAATTTTGTCTATTGTGAATAACACTTATATGGACATAATAATGCAATGATTTGTTCATGTTTTTATTTTTCAATTGCTTTGGATATATAGCTACAAGTGGATTTTATGGATAATGTGGTAATTCTAGTTTAATTTTTGAGGAACTATCATGGTTGCTGCATGATTTTACAGTCCCTTCAACAAAGCACTGTAATTAAAACTGATTCACATCTTCACCAATAGAATTCATTATCCTTTTTATAAAAATGGCCATGCTAAATGACTGTGAAGTGGTATCTCAACATGGTTTTCTTTTTATATCACATGAAACAAGAAATGTTCAGGATCTCTTCACATGCTTGTTGGACATGTGTATATTTTCTTGGAGAAATATATATCCTAGTCCTCATTAATATTGAATTTTGTTATATATTTGTATGCTGATATTGTTTCAGTAACCTCTGTCCCACTATGGGAATATATATTTTTCACAGTTCTAAAGAGAATTGATGTCCAAGATTAAGATACAGCCTATCTTCTTGGCTTGTAGATAACCACTTTGTTTCTGATCTCAAATATTCTTTGTGTCTCTGTGCCTTAATTCCCCTTTATTAAAAGTGTACCAGTCATATTGCTTTGGGCCAATTCTAGTGATCTTAATTTATTTTAATGACTTTGTCTCCAAATACAATATATTCTGAAGTAATGGAGGCTAGGACGTAAACATATGATCTTTGGAGACCTCCAATAACTCCACAGAGCAAACTTTTTCTCCCATTCTGCAATGTGTACTATAATTATCTTGATAATATTTCTTAATGCATAAATATTTTTAATTTTGATGAATTTGATTTTTTTCTTTTTTTGCATGTCTATGTCATATACAAAGAATCATTACAAATGCAATGTCATGAATCTTTTCTTCTGTGGCTTCTGCTAACAATTTCATAGTTTATGCACATTTTTATTTTTTGAATTTCTTTTTAATTGGCAGATAAATGTTGCTCATGATTTTGAGTTAAAGTATGAAGTTTTGATGTCTTTATACAGCACTTATTGGTCAACTCAGTATATGTTACTAATCATCTCAAACATTCAAACGTTGTAATTAATCATCGCAAACTTTGTGATGTGAACAGGCAAAATGCTTTCAGTTATATATTTTGAACTGGGATCCAAAATTTTACATATAAAATTATTTTTGTGTAACAGAACACAAAATTGATCCCTTCTCTCTGTTTGTGACTTTGTCTCCATAAACCAGTCCTTTCTAATTCCCTTCCCTCTATTCACCTTGACATCTGGTAACCACTATTCTCTCTATACGTCTATGAACTAAGATTTATTACATTCACATGTGGGTAAAATCTTGCAGTTATTTGAATTTCCTTGTATTTCTTCATCACACACAGAACACTGAGTAAACAAAGCCTGTGGGGCCAGGTGAGTGCTAACCTCACCCTAGAGATCTGCATAAATAATGCTGCCAGCAACAGCAGGCTGACAGCAGCAGGAAGGCAAGCCACAACCACAGATAGCCATTCACAGAACTATCTTCAGACTCTTTTTTTCTCTTTCCGTACTTTTGATGAAAAAACAACCAAACTACACCTGCATGCTGAAAAATTTATGGAAACTGTATTGCATTTGAACTTGGGACACTTTGTGGGTTTTTTTTTCTTTTTTTGTGAAGCTTTCTTCTATTTTATGTTACTCCTTTGATGAGACAACTACAGAACAACATCTGAGGCACCATCTCCAGGATTGGACACTGAGGGACAAACATCAAAATTATTAAGACTGAAATTTCATTGCATTTGAACTTGTTGGGTTTTTTAAATTTTATTTTATTTTTAAAATTTTTATATATATATTTTTTCCTTCATTTACTTATTTTTAACTTTTACTCTTATCTTTATCCTTTTTATTTATTATTTTCAATCTTCTCTCTGTCTCTCTAATGCCTTTTTAGCTTACGGTTGATTAGTACACTGTCTCTAACTGTTTATATCCTTGAAACTTTTTTTGTTTGTTTCTTTGTTTTGTTTTTTTTCTACTTGATTATTTGTTCTTCCCTTTTCATTTAACTTCTTTGCTTTCCATCCCCTCTCACCCTTCCATTCTAAATATCACTAGTGCTGTTATTACAGCCAGATTATACTTAATTGCACACAGTACAAGGACAATAACAACACCAAGGGCAATGACGGGAAGACAGAAAAAACAGGGAAACCAGTTTTCCCACAGCAAAAAATTAGTACAGGAACAGAGTGAAATGAAGAAAACAAATACTCAGATACAGACTGCAACAAAATGAAGATAAACTATTCCAAAGAACCCAATGAAGCCCACAAGAATAATTTAAAAGAAGACATACTACAGGTACTCAATGAGAATTTTATAGAGATGATACTGGATATAGTCAACAAAAATGTACAGGAGACACTCAAGAAATTCCAAGACAACAAACATAGAGAATTTGAAAAAACAAAAGAAGAAATAAAGGAAACCATAGAAGCACTGTATAAACACCAAAGTGAAACAGAGAGAACAAGATTAATAAAGAGATAAATGATCTCAGGGCAAAATGAGACAACATTAAAGAGGAAATGACCCAGGATATGGAAAACCTCAGAAAAAAGAATGAAACAGAATCGCAAAACAAAACAGAAGGCCAATCCAGCAGAATAGAACAAACAGAGGACAGAATCTCAGAACTCAAAGATGAAATGCTAGTTAGGAAAAACTGAAGAACTATTAATTAAACAACTTAAGACCTGTGAAAAGAAAATGCAAGAACTCACGGGCTCCAACAAAAGACCAAACTTGAGAATCATGGGCATCGAAGAAGGAGAAGAGGTGCAAGCGAAAGGGATGCGTAATATATTCAACAAAAAAATAACAGAAAATTTCCCAAATCTAGAGAAAGATATTCCCATACAGATGCAAGAGGCCTACAGAACACCAAACAGACCAGATCAAAATAGAACTACCCCACAACATATCATCATTAAAATAACAAGTTCAGAAACTAGGGAAAGAATATTGAAGGGTGTAAGAGAGAAAAAACAAACAACATACAAAAGTAAACCCATCAAAATCACAGCAGAGTTCTCAACAAAAACATTAAAAGCAAGAAGAGCATGGGGTGAGATCTTCCGGGCACTTAATGAAAATAACTTCAACCCCAGGATACTCTACCCAGCAAAACTATCCTTCAAAATAGATCGAGCAATAAAAGTCTTCCATGATAAGCAGAAACTAAAACAATATATGACCACAAAGCCACCACCACAAAAGATTCTTCAAGGGATTCTGCACACGGAAAGTGAAACCCAACATAACCATGAAAGGACGGGCAGCACCAAACTACAGGAAAAGAAAAAGCAAGAAAGAAGACAGTAATTTCAACTTAGGTACACACGATCAAACCTTCAAACAACTAAGACAACTAAATGACAAGAATTACCACATACCTATCAGTACTAACACTTAATGTTAACGGACTATATTCACCCATCAAAAGGCACCATTTGATGAAACGGATTAAAAAGGAAGATCCAACAATTTGATGCTTGCAGGAAACCCATCTCAAAGACAGAAATAAGCATAGGCTTAGGATGAAAGGCTGGAAGAAGATTTACCAAGCCAATGGCCCCCCAAAACAAGCAGGAATAGCAATATTTAACTCTGACAAAGTAGACTTCAAACCTACATTGATCAAATGAGATAAAGAAGGACATTCCATACTAATAAAAGGGGAAATAGACGAAAAGAAAATAATAATAATCAAGCTATATGCACCCAATGTCAATGCACACAATTTCATCAAACATACCCTGAAAGACCTAAAAGCATATATTAACTCCAACACAGTGATTGTGGGAGACTTTAACACCCCATTATCATCAATAGATAGGTCATTCAAACAAAAAATCAATAAAGAAATACAAGATCTAAAATATGCAATAGATCAAATGGACCTACTTGATTCTACGGAACATTTCATCCAACTTCTACACAACATACATTCTTCTCAGCAGCCCATGGAACCTTCTCCAAAATAGATCATATCCCAGGGCACAAAGGAAGCCTCAGCAAATCTAAGAAAATATAAATTATACCATGCATACTATCTGATCACAATGCAATAAAACTAGAACTCAAAAACAAAAATAAAGGCAAAAAACATGTAAACAGCTGGAAACTGAATAACTCATTACTAAATGAAAAATGGGTAATTCATGAAATAAAAGAGGGAATTAAAAAGTTCCTAGAAGTCAATGAAAATGAAAACACAACCTACTGGAACCTATGGGACACAGCAAAGGCAGTCCTGAGAGGAAGGTTTGTAGCCATGAGTTCATATATTAGAAAGACTGAAAGATCCCAAATCAATGACTTAATGATACATCTCAAACTCCTAGAAAAACAAGAAGAAGCAAATCCCAAAACAAATAGGAGAGAAATAATAAAAATAAGAGCTGAAATCAATGAAATAAGAACGAAAAAAACCATACAAAGAATTAATGAGACAAAAAGTTGGATCTTTGAAAAAATAAAAAAGATCGAAAGACCCCTGGCAAACCTGACTAAAATGAGGAGAGAAAAAACCCAAATTAGTAGAATCAGGAATTCAGTATGGGAGATAACAATAAACACCATGGAAGTCCAGGATATTATCAGAGACTACTTAGAGAACTTATATTCAAATAAATTTGAAAATCTTAAAGAAATGGACACATTTCTAGATACATATGACCATCCAAACTGAACCAAGAGGAAATTAATCACCTGAATAGATCTATAACACAAAATGAAATTGAAGCAGCAATCAAGAGTATCCCCAAAAAGAAAAGTCCAGGACCTGATGGATTCTCTGCTGAATTCTATCAGACCTTTAAAGAAGAACTGATATCAACCCTCCTTAAAGTGTTCCACAAAATAGAAAGGGAAGGAACATTGCCAAACACATTTTATGCAGCCAGTATTACACTTACCCAAAACCAGGCACAGACACCTGCAAAAAGGAGAACTATAGGCCAATCTCCTTAATGAAAATTGATACAAAAATCCTCAACAAAATAATGGCAAACTGAATTCAACAACACATCAAAAAGTTTACTCACCATGACCAAGTAGGCTTCATCCCAGGAATGCTGGGGTAGTTCAATATATGAAAATCAAAACACGTAATAAACCACATTAACAGAAGCAAAGACAAAAACCTCTTGATCATCCCAATAGATGCAGAAAACACTTTCAATAAGATCCAACGCCATTTCATGATGAAAGCTCTAAGAAAACTAGGAAGAGAAGGAAAGTACCTCAACATTATAAAAGCTATATATGACAAATCCACAGCCAGCATTATACATACAGGAGAAAAACTGAAACCATTCCCTTTAAAATCAGGAACTAGACAAGGATGCCCACTATCTCCACTCCTATTCAAAAGAGTACTGGAATTCCTAGATAGAGCAATTAAGCAAGAAGGAATAAAAGGAATACAATTATGTAAAGAAACTGTCAAAATATCCCTATTTGCAAATGATATGATCCTATACCTTAAGGACCCAAAAAAATCTACTCAAAAGCTCCTAGACACCATCAATAGCTACATTAAGGTAGCAGGATATAAAATCAACATAGAAAACTCACTAGCATTTCTATACACTAATAATGAGCAAACTGAAAAAGAATATGTGAAAATAATTCCATTTACAATAGCCTCAAACAAAATCAAATACCTAGGTGTAAACATAATGAAAGATGTGAACAACCTCTACAAGGAAAACTAAACACTTCTGAGGAAAGAGATTGAGGAAGACTATAGAAAGTGGAGAGATCTCCCATGCTCATGGATTGGTAGAATCAACATAGTAAAAATGTCGATACTCCCAAAAGTAATCTACATGTTTAGTGCGATTCCCATCAGAATTCTAATGACATTCATTAAAGAGATTGAAAAATCTACTGTTAAATTTATATGGCAACACAAGAGGCCACGAATAGCCAAGGCAATACTCAGTCAAAAGAACAATGCTGGAGGTATCACGATACCTGACTTCAAACTATATTGCAAAACAATAACGATAAAAACAGCATGGTACTGGCACGAAAACAGACATGAAGACCAGTAGAACAGAATAGAGGACCCAGATTTGAAGCCACATAACTATAACCAACTTGTCTTTGACAAAGGTGCTAAAAATATATGATGGAGAAAAAGCAGCGTTTTCAACAAAACTGCTGGGAAAACTGGCTAGCAGTCTGCAAAAAACTGAAACTAGATCCATGTATATCACCCTATACCAATATTAACTCAAAATGGATCAAGGATCTTAATATCAGACCCTAAACTCTAAAGTTGACACAGGAAAGAGTAGGAAATACTGTGGAGTTAGTAGGCATAGGTAACAACTTTCTCAACGGAACCCCAGCAGCACAGCAACTAAGAGATAGCATAGATAAATGGGACTTCATAAAACTAAAAAGCTTCTGCTCCTCAAAAGAAATGGTCTCTAAAGTGAAGACAATACCTACAGAGTGGGAGAAAATATTTGCCAGCTACACATCAGACAAAGGACTGATAACCAGAATATATAGGGAATTTCAAAAACTAAATTCTCCCAAAACTAATGAACCAATAAAGAAATGGGCACATGAACTAAACAGAACTTTCTCAAAAGAAGAAATTCAAATGGCCAAAAAACACATGAAAAAATGCTCACCATCTCTAGCAATAAAGGAAATGCAAATTAAAACCACACTAAGATTCCACCTCACCCTTGTTAGAATAGCCATCATTAGCATTACCACCAACAACAGGTATTAGTGAGGATGCAGGGGAAAAAGAAACCCTCTTACACTGCTAATGGGAATGTAAACTAGTACAACCACTCTGGAAAAAATTTGGAGGCTAAAAAATCTAAACATTGATCTACCATTTGATCCAGCAATACCACTCTTGGGGATATACCCAAAAGAATGTGAAACAGGTTACTCCAGAGGCGCCTGCACACCCATGTTTATTGCAGCACTATTCACAATAGCCAGGTTATTGAAACAGCCAAGATGCCCCACTACTGACGAATGGATCAAGAAAATGTGGTATCTATACACAATGGAATTTTATGCAGCCATGAAGAAGAATGAAATGTTATCATTCACTGGTAAATGGATGGAATTGGAGAACATCATTCTGAGTGAGGTTAGCCTGGCCCAAAAGACCAAAAATCGTATGTTCTCCCTCATATGCGGACATTAGATCAAGGGCAAACACAACAAGGGGATTGAACTTTGATCATAAGATAAAAGCAAGTGCACAGAAGGAAGATATGAGGATAGGTAAGACACCTAAAAAATTAGCTAGCCTTTCTTGCCTTCAGTGCAGAGAAACTAGAGCAGATACCTGAAAAGCAACTGAGGCCAATAGGAGAAGGGGACCAGGAACTAAAGGGAGGTTAGATCAAGAAGAATTAACCAGTAACACATATGCACAGGAAATCAATGCGAGTTAACTCCCTTTGTAGCTATCCTTATCTCAACTAGCAAAAACCCTGTTCCTTCCAATTATTGCTTATTCTCTCTCTTCAACAAAACTACAGATAACAACAAAGTATTTTCTTCCGTATATCAAGGGGGTGGGGAAAGGGAGGGGGTAGAGTGGGTGTTAAGGGAGTGGATGGGGGCAGGGGGGAGAAATGACCCAAGAATTGTATGCACATAATAATAAAAAAATAAAAATTAAAAAAATAAACAAAGCTTGTTTTATATTCTAAAATATGATCTATTTTGGAGAATCTTCAGTGATCTACTGAGAAGAATGTGTGTCTTGCTCTTATTTTGTGGAATATTCTGTAGATGTCTATTAAATAAATTTGATTTTGAATATTATTTAATTCTGAAGTTTTTTGTTGATTTTTTTTCTGGATGACTTATCTTTTGGTAAATGTTGGGTATTAAAGTTATCCAATATAATTGTGTTGGAATCTATATGTGCTTTTATGCCCAGTGGTGTTTGTTTTATAAAATTGTTGTGTTGACATCTGTTTTAAATATATTTAAATTTTTCATAACATCTTGATGGATTATTCCCTTTAGCAATATGAAGTAATGTTCTTTTTCTCTTCTCACTAATTTTGACTTAGAGTATGTGTTGTCCAATATTAGTATAGTTACTCCTGCTTAATTTCAGGCTTCATTTACTTGAAATATATTTTTTTCATCCTTTCAGTTTAAGCCTATGTTTGTTTTGCGGTGGAGTGCATGTCTTGTCAGTCCCAAAAGGTTGAGATTTTCCAATTTTTTGATTGGAGAATTCAGACTATTAACATTCAGAGTTATTATTGAAAGATATATAGAAGTTCCTGATATTTTATTGATTTTATGAGTATTTGATTCTTCTTTGAACCTCATTTGCCTATCTACTCATCAAGTCAAATTTATTCTATCTTGTAATTTTCATGGTACATCTCTCTCCCTCTTCTGTGTGTAGAAATTTTTTAATTATGTTCTGCAATACCAGCTTAGTGGTCATTAGTTGCTTTACTTTTTGTTTATCAAGGAAGGATTTCATTTCTCCTTCATTACTGAAGGATAGCTTTATATGGTAATCTAGGTTGGCAGTTACTTTCTTTCAGGGCTTGAAATGCATCATTCTATGCCATCCTTATTTTTAAAGTTTCTGTAGAGAATTCTGCTGCTATTCTGGTTGAATTTTCCTTATAGCTGACATTGGGCTTCTCCCTCGCTTCTTACATTTATCATTCTTATAATCATTGTTTTAGAACCTTTGAGATTTCATTCAGTTCCCTATCATTATTTTACAATACTATGATGTTCTTGACCTTTGGAGGAGAATATTGCCTTTCTTTTTGGTATCACTTGTGTTTTTATATATCAATTTATACATCTGTTAAATTGGATATCTACTTTTCTACCTCACATAGGACAGAATGCAGATACCAATGATAAAATAACAAATTCAAAAATAAGCCCAATACTTAAATGTATTAAAAATATATACATTAACTACTACCCCAATAAGTTTATAAAGGAAAATAACTAGAATTCTTGTAGGAAAATCTAGGGGTTAAATCTTTAGGTATAGGTATTAATAATTAAGTTGTAAATACAAAAAGAAATGTGGAAATGAAAAGAGACAAGACATGGATGAGGCAAAAAAATAAATGTTGTGAAAGTATTGTACACATTTACATAAATAGAAAAATGAGACCTGTTGAAACTGTTTCAGAAATTGGGGAGAGGGGTTGAGGTAGAATGATAGAGAGGGTGAAATCAACTATGATTTACTGTAATAACTTTAATAAATGTCTCAATGTACCCCAAATATAATAACAATAATTTTTACAAAAGAAATATCACAAAGAAGAAAAGGAAAAAAATTGTGGCAGAGAAAATAGTATAATAGGTACAGATAAATATAAAATAGTCAAAAAAGAAGATAAAGACACAATAGTAGTAATGCTTGCCTTAAAAAACAAGAGTGAGTAAAAACAAAAATAAACAAACAGAAAACAAAAAAGTCAAAGACTATTTATATTTGTCTTTTTTTTTTTTGGAGAAGAGTAGCTTCCTCTCCACCCAGAGCTGCTTTTTTTTTTAAGTCTGAACAAATTACGCCAGAGGGTGTTGTTGGTTCTGAGATTTAGCTCAATGACATAGCAGTTGCTCCATGCTTGTAAAGCTCTAATCCAGAACCTCAGCACAAGAGGTAGAGAGAAAATATTATTTGAAAATTTCCCATCCTGGCCTTCAGGTTGTGACAAATCCTTATCTCCCTGTTTGCTCCAGACTCTATTGCCAATGGTATTGATTCAAGTCCGACTCATTACTGGACCCACGGCAATTTCTAAATATTCCAGGCCCACACCTACTCACAGGTAATTTTTCTCTTGACCCACATGTCTCCCAGGACAGTGACACTGTGTCATGCTCTGTGTATGCTGTCACGGTTCATGCCATGGCTCTGGGTTTTGGTTTGGGTGATTCCAATGTCACTTAGGTTGATACAGAGATTCCTAACTGATTTTCCATTCAACTTGTGTAAGACAGAACTAAGGCTATTGGTGAAGTTTTGCAGGTGGTCAGTGTCCTGGCTTTTAACTCTCAGCTTTGCCTCATAGGTGACTTTCCTATTGCTTCCTTACTGAGTCCCTGTGAGCCAGGATTCATGGAAGTTCTACACTAGCACTTTCTCCAGGATCAGCTTTGATTTACAACTTCAAAACCTCACTGAGAAGTTATTTTCTGGTTGTTTTCATCTGAGTTCTGGAGAAGCAAGAAGCTGCTTCTTGCTTCTTATCTACAATTTCTGCTCTCTATTTTATGTGTTTATTAGCTTAAAATGTTTTTTTGGTTTATTTAACATTTGGCATTTTCTTCATATAAGACCACAGATTCTCAGAATAGAGATAATTTTATTTTTTCTCTGTATTTTGAATTCCTTTCATATATTTTATTGCCTAATTCTTCTCACTAGAACTTTTAATAACATTTTAAATAGATATGGTCAAAGTCAGCATTCTTTTCTTTTTCCTGATTTTAAAGGGAAATCAGTTAGTCTGTTACTATTGGTTTTGATAGTAACAGTAGATTTTTCATACAATTAAGATGATCATGTGGAATATGTGGAATGGCTAGTGATGTGGCTCAATTAATAAACATCTGCCTATTGAGCATGAGATCATAGGTTCAAACCCCAGTGTTTCCAAAAAAAGAGATTATCATGTGGGTTTTCCTCCTTGTTTCTGTTAATGAGTTGTTTCACTGATTAATTTTCATAAGGTAACTCTGCTTATATTCAATGTAACTCTGCTTATATTTAAGGATGTCATAGTATATAATTCTTGCAATAAGCTACTGAATTCATTTTGGTAGTACATTTTTTCAATATCTTCACATCTATATCAAAATGAGATATGGGTCTGTATTTTTCTTGTGGTCTTTTTGTGAGGCTTTATTGCCAGTGCAATGCTAGGCACATAGATTCAGTTAAAGGGTAATTATTCTTGTCCTTACAATTTTGAAGAGTATTAGAACATATGGCATTAATGTTCTTTTACATATTTTGTACATTTCACCAGTGAAATGATCTGGTTCAGAATATTTTCCCAGTGTTTTTTATTCAGTGATTCTTTCTCCTTAATTGCTTTGTATTTGCTCAGCTTTTATTATTATTGTTATTTGAGAAAGGGTCTTTCTATGTATCACAAGCTGACTTCAATCTTGCCTTCCTCTTGCTTCTGCCTTCTGAGTTTTGGGATTAAAGGTGTGTAAAACCAAACCCATTCTAAATACATATAATTTATCTTTGTCTATTTGTAGTAAGGATGTGGGAAAAAAAGAGAAATGAGTCTGCATTTCTATAAGGTGACATGGGAGAAGAGATGCATAGCAAGGACATAAAACTTTAAAAAATCTAAATATGAAGAAAGTCACGTAGCACTGGGGGTAAAGTGGCCAATAGAGTTACATGCAACCATATATGGATTAAACCTTGCTTTTTGCTTCTGTGACTTGCTTGTAAGGGTATATAAGGTTAGACCCCTTTGTTCTTGGGGCTCAGAACTTGGATGTGAATCCACTGAGCTGCTTCCAGCATGCTAAAGAATATTGTTTCTTGAAAAGCTTTGTTGTCCCATGTCTCTGTTAGAGATTCCAGTAACATTTATCTTGGCTCATCCAGGATTCAGAGGAGACAATGTTTTCACCTCCTTTTCACCATGACTCAGCATCCCTATCTCATTGGGAAAGCATCCCACCAGGTTCCAGTGAACCTGTTGATTTGACAAAGGGATTCACCTCTCTTGGGATGCTGGAGAGTCTTGGTTGCACAAAGGAACCCAGTGAAGGCTCAGGAAACAATTGGGAGCCTCACCTGTCAGAATGGTAAAAACCCAGGTTCAAATAATAGGCTTGCCTTTGGGAGGCTGAAGGGGAGACTGATCACCTCCCAAAACACACCATAGTAACCCTGTGTGGGGTGATACCATGTCTCTCAGGTTTAGCAAGCAGAACAAAAGTGTGTTACACACACACACAAACACTCACTTTTCCTGGGAAAAAGTCACAACTGAGGTTAAGGGATGAATAACAAAAATTCAGTTCCAAAGTAGGAGACTCAAAAGAACAGATGTATCATCCACCAATCCACCAGATAGCCCTCTGGTTATGGTTTAAAAACATGTTTGTGTGTGTATGTGTGTGTGTGTGTGTGTGTGTGTGTGTGTGTGTGTCTGTGTGTTTGTACGTCAATCAATTTGTTCACAACATTAGGAAAAATTTCATTTGCTCTTGGAATGCTAACTCTTCTTATACACCCTTAAGTTGACCTTTTTTCTGGCAAGCTTAACTTATAAAACTTATGTGTGTGCGTGCATATGTATATGTGTGTGTGTATGTGTAAGCATCTTCAAAATGGTTCATAAACTGCTGTTATAAGGTTAATGGGATAGTTGACGTAACAAAAAATCAGAATATTTGTTTAAAAGATTTCTGTTATATACTGCTTAAGCTTTTTACATATGAATATGTAAAAATCTTAAGGATGGTTCTTATTATAGTCAATGTAAAAACTTGTTACTGTGTTCTACTGTTACTTTTAAGAAAACTAGTTTTCAAACTTACTGCAATTAGGTCTACCTAGGATGCAGGTATTCAGGGGCTCAGACCAGAGGGGGGAAAAGAAAAAAAAAGGGGAGGGTGAACAGCCTACAGCAGAAATCTTATAATTTGGGTAGTTAAAAAATGACCTTAGCCTGTTTCGTTCTGTCATAAATAAAATCTGGAATTTAATTCTCTCTTCTAATACATGGGTCTATTAAAAATGGGCTTTCTATAAATTGTTTTTATGCAAAAAATCATTTTAAGGTTGCTTTCTTTCTTGATTTTTTTTCATGCAAATATAAGGCTCTAAGTTGAAAGGGGTATGAGTTAATTTCAATAAGTAAAAAACATATATATAATGTATTAAAGATAAGTGTTTTAAAAATAAAAGGAAAAAAATACTTTAAAACAAAGATAAAGACAAACTCCCCCAGAAGAAGGTACAAAATAAGCTGTCATAAAGGTACAGAGAAAGTTGTCATAAAAAGATGGAGATTATAAATGCTTATGTATGCAATTAAGTTGACTAAAATCCACTTATATCAAAGGTTTTGTAAGGTTAAAATTTAATGTACTGACATTAAATTAAAACTATATTCTCTAAGCTCATATTATATTGTTCTTGATAACATTTACAAAAAACTGTTTTAAAGTGGGTTTTGTTTGGTCAAGATAACTGTCAGGAATTTTTGGTGCTACAGGTTAATCCACAAATTTATCAACACAATAAGAGTTTATTAAAATGCAGAGAGACAAGAGACAGATGAGCACAGGAGTGCTGCTACACTGATATGAGGATTGAGACAGATTTACTTATGTAAAGCAAAAGAAAAAAGAAAAAAAGCAATAACAAAGCCAAAGCACACCCTCCACATAGTATAAAAAAATTAAAAAAGAAACACTATACTGGAGGGCAAGACCTTCAATTTTTATTAAAGTCAACAGAGTGGAGTTGTTACTCCTACTCCTGCCACATGTCAAGTGGAGGGAATTTTTGGTCTGGGATGGCCATATTGGGCCTGTTATTTTAGGGGACTCCTTTGACTACAGGTTGGTTGGATCCTGCTGTATGTCATGAGCCATCTGTTAATGTCAACAATCTTGAATGTGAACCCTTATTAACATCTGAGCCATGTTTCTTGGCCATTAGGTTTCCTAACTCCACACTTAGTCCCCATAATTACTTAACTTTTCTTCTCTTGTGATTTTTGTCAGTGTTTATACTACTAAGGTAACTGAATCCCAGCTAAATAAAAGTTCATTTAAGAGTTAGTTTCCATAAAATTTTCTAGATAACCTCATGGTTAAACAACTGTTGTCTTGGGTGATTTTAATGCAATTAGTAACATATATGCATCTGTAACTGCTATTTGGGGTCACTGAAACTGTTCCTCACCCCCAAATTGATGAGAAATCTAAGGTTTTACTTCAGGAGCAACAACTAAACTAATATGTATACATAACCTCTACAGAGTTGTGATGCTATTGCTGGTTCCTGTATACTAAATATATTTATAAATACATTTTTCAAGTATATCAAACCTTCTAAAATACAAAACTTAGATAAACATGACAACAAAAAGTTAATGGTACTAATATATATTCTGTAAGTTATTAAATTGTCCATCAAAATTTTAAACAAGGCTCTTTTAAATTTTTGTCATTACAGTTCTAATCCTCCTGGGGCATTTACAATCAAGTCCATAAAAAATAACTCTAATAAGTACTTATGTGTCAGCCAGGTTAGCTTTTTAGACATCTGTTTTTGTTGGATTTTGTTTTGTATTGTCCTTGTCCAGAAGCCCACTGCCTAAGAGCCACTCCTTCTAAGCTTCTTTGTTGCTTAAATTTGGCCAAAAGTGTCTAGTAGCCACTGATTCCCACTTAATCTTCTCATAATTTCCCACTTGACTTGGGATGAGAACCAAAAAAACAAACAAAATCCAGGGAAAAACAAATCCTCACTATGAGGAAAAAAAATGACCAATTGAGAAAGATCTTTAGTCTACAGCCATACCACCCTGAAAACATTCAATCTTGTCTGGTCTCAGAAGCTAAGAAGAGTTGGGCCTGATTAGTACTTGGGTGGGAGAAAGATCTTCAGAGGATACTTCTCAGAGACAAGCAGTTTGGAGACAAGAAGGGAATGCCATCAAAGTTCAAATGGAGTCACTCACGCTAGATGTCTCAACAATAAACAAAGCCAAGAGGATAAAAGAAATGTTCTTATACATGTTTGTCTATCTGGAAGTAAAACCCTTCAGACACAAACTCATATTTTTTAGACAGGGTCATCTACTTAAATAGAGACAACCATTAAAACCCCATTAGAGAGGCCCTTTTGTTGTTATCTTATCTGTCCCCACTGCAATGGTACAACAGCCCTACTCTAGTCACTCTGGAAGCTGACTACTCTACACACAGTGGAAACTTTATCATGGGAAGCACCCCTGCTCTCCTCTACACACTTGAACTCTGACCTTTTGGGTTGGCACTTGTAAGATTTTACCATGTACTGAATATTATAGGAAAGAAATATTATAAGAAGAGAAAAATTTTGTTTTGATTCATAATTTTAGGGGTTATAGACAAGGTTTATTTGGACCCATTGCTTTTGCAACTGTGAAAAGGAAGTACATCATAGCAGGAGTGTTTGTCAGAAGAGGCTACTTATCTCATCACAACAGAAAAGTAAAAATATAGAAAGGGGAAGGAACAGGATCCCTAAATCTCCTTAAGCAACACAATCCCAATTATTTAACTCCCTTCAACTAGGCTATGCCTCAGAAGTATCCATCACTTCTCAATAATTATATAGATGAAGAACATACCTTAAATACTTAGTCATTTTGAGACCATTCAATACCCAAACTAGCAATTTTATGATAAATTTTATATGTCAGCTTTGCTGAGTCAACATGTCAAAATATCTCTTCAATTATTCTGGAATTTTCTGTGAAGTTTTTTATGAGTTTAATATTTTGCATTAAATAGAGTACTCTACATAATGTGGTTGGGCCACATACCATGATTAGAAGACCTTAATAGAAAAATAATGACCTTTCCTCAGGAAAAATAAATTATTCCAGAAAACTGCCTCTACACTCACACCACAACTCTACCCTAGGGTAATCAGTTGGCTATGGAGTGGTAGATTTGTTACATTAAATGAGTTCCATCATAAAAGAGGTGACATGATGCTGTTGCTGAAATAGACACATTCTGGATATTTATTTGATTACCTTTTATGTAGTAATTCTGCAAAATTATTGTCCATGGACTTACAGCTTGTGATAGTATCTGTTATGGTACTCCATACAAAATTGCTATGATAAAGCAACTTCACAGTAAAGAAATTCATCTGTGGGTCCATTTTAATGGAGTTCCTGATATTGCCATGTTGTCAAAAAACTGGAATGACAGAACCAAGGAATAGCCTTTAAGTCTCATTTAATTTGCCACCTAGGTGGCAATGTCTTGTAGGAGCTGGATAATGGTTCTCCAGGAAGCCATGTTCGCATTAAATAAATCAGCATTCAGTGTATGATACTATTTCTTCTGTATCTGGTAACCATAAATGGAGTCATCAAGGAGTGGAAATGACAATAGAGCTAACTATTATTAACTTCAGTTATCCAAAGGCAAATATGTTGTTTTCTCCATAACCTTAGTCTATGTTACATATAAATCCTTAAATACAAAGGAAATAATATATCTGCCACAGAATTTGAAGGTAGTATTACCCCATTGTTCTGTGTCCTGACCAAACTTGACTACCAAGGGAAATTAAGTTGATATTCAACAATGTAGGTGAAGAACAGTGTAATCTGAGTATAAGAGATCCCTTAAAGTGTCCCTTAGGATTACTATGTTATGGGCTTATGATAAATGGGAAAGTACAAATCCAATACAGGCAAGATTATTAATGGCTTAGACACTTCTGAAATTAATCTTTGGTTGATTCCCAAAGTACAAAATCAACAAACTAAAAGCAGTAACATTTCTATATATGAATAATGAAACATTCTGAAAAATAAATTAAGAGATTATAAATCAATATACAAGAGAGATACCTGCATACCTACCTTTACTGCAACTCTGTTCAAAATATCTAGCTGTGGAATCAGAGGAGGTGGCCCCAAAAAGGTGAATAAAGAAAATACGATATACATATATACTATGCCATAGAATATTATTCAGTCATAAAGATAAATGAAATTATGTTATTTGCAGGAAAATGAATGGAACTGGAGATCAACCTGTTGAAGGAGATTAATCAAATTCAAAAAGCCAAATATTACATGTTCTCACTTTTTTGTAGAACCTAGACCTAAATGATGATGGTAATCATAATAATAATGGGACATGGCTGTGAAAGTGGAGCAGTCTGAAGAGGGGGCATTGGGAAGGGGAGGAAGAAAAAGATTTTGAAATGTAAACAAGATCACAATATGTCATTATATAATATATATGTGTGTGTAATATATATGTGTATATGGTAACAACATAATGAAACTCACCAAACAGTTTGAAAAAGGAGAGAAAAAGGGGGCTCAGGAATATATAAACCAATTTGCTGGCCTTGTTCAAAGCACACTACATACATGTATGGAATTGCCACATGAAATCCCCTGTATTATTAATGTATGTTAATTCAGAAAATAATAAAATAATTATATAAAAACAAAACTTGTACTAGGAGCCTTATTTTGGTTTTTATTTTATTCTTTTGCAAATAGATATCTTCCATTTTAACATAGGTCCATGAAATTCACTAAGGAAATTTCATAGATGGATAAGGACAAATTGAAAAATAATAGATTTCAATGCAAAATATGTGTTGTACAGATTTTCAAAACTGAGTAAGAAAAAGAACAACCCAATTTAAACAGAACCATATGCATAGCCACAATACCGAAGAAAGTACAGATGCTCCTCAACTTACAATGGGAGTACTTCATAAGAAACTCCTTTTATAAGTTGAAAATTTCAAAAACAAAAACTGCAATTATGCATCTAAAGTGCTACAAATCACTGTTTAGTAGGACAGTACACTGTAAAGTTAGCCATTATTGACCTTTGTAATCATGTGGCTGTCTTTTAGTTGCACCTGTCTACTGCTGCCCAGCAACATAGGAAAGTATCATAACATATACTGCTATCCCATAAAAACATCAAAATTACCATTCCAAATATGGTTTCTTCTGAATGTGTATTATTTTTGGACTATGATAAAGTAAAAAAAATTATGTTGAACCATCATCAGTTGAAGACCATCTGTACATTAATAGCAATCAGTCACTTGAAATCATATTTGTTAGTCACGAGGAAAATCAAAATTAAAATCATAATAATATACCATTACACTTATAAGAATATCTTAAATGAAAACAACTAGCCATACTAAGTGTTGGCAATGATATAGGGGAATTAGAATGCTGATGTACAGCTTATGAAAATTTAAAATATTACAGCGACTTTGGAAAGCAGTTAGGCTGTCTCTTAAAAAGGTAAACAAAAGCTACTACTCATAGGTAAAGCATGATCTTACTATGTGTCAGGCTCTGGCTTCAATCCCCAGCACCATTAAAACCTTTTAAATAGTTAAACATACACTATAGAAAATGATGCAATAGTCAATTATTAAGTGATCATTAAAAAAATTAAATCACATCCCAATGGGTCATGGTGGTGTGTGCATATAGTCACAGTTCCTTGAAGTGTGTGTTAGGAGGTTCATTTGAGTACAAGAGTTTGAGCAGGCTGGACAACACAGCAAGATCCCCTCTAACAAAAAATAATTTAACCAATCTACATGTTCAGTGCAATCACTATCAAAATTCCAATGGCATTCTTCACAGAGATAGGAAAATTAATTCTGAAATACTTATGGAAACACAAAAGACCTCAAATAACCAAAGCAGTTCTGAGCAAAATGTACAATGCTAGAGTTATCACAAAACCTGACTTCAAACTGTACTCCAGAGCCATAACAATAAAAACAGTATGGTATTCGCTTAAAAACAGACATGATGACCAATGGAATAAAACAGAAGGCTCATTCTTAAATGCATGTAGATACAGCCAACTGATTTTTGGCAAAGGAGCCCAAAGCACACAATGGAGAAAATACAGCCTCTTTTACAGCCCACTGATTTTTGGCACAGGAGCTCAAAGCACACAATGGAGAAAAGACAACCTCTTAACAAATTTTGCTAGGAAAACTGAAAATCCACATGTAGAAGACTGAAACAAGATCCCTATCTCTCACTCTGTACCAAAATCAACTCAGTGGATTACGGACGTTAATATACGGCCTGAAACTTTGAAACAAGTACATGAAGTAGTTGGAAATACACTGGAGCACATGGGCATAGGAAGTGATTTCCTAAATATAAATCCAATGGCTCAGCAACTAAGAGAAAGAATGAACAAATGGGACTGCATCAAACCAAAAAGCTACCACATAGCAAAAGTAATAGTCACTAGACTCAAGAGACTGCCCAAAGAATGGGATAAAATCTTTGCTAGCTATTCATTCAATAAGGGACTAATATTCAGAATCTACAGGGAACAGAAAAATCTGAACCCTTGAAGAATCAACATACCAGTGAACAAATGGGCACATGAGTTACACAAGGAATTATCAAAGGAAGCGGTACAAATGCACAGTAAATGCATGAAGGAGTGTTCAACATTCCTGGTTATAAAAGATGCAAATCAAAACTTCACTAAGATTTCATCTCACCTCAGTTAGAATGGCCATATCCAAGGGCAATAACAACAGCAAATCCTAGCCAGGATATGGAGAAACAGGAACCGTTAAACACTGTTGATGGGAATGTAAATAAATTAGTGCAACCTTTATGGAAAGCAGTATGGAGATTCCTCAAAATTATAAAGACAGAACTGCCATATGATCCAGTGATACTGATAGCTCCTGGGTATATATGCAAAGTAATGTAATGCTTTATGAAATAGAGACCCCTATATACTGATGTTCATCACAACACTATTCACAATAGGCAAGCTTTGGAAACAAATCAAATACCCTACAACTAATGAATGAATCAATAAAATGTGTATATATACAATGGATATATATATATATACATAAATGTATATAAATGGAATATGACTCAGCCATAAAGAATAGTGATATGTGGTTTGAAGATAAATGGATGCAATTGGAGGACATCAGGTTAAGTGAAGTAAATTAGTCTCAGAAAGACAAAGGCCACACATTTTCTCTCATCATGGAACATAGATCTAAAAGAGTGACATATACAAAACAAGCATGTTCTTATACAATTCATATTTGGAACATATTTGTAATAGTGAAACTACTCTGTGGAACTTGGGGGAAGAATGAAAGGAAGAGAATGATAAAGCACCAACAATATTGTAAAACATAACATCTGTGAAGTTAGAGAATATAAGGATATGTGTTGAAAGCTGTTGGAAATAGAAGTTGGATGTAAATGTGCAAAGGAGAGCAATGGAAGGAGTTGAATGGACCAAAGTAAAGTATAACCACAGCAGGGATACACTGAGAAGCCCCTTTGAATATTGACTTAAATATTAATAATGAAAGACAGGACTGTTAAGTAGGTATTGTGATGGGGCCTACTTGTGCGAGGGAGGAGGATGAATGGGGATTAAGGTGATAGTATATGATTGATGGACTTCATATACTTATATGAAATATAACAAAGAAATCTCTTGCAATTGCTTTAAGTGGGGCAGGGTTGGGGTTGAGGGGGAGAGAGACAGTGGGGGTGATCTTACCAATGTGCATTTTAAGCCCATTTGGAATTGTCACAATGAATCCCTGTGTACAATGAGTATACTCTAATGAAAAATTTTTAAAAGAATTTAAGTACTTGTATCCATAAAATTCGTAGACATACATATAATAGTTTTATTTGAAGAAAGTACAAAGGTCGTGATGTTGTTGGACTTGGGTCACACACAAAGGGGAGAGTACATACAGGAAGAATGGGGATAGGTAGGAAACCCACAACTTGAAAGTGTTTGATGTCCCCACTGCAGAGGAGCTAATACAGTAACTTTATTTATTTTTTTTTCTTTTTTTTTCATTTTTCTTTTATTATTCATATGTGCATACAAGGCTTGGTTCATTTCTCCCCCCTGCCCCCACCCCCTCCCTTATCACCCACTCCGCCCCCTCCCTCTCCCCCCCCAATACCCAGCAGAAACTATTTTGACCTTATCTCTAATTTTGTTGTAGAGAGAGTATAAGCAATAATAGGAAGGGACAAGGGTTTTTGCTGGTTGAGATAAGGATAGCTATACAGGGCATTGACTCACATTGATTTCCTGTGCATGAGTGTTACCTTCTAGGTTAATTCTTTTTGATCTAACCTTTTCTCTAGTACTTGTTCCCCTTTTCCTATTGGCCTCAGTTGCTTTAAGGTATCTGCTTTGGTTTCTCTGCGTTAAGGACAACAAATGCTAGCTAGTTTTTTAGGTGTCTTACCTATCCTCACCCCTTCCTTGTGTGCTCTTGCTTTTATCATGTGCTCATAGTCCAATCCCATTGTTGTGTTTGCCCTTGATCTAATGTCCACATATGAGGGAGAACATACGATTTTTGGTCTTTTGGGCCAGGCTAACCTCACTCAGAATGATGTTCTCCAATTCCATCCATTTACCAGCCAATGATAAAATTTCGTTCTTCTTCATGGCTGCATAAAATTCCATTGTGTATAGATACCACAATTTCTTAATCCATTCGTCAGTGGTGGGGCATCTTGGCTGTTTCCATAACTTGGCTGTTGTGAATAGTGCCGCAATAAACATGGATGTGCAGGTGCCTCTGGAGTAACAGTCTTTTGGGTATGTCCCCAAGAGTGGTATTGCTGGTTCAAATGGTAGATCGATGTCCAGCTTTTTAAGTAGCCTCCAAATTTTTTTGCAGAGTGGTTGTACTAGTCTACATTCCCACCAACAGTGTAAGAGGGTTCCTTTGTCCCCGCATCCTCGCCAACACCTGTTGGTTGTGGTGTTGCTGATCATGGCTATTCCAACAGGGGTAAGGTGGAATCTTAGCATGGTTTTAATTTGCATTTCCTTTATTTCTAGAGATGGTGAGCATTTTTTCATGTGTTTTCTGGCCATTTGAATTTCTTCTTTTGAGAAAGTTCTGTTTAGTTCACTTGCCCATTTCTTTATTGGTTCATTAGTTTGGGGAGAATTTAGGTTTTTAAGTTCCCTGTATAGTCTGGTTATCAGTCCTTTGTCTGATGTATAGTTGGCAAATATTTTCACCCACTCTGTGGGTGTTCTCTTCAGTTTAGAGACCATTTCTTTTGATGAACAGAAGCTTTTTAGTTTTATGAGGTCCCATTTATCTATGCTATCTCTTAGTTGCTGTGCTGCTGGGGTTTCATTGAGAAAGTTCTTACCTATACCTACTAACTCCAGAGTATTACCTACTCTTTCTTGTATCAACTTAAGAGTTTGGGGTCTGATGTTAAGATCCTTGATCCATGTTGAGTTAATATTGGTATAGGGTGATATACATGGATCTAGTTTCAGTTTTTTGCAGACTGCTAACCAGTTTTCCCAGCAGTTTTTGTTGAAGAGGCTGCTATTTCTCCATCATATATTTTTAGCTCCTTTGTCAAAGATAAGTTGCTTATAGTTGTGTGGCTTCATATCTGGGTCCTCTATTCTGTCCCACTGGTTTTCATGTCTGTTTTTGTGCCAGTACCATGCTGTTTTTATTGTTATTGCTTTGTAATATAGTTTGAAGTCAGTTATTGTAATACCTCCTGCATTGTTCTTTTGACTGAGTATTGCCTTGGCTATTCGTGGCCTCTTGTGTTTCCATATAATTTTAACAGTAGATTTTTCAGTCTCTTTAATGAATGTCATTGGAATTTTGATGGGAATTTCATTAAACATGTAGATTACTTTGGGAGTATTGACATTTTTACAATGTTGATTCTACCAATCCATGAGCATGGGAGATCTCTCCACTTTCTATAGTCTTCCTCAATCTCTTTCTTCAGAAGTGTATAGTTTTCCTTGTAGAGGTCTTTCACATCTTTTGTTAGGTTTACACCTAGGTATTTGATTTTGTTTGAGGCTATTGTAAATGGAATTGTTTTCATACATTCTTTTTCAGTTTGCTCATTGTTAGTGTATAGAAATGCTAATGATTTTTCTATGTTGATTTTATATCCTGCTACCTTGCTATAGCTATTGATGATGTCTAGAAGCTTCTGAGTAGAGTTTTTTGGGTCTTTAAGGTATAGGATCATGATGTCTGCAAATAGGGATATTATGACAGTTTCTTTATCTATTTGTATTCCTTTTATTCCTTCTTCTTGCCTAATTGCTCTGGCTAGGAATTCCAGGACTATGTTGAATAGGAGTGGAGATAGTGGGCATCCTTGTCTGGTTCCTGATTTTAGAGGGAATGGTTTTAGTTTTTCTCCATTAAGTATAATGCTGGTTGTAGGTTTGTCATATATAGCCTTTATAATGTTGAAGAACTTTCCTTCTATTCCTAGTTTTCTTAGAGCTTTTATCATGACATGATGTTGGATCTTATCAAAGGCTTTTTCTGCATCTATTGAGATGATCAAGTGGTTTTTGTCTTTGCTTCTGTTAATGTGGTTTATTACGTTTATTGATTTTCATATGTTGAACCACCCCTGCATCCCTGGGATGAAGTCTACTTGGTCCTGGTGAATAATCTTTTTGATGTGTTGCTGAATTCGGTTTGCCATTATTTTGTTGAGGATTTTTGCATCAATGTTCATTAAGGAGATTGGCCTATAGTTCTCCTTTTTGGAGGTGTCTTTGCCTGGTTTGGGGATAAGTGTAATACTGGCTTCATAAAATGTGTTTGGCAGTTTTCCTTCCCTTTCTATTTCGTGGAACAGTTTAAGGAGGGTTGGTATCAGTTCTTCTTTAAAGGTCTGATAGAATTCAGCAGAGAATCCATCAGGTCCTGGACTTTTCTTTTTGGGGAGACTCTTGATTGCTGCTTCAATTTCATTTTGTGTTATAGGTCTATTCAGGTGATTAATTTCCTCTTGGTTCAGTTTTGGATGGTCATATGTATCTAGAAATCTGTCCATTTCTTTTAGATTTTCAAATTTATTTGAATATAGGTTCTCAAAGTAGTCTCTGATGATTTCCTGGACTTCCATGGTGTTTGTTGTTATCTCCCCTTTTGCATTCCTAATTCTACTAATTTGGGTTTTTTCTCTCCTCATTTTAGTCAGGTTTTCCAGAGGTCTATGGATCTTGTTTATTTTTTCAAAGAACCAACTTTTTGTTTCATTAATTCTTTGTATGTTATTTTTTGGTTTGTATTTCATTGATTTCAGCTCTTATTTTTATTATTTCTCTCCTTCTATTTGTTTTGGGATTTGCTTGTTCTTGTTTTTCTAGGAGTTTGAGATGTATCATTAGGTCATTGATTTGGGATCTTTCAATCTTTTTAATATATGTACTCATGGCTATAAACTTTCCTCTCAAGACTGCCTTAGCTGTGTCCCATAGGTTCCGGTAGGTTGTGTTTTCATTTTCATTGACTTCCAGGAACTTTTTAAGTTCCTCCTTTATTGTATCGATGATCCATTCTTCATTAAGTAATGAGTTATTTAGTTTCCAGCTGTTTGCATGGTTTTTATCTTTACTTTTGTTGTTGAGTTCTATTTTTACTGCATTGTCATCAGATAGTATGCATGGTATTATTTCTATTTTCTTATATTTGCTGAGGCTTGCTTTGTCCCCTAGGATATGATCTATTTTGGAGAAGGTTCCATGGGCTGCTGAGACGAATGTATATTGTGTAGAGGTTGGATGAAATGTTCTGTAGACATCTACTAGTTCCATTTGATCTATTGCATATTTTAGATCTTGGATTTCTTTATTGATTTTTTGTTTGGATGACCTATCTATTGATGATAATGGAGTGTTAACGTCTCCCACAACCACTGTGTTGGCGTTTATATATGCTTTTAGGTCTTTCAGGGTATGTTTGATGAAATTGGGTGCATTGAAATTGGGTGCATACAGATTGATGATTATTATTTCCTTTTGGTCTATTTCCCCTTTTATTAGTATGGAATGTCCTTCTTTATCTCATTTGATCGATGTAGGTTTGAAGTCTACTTTGTCAGAGATAAGTATTGCTACTCCTGCCTGTTTTCAAGGGCCATTGGCTTGGTAAATCTTCTTCCAGCCTTTCATCCTAAGCATATGCTTATTTCTGTCAGTGAGATGAGTCTCCTGTAAGCAACAAATTGTTGGATCTTCTTTTTTAATCCATTTTGTCAAATGGTGTCTTTTGATGGGTGAATTAAGTCCATTAACATTAAGCGTTAGTACTGATAGGTATGTGGTGATTCTTGCCATTTAGTTGTCTTAGTTGTTTGAAGATTTGATTGTGTGTACATAACTTGATGTTACTCTCTACTGTCTTGCTTTTTCTTATCCTGTGGTTTGGTGCTGCCTGCCTTTTCATGGTTAAGTTGGGTGTCACTTTCTGTGTGCAGGATCCCTTGAAGAATCTTTTGTAATGGTGGCTTTGTGGTCACATATTGTTTTAGTTTCTGCTCATCATGGAAGACTTTTATTGCTCCATCTATTTTGAATGATAGCTTTGCTGGGTAGAGTATCCTGGGGTTGAAGTTATTTTCATTCAGTGCCCGGAAGATCTCACCCCACGCTCTTCTTGCTTTTAAAGTTTCTGTTGAGAAGTCTGCTGTGATTTTGATGGGTTTACCTTTGTATGTTACTTGTTTTTTCTCTCTTACAGCCTTCAATATTCTTTCCTTAGTTTCTGAACTTGTTGTTTTAATGATGATATGTCGTGGAGTAGTTCTATTTTGATCTGGTCTGTTTGGTGTCCTGGAGGCCTCTTATATCTGTATGGGAATATCTTTCTCTAGATTTGGGAAATTTTCCGTTATTATTTTGTTGAATATATTACGCATTCCCTTCACTTGCACCTCTTCTCCTTCTTCGATGCCCATGATTCTCAAGTTTGGTCTTTTGATGGAGTCAGTGAGTTCTTCCATTTTCTTTTCACAGGTCTTGAGTTGTTTAATTAATAGTTCTTTGGTTTTTCCTTTAATTACCATTTCATCTTCAAGTTCTGAGATTCTGTCTTCTGTTTGTTCTATTCTGCTGGATTGGCCTTCCGTTTTGTTTTGCAGTTCTGTTTCGTTCTTTTTTCTGAGGTTTTCCATATCCTGGCAGTTTTCTTCTTTAATGTTGTCTATTTTTGTCCTGAGTTCATTTATCCATTTATTCATTGTGTTCTCTCTTTCACTTTGGTGTTTATACAGTGCTTCTATGGTTTCCTTTATTTCTTCTTTTGCTTTTTCAAATTCTCTATTTTTATTGTCTTGGAATTTCTTGAGTGTCTCCTGTACATTTTGGTTGACCCTATCCAGTATCATCTCTATAAAATTCTCATTGAGTACTTGTAGTATGTATTCTTTTAAATTATTCTTGTGGGCTTCATCGGGTCCTTTGGCATAGTTTATCTCCATTTTGTTGGAGTCTGGATCTGTGTTTCTGTTCTCTTCATTCCCCTCTGGTTCCTGTACTAATTTTTTGCTGTGAGGAAACTGGTTTCCCTATTTTTTCTGTCTTCCCATCATTGTCCTGGGTGTTGTTACTGTCCCTGTACTGTGTGCAATTAAGTATTTTCTAGCTTGTAATAATAACAACGGTAATATTTAGAATGGAAGGGTGAGCTGAGATGGAAAGCAAGAAGTTAAAGAAAAGGGGAAAACAAATATACAGACAAGAGGGAGAAAGCAGAACAAGGTATCAGACAAGAGAGTTTCAAAGGTATAAACAGGGAGTGTTAGTGTACTAATCGACAGTAAGCTGAACAGACATTAGAGAGACAGAGAGAGGATTGAAAATCAAAGATAAAAAAATAAAAAATAAGTAAATGAAAGAAATATCTATATATAAAAATGAATTAAAATAAAATGGAAAATAGAAAATTAAAAAAAAAAAACTTCCAAGTTTATATGCAATGCAGTTTCAGTCTTAATAATTTGGGTGTCCGTCTCAATCTCCAGTCCTGGAGTTGGTGCCTCAGATGTTGTTCTGTAGTTGTCTCATCAAAGGGGATGCATAAAGTAGAACAAAACTACACACCTCACTCACACACACACACACACACACACACACACACACACACACCAAAAAAAAAAAAAAACCTCACCAAGTGTCCCAAGTTCAAATGCAATATAGTTTCAGTAAGTTTTTCAGCTTGCAGGTGTAATTCGGTTGTTCCTTCATCAAAGGTAGGGAGAAAAAGAAAAAAAAGCGTCTGGAGACAGTTCCTAGAGTGGTATTTGCAGCTGTGGCTTGCCTGCCTGCTGCTCTCAGCCTGTAGCTGGTGGCATTATTTATGCAGATCTCTGGGGTGAGCTAGCACTCACCTGGTCCCACAGGCTTTGTTTGCGCAGAGTTCTCTTCTACAGGCTTTCCCCTTTCCAAGCACTGGGAAAAGTGACACTGCCCCCGCATTGTTAGGCCTGCGTGTTTATTTACAGCTCATGTGGGAGGTGGGTCTTCCCCCCTCTCCTCTGAAGTTTTCCTCCCACTGCCACTTTCAGAAGCTTTCCTGCTCCTGCTTACTGGGCGGTGCTGCTGCTCCTGCCAGCCACCATGTTTATTTACAGTTCACGTGGGAAGTGGGTCTTTCCTCCTCTCCTGTGGAGTTTTCCTCCCTCCTACACTCTCACAAGCTTCCCTGCTCCTGGTTGCTGGGTGCGCGCCCCGCTCCCGCCAGAGGCTCTCCGGCCTGCCCGGCTTGCTTATTTACAGTCTGGGAAAGATTCCCTTCCCCCAATCTTCAGCGCTCAGGGCGCCCCACCCTCTTTCCAGCGTGTCTTAACTATTCTTATTGCTTATTACTCAGTTTTTCTTTTTTTCCCGGGTGGAGGTAAGTCTGTCCAGGGGGCTATGCTGCTCTGGCCCAGGCTTGTCTGTGGGGGTATCGCAGTACCGTGAAGCTCACCTGGTCCGTGTCTTCCCAAGCCGTATGGGCGCCGGCCACTGGCGTGAAGTGGAGATTCTCTGCACCAGCTGGAGATGTGGAGGGGTCAAAGTTATGCCTTTTCTCAGTGATTATGCCTGCAATGTGTGTCTCCAGTATCTCTCCAAGATTTCACTATAGGAGGGTCGCTTTCTGCTTCCTACCTCTAGCTGCCATCTTGGAATCCCCCCATACAGTAACTTTAAAGTGATAGAAGTCAATATGGGAAGGCGACCAGGAAGTAGTGAAGAGGTCAGGTAGAGGTTAATCAATTCTGGCTGTAATACATTTGTGCATGATAGCAATGCTAAGAATCTCTCCATATAGATATCCTTATCTCAACTAGCAAAAACTGTACATCTTTCGTATTATTGCTTATATCTTCTCTTCAACAAAATTGGAGAGGGACAGGAGGGAGAAATGGCCCAAATAATGTATGCACATATAAATATATGAATAAAGAATAAATAAATAAAAAGAAAAGAAGTACAAAGTTTGAAATTGTTCAAATATCTATCAATAAATGAAAAGATAAAATTGTGAGATATCTATATCATGCAATGATACTCAACACTAAAAAGAAATGATTTTTTTTTCCTGTGCTGAGAGTGCAACCCATGATTTTACATAGTTGCATACTCTAGGCAGGTGCAGGTGCTCTACCACTGAGCTATATTTCAAGTACAAGAAATGAACTTTTGATAAATGAAACAAGCTTGGATGAATTGCAAAATCATTATGGTGAGTAAAATGAAAGAACCCAAAGATGAGTTCAGACTACACGATTCCACATATATAATATGCAAACCAATTTATAGTCATATGAAGATGATTATTGATTGCCTAGGAGTGTAGAATGCAGGGATGTACTGTGATAAAGGATTTCAAAGAAGTACAGGTGAATTTTTTAGGGGTGGATAATTTGGTCACTATACTAATTTTGTGATGATTTCATCTGTGTATATATATATATATATGAAAACTTTAAAAATTGTACATTTTAAATGATTTCATTTGTTAAAAGCCAAATTATAACATAATAAATCTGTCAAAAAGAAAGCAATACCATCCACAATAACTGAAAAATATAATACTCAGTAATAAATGTAACCAATTAAATGAAAGATATCTGCCATGCAAACTAAAACACTGGTGAAAGAAATCAGAGAGAACAAAAGTTTGAAAAGATATCTTGTGCTCATTGTTGGAAGGATACATATTGATTAAATTACCTTAATACCCAAAGTGGTCTATAGATTCAATGCAATTCCCATGGAAATATCAATGAATTTCCTTACAAAAATAGAAAATAAAATGCTAAAAGTTATATGAAACAACAGAAGACCTTGCATAGCCAAAGCTACCCTAAGGAAAAACAAACCAAGAATTACAAACATCACTTATCTGAGATCAATGTGTTCTACAAACAAAACAGCATGGTACTGGCATGAAAACAGGTGTTTAGACCAATGAAAATAGAGAACTCAGAAATTAATCTACATTCATACATCCAACCATATTTTGAGAAAGTCACCAATAACATAATAGTGGTGAAAAGAGTCTTTTTAATAAAATGGTGCTTACAAAAGTAGGTATACATATGAAGAAGAATGAAACCACATACTTTCCTCTCACTTTATACAAAATAGCTCAAAATAAATCAGATTTTATAAAACTCAAAATTATTGTAAAAAATATAAGGAAATACATCAACAGAATTGTATGAGCAATATATTTTTTAGATAGGGTACCAAAAGCATTCATGACAAATGTAAAAGTAGACAAATGGGGTTACCTCCAAGTAAGAAGCTTTTGCAAAGCAAAGAAAATAATCAACCACATTAAGAGACAACTTAACAGAATGGTAGAAAATATTGGCAAACTATTCATCCAACAAATGGATGATGTGAAGACAATATAAACAACCCTAAAGCTGAACACCAAAAAGGTATTAATCCAGCTAAAATTTATCTAATGATCTGAATGGACACTTTTCAAAGAAAGATAAACATGACCAAGTATATCAAAATTTCTCAATGCGTTAATTATCAAAGAAATGCAAAACAAAATCACAATAATATATCCTCACCTCAATTAGGATGGCTATCTTTAAGAAAAAATTAATAAATACTAAGGAGTATTAGAAGAATGTAGAACTTTTGTAAACTGTTTGTAAATCAGCAAAGGTGTTGTGGAAAACAGTGTAGAGATTCCTTAAAAAAATAAAGATAGAACTACAATTTGATGCTACTAATCCGCTACTGAGTACATATTTAAAGCAGGTTAGATTATTATATCAAACAGATGCTTGTACTACCGTATTTTTTATAGTATTGATCACAATAGCTAAAACAGAATCAGCATAGTTGGCCATCAGTGGATGAAGAATATGTGGTATGCATACAAAATAGAATATTATTTAGCAATAAAAATAATGAACTTTATCATCTGCAGCAGCATGCATGGAGCTGTGGGTCTGTGTGCTAAACAAAATTGGTCTGACATAGAAATACAAATACAACATGTTCTAATTCATTTGTGTTTGAAATAAAATATTTTATCTTATAGAAGAACAGAATGGAATAATGGTCACTAGAGCTTGGGAAGTGTGAGGAGGAAGGAACAAAGTACACAAAGAAGTTAAATAAAGGGTAACAAAAGACAATTGTAAAGGAGGAATTAGTTCTGATTTTCTATAGCATAGTAGAGCAGCAATTGGTTAAAACAATCCTTGATATATATCAAAATTACCAGAAAAGTACAAAATTCCTAACACATAAAAAGAATATTTGAAAAGGGAGGATCCAAGATGGTGGCTAGGGTAGAGAATCAGAAATCCTAGGCTCCATGACTCTAGAAATGATAAGTTGGAGCTAACACTTGGGTAATTCTGACTGCTTCTAGTCAAAATAATTACTGCCATCATATTAGGTTCCCATAAAATTCAAAGATTGACCCTTAAATCAGCCTTTAATTCCACCTAACTGCTGCGAAAATCCCACACCACACAGCCAGCAAGGTGTGTGCAGCCCTGGGAAAAAAGCCCCCTGGCTGTTTCTCTTTTATCCTTTTGTTTTTTTTTTCTTTTCCCAATAAACAGAAGACAGAGCCATCAATTAGGATTGAATTCTGTGACATCCTGGACCCCTAACCTGTGGAAAATCTCCCTGCACCACATTATTTCTTCCTACCATAAAGTTCCAAAGCTGCTTGCATGAATCTGCAGAATGAACAGGTGAGCATCACACACCACCCACAACTCTCCTACCCATGCCCTAGGTACATAATCCAGCACATCTCCTGAACAGACTGAACTCCCTCCATAACAGCACATCAGTCCAGCTAACAAGTAAGTCAGTCACAACACAAAAATTAAATGATGGTAAAGAAAACAGACAATTAAAACCACCAACTAGCCTAGGAAGAACATAGTTGCACATTAGAAAGTGGAGCAATGGGAAGAAGAAGAAGGGATGGAAACCTCAGTCCTCAAAAAATAATTCTATAGAGGATTCAGTGGGAAATGAAGAAAAGAAAGTAATGTTTGAAGAGATGGAAAAGCCTTGTATCCTGCTTTAATTATTATACATTTTACATGATTTGATAATCATAATGCACTTCATAAAGTTTACAGAAATTAGGGCTAAATAAAATTCAATTTCTGAAAAAAAGGTGAATGGATAAACAAGATGTAATTTACATATTCTACACAGATCTCCAGGAATACTATCTAGCCAGAAATGTAATCAAGTTCTCGTACATCATGAAAAATGGATGAACTTTGAAAATAGTAAATTAATTGTGATAAGATGACTCAAAGAAACACATATTATATAACTACAGTCTTATTAAATATATAGTATTGGAAATTTTTATTCTAGGTAAGAGTTAATGAGATAGTTTTAATCATATCAGAATACATACTTATGTCAAAACTTACCATTGTACACCATAAATGCAAATAATTCCTATTTATAGTGCAATAAAGTGATTTAAAAAAGCATATACTCTGGAATACGAATTTATATATTTGATGTTTTGATACAAAGTTGGGCAGAATGTTAACAAGAGCTAAAAGACAAGAGATAGGGAAAGTTGTTGCTTAATGGTAACAAAGTTTCTGTTTAAGTTAATGGAAAATTTTGCAAATAGATAGTGTTGGTGACTGCAATGTATTGCCCATGTGATTCATACTATTGAATTTTAAACTTAAAATGCCATATTTGAAGTCTTGCATATTTTACTACAATAAAAATTTTTAGAATGAGGTTTTAATTTTTCACACTCCTCCTTTGGATACAAAATAAAAATTTTCTTTCTTCAACTCAACCTAGATTAGCACAAATATTCTGTATTAACTGTTTTTTTTTCCATTTTCGTTAGGATATATTTGTTGCACAGGAGAACTTCATTGTGACAATTCCAAATACCCTTACATTTTACATTCGTTGGATCACTCCCCACTTCTTCCCCTAACGCTGTCACCACAAGCTTAGAGCAATTGAAAGAGGTTTCATCATTCTATTACATATATGAAGCCCCTCAACCATATTCCGTCACATTTATCTCCTCCATTCGCTCTCCCCATCCTACAAGTAACCCCAACACTGTTCTTATTTTATAGTCCACTCTTTCGTTATTAATTCCAAAGGATATGAATGACCTGTAAATGAAAAACTATAAACCACTGAAGAAATCAAAAAAGACTACAGACGATGGAAGGATCTCCCATCCTCATGTACTGGTAGAATCAACATAGTAAAAATGACTATTTGACCAAAGCAATCTAGATGTTCCACACAATTCCCATCAAAATGCCGATGCATTCATCATCCATTGAAAAATAAACCCTAGTTCCTGTTCTCCTTTTCCTATTGGCCTCAGTTGCTTTTAAGGTATCTGCTTTAGTTTCTCTGCGTTAAAGGGAACAAATGCTAGCTAATTTTTTAGAACTAGAGAAAAGGTTAGATCAAAAAGAATTAACCTAGAAGGAAATCAATGTGAGTCAATGCCCTGTATAGCTATCCTTATCTCAACCAGCAAAAACCCTTGTTCCTTCCTATTTTTGCTTATACTCTCTCTACAACAAAATTAGAAATAAGGGCAAAATAGTTTCTGCTGGGTATTGGGGGGGGTGGGGGGGAGAGGGAGGGTGCAGAGTGGGTGGTAAGGGAGGGGGTGGGGGCAGGGGGGAGAAATGACCCAAGCCTTGTATGCACAAATGAATAATAAAAGAAAAAAAAAGAAAAATAAACCCTAAAGTTCATCTGGAAGCACAAAAGACTGCGAATAGCCTTGGCAATGTAGAACAATTAGAGCAACACTGGAGGTATCACAATAACTGACCTCAAACTATACTACATAGCTGTAGCAATAAAAACAGCATGGTTCTGACACAAAAAGCAGATGTGAAGACCAGTGAAACAGAATAGAACACCCAGATATGAATCCATCCAGCTATCCCCACCTGATTTTTGACAAAGGCACCAAAAACATTCAATGGATGACAGCCTCTTCATCTTTTTTTGTCCTTGTCTTTATGTTTATAGCCATTCTAATTGGTGTAAGATAAAAATATCATTGTGGTTTTAATTTGGATTTTCCTATTGATTAACATATTTGAGCATTTAAAATATTCCTTTGGCTATTTGTATTTTTAGATTTGAAAATGTCAACTCAAACTTTTGTCCACTTTTAAATTTTTAATTGATACGTAGGACATAAAAGTTGTACATGTCAATGATTACAAAACAATATTCCATACATGTATATATTGCATAATGTTTAAATCTTGTTAAACATATCTATCTCTTCACACATGTATAACTTATTTATGGTTAAATACTTTCAAAATCCTTTCTTCTAGCTTTCAGAAAAATACAATACATTATTACCTATAGTTTCCCTACTGTTTAGTAGTACTTGAGAGATTTCCACAGTTTTGAGTCACATTGTATTCTTACTATTCACTTGAGTTTCCTTGAAATTTCAAATATTAAACCCTTATCATATGCATGCAAACATTTTCTATGATTGCATGAGTTTTCCTTTTCTCTGATGATTAATTGCATGTGCAAAACCTTTTCATTTTCATCCAATGTTGTTTTTCTATTTTTGCTCTTTTTGCTTGTGCTTCTGGGGTTATATTAGAAAGCCTTTGCAAACACAACATATTTATTTTAGCTCCACAATTTCTGTGTTCTTATATTTTGGTTCTAACTCTTTGTTTAGCTTGTAATTTTATTTACTTTATTCTTTTCCTGATATTATTTACTCATATATATGTTCTCTTATAGGATACTGATCTTCTCATTTTCCGTTAGGTTTCATCTTTAATTGAGAATAATAATTTTAAATGCTTCTAAGTTATAATGTAATGTTTAAGTACATGTGTACAATGAAGAATAATCATGATAACTATAATTGAAGATCACTTCAATTATTTATCTGTTATGTTTCATGATATTATTTAAATACTTTTAAATTAATTAGTGTATATCAACTGTACAAAATAACACTTTTCCTTTATTGTGCTGAGTGGGGGCACACTGTGGCATTTACAAAAGTGCTTACAATGTATTAAATTGTCATATTTTCATACATGCAAAAATATGCTTTGATCATATTCACCACCTATTACCATGTCTTATACTCCTTCTGACACCGCAGACCATTTGTTTTCCCTAATAGCTGTACTTCATGTGCTTATTTTGCTTACTCTAGATTCCATATATGAGAGAAAGACAATACTTTTCTTTTTGAGTGTGGCTTAACTCTCCTAAGATGATGATTTCCGGTTCTATTCATTTTCCTGTAAGTAGCATGATTTTTCTTTATGGTAGAATATTAGTCCCACATATATATATATATATACATATATATATACATATATATATATATATACATATATATATACATATACATATATATATACATATACATATATATATATATATATATACATATATATATATATATATATATATATACTATATGTTTCTTAATCCATTCATCTACTGATGGGCACCTAGGTAGACTCAACAAATAGGCTTTTATGAATATTGCCATAAACATTAGTATGTACACATTTCTACTGAAAGCTGATGTTAATTCCTTTTGGTATCCAAAGGTGGTGTGGATCATATAGTGGATATATTTTTAGTATTTGAGAAACTTCCAAACTTATTTTCACCATAGTACACTAACTTACTTTTCAACCAGCAGTGTGAAAGGGTTCCACTTTCTCTGCATCCTTTTCAGCATTTCTTCTTGTTTGTTTTCTTGATGATTGCCATTCATATTAGGGTGAGATGGAATCTCAATGTAATTTTGATTGGCATTTACCTGATGATTAATGATTTTGAACACCTTTCAATGTATTTATTGACCATTTGTACTTCCTCTCTAGAAAACTGCCTAGTCAGTTCATTTATTGAATTATTTATTGGATTACATGCCCCTTTAGTGTTTAATTTTTGAGTTCATTATGTATTCAATATGTTAAGCTGGCAAAGTTTTTTTTCTATTATCTAGGCTGTCTCTCTGTCCTGTTAATTGTGTCTTTTGCTGTATACATTTTTTAAATGTAATGCAATCTCATTTGTCAATACTTGCTATTATTTCTTGAGCTCCTATAATCCTATTCAATAATTGTGTCCTCTGCCTATATCCTGAAGTGTTTCCTCTGTTTTATTCTAGAAGTTTCTAAATTCGAGGTCTTAGGTTGATTTCTCTGATCCACTTTGAGCTGACTCCTTCACAAGATAAGTGAGGTATCTAGTTTCAGAGTTCTACATGTGTATTTCCATTTTTCCCAGGACCACTTGTTAAATAGCCTGCCTTTTCTCCAGCACAAGTTTCTTGGCATTCTTTTTGACAGTCAGATGGCTGAACTTGTCTGGGATTATTTCTGGTTTTCTATTGACTAAATTCTTTCTTTTTGTGCCAGTACCATGATATTTTATTTCTACAGCTTTAGAATATAATTATAACTTGGGTATTGTGATACTTCCAGCATTTTTCTTTTAGTAAAGCTTGATTTGGCAATTCAGGGTTTTTTGCTCTTCCATATGAATTTAAGAATTCTTTGTTTATGGTTCTTTGAGTAATGTCATTGGAATTTTGAAACACATTACGTGGAAGATGTACATTTCTTTCAATAATATGGCTATTTTAACATTATTAACTCTGCAGATCCCTGAACGTGGAAGGTCTCTTCATACCCTGATATCTTTTTCAATTTCTTTCATTTCTTCAGTCTTTTCATTATAGAGGTCTTTCACATACTTGGTTAGATGTATGCCTAATTATTTCTGAGGCTATTGTGAAAGGGATTGTTTTCCTGATTATATTATCATCAAATCATTTATAGGTGCCTAAAAATGTCCCTTGTTTTACATGTTAATTTTGTATCCTACCACTTGGGTGAAAATGTTCATCAAATCTAATAGTCTTCTGGATGAGAGTTTAGTCTTTTATGTACAGGATCTTGTCATGTGCAAACAGGGATAATTTGACTTCTTACTTTCCTATTTGTGTCTCTTTTTTTCCCCTCTTAGCACTTTAAGATTTAAGGTACTGTTTTGAATAAGAGTGTTGAGAAATCTTATCCTTCTCACTGATTTCAGAGAAAATTCTTTCCATATTCCACATTTGATATTATGGTTATAGTTTCATCATGTATAAAATTTATAGTATTTTTTATGTTCCTTCTATTCCTGCTTCATAAGGGCTATTATAATAACAGATGTTGAATTTTTCAAGGTTTTTTTCTGCATTTATTGGGATGATCATGTGATATTTGAACTTGGTTCTTTCCATGTACCATTTTCCATTTATTGATTTGTGTATTTTGATTCATCCTTGCATAAGTGGAATAAAACCAAATTGAATTTGGTGTATGATATTTTAATGGGATTTTTAATTACATTTGCAAATATTTTATTGAGGATTTTTGTATTTACATTCATAAAGCAAATTGGTTTATAGCATTCTTTTATTATTATGTCCTCAGGTGGTTTGATATTGGGTAATACTGTCTTATAGAATGAACTTGAAAGTATTATTTCCCTTTCTATTTCATGGAGTATTTTCAGGAGATTTTGAGTTAGTTCTTATTTAAAAGTCTGGTAGAATTCATGTTTTAGATTTTGGGGGAAGGGTGATACTGCTTCAATCACTTTGCTTGTTATTTATCTGTATAGGTATTTTCTATCTTCTTGGTTCATTTCTAGCAAGTCTTATGTGCCTAGGTATTCATCTATTTCTTCTAAATTTTATGATTTATTATAATATTGCTTTTTAAAATATTCCTTAATCACTCTTTGGATTTCAGTAACATGTGTTATAATATTCTCCTTTGACTTCTAAATTTATTAATGTGTGTCTATTTTCCCTTCCTTTGATTTATTTGTGTGAGGGTGTGTAAATCTTACTTATTTATTCAAAGAGCCAATTCTGTTTCATTGACTTTTGATATTAATACTTTGCTTTATATTTCATTAGGTTTAGCTCTTATCTTTACTATTTCTGTCCTTCTTATTTTGGGATTGACTTTTTCTTGAGGTGCAACATCAAGCTATTAGTTTTAAATGTAGTCACTCATGACTATAAACTTCCCATTTAGAACTGTCTTTGAGGTATCACACAGATTCTGGTAAGTGGTGTTTTCATGTTCATTTGATTCTAGGATAGTTTTAATTTGTCTCATGATTTCTTCAATGACCTACTGGTTATCCAAATTGTATTATTTAATCTCTATGTGTTTCTGTGATTTCTGTACCTTGTCATGTTCACTTATTATTTTATTCAGTTATCACATAATAAGATGCAAAAAATTGTTTAGTTTTTATTAATATTTGTTTTATTGCCCAACTGTAGTCTATTTTGGAGAAAGTTCCATAGGCTTCTGTGCTGAGGAGAATGTGTATTCTGCACCTGGTGGATGGGGTATTCTGAAGATATCTGTCAAGTCCTTTCAGTCATTGGTGCACTTTAACTTTAAGTATCTTTGTTAAAAGATTGGCCGAATGACCTATTTGTTGATAAGAGTGGTGTACACTTTGATGTTGCTGGGTTTTTAATTCATGGCCTTGCACTTTCTAGGAAAGCACTATGCCATATGAGCCATGCTTCCAATTCTTTTTGCTTTTCAGTTTATTGTTTAGATACGGTATTGTGATTTTTCTCAGGGCCAGCCTGGACCATGATTCACCTACATACAGCATCCCACCTAGTTATAACCATAGGCATGAGAATACCACACCTGGTTTATTTGTTGAGATGGTGTCTTGCAAGATTTTTGCCCAGGTTAGCCTCAAACCACGATGCTCCCTATCCCTGCTTCCTGAATAGCTGGTATTATAGACATGAGTACACATGTCTGTCGAGTAATGGGATATTGAAATGTACTACTATTATTATATCTTGGGCTATCTGCTCCTTTGTGTCATCTACTGTTTTGCCTGTGAAATGGATACAACAATATTCAGTGCATATATGTTCACAATCATTACATCCTGTGGTTTTCTTTATCTCTTCTAATTTTTGACTTGAAGTGTACTTTCTCAGATATGAGTATAGGTACTCCTGCTTCTTTTCAAATTTCATTGAGTTGTTATATCATTTTCTATCTTTTCACTCCCAGTTTTGCATTTCTTTGAAAATTAGTTGAGTTTATTGCAGATAAAAAAGTAAATCAGTCAAATTAAGTCTTTCAGTTGGAAAATTAAGGCTATTTACATTTATGGTTATTATTTAAAGATAATGTATTAATTCTGGCTTCTTGATTTTCTTTTCTCGTTGTTTTCTGTGTTCTTTTCTTTATCTCCTATCTTGAAATTTCTGGTTTATTGAGTTAATAATGGTTGATTTTTTCCTAATTCTCACTTGTTGGTCTGTTCCTCGAGTGTGGTTTATTCTGTCCTAATATCTTATGAATGCAAATATCTTTCTTCCTTTTCTCTTTTCAATGTCAATTTAAACATCTTTTACAAAGGTGGCTTGCTGGTTAAGGATGTCTTTAATTTATGATTTTCATGGAAGACATTTTTTCTTCTATATTAAAATAGAATTTTGCTGCAGGTTGTTATCTTAGTTCACAGGGCTTGATAAATTTCATTTATTGAAATATGTCATTCCATAATCTAGACTTTAGGATTCTTCTGAGTAGTCCGTAGTTAACCTGATAGGTTTGCTTTTGTAAGCATATTGGTGCTACTTTTTTTTTACAGATTTACTTTTTTCACTATTTTGTTCTTTTACTATTTAACTGTAATATGAAATGGACAGCTTATTTCTGAATTATATCTATTTTAGCTTTTAAATGTCTCCTATACCGGGATGTCCACATCTTTTCTAGATTTGGTTAAATTTTTAATATTATTTAAATGAAAAAGTTTCTCTATCTTTAGTCAACTTATTTGCTACATCTTTGGTGACAAAAATTCATAATTGTGGCTGCTTAATCCTGTGTCAGATGTCTTGAATGTTGTGAGTGTAAGTGAATTTTCTTTATTACTATCTGAATGTAATTATTCATCAATCTTGTCTTCAAGCTCTGATCTTTCATCTCTTCTAGTCTATTGGTGGTGCTTTGTGCTGAGATTTTGTTATGTTTATTGAGTTTTTCATTCCCAAGAGTTCCATTTGTCTTTTGTCCCAAAATTTCTATCTCCTTAAGTTTTTATTCAACCATGTTTTATCTTCCTTACTTAACCCCTATGATTACTTCTATGACCTTTGAAGTCATTGATAACATTTTATGTTTGATGTTTTAATTTTTTATCTGGTATTTGATCTGCTTTGATTTCTTTGGTTTCAGTTATTAAAGAGCTATGAACTTTTCACTGAATTATGTTGCATTGCCTTTTGTATTTCTTAAGCTTCAATATTATATGTGCATTTCTGGAGAAGGGTTATCTTTTCTACTTCTATTTGAATGTTTTCTTTATAAACAATCTTCTCTTAAATACTCAATTCTCAATGCAAGCTATGGTAACAGCATCAACACTAAAACAAACCTTATATATCATTACAGTACAATACAATTGTAAATATCCACTTTACCCCAATAACAATATAACAGAAAGGGGTAAATATAATGTAGATTAAATTTAAGAATTTTAAAGTTAATAAAGGAAAAGCAGTGTTTATTATATAATAAAAATGTGTGAGTGGGAAACGGGAAATGAAAGAAGGAAAATAGCAAAGGAAGGATAAATATGAGATATATGTATGAGCAAACTAGTGAAAAAAACAATACAAATTTAAAACAAAAAAACAAAATTATTTTTTTCCTTTCTGAATAGGAGATATTTCTTTTCTAGGCTTGTGATGCTAAAGTTTATCAGACATAGGGGCAGTGGAAATTGTACATTCTCAGACCTAGTCCTCCAGGGCCAAACAGATCTGGCAGAGTGGAGATTGAACTCTGTCTTACTTGCCCACTTGGCATCAAATACAATATTTGGAACAGGGCTGTATTCATTCCACTGTGTTCTGTGTGAAAGCCCAATATTCAGTAGCAGCAGTAGCTGTGCATGATGCTCCCTTTTCACACAAAACTCTATTCTGCTAAGATTGTGGGGTTTTTTTGCATCCAGGTACTCTGGAAGTGAGCCAGTGGGCCCTATCTAAGCCAGAATAGTTGCAGAATGTCCTCTAAATATCTCTAGGCCTATTAGAACAGGGATAAAACCCAAACCAAAGCAATATGAACTGGGGGAATGTGTGGCCATCAAGTGATTCCTTAGTTCCTGCTGTACAAGTATCCATTCCAGCCTTCACACAAATCTACACACAACTGGACTTTTCCCCCTTCTTCCACTGCTGCCTTTAATTGGAAATGCTTCCCCCTGACTGTAATACATGAATTGCTTGCCACCATGCAAACTTGCATCCCACACTTTTGTCTATGTCATTATCAGTGTTCCTGTACCTACACTGCCTGTTAGGTTGGCCACAGATAAGACAGTGAATGAAGAGGAGAGAGCACCTGGTCTTGGAGACATAAAAATGGAGGGGTTTCATTTCCTTCCAGTAATAAGGTCATAAGGTACCCCTCTTAAAACTGCTCACTGTTACAGAGCTTCTAACTAATCTGAGGCATTCAGAAGACCATTCTCCAGCATTGACTAGCTGCACAGATTGCAGATCTCCTGTGTTAGGGTATACTTTTGAAAGGTACCAGCTTCTGTGATTATAGAGCTAGTAGAGACATCTCTCTTATGCATAATGCCTCAGTGAGGAGAGATCTAATTTCCCTAGAATGTTTCCACAGAGTGCTTTCTATTTGGACATTGTTTCTCTTACAATTCCAAAGTTAAATATTTCTATGCTTCACTTCCTTACTGACTATCTACACAGTACTCCAATTCTGCCTGCATTCACACAACTTTGATTGTGCTTCGGTCTTGTGAGATCCAAGAAAGTACCAAGACTCTTAAATCTGCCATCTTTTCCATCCCTGTAAATCCTCCATATTATCTACTTTGAGATATGTAATATATTATTACTTGTTATTATCTTGCTATGCAACAGAAAACCAGAATTATTCCCTCCTGTCTAAACATAACTTTATAGCTATGGATGAACATTTCCCAACTTCCTATTCACCATCAACCCTTACCTGTATAACACCGTTTTACTCAATTTCTATAGATACTAAATTTTTAGATTCCACATATAAATAAAATCATGTAGTATTTTTATTTTTTCTGCCTTGCTTATTTCGTTTAATGTAATGGCCTCTAATTTCTTTCAGGTCGTTACAAATTACAAAATTCCTAGGCTTTTTTGAAGTTAGATTTTATTCCAGTGTGTATAACTCCAGCATTTGTTTTTTTTTCTTTTATTCATATGTGCACACAATGTTTGGGTCATTTCTCCCCCCTTACCCCCGCCCCCTCCCCTACCCCCTCCCTCTCTCCCCTAACACCCCTCGCTACCAGGCAGAAACTATTTTGCCCTTATCTCTGATTTTGTTGAAGAGAGAGTATAAGCAATAATAGGAAGGAACAAGGGTTTTTGCTAGTTGAGATAAGGATAGCTCTACAGGGGGTTGACTCGCATTGCTTTACTGTACATGTGTGTTACCTTCTAAATTAATTCTTCTCGAACTAACATTTTCTCTAGTTTCTGGTCCCCTTCTCCTATTGGCCTCTGTTGCTTTAAAGTATCTGCTTTATTTTCTCTGCATTGATGGCAACAAATGTTATCTAGTTTTTTGGGGGGTCTTACCTATCTTCATACCTTCCTTGTGTGCTCTCGCTTTCTTGTGTGATCAGAGTCCATTCCTCTTGTTGTGTTTACCCTTGATCTAATGTCTGCATATGAGGGAGAACATACGACTTTTGGTCTTTTAAGCCAGGCTAACCTTGCTCAGAATGATGTTCTCCATTTCCATCCATTTACTTGCGAATGATAGGATTTCATTGTTCTTCATGGCTCAGTAAAACTCCATTGTGTATAAATACCATATTTTCTTGATCCACTCATCAGTAGTGGGACCTCTTAGCTGTTTCCATAACTTAGCTATTGTGAATAGACCTGCAATAAACACGGGTGTGCAGGTGCCTTTGGAGTAACCTGTGTTGCAATCCTTTCGGTTATCCCCAAGAGTGGTATTGCTGGATCACATGGTAGATCTATGTTTAGATTTTTAAGAGGCCTCCAGATTTTTTTCCAGATTGGTTGTACTAGTTTGCACTCCCACCAGCAGTGCACAAGGGTTCTTTTTTCCCCACAACCTCACCAACTCCTGTTAGTGGTGTTGCTAATGATGGCTATTCTAACAGGGTGAGGTGGAATTTTAGTGTGGTTTTAATTTGCATTTCCTTTGTGTCTAGTGATGGTGAGCATATTTTCATGTGTTTTTTGGCCATTTGAATTTCTTCTTTTGAGAAAGTTCTGTTTAGTTCATTTGTCCATTTCTTTATTGGTTCATTAATTTTGGGAGAATTTAGGTTTTTTTTAGCTCCATCATTTGTAATCATCTATTGCTGGACACTTAAATCCATTCCATTTCTTAGCTATTGTGAAAAATATTGTTACAAACATGGGAATGCATCCAATAAGCATGCAGATTGAAAATATTTATGTTTATACCCATTAACAGGATTGTTATGGTATAAGCTACTTCCATATTTAGCTATTTAAGGAATCTCCATAGTGCTTTCTAAAATGGTTGTACTGATTTTCAACAGTACCAACATTGCATAAGTGTTCCCTTGTCTTTACATCAACAACTTTGTTGTCTTTCATACTATTGTTCACAACAAATCTAACAGATATGATATCTGTTTTTACTTTTAATTTGCACTTCCATGATGATCAGAGATGTCGATAATTTTTGTATGGTTCTATTGTCCATTTGAGTGTTTTTCTTCAGAAATGTCTATTTGCATCCTTATCTGAGTTTTAATAGCATTATTTGCTTTATTGTGATTAAATACTTTTTGAGGTTTGCATGTGTGGATATTAGCCCTTTATCTGCTATATGATTACAAATATTTTCTACCAATCCATGGATTGTCTCTTAACTGTATTGTTTTCTTACTATAGAGAAGCATTTTAGGTTTATGAAATCATGTTTGTCTATTTTTGAACTTGTTGCTTGTGTTTTGAGAGTTTTGTGAAATAAATTTCTGCCAATACAATGTCGTGGAGTATTTCCCCTCTATTTTGACAACTTTTATAGTGTCAGGAGTTATGTTTAAAATGTTAATCCACTTTGAGTTGATTCTTTTACAATGGGTGAGATGTGTCCGTTTTCATTCATTTCTATGTGGATGTTCCTTTTTCCCAACACCATTTTTTGATGACATTGACCTTTCACTAAGTGTTTTGATGCTTTTGCCAAAAATCAATTGACTGTAGTAGTTGTGTAGCATTATTTACGATAATTCTTTCCAATTAAATTATTGTATGTTTTTATTTTATGACAGTGGCATGCTGTTTTTACTGTAGTTTGTAAAGTATTATAATGTGATGCTGCTGATATATTTTTGCTCAATTGTTTTGTTTATTGTCTTTTGTGTTTCCAAATGAATTTTAGGACACTAGTTCCAATTTCTTTGATGAATGACACTGAAATTTTTGTAAGTAGTTCCTTGAATCTATAGATTACTCTGAGAAGTTCAGAAATTTTAAACAGTATTAAAGCTCTCATTTTAGGAATGAAGGGCACATTCACATTTATTTCTGTCATCTGTAACTTATTTCATCGTTATTTAAAGACTTTTCAGTATAGAGCTATTTCTTTCCCTCACTTAAATTTACTCCTAAATATTTTTGTGGTATTATAAGTGAAATATTCTCAATTTCTTATTTGGAATTTTTGTGTTATTATAGAAAAATCATACTGACATTTTGTAAGTTGATTTTGTATACTGAAACTTTAAAAAAATGTGTTTTATAGTTCCAATAGATCTTGGGCAGAAGTTCCTGTGTAGCTATCTTAAACAAGCAAAAATGTCAGTTTTTTCTTTTTCTTTTTTCTTATAAAAAATCAGAGAACAGGTCCTACCTGGTGTGTGTGTGTGGGGGGGTACTGGTATCAGTGGAAGGGGGAGGAGGTGAGGAAAAGATGAATGAGGGTGAACATAGTGCAGATACTGCATACACATGCATGTAGATGGATAAATGAAACTTGTTCAAACTATTCCAGAAATGGGGGGAGGAGGAATCTGAGGAATGGTGGAAGGGGTAAATTCAAGTATCACATACTTGATATATTGTAAAAGCTGTTGTGAATGTATCCCCACACAGCACAATAATAAAAAAGAAGACAAATGATTTTCTCTATGTAAGTGATGTTAACAAACACAGTAATTTCATTTTATGCTTTTCTATTTGAATGATTTTATTCTTTCTTTGTCTATTTGCTCTGTCTATGCATATGAATACTAAGTTGAAAATTAGTAACAAAAGTGGACATTCTTTGCTTGTTTCTGATTTTAGAGGATAATATTCCATAAGTTTCTGTTTAGTATGATGTTAGAAGGGAGGTAGTATTACAGAGCCTTTATGGTATTGAGGTTATTTTTATTCTATACCTAATGTGTTGAAAGAATTTTTTAAAAATTATACTTGAATTTGTCCTTTTTTTCTGCATTAACTGAAATGATGATGCAGTTTTGTTATTCTTTCAGTTAATATTTTGAATCACATTATTGATTTGCATATGTGAAACAAACCTTACATCACAAGTAAAAATCTCCCAAGATTATGGTGAGTGTTTATTTAATGTGCTTTTTGAATGTAGTTTGCTGGTATTTTCTTGAGTATTTTTTTATTGTTGTGGTGGGGGGGGTACATTGGAGTATTTGTGAAAGTTCTTGAAATGTGCCAAATATATCATCCCCTCCTCTGCTCTCTTTAATCCACCCTCACCTGATTCCAAGAACAGTCTCAATAGGTATCATTTTTGCATTATTTACCTGTGTATACATTGTTTGGACCACTACCCCAACACACATGTCTGACTCTGGGTAGAACCTGTTTTGCCTTCTTTTTCTCTGATTTTGTAGAAGAAAAAAACAAAAGATAATAAAAAAAAGACATGGCATACTTTTTGCTAGTTTGAGTTGAAGTTAAATATATTGATATACTTTTATATATAAATACATAAAGATAGATATATATTGTGTTGTTTCCATGCATGTATTTATTACAACCAAACTTGGTTCATCTCTGCCAGATGTCTTCATTACTCCTTAGTCTGCTTCCAACAGGGACCTCAGCCAGTTTAAGATTACTGTATTTGTTCCTATACAGTGAGCACATCAACCACATGAAAGTTTTTGGTCTCCTTTCCTTATCCTATCACTCCCATGAGCAGTCTCCCCTTAGTGTGTCCTGTGTCTAATAATTTTACTACATTTGTTTTAAATCTGCAATCCACATTTGAGGAAAAATGTGATTTTTGGCCACCTGACCTTAACTAATTTCTCTTAAGATGATGTTCTCCAGTTCCATCCATATACCTGAGAATGACAAAATTTCATTTTTTATTATGGCTGAATAAAATTCTACTGTGTACAAATACCACAGTGATCATTCATTGGTAATAGGGCATCTTGGCTCTTTCCATAGCTTGACTATTACGAATAGTGCTGCAATGAACGTGAATGTGCAGTTGCCTTTGTAGTAACCTGACTAACATAACTTTGGGTATAGCCCCAGGAATGGTATTGTTGGATTGTATGGCAAATCTATTCTTGGCTTTTTAGGGATCCTCCATATTATTTTTCTTAGTGGTTGTTCTAGCTTACATTCACACCAGCAGTGCATGAAGGTTTCTTTTTCTTTGCATCATCACCAACATTTGTTGTTGGTGGATTTCTTACAGGAGTGAGGTAAAATCTTAGTGTGGTTTTGATTTGCATTTCCTTTATGGACAGGGATGGTGAGCATATTTTCATGTGTTTATTAGCCATTTGGACTTATCCTTTTAAAAAGTCCTATTTTGATCAGTTGCCCATTTCCTCATTGGGTCATTGATTTTTTTTTTTTTTGAAGTTTAGTTTTGTGAGCTCCCTGTATATTCCGGTTATCAGTCCCTTGTCTGATGTATTGGTAGCAAAGATTTTCTCCCATTCTGTGAGTAAACTTTTGATTTAGAAACCATTTCTTTTGTTGTGCAGATTTTAAATTTCAAGTAGTCCCATTTGTCAATAGTTCCTCTTAGTTGCTGAGCTGTTTGAGTTCTCCTGAGGATGTCCTTGCCTGTGCCTATTTTTTCCTTGTATTTTCTTGTATTAGCTTCAAAGTTTTGGATCTGATATTAAGGTCCTTAATTCACGTTGAGTTCATACTTGTACAGGGTGACAGGCATGAATCTAGTTTCAGTTTTCTGCAGGCAGATAACCAGTTTTCACAGAAATATTTGTTGAAGGGTCTGCCTTTACTCCATCGTATATTTTTGGCAACTTTGTCAAAATTAGTTGAGCATAGCTGTATGTATTCATATACAGGTTCTCTATTCTGTTCCACCTGTCTTCATATTTTTTTTGTGCCAGTACAATGCTGTTCTTTTTGCTATAGCTGCTTAGTATAGTTTGAAGTTAGGTATTATGGTACCTCCAGAATTGCTCTTTTGGCTCAGCATTGCCTTGGTTATTTGTGGTCTTTTGTGTTTCCAAATGAACTTTAGGGTTGATTTTTCAATCTCCATGATGAATGTCATTGTGATTTTGATACAAATTGCATTGAACATGTAGATTGCTTTTGGTAGTATAGACATTTTTAGCATGTTGATTCTGCCAGACGATGAGAATGGCAGATCTTTCTACCTTCTGTAGTCTTCTTTGATCTCTTTCTTCAATGGCTTGTATTTCTCCTTATAGAGGTCTTTCACATCCTTTGTTAAGTTTATACTTAGGTATTTCCTTTTCTTTTGAGGTCATTGTACATGGAATTTTTTCCCCTATATTCTTTCTCAATTCTCTCTTTGCTGCTGTATAAAAAGGTTACTGATTTTTTAAGTTGATTTTGTATCCTGCTGCTTTTCTGAAGCCATTTATGGTATCTAGATGATGTTAGGTGGAGTTTTTTTGTGTTTTTGAGGTAAAAGATTAAGTCATCTGCAGATAAGGATACTTTGCCTATTCTTTACATATATACATATACACACTATATATACATATATATTATATAAGTATATAATAAAAGTATATATACTTTTATTTTTTCTTCTTGCCTTATTGCACTGGCTAGGCATTCCAGGACTATGTTGAACAGCAGTGGAGAGTGGGCACTCTTGTCTTATTTTGACTTTAACAGAAATGGTTTCAATTTTTCCCCATTAAGTATGATGTTGGCTATATGTTTGTCATATATACCCTTTATAATGTAGAGATACATTCCTTTTATTTCTAGTTTCCTCACAGCTTTTATCATGAAATAGTGCTGAATCATATTGAAGGCTTTTTTTTACGTCTATTGAGATGATAGAGTGAATTTTGTCTTTGCTTCTGCTAATGTGCTATATTATAGTGAATGATTTGCATATGTTGAACCATCCTCGCATCCCTGGAATGAAACTGACTTGGTCATGGTATATGATCTTTCATATATGTTGTTGGATTCAGTTTGCCAAAATTTTATTAATCATTTTTGCATCAATGTTCATTAAGGCCATTGGCCTATAGTTGTTCTTTTGGATGTTTTCTTGTCCAGTTTTGGGATGTGTGTAATACTGGCTTCAAACAATGACTTAGGCAACCTTCCTTCACTTTTTATTTGTGGAAAAGTTTAAGGAGTGCTGGTGTTATTTCCTCTTTAAAGGTCTGATAGAATTTAGCAGGGAATCTGTAAAGTCTTGGACTTTTCTTTTTTGGGAGACTCTATTGCTGGTTTGATTTCATTGTGTGTTATGTATCTATTTAGGTGGTTATATACTTTTGATTCTGTTTCACATAGTAATTAATATAAAGAAATTTATCCATTTCTTCCATATTTTCCAATTTATTTGAATATAGTTTTTATTTCATTGATTTAAACCCTTAGTTTTATTATTTCTCTCCTTCTGCTTGTTTTGGGTTTAGCTTGTTCTTGTTCTAAGAGATTGAGTTGTAACATCAAGTAATTTTGTGTTTTTAATAAATGCACATGCACATTTGCATGCACATTTGCATGGCTACAAACTTTCCTTTTAAGACTGCCTTTGCTGTATCCCATAGGTTTTGATAGGTTGTGTTTTCCTTTTCATTAAATTCCAGTAACTTTTTAATTTCCTCCCTTATTTCTTCTGTGACCCACTGATTGTTCAGCAATCTGTTGTTCAACCTACAATTGTTAGAATATTTTCTGCTGTTGCTTTTGTTATTGAGTTCTAGTTTTAATCCATTGTTATCAGGTATTATACAGGGGATTATTTCCATTTTCTTATATTGGTTGAGACTTGCTTGTACCATAGATATGGTCTATTTTGGAGAAAGTTCCATGGGCTGCTGAGAAGAATGTACATTGTGCTTTTGCTGGGTGAAATATTCTGTAGACATCAGTTAGGTCCATTTTATCTATGGTGTCATTTAGTTCTAGGATTTTTTTGTTGATTTTTTGTCTAGATGATCTATCTATTGGTGTTAGGGAGGTATTAAAGTCTCCAGCTACCACTGTGTTGGAGTCTATGTGCTTTTAAGGCTTTTAGTGTATATTTAATGAAGTTGGGTGCACTGATATTGAGGGTATATAGGTTGAAATTTTTTATTTCTTTTTGATGTATTGCCCCTTTTATTAGTATGAAATGACCTTCTTTGTCTTTTTCTAATGTAAAATTGAACTCTACTTTGTCTGATATAAATATTGCTACTCCTGCTTATTTTCATTTGCCATTAACTTGGTAAATCTTCCAGCCTTCCACCTTAAGCCAGTGTTTATTTCTGTCAATATGGTGGGTCTCTTGGTAACAACAGATAGTTGGATTTTTCTTTTTAATCCACTTTGCCAAACAATGTCCATGGGGGAGTTGTGTCCACTGACATTCAGTGTTAATATTGATACATAGGTGATGAATCCTGCCATTCAATATTTTTTGTTGTTTAAGGATTTCAGTGTGTACCTGAGTCAATACTACTCTCTGATTGTCTTTTCTTCTTCTGAGGCTTAATACTTCCCACCCTCTCATGATTTTGTTTGCTTTCGTCTTTTTTTTTGACGTAGAAACAGTTTTGTTTATCAATAAAATTGTAAATCAATGAAATTCATAGCATTAACATGTAGTACAAAGAAAATAAAAATTCTATATGATGTAAACTCATACAAGTATTAACTATTAAGGTAACAATTCTGAACAAAAATTATTGTGGGCAAGTGTCCTACAATACCTACATCTAAAGCATTCTGGTAGTGAATGATACCAATTTTCATTTGTCTTTTGGAGGCTCAAATTTCATGCACTTTGAACCAGTAATTACAGATGTGGGAACCTGCAAAAATATTATGATCTAATTTTTTATTTTAAAAAACCTAATTACCAACAATATTTATCTAAACACTTTACTAATAAAATACTAGATACAGTATGTGTCCAATAATGTAGACATAAAAAAATCTATTGAATAATTTTTAATGACATAAGAAAATGCTCATAATATAATATTAAATTGCATTATAATACAAAACCTTTCATGGATGTTCCTAGTAAATAAAATTTAACAACATATAAATAAACAACATGAAATTTAAACAACATGTAAAACTCAGTATTGACATGAGTTGATTTTTGAAGTATCCACATACATATACCATTTCATAATGGTAAGTGAGCTATAAATTATAGAAAAGTTTTTTTAAGTCTTTCCTTTTACTTTTTTTAATTTATTCATACATACATACATTGTTTGAGCCATTTCTCTCCCATACTCCCTCCCTCTCCCCTTTCCTTTCCACCCTCCCCAGTCTCCTCTGCTTTCTTCTGTGTGTATAATTCCTTGCAGAATATTCTAAAGGGGTTGCTCAGCAGTCATATATTGTTTCAATTTCTGTTTATCATGGAAATCTTTTATTATTCCATCAAATTTGAATGATTGTTTTGCTAGGTAGAATATCCTAGATCTAAAATTGTTTTCTTTCAGTAATCAAAATATCTCACTCTATGCCCTTCTTGCTTTTAAGGTTTCTGTTGAGAAATATGTTGCTATTTTGATGGGATAACTTTTACATGTTATTTGTTTCTTTTGTTTTATGGTCTTCAGTATATCTCTGTTCTCTGTGGTAGTTGTGTTATTGATAATATCTCAGGGAGAGGTTCTATTTTGGTCAAATTTGTTTGGTATCCCGAAGGCATCCTGTACCTGAATGTGCAACTGTTTCTTGAGATTTGGTAAATTTTCTGTTATTATTTTGCTGAATATATTATGCATCCCTATGTCTTGCACCTCGTCTCCTTCTTCAATACCAAGGATTTTCAGGTTTGGTCTTCTAATGGAGTCACTGAGTTCTTACATATTCCTTTCACAGCTCTTGAGTTGTTTGGCTAAGTATTCTTCTGTTTTATCTTTAATATCTCTTTTATCTTCAAGCCTTTAGATTCTGTGTTCCACTTGTTCTAGTCTGCTGGAGTGGCCTTCCACTGTATTTTTTGTTTGACTAAAGGGACATTTTATTTCCAGGATTTCTGTTTGATTCTTTTTTCTGAGATTTTCAGTATCTTTGTTCAACTCCTCTTCATATCCTTGAGTATCTTTGAGTGTATTTTTATGTGATATTGTTCTGCATATTTCTTTCAATATCATTGATATAAAGATGATACTGCCCTCATTTAAATGACTTTAGATATACTTTTTCCTTGTCAATTTTTGTAATTATTTGAGAAAGATTGGTGTTACTACTTGTTTAATGCTTACTATAACTTAGTCATAAAGCTTTACTTCAATAGATAACTTTTATTGCTCATTTTATTGCTCTTATTCCTTTTTCTGTTCAAATTTTCAATTTTTAATGCTTCATGATTAGTATGAAATTTGTTTCAGAACTTTGTCAATTTTCTGAAATTAGTTCAATCTTAATGTATAATTGTTAAGAAAAATTTTTTATGATAGTCTTCATTTCTGTATTAGAAAATCTCCAATTTCATTTTGATTTTATTTTTTCAGTCCTATTAGTGTGGAGCTTTACTAACTTATGCAGCTTTTTAAAAAATAAACTAGCAGTTTTATTGTTCTTTAAATTATTTTTCTACTTTTTTACTGAAGATTTTTGCATCAATGTTCATTAAGGAGATTGGCCTATAGTTCTGCTTTTTGCAGGTGTCTTTGCCTGGTTTTGGGATAAGTATAATACTGGCTTCATAAAATGTGGGAGAAAATATTTGCCAGGTACACATCAGACAAAGGCCTGATAATCAGAATATATAGGGAACTTAAAAAACTAAATTCTCCCAAAATTAATGAACCAATAAAGAAATGGGCAAGTGAACTAAACAGAACTTTCTCAAAAGAAGAAATTCAAATGGCCAAAAAACACATGAAAAAATGCTCACCATCTCTAGAAATAAAGGAAATGCAAATTAAAACCGTACTAAGATTCCACCTCATCCCTGTTAGAATAGCCATCATTAGCAACACCACTAACAACAGGTGTTGGCAAGGATGCGGGGGGGGGGGAAAGGAACCCTGAAACACTGCTGGTGGGAATGTAAACTAGTACAGCCACTCTGGAAAAAAATTTGGAGGCTACTTAAAAATCTAAACATTGATCTACCATTTGATCCAGCAATACCACTCTTGGGGATATACCCAGAAGAATGTGACAGAGGTTACTCCAGAGGCACCTGCACATCCATGTTTACTGCAGCACTATTCACAATAGCCAAGTTATAAAAACAGCCAAGATGCCCCACCACTGAAGAATAGATTAAGAAAATGTGGTATTTATACACAATGGAATTTTATGCAGCCATGAAGAAGAACAAAATGTTATCATTTGCTGGTAAATGGATGGAATTGGAGAACATCATTCTGAGTGAGGTTAGCCTGGCCCAAAAGACCACAAATCGTATGTTCTTCCTTATATGCAGACATTTGATCCAGGGCAAACACAAAAATGGGATTGGACTCTGATCACATGATAAAATGAGAGAACACAAGGGAGATATGAGTGTAGGTAAGACACCTAAAAAATTAGCTAGCATTTGTTGCCCTCAATGCAGAGAAACTAAAGCAGATACTTTAAAGCAACTGAGGCCAATAGGAGAAGGGGAACAGGAACTAGAGAAAAGGTTAGTTCAAGAAGAATTAATTTAGAAGATAACACACGGGCACAGGAAAGCAATGCAAGTCAACTCCCTGTATAGCTATCCTTATCTCAACTCTTAAAAACACTTGGTCCTTCCTATTATTGCTTATACTCTCTCTACAACAAAATTAGAAATAAGGCCAAAAGAGTTTCTGCTGGGTAGTGAGAGGTAAGGGGGGGTAAGAGAGGGAGCAGGGTAGGTAATGAAGGGGGTGAAGGGAAGAAGATAAAAATGACCCAAACATTGTACGCACATAGGAATAAAATAAAGATAAAAAAATAAATTATTTTTCTAGTTTCTATTTCATTTACTTCCTCTTCTCTTCTCTTTGATTTCTTCTTACCAGCTAAATTTGGAATGACTTTGTTCTATTTGTAGTTCCTTGAACTGCAATGCATTGCATTCTAAATGTGGGTGCTTATTTTTATAATCTTTCCTTTTATAACTTGTTTGCTACATAATATGAGTTTTGCTGTTTTTTTTTTTAATTTTCATTTGTTCCAAATATTTCAATTTTTTTAATTTCCCCATTAATTTCTTCTTTCACACAAAAGTTGTTTAGGAGCAGATTGTTTCATTTCTACATATTTATTAATTTTATGTGATTCCTCTTGTTACTATCTCATAATCTCATTTGATTCTGATTTGAAGCATCACTTGAAATTATTTGTCTTCCTTATTTTTACAAACAATCTTTAATTTAACATTTTGAAAAATGTCCTGTATGTTTTTGAGAAAAACATGTTCCTTATTGTTGATGCATGGAATGTTCTATGTAGATGTTCCTTAACTTATGACATGAAATCCATCATGATGGACCCACTGAAATTGAACAATATTGCAACTAAAATTAGTTTAATATACCTAACATACTAAACATCATAGCTTATAATCATTGCAACTTGTAGAGTAACGCTGTTTACCAATGTGTTCACATTGTTGATTGGGAATAAAGGCTCACTGCCTTTACTAAGCATGATGAAAGACTGTTGCAGTACATATTGATAGTTCAGGAATAGATCAAAATTCAAAATGGAAAGTTTTATTTCTACTGAACATGTATCATGATTGCAATGTTGCAAATTTGAAAAAACTGATAAGTGAAACTATTACAAGTTAGGGGCTGTCCATATTATGTCTACTAGGTCTTTTGGACCTAAAGGATAATGCAAGTGCAACATTTTCTGAGTGAGTTTCTACATTGTTGAGATAGCTAAGGTTGAAAATGGAGTATTGAAAACCCTTATTATTATTGTCAGTAGTCTGTGTGTGACTATTTCTCTTTTATATCCTTTTTGTTTTCCTAATGTATTTTTTATATATTTCTGCATGCAGTATTGGATGCAAATACATATATTATCTATTTTCATATCCTCTTGAATTGACTGAATTAGCACATGAAACTTTGTCATTTTTCGGTTTTTTTCTAAATTCTGTTCTGCATAAGTACAACCACCCCTCTCTTTTTGTTTCTGTTTGCCTGCAATACATTTTTCTGTCTCTTCAATTTCAGTCTATTAGTAATCTTCATGGTGAAGTGAGTCTCTTGTGAGAAGCAATTACTGGGTATTTTTAAAATCTATTCAGCAAATCCATGTATTTTTAATGGAGAATTTAAATTCAAAATAACTATTGATAGGTAGGGACTTACTACTTTTTACAATTGTTTTCCCTGTGGTTTGTAGACATTTTGTTCCTGTCTTCCTCTACAGTATTCTTCCTTTGTGGTTTCATAACTTTATATAGTGATATACTTTGGATCATTTCCTTTTGTCATTTCTATATCTGTTATAGGCTTTTTATTTTGGTTATACTGAAGCTTACATAAAATATCTTTTGATATAAGTATACAATGAGATATGGTTAAATAAAGCTAATTAACCTATCAATTATCTTGCTTGCCTATTATCTTAATGAGAAACTTTTGAAAGAGCCTTAAATATTTTGAAATACAAAACACATTATTTGCCTGGCACTGGTGCCTCACAACTATAATGATAGCTGCTTGGGACCCTGAGATCAGGAAGTCAGTTTGAGGCAAACCCAAGTAAATAATTCATGAGACCACATCTCAAATATAATCAGAGAAAAATGCATTAAAGGTAGATGTGTGGTTTAAGTGGTACAGTGTCTGCTTTGCAAGCATGAAGCTCTGAGTTCAAATCACAGTCCCACCAAAAAATCAACATATTACTAACAATGGTTATCCTGTTGTGCAGTAGTTTTCAAAATGCGTTCTTTTTGCTTAACTAAAACTTATGCTCTTTGATAAAATACTTCCCATTACCTTTATGCTTACTCCATAACTGCATTAACCATAATACTAGTTTCTACTTGTGTGTTTAACTTTTTTAGATTCCCATTATATATCAGAATTTATCTTTCTGTGCCTGTTATTTTTTAGTATAATGTAATCCAGGTTTATTTGCATTTGTGCAAGTGACAAGACAACTAATTTTATGACTAACGTTCTTCCTTTGTCTATATATGCTACATTTTCTTACTTAATAGTAATTATACAAAACTTTCATTGTGATATTCCCATGCATATAATGTACTTTCATTAAGTTCAACCCCTGTTATGTATCCAGTCCCCATTTCCCCCTTTAGAAGCAATTGGAATGCATATCAGTATGCTATTGTCATGCATGAATATGAAGTACTTTGAACATATTCACCATCCATCCTCTCCTTTCACCCTTCCCTCATCCACTAGTTAGGAATCTCAAACAGTAGAGATGTTTACCATTCTTGTCCTTTCTTTTTTTACTTCTAGATTCCAAATTTGAAAGAAAAATATAATATTTGACTTTCTCAGTCTGGCTTATGTTACTTAACATGATGATTTACAGTTTCACCCATTTTCCTGCAATGACATGGCTTCATTCTTCTTTATGACTATATAATGCTGTATTGTGTTATTGTGTCTATACACCATGATCATTCATCAGTTGATTCAACCTATGTTTATTCCATAGTATGGATACTATAAATAATGCTGCTATATACATTGGCTGACTTAAATTCCTTTGGGTATAAGCTCAGGAGTTGTACAGCAAGATTATACAGTAGTTTTTGTTTTGTTTTCATGAGGAACCTCCATCCTGATTTCTACACTGGCTGTAGAAATTTATATTTGCAACAACACTGTCTAAAAGTTCTTTTATCCATTCATGCCCACCAGCCTTTATTGTTTGTTCTCTTGATAAATGACATTTGGCCTGGTTTGAGATTTAATATCATTGTAATTTTGTTTTACATTTCTTTTATGGATAAAGATATTGAATATTTCTTCATCTTTTTATTTGTCTTTTGTAGTACTTCTGTTCAATTCATTTGCCTATTTATTAATTGGATAGTTAGTTTTCTTTGTGCTTAGATTTTGGAGCTTAGATATTCTGGATATGAATCCTTAATCAAACCAATATTTGGCAAAGATTTTCTCTCATTCAGTAAATTGTCTCTTCAATTTGGTTTTTGTTTGTTTTACTGTGCAGAAGATTTTTAATTTGATGCAGTTGCATTTGTAAATTCTTATTCTTAATTCGAGAGCAATTACAGTTTTGTTCAGTAATATGTAACCTATAGCTGTATCTTCAAGGGTTTTCATTTCATTTTCCTTTATTAATTTTAAAGTTTTAGGTCTTATATAGAGATCTTTAATCCATTTTAAATCAACTTTTGTACATGAGAGATAGGGGTCTAGTTTCTGTTTTCTATATGTGTATATCCAGTTTTACTAGCACCATATATTTTTGCCACCTTTGTGAAAAATTAGTTGGCTGTTGATCTATGGACTTATTTCTGAGTCTTCTATCCTATTCCGTTTGTCTTTGTGCCTTGTTCTGTGCCATCACCATGCTGTTTTTGTTACTGTGTCTCTGAAGTATAAGTCAAAATCAAGTATTAATATAAGCCCAGCATAGCTACTTTTGTTCAAGCGTGCTTTGACTACTCAGAGTCTTATGCACTTTCATATGAATTTTAGTATTGATTATTCTATTTTAGTGAAAAATTACATTGGAATTTTTCTAGGTATTTCATTGACTCTGTAGATTACCTTCAGAAATATATCCATTTCACATCACAATACTAGTTCTGGCAATCCATGAATATGGGAAGTGAATTCTTTTTCAATTTCTTTTTTCAATGTTTTATAATTTTTGTTGTTGAGTTCTTCCACTTCTTTTCATGGGTTTATTTCTAGGCATTCAAATTTTGAGGCTATTGGATTTGGTATTATTTTCCTGATTTCTTTCTTAACCTGATTATTATTGGTAAATATAAAGTTATGATTATGTGTGTTGATTCCGTATCTTGCTAATTTATCAGATGTAAGAGATTTTTGTGGCTTTTTTAGAGTCTTTTAAGTATAGGATAATGTCATCTGCAATTGAGGCAACTTAACTTCTTTTCTTATTTGTCCACTTTTATTTCTTTCTCTTGCCTCATTGTTCTGGCTAAGAATTTATACATGATTCTGAAAAATAATGGAGAGAATGGACACACTGGAATCATTCCTGACTTTAGAGGAAATGGTTTCAGATTGTCCTCATTTATTATGATGTTGCATATAGATTTATCACATTAGTACTTATTATGCTAAGGAACATTCCTTCTATTCCTTTCTTCAGGTCTTTTCTTTTGAAAGGATATTGAATTTTTCAGAACACTGTTTTTGTATTTGTTCAAATGATCATGTATTTTTTGTACTTTATTAAGTTTTTGTGCTGTATTACATTTATTGAGTTGCATATGTTGAAACATCCTTGCATCCCTGAAATGAAACCAAATTGATCATGGTATGTGATATTTACAATATGTTGTTGAAATAATTTTTTATTGAGAATTTTTGCATTAAGTTCATGAAGGAAATTTGTAGGATTTTTTTGTGTGTTCATCCTTACCTGGTTTCAGTATCAGGGCAATATTAGCTTCATAGAATGATTTTATTGTCCTTCCTTCACTTTCTATCTTATGGAATAGCTTGAGGAGCAAAGATGTTAATTTTTATAGGTCTGGTATAATTCAAGAGTAAATCGATCCACTTCTGGGATCTTCTTTGATGGGTGATTATTCATTCCTACTTCAGTCTCATTTCTCACTAAAGATATATTTAAGTGGTTTGCATCTCATTAGTTCAATTTGTAGGAAATATGTGTCTAGAAATTTATTAATTTCTTCTATATTTTCTTGTTTATTGAAACAAAAGCTTTAGAAATATTCCCTAATAATCCTCTGAATTTTATTGTTATTCATTGTGATACCCTTTTTTCATCTCTAATTGTTATCAAATTGGATCTTCTCCCTTTTCTTTTGGTATTTGTGCCAAGGTTTTGTCAGTTTAGTTTCTTTTCAAGCAACCAGGTCTTTATTAGTTTGATTTGTTGTATTATTCTCTTGGTTTCCATTTCATTAATTTTGACCTTTTGAAGTGTGTTCCCCAGATTTTCCTTAGTATTTTAAACATTTCAGATTTTAAATTAAGATTTTTGAACCATTTTAACTTGATATTTGTGTAGAGTAATAAATACCAATCTATTTTCATCTGCTATGTGTGGATATCCATTTTTCTTCAACACCATTTGTTAAAGAGGTTGTCCTTTCTCGAATGTATGATTTTGGAGCCTTGTCAAGAATCAGATTTCTGTTGTTGTCTAAGTCCTTTACTGTGTTCAGTTTATCTATGTGTCTATTTTTGTGACTATCATTGTATTTTTGCAAATATGGCTGGATAGTTTAATTAAGGTATTGCAATACCTCTACCTTTGGTAATTTTGCTCTGAATTTCTTTTCCTCTTCAGGATTTTCTGTACTTTTATATGAATTTTATTATTATCTTTTCTAGTTTTGTGAAGAATTCAGTGGTATTTTGATGGGGACGGCTATGAATTTGTAGATCACTTTCAGTTATAGAGCCATTTAAAAAATAATTCTACCAACCCATGAATAAACAAGGCATTTCCATATTACAATTTGTATCACTTTTATTTCTTTCTTTTGATTTGTACCTCAGACTAAAATTTTGAGTAATTTTTTTAATAAGTGTGGTAATAATGGGCACCATTGTTTTGCTCCTGATTTTAAAGGGAAAGCTTTCATACTTGTTCACTCAGCACAATATTGGTTATGTGTTTTTTTCATACTTTGTTGAAGAATGATTATTGTATACCTAGCTTCTTTGGGGACTTTACCATGACAGAATATTGAAATTTATTTATTTTTTATTGCAGTACTGGGATTTGAACTCAGAACCTGCACATTGATCCTCTCCACCAGCCCTTTTTCATAAAGGATTTTTTGAGATAGGGTCTTGCAAACTGTTTTCCTGGGTTAGTTTTTGAACTGTGATCCTCCTTATCTCTGTCTATTTAGAGTCACTAGGGTTATAAGGATGAGCCACAGGCACCCAGTGGAATATTGCCGTATTTTTTACTGCATTTATAGAGATACCCAGGCATTTTTACTGACGGGTTTTATTTATATTCTATAATATTCTTATTGATTTGAATATATTGAATCATAGTTACATCTATGAAATGAAACTAACTTGGTCACATTGTATGATCCAGTTAATGAACTGTTGAGTTCAGTTTACAAGTATTTTATTGAGGCGTATTGTGTCTGTGTTCATCAAGGTTTATAATTTTCATGTTATAGCCTTCTGTGATTTTGATATCCGAGTAATACTGGCTTCATAGAATGAGTTTTGAAGCATTCCTTAACTGTATGTTGTAAGAAATAGTTTGATGAGCATTGGCACTAACTATTCTTTAAGAGTTTGTTAGGGCAAACACAACAAGGGGATTGGACTTTGAGCACATGATAAAAGAGAGAGCACACAAGGGAGGGGTGAGGATAGGTAAGACACCTAAAAAATTAGCGAGCATTTGTTGCCCTCAATGCAGAGAAACTAAAGCAGATACCTTAAAAGCAACTGAGGCCAATAGGAAAAGGGGACCAGGAACTAGAGAAAAGATTAGAGCAAAAAGAATTAACCTAGAAGGTAACACACATGCACAGGAAATTAATGTGAGTCAACTCCCTGTATAGCTATCCTTATCTCAACCAGCAAAAACACTTGTTCCTTCCTATTATTGCTTACACTCTCTCTTCAACAAAATTAGAGATAAGGGCAAAATAGTTTCTGCTGGGTATTGAGGGGGTAGGGGGAAGAGGGAGGGGGTGGAGTGGGTGGTAAGGGAGGGGGTGGGGGCACGGGGGAGAAATGACCCAAGCATTGTATGCACATATGAATAATAAAACAATAAAAAAAAAGTGTAACCCCCTCAAAAAAAGAGTTTGTTAACATTCTATGGTAAATCCTGTCAGTCTTGGGGTTTTCTTTGCTGGGAGTAATTTTTCTTACTGCTTCAGTTTCATACATATATATATATTCTTGATGGATTGTTCCCTTTATCAATATGCAGTGACTGTCTTTGTCTCTTCTGACTTCTTTTGGTTTGAAGAGTGTTTTCTTGGTTTCCATTTCTTAAAATGTAATTTTCTTTCTTTCACTTTTACTCAATGTATGTCTTTGCCAGTGAAGTGTGTTTCTTTTAGATAGCAAAAAGTCAAGACATATTTATTTACCCAATTAACTTCTTTGGGGAGTTAAATTAGAGAATTGATATAATTTACACCAAGGGTTATCATTGAAATGTTTTTACTAAGTCCTGTCACTTTGTTCTTTTTTTTCCTGTGGTTGTTATATAAATATTCTGTATTCTTTGCTTACTTTTAGATTCATATTAGAGATACTTACTCATTTACTGAATTAATACTGTTTAATTCTCTTACATCCCTCATTTTCTTATCTATGCTTCTTGTGCTATTGTTATTTCCTGGGCCCTTATATTCCTGCTTTGTATTTCTTCCTTTTCTATGTGTGGGACTTTATTAAATACCTTGTATAAAGTTGACTGGGGAGTCATATACTTCTGCAATTTATTCTTATCTTTGAAGGTCTTTATACTTTGTTTATAAAAGATAATTTACATATATGGTCAACTTCTTTTGGAAGATATTGTCTCTGTAAGAGTCATATTCCCTCTTTTTATATTTCATGATTTTATTTTATATTTCATGATTTTCTATGATGAGTTTTGCCATCTATTAAAATAAACATCTTTCTCTTTTTAATGCAGGTCTCTTTATATGATCAACATCTCTTGACTATGTAAACTGGGATACTGGTTTGTGTGTAGTTTTGAGATTAATTTCAATGGTTATCTATCTACAAACTACTATAAAATTACTACGTATATACATGTAGTTTTATAGTAGTTTCCCTGTGGCTTCTTAGGCTGTCGGTGATTTTCTTTTGACTGTGTGCATACTCTGTGGGATTCTGAAAGACCTGCTTACTGCTGAAGACTTGTGTGAGTGAGGCCTCTCTAGTACTTCAGTAAGATATCTGACAACAAGAATATGAAGTATAATCTCTGATTACCCCTGATTTTTCTGTACTGTACAGTTTGAAAAAGTGTAAGTACCACTTATGCTAGCGTCCCTCTGGAATAGGGTGACTAACTGCAACAGTTGCAATAATTCTCTGTGTTGTTTTTAAGTGGTCTACATTTCAATAGTGAATCTTTAGTGCCCTTCTGTATCTGTGTCCACATGGGACCAGGACATCAAGTGGTGACCTTTTGTCTTTTATTCTTTATGACAAATTTTCTACCTAAGTTTGTTTGGGACTAAGTTGATGGAGTAAGGAAAAGTTTGTCTCAACTGAGATGGAGGTGTATCTCAGGAACAAAATACTAAACTTATGAATTAAAAGTGCTGGGCTGGATTCAAGAGTCATAGCACTGCTTTGGAAGAACACAACCAGCAGTAACAAAAAAACCTAAAGCATACTAAGTACAAACATAAAATAAAAGCTTATTAACATAACACCATTGGACTGGTGGAGAGGCTCAAATGGTGTTCTTTCTGTTTAGCAAACATGAGGACCTGAGTTCAAACCGCAGTACCACCACATACATAAAATAACATCTGCAACTTCATTAACCATGGAGGACAAACAGTGTAAGATTATATTAAAAGACTAAAACAATATATATATATTAATAAAAAACTTAATATAAGTGAATTTGATTGAGAAAGAAAAAAGAAAAGATCCAATTACATGATCATTATAGATAGATAAACAGATAGATTGATAGATACATAGATAGAGGTATGAAGAAAACAGTGAGGGAAAAGAGAATAAAACAAAACAGTAAAATATAAAAATTTTAAATTTCCTCCTTGCTTAAATGTTTGAAGGAGAGACACTGGAGACACTTCTTCCTGAGTTTTCTAATTTTGTAATTTACTGGGAATTGGAGTGGTGAATTGATTTCAGGTACATTTAGGTGCATTTTTTCTCAACTCCAGTCAAATAGGCCTAAATCAAATAGTGGGGGGGGGAGGGCTAAGCTCCACCCTGCCTTTCTCATATGCATAGGCTAAGACACTGGATGATACAAGTTATAGTCACATTATTGGGCTCTTCATGCAAATCCAGGGGTATAGCAAAAAATCTTAGCTACCTGTGAGTCTCCTTTATGCCTTCACTGTGAATTGATGGGGAACACACTCTTCTGATTCCCTTTTATACTGTTGAAACTTTATGGATAAACTACAATGTACAAGATGTCTCTTCTCCAATACTGTCTCTTTATAGATTGGAGGCTTCTTGTATGCTAAAAGTAAAAATTTTAAGGTGCCAATTCTGTACTTGGGGTTATTGATGAAACTTTCTATTTTCACCTGAGGCCCTGCTGAACCTCTTCACTTTATGTGCACTCCACTGCACTTGGAATTAGGACTCTCTTTCTGTTATAATTGTAAGATCTAATATTTTTAGGTATTACCTAGTCACTAAATCTTTGCTAGTTTACTTTAGTACTTTCCCATGAAAGCTTACCTCAACATGCTGCCACTCATCTGTTGTTTTGATTCAATCTCAGGGAGGCATGGAGAAATTCAGGGCATCTCTAATCTGTTTTCTAATCCAAGTACAGTACAATTGTTTTTCAATTGTCTTGCCTTTTAACTTTCATAATAAATATAATTAATCACCATCTAACATTCCTAATTAAGAGTGCTTTGCTTTTGTACTATATCAGTGAAATTTTTGTAATTTCCTCACTTTTCTTATTAGTAGTTAATGCACTAGACTTTTAGAATGAAGAATTTAGCATTTCTTATAAGGCAAGTCTAATGATGATAAACACTCAGCTTTTGTTTGTCTGAAATGAAAAAATGAATGAAAAAATTACAAGCTTTTCATTCTTCACAAACAGGTTTACTTGACATAATATTTTAGGATTGATAAGTCTTTCCTTTCAAGCATTTGAATATGGTATCACACTCTCTTTGACCAGCAAGATTTCTGCTGAGAAATTCATCAACATTTATTGGTTTCCTTTACATGTGACCATTCACTTTGCCCTTGCTGCGTTTCAGCACACTATTTGACTTTATCTTTGGCAATTTCTTTATGACATGTGTCTGTGAGAGTCTGCTTGGATTCTTTTTATTCGATGTCCTTTTGTATATACTTTTCCTAGATTTTGGGGTTTGCTAATATTATCTCTTTAAATATAATTTTTTCTCTCTCTCTCTTCCCTTTGGTGCACTGTATACTCTACTTTCTGGTGTCTCAGAAATGTCTTGAGCTCTCTTTACTCTTTTTATTCCATTTGTTTGGCCCATCTTCAGGTATTCTGATAGATTCCTTTGCTTGATCCAGTCTGATGTTGAGCCCTTCTATCAAATTTTACAATTTATTTACACTATTATTCAAGCATATGATTTCTGTTTTGAACTTTTATATTTTATGTCTTTGTTGAGTTCTTAATTTGTTTCTGCATTGCTCTTTTCAATGAACCTCCTTATAACATTTTTAAATTATCTGTCCAGTAAATCATGTAGCTCAAAATTATCTTTTCAATTTCTACAAATTTATTTTGTTTGATTTTTTAGAATGTACTCTCATTTTCCTTTGATTTTCTTCACTCTTTGTAGCGGTTTTATTATATTTGATAAAACAACTATTACTGCTTGTCATTTTAGATTGTTTCCAGGTAAATGAAATCTCATTGAGTTATATGGCCAGAGATATTAAGGTGACTGTCAAATATTTGTGTTTGTCCCGATTTCTATTTCTGCTTTTGGTGTACTTACTGCAATTTAGGATTTGTTGTGTCTTGTCAGTACCTCAAGATCAATAAGTTGTGACTCTTCAGGCATAACTGGAAATGTTGGTTTTAAAGTTCTAATTTCTTCTCTCTTCAGGATATACTTGTGTATGACTGTTTAGCTTCAACTCTGCACTCAGCTAGAGATAGAATCTGTGCAAATGTTTATATTCATATTACTAAGGGACACTGAGGGAATAGCTTCTGAAGAAAGGCTCATTGTTCATTAATATCTTTGCTTTCTGTGGCCTAGGACCACTCATGAATATAAACACCCAATATTCTTCAGAGCTAAGTTGTTAAGCAGAGAGAAATGAAATATGGGACACTTGGTTCACAGTCTAACTGCATCCATAAAGAATGGGTAGGGGTAGGTTTATCACTTGGGCAAGCTGAAGGGAAAGTTTAAGAAGGATCAGTCCAGCTATGTCTCTACCAGAAGGTTATTGCTTGTTTACACTATTATGTAAGTTCATAAGAAGAGAAGTCATAAAGCAGCTTCTGGGAATGTGTGTCATAGTCACTTCTGGAAATAGAGTAGAACAACCTACTTCCACCCCTGTTCTCCACTGCTCCCAAAAATCAGGTTCTGGGAAATATTTTCATTCCTCTTTACATCCACCTCTTTTTTCTGTGATCTTGAAGTTCCACATATGCCTAGTGCTTCTTATTTGCAAAGACAAGAGATTTAGAATAGTTGTCTGGAAGTAAGCAAACAATTGAGAAATTCAGTATTTGAGTAATCCCCTTCTAGGTAAAAACAGGGAATAGTTTCCATTTATTTGTTTTTAATTTTCACATAGTATTTTTACAACTTCATGGAGAACAGTTGATGTCTTTATATATGATTATACTATGTAATGATCAAATTAATGTGATTTGCAGATCCATTACCTCATACATTGATCATTTATTTGTGGTTTGAACATTAAGAATATTTTTCTCTGGCTATTTTGAAAATAAAATAAATTTTAAATATAGATATCTTACTTTACTACAGAACACTGAAATATATCCCTCCTGACTTCATTTTAGTATGCAATAACACAACTTTCTACTTTCTACCTTTCCTCTAACCATTCTCAGCCTCTAGTAACCACTATTGTAGTTGTTACTTCAATGAGAACAACTTTCACATAAGTGAGATATGGTATTTTTTTCTATGTATGGATTTTTTCATTTAATGAAATGTTCTTCAGTTTTATCAGTGTTACAAATGACATCATTACCTTTTTATGCATGAATAGCATTTAATTATGTAAATAAAACATGTTTTCTTTATTAATCTATCCACGAACACCTAGATTTACTCTATATCTTGAATATTACTGTATGCTACCATAATAAGCAGTCTTATAGGTGTCAACTGTCATAATAATTTATATTTTTGGATATATGCCAGTAGATCATACCATAGTTTTATTTTTAGTTTTGTAGGTAAACTTCATACTGTTTTTCATAATGGCTTACAAATTTACATTTCTACAAGTAATCTATATGAGTTCCCCTTTATTCAAAGTCTTACCAAGATTTATTAATTTTTTTGGTTGTTTTGATAATAACTATGCTAACAGAGGTGAGATACCTTACTGTGGTCTTGTTTTTCATTTCTCTGGTAATAAGTGATGTTTAACAGTTTTCAAATATGTTTTGTTTTTTGTTATCTTTTGAGAAGTACTTATTTAGATCATTTGTCCCCTTTTAAATTTGATTATTTTTCTTGTGAATTATTTCATTAGAGTCTGCATAGTAATAACCTCCTCGGACAAATAACTTGCAAACATTTTCTCACCTCTCTTCATGTGGTCTAGTCAATGCATTGATTATTTCTTTTGTTACAGTAGGCAATTAGTTTGATAAAATTGGTATACTGTTTATTTATCACTGTGATTTTAATGTTTTATGCACTGTTTGTTTATAACAATATTATAAAATCTCTCCTATATTTCTCTTTTCCCTTAATTTTTATTAAGCTATTAGGATATATTTATTGTACAGTGGGGATTCTTTGTGACGATTCTGTATAGGTTTACATTATACATTGGTTGGATCACTACCACTAACTCACCCCTTGGGCTCCTCCCTGCCCAGCTTAAAGCAATTGAGAGATTTTACTTTTCTGCTTCCTAAACATATATGAAGTCCATCAACCACATTCCCTCACCATCATATCCTTCAATCTCTCTCCTCCCTCTCACAAATAGCACCCGATTTATTGTTCCTACTTTTCAGTCCTGTCTTTTGTTATTAATCCCAAAGACAATATTCAAAGCTGGATGTATACCAGCTGTGAATATACCTAACTTTTGTCAATTCAACCCCTGTATTACTCTCCCTTATCCTTTTCCTCCCACCCCCATTATTCAGCAGCTTTTAATAAATATCATTATATCCTCTACCTTCACAGATGTTACGTATTTTGATATTGTTGATGCTCTATCATTCTCTTTTCCTTTCATTCTTTCCTGAGATCCTTAAAGTAGTTTCACTATTACAAACTGTTCTACATATGTTTGTCCATGATCACGTATGGTTTTTTGTATATATTTATTTTTTGTATCTATCTTCCACATATGAGAGAAAATATGGGGTCTTTTTCTTTCTGAACTTAACTTGCTTCATCTAACACAAGGTCCTCCAAATGCATCCTTTTACCTTCAAACCACATGGTGTCATTCTTCCTTATGGCTGAATAAAACTCCATTAGATATATACATATATATGTACATATATATCACGTTTTCTTGATACGCTCATCAGTTGATCAGTTGTAGGACATCTGGGTTTTTCCATAGCTTGGCTATCGTGAACAGTGCCACGATAAACATCAATGTGCAAAGGTCTCTATTGCATCCTTATATCCTTCAAATATATCCTTATATCCTTCAAATATATGCCCAGGAGTGGTATCACTGGATCATATGGGAATTCAACTTTTACCTTGTAAAGGAATATCCATACTGCTTTCCACAATGTTTGTACTAATTTTCATTCTCACTGACAGTGTTTAAGGGTTCCTGTTTCACCACATCTTTGCTAGCATTTGCTAATTTTCCTCTTGGAGATGGCCCTTTTAATTGGGGTGAGATGAAATCTTTGTGTAGTTTTGATATGCATTCTTTTATATCCAGGGAAGTTGAACATTCACCACACACTTATTGGCCATTTCTATCTCTTCCTTTGAAAATTCCCTATTCATTTCATGTATTCCCTTCTTCATTGGGGATTGAGCTTTTTGGGGGCCCTGTTGTTTCTAGATATTAGTCCCTTATCAGATGGATAGCTACCAAAGATTTTCTCACATTCTGAAGGCAGTCTCTTGAGTTTAGTCACTGTTTTTTTGCTGCGCAGTAGCTTTTTAGTTTGATGCACTCCCATTTGTTCTGTCATTCTCTTAGTTGCTGAGCCATTTGATTTATATTTTGAATGTCATTTCCTATCCCTGTACACTTCAGTGTATTTCATACTACTTCTTGTAGTTGTTTCAAAGTTTCAGGCCTTATATTAAGGTCTTTGATCCTCACAGAGTTGATATTGGTACAGGGTGAGAGACAGGGATCTAGTTTTAGTCTTCTCTATGTTGATATCCAGTTTTCCCAGGAACATTTGTTGAAGAGGCTACCTTTTCTACATTGTGTGCTTTGGCATCATTTGATGAAAATCAGTTAGCACTCTTAATATTTGGGGACTGATATTTAAACCTTTGATGGATTTTAGTTTGACTATTATAGATAAGGAAGAGTGGTCTAGTTTTATTTATCTAGTTTTCTTCTATATATGCATATTTACTTTTCCTTTTCTTATCATCATTAGTTAAAGAGAGTGATTTTCTACAACATATTTTTGAATGCTTGAAAAAAATTCATTCAGGTGTAAATTATATTATTTAGAGTTTCTCTTCTTTTCCACTGGAATATATATGATTTGTGTATGTGCTTATACTAGTACTATGCTGCCTTCATTACTCTAGCCTTGTAGAATGTTTAAAGGTCAAATATTGGGGTGACTAGATCTTTTCTATGGGATATTTTGCATTTTGTTTGTTTTCAGATTTATTCAGGATTGTTTTGGATCAGCAAGATTTTTTCTATAAAAATCATATATTTGTATATGATAGTTATACAGAGGATTTTCTTTGATATGTCCTTATATACATATATTGTATTCTAGTCTGGTTTATCAACTCCATTATTCTGCCTCTTCCTCAGCACTCCTCATCTTAAAGTGACCTTGACAAGATTCAATGTTCCATATTCATATGTGTATTGAAAGTACCTCAACAATATTCAGACTTCTGTACCTTTTTCTTTTACCCTCCCCTTCTTGAGACTACTCGCTCATTAACATGATGTGTCTTACAATGATTTCCTTCATTGTTTTAGTGTCTTATAATTATTTAGTGGGATTTTGCCTTGGTATTTTACCTATAAATATATTGTACTTCAATCAAACAGAGTGAGTCTAAATCACTCTATTATTCTTCCTTACTCATTTCCCCATAACCAATATTGTTCACCAGTATATTTTGTTTTGTCTTGGTGTCTTGTTCCTACACAGATGTGATGTATTTTAATATTGTTAACTCCCTATTATTTTTTCTGCTTTTATTCCTACCTTAGTCTCCTCTAACAATCCTACTTTTGTAAACATGTGTTGTCTATCTGTCTCTCTCTATATAGATATATATGATAATATATGATAATGGTTATATTTGTATTTGGATCTATCTTCAACATACGAGAAAAAATGTGATCTTTGTCTTTCTGATGTTGTAGATATGCAAGGTATTTTGTAATTCAATACAATTTTTAGGACTTTGTTTTGTTTCTCTGACAATGTCATTTATTCTTTTGATAAAAAATACATTGAATCTATAGTTCATTTTGAATAGTATGTATGATATGACCAGTTTTACCATATTTATTATTAGTATTATTTCTCCCACTCTATGAATATGTGACATCTTTCACTCATTTGAGTCATCTTTAATTTCTTTCATCAATATTCTATAGATTTGTGGAAAGATATTTCACTGCTTTACTTCAGTTTGTTCATATAGGAACAGAGGACACACATCAGTGTTAGAGCATATGCTTATCATGCAAGAGTCCCTGGTTTTCGTCACTTGAAATAAACACACAAAAGTATTCTTAACTATGATCATCTTTCACTACTGTAAATGGAATTGCTGTTTTCAAATTTGTCAATTAGTTCGTTATTGTTATGGAGAAATGCTACTGATTTTTATTATTGATTTTGTATCCTGAAACATTATTGCATTTATTTATTAGTTCTAACAGTATTTGTGACGAAAATTTTTATTTTTATATATAGCTTATATTATTTGCATGCAGGGACAATTTTACCTTCTTTTTATCAAATTCAGATTCTTTTATTTCTCTTACTTGCCTTTTATTTCTGGCTAAGAATTTCAGTAATATGTTGAAAATGAGACTAAGTTTGGAAATTATTGTCTTGTTCACGTCATAAAAAAACTTTCATTTTTTCCCTTTTTTTTAGATATTAGCAGTAAGTTTGTCATATAAACCTTCCTTTTTTGTGGTACATTCCTTCCATATGTTACATGTTAAGAATTTTATCAGAAAGAGGTATTGAATTTCATCAAATGATTTTTGTACATCTATTGAGAAATGCATGTATATATATATTGACATTCTGTTGATGTGATGTGTCATTACGAACAATGTACATGGTTTAAACCACATTTAAATCCCTGTGATAATTAATCTTAATTGTCAAATTGATTTGATTGAGAAACACCTAGCAGATTAGGAGATTAGTAAACCACAGTCTGTGAGGGCATTTCCAGAGAAGATTAACTAAAGGGAGAAAACTTGACATGAATGTGGGTGTTGCCACCCCTTAGGCTGGTGGCTTGATTAAACATAACAGTAAAAGGAGAAAGTGCCTGTTAGTATAAGCATATCTCTGCTTCATGATGGGATCTGCATTGCTCTACTATGTTCTTATTACCAAAATGAACTGAAACCATGAGCAAAACAAGTACATCTTTCCTTAAGTTTTTTATGTCAGTTATTTCATCAAATCAACATAAAAGCAACAAAGACAATCATGATATATATTTTTCATGTGCTACTGGATTCATAATACAAGGTTTTTGAGGATTTTTGCATATATGTTCATCAGCAGTATTGATGCATGAGTTATCTTGTTTTGTTGTGTTTGTATCTGGTTTGGGTATCCCATTTATGCTGACATAGTAGAATATATTTGAAATAGTTCCTTCCTTTTGAACTTTTTGGTATTGTTTGTAAAGTAGTGGTATTCGTTCATTTTGAAAGATTGTATATAATGCAACAATAGAACCCTGTGTTCTTGGACTTTTCTTTGATGGGAGAATTTTAAAAATAATTTTAATGTTATTTTTCATTATTGAACTATTTAGATCTTCTGCTTATTATTTTTTTTATTACTGGGGTTTGAAATCAGGGACTCATACCTGCTAGGTAGGTACTCTATCACTTCAACTTATCTACCAGCTATATTTTCCTTTTAGTTTTTTAGTCAATCTTGTTATATTGTGTTTATCTGTGAATTTATATATTACCAATAGATCTTTAATTTATTGGGATTTAATTTTACATAGTTATTTTGTTTCCTGAGAGTGGTCAGAAAACCCTGGCCTTGGAATCCTGAACAAAGAACTGGATGGAAACAAACAGATTGCAAAGAAGCAGCAAGGTTTAATTGAAAGGGAAAGCAGGGGCTGGCAAAGTGGTTCCAGTGATAGAGTGCCTGATTAGCAACAATGAGGCCCTGAGTTTAAATGCGACTACCACCAAAAAAAAAAAAAAGTCGTTGGAAGTGAACGCAGAAAGTACACTCCAAGAGATGGAGGTGGAGTGGGCTCTGAGCAAGTTGGCTCAAAAGCGGCACCTGTGAGATTGCATTTGTTTGAATGGGTATTTATAGCAGACAGGAGATCTGGGTGGTACTTAGAAGTTACATTTGGTGATCTGCAGATTTGATTGGCCTGGAATATTTGCTGTACTGTGCATGTGAATTCACTCTATTATAATTAAATGAATGAGATTCCACACATATTCATTAGATTATTATTAGGGGATCTGGGACAAAAAGTTATTTGGGGGCAAGATTTTTCCCTTGTGCACATACTCCAGTTTGGATGCATCTCTTATGGTCAATCATCCTGTGCACACAGGATGCTTTTGTTAATCATTACTGCAAAAGTGGCATTTTGGGATGTTCTGGGTGCAGGTAAACCACCAGTTCCCAACAAAACAATCTGCAAGAAGGCCACCTGTTCCATGTGACCTGGTTTGGGTACTTCCCCTGAATTTCTTGCCTCAGTTTCTTGTGATTTTTTTTTGTGTTTCTGTTATATCTCTTAATGTATTTACTCATCACACAGGAAAATGATACCCAAGATAATCCTTGATGGGCCTGTTTCCTTGAGGCTCTTTTTTCAAAAGAATCTCACCTGGAGAGTCCTTGAAAAAAAATTCTCTTTTACTCCTTTGAGCATGTGATAATGATGCATTAGATCCTGACAGCTCCTGAGATTTACTCTGGACATTAATCTTATTGTCCTGCTGTGAAATACTTGGCTTCTTTTGAATGGTAGTGATCTCTTTACCAATTGCCCCCACTTTAGCAACTCTTTTAAGTGTATTCCTTTGCTTATCAAGTTCTGAATTTTTATAATATTTCTACTCTAATTTTAGCTCTGATTTTCAATATAAATCTGGATAGGAACAGCCAGCAATATTGTGCTCTTGCTTGAATATGGTACTGAAATAAATTTTCCCTTGTCAGATAAACTACTCCATCACTTTAAATTAAGGCTCCCACAAAGTCATTTGTTTCACTATGTTGTAAAAAGGATGGCCTATACTACAATTCCCAATAAAGTCCTAATTTTTCTCTGAAAAATTGTCCAGATATCCATTGCTATGCACATTTCCATCAGCATTCTGGTTTTCTGAGTTCCTATCAGAATCTGTCACTGACCTCTGCTTACATCACTCTAGGCTTTCCCTAGCATACCATTTCAATAATATCTAAGTTCCTCCTTCAAAACAATTACAAAGCCTCTCCACATTATCTCTGGAATAGTCAGAACAACTTACTCACTTCTCAGTACCAGTTTTCAATTGATCATCTTTTAATTATTGTAATGAAATGCTTGAAATAATAAGCCCTTAAAGATACAGTATTTATTTTGATTTATTTTGACTCACGATCTTTGGGCTAATGATTAAGCAGGACATCATGCAGTGTAAAGCTTGGTGGAACAAGCTTATCACTTAATGGTGGTTGGCAAACAAAAAGCAAGAGATTAGCTTCCCACAATCCCTTTCCTGGTTATGCTCCCAGTGTCCTAAGTCCTCCCAGTAGGCCCCACGTCCTAAGGGTTTCTACCACCTTTTACTGGTAACAAATTAAGGAACAAGCTTTAAGCACATCGGTTTTGACAGACCTTCCAGATTCAGTCTATGACACAATGACTCCTTTGCACTTCTGATTTTATTGAGTCTTGGTGCAGTTATAGGTATATTATTGCATTTGCCTTATAAGAAACACTAAATTTAATGCTTTGTATTTTTATAATCCCAGTTTCATTTTCTGTAATCTTTGTTATTTACTTACTTTTAATACTCACTTTCTTCTTGGTTTTTTACTTTCTAGTGGTGGAATTCAAGGTTATTTGTTGATTATTACTAAAATCCTCTGTATAACTTTTGCTTTTATTTCTATATAGAAGTTTCAAGACAGCTTTTTCATTTCACTTTTAATTTCTTTGTTGCCTTATTCATTTATGAACATATTTAATTTCCACGTGTTTGTTTCTTTTCCCTTCCTGTTAATTTCTACTTTTATTCCATTGTGCTCAGAGAAGGTATATGATGATTTCAATTTTTTCTACTTTTTCAAACCTGCTTCACAATCAAATATATGTTCTATTCTGGAGAATGTTCCATACGCTGATGAGAAATATGTGTATTATTCAGTTCTTAGATGAAATGTTCTGTGGATATCTATTAAGTCAATTTGACTATAATATTTTCAAATGTGGTGAATCTTTTTGATTTTTTTTATCAGTTCATTCTTGAAAACAGGATGTTGAATTCCTGAGCTATTCCTATATTGGATTCTATTTATTCTTTTATATGTAATAATTTTGCCTTGATATATTTAGGTCCTCCAATGTTGATTGTACATATATTTGCAAGTTTTATCTTCTTGCTGAATTTATATTTGTATTATTACTGGCTTGCTATCTCATTTACATTGTTTTAAATTTTAGGGTCTATGTTTATTTTATAACTATTCCTGCTTGGTATGGATTTTGGTTTGTGTAGAGTATATTTTTTCACACAAACAATTTTAGAATGTGTGCCTTTATATGTGAAATGATTTAGTGTAGTTGAATCTTATTTTTATCTATTCAGCTATTTTATATATTTTATTTTGAGAATTTACTTCATTAGCTGTCAAGGTTATCACTGATAGGTAAAAGTTACACCTGTCATTTCCTAAATTGTATTCTGTATTTTGTATATCCTTTGTGCCTCTCTTCTTATATTAATTTTTATCTTTTAGATTTGATAGTTTTGTAGTGATAAGCTTTTTTTTTACAATGTGTTAAAGATTAGTATAAAGTTGTCATTTCTTTTATCATTATTGTTATTATTCATTTATTCAAATGTGCATACATTGTTTGGGTCATTTCTCCTCCCTGCGCCCCTCCCCCAACCTCTCACCCCTTTCCCCCTCAGTTCCAGGCAGGTCCTGTTCTGCCTTTATCACTAGTTTTGTTGAAGAAAAGAGACAAGCCTAATAAGGAAGACAAAATGTTTTTGCTAGTTGAGTTGAGAATAGCTATACAGAAATATTCCTAGCATTGCTCTCATGTACACGTTATGACCCATGTTGATTCATCTCTAACTGATCTTTACCGTGGTTACTGATCCCCTTCTCATGATACTCTCTGTTGCTTTAAGGTTTCTGTATTATCTCCTCTGGAGTGGGGACTTCAAACGCTTTCATGTTTTTGGTTTTATTCCTTTACATTTTTGTGTATTCTTTCTACCAGTACACTTTATTCTTTTGTGTGCTTTTAATGATTATAGGCATCCTTCTACTTCTAGGTGTAGGACTCAAGCATTTTTTGAAGGACAGTCTGGTAATAATTCCTTCTAGTTTTTCTTCTATGAGAATTATTTCATTTCTCTGGAATATCTGAAGTATAGCTATGATAGATTTAAGATTCTTGCCTACATGTTCTTTCTTTCCAGAAATTTGAACATATCCTCTCATTATCTCCAGACCTGTAAGGTGTCTCCTGTGAAATATGCTGTTAACATAATGGAGATTTCCTTGTATGAGACTTGTCACATTTCTCTTAATGTGTTTTGAACTCTTTATCCCTTTGAGTTATGACAGTTTGAATAAAATATTCCCTAGAAATGATCTTTTTGATGTTGAATCTATTTGGGCTTTTTTGCCTGTGAGCTCTTTGTTCTGGATGTTGGTAACTGTCCACAAATATTTTGGCTGTTATTCTGTTAAGTCTGTTTCCTATATCTAATCTTTTCTCTTTCATTTGATTCATATAGTCTCAGAGGATTTCTTTCCTTTTCTTATTTTTCTATTTTTTATCTAATTGTATTATTTGAAATATGTGTCTCTAATTTCAGAAATTCTCTCTTTGGCATGATTTTTTCAGTTGTTGAAATTCTTGACTTTTTTTTTAATCGACCTAATTCTTCAGCTCTAAGATGACTGCTTGGTTATCTTTATAATATTTGTCTCTTTGTTAAGTTTCTCATTTGGATCACTAGTTATTTTCCTGATTTCCTTATGTTATCCATATTTTCTTTTATCTCATTGAATGTCCTTTAGATGATTATTTTGAATTTCTTTTCAGGAAATTTGTATATATAATTTTCTTTGGAGTTCATTAATGGAGAATAATTTTGTCCCTTTGGATATATCATGTTTCCTTTTTTTCATGTTTCTTGTCTCCTTATCCTGATATTATGGCATCCAGTAAAATAGTTATCTCTTCCAAGTTTATGAACTGAATTGCCCACTGCATGGAGTGGAGTAATACTATGTCATTTAGAATGCAAAGTTAATGGTAGTACTTCTAGTTGGATAGTTGGCATTGCAACAATTTGTACAAATGTGCTGGAATGATAGCAGGACTTCAGGGATATAGAGATATTGTGGCTATTGGAACTAAAGCAGTATTCACTTCAGAAGTTGAAAGCTAAATTTTAAACCTCCATCTCTATACTGTTTCAGGGGGTTAAACTTTAGAATTACTGAACATCCATAGAAAACTGTAATATTTATCTGTGTCTAGATAGATTCATACATACATTGACACCTGTGTTCTCAGAGCTAGAAAATTTAGAATGCACTCTCTTAAGTAGAAGCTTCAATAATTGGAGTGATCAATGTATGGGCAAACTCTTGGTGATTAGGATCAATAGACTTGAAGTTATTTCTCAGATGATTCGGGAAAAAAACTGGAGAAGTTCCTATCTACTTTCCAGGCTGGTAGTAGGTTAATAATTTTCTGTTTCTTTAACTCCCCAATTCACATTATAATCTAGGCTATTAAGTAGCCACTGGAAAAGTATGTCATAAATTTGTTCCTTGGAGTAACAGGTTATTGCATTTTTTGAACAAGTCACACTTTTTGACCATCTGGCCTTGAACATGTAATCCTCCTGATTCAGTCACCCAAATATCTGTGATTACAAGCAAGTTGTTTTCATCAATTTTTTTCCATAAGACAACAGTGAGTTAGAGAAAATTGAGGCAAAGAAGGGAAGTCTTTGACATTACTATTTACTTGATGATGTGGAAAAGTCTTTGTAATTGATTCATATAATAAATTTAGAAAAGTTTTGGAGAAGTAGACCTTAGAAACCCCTAAGAACTGTAAAGTAATTTTTTTTGGGGGGTACTGGGATTTGAACTCAGGGCCCACACCTTGAGCCACTCCACCAGCCTTTTTTTTCCTTTTTTTATTAGGATATATTCATTGTACAGGGCACCAGCCTTTTTTTGTGATGTTTTTCCCTTTTATTCAGATATGCATACTATATTTGGGTCATTTCGCCCCCCTTCCCCCCTTTCTCCCTTCCTTACCCCCCACCCCCTCCCTCTCACCACTTACCCCCTCCTGTCAGGCAGAAACTGTTTTGACCTTACCTCTAATTTTGTTGAAGAGAGAGTATAAGCAATAATAGGAAGGACCAAGGGTTTTTGCTAGTTGAGGTAAGGATAGCTATACAGCAAGTTGACTTACATTGCTTTCCTGTGCATGTGTGTTACCTTCTAAATTAATTCCTCTCGAAATAACCTTTTCTCTAGTTCCCGGTTCCCTTCTTCTATTGACCTCTGTCGCTTTAAAGTATCTGCATTAGTTTCTCTGCATTGAGGGCAACAAATGCTATCTAGTTTTTTGGGTGTCTTACCTATCTTCATACCTCCCTTGTGTGCTCCTACTTTATCATGTGATCAAAGTCCAATACCCTTGCTGTGTTTGCCCTTGATCTAATGTCCTCATATGAGGGAGAACATACGATTTTTGGTCTTTTGGGCCAGGCCAACCTTCCTCAGAATTATGTTCTCTCGTTCCATGTGATGGGTTTTTTTGAGGTAGGATTTTGCAAACTATTTGCCCTGGCTGGCTTCAAGTTGCAATGCTCTTGATCTCTGCCACCTGAGTAGCTAATATTATTGGTGTAACCCACTGGCACCTGGGTATAAAGGAATTTTAATCAGTAATTCACCAGAATCTATCAGGAGAGTCAGAATATCACAATGCTGATAGGAATGTGGGTAGTTAATACTATACTGATAAAGTTTCAGATGGAAATAAAAAATGGTTTGGAAAAGGCACCTGCACACCCATTTTTATTGCAGCACTATTCACAATAGCCAAGTTATGGGAACAATCAAGATGCCCCACTATTGATGAATGAATCAAGAAAATGTGGTATTTATGCACAATGGAATTTTGCTCAGCCATGAAGAAGAATGAAATCTTATCATTTGCAAGTAAATGGATGGAGCTGGAGAACATCACTCTGAGCGAGGTTAGCCAGGTTTAGAAGACCAAAAATTGTATGTTCTCCCTCATATGCAGACTTTAGATCTAGGGCAAATACAGCAATGTTGTTGGGCTTGGGTCACATGACAAGGAGAGAGCACATATGGGAGACACAGGAACAGGTAGAAAACTGAAAACATGAACGTGCTTGATGTCCCCACTGCAAAGGAACTAATACAGAAACCTTAAAGTTACAGAGGTAAACATGAGAAGGGGATCAGGAACCAGTGTAAAGATCAGTTAGAGGTGAATCAACTTGGGTTGTAACATATTTGTACATGGAAGCAATGCTAGGAATCTCTCTGTATAGCTATCCTTAACTAGGAAAAGTTCTTTGTCTTTCTTATTATACTTATGTCTTCTCTTCAACAAAATTAGAGACAAGGGCAGAACAGGTTCTGTCTGGAAGTGAAGAGGGGTGGGGGGGAGATGGTGGGGGTCGGGGGGAGAAATGACCCAAACAATGTATGCACATGTGAATAAAAAAAAAGAATGATGTGGAAACTGTAGGAGGGGCCGTCCTTGTATTTTGGAAAAGAATCTGGATGCATAAATCTCATAAATCTGATTCTGATTCTCATAAATCTGAGGCTTTATGAGAAGCTGAGCATAAAGGTGATGAATGTGATTTGTCTAGTGGAGGAAATTTCAAGACAATGAACATTCATGTTGTGTCATAGGTTTTATTAACAATGTTGAATAAATTTAATTTTTATTAGCATACATTAATAGTACAAGGGAATTTAGTGTGATAATTCCATAGATGGCATACATTGTACTTTGAACAAGCTTATCTATTCCATTATAGTTCATTAACTTCTCTCCCTCCCCCCTTTTAAACAGTGTTGCATATATGTGATAATTTGATCCACTTCATCCCTCACCATTCTTTCCTTTTCCCCTTCCTCTTCATACTTATTCCCCTCTTCCATTCATGTCCTGTCATCATCATCATAATGATAATAATAACAATCATAATCATCATTTAGCTCCAAATTCCACAAATGAAATAATATTTGATATTTGGCTTCCTAAGCTTGGCTTATTTCACTCAACATGATCTTCAGGTCAACACACTTTCTAGTGAAGTACATAATTCCATTTTTCTTGTGTCATAGGTGTTGGTATTACTAACTGCTCTTAGTCAAGTTTTCTTTGAAAATTGAGAAACTAGGAACAGAGGAAATATATTTAAAAACATCATATCTTGTACACAAGAATATATTTAAAGTACTTCTAAGGAGGTTGCAATTGTTAGACATTAGTGTCCATAAAAATAAACTGAACATTTTGCTCTATAAAAATAGGAAAGATGCCTTGAGGACATCACAGGAGTCAGTAAGACCCTGACCATCACAGTTCCAAATGTTTAGGCATGTGATTTCTTTCCAAAAATTCCATTTAACAAAAGAACCCTGGGACACCTAGTATTCCTAAAGCACTTAAAAATTCAGTCAGCAAGGCAATTAGAGGCCACTTGAAGCCATGTTTCAAGCATGCCAAAATAAATCTTTTATTATTGGCATTAACGTGATGATGGTTTTGTGGGGATTCATAAGACATTCCATTGAGATTTCAAAGGAATGCTTGGGAAGTGAGAAAGTTTGTTGCAAAGTTAAAGACCCTGAAATCATCTTCTGACAGAGTGATTTGTGAAGCTGTAAGAGTGAAGCTGAAGCTGCAATAGAGATCCTAGGAAGGTATATATGCTAGAAACATGCAACACTCATCAGGGAAAATTAGACAGTAAAGGGAGAAAGCTGGTGAGAGTTGCCAACTGGGCAGCTACCAGAAAATACACAGGGGGATAGCTGCCCAAGCCCATGGGAGTTCACATACTATCTCAGCTGACAGACATTGAATTTTGGGATTTAATGTTTGCCTTGGTGGATTTTGATCTTGCATTTGTCTGATCTCTCCCTCTTACTGTCTTATTCCTTCTTATCAAAATAAGAATGCTTTCAGTTGATCCCACCTTCTTATTTTCTTATTCCTTCTTATTAGAATAGGAATGCTTTCCCTATACTTGTCTCACTTTTATCAATTTTTTAGGGTAAGGGCCTAGCACCAGGGATGCCAATGACATAAACCCATTCTGATATGCCAATCAAAGGAATAGGAAATGTTGGACAGCAGGAAAGGAGCTTAAATCAGCAGGGCCACAGAACAAAAATTAAAAGTTCAGTGACCTAAGATCTTTCTTGTATGGGATGACAGAAGCTGCAAGGCTTTACGGCATAGGAAAACAAAGGCAAGGGCCAGATACCTACAGAGCTAGCAAAGTAGGTAATCTTGATCAGGCCATGATCTGCTTGATCATATTTTCAGGACCAGTATGTTGAGAATTTGCCAATGATAACAAAGCTACTGTTGTTTGAGTGGTAGTTTCAGATACTTGTCATAAAATGTTCATTCTTCAAATCTTTTCATAGAATCCAATGTCAGGGTAGAAAATTATTTGAGAAGACACAGAAGAATAAAGAAAAACATCAGTCAGAGAAGCAAGATGAAGTTACACACTTCTTCAAACACCCATTGTCAAGTCACCATTTCATTTCTATGGGGACAAGGGCCAAAGGTCATTTCTTCCATTAACTAATTACCACAGATAGGGAGGGGTGATGTAGGAACATTGAAATCAAAGGCTTTGACAGGATGAGAAATTTTTGTTTCTGGTGTCTTCCAGAGAATTGCCAAAGGTATTTCCATGCTGGTAGAAATAATCTCAGTACCAATCGTAAAAATTCTGTAGGCAAAACAGCAACCAAAGGAAGTAGAAAGGCAGACAATTGCACCAAACATTAAGTTTGTACATTTGAAAGAATAGGCTTTAGTCAATTTATGAATGGATGGATCTATTAAAGTACCCATAGTGGCAATATGTTTATCCAGATCTTTCATGGCTTCTGTTATATTTTTAGAATAGTTAAGGATTTAAAAACAATAATCCATCTTAATCAGAATATAAATTCCTTCTTTGGTAGAAGTCAGAATGTCTAAGGCCATCTGACTTTTGGAAGACAACATTCAGAATTTGTGTGGGCTAATCATTTGGATGATGGTCTGTTGTTTCTGATTAAAAGTATGTTGAATTGGAATTTCTACATGTATTTCAACATAAATTGAGGCGATTCTTATAAATGTAGCTGGGAGCAAAACCACCAAAAGCCTCTCTTAAATTTGTGCATGGCATTTACAACATTCCAGTTATGTGACATTTCTAGGAAATGTAAGAAACTCAGACTGGAAGGTAGGGGTGGACTCAGGTGCATCAACAGATTCAATTACAGTGCAAATAGAGCTATCCATGGTTTCCAAAGGTCAACAGCCATCCCCACTGCACAGAGCAATCCCTACCTTTATGGAGTGATTTTGTTGACTACATTGTATGGATTCAGTGACAGTCATAGTACATACCAGTCAGAGAATCAAACCTAACACTTGGTGAGTCCTGTGTGAATCATTTAGTTTTCAATATATTGGGCTGCTATTGTTTTATAATTAACCTTCCAACTCATCATACATGCCATAGACCACAATAGGAGTGGTATGTATTTGCACTCATACTAGAGTCAAACAAAAAATGCTGTTTTATTTCAGCCACTGTTACAAACAATTTATAGTCCTCAGGTTTAGAGGTAGGGAGTATGCATGTTTTGAAAGGTGAAGCAAAAATAAATTTTCACAGATTTCCAGATCATTTAATGAGCTCTTCCATACAAATGGACTGGGGATGTAAATCAGTGAGTTCTTTCCCATCACATGAGAAGTCCTGAGTTAATTTCCCAGCACTGCAAAAAATAAATAATAAATAAAAAATTTAAGGTGGTTGTTTGAATTTTTCAAGAGAGTCCATTGGTTACAGCTAGGAGAAGACCACTCCCCACCCAGAAATCTGAGATGAAATTCAGAAAGAGTAAATCGTTTTAGAGGAAATGACTAATTAACAGGGAAGGCACTTGTATCACAGCATCATAGCTGTGAGGATAGCCATTTAGATTTTTTTTACTATAGGAAAGACACAGCCATCACTGGGATATTGCAGAATTCCAAGGACGTCAGAGTGAAATAGCTGTTATCAGGTTCTTTTAACCGTATCTTCAGAGTTTTTACTTTACCATTTAAAAGAGGATTCACTATCTCCTTTCAAATAAATTAAATGTTCTGAGTGAAAAAAGTCACTCATTTGCTTATGACCTTTTGAAGAAAAGTGGAGCTTTTAAAATATTGCACCTATGCTCAATCTAAATTTGCCTGGACTATGCCTTACAGTATTTATAAATGGTGAACTGTTTCTGTAATTAAACTTTTTTTTGACTCACAGTCTAATAGCATCTCCTGAGTTAACATTAGCTGAAGTGCCTATTTGGATGGAAATTTTATCTACATTTGTGGCTTTCCTAGGAGAAAAGTTACTAAGAGTTTAGTTTACAGAGAAAGTCTCCTTATAACTGTAATATTGGATTTTCTGGTAAATATAAAAAGCTATGGCTATGACTTAGGTACAATTTACTCAGGCTGCACTAGAGATGCAATAAGAAGTGCTTCTTCTAGTGTTTGCGTGATAGTACCATAACAGGTACAGTCCTTTCAGTGCCTTTTTTTTAAGTGGTTAAAACTGAGTATGTGTCCTGTATGTCAATTAGGAAGTTAATGGTCTTGCTCCCCAAGGTAGGTTGTACTTGGGGTTGCTGAGGGGCAGTAATTATTGGAACCCAAAATGTGATGAGTGACTATTGGCTTCTTCAGTCCTTGACAAATTCATCACCAAGGTCTGATGTTTGATGATTCAGCCCTTTTTATCATCTGATACATTATATTTAAGAGTTTGGGTAAGTTTTTTTTTTCCACATGCATTCTCATTACAGCATGCTTAATGATCCTTCCCTTAGGACCTCTTTCCTTTTTGGGTATGACCTTAGTTCCAGGTTTCCAACCGTGGATGTTTTGGATGATATAGTGGCTTGCTTAGTCTTTCTTATTTTGTCATCACTACAGATCTTTTAAGCAATTTCCACCAACTGAGAATCGCTCATGAAAATAACACTCTCAGTTTTATGTAATTTCACCTAATATTGGAGATACTGTTAATAATGAAGGTCATATTAACCATCCATATATTTTTGAAGGTTTTTTGGTCTAAGCCAGTATATTGCCCATACGTTCAATCTATTATTTCTAACCGGATAATGAGCCTTTACTTGCCCCAGTGTAATTATTCTTTATTATTTAAGGTACAAATCTTAGGTAAATCCCATTGGAGCCCTCATTGAATAAACTACAATGGTGGTTAAAGTATGTGTCTGTTGTTGTTGAAATTCAAGTCCCAGTTCAATTCCATTATCAGTATTGCTACTGTTGCATCCAGCGTGCATTAGTGAAGGACACATGATTTCTCATTAGCCTTATTTAAGATGAGATGTCTCTCATGTGAAATCAACATTGTATTGAGAATAGCTTGTACATTAGCCTAAGTGGGGCATTATATAGCAAAAGTGATAGTAATGACTTCCACTACTTTTTGAGAATAGTTATGACAAGGAGAGTTAGAGTGTTTACAGTATTCATGGTGAAAAACAGGAATCAAGTCCAAAAGTAGTTTGGCAGTAAGCCTCGAACATTAAACCTCTTGGCAGACACTGCCTCAACGGGTGTTACTCTGTCCCTTTTACATGAACACCCTGCCTGACCAAATTTGGTGTTCTAACAAATCTTAAAGGGAAAGATAGCATTAGGTTCACCAGACTATCAAGGAAGTGTCACTTGTTTCCTGACAGCGACTCTGTTGACTTAGAAAGCTGACTGTGACAGCATAATAGCTTCAGTTCCTTCTTGGAACAACCAATATGGTTTAAAGTAATAGCATTCTTTCTTTCCCTTCAATATATTTGTTTTCATGTGTCAGTAGTTTTAGCTTTGATATCAGTGTTCTTTTTACCATGTTTGGTCAATTGCTTAGAAGAATTTGGATTTTGTAAAATTATGAAACATTGTGCATTTTCTTGATCTTTGACAAAACAATTCAAACTATGAGTTGTAAAATAATTCAATGACTCATTTGGGGGCATCTAGTATGTACATAGGCCATATTGTACTAAAATAATGAATTGTCTTTTCCTTAGTAATAAATTCATAGCTAAAATTAGTCATTTAGACTTCTCCCTATGAAACTTAATGATATTACAGATTCAATTTTTCCCATTGGTACATAAGATACAATAGAGATCTCCGAAGTATCTTGGTTCCTCCATGTACCTTATGTCTCTTCTTAATACTAAGTAAAGTTAGTACAGAATTTTAAAAATCCTCATCAAAATCAAGTGACCTAGGCTCAGAATAGACCAAAAAAAGCTGAAACAACAGATAAACATGGAAGAACAAGGACTGATGTGTATAGTTGGAGAGAATTTTCTAGTCCTCTTAATTTAAAGTCCTGTTGATCCAAAGGTTCATTTCTCTGTCTCACCAAATAGTGATCTAAGGTAGCTGATGCTGGCCTGAAGTTAAGACTTAAAAAAGTTCTGAATGTGAAAGTAATCTGGGCAGCTGGTAGGACCATTCATTCCTTTTTCCTTATCTGGGATTGGCTAGTTGCTTGTACCTAATGTCCAAAGGGCATGGTTTCTCTTGCTATAATTCACCAAAGTTTGTTACAAGAATTTCAGAGCAAAGACCTCATATCTGGGACTCTCAATGGACTACAGTTAGCCATTCATTAATTTATGTCAATTAAAGAGATGAGCGGTGGTGAATGGAAATAAAAGAGCTTTAATCAGTACTGCTACAAAGGAAAGAGCAGAAAAAAAGGCTCAGTGATCTAAGATCTGTACTTTGAAGTTTTATTAAAAAAAAAACAGGAACAGAGGCAAGGGTTAAAGGCCTGCATAGCTTGGGAGTTGCATATCAAGTAAAGCAGATTTCTTGATAAATCTGTGGTCTGATTGATCACTATTTCAGGTTGAATTAGGTGGGGACCTTGCCAGTCATAAGAAAATTCCTATTACCCTGGGGGTAATTTTGGAATCTTGCTGTAAGATGTTTATCAATAAGACATATTGTTCCTGGAATCCAAAATGACTGTAGGAAAGTATGATTCAGCAGAACTCAGGAACAAAAATTTTCAGAGAAGCAAAATGGAGTTACAGAGACAAAATGGAGTTAGTTCAATGGCTGAGCCCTGCTTCACAAACACTATTGTTTCTTGAAAGTATGTAACTTGTGTTTTTCAATTTTCATAGGGGTTTGCCATTAAGAATTTCCTTTGAGTCTTGGAAAAGATTTTGTCGTAGACTTTGAACAATAATTTAACATTTAAGACTTTGGGAATCCTAGGGATTGACTGAAAGAATTTTGCATTGTAAAATTAGTCTTTGGGGGACATGGGTAGAAAAGTGTAGTTTGCATCTTAAATGAACTCAAAGGCTGCATTCTTAGATTAATGATATTGAAACCATCATGGTATGGGGCTAGGTAGGAAGATTTTAAGTCACTAGGAATGTGACTTTAAGGGAAATGTGGGAATTTAACTCCTTCCTATTTTTCTTTGGACCCTGGTCATGATGTGTCTGGCTATGCACTTATTGTAGGAGGTGCTGCTTCAAAACATACTGAAAGTTTCAATACCAATCCCTCATGGACAGAAACCTCCTAATAAATATTCTCTCTTTATAAGTTTATTATCTGGGGTATTTTGTTATAGTAAGGGAAAGCTAATCAGCACACTATCATAATGTGTGTCATCCCTATCCATTCGATGAGGATATTTTCTAAATTCTCATTGTGTAGAAGACTTTCAATATGTTTCTGATATTCTCTCATAAGGAATAAATCCAAGAGTAGTTATTTTTTGATATGCCCATGTGTGTAAGGAGAGGGAGCTTCCTAGACTGCCATGCTGCTGACATCTTTCTACTTACTAAGCTTCCTTAAGATTATTTTAGCTGTCGCTCAGACAGTTAGCAAATATCCATTTCTTTAGGGCAAGTTACTAGTGTTTTTCTTACACTTTAGTTATATCGTGCTTTTGTGTTGATTTGATCCTTGTGAATGTGTGTTTTTATCTGCACATGTAAAATTTTATGCACTTACTCTAGTTTTTATGAACTTGCTTCAAGAGAGAAAGTCATTCCCCATTCAATAAGTCCAGAGTTTCTGGGTGGGCCTTCTGGTTGGGACCATAGGCAGCTATGCTGTTTGATTCCATGGGCAGGTTTGAGTATTGCCTGGATACTAGGCAAGAGGACCTGGAATCTGGGTTTATAGAGGCTACCCTTAAACTAGAGACTTTTGGGGCAAATCTGGACACCTGGGTCTATGTGTCTAGCCAAGTGAAAGGGTACAGTAAGGTGGTCCTGTCAACTGACCCATTGAGGACAGGGATGAAATCTATTATGATGAGTAGTAGCATCCTGCATCTTGGGTCCACATAGTCCAGTCTGGTGCTGGGATCAGTTTAGTACCTGAGTTCAAAGGATAGGGGTTTAAACTTAAGTCTATAGTGGCTGAACAGGAAGTTAGGCAGGACTGGAGCCTTAATCCATGAAGACCAGACTGGTGCTTACGTCTCCAGATGATACCCTGGAATGTAGGCTCATGGGGATTGATCTGGAGACTGAGGTCATAAGTGCTAACAGTTGCTGGGGCAAGTTTGGATCTAAGGCACCAGTCCAGTGCTGGGATCTACTGGGATGGGCCTGTATTCTGTAACCCTAGTAGTATGGGAGCCTCAGGGTCTGGCCTGGCACTAGGCATGGTGTCTGGGTTCTGGGCAGATAGCCCTTGAACCTCAGAGTCAATATGGCCATCTAAGTGTCTGAGAATGTGGGATCCAGCATGGAGCTGATGTCTGCATGTATCAGTCTGACACTGGAAGGAAATGAAAGTTACTAGTTTCTTGTTTTCAAAATAGTATCAATGCCTGCTTTGTTGATTAAAGTATATCAAAAATATAAAATTAAGCAATACATAGGAAGCTTTTAAAATTGACTTATCTAAATACAGACCAGTGCTATTTTAATAGCATGTATAAAGTAAATATGAGAAACCAGTCTAATAGAAGATACATTCACTACTCTATTCATAAAATTATTCATTCTTTCTGTGTTGGACACCAACTGTGTACCTGGATGTATTCTAGCCAATTGGGAATCTCCAAAATAATAGAAATCCAAGCCTTAGCTTCTGAAAAGTTTATGCCTAGTGATCAATTATAAATGACTCCATGGTTTCCTAGGTGACACAATCTGTATTTTTAAAACAGCATATAATCAATTAACTGAAAATATACTATGGTTATAATGTGAAAATTTATGTGGTGGGAAAATTAACTCTTTGTCCTTCAGAAGCATGAGTGATGGTCCTAGTTTTCTTCTCAAATATATTATAAAATAAGCATGGTTGGAATACACTCAAAATAATCAATGGAAATATACTGAGGGGATTTTTACATGTGCAAAAGACATATAATGAGGAATTGAAAAATGGCCTGAATTATAGAACCTAACCAACAGCTCCTTCCATGTAACAGATACCATATTCTGAGTGTCTTGAGTACTCATTATTATTGAATCATTGTTTAAAAATAGTCTGGAGTATTTCCCTTCCTGTAAATATATTTGTCTCCATCTTATATGAAAGAAATATGCCTATAATAAGCCTTGTTAATTTATGTTATTTGCTTCCCATGCTCTTTGACCTGCCTCACCTCTTTTGGGGCCGGTGTTATATTATCTTATCACTGATATCTGGAGTTGGTCCAGATTTTGAGTCTGAAATATTTAGGTTTGGGTGATAACTGACTTGTCTGATGATCAAACTTGTGTCTTTAGCACCATTAGCACTATAGTTATTTGATATAATAAGCCAAGAGAAGTGGCTATATCACTTGCAAACAAACTAGGTATCCTTCTAAAACTCAAGGGAAAATTTGAAAGGATAGTCATATTATAGCCTCAAGCATTTTAATATTTTTATAAAAGTATTTTGTTTTCTCATAGCATAAACTCATGCCCAGAAGTAGCTTTTGAGAGTTCATTTGTAGTGAAGTTCTTGGTAATGATGGACAATAGATTTATCAACCATTCTTTTCTCCAACAACCCTTACTTAAGAGTTTTGTGAAAAGATGGAATGTATGCTATTATTATTCAAAGGTACTACAAAATGAGTGCTTGGAGATAACATAAAAGGATAAATTAAACTTTAGAATTTAATTTATGTTTTTCATGAAATATGAAAGGAAAGAAAATATTTCCAGAAGAGTACTGTATTTGAAAATACAACCCTAAAGTTGGTACAGGAATGAGTAGGAAATACTTTGGAACTAATAGGTATAGGCAAAGACTTTCTCAATGGAACCCCAGCAGCTTAGCAACTAAGAGATAGCATAGATAAATGGGACTTCATAAAACTAAAAAGCTTCTGCTCAACAAAAGAAATGGTCTCTAAACTGAAGAGACCACCAACAGAGTGGGAGAAGTTATTTGCCAGCTACACATCAGACAAAGGACTGATTACCAGAATATACAGGGAACTCAAAAAACTAAATTCTCCCAAAACTAATGAACCAATAAAGAAATGGACAAGTGAACTAAACAGAACTTTCTCAAAAGAAGAAATTCAAATGGCCAAAAAACACATGAAAAAATGCTCACCATCTCTAGCAATAAAGGAAATGCAAGTTAAAACCATGCTAAGATTCCACTTCACCCCTGTTAGAATAGCCTTCATTAGCAACACCACTAACAACAGGTGTTGGCGAGGATGTGGGGAAAAAGGAACCCTCATACACTGCTGATGGGAATGTAAACTAGTACAGCCACTCTGGAAAAAAATGTGGACGTTTCTGAAAAATCTATACATAGCTCTATCATATGATCCAGCAATACCACTCTTGGGGATATACCCAAAAGAATGTGACACAGGTTACTACAGAGGCACTTGCTCACCCATGTTTATTGCAGCACTATTCACAATAGCCAAGTTATGGAAACAACCAAGATGCCCCACTACTGATGAATGGATTAAGAAAATGTGGTATTTATACACAATGGAATTTTATGCAGCCCTGAAGAAGAATGAAATGTTATTATTTGCAAGTAAATGGATGGAACTGGAGAACATAATTCTGAGTGAGGTTAGCCTGGCCCAAAAGACCAAAAATTGCATGTTCTCTCTCATATGTAGACATTACATCAAGGGCAAACACAACAATGGGATTGGACTTTGATCACATGATAAAGCGAGAACACACAAGGAAGATATGAGGATAGGTAAAACACCCAAAAAACAAGATAGCTTTTGTTGTCCTCAATGCAGAGAAACTAATGCAGATACTTTAAAATGACAGAGGCCAATAGGAGAAGGGAACCAGGAACTAGAGAAAACGTTAGTTCGAGAAGAATTAATTTAGAAGGTAACACATATGTACAGGAAAGCAGTGCGAGTCAACTCCCTGTATAGCTATCCTTATCTCAACTAGCAAAAACCCTTGGTCCTTCCTGTTATTGCTTATACTCTCTCTTCAACAAAATCAGAGATAAGGGCAAAATAGTTTCTCCCTGGTAGCGAGGGGGTGGCGGGGAGAAGGAGAGGATAGGAGGGTAAGGGAGGAGGCAGGGGGAAGGGGGGAGAAATGACCAAAACACTTTATGCACATATGAATAAAAGAAAAGAAAAAGAAAATTCAGGTACCAAGATAATAGGCTTGCTTCTAATCTTACATATGTTACTATGGATTTGTATTTGCATATTCTCTCTCTCTCTCTCTTTCACACACACATGCAAATATTAGGCATTATAAGCTGAATTTTATATTTTTGAAATAAAATATAAATCATACCCGAGAAGTATCCCACCAGTCTCTCCCTAGAGAAATTCACTTTATGCAGAAGAAGAAACATTTCAAACCAAGCAAAGAGCCAGGAGAAATCAACAGTTTATGAGGTTTTGAACTGAAATCCCCCACAAGGGAGTTAATTTGTCAATATTCCATTAAGAGATGACCAAAAAGGTTTGTATTATGCTTGTTTGCTTCAGTTGCCTCTAAACACAGGGTGTGAGTGTGATATAATGCTTCTAGACTTACTTTTAAAAGTTCAAAGGCATGGTGCTGAAATGCATTTTGGTTTGGTATTGATGCATCCCCATGTTCAATATCAAATATAAGCCTCACTTTTGATTTTCAGTCCTGTATTTTTAATTTACTTCAAGGTATTTCTATTTCTTCTTGTCTTTCTCTATTTTTCTTATGTTTTCCATGCTCAACACAAGCAGTCCTTAGGTATAAAAATTAGTATGAATTCCACCTTCACCTGAGTCTTGAAATCCATTTCTTTCTGTTCTTACTGCTTTCCCTTTAACCAGACCACCATTACCTGTCATATGCATAATTAAAATTGCCTTCAAAGTGGCCTCCTGGCATCCATTTCCCTTCACTCTATGCCATAATCTGCTACCAAATAAATCTTAGTAAATAATCACATTAATCATATTTACCTTATTCTTACTGAAATCCTTCTGCAATCTTCCTTGTTTACCCAATGAGGATCTAATTTTTTCTCACAGTATTCAGACCTTCTGTAGTGTAAATCAACCCTGCTTTTCCAGTTTTATCTACTACTCTTCTCACATTTCCCTCATTCTAGCTTAATTGCTCTGCTTGCTATTTTCTGAATATCTACTATGCCAGAATTATTCTCTCCCAAATAAAAGCTACTTTCTAATTCCCTATTTCTAAATCTTCTCAGATTTTCATATTTCTGATGAAATGCCACTTTATTTAGTTTATTCTTTTTTTAGAAATTTTTATTAGGACATATTCATTATACAGTGGGGGATTCATAGTGACAATCTGGATTAGATTTATATTTTACATTATTGTTCAAGTTATTATTGTATATACAGGAGTAATTTTTCTTGCCCTTCCTTGAATTACCACAACTTTCTCATATTTTTGTTTTCTTTTTATTTTTTATTACTCTAATTGAATATATTATTTTTTCTTGGTATAGTTACTGATACACTTGTTTTATTTTACTACTGCTATGTAATCTCCTAGAGGCAGCTGTATTGTACACATATGTGCATATAAAATAATAGAAATTAAATTTTTTATACATAAAATACAATATTTTAATTGCAGGAAATAAAAGTCCTTTGAGTCTCTTCTGTTATACATGTTATGTCATTCATTTGGAAGAAACTGAAATATTTCTGCTTTCTGAATTTGAGTGACTTAATGTCAGTTGAAAAAGTTTCCTTAATTGGAACATAATAATAGGTTAAATACTTACCAAATTGAGAAAATTTACTTACTTACTTATTTTCTCCATATTTTAAATCAGTGTCAATGTCGTACTTTTTCTCTTTCCTGGTTGATTTGAGATAAACATTCATCTAATCATTAAAGTTATCTCAATAGCAACAATAATTATGGATACAAATTTTTTTTTTTGTAAAATGAATTTAGAGTTCGTTATTCCATTGGGAAGTAAAGAATATTAAAGTTTAATTTCATTAATCAATGCATGTACTATTCTATTTTTCTCTCAAAGCATAGAGTTTTCCACCAAGATATCAGGTTCTTAACATCATAAATCATTTCAATAATAAGGAAACACAACTTTTTTGATCTTTCACAGAAAATAAAACTTTTATATTTTTCCTATCCAGTGTGTACTTCATAATATTTTCATAGTGTATGTCTACAGAAGTGAACTCTCTCTTTATATTTTCTACTGTGTAGTCACTTTCTGCATTTTGTAAAGTGAAATTCAACCAATTCCTCCTCACTTTGCAAATGCCTAATCTTCAGGGCCTATTTACATTTCACTGCAATATGACAGCAGGAAAATGCAGCCAGATGTAAGAGGGCCAAGTCACATTGTCAAATAGAAGGTTTGGCTTAAATTTAAAGGAGAGAGAAAGAGAGAAAGAGAGAGAGAGATGGAGAGAGAGAGAGAGAAATGAAAGGAATAATTTCTCCTAAAACAATCAGAATTCTACAAGTTAATACTTTAAAAGAATAAAATAAATTAGTATAAATATTCATCTATTCCCAATCTTATTTTAAATTTAAATTCTTCAGAAACCCAGAATATTGTTTATAATAAAACAACAGACAGACTTGCCCTTCACTGGAGGGCATGTCATATAGCCCTTGCCTTCTTACAAAGCCATCAGTCTGGCAGCAGTGACAGATGAACAGCTTACCATTAATTTGCCCTCTTTCATGCCTTCAATCCAAACACTGCATATTCTCCATGGGGAAACATCAAGGTTTTTGCCTTTATTTCTCTTGCATACTCATAGTGACTTATAAATCAAGTGCAGATAAGAAGAGAGGGCAAATATCAATCTTTATTTTTTTTTCCTCTTGGTCCATGCCCACTGGCACACTCCTGAGCTTTGACTGAACTGTTCTTCAAATCATTCTGTAATTCATAAGCTGGGAGTTCTCAATGAGGACAAAACAACAAACAAATACAAGAGAGAGAATTTGTATACCTTAGCTTATGATTTACAAGCTTTGCTGGTGCAGTATTTTAATGACTGGATTACCAAAAGTACATGTCTAAGATGTTATTACCATGTGGAAAACATTTGGAATATAAAGCCATCTGCATTATTTCAGTATGACTAAGAGAGTAGCAATCTTTAAAATGTTTCTGCAGTCTTATTGTCTGTCTTCTTTACAAGGAACTAGTTTCTCTCTAAAACTTACAGGATTATCTAAAAACAAATACACTGTTGTGACCAATTTGTTTTATTTAAATCAAGATATTTTACAATAGCATTATGAGAGAAATTCTTCACAGAATATGTTTGAAGTTGAAGGCTTCATATACTCAGGCTTTTGTTAATTACTGTTATTATTTTATATATAGTTTTAAAATTGTGCATGTAACTTCTAAATAATAAGTGCTTAAAAAACATGGTGATTTTCAGAAGCTAGTGCACTGGTTTGAGTTTTATTAGTGGTAGCCACTTTATGCTTAGTGTGTTAAAAAGAAGGAATGTTTGACTTGGGAAGATGAATGTTAAAATTCTTTTTAATTATAACAAATTAATATTGCACTAAAAGTATCTTCAGAAACAGTGAGTGGGTGATACAATACAATTTTAAGTTAAAAAACTGATATTATGATTATTGGCAAATTATAATATTATTTTCTAGCTAAGCATGAAGTGTTAATGCTATTAAATGACAGCAAATGTTGATGTTCAAGGCTGCCTGCTGGCCTTTTGCAGGTGACATATCTAAGGATCAGAGCTATTTCATTTTCTATCCTTTTTATAAGGCTGCAGGCCTCAACTATAAATTACAACTGATGACAAAAGTAGAAGCTAACAGTGGCAAAATTAGGCCCAAAGGCAAAATAATTATATATACAGCCTTCAGCAGTGAGGGAAAGAGCCATCAATCAGCCCCCAATTATTCACTAGTTAATCAGCTCTGCCCTTCCTTTATTGAAGGGTTACAGAGTAATTAAGTTGGCAGCATCCTTTTAATTCATCAAACATACAACACATGGCAGTGTTTGCTCCAATTGAGGGACAGCACCTTTGTGAGTTTGACCCTAGCACTGCTGATGTAGATGAGGAAAACTTCAGAGATAAGAGAGCATATTTATGCGACAGCACGGCATAGGGGTAGGGGTAGGGGTGGTGGTGTCTTCATACACAGCCTTAAGCTTCCAACAACTAAAGAGACAGAATATTACTGAGCACAATCAAATCCATATTCCATGAGGCATGCTACAAATAAAATGCTAACCTTGAATATGTAAATGAATATGCATGACTGTGTATATTTATGGATATGTGTGTAAATGGCAAACATAAAGGATGTGACTATAAACAGATATGACTTATTTCTTACATGCAAGTGAGCACTGACACCCTCAGAATACCAGCTTTCAGAGGATACCCACTTATTCCAATGAGAATATTATAGCTCAAACTATTTTGGAAGGGAACCTGTAAACTTTCCCTCAAAGCCATTTTATGTAGCAGAAAATGAAACCAGTATCATTACAGTCACATATTGTTGATATTGCTTCATTCTGTTTTTTTTTATTCCTGGAAATGATGTTGCTCTTTTTGTCAAATATATTTCAATGTGACTTTCATGTTTTTTTTTCAAAAATGTCTAGAAAAGCAAATTTTTATTTAAAATGTTCTACAAAGTCTGATAAAAACCTGCAAGGATTACAATGGTTTAATTATTGAGGTCGACATGCAGCCTCCTCCATTTTGAACTATAGAGAGAATGATATTTGGGTATTTACAATGTGATGCATTGATTTTTTTTCACAATTGGTATATTTTTTTTCCACAGGGATTAAGAGCTGTAATTGAACACCACTTATAAAGAGAACTGCACAAATATTTTTCCATATCATCTATAATGTATATTTAAATAGATGTGAGTATTTTGCAACCCAACAGTCTTATATATCAAGAGAAATTAAACATGAAAAGAATTAATATCAGAAAACCTGACATATTTCAGAAAATTACTTATCCTACTAAAGGCACATAAAACACTCCCGCATAAACCAAAAATGGGGAAACCCTGAAATTCCTGAAAGAAACTAAACTAAACTAAAGCATTAGTTTGAATCATCATGCACAGAATGCATGTAATAACAAAAATTTTCCTGGATCTGATTTTAGGAGTAAACATTCAGACTGTCATCTATGTCTCACTTTGCATTTAATTTGGGTATTGTACTTTGATTTTCTGTGTGTACTTTCATTAAGTACATTCTAAGAAACTTGAAGAGAGAAATATCTGTGATACCTCTTCCTGACCCTCAGATCCTAACACAATCATTTGAACATAACAGGAGAGCAAAAATCTTTCTTCATTAAATAGGTATAAATAATAGATATATGCAAAATCTATAAGTACAGCAGGTATTAATAATAACTTAAAATTCAATTGTTAATGGTTATATAGCTGATCTACACAATCTAAAATTAAGTAAACTTCAAACAAATATCTACAAATAAATCTTTCAGGAAGCAGCGGTAGAAGAGAGCCACAAATTTCTTTCCTTTCCATAAAAATGCATCCTGTTTTGATCCCAAAATTTAAATTAAGAAAAGTTTTGATTCTTAAACATGGAAGCAATGCTAGGAATCTCTCTGTATAGCTATCCTTAACTCAACTAGCAAAAACTCTTTGTCTTCCTTATTATGCTTATGTCTTCTCTTCAACAAAATTAGAGATAAGGGCAGAACAGGTTCTGCCTGGAAGGATATGGGGGTGGGAGGGGGGAAAAAGTGAGGGAGGGGGATGGGGGGAGAAATGACCCAAACAATGTATGCATATGTGAATAAGTGAATAACTTAACTGGATATTAATTTAATAAATGAATAATGAGAAATTGAAATGCAGACATATTAGAAGGTATAAAAAGCTTTGGAAATAGCATATTTGTGGAGAAAAATTAAATATATTTGTCCTTTCTTTGATTTCTTTAAACAATAATTGGATACTTAATTTAAAGTAACTATTCTGTAGTTTATGATACATGGAAACATAAAATACAGTAAAATCACAATGACCGATGGGGATGAAATGGAATCTCACTGTCTTAAGGCTTTTAGATTGTTTAGGAAGTGGTATAACATTAAATCCATCTTGTGATAAGTTAATACTACTAATTGAAACAACTAGAGAACCACTGGAGTGGGGAGCTAGAACAGAGATTAACAGGAAAAAACTCAATATTGGAGATAAAAACAAATGCTAATCCACAGTTTTCAGTACTTTTGAAAAGCATAAATCAATTTATCCTTCTAATGAATGATTCTGTTTTTAAAATATGGAACTCCCACCACAGGAGCCAATCAATTATTAAACATAAAATAACCTTATAAGGAATATTAATTTAAATAGGCTCTCCAATTTGTTATTTAATGAAATAGCTTCCTTTGTAATGGAAGACATTTAACAACTCTGTAGAAGTAGAACTTTGATGTCATAGAACACTTATATATGAACTTATATACATTATTGCTACAATTCTAAACTGATTTGGAAAGCAATGGATAAATTTAGGTCCCTTTATGTAGGTGTAAAGGAAATTGACAGCACATTTTTATGTCCTGTTGTACTGTGGCACATATTTTGAACGAGTTAAAATATATCTGTATTGAAAATAATGGAAGTTTTGTATTCATACTCACCCTGTATTTTAATGCAAAAGAAAGGTATTAAAAACTAGATCAATAATGTCTACCAGTGCTTTATCCACAAAGAGTCTCATTTTCATGGTTCTTTTTGATTGTGCAATATCTGAATATTTCTGTGAAACAAAGTAAATAAAATGCCTCCAATTTTTTATTTTATCATTATCATACAGTAAATGCATATTTATATAGTCTATATGTTCACAGAGATAATACACACACTTATCAACACAGAGCCACAGATACATAGAGATTCAGACTTAGATACAGGTATAGAGAGTTATGTTATGACAAAATAAGAAAATGTAAGATCACTTAGCAGGCAAAATTTCAAACAAAAACAACTCACAAACATTTTACTTCATATTCTTGATAATTAGAATCTTCAAAAAAAGACACTGAAACAAGGGAGGAATCCATGCAGCTTTCCTTTCCAATTATTCCTGTGGCTTTCCTGCGTCCCCTACCCCACCAAGTTTGAGGATTACAAACTTCCATCATCTTTCTCCTAAATGTTACCTGCATTTTCTCATTATTTTTGCACTGTCACTAGATTATTTTAGCTCAATAAAATCCACCCACTTCATGTAGGTAGTTACACAGTGTTTGCCCTCATGTAACCATCTTCACCAATAAGAAAAGGAGCATTTCCATCGCTGTCTTCCATGCCAACAGCCCACATAGTTCAAGATAACCAATAATCTACTTCTCCCACTTACAGGTAGGAAATGTCTACAGTTTAGATAACCAGAACCATTTTGTACATAGTATCTTCTTTAGCGTTTCTCTGTATTGCCATGATTAGTAGCTCATTAATTTTGCCAAATTATATGCCATTTTAGAGATACATCACAGTTTGTGTTCACCTCTTGATTGTTGTTTATATTACTTATGCATTTTAGCAACTATAAATAAAACTGAACCCAATCCAAGTACAAAAAAAGAGCAAGTTTTGATTCTTAAACATAATACCTCATGTTTATCCCTAATGAATTTGATTTAATTACATTTTGCTTACTTTGATGAACAATATTATTTTTTGTCTATTCATTTCATAGATTTTTCCCAACATTTTAAAAGATATGCAAATTAAGCCTGCAGGTACTTAATTTTTATTTGTTAAACAATATACACACAATATTATCCTTACAGTAATCTTATTTAAGCAATTATTTTCCTTATGTTTTGCTTTTGTCTTGCTTATTTCCTGTCTTTCAAGTTGTCTTTTATGGTTCATATTTGTTTTTCTTTCTTCTTTGTAAAGACAGAGATTTTTTAAATAAGCATAAAAACCACTCCTCTGGGAATCATGTATGATCAGCTTGCCCTTATGATTTAAAGGAGAACTTTTCCTGTCATCTTTTTCTTGCTCCTGATATATTCCAGGAAACATTTCCCTTAATGTTGTTTTACAAGTTGCATCTTATTTATGTTTTTCACTTTTTATATTTTACTCACCTTCGCTATAATTCTTGGTAGGTGACATTAACTGCCCTAGTTTTGGTTTCTTATCAATTCCTGAAAGGAGTCCAGTAGTGAAACATTTTCTAGGCATGGTAATGTTTTCAAAAATGTCTTTGAAATATACTTGAAAAGAAATGTATTGATTCTATTTTCACATCTTGATCACCATGCATAGTTAAATTTATAACTAGAAATCATATATAATTTTTATTAACTGTCTAAAATTCTGTTTAGGGACAACTTTCCACCTTTTGTTCAGAAATATAAACTTTCTGGATTTGTTGCTATTCCTAAAGTTCTGTAAATTTGTTTAACTGAAAATAGTAAGATACAACTAAAGAAATATAAAGATAATTAAAAAATATAATTGCAAAGGAACGCCTAATTTTTTGGGGGGTTGTTCACAATAAGGCATATTTAAATTCTTTCTTTCTTGAGAAATCTCCATAGAAGGGCCACAGCTTGTTTGTTCACATGAGTTGAAGTAGAGTAATGCTAAATTTCTCATTTATTAGACTTTTAAGTAAACCCAGCATATTTCAAAACACAGACAACAAATGAAACATTTGTTCATATTAATAGGACATAGTCTTCCATGTTAAACCCCAAAGGCATAAATTGGTCATTAACATAAGCACCTTTGCAATATTGGTTACTTTTAAAGAAAAGAAGCTCCAATATATCCTCATTCATATAACTGTCTTGAATTTCTTAAAAGGAATTTTACATTTAATTTAATGTTCACAATAAACTACTTAAAATTTGGTTGCTATGCAGTGGAAACTAAGCAACATAAAGGGTTGTCTTAAATGAAATGAAATGATAATCATTCATGCTTTGTTAAGGGTGAAACAAATAGTAATGTGAGAGAAGCAGAAGAACATATGATAATGCTTGGATCAATGCTTAAGGAAAGATCAATATATGAGCTAGTTTTCTTCAGCTTAGAGTGAAATTATACTTGGACACTATTTTATGGTATAATGCGGAACACCATGTCAGGAAATCTCCATCATTCAGGAGGAATAATTTCTTTCTTCTCTTTAGGTGCTCAGTGTTATGGCTAGAATGCCTTTTATTTAAAGAGAACATTACCGTGTCTGGTTTAACATTGACAATTTTGTTTTCTTTTCTTAGGTGAAAGTCACCAGAAACTTGTTTCAATAGGAGATTGTTATGATATGAAATAATGAAACTTGGAAAATAAAAAAACATAATTATAATACTACTCATGAACATGTTAGTGTTTATATAGTTCTCATGTTTCTTTAAATTCAAATGTAAAGAAGAACACTACATTTAAATTTAAAGATTTCTTAAGATTTAAACTTTGGGTTGATCAGGTCTTGTTCCTAAAATCTAACAACTCTTAGAGACAAGTAAAATAGTTACAGAAACAAAAGATATCCAAAACCTCGTGTACTATTTTGTACTAATCACCTATATCTGTGGGTGATCTTTATGAACCCCATCTCATCAGTGGCCAAATGAGAAATTTCTTTTTCTGTGTACTGTCCTGGTATAATGGCAATTTAAATCATGTGTTAAAATTTTTTTGATTATATTGTATGCAAAATGTAAAATTATTATGACTTTGGAATTTCTTTTAGTAATAGCAAAAGTACAATAGTGACAATTTATGTCAGTTAGTATATAATTATACATTCTTTCGATTAGCACTTAAGTACTGCAGCTAACAGACTAATTTATAGTAAAGTGCTTTGCCAATAGCAAAGTATTTTTATCACCTGGAATTAATCTTTATATTTATCTAACATTTCTTAGGTTTTAAACATGCCACTCACTATGCAGTTTTCTTAAAATAACATTAGTAGAAAAATATTCAAAAAATAGTTTTGCAGTGTTAAAGTATTACTTATGAAAAAGTAAATTATTTCAGGCATAACCATAAGTTGCAACTGATGAGATGCAAAGTGCTGTAAAATAAATGTCTCTTCTGCGTCATTCCACATATTTTTAATGCCCTACAACACATAATCCTTGAAATTGCTATCCCCTTCTGAAATTATTTTTGGTCTTAATAGTTCTGTCTTTTTTTGATCAATGTAAGTACCTTAGATCTTTGGTAAGATGTAAAACACAAATGTATGCTTACCATGGATGATTTTCAAAATAGAGTTTAGTCATGAGATTTCATTATTTGGGATAAAGTTGCAATTTTAATTATATACTTTGTTTCTAAATTTTAAACTGTATAGCATTCATATGAGTACTAAACATTGAAGTCACCTTTTATTAAGTTGTTCCCCTTTTCCTACTATTTTTTGAACATATTCATTTATTGAGCACCTATAATGTGTCAAGCAATATTCTAGCATCTGAGAAGGCAAAACAGGCAAAAAGCCTTTCTGCACTGCAGTTGACATTTTATTTCATATATCATATATATAATATATCAATTGATATATATCAATTATTACTGTTAGGATAGATTAATTGCAGAATTAAAGGAATTCTCTGGGATTTCTTTTGATATTTCCATACATGTATATAATACATACCCATCAAATCCATCTGCTCTTCCACCTTCACCCTCTCAAGCACCCTTACAATTACATGGTAATACCTCTTCTACCTTCAGTTAACATTATTTTTTATTTTCACTGATTCAAGAGAACATAAAACAATTATCTTTGTGTGCCTGGATTATTTCAGTTAACATGTTATCTTATACTTCCACCTATTTTGCTGCATATTATGGTATTTAAATTGTTCTTTACATGTCAGTGATAGTCCATTGTGCATATACACTGTATTTTCTTTAACCACTTATCTGTTGACAAGCACCTATGATGATTCCATTTTGTAGCTATTGTGAATAATGCCACAAGAAATATAGGCAAGCAGGTATCTTCTTTGCATGTTGATTTCATTTTCTTTGGATGTATATCTAGCAATAGGATACCTGAATTGTATGATGTTCTGTTTTTAGCTTTTAGAAACTTCCAAACTAGTTTCTAAGTTGACTATGCAGATTTAAATTCCCATCAAAAATGCATAAGGGTTCCTTTTTCTCCACATCCTCACAAACATATAGCATTATCATATATATGTATATATGTAATATATGATACTATATATATATATATATATATATATGATAATACCTATTCTAACTGTGGGGAGGTGATGTCTCATTGTAGACTTTTTTATTTCCATTTCCCTGATTACTAATGATATTGATCATTTTCATACATTGAATGAACACTTGTATTTCTTCTATTCAAAAGTATCTATTATATAAGTGTCCTATATTGTATTGCATTTCTTATTTTTTGTTTTTGATTTGTTTGTTAATATGCTGGATTTTTCTTTATCTCTGAATTTATTTTTTTTCATTTTTATTAGCATATATTCATTGTACATGGGGGATTTGTTATGCTGATTCTGAGTAGCCTAACATTATACATTGGTTTTATTGACCCCTACCATCTCCACCCCACAACCTCCTCCCGACACTACTCAAAGTAATTGCAAGAGGCTTTATCATTCTGTTTCATATATGTATATGAAACCCATCAGCCATATTCCTTGGTCTTCATCTCCTCCCTTTACCCTCCACCAATTCCTCCCACACACTATTTATTTTCCAGTCCTCTCTTTCATTTATAATTCCAAAATCAATGGGATTTCCAATGTTCAATGGAGTTTCTCAATGCTTCCCAGCTGTGAACATACTTAACTTTGGTCAGTTCAACCCCTTCTATTACTTTCCCTTATCCCTTCCCTCCCACACCCATTTTTCATCAGCTTTCAATGCATGCTCTTATATAACCTACCTGCACAGATGTTATGTATTTTGATAGTGTTAACACTCTGTCTTTCTTTTTTCCTTTCCTTCCTTCCCCAAATTCCATATTACAAACATGTTCTGCATGTATGTTTCATACGATCATGTTTGGTTTTGTGTATATGTTTATCTTTAGGATCTATCTCTTCCACATATGAGAGAAAACATGCAGCCTTTGTTTAACCCCTTATATAATGAGTAGTTGGCATGCATTTTCTACATTCTGCAAGTTCTCTCTTCACACTATTAATTGTTTCTCATCTGTGCAGAAGGTTTTACATTTGATGAATTCCAACTTGTAAACTTTTGTTTTGTTTCTTATGCTTCTTGAATGCTATTCAGAAAATAATTGCTTATACTAATATTCTGAAATGTTTTCCTGAAGTTATGTTAAAGTTTAAGTTCTTGCATAGATGGCAAGGCAGTATTGGGGCTCAAGTCTGTAATCCTAGCTACTTGGAGACAGAGACCAGAGGGATCATCATTCTTTGAAGACATCAACCATGTCTGGTATTTTACACAGTATTTTTACTTATTTTGGTTTCTCAAGTGCTGATACTTTTACATGGCTAGTGAGAGTGAAATAAAATAAAGCAGTTGTGCATAATACATTCAACCTATAATTACCATATGACACAGCAATTCTATTCCTTAGTATATATCCAAAATAATTGTAAGAAAATGATCATTAGCTTGGTGTGGATTATAACGTCTGTAATAGAGGTGGAAGCAGAGGGATCACAAGTTCAAGAAAAGCCTAGCCTGCATGGTGAGACTGTCAAAAAAAATAGCAAAATGCAAAGAAATGGTGAAATAAAAAATGTGTATATTAAAGTTCTTACTTGCATTATTTACAATGAGAAAAATGTGGAAACAACTGAAATCACTACCATCTGAGAGTGGTAAAATAAATTGGATAAATAAATTGTAGTATATCCATACAATGGAGTATTTTCCAGCCATGAAATGGAGTGAAATAATGACACACACTAAAACATTGATGACGTAAGAACATTATGCTAAGTGAAAGAAGGCAACCACAAAAGGTATATGATGTTTGGCTCCATTTAAATTGTAAATTCCCTGAAATAAAAACCAAATTAATGATTTTTCAGGGACTTCTGGTAGTGAGAATGTTAAATAACTGCTTAATAGGTATATATTTCATTTGGGGAAGATGAAAATCTTTAAAACTAGCTAGTTATGGTGTCTGCATTGGATTGTAAACACATTTGATGCCATTGAATGATATAATTTAATGATTAAAATGGTAAATTTCACATTATGTGCATTATAAGCCTGATACAACTGTTACAAACTAATAAAAACATTTTTGAAAGTGCATTCAAATTGATTTAAAAGTACATGTCCATTTACATGTTTTATTTTATTTTACCTTGGTTTTACTCATTTGAACTTTGTGCATTTTTTCCAAAATGACTGCAGATTGCTTCTGAAGTCATAAAAATAAATTAATCATAAAAATTTAAAAGTAAATGTAAATTCTGGTATATGTTGATTAAATTAAATTTTTAACATAAGAAAAGTTGAGGGAAAAAGGGATATCTTTTGGCTCATATTTTCAATGATTTCAATCCATAGTGCTTAAATGTGTTGTTTCTGGGCTTCTTGTGAAGCCAAATATCATTGTTGCATGAATATGTGGCAGAAGTTGCTAAACTTACAGTGGTCAGGAAGCAGAGACAGAAGAAGAAATGAAAGACCAGAGACCAGGTATGTCATTCAAAGTCATGACCCCAATACCTAGACACCACTAGACACCTTCAACTAGACACCACTTCTTAATGTTTCTATCACCTCTCAAAATAGAGACACCAGCTAGGGACTAAGTGTTTATTTAATGCATGAGCCTGTAGGGGATGTTTCATATTCAAGCCATAATATTCTGCACACCAAAAGCTTATGACCATCTCATATCACAAAATGCATTTAGTCAATTTAGTCAATTTCCAAGAGTTTAAAAAGTCAAAATCCCAAATATCTTCTAGGAATCCATGCAAACTGATAATGTGAGTCTCTGTAAAATAATAAAAACCAACATACTTCTAAGACACAATGACACTGGGCAAATGCATTCTAAAAAGAAAGAATAAGATAAAGCTAAAACAAGACTGAAACCACCAAGACAAGCAATAAATCCTAGAGTTTTGGCATCAGTAGCATGTGGTATCATGATGTGAGCTCCAATGGCCCTCAGGAACCCCAGCACTATGGCCTTGCTTTTTGTAGCCCTCATGGTTCCTCTCTTGGGCTGGTTTCACTTGCTTCTGGAGGCTTTTGTGAGAAGATGTGCCATGCTGCTGGCACTTCCAACATGCTGGACTGTCCAGCTTCACCCTAACAACTTCAGGAGCTGCCTTCTAAGAAGCTTCCTTCAGGAATCCTGATCCTGCCACACACTGCTTGTGGGGTTTTCTTTTGTTCGCTTTTTTTTTTTTTTTTTTGCCAGTATCATGCTGTTTTTCTTGCTTTGGCTCTGTAGTATAGTTTGAAGTTGGGTATTGGGATACCTCCAGTGTTGCTCAACCTTCATCCTGAGATGGGCAGCATAAGGCCTATTCCTGAGATGTCCTCAAGATATCTTTAATATTCTCCCAATTCAAAGTATTCAGATTCTTTTTAATAGCGAGAAATAATGCAGTCTTTAGTCCCAACTTTAAACTGGCTTTTCTGAAAAAAAAAATAGAGCCATGCATTTCTCAAGTCTTTCTGCTGTGCTTTTTGCACTTGATTCTCAGTATAAACCTGGATTACAGCAGCCAGAAATAACCATGCCACATCTTGAATACTGGATTTGAAAATACTTCTGCAAGATTAATCCATCCATTACCTTTAAACTCAGGACAAAATGTAGAGAAGTTCTTTGCAAGAATGTAGCTTGAATGGCCTCTAGTCCAACTACCAATAGATCCCTTTTTTCCATCTGAAACCATCTCATGTGTACAGTCTTTAATATACACTATCTTATTGGCATTCTGGTCTTCAGATCTCCCACCACAATTGGCCATTAATCTTTGTTTATAACATTCTATGCTTTGTCTAGTATGCTTCTCTTGATTTTCCAATTCTCTCACACAAAGCAGTTCCAAATTTTTCTGATTGACATGGTTAGTTAGTTGCAGCAATGACACTATTTCTCTAGTACCAGTTTTCTGTTTTAACTAACTTTACCATTGCTGTGACAGAGTCTGATATAAACAACTTCAGTGAGGAAAGGCTTATTTTCTTCTACAATTTCAGAGGTTTTAGTTCATAATCCTTTGCTGAATTTATATGGTGATTATGGTGAAACAGAGTGTTTTGGTAACAGAAGCATGTGACAGAGGCTACTCACCTTCTGGAAGATAGGAAGTAGAAAGAGATTAAGGAACCAGAGACCAGGTTTTACCTTCAAAGCACGACTTCAGTGACCTACTTCTTCCAGTTAGGCCCCACATCTTAAAACTTCCACCACCTCCCAAAGCAGTGTCATCACATGCACACCACATGAGCCTATCAAAGATACTCATATTCAAACATTCAAACATATTCAGAGCATAATTACATATATATATATTTCTAGTAATATCATATATATGTTTGTAAATACTTCATCCATACAATTTCAAGAAAAAAATGGACCTCAAATAGTCTATATTTTCAAGGGCAAGCTGATAACAGACAGGTACATAAATATGATACAATGAACAATAATATAGTATTTAATAAAGTTTAAAATAAAAATTTAATACGAATTTGTTAAACTACTATTATTAAAAACCTGATAGATTTTTATATTGTAAGAGTGATGTTTTCAATTAAACATTTATTCTCTTCAAGCAATTGGGTTGTAGATATGCTGTATAACATTGATTAATTTTCAAATGATGAATCAGTCTTGAGAACCTAGAATAAGTGTACTTGGTCATGATGGATAAATTATTTTGTGATTGTGTTAAATTTCCTTATATTTTTTCAATAAGAATTCTACTAACAATACCATAATATATAGTTAGTAATGATTCATGTACTTTTTTCATCTCATTTTGATATAAGGTTAATAATACTACTCCCATATTATAAATTGGGAGTACTCTTTTCCCTTCTACTTTGTGCAAGTAATTGTGAATATTGAGTACTAATTCTTTGTGAAATGTTTGATCCTGTTATCTGAACCGTAACATTCTGAAGATGTTATTTTTGGAAGCCATTTAGTTATAAACTCAATTCATGATAAAAGGGCAAGTTGGGTTGTCTATTTTATCTTTATTGAATATTAGCAATCTGTGATTTTTGAAGGATTTGTCTATTTATGATATGTTTCCAAATTTTTGAGTGAAAAGTTCTTTGTAGATTTCCCTTATTATCTTTAAAAAATATGGGGGGGAGAGGGAGGGGGCGGAGTGGGTGGTAAGGGAGGGGGTGGGGGCAGGGGGGAGAAATGAACCAAGCCTTGTATGCACATATGAATAATAAAAGAAAAATGAAAAAAAATAATAATCATTGTAGGTTACATAGTGATAATTCCTCATATAGTCTATATATTACTGTTCTTGTCAGCCATGGTGGTTCATACCTGTAATTGCAATGTAAAGGAGGCTGAGGAAAGAGAATACCACATTTAAGGCCACTGTGGACTACATTGTGAATTCTAGGAAACCAAGGGCTTCAGAGTAGGACAATGTCTCAAAAATAGACATTACTCTTCTTTACTTCTCTTTAAATTTATGTTAACTGATATATAAACATAAAAATATACATATTAGAGTGATATCATTTAATGTTTCAATGCATACATACTTTACAAGATGTTTAAATCTGGATAAACATACCTATTACACAAATACATGCCTTGTCCTCAGGTAGAAAACTTTTAAATTCTTTCTTCTAGATTTTTGCACTTTACAATATATTACTGTTCTCTATATTAAACATACTGTGCCATAACATACAATACATTCTTGCTCCTAAAAATAAGGTTTCACCCATTGATCAGTCTTTTCCTATCCCTCATTGTGGTTATTGCAGTAATCTCAGATAACCTCAATTCTACTCACAAAATACATGAGATCAAAATTTTTATGCATAACATTTTTGTCTGCTTGGCTTACTTTACTTAATATAATGATGTTCAGTTCTATTCATGTTATTGAAAATGAGAGGATTTTATTTTTATAACTGAATTGCATCCCACAGGTTGTATGTACCATATTTACTTTTTCATTCACCATTTGATGGACACATATGTTGGTTCTATTTCTTAAGGACTGTGAGGAGTTCCACAGTGAATATTAGACTATAGAGGTCCCTTGATATATTGATTACATTACTCTTTGTTATAGACATAGTCACAAGATTATGAGATTCCATGGTATTCCTGATTTTAAGTATCTTTAGGAATCTCCATATGGCTTTCCATAATGGCTGAAGTAATTTACAATCTCTCCAAGAGTTCTACAAGTGTTCGTTTTCCAGTGTGTTTTTATTTTATTTTATTGTAATTATTAACACACATTAATTGTACAAACTAGTGAGATCCAATACAATGTTTCCATACATACACACATTGTGCATTATGTCCATCCAAGTCTTCTACCATTGTCCTTTCCTTTTCCTACACCCTCCCTTTCTCCAAGCCCTCCTCAGTCCCCCATAATCCCAAGAGAAATCCTTAATGGTTGAAGTGATATCTAATTGTGGTTTTGATATGCATTTTCTAGATCATTTGTAATGTTGAGCATTTTTTCAGGTACCTGTTGTCCATTTCTACACCTTCTTTACGGAAATGTCAATTTAGCTCTATTGACAATTTAAAATGGGGTTAGTTTTTCATTTTTACTATAGAGTTTTTAGAGTACTTTACATTCTGAACATCAACCCCTTGTCAAAAGTATCATTTATAAGTATTTTCTCCTATCCTTTTGATTATCTTTACACTCTGTTAATTATTTTCTTGGCTGTGCAGTACCCATTAGTTTTATGTGATCTCATTTGTCTACTTTGTTTTCATTTCCTATGCTGTTACATTTTGGTACAAAACTCTTTGCTCACTGCAGTGTTCTAATCTATTTTCCCTATGTATTATTATGGCAGTTTAATAGGTTCAGTCTCACAGCAAAGGTTTCAGTTGATTTTTAACTCATATGTAGAATTAGTGAAAAATATGGATGCAGGTTCTATTTTTCGAGTGGATATCAAAATTTTCCCCATAATTTATTGAATACGTTCTTCTTCCTCCAGTGCATGTCCTTAGCATATTTATTGAAAATAAGCAAAAGAAAATAAAGTTTATAGCTCTGGGTGCTAATATTCAATAAAAAATAGAGGTGTCAAAAATTAAAAATGTAATGATGCATCTTAAGCCTTTAGAAAAACAAGAACCACCTAAACACCAAATAAGCACACAGAAAGAAATGATAAAAATTAGGGCAGAAATTAATGAAGTAGAGACAAAAAATAAACAAGGAATAGATGAAACAAAAAGTTACTTCTCGAAAAAGATAAATAAAATTGATAAGCTCTTAATAATCTTATTAGAATGGGGAGAGACAACATAATAAAATTAATGATGAAAAGATGAATATTGCAAAAAATGCCAATGAAATCCAGAGGCTCATGAGGGAATATTTTGAAATCCTATACTCAAAAATGCTAGAAAATTTAGAAGAAATGGATAAATTTCTTTATACATTTGACCTACTGAAATTTAACCAAGAAGATACAAACCAAGTAAATAGATCTACAAGTATTGATACTGCAGAAATTACCTGAGGGATTTAAAAAAAAGTCAGTTACCTCACTACTTTCAAATTTTACCATACCTTTAAATAAGCTCAAAAAGCATTATTCCTAAAACTTTTCCATAAAAAGTAAGGGAAAGGACACTACCAAGCACATTCTATGAAGCTAGTCTCAGACTCATTCCAAAACCAAATGAGTAATCAACCCAAAAGATAATTATGAACCAATCACTTTAACAAATATAGACACAAAAATTCTCAAGAAAATACTTGACAACAGAATTCAACAGCATATCAAAAATATCATACATGATGATCAAGTTTGTTTCATCTCAAGGATGCAACAATAGTTCAGTAAACAGAAGTCAAAAAATTCAATACAGCATATAAATATAATTGAGGGCAAATAATATATGATCATCTCAATTGATGCTGAAAAAATCTTTGACAAAATTCAACATGCTTTTATGATAAAAGCTCTGAAAGACCTATTAATAAAAGTAATGTATCTCAACAAAATATGTCCATATATGAAAAACAAATAACCAACATCAGAAAATATCCCAAATCTTCAGAAAGAAATAGACGTTCAATTAGGAGAAATATAGAATCCCAAACAGACTGAAACAGAAAAAAAACACTGTATATAACACTCTAATTGAGATATAAAGTCTACAGATGAAAGAAAGGATAATAAACCCGCAAGAAAAAAGCGCTAACGTCAGAATTACATAAGACCTTGCCAGGAAACCTAAAATCTGAGAAAGCATGATATGACATATTTAAGACATGAAAGTCTTAAAATAAGAAAACAATATCCAGTTAATTTATAGTTTAAATATGCCTGATGAATGCAATGAAAATAATAAAAGGCAATAACTTCTTTTTGTTCACTTGATTTTGTAATTGTTAATGTATATTACATTAGCATGATCATTTTCTTCAGCTGGTGGATATTTTGAAAGTTTTGCATTTGAGCCATGATAATAAATATCCTCTTTTAATTTAGACTCCTTTACATGTGTAAAATAATTAGAAAATATTATGAACTTTTAGAAAATAAGAAAAAAAAAGAAATAAAGAAAGGCCTTCCAAAATAAGCACAAACTAAAGAAATTTATGACTTATAGGCCCTCACTGAAGATGATAAATAAAGGAATCCTTCACACAGAAGAGGAAGAAATACAGTTTAAAACACAAGAGCACAGGAAAGAATAAATTCCAAAACATAAATAAATGAAAATATGAGAACTACAAATGAATCAATCATGGCCAACTCAATAAACCAGCAATCTCTAAAGGTGAATAATAACAAAAGTGAACAAATATTAATAGGTTAAACAAGGAACAAACCCAATAAAATTACATATATCAGAACACACTTCTCAACAATAATCTCTGTGTAAATTACCTTATCTCTCCAATTAAAAGACAGAGATTTTCTGACTGACTGGTTTAAAAAGAAAGGTCTAACTGTCTACAAGAGACACATATCACTAGAAAAGGAACATTTGGGGTGAAAGTGAAAGATTAGAAAATAATAGACCAACCGACAGGAAGTCAAAAGACAGCAAGAGCCCAAAATGGACTTCAAAACAAAATTAGTCAGAAGATAAAAAATTTCACTGTATAGTAGTGAAAGGAATGCTCTATCATGAAGATATTACAATTGTAAATTTACATATATCAAATGTTGGTGCACCCAACATCATAAGACAAACACTACTGGATATAAAAAGAAATGATAGGCCCAGATACATTAATAATTGCTGACTTTAATATACCAATATAATCAATAGATAAAACCATCCAGTCAAGAAAAAAATCAACAATATTTCAGAGTTAAGTTGCATCATAAAGGAAATAAACTTATCAGTCATCTACAGAATATTCCATCCTACTGCTGCAGAATATATTCTTCGCAGCAGCCCTTAGAACTTATTCTAGGCCATAAACCAAAATAAAGCATATTATAGGGCATAAATCATGTCTTAACAAATACAAGAAAACCAAAATTATTTCTCACATCTTACCAGCTAATAGTGGAGTAAAATTATACATCAATAGCAACAAAAAATACACAATCGTAAAGAGAATGTGAACACAGAATATGAACATAGAATGAACATATGCTATTGAATGGTCAGTAGGTCATGAAGAAATCAGGAAGGAAATATAAAAATTCCTAAAATTAAAGGAAAGTAAACATACAATATGCCAGAATCCATGAGATACACCTAAGTCAGTTCTAGCATGGAAATTTTTATTGTTTATTATTTATTCATATGTGCATACATTGTTTGGGCCATCTCTTCCTCCTACACCCACTCCCTCCCCTTCTCCTCCACCACCCTCGCTTCCAAGCAGAACCTGTTCTGCCCTCTTCTCCAATTTTGTTGAAGAGAAAACATATGCAATAATAAGAAAGACATAGCATTTTTGCTAGCTTGAGGTAGAGATAGCTATACAAAGAGATTCCTAGCATTGCTTCCAAGTACATGTATATTATAGCAAGAATTGATTCATCTCTACCAGACATCTTCTCTACTTTCCAGCTACCTTCCCATAGTGGCCTCTCTCAGTTAAAAATTACTTTATTAGCTCCTCTACAGTAGGCACATCAAACACTTTCAAGTTGTAAGTTTCTTTCCCTTTCCCTATTCCTCCTGTATGCTTTCTGTCCTTAGCATGTGACCCATGTCCAATAATATTACTGTATTTGTTTTTGGTCTATAATCCACATATGAGGGAGAGCATATGATTTTTGGCCTTCTGAGCCTGGCTAATTTCACTTAAGATGATGTTCTTCAGTTCCATCTTTTTACTTGCAAATGACAAAATTTCGTTATTCTTTATGGCTGAGTAAAATTCCATTTTGTATAAATACCACATTTCCTTAAATCATTCATTGGTATTGGGGCATCTTGGCCTTTTTGGATAGCTTGGCTATTGTGAATAGTGTTGCAATGAACATGGGTTTGCAGGTGCCTTTGTAATAACCCGAGTCACATTCCTTCAGGTGTATCCCTAGGAGTGGTATTGTTGTATCATATGGCAGATCAATGTTTTGTTTTTTAAGAAGCCTCCATATTGTTTTCCAAATTGGTCATATGAGCTTACAAACAACTCTCAGTGCATACATTAATAAATCAGAGATATCTCAAATAAATAACCTAATGATGTACCTCAAGATCTTAGAAAAAAGAGAACAGTGGAACCTTAATGTTAGTACATGGAAAGAAACAATAAATATAAGGGAGAAATTAATGTGATGTAGACTAAATGAACAATACAATAATCAACTCAACAAAGAGCTGTTTCTTTGAAATTATTAGCAAGAATGAGGGGCCAGACATGGTGGAAAATGTGTATATTTCTAACTACCCTGGAAGTGGAAATCAGGAGGACATCAATTTGGCACCAGCCTAAGCAAAAAGTTAGCAAGCCCCAATATCAACATAAAATCAAGCTTTGGTGGTACACGCCTGTAATCCCAGCTGGAAGGTCTATATGTAGAAGGATCATACTACAAGACTTGCCCCAGGAATGAAGTATGAGATACTACCTGAAAAGCAGTGAAAGCAAAAAGAGTGGGGGAATGGCTCAGGTGGTAAAGCAAGGCTTTTACTTGGTCTATTGAGAGGATCATGCTATTTTTTTTCTTTGCTTCTGTTCGCATGCTGTATTACATTTAGTTTTATTTATGTTAAATGATACTTTCATCCCTAGAATGAAATCGACTTGGTCATGGTGTATGATATTTTTGATGTGTTACTGAAGTCTGTTTGTCAGTATTTTGTTAAGAGTCTTTTATATTCATTAAAGATATTGGTTCATTAAAGATACTGGTCTCTTTTTTGGTTGCATCTTTATTGTGTTTTTAAATGAGTGTAATGCCGGCTTCATAGAATGAGTCTGGTAATGTTCCTTCCCTTTCCATTTCCTGGAAAAGTTTAAGAAGTATTACTATTAGTTTCTCTTTAATGTTTTGGTAAAATTTGACCATGAATCCATCAGTTCCTGGGCTATTCTTTGTAGGGAGAATCTTTATTATTGCTTTACTTTCATTGCTTATAATAAGTCTACTTACGTGGTTTATATCTTCTTGTTTCAATTTTGGTTGGTTATACACATGTAGAAATTTACCCATTTCCTCTAGATTTTCCAGTTTATTGAAATATAAGTTTTCAAAGTATTCTCTAATAATCCTCTATATTTCATTAGTTTTTGTGGTTGTAGATTCAAAAGATAAACATATACACAAAATAAGCATGATCAAACTGATATTTAGAACATTTTTGCAATAGTGGAACTACACTATGGAATATGGGAAAGAAGGAAAGGAAAAAAGAATGATAGAACATCAGCAATATTGTAAAGCATAACATCTGTGAAGGTAGAGGATATGAGGATGCATATTGAAAGCTGTTGAAAACTAGGGTGTGTGAGGTTAGGGGTAAGGGAGAATAACAGAACGGGTTGAATGGACCAAAGTAAAGTATACCCATAGCAGAGATACACTGAGAAACGCCTTTGAACATTGACTCAAATACTAATCATGAAAAACAGGATAGAATATAGGTAAAGTATATGGGAGATACAAATGAGAGGGGAAAGGGTGAATGAAGGAGATTAAAGTGAAGGTATATGGTTGGTGGACTTTATATACCTTTATGAAATAAAGCAAAGGAACCTCTTGCAAAGTGGGGCAGGGAGAGGCTTGGGGGAACAGATGATGGGGGGCAATGTAAATATTGTACAATATAAGCCTATTTAAAATTGTCTTTATGAATCCACTCCTGTATAATGAATATGTCATAATAAAAAATATTTAAAAAGGAAACAAACTGCATTACCTCCGCTAACAATAAATAGTAACAAAATTGATAAACCCTTAACCAACTAACCAAAAGCCAGAGGGAGATGACCCAAATTAATAAAATTAGTCCTAAAAGTGTGACTTTACAACAGATAACAATGAAATCCAAAGGATCATTAGAGATTATTTAGAAACATTATATTCTAATAAATTAGAAAGTCTAGATGTTATTTCTGGAAACATATCAAAACTTTGATTCAAGAGGATCTAAATAACTTAAACAGATCTGTAAGGAACAATGAGACTGAAGCAATAATAGCCTCCCCCAAAAGAAAAGCTAAAAAAGGATAGATTCACTCCTGAATTATAGCAAACATTTAAGAAGAAGCAACACTAATGTGCTCAAGCTATTCCATAAAAGATAAATGAAAGGAACATTATGAGACTCATTCTATTTAACCAGTATTACCCTGACACTAAAGCCAGATAAGGACACACACATAGTCAAGAGAAAATTATAGACCAATTTCCTTGATGAACATAGATGCAAAAATTCTTAATAAGGTATTTGCAAACTGAATTCAAACACACATTAAAAAGTTCATTAAACTTGATCACCACAATCAAATTAGTTTCATTCCAGAGATTCAAGGAAGTTTCAACATACACAAGTCAATAAATACAGTACATAAGTAGTATAGGGACAGAAATCACAAGATCACCTAAACAAATTCAGGCAAAGCCTTTGCAAAGGCCAACATATCTACATAACCAAATTCCTGAAGAATCTAGGAATATAAGGAACATACATAAAAGTGGCTATATATAATAAACTATAGCCAACTTCTGTCTAAATGAGGAAAAACTGAAAGCATTTCCATTAAAAATCATGAATAAGATATTGTTATACACCCTTTCCATTTTTGTTTAATATAGAGCTTGATTACTTAACCAGAGCAATAAGGCAAGAAAAACAAATAAAGTAGATGTAGACAAAAATGGAAGAAGTCAAACTGTCTTTATTTTTAGATAATATTATCCTATACTTAAAGAAATCCAAAGATCGCACCAAAAAACTTTCAGACAGGATAAACTCTTTCAACAATGTAGCAGGATTCAAAATCCACACAAAAAATCAAAAAGTTTCCTATAAACTGACAGTGAATTTTCTAAGAAAAACATCAAAAAACAATCTGACTTACAAGAGCCTCAATATGTTAAATACTAGGAGTAAGCCTAACTATACATATATAATTAAAATTGTAAAACACTAAAAAAAGAAATTGAGGAATTCATTAGAAAATACAGAGACTTCCCATGTTCATGGAGACATTAGAACAATGCAATAGAAGAGCCATAAATAATCACATGTGACCACAGCCATCTTATTCTTATAAAACATGAAAAAAAAAACATAGATTGTGAAAAACACAGGCTCCTAAACAAGTAGTGCTGGAAAAACTGGACAGCTACATGTAGAATACAGAAAGTGGATCTCTATCTCACCCAGAACAAAAATTATTTTAAAAAGATCAAAGACCTCAATGTAAAAAATTAAACTTTGAAACTACAAGAGGAAAAAAATAAGGGAAATCACTTCATGATAGAGGCATAATTAAATATTTCCTGAATGGACTCTAATTGCTCAGTAAATAAAAGCAAAAATAGACAAATGGGATTGTATTAAATTTGAAAGCTTCTTCAAAGCATTGGAAACAAGAGACAACCGACATAATGAGAGAATATATTTGCCAGATATTCATCAGATAAAGGATTAATATACAGCATATTTAAGGAACTTCAAAAATGAAATGCCAAAATAACAGTCTCTTTGTCCTTTCTCCCTCACTTCTTCTTCCCTTTTGCTGCCTTCTTCTCAATATCCTCACATCATACTTAGATAGTGAAGAAAGAATGTGTTTTCTCTCAAATTAAAATAAAGTCAAGGGGCCTTACCACTTCTACACAACCTTGTACTTAAGGTACTAGTCAGAGATAACAGACAATACGATGAAATAAAAGATACTACGAGTAGAAATGAAGAAATTAATTTATACATATTTGCCATGATGTGACTTTGCATTTAAAATTTTAAGAAATCCAGAAAAATATTAAAATTAGCAAACAAATTATCAAGATTTCCCAATAAAGGTTTAAATCTCATATTATGTATTAGCAATGAACAATAGAAAAGGAAATTAAGAAGGCCTTTATATAGAATATTATAAAAACATCAACATTAGGAATAAATTTAGCAGAAATAGTTTTAAATGTGTACATTTTCAAATATAAAATAACTTTGAAATAAAATATATTTAAATTAATAAAAATATATCATGCTTATATATAAGAAAACCTAATAACAATGCTCTTCAAATTAATCTATAAATTCACTTCAATCACTATCAAAATCAGAACTAGAATCTTTCAAAATTAATAAGATGAGAGCTATGGCACGGTCCAAGTAGAATAGCACAGGCAAGTGTGAGGCCCTGAGTGTAACCTCAGTACCATATAAAAAATTAAGATAATTAAAAATTCTTTTTTTTATTATTTTATTATTCATATGTGCATACAAGGCTTGGGTCATTTCTCCCCCCTGCCCCCTCCCTCTCCCCCCCACCCCCTAAATACCCAGCAGAAACTATTTTGGCCTTATTTCTAATTTTGTTGTAGAGAGAGTATAAGCAAAAATAGGAAGGAACAAGGGTTTTTGCTGGCTGAGATAAGGATAGCTATACAGGGAGTTGACTCACATTAATTTCTTGTTCATGTGTGTTACCTTCTAGGTTAATTCTTTTTTTTTTCTTCATTTTTCTTTTATTATTCATATGTGCATACAAGGCTTGGTTCATTTCTCCCCCCTGCCCCCACCCCCTCCCTTACCACCCACTCCGCCCCCACCCTCTCCCCCCCCAATACCCAGCAGAAACTATTTTGCCCTTATTTCTAATTTTGTTGTAGAGAGAGTATAAGCAATAATAGGAAGGAACAAGGGTTTTTGCTGGTTGAGATAAGGATAGCCATACAGGGCATTGACTCACATTGATTTCCTGTGCGTGGGTGTTACCTTCTACGTTAATTCTTTTTGATCTAACCTTTTCTCTAGTACCTGTTCCCCTTTTCCTACTGGCCTCAGTTGCTTTAAGGTATCTGCTTTAGTTTCTCTGCGTTAAGGGCAACAAATGCTAGCTAGTTTTTTAGGTGTCTTACCTATCCTCATCCCTTCCTTGTGTGCTCTCGCTTTTATCATGTGCTCATAGTCCAATTCCCTTGTTGTGTTTGCCCTTGATCTAATGTCCACATATGAGGGAGAACATACGATTTTTGGTCTTTTGGGCCAGGCTAACCTCACTCAGAATGATGTTCTCCAATTCCATCCATTTACCAGCGAATGATAACATTTTGTTCTTCTTCATGGCTGCATAAAATTCCATTGTGTATAGATACCACAATTTCTTAATCCATTCGTCAGTGCTGGGACATCTTGGCTGTTTCCATAACTTGGCTATTGTGAATAGTGCTGCAATAAACATGGATGTGCAGGTGCCTCTGGAGTAACCTGTGTCACAGTCTTTTGGGTATATCCACAAGAGCCCAAGAGTGGTATTGCTGGATCAAATGGTAGATCAATGTCCAGCTTTTTAAGTAGCCTCCAAATTTTTTTCCAGAGTGGTTGTACTAGTTTACATTCCCACCAACAGTGTAAGAGGGTTCCTTTTTCCCCTCATCCTCGCCAACACTTGTTGTTAGTAGTGTTGCTAATGATGGCTATTCTAACAGGGGTGAGGTGGAATCTTAGTGTGGTTTTAATTTGCATTTCCTTTATTGCTAGAGATGGTGAGCATTTTTTCATGTGTTTTTTGGCCATTTGAATTTCTTCTTTTGAGAAAGTTCTGTTTAGTTCACTTGCCCATTTCTTTATTGGTTCATTAGTTTTGGGAGAATTTAGTTTTTTAAGTTCCCTATATATTCTGGTTATTAGTCCTTTGTCTGATGTGTAGCTGGCAAATATTTTCACCCACTCTGTGGGTGTTCTCTTCAGTTTAGAGACCATTTCTTTTGATGAGCAGAAGCTTTTTAGTTTTATGAGGTCCCATTTATCTATTCTATCTCTTAGTTGCTGTGCTGCTGGGGTTTCGTTGAGAAAGTTCTTACCTATACCTACTAACTCCAGAGTAGTTCCTATTTTTTCTTGTATCAACTTTAGGGTCTGTGGTCTGATATTAAGATCCTTGATCCATTTTGAGTTAATATTGGTATAGGGTGATATACATGGATCTAGTTTCAGTTTTTTGCAGACTGCTAACCAGTTTTCCCAGCAGTTTTTGTTGAAGAGGCTGCTATTTCTCCATCATATATTTTTAGCTCCTTTGTCAAAGAGAAGTTGGTATAGTTGTGTGGCCTCATATCTGGGTCATCTATTCTGTTCCACTTGTCTTCATGTCTGTTTTTATGCCAATACCATGCTGTTTTTATTGTTATTGCTTTGTAATATAGTTTGAAGTCAGGTATCATGATACCTCCAGCATTGTTAGTTTGACTGAGTATTGCCTTGGCTATTCGTGGCTTCTTGTGTTTACATATAAATTTGATGGTAGATTTTTCAATCTCTTTAATGAATGTCATTGGAATTTTGATAGGAATTGCATTAACATGTAGATTACTTTTGGGAGTATCGACATTTTTACTATGTTGATTCTACCAATCCATGAGCATGGGAGGTCTCTCCACTTTCTATAGTCTTCCTCAATCTCTTTCTTCAGAAGTTTATAGTTTTCCTTGTAGAGGTCATTCACATCTTTTGTTAGGTTTACACCTAGCTAATTGATTTTTTTGAGGCTATTGTAAATGGAATTGTTTTCATACATTCTTTTTCTGTTTGCTCATTGTTAGTGTATAGAAATGTTAATGATTTTTCTGTTGATTTTATATCCTGCTACCTTGCTATAGCTATTGATGATGTCTAGAAGCTTCTAAGTAGAGTTTTTTGGGTTTTTAAGATATAGGATCATGTCATCTGCAAATAGGGATATTTTTACAGTTTCTTTACCTATTTGTATTCCTTTTATTCCTTCTTCTTGCCTAATTGCTCTGGCTAGGAATTCCAGTACTATGTTGAATAGGAGCGGAGATAATGGGCATCCTTGTCTGGTTCCTGATTTTAGATTCTTAAGAAAATCCAAAGGATCCAGAATAGGCAAAACAATCCTTTGAAAGGAAGTATAAAGTTGGGGTATTCAAATTTTCTCATTCCGAAACTGACTCTAAAGCTACGATATGCAGTATTGTATAAAGATGATAAATTATATCAATGAAATAAAATTATAAGACTCAAAAATTCTACAGATTTACAGTCTATTGATTTTTGATAAGGGTGATAAAACTATTCAATTAGAAAAGTACCATCTTCAAAAATGGTACTCATATAGCTGGATAGACATGTTTCAAAAATGTTAGAGCCATCAATTCTACTTTAAGGTACATATCCATGAAAAACGAGAACATACATCCTGAAGAATTTGCATGTTCATTGTTGTTGGGAATGCCCATTTTTATTCATGAAGATTTTACTTTCTCTAAATTTTGCTCTTTTTGACAATAATATGGCTATGTAGACATTCATTCAATTAGTACTGGCGTAGTATACCTTTCTTCATCTCTACATTTACTTCTACATTTAATTTATCTCTATCTTTACCACTTACAAAGGCTGTTTTGTAGACAGAGATAGTTGGGTATGTTTTTTGTACACTATGAAAATCTCTGTGTTCTAATTTTTGTATTTAGACCATCGTGTTCAAGGGGAGTGTTTGTATTAGTATTTTAATTATATTTATATTACATTCTTGAATTAATAATCTCAATAACTATTTTCTCTTCATTTACTTTGCTCATTTCTTTTGTTTCCTCTCTCTTTCTGACTTCCCTGACTTTTATTGAACTTTTTATGATTCCATTGCCAGTCTTAGTTCATTTATACTTCCTTAAAACTAATGATTCTGATGGTATTTACAACATGTATTTTTAAATAATCTAATTTCAAGTTAAAATTACACTATATCACTTCAAATTTAGTATACATGGCTTTTGCCATAGTATTTCAAATTCCTTTCTCCCATCCCTTTTGATATAACTGCCATTAATTGTACTTGTACATATGCTACCAGGATGCAGTAATTTGTTAATGTTATTGTTTTAAACAAAATTTTATGAACAATAAGACTAAATGAAATTTTTATTTTAATTATTCCTTTTAATGATACATTTATTTTATCTTTATGTAGGGTCAAGCATTTTCATTCTTTCTATCTGCTTTATTTATCTATTCATGTATTTTTGTTTATTTAGTTATCATTTTTGCAATGCTGGGGATTCAACCTACTATTGATATAGTAACTCTAGATCTAAGTTTCTTTTCTACTTGTCAGAATTATTTTCTTTATTCCAGGAAAGTCTCTTTCAACAAATCTTAGACTATGGATTTGTTGCCAAGAAAATTTGTCAGTTTTGTTTGTATGAGACTCATTATTTCTCCTTCACTTCAGAGTGATCATTTTCCTGAATATAAGTGTCAGTCATTTCAATATTTAAGTGCATTATAAGTACATTTTAGTGTAATTTTTTTTATAAAGAGATATTTTCTTGGACTCCATCATTATTTCCTCCCATCTTTGTTTATTTTTGTTTGAATGTATTTTTTTAAAATCATATTTGATGTTTTCTGTTGTATCTGTCATTTTGTATTTATTATTAATTTTGAAGAGTTCTTGCTCATTATTACCTCAAATATTTCTTCTACCCTATTCTCTCCTTTTCCTTCTCCTCTTTCTTTCTCCTTATTTTTTATTCTTTCTCAACTCTTCTGCTTTTTAGTAATTTTTAGTAGGCTTCAGCAAGCTATTTTTATATATACATACATATATAATGAACTTTGGTCAAAATCACCCACCATAACCCTCTCCTTTACCCCTCTTACACTATTAACTCCCCCAAATAGCTCCCCTTCTATAACTTCTTTTTCTACTACAACTTCTTCTTTGTTAGGTAACAAATATGATTCCATAACTTGGATATTATAAATAGTGCTGCTAAAAATATTGGTGTGCAGGTATTTTTATTATGTGTTGACTTACATTCCTTTGGATATATGCCCATGTACAGCATGATGAGTTCCTCTTCTCCTTCCTATGCTCCTTCTTATGATATTATGTTTTTATTTTACCTGTTGATATTTTCCTTTGATTATTAAATATTCTTGGTTTCTGGCATCTGTTTCCTCCTTGTTACAGTTTGAGAAGATTCTATTGGATCTTTTTTGCAGTTCACAGATTATTTTATCAACCTCATTAAATGTACTGATGATTCCACTGAATGCATTTGGTCTTGTAATACTGTTTTTGAATTCTGATATATTTTTTTCTTGAATTTTCCATCATTTTGCTTACATTACCCATTTGTTCTTTCTTATATTCAACTTTTCCTATTAGAACCTTTAATAGAGTAACCATAGTAACTTAAAATTCTTTCCATGAAAATTTCAAAATATCTATTAGTTATGAGTTTGGTTATAGTGGTTATTTTATTACTATTCAAATGGTATATTTGGGAATGCCTTTTAACTTGACTTGTAATGTTTTGTTGAAACCAGAACACGTTGTTTCAGGCAATAGAAACTGAGGTAATTAGGCCTTAAGTATAAAGACACTTGTTAATCTATCTAGAAACCAGAGACTTAAACTTCCTCTAATGCTCTTGTTTTTGTTCTATCTTTTGATTTTGAGATTTTCTAACTACTCCTTTTAAGAGAGAATGCCCATGTTGAAGATCTTTTAACTATAATATGATGTTATTATACCAGAGTCCTGTTGATAAAGTGGTAAAAATATGAAGAAAGGGAAACCATTTTGTCCTTAACTAAATTTTAAACTTTTAGGAGGCCTAGTCTCCATTTATGAATATTTCTTCCAAAGTATTGTGGATTTTATCCCCTACTCTTCTACTCCCTTCCCTTGCAGAAGTGTTCCCAATGTACTTCTGTGAAGCACAGACATGTATATCATATTTTTCCATTTAAGTAAGACAGGAAGCTTGAATGAAGTTGTTGAGATAATTTCTTTCTTCCTTCCATGATACAGTTTTAGAAATATTATTAGGAGAACACGCTAGGTATACTTCAAAGTTGTTATTTTTCCCCGTACACTACATCCCTGTAGGAAATTTTTCTAAGATTCTTAATTTAAAAATACCATGCAATTCTGGATGTAATCTCATGAAATATCAGACCACTTTGCAAGCTTGAGACTCTTCAGGTATTTCTCACTCTGATTTTACTCCACGTGAAGGCTCCAGTAATGCATCAAAAATGGCATTTCATTTTCTGTACAACTTTATGGCTCCAATATTTTTAATCCAAATGTGCTCATCTCAGCTACTGTATTACTTTGGATATACCTTTCTTCAGATTTTGAAGTTTTTGCTTGACCTGAAACCTTATTTCTCCTATGGATTTGTGAAAAGTCTTTGCTTTTCAGTGTAGTAATCTCCTTAAAATCATGAAGATGACTTCTATGTTCTTTATATGTTTCAATTGGAACCTGAAGTTTTTAAAATTTCTTCTCACTGTCTCTCAGGTTGCTTAAATATAAAATCAGCACAGTCTTTAATATCAGATATATACATGCTGAAAATTCAGCTCTGCAACTTCCGGTAAACTTATAAAAGTTATCAAGAATTTGTGGTTATAATTATGGTCCAAGAATCATAAAGACAATTGAAATATGGTGTACTTCAGCGAAAATTTCATTATTCTCACCACTTCAGACATGTATAGCTTCATCATCTGCCTCAGGCATCACCTAAAGATACGACTTTTTTTTTTTTTGGCTTCTTAAATAGGTAGTTAGGCATGAAATCATAATCTTGTAGTTATCAGATAGTTGATATTCAGAAAAAATCCATTGTACATTGTCTTGTTTTGCTCTTTTGAGCAATAACTCAATAAGCATTAATAGTTGACACATATTAAGATAACTAAAAGTACACAATTTGTATATGAAAGAAAGAGTTCCATGTCACTCAAAACACTTTGAATTTGAGAAGCACAATGTTCACTGATACTATCTGGTGGATTGGGTATATACAAAAAGGAACTATTTGGAAGTAACTAAGTATTCTATGTTAGCAGAGATACTACTAACTCCACAATGCACAGATTTTACCCTTGTGAATTGGGACACATTCTTCATTTACATCTCATGTAATACAAATATTTTCCATGTATCATGGTTTGCTCTCTCTCTTGCTTCCTCTCTATATATGACATGATGAAAACAATTTGATGAAATGAACTTGATTACATATAAATAAATGCATTAGGCTATTTTGATATATGTTTTCTGTGTTCATGCACATAAGTATATGCATATATTCTATGTCATTGTATGGAGTTTATAAATTTAGGCACTTATAGCTTTAATGTCATTTTCTTATTCCTGATCACAATCCATGGAGGATTTCAAAGTAGGGTATTTTATCTGATCATTTTGACAATAAGTATATTGAAATTTAAATAGTAAACGTCTTTCAAAAAGGATCCAGGTAATATTAAAATCAGGAATATCAAATTTTGAGGAAAAAAATTTCAATATTCCCAATCCCCCTCTCTTCTACTTTCTATGTCTATGAATGTATGTACACTTACTAACATGTCTATAGTGTTTATGTCTTTGTGCTAAGAATTGAAACTGGGACCTCACATATGCTAATTATGCGTTCTGGCACTGAGCTACATACCCAGCTTGGATAGCTTGGATGATGTTTAACTTGAGGACATGCAAACCATAAATAGTCATGTTATTTTGAATTTTGTGGCATCGCTTTTTAATAATGTATCAGTAATTTAAAATAACTATTTATTTTCTAAAAAACCCTCTTAAATAATGATAAAGAAAGTTATTTGGAAAAGGAAATTCTAATATACAGTAAAGTAATCTGAGTCATTCCTGGGAATTTTTTTTTTTTGAGAGTATTGAGAATGAGATTGTTTTCATTATTTCTGTTTCAGAATAACATTTGTTTGCTTTGAGAAAGTGTCTCGCTATGTAGCCCAGGCTGGCCTTGAACCCATGATCCTCTTGCCTTACCCTCCTGTGTGCTAGGATTACCAGGATGCAACAACACACTGAGCCTTGGATTTGTTGCTAATTTTTGTACCTTGAGTTTGTATCTTACAGCTTTGTTGAATCTAGAGAGAATTCTGTGAATTACATGAAATGACTTCTTCTCTTTTGGAAAGGAGTAGTGATACTTTTGACTATATAACCAATAGATAATTAAACCTTCTTATTTCTTGTTTTTCTTTCTAAAATAATCCAAAATTGGTTTAAGTTCTAGTTGTTTTGGACTTTGTGAGGATCTTCATAAGGTGTGTATTTGACTAGTCAAAGTCAGTTATAATGATTCCATACCACTAATTGATCTAGGTTTTGGCATGTAGGATATAAATGTAGGGTAGCTCTGTAAAACTTTCATTGATTGTGGAGGAAAGCACAAAAATGGAGATTTGCCTCTGTCATTTTTCACATTACGGTGTAAGAAAATATTCCTTACTGATGAAGCAAACTGCATTTTTTATATGGAAAACATCAAGGAAATACATTTTTTATTTCATTCAGCACTTGTGGAACACCGATTCTGTTAAATTATGATGTGGGAGATATAATTAAGGAAATATGGCCTATCCTCAAGGATCTCATAATCCAAGTGAAAACTGACAGAATTTATTATTATGGCATGAGAAATACATAAAGGAATAGATACCTATCTCATCTGAGAAACTGATACAAAAAGATCTTTGACTTTTATTGTTTTTTTACAATGCCCAATACCATTTCATTTCTTTTCATTTATTTATTTATTTATTTATTTATTTAAATTTCCTCACGTGTATACATTGTTTGGGCCCCCTCTGCCCCAACATCCTCCCCATCCACCCCCACTTCCAGACAGAACCTCTTCCACTCTCTTGTTCTCCAATTTTGTTGAAGAAAAAACATAAAGGATAATAAGAAAGACAAAGTGTTTTTGCAAGTTTGAGACAAAGATAGCTATATAGGGAGATTCCTAGCATTACTTCCATGCACATGTGTATTGCAACCCACATTGGTTCATCTCTACCAGACCTCTTCACTACTTCCTAGTCACCTTCCCATAGTGGCCTCTGCTAGTTTAAGATTACTATATTCGCTCTTCAACAGTGAGCACATCAACAACAATCAAGGTTTAGTTTTCTTTCCCTTTCCCTATTCCTCCCATGCACATTCTCCCCTTAGTGTGTGAGCCATGTTCAATAATATTATTGCATTCATTTTAGATCTATAATCCACATATGAGGGAGACCATGTGATTTTTTGCCTTCTGAGCCTGGCTTACTTCACTTAAGATGATGTTCTCCAGTTCCACCCATTTATTGTGAATGACAAAATTTCATTCTTCTTTGTGGCTGAATAAAATTCCATTGTGTATAAACACCATATTTCTTAGTCCATTCATCATTAGTGGGGCATTATGGCTTTTTTGATAACTTGGCTATTGTGAATAGTGCTGCAATAAACACGGGTGTGCAGGTGCCTTTGTAATAACCTGAGTTGCATTCCTTCAGGTGTGTCCTAGGAGTTGTATTGCTGGATCTTATGTCAGATTTATGTTTATTCTTTTAAAAAGCTTCCATATTGTTTTCCAAAGTGTACTACCTTACATTCCCATCAGCAGTGTATGAGAGTTCCTTTTTCTCCTCATTCTCACCAACAAATGTTTTTATTGGTGTTCTTGACAGCAGTTATTCTCACAGGAGTGAGGTGGAATTTTAGTGTGGTTTTGATTTGCATTTCCTTTATGGTGAGGGATGGTGAGAATTTTTTCACGTGTTTTTTGGCCATTTGGAATTCTTCCTTTGAAAAAGTTCTGTTTAATTCAGTAGCCCACTTCTTCATTGGTTCATTGATTTTTGGGAAATTTTAGTTTTTTGAGCTCCCTGTATATTCTGGTTGTCAGTCCCTTGTCTGATGTATAACTACAAAAGATTTTCTCCCATTTTGCGGGTGGTCTCTTCAATTTAGAGAAGATTTCTTTTGTTGTGCAGAAGCTTTTTAATTTCATATAGTCATGTACTAACTGCAAGGTTTCACTTCTGATATTAAGGTTCTTAATCCACTTTGAGTTTATATGAGTATAGGATGATAGGCATGGATCTAGTTTCAGTTTTCTGTAGGCAGAAAACCAGCTTTCCCAGGAACATTTGTTGAAGAGACCATCTATTTTTGATCATATGCTTTTGGAATATTTGTTGAAAAAAAAGTGGACATAGCTATATGAATTCACATCCAGGTCATCTACTCTGTTCCACTGGTCTTCATATCTGTTTTTATGCCAGTACTATGCTGTTTTCACTGCTATGGCTCTGTAATACAGTGTGAAGTCTGGTATTTTGATACCTCCAGCGTTGATCATTTTACACAGTATTGTCTTGGCTATTCATGACCTTTTGTGTTTCCAAATGTACTGCAGGGTTGATTTTTCAATCTCTGTGTTGAATGTCATTGGGATTTTGATGGGAATTTCATTGAACGTGTAGATTGCTTTCGGTAGTATAGCTCTTTTCACTACGTTGATTCTCCAATCCATGAGCATGGGAGATCTTTCCACCTTCTGTAATCTTTTTCAATCTTTTTCTTTAGGGGCTTGTACTTCTCCTTGTAGAGGTCATTCATATCCTTTGTTAAGTTTACTCTTAGATATTTGATCTTGTTGAGGATATTGTAAATGGAATTTTTTTTATATTCTTCTCAATTTGTTCATTTTTAGTGTATAGAAAGGCTACTGATTTTTGTAAGTTGACTTTGTATCCTGCTACATTGCTCAATCTCTTTATGGAGATTAGAAGTTTTTTGGGACTTTGAGGTGTAGAATCAAGTCATATGCAAATTGGGAAACTTTGGCAGTTTCTTTACCTACTTGTATTCCTTTTATTTTTTCTTCTTGCCTTATTGCTCTGGCTAAGAACTCCAGGACTATGTTGCATAGGAGTGGAGAGTGGGCATCCTTCTTTCATTCCTGACTTTAGGGGAAATGGTTTAAAATTTTCCCCATTAAATATGATGTTGATTATATGTTAGTCATATACAGCCTTTAAAATGTTGAGGTACATTCCTTCTATGCCAAGTTTTCTTAGAGCTTTTATCATGAAATGGTGTTGAATCTTATCAAAGGCTTCTTTTTCCATCTATTGAGATGATCAAGTGGTTTTTGTCTATACTTCTATTAGTATACTTCCATTAATTTGCTTCTATTAACATTTATTGATTTGCATATGCTGAACCATGCCTACATCCCTGGGATGAAGCTGACTTGTTTGTAATGAATGACCTTTCTGATATGTTGTTGGATTCAGTTTGCCATTATTTTATTGAAGATTTTTGCACCAATGTTCATTAAGGAGATTGTCCTGTAGTTGTCCTTTTTGGATTTATCCTTTTCCAGCTCTGGGATGCGTGTAATACTGGCTTCATACAATGAGTTAGGCAGCCTCCCTTCACTTTCTACTTGATGGAAAATTTAAGGAGTGTTGGTATTAGTTCTTTAAAAGTCTATAAAAATCAGCAGAGAATCTGTCAGGTCCTCGGCTTTTCTTTTTTGGGAGATTATTTATGCTCTAATTTCATTAAGTGTTATACATCTGCTTAGGTGGTTAATGTCCTCTTGGTTCAGTTTTGGATGATCATAATTATCTAGAAAATTGCCCATTTCTTCAAGATTTTCCAATTTTTTGGAATATATGTTTTCAAAGTAATCTCTGATAATTCCTTGGATTTCCTTGTTGATTGTTGTTATCTCCCCTTTTTTGATTCTGATTTTACTAATTTGGGTCTTTTTCCTCCTCATTTTAGTCACATTTGCCAGGGGCTTGTCAATCTTGTTTATTGTTTTAAAGAACCAGCCTTTCATTTCCTTGTTTCTCTGTATGGTTTTTTGGTCTCTATTTCATTAATATTTGCTTTTATTTTCATTATTCCTCTCCTTTTGCTAGTTTTGGGTTTTGCTTGTTCTTTTTCTAGGAGTTTGAGATGTAGCATTAGATCATTTATTTGAGATCTTTCTGTCCTTTTAATATATTCATTCATGGCTATAAACTTTCCTCTTAGAACTGTCATTGCTGTGTCCCATTGGTTTCGTAGCTGGTGTTTGCATTTTCATTAACTTCCAGGAACATTTTGATTTCCTCTTTTATTTCTTCTATGACACACTGATTGTTGAACTATTTGTTATTCAGCCTCCATTTATTTGTGTATTTTTTCCTGTTGTTTTTATTGTTGAGTTCTAGTTTTAATGCATTGTGATCAGATAGAATTCAGGGGATTTTTTTTTTTTCTTATATTTTCTGAGGCTTGTTTTGTGCCTTAAGATATGATCTATTTTGGAGAAAGTTCAAAGGGCTGCTGAGAATGTATATTGTGCTGTTGTTGGATGAAATATTCTATAGACATCAGTTAGGTCTATTTGATTTATGGTGTCGCTTAGTTCTAACATTTCTTTGTTGATTTTTTATCTGGATGACATATCTGTTCATGATAGAGGGGTATTAAAGTCTCCAACTACCACTGTATTAGTGTGTTTATCTGTTTTTAAGTCCTTTAGTGTACGTTTAATAAAATTGGGTTCACTGACATTAGGTGCATATAGGTTGATAATTGCTCTTTCCTTTTGATATATTGCCCCTTTTATTAGTATGAAGTGTCCTTCTTTATGTACTTTGACCAATGTAAGTTTGAAGTCTACTTTATCTGATAAAAATATTGCTACTCTTGCTTGTTTTCAGATGCCATTGGCTTGGTAAATCTTCTTCCAACCTTTCACTCTAAGCCATTTCTGTCAATAAGACGGGTCTCTTGTAAAAAACAGATTTTCAGATCTTCCATTTTAATCAAGTTTGCCAAATGGTGTGTTTTGATGTGGGAGTTGAGTCCATTGATATTCAGAGTTAATATTGATGGTTGGGTGGTTATTCTTGATATTTAGTTGTTTTTGTTGTTTAAGGATTTGACTGTTTACAGCTGAATCAATGCTACTCTGTCATTACTTGTCTGTTCTCTCCTGTGGTTTGAAACTTCCCATCCTCTCCTGATTGTTTTGTTTACTTTCATCTTCTGTGTGCAGAATTCCTTGAAGAACCTTTTGTAGTGGTGGCTTGGTGGTCATATATTGTTTTAGTTTCTGTTTATCTTGGAAGATTTTTATTGCCACATCAATTTTGAATAATAGTTTTTCTGGGTAGAGTATCCTAGGGCTGATGTTATTTTTGTTTAGTGCCCAAAATACCTCACTCCATACCCTTCTTGGTTTTATGGTTTCTTTTGAGAAATCTGCTGTTATTTTGATGGCTTTACCTTTACAAGTTATTTGTTTTTTCTCTCTTACAGCTTTCAGTGTTCTTTCTCTCTTTTCTCTGGTTATTGTTTTAATGACAATATGCTGTGGGTAGGTTCTATTTTACTCAAGTCTGTTTGGCGTTCTGGAGGCTTCCTGTACCTGAATGGTCAAAACTTTTTTTTTTTTTTTTTTTTTTTTTTTGTCTTTTCTTTTTTTTTTTTTTTTTTTTTTTTTTGGTGCTGGGATCGAACCCAGGGCCTCACGCATGCTAGGCAAGTGCTGTACCACTGAGCTACATCCCAGCCCATGGTCAAAACTTTTTTGAGACTTGGTAAATTTTCTGTTATTATTTTGTTGAGTATATTCTGTATCACTTTGGCTTGCAAATGGTTATTGGGCTAGATATGGAAATTTGTGTAATTGGTAAAGGTGGCCCTAAAAGTAGGGGATGGGAAAAGGAATTTGTGGGTGGAGGAAGAGCTATGAGTGCTGCTACCTTTATGGCCCTTGTGTGTAAGTTTGGATGTATTTCTTTTGTATTAGTGGAGGGTGCTTCTGTCAGGGATTGCAGGGGCTTGGATTTGTGTACAGTGGGTACAGTAAGCTAGTCAGTAGTTGGTGAGTGTGTAGGAAGGAGGGTTAGTGTGGTGTCAGTTGGTAGTATAGGAGGGGGAGGTGAAGATAGGGGGACAGAATGGATGAGAAGGGGCAAAAAAATAGTTGGGAAGGATAACAATGGATTGTAGCACAGAAAAAGGATGGAATGTGAGGGTGTAAGTGTAAGGATAAGAAAATAGTGATGGTGAATTTAATAATACCAAAGAAAACACATCAGAAAACAGGAGATACAGAAACAACAAAATGTTGAGTCTTTTAATAAAAGTTCTGGAGTTGTTCTTTAGGTGTCCAATCCTGGTTTTGGACAAGGAATTTATTTAGGTTTTATATTGCTTTCTTGTATTATTTATTCTATTTAATATTTTGTCTATTTCCAATTACTACCTTTCTTTTGTTTGTGTGTTTTTTCATTGGATTGTTTAATCCTTTCACATTTAATGCTACTAATTATATGGTTAAATTTATAGCAATTTTGCTTTCACATCCTACATGTTTTTATTTTTCTGTATTCTATGTATCTTTTCTTACCTTCTTTTGTGATTATTCATCATCTTCTTACATATCATTAAAATCCTTTTATAATTTGATGTGTATTTTTAAATGATAGTTTTAGCATACTAATATAGTAGTGAAATACAAAAACATCAAATCATATAACTGTTTTCTACCTACCATTTTTGTATTAATGTACAAATGAGATGTTTATAATGTCTACATAAAATGCAAGAAAGGAGAGCAAGTATATATTTATAAAGATTATAATGTTTAATTACTTATTTACTGTTTTGGGTTTTCTTAGATTTTTCTGAATTTAAGTACAGTCTGAGAGCATGTATTTACTCCAATATATCTTTGTTTCCACCTTCACCTATTGTGATGTTATTGTCAGACACATTTATAAAAGTTATGCTATCAGTAATGTGATTATATACATATTCTTTTAGGCACTTTATTTTCTAATTCAATGAAGGTTGTTAGAAAGGAAAATAAATATGCGCATTCTATTATCTTTGGTAATTGCCTAACTACTTACATTTGTCATTTTTGCTACTTTTTGAATATGTGTATATTTTAATTACTGTATGCCATCACGTATTTTTCATCTGAAGAACTTCTTTCAGTATTTCTCATGTAGCATATCTGGTACCAAAACATCTTTCAACTTTTGTGTGTATAATAGTGTTCTTATTTTATCTTCATTTTTGAAAGGTAAGTTTACTGGAATTAAGGTTCTTGATTAAGGGAGTTTTTGTTTTATTCTACTTTTATCATTGTAAACATGCCTTTCGACTGTCTTCTGTTATTCTTGGTTTCATATGTCAAGACAGCTGTTAATCATATCATGGTTCATTTTTATGTCACATATCACTTTTCTCTTGCTCCTTTCAGCATGTTCTTTTCATTTTTGTCTTTTAATACTTTTGCCATGTTGCCTCTGGGTTTTGGCTTCATGTTTGACCTACAGCCTTTTCAGGTTCTTTGATATGTAGGCAAATTCTTGAAAAATTTTGGAAATTTGTTGTTATTTAATTTTAGTTTTATTGTATTTTCACTGACAGTAATTGTGTTTGCTCATTCAATATAAAGTGATATTTTTATATATGTGCGTATTGTAGAAGGATACAATCAGAAAAGTTAATGTATCAGTCACTTAAAATTCTTTCCATTTTTTATGATGAACAAACTTGAAATCAATTCCTTTAGCTATTTTGAAATATACAATATATTATTACTAACAACCATTACATGTTTAATTTATTTCTACCAACTGTATATTTGTGCCCATTTATCTACACCTCTCATTTCACTGTTTGTATCACCTGCAGTCTTTGATAACCACCACTCCACTGTCTTATTTTATATGTTTGTCTTTTTTTAGATTTTACATTTCTATTGTTAAGGAAAGGCCCCAAAGACTCACTTGTTGAAAGACAGATCCCCAACTGGTAGCACTTTTCAGAGGGGACTGGATTCTACAGTCACTAACCACACCAAATTGGTGAGTTCCTATCTGAATGACCTATTAGTAAGTGAGGCATGGTTGAAGAAAGTGGGTCACTGGGGGTACCTTTGAAGGCTATATCATGTTTCTGCTCTCTACCTCTCTTTCACTTTCTTCTCTTTCTCTCCCCCATTATTTTAGCAGATTCTTTCCATTATACACTCTCCTTCATGATTTTCTGCCTCAATACAACAACTCAAGAATGGGACCGTGAAACCATGAAATGAAACCTCAGAAACCATTAGCCAACATAAAATTATCCTCAAAATAAATTTTTGAATAAGCCTTTAGTGGGAGTGAGAAAATGTCTGGAAATATGCTACTCATCATGACCAATCTAAGTGGACAGTAAAATACTGCAATTTTTATTTGATTTTTTTACTATTAGTGATGTTGAACATTTTTCATACCTGTATTAATCTTTTAATCTTTTGATATCTCCTTTTGACAATTATATAAGTGCTTTGTGCATTTTAATAAAGTTATTTGTTTTCTTGTCACTGAGTTGGGGGTACATTGTGTCTTGGATACTAGCACCTTAATCAAGGTATGATTCCAAAATACTTTCTTTGAATCTGTGGGTTGTCTCTATCATCTGTTAACTATCCCCTTGATTGTGCAGAAGCTTTTTATCTTATTTTAAATCCCATTCCTCTATTTTGGCTTTCATTATTTGTGATTATCCAATTTCCTGCTCAACTTGTTAATAGCCAAGCTATCTCTGCCCAGACTAAAAATCAGGGAGTTTGGGAATAAATTTTCTTCTAGTAGTTTTACACCTTTACATATTATATTTAAGTCTTCATTTTGATCTGATTATTATGTAAGTGTTGAGACACAGGGACGATTTCCATTTTTGTATGTAGAAATAAAGTCCTTTCTACATAATATATTGATAAAAATGTCCTTTATCTGAAGTGTGTTCTTTTTTGTCAACAATCAATTAATCATAGACTTCTGAGTTTATCTTTGGACTCTTCTTCCATTGGCCATTGTGTTTGTTCTTTTGCAAGTACAATGCTGTTTTGACTGTAATAGCATTGCAATATATTTTGAATCTGGAGATAAGATGCCTCCAGTTTTATTTGTCTTGGTCAACATTGTTTTTGCAAGTCAGGATGCTTTGCTTTTTCATATGACTTAGAGAACTCTGTTTTTCTGTTTCTATAAAGAACAAGATTGCAATTTTGATGTAGATTTCATAGAATATATTGTTTTGAGTAGTATGAGTATTTTAACATTCATTCTATGTACAGGATATATTTTCCATTTCATTTTTATCATCTGTCATTATTGCCTTTGATTTTCATTCTTCTCAGTATATATATATATCTTTCACTTCCTTATATACATTTATTCATAAATATTGTATACAATTATCAATAGGATTCTTTTCTTAATTTCTAATTCAGAAAGATAATTGTTCATATATAGTAATTGTATTGATTTTATGATGCTGATTTTTTATCCTGTACCTGAATTTGTACATTATTTTAAAGTTTCCTGAATTAGTCTTTAAGATTTTCTGTGTATAAGCAAATATTTTTAGCAAAGATAATTTCAATCTATCATTCTTTTTTTAACTTAATGTCTTTAATTCTATTTCTCTTTACTTAGATTTCTATTGCTTTCTTTTGCTACTTTAAGTACTGTAATTTGGCTTGCATTTATTGTATGTGTTGACATAGATGAACTTTTTCTATTCAATTGTTAAATTTGTGCTATTTCTTCTCTGGTGGATTGGATAATATTTACATACTAATGTACTCATACGTCACCTTTTTTTAGTCTTTTATTTTTAAGTAAATATGTATAATGTGCATGATCTGTTCTTTTATTCTATTTTCTAAAACCATCTTTAGGAAGGAATCTCATCAGATGATAGATATCAAAAGATGAGAATAGTTTTCTTCATATTTTTCTATGGTTATAGTGTTATTCTTTAGTGTTGTTATTTAATGGTGAGTTGAGTAGTTATAAAAGAGTTGGCCAACCCTGTCTTTCCTTGAGTTTCTTGAAGACCTTGCTACTTGCTATCTTGTAATTTTTTTCTATACATGTTGACCATTTGTCTCTCTTTTTTTATTATTACTTTATTATTCATATGTGCATACAAAGCTTGGGTCATTTCTCCCCCCTGCCCCCACCTCTTCCCTTACCACCCAATCTACCCCCTTCCCTCATTCCCCCCACCCCCTCAATACCCAGGAGAAACTATTTTGGCCTTATTTCTAATTTTGTTGTAGAGAGAGTATAATTATATAGGAAGGAACAAGGGTTTTTGCTGGTTGAGATAAGGATAGCTATACAGGGAGTTGACACACATTAATTTCCTGTGCATGTGTGTTACCTTCTAGGTTAATTCTTTTTGATATAACCTTTTCTCTAGTTCCTGGTCCCCTTTTCCTACTGGCCTCAGTTGCTTTTAAGGTATCTGCTTTAGTATCTCTGCATTAAAGGCAACAAATGCTAGCTAATTTTTTAGGTGTCTTACCTATACTCACCCCTTCCTTGTGTGTTCTCGCTTTTATCATGTGCTCAAAGTCCAATCCCATTATTGTCTTTGCCCTTGATCTAATGTCCACATATGAGGGAGAACATACGATTTTTGGTCTTTTGGGTCAGGCTAACCTCACTCAGAATGATGTTCTCCAATTCCATCCACTTACTAGTGAAGGATAATATTTCGTTCTTCTTCATGGCTGCATAAAATTCCATTGTGTGTAGATACCATATTTTCTTAATCCATTCATCAGTGGTGGGGCATCTTGGCTGCTTCCATAACTTGGCTATTGTGAATAGTGCCACAATAAACATGGGTGTGCAGGTGCCTCTGGAGTAACCTGTGTCACAGTATTTTGGGTATATACCCAAGAGTGATATTGCTGGATCAAATGGTAGATCAACGTTTAGATTTTTAAGTAGCCTCCAAATATTTTTCTAGAGTGGTTGTACTAGTTTACATTCCCATCAAGAGTGTAAGAGGGTTCCTTTTTCCCTGCATCCTCGCCAACACCTGTTGTTGGTGGTGTTGCTAATGATGGCTATTCTAACAGGGGTGAGGTGGAATCTTAGCGTGGTTTTAATTTGCATTTCCTTTATTGCTAGAGATGGTGAGCATTTTTTCATGTGTTTTTTGGCCATTTGAATTTCTTCTTTTGAGAAAGTTCTGTTTAGTTCACTTGCCCATTTCTTTATTGGTTCATTAGTTTTGAAAGAATTTAGTTTTTTAAGTTCCCTATATATTCTGGTTATTAGTCCTTTGTCTGATGTGTAGCTGGCAAATATTTTCTCCCACTCTGTGGGTGCTCTTTTCAGTTTAGAGACCATTTCTTTTGATGAGCAGAAGCTTTTAGTTTTATGAGGTCCCATTTATCTATGCTGTCTCTTATTTTAATTAATTCTCTCCTTCTGTTTGTTTTGGGATTTGCTTGTTGTTGTTTTTCTAGGAGTTTGAGACATATCATTAGGTCATTGATTTGGGATCTTTCATTCTTTTTAATATATGCACTCATGGCTATAAACTTTCCTTTCAGGACTGCCTTAGCTGTGTCCCATAGGTTCCGGTAAGTTGTGTTTTCATTTTCATTGACTTCCAGGAACGTTTTAATTTCCTCTTTTATTTCATCAATGATCCATTGTTCATTAAGTAATGAGTTATTTAGTTTCCAGCTGTTTGCATGTTTTTTGTCTTTACTTTTGTTGTTGAGTTCTACTTTTACTGCATTGTGATCAGATAGTATGCACAGTATAATTTCTATTTTCTTATATTTGCTGAGACTTGCTTTGCGCCCTATGGTATGATATATTTTGGAGAAGGTTCCATGGGCTGCTGAGAAGAATGTATATTGTGTAGAAGTTGGATGAAATGTTCTGTAGACATCAACTAGGTCCATTTGATCTATTGTATACTTTAGATCTTGGATTTCTTTATTGATTTTTTGTTTGGATGATCTATTGATGACAATGGGGTGATAAGTCTCCCACAACCACTGTGTTGGCATTAATATATGCTTTTAGATTTCAGGGTATGTTTGATGAAATTGGGTCCATTGACATTAGGTGCATATAGGCTGATGATTATTATTTCCTTTTGGTCTATTTCCCCTTTTATTAGTATGGAATGTCCTTCTTTATCTTGTTTGATCAATGTAGGTTTGAAGATTACTTTGTCAGAGATAAGTATTGCTACTCCTGCCTGTTTTGGGGGGCCATTGGCTTGGTAAATCTTCTTCCAGCCTTTCATCCTAAGCTTATGCTTATTTCTGTTGGTGAGGTTGGTCTCCTGTAAGTAACAAATTGTTGGATCTTCCCTTTAGATCCATTTCATCAAGCAGTGCCTTTTGATGGGTTAATTAAGTCCGTTAACATTAAGTGTTTGTCCTGATAGGTATGTAGTGATTCCTGTCATTTAGTTGTCTTAGCTGTTTGAAGTTTTGATTGTGTGTACCTAAGTTGAGGTTACTCTCTACTGTCTTGCTTTTTCTTTTCCTGTGGTTTGGTGCTGCCTGTCTTTTCATGGTTAAGTTGGGTTTCACTTTCTGTGTTCAGAATCCCTTGAAGAATCTTTTGTAGTGGTGGCTTTGTGGTCACATATTGTTTTAGTTTCTGCTTATCATGGAAAACTTTTATTGCTCCTTCCATTTTGAATGATAGTTTTGCAGGGCAGAGTATCCTGGGGTTGAAGTTATTTTCATTCAGTGCCTGGAAGATCTCACCACATGCTCTTCTTGCTTTTAATGTTTCTGTTGAAATGTCTGCTGTGATTTTGATGGGTTTACCTTTGTATGTTACTTGTTTTTTCTGTCTTACAGCCTTCAATATTCTTTCCCTAGTTTCTGAACTTGTTGTTTTAGTGATGATATGTCGTGGGGTAGTTCTATTTTGATCTGGTCTGTTTGGTGTCCTTGAGGCCTCTTGCATCTGTATGGGAATATCTTTCTCTAGATTTGAGAAATTTTCCGTTATTATTTTGTTGAATATATTATGAATTCCCTTCGCTTGCACCTCTTCTCCTTCTTTGAAGCCCATGATTCTCAAGTTTGGTCTTTTGATGGAGTCTGTGAGTTCTTGCATTTTCTTTTCACAGGTCTTGAGTTGTTTAATTAATAGTTCTTTGGTTTTTTCCTTTAATTACCATTTCATATTTAAGTTCTGAGATTCTGTCTTCTGTTTGTTACATTCTGCTGGATTGGCCTTCCATTTTGTTTTGCAGTACTGTTTCATTCTTTTTTCTGAGGTTTTCCATATCCTGGGTGGTTTCCTCTTTAATGTTGTCTGTTTTTGTCCTGAGTTCATTTATCTGTTTATTCACCATGTTCTCTGTTTCACTCTGGTATTTATACAGTGCTTCTATGGTTTCCTTTATTTCTTCTTTTGCTTTTTCAAATTCTCTATTTTTGTTGTCTTGGAATTTTTTGAATGTCTCCTGTACATTTTGGTTAACCCTATCCAGTATCATCTCTATAAAACTCTCATTGAGTACCTGTAGTATGTCTTCTTTTAAATTATTCTCGTGGGCTTTATTGAGTCCTTTGGCATAGTTTATCTTCATTTTGTTGGAGTCTTGATCTGAGTAACTGTTTTCTTCATTCTCTTCTGGTTCCTGTACTAATTTTTTGCTGTGGGGAAACTGGTTTCCCTGTTTTTTCTGTCTTCCCGTCATTGTGTTTGGTGTTGTTACTGTCCCTGTACTGTGTGCAATTAAATATTTTCTAGCTTGTAATAATAACAATGGTAATATTTAGAATGGAAGGGCGAGTGGAGATGGAAAGCAAGACATGAAAGGAAAGGGAAAAACAAATAAACAGACAAGAAGGAGAAAACAGAACAAGGAATCAGACAAGAAAGTTTCAAAGGTATAAACATGGAGCATTAGTGTACTAATCAACAGTAAGCTTGTCCAGGTCTTCCCAAGCCATCTGGGCATGGGCAACTGGTGGCCTGGGGGCCCTCCTTGTTTCTCTGTTTAACGTGCTATCTTGTAATTTTAAAAAGTAATGTTTAATTTTCTTTCTTTTGTAAATGAATGGAGATGAAAAATAGTTCAGCATTTGCTTTCTTTCAGTCTTTTAATTGTTAAATCTGAAGAGAACAGCAGACAAGTAATCAGAGAGTAGCATAGAAATAGTTGCACACATACAAACCCTTACACAACAAAGACAACTAAGTGGCAGAAATCACAACCTATCTCTCAATATTAACACTGCATGTTAATGTCCTTAACTCCCTCATCAAAACACTTCAATTGGCAAACTGGATTCAAAAGAAAAACCTGAGAATATGTTGTTTACATGAAACCTACCTTACAGACAGAAACAAACATTGCCTTAGGGTGAAAGGATGGAAGAATATTTACCAAGCCAATGTTCCCAACAAAACAAACAGGAGTAGCAATACTTTGATAAAGTTACTTCAAACCTAAATTAGTCAGAAGAGACAAAGAAGGTCACTTCATACAAAAAAAAAGAGTCAATAAATCAAGAGGAAATAACAATTATTAACTTATAGGTTCCCAATGTCAGTGCATCCAACTTCATTAAAACTATACTACTGTATGTAAAAACACAGACAGACCCCAACACAGTGGTAGTGAGAGACTTTAGTACTCCTATACAACCAATAGATAGGTTTTCCAGACAAAATTTTAACGAAGAATTTCTAGATTTGAATGACACCATAAATCTTATGGACCTGACAGATGTTTGCAAAATATTCTATCCTACAACAGCACAATATACACTTTTCTCGGCAGCCCATGGAACTTTCTTCAAAATAAGCCATATTTTAAGTCACAAAGCAACACTTAACAAATATAAGAAAATTCAAACAACCCCCTGCATACCACCTGACCACAACACAACAAAACTAGAACTCAACAACAAAAGAAATAGCAGAAAATACTCAAACAGCTGGAGACTGTACACCTTGCTCCCTGATCAGTTGGTCATCAAATAAATAAGGGAGGAAATCACAAAATACTTACACATTAATGAAATGAAAACACAACCTTTCAGAACCTATGGACACAGCAAAGGAAGTGCTAAGGGGAAATTTTATAGCCATGAATGCATATCTTAAAAACATAGATCTCAAGTAAATGACCTAACACTACAGCACAAACTCCTAGCATAACAAGAACAGTCTCAACACAACACTAGCAGAAGGAGAGAAATAATAAAAATAAGTGTCAAAATCAATGAAATTGTTTTCCTGAAACTAAGAAAACCATACAAAGTATCAATGAAACAAAAATCTTGTTCTTTGAAAAAACAAATGGTGAAGGTGGGGGCAGGAGAGAGAAATGGCCCAAACAATGTATGCACTTGTGAATAAATGAAAAATAATAAGAAAAGAAAAAAACAACTGAGGTCAATAACCCTTCACAAATCTGACTAAAATGAGGAGGGAAAAGACACAAATTAATGAAATCAGAAATGAAAAAGGGGAGATTGCAACAAACACCAAAGAAATCCTGGGATTCATTAGGGACAACTTTGAAACTCTACATGCCAATAGATTGGAAAGTCTAGAAGAAATAAACAAATTTTGAGACATATATGACAATACAAAATTAAACATAGAGGATATAAATCACCTAGATAGATGTATAAAAAGCAAAAAAATTGAAGCAGCAATAGTCTCCCTAAAAAAAAAAAAGTCTATAGCCTAATGGATTCACTGCTGAATTCTACCAAACATTTAAAGAATAACTAATGTTAATATTCCTTAAACTTTTCTGTGGCATAAAAAGGGAAGGAACCATGTCAAACTCATCTCATGAAGCCAGTATTACACTTTTCCTAAAACCAGAGAAGGACACAACAAAAAAGAAAATCATATGCCAGATTCTTTAATGAACTTAGATGCAAGTATCCTCAATAAAATAGTAACAAATCTATTTCAACAACAAATCAAAAAGAGCATACACCATGATCAACTCATTTTTTCTCCCAGGGATGCAAATGATTTTCAACATGTGCAAATCATTAAATGTAATACAACATATCAGCAGAAGCAAAAACAAAAACCTCATGATCATTTCAACAGACACAGAAAAAGGCTTCAACAAAATTCAAAATCCTTTCATGATCATAACTCTGATGAAACTAGGACTAGAAGGAATGTGCCTCAACATAGTAAAGGGTACATATAACTAAATGGAGAAAAAATGAAAAAAATGATTCCATTTCCTTTCAAGTCAGGAACAAGACAATGATGTCAACTCTCTCCACTCTTATTCAACATTGTCTTGGTGTGATGGTGTTTTCACTGTAACCTGACTTACATTCTTTCAGGTATATCCCTAGTAGTAGAATTATTGCATTATATAGCAGTTCTAATGTTAGTTTTTGAGGACCCCCCATGCTGTTTTCCATAGTGGTTGTACTAATTATACTCCCATCAACAAAGTAGGAGGGTTTCTTTTTTCACACATCCACACCAATATTTGCTGTTTTTTGTGATCTTCATGATAGTCTTTCTAATAGGGAAGCAGCGGAATCTTAACATGATTTCAAATTTCACTTCTTTTATGGCCAGGAATGTTGAACAATTCTTCATGTGTTTTTAGCCATTTGGATTTCTTCCTTTGAAAAAGCTCTATTCAATTCATTTTCACATTTCTACATTGGGTCATTGATTTTTGGGGGAATTTAGTGTTTAATTCCCTGTCTATTCTAGTTATTAGTCCCTTATCAGTTCTAAAGCTGGCAAAGAATTTCTCACATTCATTGAGCAGCCTCTTCATTTTAAAGACCATTTCTTTTGTTTTGCAGAAACTTTTTACTTGCATGTAGTCCAATTTGTCAATCCTTTCTCTTGGTCTCTGAGCCACTTGAGTTGTACTTAGGAAATCATTGCCTGTGCTTACTAATTTCAGTTTATGCACTGCTCTTTACTGCACTAGCTTCCAAGTTTCAGGTCTTATATTAAGGACCTTAATCCACTATGAGTTGATACTTGTATAGAGTAAAAGACGTGGGTCCAGCTTTAGTTCTCTGTATGCAGACATCCAGTTTTCCCGGCAAAATTTTCTAAAGTGGCTGTCTTTTCTCCATTACATGCTTTGAGGGTTTTGGCAAAAATCAAGCAAGTGTAGCTATGTAGATTCACTTATGAATTCTTCCATTCTGTTCCAGTGTTCTTCATATCTATATTTTTGACACTACCATGCTGTTTTTATTGCTATGGGTCTGTACTATAGTTTCAAGTTGGGTATTGTGACACTTCCAGGAGAGCTTTTTTGTTCAATATTGCCTTGGCTATTTATGATCTTTTGTGCTTCCAAATGAAATTTAGGGTTGATTTTTCAATTGCTATGATGAATGTCATTGGAATTTTGATGGAGATTGCATTGAACATGTAGTTTATTTTGGTAACATAGTCGTTTTCATAATATTTATTCTGCCAATCCATGAGCATAGGAGATCTTTACAAATTTTGTAGACTTCAATTTCCTTCTTCAGTGGTTCATAGTTTTCATTGTAGATATGATGAACTTCCTTTGTTAAGTTTATTCCTAGATATTATGGCTACTGTAAATGTAATTGTTTCCTATTTTCTTTGTCAATCTGTTCATTGCTGTTATATAGAAAGGCTACTGATTTTTGTAAATTGATTTTGTATCCTGCTACATTGCTGAAGATGTTTATGATTTTTAATTGTTTTTTGGTGGAGTTTTTCAGATCTTTTAACTATAAAATCACATCATCTGTAAATAAGGGTACTTTAGCTTCTTTCTTTCTTACATGAATTCTTTTTATGAGTCCTTCCTGTCCTATTCCTGGCTAGGAATTCCAAAAATATGTTTTTTTATATTGACATAATTGCTTTATTCAATAATACTTGTTATGTAACAGCCACTTTCACAGTATACTTCTCAGAGTATTTGGTCTATTGTCACCCTCTCATGCCATTTCCCCACTTCTTCCCTCTTCCCACTGGTAACAAACCTGCCAAGGCAGGACCTGTCACAAACCCCTGTTATACAATTTTGGAAATGAAGAAAAAATTGGCAGTTTTGTTTGTTTAAGATAGCTACTCAGCGAGGTTCCTAGTGACACTTCTATACATACATACTTCTATATATACATGCATCCTATGTATGTATAAAACCTGAATTGGTTCATCTCCCTTATATATCTTTTATCTTAGTCTCTTTTTTATGCTGTTCTCAACAGGTGTAAAAATTCTATATTCAGGAGAGGATCCAAAAATGGTGAATGGGACACAGATGTAGACTGTGTGAGCTCTGTGAATCAGGGACCTTGCTGAGATACTGGAGACATGCTTGGCTGAGGTAAAGCACAAGGGAGAGCTAAAACTTTGGTACCCTGGACCCCTAGCCTGTGGAAGCCTTCTCCATGCCACAATACACTGAAAGAATAGGCAGGCTGCCACTGCCACACCACTACTGTCTGTTGGCCTGCTGGGCCAGCACCCCACAGGCCCACCAAGATGCAGCACACCCAAAGCCTGCTGGACCACCAGGCCACAGCCCCACAGGCCAATCAGGCCACCGCCCCCAGCCTTCCTGCACACTGGCTGCTGCCCACCACTGGAGGATTCAAACATTACCAGACACCAGCTCAAAACCTGCCTAAGAGATGCAGACAAACAAGACTGGATGCTAAAAGAGTAACACCAGAACTACTAAGACTGAAATTCTACTGTTCTGGAACTTGGAATTTTGTTTTCTTTTTTCTCTTTTCATTAAGTGTCTGCTGTCTTGTTCCCTGTCTGCTAGTCCATCATATCTCCCTACTGATTACTTTGGTTCTCCATTGTTTTTCTTCTCCTTCTTTTTCTTTTTCTTTTTTCTCCTTCTTTCTTGGTTTTGTTAGTTTTACTGTTGTAGGTAGGCTAATGCTAAATTACACATAGACCAGGGACAGAAACAGTACCAAGTGGAATGATGGGAAGATGAAAAAAGGATGGAAATCATTCTGCCCCCTAAAATAAATTAGTACATGTTTCAGAGGGAAATGAAGAAAATGGATACTGAGATCCAGACTCCAAAAAAATAAAGACAAACTATAGCAAGGAACCTACCAAAGCCCACAAGAACATTCAGAAAGAAGAAATCCTGCAAGTAATCAATGAGAATTTCATAGAGATGATTCTAGACATGGTCTACCAAAATGTACAGGAGGCATTCAAGAAATTCAAAGACAACAAAAGACAAGAATATGAGAAAAACAAATAAATGAAATCATAGAAGCCCTAAATAAACACCAAAATGAAACAGAGAACACCATAAATAGAGAGATAAATAAATTTAGGTTGAAATTTGATGATATTAAAGGGGCAGTGACTCATGATATGAAAATCCTCAGGAAAAAGAATGAAACAGAAATACAAAACAAAATGGAAGGCCACCCCAGCAGACAAGAAGAACCAGAAGACAGAATCTGCAAACTTGAAGATGAAATGGTGATTAAAGGAAAAACTGAAGAACTATTAGTCAAACAACTCATGACCTGTGAAAGGAATCTTCAAAAACTCATTGACTCCATCAAAAGATGAAACTTGAGAATCATGGGCATTGAAGAAGGAGAAGAGGTGCAAGGAAAAGGAATGAGTAATATATTCAACAAAATAATAACAGAAAATTTCCCAAATCTAGAGAAAACTATGCCCATTCAGGTACAGGAAGTCTCCAGAACACCAAACAGACCTGACCAAAATAGACCTACCCCATGATATATTATTATTGAAACAACAAGCACAGAGACTAGAGAAATAATATTGAAGACTGTAAGAGAAAAAAAATAAATAACATACAAAGGTAAACCCATCAAAATACAGAAGATTTCTCAATGGAAACCTTCAGAGCAAGAAGAGCATGGAGTGAGATCATCCAGGCACTAAATGAAAACAACTTCAATCCTAGAATACTCTACCCAGCAAAACTATCATTCAAAATAGATGGAGAAATAAAATTTTTCCATGATAAGCAGAAACTAAAATAATATATGACCACCAAGCTATCATTACAAAAAATTCTTCGTGGAATTTTGCACACAGAAAGTGAAAGCAAACAAAACCATGAAGGTCAGGCAGTACCAAACCACAGGAGAAGACAACAAAGACAACTAAATGACAGAATTCACCACATACCTATCAATACTAACACTGAATGTTAAGGGAATTAATTGCCTCATCAAAAGACACCATTTGGCAAGCTGGACTGAAAAGGAAGATCCAACAAACTGCTGCCTACAGGAGACCCATCTCATTGACAGAAACAAGCAAAGTCTGATGGTGAAAGGCTGGAAGATCTACCAAGGGAATGGCCCATGAAAATAGGCAGGGGTAGCAATACTTATCTCGGACATGGTAGACTTCAAACTTACATTGACAAAATGAGATAAAGAAGGACACTGCATATAATCAAAATGGCAAATACACCAAAAGGAAATAACAGTTATCAATTTATATGCACCCAATGTCATTGCACCCAATTTCATCAAACATATTGTGAAGGACCTAAAAACATATATAGACTCCAACATAGTGCCAGTGGGAGATTTTAATACTCCCCTGTCACCAATAGGTAGGTCATCCAAACACAAAATCATTAAAGAAATTCTAGAACTAAATCACACCATAGATCAAATGGACCTAGCTGATGTCTACAGAATATTTCATCCAACTTGTATACAATATACATTCTTCTAAGCAGATAATGGAACCTTCTACAAAATTGGTCATATCTTAGGGCACAAAGCAAGCCTCAGTAAATATAACAAAATAGATATAATACAGTGCATTGTATCTGATCACAATGCATTAAAACCAGAACTCAAAAACCAAAACAATAGTAAAATCATGCAAACAATTAGAAGTTGAACAACACATTGCTCAATGGTCATTGATGAAATAAAAGAGGAAATTAAAATGTTCCTGGAAATTAATGAAAATGAAAACATGACCTATCAGAATCTATGGGAAACAGCAAAGGAAGTCCTAAGAGGAAAGTTATAGCCACGAGTGCATATATTAAAAGGTCAGAATGACCTCAAATCAATGATCTAATACTACAGCTCAAACTCCCAGAAAAACAAGAACAAAAAAATCCCAAAACAAGCAGAAGGAGAGAAATAATAAAAATAAGGGCTGAAATCAATGAAATAGAAAAAAAAATACAAGGAATCAATGAAACAAAAAGCTGGTTCTTCAAAAAAAGTAAATAACATTGACAGACCCCTGTCTAACCTGACTAAAATGAGTAAAGACAAAACCCTAATCAGCATAATAAGAAATGCAAAAGGGGAGATAACAATAACCACCATGGATATCCAGGAAATCTTCAGAGACTATTTTGAGAACCCATATTCTAAAAAATTTGAAAATCTTGAAGAAGTGGACAGATCTCTAGATACTTACAACCAACCAAAACTGAACCAAGAGGATATTAATCACCTGAATAGATCTATAACACAAAATGAAGTTGAAGTAGCAATAGTCTCCCATAAAACAAAAGTCCAGGACTTGATGGATTCTCTGCTGAATTCTATCAGACCTTTGAAGAAGAACTAATTCCAATCCTTTGCAAACTGTTCCACAAAATAGAAAGGGAAGGAAAACTGCCTAACTCATTTTATGAAACCAATATTACTCTCATCCAAATACCAGACAAAGACACCTTTGAAAAGGAGAATTATAGGCCAATTTCCTTAATGAACATCAATATAAAAATCCTCAATTTAATAAAATAATGACAAACTGAATCCAGCAACACATCAGAAAGATCATTCACCATGACCAACTTGGCTTCATCACAGGGATGCAGGGGTGGTTCAACATACATAAATCTATAAGTGTAATACAGCACATTAATAGAAGCAAAGACAAAAAACACTTGATCATCTCAATACATGCAGAAAAAGCCTTTGACAAGATCCAACACTACTTCATGATAAAAGCTCTAAGAAAACAAGGAATAGAAGGAATGTACCTTAACATTGTAAAGGCTGTATACAACAAACCTACAGCCAACATCATACTTAACAGTGAAAAACTGAAACCATTTCCACTAAAATCAGAATGAGACAAGGAGGCTCATTATCTGTACTCTTATTAACATAGTACTGGAATTCCTAGAAGGAGCAACTAAGCAAGATGAAGAAATAAAAGGAATACAAATAAGTAAAGAAACTTGTCAAAATGTCCCTATTTGCAGATTATATGATCCTATACCCTAAAGACCCAAAAAAACCTTACTCAAAAACTCCTAGACACCATAAACAGCTATAGCAAGGTGGCAAGATACAAAATCAGCACACAAAAATCATTAGCTTTTCCATATACCAACAACAAACAAACTGAGAAGGAATCTATGGAAACAATTCCATTTACAATAGCCTCAAGAAAAAAAATCAAATATCTAGGAGTAAACTTAACAAAGGATGTGAATAACCTCTACAAGGAGAAATACAAACCCCTGAAGACAGAGACTGAGGAAGACTACAGAAGCTGGAAAGATCTCCTGTGCCTATGGATTGGTAGAGTCACATAGTAAAAATGGCCATACTACCAAAGGAAATCTACATGTTTAATGCCTTTCCCATCAAAATCCCAATGACTTTCAACACAGAGATTGAAAAATCTACCCTAAAGTTCATTTGGAAACACAAGAGATCATGAATAGCCAAGGCAATGCTCAGCCAAAAGAGCAATGCTGAAGGTATCACAATACCTGACTTCAAACTATATTGCAAAGCAATAGCAATAAAAACAGCATGGTACTGGCACAAAAACTGACATGAAGACCAGTGAAACAGAATGGAGGATCTGGATATGAATCCACATAGTTATGCCCACCTTATTGTTGACAAAGTTGCCAAAGATTGACAGCCTCTTCAACAAATGTTGCTGAGAAAAGTGGTTGTCATTCTGCAAGAAACTGAAGCTAGATCCATGTTTATCACCCTGCCCTAGTATCAACTCAAAATTGATCAAAGACCTTAATATCACACCCAAAATTCTGAAGTTAACACAGGAAAGAGTAAGGAATACTCTGGAAGCAATATGTATAGGCAAAGGCTTGCTCAATAGAATCCCAGAAGCTCAGCACCTAAGAGAAAGGATGGACATATGGGACTACATAAAGTTAAACAGCTTCTGCACAACAAAAAATTGGTCTCTATAATGAAGTGACCACCCACTGAGTGGTCCTATATATCAGACAAAGGACAGATAACCAGAATATACAGGGAACTTAAGAAGCTAAACTCTCCCAAAATCAAGAAATGGGCAACTGAACTAAACAGAACTTTCTCAAAAGAAGAAATTCAAATGGCAAAAAAAACACATGAACAAATGCTCACCATCTCTAGCCAAAAAGGAAATGCAATTCAAAATCACACTAAGATTCCACCTCACCCCTGTTAGAATAGCCATCATACAAAACACCATCAACAACAAGTTTTAGAGAGGATGTGGGGAATTAGGAACTCTCATACACTGCTGGTGGGATGTAACCTATTGCAACCACTCTGGAAAAATATTTGGAGGCTTCTTAAAAATCTAAATATAGATTTGCCATATGATCCAGCAATCCCACTCCTGGGGATATACCCAAAGGAATGCAACACAGACTACTCCAAAAGCACCTGAACACCCATGCTTATTGCAGCACTATTCACAATAGCCAAGATATGGAAACAACCAAGATGCTCCACTACTGACAAATGGTTCAAGAAAATGTGGTATTTATACACAATGGAATTTTACTCAGCCATGAAGAAAAATGAAATCTTATCATTTGCAAGTAAATGGATGAAACTAGAGAACATCATTCTGAGCAAGATTAGCCAGGGTCAGAAAACCAAAAATCGTATGTTCTCCCTCATATTTGGACTTTAGATCAAGGGCAAATACAGCAATGTTGTTGGACTTGGGTCAAATGATAAGGGTAGAGCACATATGGGAGGTATGGGGAGAGGTAGAAAACCCAAAACATGAAAACATTTGATGTCCCCACTCCAGAGGAACTAATACAAAATCCTTAAAGCAACAGAAGTCAACACAAGAAGGCAATCAGGAACCAGTTTAAAGATCAGTTAGAAATGAATTAACTTGGTTTGTAACAACAAACATTTGTACATGGAAAGAATGCTAGGAATCTCTCTGTACAGCTTTCCTTAACTCAACTAGCAAAAACGCTTTGTTTTTCTTATTATGCTTATGTCTTCTCTTCATCAAAAGATAAGGTCAGAACAGGTTCTGCTTGGAAGTGAGAGGGGTAGTGGGGAGATGGAGGGGGCAGGGTTCAGGGATGAGAAATGACCCAAATAATGTATTCACATGTGAATAAATTAATATAAAATTCTATATTCATTCTTGTATTGATAGTACATCACCCATATTTACCTTCTTAACTTTCTTCCTTCATACTCCCTCTGTCATATGTGACCTCTCCATTGTGTGAATTATTTTTTTTACAATATTGCTGCATTTGGATTAGGCCTATATTCCACATATGAAAGAAAACATGCAGCTTTTGGCTTTCTGAACCTGGCTAACTTCACTTAAGATGATGTTCTCCAGCTCCATCCATATACTTGCAAACAACAAAATTTCATTCTCTTTTGTGGCTGAATAACATTCCATTCTATAAAAATACCATATTTTCTTAATGCATTCATCAGTAGTGGGGCATCTTGAACATTTACATAGCTTAGCTATTGTTAATAATGCTGCAATAAACATGGGATGAGTAAGTGCTTATATTCAAATAAATTGGAAAATCTAAAATACATAGATAAATTTTTAGACAGGTATGGTCATCCAAAATTGAACCAAGAGGATCTTACTTACCTAAACAGATTTGTAACAGGCAAAGAAATTAAAGCAGCAATAAAGTCTCCCAAAGAAGAAAACTCCAGGATGAGAAGGATTCCTTACTGACTTCTATGAGACCTTTGAAGAGTAACTCTTACTAACACTCCTCACCACTTACCATGAAATAGAAAGGGAAGAAACACTGCCAAACTCATTCTATTAAGTCAGTATTACACTCATCCCTAAACTGGACAGGGACACAACAAAGAAGAGAATTATATGCCAATTTTTTAAATGATCATTGATGCAAATATCCTCAGTAAAGTATTGGCAAACCAAATCTAACAGCATATGGAAAAGATCATACACCATGATCAAATTGGTTTCATCCCAGAGATGCAAGAATGGTTCAACACATGCAAATCATTGATGTAATACAGCTTATTAACAGAAGCAAAGACAAAAACCACAGTATCATCTCAATAGTTGCAGAAAAAGCCTTCAATAAAACTCGGCATTGTTTCATGAGAAAAGCTCTAATGAAAATAGGAATCAAAAGAGTGTACATCAACATAATAAAGTCTATACATGACAATCTTATAGCCAACATCATACTAATTGGGGAAAAACTGAAAACATTCCCTCTGAAGTCAGGAATGAGACAAAGGTGTCAACCATCCCCACTCTTATTCAACATAGGCAATGAAATTATAGCCAGAGCAATAATACAGGAATAAGAAATAAAAAGAATACAGATTGGAAAGGAACTAGTAAAAGTATCCCTGTTTGTGGTTGACATGATCATACAAGTAAAAGACCCAAAGAAAGTTCACCAAAAACTCCCAGACATCAAAAACAGTTTTAGAGTAGCATAATGCAAAAACAACTTGCAAAAATAGGTAGCTGGTAGCCCTTTATGCACCAAAAATGAGCATATTTTGAAAGAATATAGAAAGAAAACTTCATTTGCAATAGCCCACACCCCAAAATAAATTACCTTGTTATAAAATTAACAAAGGAAGTGAAAGACCTCTATAGGGAAAACTTAAGAAAGAAATCAAAGAAGGTTACAGAGGATGCGAAGCTCTCCCATGCACATGGACTGGTAGAATCAATATTGTGAAAATAGCTCTATTACCAAAAGCAATCTACATGTTCAAGGCATTTCTCATATAAATTCCAGTAACAATCATCGCAGATATTGGAAAAACCCCAAAAGTTCATTTGGAAGCACAAAAGATTGCAGATAGTCAAGACAATACTGAGCAAAAAGAGCAATGCTGGAGGAATCACAGTACCTGACTTCAAACTATGCTACAGAGCCATACCAATAAAAACAGCATGGTATTGGCACAAAAAAAGATATGAAGACCATTGGAATAGAATAAAAGACAGAGATATGATTCCACATAGCTATGCCCACCTGAGTTTTGACAAAGGCACCAAAACCATATGATTGGGAAAAGACAGCCTCTTTAAGAAATGTTGCTGGGAAAACAGGATATCTGCCTGCAGAAAACTGAAACTAGATCCATGTCTTTCACTGTGTACAAATATCTATTGAAAGTGGATTAAGGACCTTATTATAAGATTTTTTATTCATTTATTCACATATGCACACATTGTTTGGGCCATTTCTCCCCCCTATCACCCACCCCCTCCTATCCCCCCCACACCCCCTCACTTCCAGGCAAACCTGTTCTACCCTTATTTCTAATTTTATTGAGGAGAAAGCATAAGCAATAATAAGAAAGACAAAGCAGTTTTGAAGTTGAGATAAGGATAGTTATACAGAGAAATTCCATGTACTAATGTATTACATCCCAAGTTGATTCATCTCTAACTGACCTTTTCCCTACTTCCTGATCCCCTGTTCATACTGACCTCTGTCGCTTTAAGGTCTCTGTGTTAGTTCCTCTGCAGTGGGGACATCAAACACTCTCATGATTTGTGTTTATTACCTATACCGATACCTCCCATGTGTACTCTCCCCTTATCATGTGACCCAAGTCCAACCACATTGCTGCATTGCCTTAGATATACAGTCCGCATATGAGGGAGAACATACGATTTCATTCTTCTTCATGGCTAAGTAAAATTCCATTGTGTATAAATACCACATTTCTTTTGTTGTACAGAAGCTTTTTAATTTTATGAAGTCCCATTTGTCTATATGTTCTCTTAGTTGCTGAGGGGCTGGGGTTCTACTGAGGAAATCCTTGCTTATACCTATTACTTCCAGAGTGTTTCCTGCTCTTTCCTGTACCAACTTTAGAATTTCAGGTCTGATATTTAAGTCCTGGTTCCATTTTCAGTTGATACTAGTACAGGGTGATAAATATCAATGAAGTTTCAGTTTTTTGCAGATAGATAATCACTTTTCCCAACAACATTTGTTGAAGAGGCTGTCTTTTCTCCATTATATATTTTTGTTTGGGCTGTAGTATTAGGTCACTGATTCGAAATCATTCTGTCCTTCTAATATATGCACTCATGGCTATCAACTTTCCTATTAGGACTGCTTTTGCTGTTTCTCATACATTCTGGTAGGCCTTGTTTCCATTTTCACTAGCTTCCTGTAACATTTTAATTTCCTCTTTTATTTCATTAATGGCCAATTGATCATTGAGCAATGTGTTGGTCAGCTTCATATTGTTTGCATGTTTTTTACTTGTGTTTTTGGTGTTGATTTCTAGTTTTAATGCATTGTGATTAGATAGAATGCATGGGACTATTTCTATTTTGTTATATTTGCTGAGACTTGCTTTGTTCCCTAAGATATGATCAGTTTTGGACAAGGTTCCACGAGCGGCTGAGAAGAATGTATATTGTGCAGCAGTTGGATGAAATATTCTGTAGACATCAGCTTGGTTCATTTGATCTATGGTGTGACTTATTTCTAGGATTTCTTAATTGATTTTTTTGTTTAGATGACTTATCTATTGGTGATAGGTGGGTATTAAGGTATCCCACTATCACTGTGTTGAAGTTTATATATGTTATTAGGTCCTTCATTTTATGTTTGATGACATTGGGTGCATTGACATTGTGTGCATATAGATTGATAATTGTTATTTCCTTTTGGTGTATTTCCCCTTTTTTTGGTATGGAGTGTCCTTTATCTCATTTGATCAATGTAAATTTGAAGTGTACTTTATTGGAGATAAGTATTGCTACCTCTGCTTGTTTTCAGGGGCCATTGTCTTGGTACATCTTCTTCCAGCCTTTCACTTCAGAAAGTGCTTGTTTCTGTCAATGAGTTGGGTCTCCAGTAGGCAACAAATTGTTAGATCTTCCTTTTTAATACAGTTTGACAATTGTTGTCTTTTGATGGGAAGAATTAAGTGCATTAATGTTCAGTTTTAGTTTTGATAGGTACGTGGTGATCTCTGTCATTTAGTTGTCTTTGTTGTTGAAGGGTTTGATTGTGTGTAGCTGAATCAATGTTACTCTTTTTCTTTTTTTTATTGTTTTATTATTCATATGTGCATACAAGGCTTGGGTCATTTCTCCCCCCTGCCCCCCACCTCCTCTCTTACCACCTACTCTGCCCCCTCCCTCTCCCCCCACCCCCTTGATACCCGGCAAAAACTATTTTGCCCTTATCTCTAATTTTGTTGAAGAGAGAATATAAGCAATAATAGGAAGGAACAAGTGTTTTTGCTGGTTCAGATAAGGATAGCTATACAGGGAGTTGACTCACATTAATTTCCTGTGTGTGTGTGTTACCTTCTAGGTTAATTCTTCTTGATCTAACCTTTTCTCTAGTTCCTGGTCCCTTTTACCTATTGGCCTCAGTTGCTTTTAAGGTATCTGCTTTAGTTTCTTTGCATTAAGGGCGACAAATGCTAGCTAATTTTTTAGGCGTCTTACCTATCCTCACCCCCTCCCTTGTGTGCTCTCACTTTTATCATGTGCTCAAAGTCCAATCCCCTTGTTGTTTTTGCCCTTGATCTTTCTTGCCTTTTCTTCCACTTTGGTTTGGTACTGTCTGCCATTTCATGGTTTTGTGTGCAGAATTCCTTGTAGAATCTTTTGCAGTGGTGGCTTGGTGGTCATATATTGTTTTAGTTTCTGCTTGTCATGGAAGTCTTTTATTCACCATCTATTTTGAATGATAGTTTTGCTGGATAGAGTATCCTAGGATTGAAATTATTTTCATTTAGTGCCTGAACAACCTCACTCCATGCTCTTCTTGCTTTTGAAGGTTTCCATTGAGAAATCTGCTGTATTTTGATGGGTTTACTTTATATATTATTTATTTTTTCTCTCTTACATCCTTCAATATTCTTTCTCTAGTCTCTGTGTTTGTTGTTTCAATAACAATATGTTGTGGGGTAGTTCTATTTTGGTAAAGCCTGTTTAGTGTTCTGGAGAACTGAAATGTTTTCAGTTTTTCACCATTAAGTGTGATGTTGACTGTAGGTTTGTCATATATAGCCTTTATAATGTTGAGATACTTTCTTTCTTTTCCTAGAGAACTATAGGCCAATCTCCTTAATGAACATCTATGCAAAAATACTCAATAAAATAATGGGAAACCTAATCCAACAACACATCAGAAAGATCATTCACAACAACCCAATTGGCTTCTTCCCAGGAATTCAAGGGTGGTTCAACATATGTAAATCTATAAATGTAATACAGCACCTTAATAGAAGCAAAGATGATCAAAACCACTTGATCATTTCAATAGAAGCAGAAAAAGCCTTCAACAAGAACCAACACCACTTCATGATAAAAGCTCTAAGGAAATTATTATTTTAAAATACTAGAAAAATAATGTGAACCAAACTATGAACCAATATCTATAAAGGTTATTATTTTCCACTCTATTATCATTTTTATGTATTTAAAATAAAAACAATTCATTGAGAGTAACTTTGAGGAATATCTACATGAATATAAACATTGAAAGTTTATATTGTGGTGATTTGGGTAAAGACAAAATGATAAACTTCAAAAATATAATATAATATTTATCTGTTTTTTATTTATTACTAAAACTCTTATGTAAGCCAACTTTTTCATTTTATTATATTGTTGTAGAAACACCTATATATCCTTCCAACAGAATTTTAAGTGTAGGTAATGTTATTGTTACATAAGTGTGCAATGTTGTACAGCTTATAACTAGAGTTTATATATTTAGCTTGACTGAAACATTTTGCCCATAAATTAGCTATTTTTCCTTGCCTCCAATCACTGGCAACCAACACTTTAGTTTTTGATCCTATAAATTTGACTATCTTAGATACCTTATATAAGAGGAATCATGTAGGGTTTGAATTTTTATGGCTAATTACTTCAATTAGCACAGGAGGATGTACAAATCACCAAGAGATATATGAAAGAAATGCTCAACACCACGTAGTCATAAGTGAAATGCAAATCAAAGCTACAATGAGGAATCAATTTGTCCCTCTCAGGATTGATAATAAAAACAACAACAAAAGGATAAGAAGTGTTGGTGAATATGTGTAGTTATTCCATCCACACTGATGATGGAAATGCAGAAGGGTGAAGCCACAATTGAAAACAATGAGGAGTCTCTTCAAGTAAGATTTATTTTGATGTTTAATAATTTCTGTTGCTCCTCAGCTTATTAAATCTCCTGTATTAAATATTATATTTAAAATGAGTGATCAGTCACTAGTATAGACCAATATGCTTGAGAAATAAAAAATTGATTTCCCTGTGTTAATGACATTTCATAAAAAGAAAACAATAAAATGAAATCAAACTGTCTTCTGTAAAACATGATTTTCCTCAATTTTTTGTTTTCATATTAACACTAGTTTGTATATGTTTTCCAGTCTTACATCTTAGAAGAAATAATGTTCTTGATGTCCTTCCAAAAGTCTATTAAATCCTTTTATACTTTCCTAAAGGAATACCTTATACATTAAAAAGGTTTCCTGTTCGAATTGTTTTCCAGAGGCAGTACACAGTTTTGTTTACTGAAAAGTCAATATATCACATGTAACTTTAGAACTGTATATAAAGCCCTATGTCCTTGAGCAGGATATGATGGTGGCAGGAGCATGTGGCAGAGGTATTTTTTTCATTTTAGACAGGAAACAGAGAGAGAGAGAGAGAGAGAGAGAGAGAGAGTGTTTACAACAGCCTGGATTCCCTGTTTAACTTTCAAAGTCATTCCCATAGTGACATACTTCCTTCAGCAAGACCCCACTTCCTAAAATTTCCCCCTCCCAAAATAGTGCTGCCAACTGAGAATTGAGGATTCTAAAACATGAGCCTGTGGAGAACATTCCATAGTCAAACTATAAAACCTGGATAAGTTGCTTATTTTCTCCGAGTATAATTTTCAAATATGTTTTCCTTTATTGTTGTGCTGGGCAGGGGTACATTGTGGCACTTACACAGGTTCTTACAATGTATCAAATATATCATACATAAATTCACCCCTTCAACCATTCTCCTTTATCGACTCCCCCATTCCTGGAGTAATTTCAACAGGTATCATTTTTGCATTCACATATATGTGTATGCATTTTTTGCACCATATTCACCCTCCTACCCTTATTTTTCAAAGAATATTTATCTTAAGCTGGGCTTGGTGGTATATATCACAATCCCAATATTCTGGAGGCATAGGCCTTGAAATCACAAGTTCAAGCTCAGTCTGGACTACACAGTGAGTCACTGGCTCAATAAAAACAGACAATATTTATTTCATCCTTGTTTGTGAAGATAAATTCTAATGCATGTAAATAGTATGGTACATAGCAGAGGATTCAAAGCATGATATGGTTATTAATACTCGTGCAAGTTTCATTTGTCAGGTAAGTTATCAGCCCAGTTACATTTAGAAGAAATAGAGTTATCATATTTCAAAAGATGCACCAATATCTTAATTATTTTATGTGTTGTGACTCATACTTGTTGAAATGATTTTATTTCAGATTTCTCCACATTATTATATTGTAAAATGCAACTTATCATGCCACAGATGAAAGTTGTGCCTGTCATGTTTGTGCTACAGACTCAATGATTTGAGAAAAATCAGGATTTCCAAAGTGCATCCTCAAATAATGGTTGCTGGGATACAAATCTGTCATTCAGTATGGTTTTACAAAAATAAATGCATGGGTTCAGGGCATGATTCAAGTGGTAGAGCCCTTGCCTAACCCATGTCATGCACTGAATTCAAACACCAGTACCACCAAAAGAAAAAGAAAGAATTAACACTTGGAGTCTTTACTCCCATTTCTTACATGGGAAGCAGAAAATGTTTCTATTTTGCATTTCTCACTATTTTGTCATGTTATTGTAAAATAAATCCTTGCTAAAATTTAAAAAGAAATAGATGATAGATGTTAAATACTTTCAGATAGCTTCCTCATAGCTAGACTTTTGACAAGAATAGAGTGTAAGTGACTTTTTCTAATATCATATATATCTTTACACACAAAACTGAGTCAAGTTTTTCTTAGTTGAGAAAAGAATATGTAATTAACTTTATTGCTGACAATGGCCATTATCACAAGGTGTAATGTGAAGTAAATGCAGATCTGAAGAACTATACTCAATTACAAAATACATGAATCCTATGCCAAAAGCATAAAGACTGCTGTCAGCCTTTCCAAAGTTGAACTTGCAACAATTCTCCAAGACTCACACTGCTGATGTATCAGGCAAAGTTTGGTCCACAGTGTTTTGGATTAGCAGTAAATCTATTAATCCAACCTAATATCCAAAGCGCTATTGTTACATCTAGGGGGTCATAAATTTGTACCACTCTTTCATCATTCTGGGCCCCAGATGGCCTTAAATGGGCATAAAGAATTATGAGATCTGAGAAGACATTATTATATTCTTAGGTCAAAATTCACAGCACAATTGCTTTTGTTTTTCAGGCTTGAAGGGATGGCTTCCTTGAAGTGCTAATATCCATGGTTGATTCACTGTGCAGACTACTTTCATAGTTCACAGTATTTATTTTAGACAGAAATACTATTGGTGATAGCCAGAAGCCTGCAACAAAGATATCCATTCATATGGCATTCATGCCAGCTATTGCAGCAAAGATAGTGCATACTTTTCCTTCAATTTATATTTATAGTTTTATATAAGTATTATTTTAACACTGGAAAGACAAAATATGAACTTTATCATAAGGCCCCCGGTATAATATCAATGCATCCATAAATCAGAAGTCTTACAAATAGGTCTTTTTAAAGTGGAACATTGAAAAAAGCTAAATGGAACAAAGTTTGAATGTGTGCTTGTTTAAAATCCCTTCCACCATCCCTGGCTGAGAATACAGGTGGCCAAGCACAAGAGTTCCTGCCAATTTCTAAAGTTACACTTTTATCCACTAAACAAGCATCCTGATCCGGGTTACCAAACAGGGCACTCAACAGGGTGCCCTTGGGCATGCATATTGAATATCACTTATTTCTCTGACTGGGCCATCCACTTTGGGAAAGGCTTGATGTCATTCTGTTTTATTCTTTTCCTGTGCTCTCTGGCTTTTGGTAATGAACTTTCCCCAGAGACTTTTCTCAGAAAGGATCTTCATGCAGAACAGTTGATGCACATGCTTCTGTTTTAAAAACCACATGTTCAGCACATTTTGCTTTTGTGAAATGGAATATGGTTTAAGTTTGTTTCAATCAAAAAGAGTTCGGCTGGAAGGACTTATGTCAAAGTGCAAAAGGTTTTGTACACAATAAAAGTATTTTTGTCTTCCTTCCTTTTCCTCTTAGGGTCCAAAGAGGAGAAAATAATAAAACATACTCTTTTTGCCACAACCACAATTGAGATTTTATATGGATGAATTTATAAAGCAACTTGTTAAGAAAACACCATCCTTTTATTTATCTTGGTTTCATCTAATTTATTATAAGAGTCACATCAAGAAAAATATTTCTTGCCTCTACTATGAAACTTAATAGGTATTCACAGTAAACAGTCCAGTGTCAGAATTTAATGGATTTTATTAAAAGCCCGTTCTTGAAGTAGCTGTGCTATTGTATCAGCATAGTATGCAGGGAGTTTTACTTTTAAACACCTCTCCTAAATCAGAATTCATATTCAATGAAGTGTACATCTTAATATGGAAAAACTCTTACCTACAAAATGAATGACAAAATTAAGATTTAATAGTTTATTTCTCAATCCTGTTGTTAAATTGCAGGCAATAGCAACATAACAAAGCACTGACTCTGACATTCCATTGTAATATCTTTGTTACATATGGCTAGTTTAAGGGTGAAAATGTTGGAAATTTATTTCTTAAGGACAACACATATTTATAACTATTGATTCAATAATCCAATAATCCTCATTCATAAATAATCTTGCTACATTTTCTTTTATATATTTATTTATGGCACTGGGTTTTAAACTCACAGCCTCACTCTTGCCAGGCAGGCACTCTTACCACTTGAGCCACTCTGCTAACCCTTTTTTGTGATGGGTTTTTTCAAGATAGGGTCTTGTGAACTATTTGCCCAGGACTGGCTTTGCCTCCTGAGTATCTAGGGTTATAGGTGTGAGCCACCAGTGCTCAGCTACATTTTCAACTTAGCTTTACAATTACAAAGACAGGACTGTAAAATAGGTACATTGTGAGTATGGGGATACTTGTAAGATGCAGAAGGGTGAATGAAAGAAATTAAGGTGAGGGTATATTGTTGATGCACTTCATATACCTATATGAAACAGAACTAAGAAACCTCTTGCAATTGTTTTCAGTGGGGCGAGGAGGGGGTTGAGGGAAAGAGACAATGGGGGCTATGTAATTGATGTACATTATAAGCCTAATTGGAAATGTCACTATGAATTCCCCCTGCATAATGAATATATCCTAAAAAAAAACAACTTCTAATTACTTCTACGTATTTAAAACCACGTAAAAGTACATTGTCTGCATAACCTGTCTAAAATGAAATGAACAAGAATTTCTTGAGTACTCACCCTATTCAAAGTGCAATAGTGCAATCTTTGGGAGGGACAAGCAAAGTGCCAGGAATATTTATTGTCATGAAGCTTATTTTTCAGTCTACTTAAGAAGACATGATGCACATACATAACATCTATAAATAAATTGAAAAGAACCACTGGGAGAGAGCCAATTTTCAAGACACAGAGATTACCAGTTCTAGTATCATCCTTAATCTTGGTTAGATACAAATTTATCAAACATTTGTTGAGTTGCTTTTTATGTTCCAGACACTAGTCCCACAAGTCAGCTTGGGAAAATTTAGTCTTTACTCTGCATCCTTCATGGGTGTGTTATGAGGATACGATGAGACGGTGTGCTCAGTTATAGATGCAATCAGTGAACACCAAAGCAGTAAAGGGGTGAGTCTAGACCACTGACATTTTACTGTACATTTGGTTTATGGGTGAAATTCATACCTTATAAATCCTTTGGAAGGTATCACTATACTCTCCATATTATTATATTATGTTCCTATGTTTTGTATGCTTCAATTGTGAAATTAACCCATTTGAATTTCAGTGGTTTTATTGCATTCATGTTTAATTGCAGTAAAATGAAAATGAAATGAAGTATATAGATGCAATTACTGCCTTTTACTCAAAAGAGACTGAAAAACAATTCATTGAGGGTTGTAATATAAAGCACAAAACAATTTCACTATATATAAGGATTTAAAAGAGAAATAGAATCACTTTAGTCAACTGTTTTTCTCTAATTCACCAACAACTTCATCAAAACCCTAGAAAGTACTTTGTTGTAAATGAAACTTAAAGCTCTAGCAGTGGTCAGTTAAAGCACTAGGAGTATGAGATATTTGGTTGGAATTGATAACTTTCATGAATGCTCTTTCTAGGAACTGCTTTGAATCTTTATTATAGTCTGATGACTGTGATTTCAAACTGTCTTTGTATGGGAAGAAATTGCAGTCACTCCTGGGATACATGGGTGATATGGCTATGACATTTGTCACCATGATCATTTTCCAGAATAAGTGAACCAATTTAGTTGTAAAGAGGTTGCCCCTTCCTTCTGGTTTTATTTTTTCTTTACTCATTTATTCAAATACAACAGTGTTTCTTGGTAACTTGAAATTACTTCCTTGTTAAATAAAGTACAATATAATAACTTCCAGAGCGCCTGCCCTTTTCCCTGCTGCCTCTTAGATCTTCTCTTCTGCAGTCCATGCAGGAGATTCCAGGTTCTATTGTGATACATATAGCAATTTTTAAATTATCTTTATTATCATCTACAGTTGTTCCCAAATGGATAAACTGTGCTCATCTAAGCCAAAGACAGGGCAGGTTGATATAGGTAATAAAATTCAGATTCATTTTTAATACCTTAAGATCATGCTATGAACTTAAAATTGTACATAACAGCTTTCCTACATATGTGGAACTACAATATTTTCTGCTTTTCAAAATGCTAGTATGTAATATGAAGAAAACATACAAAGCATATTACACAGACTATAAGAAAACAAAATAAATGCACATATACAAATTGCAAAGAAACATTGACACTTTCATAAAAGTACAAAGAGTGCATTAAAAATACAACTGTCAAATCATGGTTTTCCTAACCCACAACTCCTGCTGCCTGATGAAGTTCTGGGTCTGTAGAATTTGTGTACTAACCACTGACAAACCACTCACTAATTGGTAAATTCCAGTATGTATACAGCAATTGTTATTTTGTACTTTTATGTATATGTAACATAGGGAAATATCATCTATATCTATAAGAGTCTTATAAAATCTGTAGATTGTTCTAGAAAAAATTTATAAATGCATATGGATAAGTAAAATTTAAAATACATTGAGGAAGTTCATGGAATTAATAACTGGTTGTAGAAGTCATTTCCTGTAACACTGCTTAAATTCCCATATTTTCAATCAAGAGGGATAAGTAAACAGGATTTTCAGGAGCATTTGGCATCATAAACAAAATAAATCATAACAGAAGCCCATCAACTTCATTTTGTGTAGATTAAGTTTTTGGCCTGATATCATTGTGTGTTTTTTCAAGCTTTCATTGCCATTCTTAATTCCTTCAATTTAAATCAAATAATTGAACCAATATGAGGTAAAGTTTATATTTTTTGTAGTTCATAAAATATCATATGTTCAGAAGAGTTTGGGTTTAATACCAAAGTATCAGTTTTTATAAACAATTTATCTGCTTTTATTTTCAGAACAATTTATGTCCCATGATTAATATCAATGAGAAAATAAATTCTCAAGGCCTACAATTTAGTATTTGATCAAAGAATTTCTAACAATGGCTAATCTACTTAGTTCCAAAGAGAGGGAAGGTTTTCATTTTTTATATTTGGGTTACAGATTATGTTGCAAGTTACCATATATCAGTCTACAAACAAAGATGGGATGAAATAGAAAGAGCATTTCCTGCCAAATGAATTCTCAAGACTACATACTGTTTGCCTGGAAGAAATGGTAGAGGCAAAGTATAGAAATTAATATTGATGTAATTAACTGATCTTTCTCTGAGATTAGTCACAACAAGCATTTGGATTTTGTTGGCCCTATCACAGCATTTATACAGATACTTCTGAATTCTACTTTTTACCCAGTTATCCCTTCTTTTCATATATAATTACATAGTTTTATTAAAAATTAACAGTTTAAGTACCTTCTTCAGTAGTATCTATACAACTTAATTTGAAGTGATATAAGTTTCTTCATATTGAGTTTCTTACCACACATGATCACAGAACACACTGTATCTTTTTGTTGCAAGTTACCTCAGATTTACCAGCCTTCAAATATTGACAGGAAGGTTATATAGGGCAGAATGAAGGGGAAGATCCTATATGACTCACCAGTAGAATTCAATTCAAGTGTTCTACTACACAGCAGTGGGATGATACATGAAAACAATGTACTTTCTTTATCAAAAAATGTAGAAGAAAAGATCTTGAACATTTCACAATAAAGAAATGATAAATGTTTGAAAAGAACAAACTTAATGTGAATGGGGCGTAATCTATACATGTATCTAAACATCATGTGGAAACCCATAAATGTACAAATTTTGAATTTAAATTTAATAATAAAATTAATGAAAACAAGAGAAATGGTATTTGTCTATTCCAAATATTTTATACACTTTACATTTAATATCTGCTTTCTTGCAACTATAATATATCATAAGGAGTTTTGTAAATGTGACAATGCACCCTCAGTACAACAATATATAATAAAAAAGAAAAATTTGGAAAAAAAAATAAATGAAAGAATTTAAAAAATGTCTATTGATTTGACTTGTGGCATCCAATCAGCATTTTTGAAGTTTTTAAATGGGCTCCCTTGTAAGATTAATTCAGTTATTCTAATACCCCAGGAACAAGTTTTTTTTTAACTTGCTTCCTCCAAATATCTGTTCTTTCACCACATAAACATCCGTTTACTCTCCTGGTCCTATATATAGTCAAGCATTCTTTTCAGGTTGCACACAATTATGATCTGAGAAATTCTACAATGTGGCAAGGATATCCAATCCCACTTATCCTACCTGCATTTAATTATATAAACCCTCTCATGTATAAACTTTTTCTTAGCATCTTTTAAAATAGTTCATATTAAATATAAAAAGAGGTTTCATTGTGATATGTACATGCATATAATGTACTTTGATCAAATCCTCCTCTAATAATCTGTTTTATCATACTATTTGTCTTTTTTTTAACTTTAATGGGTTTCATTATTCTATTTTCACATAAGCATATAATGGACATCTATCATCTTCACCCCTATTACTGTCTCCTTATGCCCTCTCCCTGCTACTTGTCACCCTTAAATAGGACACCTTTTTCCACTCTTATTCAATATAGTGTTTTAATTCTTACCAAGAAAAATAAGGTAAGAGAAATTTAAAAAGGGATATGTATAGGAAAGGAAGAAATCAAATTATCCCTATTTGCATTTGATATGATGTTATCCTTAAATGATCTAAAGACAGCACCCAGAGCTCTTAAATCTAATGAATACTTTTGGCAAAGTGAGAGCATAACAAATCAACATACAAAAATTAGTTCCTGGGGAGAACAAGAGGAGAGGGCCGAATATGAGTAAATTACTTCATAAACATGTATAAAAATGAATAAGTGACCTTTATCATTGTTTTAACAAAGTAGAGCAGGAAAGAGAAATATTAATAGAGGACTGAATTTGATCAATATACCTTATTTGAATATATGGAAATTTCACAATGAAAACTGAACAATTTAAAAACATTACTAAAATTGTTTTTTTTTCTTTTTTATTATTCACATGTGCATACAACGCTTGGGTCATTTCTCCTCCCTGCCCCCACCTCCTCCCTTACCACCCACTCCGCCCCCTCCCTCTCCCTCCCACCCCCTCGATACCCGGCAGAAACTATTTTGGCCTTATCTCTAATTTTGCTGTAGAGAGAGTATAAGCAATAATATGAAGGAACAAGGGTTTTTGCTAGTTGAGATAGGGATAGCTATACAGGGAGTTGACTCACATTAATTTCCCATGCATGTGTGTTACTTCTAGGTTAATTCTGTTTGATCTAACCTTTTCTCTAGTTCCTGGTCCCCTTCTCCTGTTGGCCTCAGTTGCTTTTAAGGTATCTGCTTTAGTTTCTCTGCTTTGAGGGCAACAAATGTTAGCTAATTTTTTAGGTAAATTGTTTTTTAAAAGTTGTTTTTCTATATGTGAATAACAAATAGGCTGATGAAGATTTCAGGAAAATAACACCATAATGATCTCAAAAATACTAATGAATAAGATAAATTAAAGAGGTGAAATGCTTCTATAAAGAAAATTATAAGACATTGCAGAAGGTAATTGAAGTAAAAAACTAGAAAAAGGAAATTTCTCCCATGTTTGTAGATCAGCAGAAAGAATATTTTAAAAATTATTTTACTACCAAAATTAATCTATAAATTCAATATAATCTCCATTAAAATTACAATGTCTTTCTTCACAGAAATACAAAACTCAATACTGAAATTCATATACCAACACAAAAGACCTTGAATAGCTAAAGCAATCCTGAGCAGCAAATTTAAAGTAAAAGAACAGAAAAATATATTGCATGACAATGAAGCTCAAAAGGAAGCAGAAATAATTGTAATCATATTTAATGAAGCAAATTTCAAATCAATACTAGTCTGAAGAGACAAACAATGTCACATCATATGGGTAAAGGGAATAATCCATCAAGAGGATATAACAATTGTTAACATATACACATTGAACATTGGCAGACCCAAGTTCATAATTTAAACACTAATTAACATAAAAGCATGAAATCAACATACAATACAACAATAGTGGATGACTTTAATATCCACCTGTCATGAATAAATAGGTCATCCAAACCAAAAACAATCAAAGAAATTTCATAATTAAATGACACCCTAGATCAAATGGGCTAAAGAGACATCTATAGAATATGCTACACAGCAACAGAATACACTTTCTCAGTAGTCCACATAACTTTGTTCAAAATGGATTATATTTCAGAACATAAAACAAACCTTAACAAATGTAATAAAACTGAAATAACTTCCAGACTTTTATTAGAGCACAATGGAATAAAACTAGAAATCAATAGCAAGGGAAACTACAGAAAATATACATACACATGAAACCTGAACAATAATGTTTCCAATGATGAGTGATTCATCAAAAAATAAGGGGGAAGTAAGTCAGAAGATTCCTAGAATCAATAAAAAAGAAAATGCAATTTGCGAGAACATTTGGGACAAAGCGAAGACAGTGCTAAGGGGAAAGTTTATAGCCATGAATGCCTACATTAAAAATCAGAATGACATCAAATAGATAACTTAATGATGTATCTAAACTCACAGAAAAACAAAAATAAGTCGTACCCAAAATTAGTATAGAGATAAAAAAGCTTAATGAACTAGAGATTAAAAGAGTACAAATAAAAAAATGAAGAAAGTGTTGGTTCTTTGAAAAGATAAACAATATTGAAAATCTGTTAGCCAAACTCACCAAAAGAAAGAAAAGGCAAAAATTTTAATGGATCAAGAAAATGTGGTATTTATACACAATGGATTTTTACTCAGCTACAAAGAAGAATGAAGTGTTATCATTTGCAAGTAAATGGATGGAACTAGAGAATATCATCATAAGTGAGGTTAGCCAGTCTCAGAAGGCCAAAAAGTTGCATGTTCTCCTTCATATGCGGATTATAGACCAAAAAAATGCAGTAATACTATTGGATATGAGTCACACACTAAGGGGAGATTGTGCATAGGAGGAATAGAGAAAGGAAGCCTAAAACTTGAATGTGGTTGATGTGAAACATGTTGAAGAGTGAATAAAGTAATTTTAAAATAGCAGAGGCCACTATGGGAAGGGGACCAAGAAGTAGTGAAGAGGTCTGGCAGAGATGAACCAATGTGGGTTACAATTCATAAGTGCATGCAAGCAACACTAGGAATCTCTCTGTATAGCTATCTTTATACAAAACTATCAAAAACGCTATGTCTTTCTTATTATCTCCTATGTTTTCCCTTCAACCAAATTGGAGAAGAAGAGGGCGGAACAGGATCTGCCTGGAAATGGGGGATTAAGGGGGTTGGGAGTTGGGGGGAGTTGGCACAAACAATGTATACACATGTAAGTAAATGTAAAAATGATAAAAGGAGAAAGAAAAAAAGAATGTAGCAACATTGAGAAATAATAATAAAATATGCAATTCTTATAAATTTCACATAAAATAGTGATAAAAATACATATCACAGCAAATACCAATAAAATTCAAAGCATCATTAGGGAATATTTTGAAAATTTTTATTACAGTAAATTGGAAAATCTAAAAGGCATGGAAGAATATCTAGATGCATGTGATTTACTAGAACTGAACCAAGAAGATACAAACCTCTTAAAAAATATTGATAGTCAGCAATGAGATTAAAGCCATAGTAAAAAGTCTCCTAGCAAAAAAATTAAAAATTGCAAGACTGGACAGATTCATGGCTGAGTTTAAAGAAGACCTAATAAGTTGAGCATGCTGGCAAACATCTGTGATCCCAGCTACTCAAGAGTTAGAGGTCAGGAGGATTGCAGTTCAAGGCCAGACCAGCCAAAAAGTTACTGAGATCCCCATTTCAATCAATAAGCCAGGTGTGGTTGCTCATGCTTGTAATCCTCGCTATGTTGGAGGCATATATGGGAAGATCACCTTTTGAGTTTTACCTTGAGCTACAACTAAAGATTCTATGTGAAAAATAACTAAGTCAACCCATATAAATGCCATGGTGTACCCTGACCTATCACAAGAAAGGAAAAAAAAACAACTGGGGACATACTTATAAGCACAAGTCACTGAGTTTAATCACCAGAACTTCCAAAAAAAGAAAGAAAAGAAGAGAAAGAGAAGTAGACAAGCCATACTATATCAATGCTCCTCAAACTAGTTCAAAAATCAAAAGAGAAGGAATACTACCAAATTCATTCTATGAAGTTAGCATTATCTTTATACCAAAACCAAATAAGGGAATGAACAAAAAAAGAAAATTATAGGTCAACTACCTTGATGAATATAAATGCAAAAATTACTAACAAAATATTTGCAATCTATATCGAGCAACATGTTAAAAAGACTATGTAATTAAGTTGATTTCATTTCAGGGATGGAAGAACGGTTCAACAAATGGAAATAAATCAATGCAATACAGCTCGTAAACAGAAGCAAGAACAAAAATTATATCATAATCTCAATAGATGCAGAAAAGCCCTCTCACAAAATTTGACATCTTTTCATAATAAAATGACTAGAAGGAACATACCTCAATGTTATAAGGTCTATAAAGTCTATGTTTGACAAATCTATAGCCAGTATTGGTATAAATGGAGAAAAGCTGAAAGCATCTCCTCTAAAGTCAGAAATGAAACAAATGTGCTCTCTCCTTTTTAAAAATTATTATAATTGTGGCAATATCAAAATTCCAATGACATTATTTACAGAGATAGAAAAGTCAATCTTAAACTTCATATGGAAGCACAAAAGACAATAGGTAAAGCAATCTTGAGCCAAAAGAGCAACATTTGCGGTATCACAATACCTGACTTCAAAGTACCCTAGAGAGCTGTGGTAAAAAACAGCATGGCACTAGCCCAAGAACAGATATGAAGAGCAATGTAATGGAAAAGAAGTTCAGGACACAAACCCATACAACCACAGCCATCTGATTATCAACAAAGGTGCCTAAAATAAACTGGATTTCCACCTGCAGAAGACTAAAACTAGATCCCCATCTTTCACCTTGTATTAGCATCAGTTCAAAATGGATTAAAGATCTTAATGTAAGATCTGAAATGGTTAAATTAACCCAGGAATAAACATGGAGCATACCTGACCAAATAGGCATAGTTAATAACTTCATGAATGGAACGCCAAGAGCTCAGCAATTTAGAGAAAGTATTCACAAATGGGACTAAATGAAACTAAAACTGCATATCACCAAACTCAAGAGGCAGCCTGCAGAATGTGAGAAAATCTTTGCAAGCTACACATCTGATAAACGATTAATAGCCAAAGTGTATAGGGAGCTCAAAAAACTAACCTCTCAAGGAATCTACAAACCACTGAATAAATGGGCAAATGAACTTAGGAGAAAATTCTCAAAAGAAGTACCAATGGCCAATAAACATATGAAGAAATGCTCAAAATTCTTGGCCATAAAGGAAATGCAAATCAAAACTATATTAAGATTCTATGTCACCCCAGTCAAAAATGGCTGTTATTAATAGCACAAACAACAAATTCTGGCAAGAATGTGGAGAAAAATGAAAACTTATAAAGGTAACGTAAATTCGTGCACCAACTATGGAGGTTCCTTGAGTAACTAAAAATAGAACTAACATATGATCCTGCTATACCACTCTTGGGCACATATACAAAGGAATGTTAACTATAAACACAATAGATATTCCTGCACACTGATGTTTATAACAGTGATATTCATAATAGCTAAACTAAACAATTAGTATAGATGGCCAACCACTCTAAATAGATAAAGAAAAAGTTGTATATATACAAAATGAAGAATTATTTATCCATAAAGGAGAATGAAATTATGTCATTTTCAGGAAAATGGATGAAACTGGAGATCATCATGTTGAGTGAGATAAGCCAAGCTCAGAAAGAAAAATATCTTAAGTGGAAACCAGACCTAAAATTATAGCAATAATAATAATAATAATAAATAATAATATTGATGAGATTGCAAAAAGAGGAGTGTTTGAGATGAACCATTAGGAGAGGGAAGGAAAAAAGAAGCAGATGGTGAAGGGGCAAATATGACCGAAGCACATTTTATATATATATATATATATATATATATATATATATATATATATATGAAAATAGCATGACTTAACACACTAAAAACTGTTAAATAAGAGGGTTAGTTGTAAAGGGCATTATAAAGACTAATATGTATGTGGTGAATTTAATTAAACTAAATTATATGCATGTATGTATATATCATAATGAAATCCCTATGTGAAATTAATTTATACTTATAAAAGTTTTATAAAAATTTAAATTTAAAAAATTTAAAAACTGTAACATTAGACATATTTCCCATTCTTCTTTTCTCCTCTAAGAAGAGATCATAAAGCTATATCAGCCACTGTCTGCTGTACTTCATGCCTCCTGAATCAGCAGTAAGCCTTCCTGCTCTCTTTTGTTTTCAGAAACCTGAATTTATATAGTGTTCTAAGTCCTATAAGGTATCTGAGGCATGTAATGCAGAATTCACTCAGGTGGGCCCTCCAAAAGCCAGACTGTAGGATGTGTGCCCTAACTCTCTCTCTCTCTCACACCTCAGGAAGAAGTCATGGATTGGGGATTTTCGCTTACATTTTCTCATGGGACTGGAGGAAGGGGTTATGCTAAATGATATTTGTGCTAGTCCCAACTGTCATCCAGTGATAGATATGTAGTGGTGCACAACATAGCATCCTTTTCTTGTCTGTGCTTAGATCCATGCAGAGGCAGGAGGACAATGAGTTCAATCCCTACCTGCAAAAAGTTAATGAGACCCTCTCTCAAAAATTAATAATAATAAAAACAGTAACAAAAGTCTGGAGACCTTTGTTTGAATGATGGTGTTCAAGTGATGGTGCACTTATCTAGGAAGTTGTGGCCCTGGATTCAAGCCCCAGTACTGGAAAAAAAGAAATTGAATGTGTGGAGTGTCCTCCAACTCACATTTTGCCCTAATATTGAATTGTTCTATCTAAAAGAAGTGGAATTCTTCATGTTCACAGCTATAAAACAGAATATTCATAGAAGTTTAAAGGTATTCTCAACTGTGTAACAATAACAAGAACGTCCATTTGACTATCTAGCTAATTTTCTTTGTTTCCTATAGTAAGGTACTTTGAGTTTAGATACATTTTTTTCCTTTTGTAATATCCTTTCCATGTTGATTGGTAAGTCCAGCCATAATAATGTAGTTAACCTAGTGTAATGCAACCACAAATCACAGAAGACAGTTTTATTATTCCAGCAATTATGCATGGATGTGCAGTTGATCTAGCTGGGACATCTGTCACTGTTGTGATAACCAGAGGTGATTTGGATGATCAGGATAGTGAAGCAGGTGACCTTTCCCTACTTCATTGCCCCAAGTACAAATATTTCAAAGCTTTCAGTATTAGAAGAGGATGACCATCCCTGGTAGAGGAAGTCATTCTCTGGTCAGAGGTAGATAACTGCAGTTACGTGGTTAGGAATTCATTTCCCTATTCCTATTTATATACAAGCTTTTGAAGCAAATTATCCATAACTGCTACTTACTCTGCATTCAATCATTCACTCTCTATAGAGCCTAAGGTGAGAATAGAGGGTAAGCGGGAGGTAAGCAGAAAAGAGGGCTTTTCAGAAATATGGGATAATATATTTAGCTGGCTAGTACATATTTTTGATATTCAATTAACCATGAAACTAAAAATCATATAAAACTAAGAAAGTTACTTTAGAAAGAAAATTAAGTTTTATTTTAAGATATATAGTGTTTACTGAAGCAGTCAATTAAATATTTTCATCATGGTTACAGCAAATGCCCAAACTGATTTGACCAATAATGTCAATTTGACCAGGAATCAATCCAACGTGTGCCTATAGACATTGTTTGAATCAAAACATCAAATTATTCAAACAACCGAATAAACATACTAGTTTTTTTTCAATGACTTGAGTAGCTTCTAGACTATATTGAAAAAATTTATCTTTAATTTTGATATTATATATCATAATTTGACCAGACCCCTGCAACTGATTCATGTGGAAATCATCAAGTAGCTTGTAAATTGTCACTTTTGCTTTGGGTAGTTAATTTTGTCATGATTATGAAGGGATGTATCCTACCTAGGTTAGCTATTGAGCAAGTGGAAAAGAGAAATATTCTTGTTGATATGGAGGAATCTATGACTATAAAGAAGAGATAGCATATTAAAACCATCTAAACACTGCTTGAAAAGGTGGGAAAGAAAGGAAGGCTATGGAAATACAATAGAGGGACTCAACTTCTTTGATGAATACTTTACACATCTATGGAATTATCACAGTGAAATCCCACTGTACTGTTAAGGTATGTTAATAAAAAGAAGGCATGTGGGCTAAAATATTTATGATACTTAGACACATCATGAAACTCAAACTCCATAAAGTAAAAATAAATAATAGAAGAAACCTAATCAAGACAATATTTTTATCTTCAAAAGACATAGTTAAGAAAATGAAAAGATAATTCACAGACTATGAGAATATACTAACAAACATACTTTTGATAAAATACTTGTAACTGGGTTATAAAAATAATATTCAAAATTCAACAATAAGAAAATAGATAATGATTATTAATGGGGAAAATATATGAAGATACATTTCACCAGAAAAGAAATAAGGATTAAAAACAAGCATAAGAAAATATGTTCTACATGATTGGCCATTAGGAAAATGAAAGTTGAACCACAAGAAAATGTCACTATATTCCAATCAGAATGGTAAAAATAAAAACAACTTACAATAACAAGTACTAAAAAAGATGCAGAGTAACTAGAATTTCTAAACTTTTCTTAAGGGCATACAAAATAGTATAACCTCTCTGAAAAGTAGTTTAGAAGTTTCTTATGATAGTTTGACAAATTCTTTCTATATGGCCATGCAATTGTACACCACTATATACAGTCAAGTGAATTAAATGCTGACCTTTACATGAATGTCTATATTCCAAAGGTTTATTGACTTTTTTATAATTGACAAAATTGAAATAATAAAAATATTTTCACTGGTGAATAAAAAAGAAAATGTAGTTTATCTATACATTGCAATGTCACTCAAAAATAAAATTATTGAATTATTGATGCACAGCATGGATGAATTTCAAATGCATTTTACTGAATAAAAGGAGCCATACTAAAAAGGCTAAATACTATATGATTCTACATATTTGAATAAGAGAGAAGAGAGTGTTGACTAGGAAGTGGCAGTTTATAGGATCTGACTGAGGCCTAGATTGCTCTCTAATTAAAAATGATTGCCTATAACATGTCTACAAAGGTGTAAGGCAGCATAATATAATTGTTAATAGGCTGGACTTTGAAGTCAGAATCACTCTAGTTTGAGTATACAATGGACCACTTAAAAGTTGTAAAACATTAGGAATATAATTGCATACCACCATTTTGTCATTCATAAAATGAAGACAGACTTAAGAAATATTATGTAAGCTGGACATGGTTTCTCACCTATTTTATCCCATGTACTTTGGAGGTGGGCATTTAAAGGATAATGGATCAAGGCCAGCATGATCTAAAAAATAAGCAAGACCTTAACACAAAAAAAACCATTGAGTATAGTGTTATGCAACTCTACTTGTAGCACAACAGGAAGATCACAATCCAGGCCAGCTCAGGCATAAATGCAAGACCCATCTCAAAAGTAAACAAAGCAGATAAGGCTAGGGGATATAGTTCAAGAGGTAGTGTGCCTGCCTAGCAAGTGTGAGGCTTCAAGTTTAATTCCCAGTACACAATATATATTTACCAATATATATTAACATAAAAATCACTAATGGTGATTTTATTATATTTTTAAATTTTTTATTACCAGGTTGCTGTTTCATGAAGTATATTGTTAAACTTTCCAAACTTGGTACTTCAGATACATCTCACTGCCACATTGAGAAAACATGACTCTCTGGGAAATTCTTTGCCTTAGTAGGTCAATAATTTCTTAAATGATGGGTATCATTACAATTCCAATAGTAGTGGCTAAAGTTGCCCTTGCCTAGGGACTCTAGGGACTCTAACATTCCAGGTCATTCCTTAATATTTTATTAATTTTTCTGCATATGTTTGCTTATAGGAAAATAAGTACCAGTATAGAAAGGCAAGCTATATTTTTCTACAGAATAACCAGGAGGTAATAGTTTGGGAAATGATTGTGATTCTATTGTTTAAACTTTTTGATATAAGATAATTTTGTTTTATATCTTTTAGACATATCCGTGAAATATATTAATTTCATACTTATAAGAACACAAGTCAAATACTTACATTTTTTGTTATGACTGAATAACTTTTATTTAAATTACTACTATACCTAGAATAATTAAAAACGGCAGACAATTTTTTAAATAAATTGGGCAACTGTTCAAAATGATCAGAAAACAACCAAGGCCAAGATTTCAAAGACAAAGGTAAAACACTGAAATAAACCTGACATTCTTGCTCCTTTCCCATTTAGGGAATTTGTTGGTTCTTTGAAAAGCATGGACTAGATGCTAACTAGAAGGTGACAGCTCAAAGCTTTTGCTATTTTAATAGGGCTTAGGAGACAAAAAACTAAGACAAGCAAAGTAGCCAGATCTTAAACTGCAAAATCTTGGAAATAAAAAAAACTTATTAGATGCATTTAACAGCATATTAGGCGAAATAAGACCAGGACAGTATTCAGGAAGATAGGTTACTACAAAATATTTATACTAAGAATCAAAGTGAAAAATACCAAAACAGTGTTAGAGATACATAAGATATGATTATAAAAAGTATTATGTATGTAATTGTAGCACAGGAAGGAAGACAGGATCAGTGAGATTAATATAATACCTGAAATACATTTCTAAATGCATATACAGATTAGAAATTTCAAAATTAAAAAATACATGAAGCCACAAAATCAAAAATGTACTGAAAACAGCAGTCTGCGGAAACACAAAGCAAAGCACACCTAGACAAATCTCAGTTGAACTGATGAAAAGTAAATTAAAAGGGAAAAAAATTGAGGATAGCTAGAAAAATGAACACAATTTTCACAGGTGCAAAAAGCAATAAGATTCATGGCTGACTTTTATGCTAAAACAGTAGAAATCAGAAATGGAATACCATTTTTCCAATTAAAAAAACACAGAAATTCTATATCCAGCAAAAAGATAAATATAATGAAGGCCAAGGTGAAGAAAAAATATTTTAAGAAAAGCAAGAACAGCAACAAAAAATATCTAATGCCCACAGACCTGTATCACAGGGAATAGTAAAAAAAGGGCCCTCAAATTCTAAAAGTGTGGTCCGATTTTAAATCACAGAAGGAAGGAAGTAGTGAAGATTACTGAAAAAGGTAAATGTGTAAATGTAGACATAAATAATTACTTTATAAAAATTAAGATAAGGATGTTTCATCAATTTCACCTGTATAGTATATACATTCATACATGTACTAAAATGCTTATAGCTAAAATTAGTAATGATAGTTTAAATATAGGAAGAATAAATGTAGTTCAAGTTCTTTAAAGACCTTGCCTTGGTGGGAAATGGTAAACGTGCTCATTAATTTCAAGTTGCTTATTGAAATATCTAGAGTAGCCACTAAATGATTAAGCCCAAGCCCAATAATTTATATCTAATAGGTAATTAAAGCAAAATATACAATAATTATAATCATGATTAAGTAAAATGAAGACAAGAAAAGACAAGAAACAAAAGTTAATAGAACAAATAGAAGACAAATAGGGAAAGCCTGGTATAAATCAAATTATATCAGAAATTATATAAATTTCAAACTGTATAACACTCCTTGAAATGTTAAAAGTATACATGTAGAGGCACATTTTAAGTAGTGTTTAATACAGAGTTTGAAGTTAAAGGATGAAAAATTATAGAACATGTAAACATGAGTGAGAAGAAGTCTGGACTAATTACTGGAGAAAAAAAATATTGTCATTCAAGAAGAATTACTGGAGACAAAGAAACACATCTTATAAAGATAAAGGTTTTGATTCAGCCAGGAAGATAAAACATACTGATCACACACATCACAATCTATAAGATAAATGCATAAATTTAAAATAGAAAATCAAATATACTTTTACATATCTTTCTTAGTAACAGATAGAACAAAAGATCAAAACTTAATAGATACAAATGTTTGAAAAACATGACAAGATTTTGAATCATATATGAGCAAAATCTATACCCAACAACTATAAAAAAAACATATCTGGGTATTAAAGAAAATATTAACCTTTAAAATATAGAAACCATACAATATCTTCTTCGACCACAAAATAATTAAACTAAAATTCAATAAGAAAAAGATAATTAGAAAGTTCCCATATCACTGCAAATAAAGGAACATACTTCTGAATAACCTCACAGGTCAAATACTAACAGTAGATATTAGAAAATATTTCACGTTAAATGGCCATGTAATTATGATAAAAATGTCTGCAGTATATCTGAAGTCATGTTTTGAAGAAAACTCCTGCCCTCAAATATGTATTTTAGATAGGAAGAAATAGAGAAAAATCAATAGCCAGAGTCAATTAAACATAAATAAAATAGAAGAAAGGAAATAGTAAAGATAGAAACTAATTAAGAAGAGCAAATGCAAATTATAGACAATCAAGATAGCCAATAAATTCATCTTCTTTTTGGAAAGAGTGATATGATTGATTCGTTACTACCAAAACTTATTAAGTAAAATAAAATATTTATTTTTGCTTTTTTAAGCAAAAATAGTAATAGTCATATTGGCAACTAACACATTAATTTATTTTATATGTGCCAGGTTCTGTACTAAACACTTCTGTTATCTCAGACTTTCTCAACACTAGCCACCTGTTAGAATCATAGTAAAGAATATATATAAAGTGTTCACACTCCATATATATAATTAAATAAAGTCTTTGAGGGGGAGTAGCAGGTAACAGCATTTATGTAAAAGGTCCCTAGATGAGAAGGAACTGAATAAATAACTATACCATTGCATTATTCAATCACTACAGTAACCCTAGGTATTATTACTAGTATCAATACCTTCATTATTCCAACGAGAAAACTGAGATTGAAGGAGGCTAAATAACACACTCAGGATCACACAGCTGGAAAAGATAATTGTTTAGTTCTCTCCACCCTGGAGATCCACACTGTATTAGAATAATGACTCTGTGCTTACCCTACCTTTTCCTCCCACTTGAATTCCCTGAGTGAGAACTAAACCTTCTCAGGAGTTTAGGTCTAATTTTGTTAAATCAAATACCACACATCCAACTTGTCCCTCACAGATCCTTCCGACTATATTTCTATTAAAATGAAGATTACCAGCAGTTTAAAGAAAAATTTCCCTGTTTATATTACCAGGTAAAAATCATTCCCAAGACAATATTGAAGACTTCTATAATATAAGGTGCTTGAAGTCAGAGACTACAATGTTATTTTCTTTAGTGTTCCTAGATGTTATTATAGTTCTTGCCACACAGTAGGTATTTAGAAATGGTAAATCAGTGAAGTGATTGAAGGGGATAGGTGTTCTCCTAAAATTATCAGTGTAACTGTCTGGGTGGCTTCCAACATATTCACTTTTTACCCTTGATAAGAGCCATGGAAGTTATCCTCTGGTTTTTCTCGGAATCATAGTGCCAAGGCACATGTTAGCAATCTCAAACTTAGAAATGTGTTCCAAATATCCTCAATTGACTACTAGTTTCCTATTATGGCTAATATTTATTTGGTAAATACTTTTATGCCAGGTTGTTTTATCCCAATTCAGTCTCAAAACTACCCCATGAGGTAGATAAGATATTGTCACTACCTTTATTTTACAAATAAGAGACTGAGACTACAATTAGCTTAATGATTTGACCATAAGGCATACTGATTAAGGCTGCATTGACTCTCAAATATTGACTAATAGCTAAATCTAACATTTCCTGAGCTTTCATTCATGAGGCAAAATGATAAGCATTTCACGTACATGATCTTGTTTATAGCAAACAACTGTGAGAAGTCAGTGTTGTTATTAGTCCCAGTTTTCACTAATTAAAACAAATTAATCTAAAATTGATTAAATAACCTATCCAAATTCACCTTGATCACTTTTACATACTTCTTTCATGTCACTCACACCTCTTTTACTAACATCATATTACAACTGCCTTCTTTCAGGTTCACCACTCAACCCATTTCCTTCCTAATTTAGTACTTTACACATCATTTTCCATGCCTACAATGCTTTCCTTCCTACCCTACTTAGATTTAATGTTACTCATTTTATCTTAAGTCATAGATTAAACATTTTCTCTGGGAGTATGTCATTGACTCAACCCCAAAAATATAGGACCAACTCACCACAGCTGTTTTACAATCATAACAAGCACTGGTAGTTTTCCTCCAAAAGGTAAAATAGCCTTAAAATTATAAACTTACATGAATTGTGTGCCTTTTTGTTAATTGCATTTCTTCTCTATTGAATAGTAAGCTCCATGAGGATGGGTATCATGTGTTTCTTTATCCTACACCTATTGCCTGGTATATAACAAAGTCCACAAAATAAACATTGAAGAAATAAGTAAAATGATGCCTTAAAACCTGGATTCCTGACTCAAGTGTATACTAACAATTACTCATTATTTACCTCTTCTTTGTAAATTATCTGCTCAACCGATGATTACCTCTCAAGACAATTGGTCTCACACTTTTTTCTCTTAGGAAAAATAAGATTAATTTTCATTTTCGTACATATACTATTATTAAACAGAAAAACATTTCATTCTACTTTAGCAGCATTTGGTTTGAGAATTTGTTTTTCTTCAAAATATCTTTTGGTTTGTGAATTTTAATAATTTCTCATATCAGATTCATCTTTCTAGACTATGGTATCTCACTTTTTACAGTTTTCCCCTCAATGATCCTATTTCTTTGATCTTCTTTTATTGCATTCATATTTTATTTTAGATAGTCTTAATAGAACCATATAACTATATTGACATTTAACATATATTGTCAAGGGTAAAATTTACAAAAATAGTGAAAAAAGGAACAAAAAATAGGAAAACATTGGCCAGAAAATAAATGTTCATTTGGTTAGTTTCTTTCAGAACAGTAGTACAGCATTTACAAAAGTACTCAGCATTTTTTCTTTTGTCCAATTCTTACACGAAATCTCTGCAACCCATCATTTTCAGCATTGAACATAGTTTGGATTTTATAAATTAAGTCTCCAATGCTTCCAAACTTTTCTTATAACACGTTCCAAAAGAGATGCTTAATAAGAATAATTTATAATGAACATAAAAGTACTATTTCCTAAGAGCAAGAAAATCCAGGTCATCACATTCTAAAAATGAAAAGGTCATTTTAGTTGGAATTACTCTTTCCTGGTATTTTAAAGGAAATGTTGATGCTAAGATGACATTGACAAATTGCCACTATTTATTTAAATGGTGTAATGCAATCTACCAGTAGTTCTACAATCTGCATTTTTGAAGCAGTTGACCTGACCAACTATTGCAAACAAATTAGCCTCCTGGGTGCTAGCTGTGTTCTTTTGGCAGTTAAATATTGTAAGCTAACATTATCTGATATATAAACTCTGCTATTTAAGGCATCTTATTGAAAGTTAATGACAAAATTGCAACATACTTGTCATTGTTATGCTTCCTGAAAATTGTTTCTATACATTACATGCTCAAAATATAGTTAAAGTTCAAACAAGCAAAAATTTGTGAGCAACATGATGCCTCCCCCAGATACTAATCACAGAACTATTCATTGCCATAAAAGAGGTTCTTTTGAGGTTCAGATACTAATCCTCTATCTCCATTGTGATATTTTTTCATCTTCCTGATTACTGCATTATAAATGGAATTATTTACTGAAGAAAGTCACTAGGCGAAAAAAATGAAGCTGTGATTTCTAACAATTCTTTACTTCTAAGGATTTTCTAAAATTAGTAAAAAAGACCATTTCTTTATAGTACATTAAAGTGATCTAAATTAATATACATGCATGTATTTTTCCTCCAAAATGACAAAAGATTAGTTATCAAGCAGAACTTGTCCAGTGAAGGGTCAGTTCTATTCAGTTATTACATTTATTTTAGCAATCATTCTTAGATATATGTAGCTGCTCAACCTACATAATTGAAATGGTAAGGTGACACAACTTGTAAATCAAAAATTTAAAGTTCTGGGTTTCAAAATACCTTCCATAAATATGTCTTAACTATGAGATTTTTGTTTAGCATTGCTGTTAAGACTTCTAGGGAAGGATAAATGAAGGGGAAAAGTACATTATGCTGAAATAAAGATTGTTTATTATTTTCACAAATAGTGCTATAAATAAACATGGTATTTGAATATGCATTAATTGTTCATGTTAAGAGATTTACAGAAAATGTATATTGTGACTACCGACAGAATAGAAGTTTTATTTACTTCTGTGAACAGAAATTATCATATGTTATATAGTTTCTTCTGTTGACATGAGGACTAATTATATCTTTCATGGGCTTGAAAGCTATAGGATTTTATCTCTAACCCTCTTCCAAAATTATTCAAATAAACTGTAGCTTATAATACAACTAGACATGTTATTAAACACTCGTACATAAAATTGTATTAGAAATGATGAAAGGAAGTTTCGCGATCTCTACTCAGCAAAAATTTGTAAGTTGCTAAGAGTTGTAAATGTGTATACACATATGTATGTATGCAGCTTAATGCATGGGTATCTTACAATAATAAATACGAATATTGTTTCATTAATTAAATTGTAATATTATATATTATACACATCACAAAGTTTTCTGAAGTTTTTTTTCATTTTATTCTTTTTATTATTGTGCTGTTTAGGGCTACATTCTGGCATTTATAAAAGTTCTTATAATATATCATACATGAATTTACCCCCTCCATCATTCTCCTTCATTGTCCCATTCCCCCATTATTGGAATAGTTTCAACAGATATCATTTTTCCATTTACATATATGTATACAAAATATTTGCACTGTATTCACCCTCCTTTACCATATTCACCCTCCTTCACCAATTTCCTCACCTCCTCCCTCCTCTCACTGATACAAACCCCACACCCTTCAATCAAGATCTGTTCAACCCTCATGTTCTTTGATTTTGTATAAATAAAAAGGAAACAGGAAAAAATTACAGTACTGCTTAAGATAGCTACATAAGGAGTTACCTTGTCGCACTTCCATGTGTACATGTATCATAGCCCAATATGATTCATCTCCTCTATTTTTCTTCTTTCTACCTTACTCTCTTTGTTATGTGCCTTCATCGGCTTTAAATTTTCTATATTCATTTTTTTTATTTGCATATAGTTTTAATTCCATTTCTTTTCTTTTTTTAATTTCTTTTATTCATATGTGCATACAATTTTTGGGTCATTTCTCCTCCCTTCCCCTGCCCCCACCCTTCTCCCGCCAACCCCCTCCCTTTCCCCTCCTACCCCCTTGCTTCCAGGCAGAAATTGCTCTGCCCTTATGTCTAATTTTGTTGAAGAGAGAGTATAAACAATAATAAGATGGACCAAGGGTTTTTGTCAGTTGAGATAAGGATAACTATACAGGGAGGTTCCTCGCATTGTTCCCATGTACATATGTGTTACATTCTAAGTTGATTCTTCTCAAACTAACCTTTTCTCTAGTTTCTGGTCCCCTTCTCCTATTGGCCTCTGTTGCTTTAAAGTTTCTGCATTAGTTCCTTTGCATTGAGGACATCAAATGCTATCATGTTTTTTGTTGTTGTTGTTTCTTACCTATCCTCATACCTCCTTTGTATCTCTCGCCTTATCATGTGACCAAAGTCCAAACCCCTTGCTGTATTTGCCCTTGATCTAAAGTTCACATAAGAGGGAGAACATATGATTTTTGGTCTTCTGAGCCTGGCTAACCTCACTCAGGATGATGTTCTCCCTTTCCATCCATTTACTTGCAAGTGATTAGATTTCATTCTTCTTCATGACTGAGTAGAATTCCATTGTGTATAAATACATTTTCTTAATCCATTCATCAGTAGTGGGGCATCTTGGCTGTTTCCATAACTTGGCTATTGTGAATAGTGCTGCAATAAACATGGGTGTATAAATGCCTCTGGGGTAACCTGTGTCACATTCCTTTGGGTATATCCCTAGGAGTTGAATTGCTGGATCGTATGGCAGATCTATGTTTAGATTTTTAAGGTATGGACAGTACATGAACCTTACCTTCTTAACTTCCTTCTCTTACCTCCCCCTCTTGTATATGATTTCCCCTTAGCGAGACCTGTTTTTCACAGCATTGCTGTATTTGTATTAAGTCTTTATTCTACATATGAGAGAAAACATGCTGCTTTTGGGCTTCTGAGCTTAGGTAACTTCACTTAAGATGATGTTCTCCAGATCCATCAATTTACCTGCAAGTGATAAAATTTAATTCTTTATGGATAAATGAAATCCCATTGTACATAAATTCCACATTTTCTTAATCTACTCATCAGTAGTGAGGAATCTTGGCTGTTGCCATAGCTTAGCTATTGTTAATAATGTTGCAATAAACACAGGTTTGTAGGTGCCTTTATTGTATCCTAATTTACATTTCTTTGTGTGTATCCCTAAGAGTGAAATTGCTCAATCATATAGCAGATCTATTTTTAATTTTTTGAGGAGCCTTCATAATGTTTTCCGTAATGATTGTACTAATTTACATTTCTACCAGCAGTGTATGAGGTCTCCTTTTTCCTCATATTCTCACCAGCATTTCTTGTTTTGTGTTCTTGTTGATAGCCATTCTAACAGGAGTAGGTGGAATCTTAACATGGTTTTGATTTGCATTTCCTTTATGGCCTGGGATGGTGGGCATTTCTTCATGTGTTTTTTTAGCCATTTGGATTTCTTCCTTTGAGAAAGCTCTGTTCAGTTCTTTTGCCAATTTCTTCATTGGGTTGTTGATTTTTTGGAAGTTTGGTTTTTTAAGTTCCTGTATATTTTTGTTATCAATCCCTTGTCAGATGTATAGATGGAAAAGATTTTCTCCCATTTTGTGAACAACCTCTTCAATTTAGAGACCATTTCTTTTTTTATACAGAGGCTTTTTAATTTCATGTAGTCCCATTTATCAATCCTCTTAGTTGCTGAGCTGCTTTAGTTCTACTTAACCAGTCATTGCCTATGTCTATTAATTCCAGTGAATTCCCTGAACTTTCCCACACTAGCTTCAAAGTTTCAAATATTATATTAAGGCCCTTAATCCAATTTGTGTTTATACTTTTATAAGGTGAAGGAAATTGATTTAGTTTAATTGTTTTTAAGGCAGATAACCAGTTTTCCCAGCAACATTCGTTGAAATGGCTGTCTTTTTCCATCATAATTTTTGGCACCTTTGTCAAAAATCAGGTGGGTATAGCTGCTTAGATTCATATCTGGGCCTTTCAATCTGTTCCACTGGGGTTCATATCTGATTTTGTGCCAGTACCATGATGTTGTTATTGTTTTGACCCTATGGTAAACTTGAAGTTGGATATTGTGATACCTCTAGCATTGGTCTTTTTGCTCAGTATTTCCTTGGCTATTTGCATTCTTTTCTGCTTCCAGCTGAACTCTTGAGCTGATTTTTCAATGTTTGTGATGAATGTCATTAGACTTACGTTAGGAATTGCATTGAATATGTGGATTGCTTCCAGTAATACAGACATTTTCACTACATTTATTGTACCAATCCATGAGTATGAGAGATCTTTTCAATTTTTGTCATGTTCTTCAATTTCTTTCTTCAATGGTTTACAGTTTTCCTTGTTCATGATAACCTATGGTTCAGGTTCTAATCTGAATCCTCATTTTATGTTAAAATAACTGAGTCAGAAAAGTAACATGTAGATTGCATCCATTATGATCTTAAATGTGAGGGAGGAAGTATGAGATCATTCACATATCTGAAAACTGTCAATTTCAAGAAGGGACTTGAAGAAAATTGGATTTCTATACAAGGGTATATTCTGGAGATGTATACTTAAAGGAAATGTAGTTTTTGTAGGTTTCTTTTATTCATTAACCAATTATTTATTTACTTATAAAATTTTAACCACCAAAAATTGCTATTAGAATGACCCAAACAATGTATGCACATCTGAATAAACAAAAAATAAAATAAGTGAGTTTATGAATGTCATAAAACAAAAGGTCAATAAATGAAAAAGGATTGTGCTTCCATATATCAAGAATCATTGAGAATTCAAGTAAAAAGCATCACATATCAAATAGAATTAAAGACATAAAATACTTCACATATATTTGATAATATGTGTTCTAGACTTATACAGTACAAACTTTAAAATGAAGCATAGATAAATTAAAGAAGAATGAATAGATGAAGAATTCTGCCATGTTCAACTCATTATTGTGATAGAACATCTTACATGATATATGTGTGCTACTCAAAGTCTATTTGTGGAAGTAGATTTACAGATTTCTTTACATAAAATTCAAAAGAACAAGATAAGACAAAATAATGTTGAAAAAGAAATTAAAATTAAAGGACATTATTGGATTTCAAGTATGACTGTAAATCTACAACAATCACGTAAATGGGGTATTGGCATAAAAATAGACATATAAATAAATAGGAACAAATATAGAGTCATGGAATAATCAACATGAATATGGCAATTTGTACTTCATCAAAATTAAAAACTTATTTAAAGAATGCTAATAAAGAAGTGAAAAGGTATGTTATAGACTACTATGCATTTTTCTAAAGAACTTTACTGATAAAGGACTTAATTAAGAATATACAGTTTAAAAAGCCTTACAAGTAAATAAATGGAATAATAAGCAGCCCAGTAACAAACAAACAAAAGAATTAAACAACCACTTCATCAATGAAGAGATACAAATGACAATTAAGCACATGTAGGTTTCTTAAGACAAGAAGATTTGTAGCTTGTGTATAAATGGCAAATGTAAGTTGAATATAGTGCCTCAAATATGGTCTCCAGATTCAGAGAAACTCTATTCAAAACCCTGCCACTAGCTGTCTGATCTTGCACAAGTTACTGTACTTTCTTGTCTCGTATTTGATACAACCATAAATTGAAATTCATTATTTTTCTTTCATGTGTGGTCTTAAGAGGATTAGATTACATAATCTCTATTAAATTACTAGCATAGACACTGTGACACAATAGTGGTGAGTAGACAGATAGGATAGAAAATATTAATAGATTAGAATGTCATTAAGCCTCAAGAGCATATCTTCTTCAATACTCTATGCAACGATATTTGGATAAGAGGTACTTAATGAGTGGTAACTGCTATTATTATCAACCAAAAAAGCAATCTCAACTTACTATATAATTCACACATAAGAAACTATGTTGCTTAGGAAATAACTGTGACTTTTATCACCTCTTCGATTCTCATAAGAGTACATAGTTATATGACATGTTATCTGCCTTCTAGGAATTTGAAGTCTTTTGCAATGTGAAACCTGAATATACAAAAAAAAACTATAATGTAATAACCCTAAATAAATGTTTTACAGAATTTCAGGTACGAGAATGTACTTTGGAATAGAGTGACCATGGAAAATTAAGTGGTTTCTGAGTATCTCATTTGGAAATCTAAAGGAATAGAGGTTAAAAAGGAGAAAAGGTCAATATAGGCACTACTACTTCTGTGCTAGTTACAGCATGTCCCAACCAATTTAAAAAAGTTGGATTTGCATCATATCTTTTCTATTCACAGTGGAGTACAATTAAAATTCAACTGTGATGATTACTTTTTTGATAGTTTTACTATATTTTTGATTTAGTATGCATTAATAATATGAGGGGGTTCATTTTTGTCACCCCAAATCTTAACACAGTGCACTTTGAACAAGTGCACTGCCCCATTATATTTCCTTTTCCCACTCCTTCTTCATCCCCTTTCTCAAACAATGTGTGGAGCATTTTATTATGTTTTCTTTGAATATATAAATGCTTATATATCTCTATATAAATATACATATGTAGTGTACTTTGATTGTCTTCACCCCTCAGTATCTTTTTTTTTCCTTATTCCCCTCCCATTGAACCTCCTCCCAGACCCTTTCATATTCATGTCCCATCATCATAATTATCATCATCATCTTCATGATTTCTGGTCTACATTCCAAAAATGAATGAGAAAATGCAGTTTTTGGCTTTTTAAGCTTCACTTTATCTCATTCAATATGATGATCTTTAGTTCTGAGATGGTTAATCTTGATTGTCAACTTGATTGGATTAAAAGATGACTAGGAGATTAGTAGCACACCTCTGGGTGAGTCTGTGATGGCATTTCTAGATAGTATTAGATCATCAGGCTTCTGATTTAATCAGTGGCTTAATCTACTGATGTATTCAAAATTTAAATCAACTGTTGGAAGGTAGTTAGGAACTAAGTGACTGGGTATGTGCCTTTGAAGGGCATATATAAGTAAACCTATACTGGGGTATCATCTATTGATCAAATTGTGGAAGTGACTACATGCTCAGAGAAAATAAAGAGCCAACTTAGAATTTATGGCTTAAACAAAGCCAGATAAGGATGACTGGAATAAATAGTTAATCTCTCAACATGTAGATGATGTTACACACTAAGAACAATCAAAAGTTTTCAGAAAATTATGTTTTTGGAAGATCCAAAATGGCAACTGGGACACAGACACAGACTACATAATATCTGGGAATCAGGGACCTTGCTGAGACACTGGAGAAACACTAGGCTGAGGTAAAGCACCAGGAAGAGCTGAAATTAGGCACCCTGAACAACTAGCCCATGGAGGACTTCTCCACATCCCGACAGACTGAAAGAAGAGGTGAGCTGCTACCCCTACACCACCAGGCCTCTGCCCCAGCATGCCACCACTGCTGACCGCCACGGGAGGGCTCCAGCACCATCAGACACCAGTTTCAAATTTGCCTAGGAGATGCAGACAAACAGGACTGGATGCTAAAATAGTAACACCAGAACTACTAAGCCTGAAATTCTACTGATCCTGAACATGGGATTTTTTTTTCTTTTTTTTTCTTTTATTTAAGTGTTTGTCTTGTTTGCTGTTTGATTGTCCACCATCTCTCCCTGTTGATTACATTGGTTCTCCATTTTTTTCTCTTTCTTTTTCTTTTTTCTCCTTCTTTCTTGGTTTTGTTAGTTTTAATATTGTAAGTTGGGTAATATTAAATTACACATAGACCAGGGACAGAAATAGTACCAAATGGAACGATGGGAAGATGAAAAAGAGAAGGAAACCATTCTCCCCCCTAAAATAAATTAGTACACAATTCAGAGGGAAATGAAAAAAATGGATACCAAGATCACACTCCAACAAAACAAAGATAAAGTATACCAAGGAACCAAAAAAAAACCCACAAGAACAACTGGAAAGAAAAAATCCTGCAAGTAATCAATGAGAATTTTATAGAGATGATACTACACATGATAAACCAAAATGTACAGGAGGACCTCAAGAAATTCCAACACAATAAAAATAAAGAATATGAGAAAACACAAAAACAAATAAATGAAATCATAGGATCCCTAAATAAACACTAAAATGAAACAGAGAACACCATAAATATAGAGATAAATGAATTAAGGGTGAAAATTGACAATACTAAAGAGGAAGTGACCCATGAAATGGAAAACATCAGAAAAAAAAAGAAACAGAAATACAAAACAAAATGGAAGACCACTCCAACAGACTAGAACAAGCAGAACACAGACTCACAGAACTTGAAGACGACATGGAAATTAAAGGAAAAACTGAAGAATTACTAGTCAGACAACTCAAGTCCTGTGAAAGGAATATGCAAGAACTCACTGACTAAATCAAAAGACAAAACCTGAGAATCATGGGCATTCTAGAAAGGGAAGAAGTGCAAGCAAAAGTAATTTGTAATATATTCAATGAAATAATAACAGAAATTTCCAAAATATAGAAAACTGTGCCCATTCATGTACAGGAAGCCTCCAGACACCAAACGGACTTGACTGAAATAGAACTACCCCACGACATATTATCATTAAAACAACAAGCACAGAGAATAGAGAAAGAACACTGAAGGCTGTAAGAAAGAAAAAAATATAACATACAAAGTTAAACCCATCAAAATCACAGCATATTTCTCAAGGGAAACCTTAGAGCAAGAAGAGCATGGAGTGAGGTCTTCCAAGCACTGAATAAAAACAACTTCAAACCTAAGATACTCTCTCCAGCAAAACCATCATTCAATACAGATGGAGAAATAAAATTCTTCCAGGATAAGCAGAAATTAAAACAATATATGATCACCAAGTCACCACTACAAAAGATTATTCAAGGAATTCTGCACACAGAAAGTGAAACTAAACAAAACCATGAAATGGCAGGCAGTACCAAACCACAGAGGAAGAAAAGGCAAGAAAGTAGAGAGTAACATTGATTCAACTCCACAAAATCAAATCCTTAAACAACAAAGACAACTAAATGACAGGAATTACCACATATCTATCAATACTAATAGTGAATGTTAATGAACTTAATTACCATCAAAATATTCTGCTTGGTAAACTAGACTAAAAAGGAAGATCTAACAATCTGCTGCCTACAGGATATCCATCACATCAACAGAAACAAGCACTGGCTGAGGGTGAAAGGCCGGAAGAAGATTTACCAATCCAATGACTCCTGAAAACAGGCAGGAGAAATGATACTTATCTCAGACAAAGTAGACTTCAAAATTACATTGATCAAATGAGATAAAGAACACTCCATACTAATAAAAGGGGAAATACACCAAAAGGAAATAACAACTACCAATCTATATGCACCCAACGTCAATGCACCCAATTTCATCAAACAAACTCTGAAGGACCTAAAAACATATACAGACTCCAACACAATGGTAGTGGGAGAATTTAATACTCCCCTATCATCAATAGATAGGTCATACAAACAAAATCAATAAATTCTAGAATGAAACGACACCATAGATCAAATGGACATAGATGATGTCTACAGAAAATTTCACCTAACTTGTGCAAAATACACATTCTTCTCAGCAGCTCATGGAACCTTCTCCAAAATTGATCATGTCTTAGGGTACAAAGCAAGCCTCAGCAAATATAACAAAATAGAAATAGTCCCATGCATTCTATCTGATCATAATGTAGCAGCAACAAAAACAACAATAAAAAACCTTTAACAATTAAAAGATGAACAACACATTGCTCAATGATCAATAGGCCATTGATGAAATAAAAGGGGAAATTAAAAGGTTCCTGGAAGTTAATGGAAATGAAAACACTACCTATCAGAACCTATGGGAAACAGCAAAGGCAGCCCTAAGAGGAAAATTTATAGCCATGAGTGCATATATTAAAAGGTCAGAATGATCTCAGATCAATGACCTAGTGCTACATCTCAAACTCCTAGAAAAACAAGTACAACCAAATACCAAAACAAGCAGAAGGAGAGAAATAATTAAAATAAGGGCTGAAATCCATGAAATAGAAACCAAAAAACCATAGAAAGAATTAATGAAACAAAATTCTGGTTCTTTGAAAAAATAAATATGATTGACAGACCCCTGGCAAACCTGACTCAAATGAGAGAAAAAACCCAAATCACCAAAATCAGAGATGAAAATGGGGAGATAACAACAAACACCACAGAATCCAAGAAATCATCAGAGACTACTTTGAGTGCCTATATTCTAATAAATACTGAAATCTTGAAAAATTGATAGATTTGCAGACATTTGCAACAATCCAAAACTGAACCAAAAGAATATTAATCACCTGAGTAGATGTATAATACAAAAAAAATTGAAGAACCAATGAAGCGTCTCCCAAAAAAGAAAAGTACAGGACCTGATGGATTTTCTGCTGAATTCTACCAGACCTTTAAAGAAGAACTATCACCAACTGTCTTTAAACTGTTCCATGAAATAGAAAGGGAAGGAATGCTACTTAATTCATTTTATGAAGCCAATAATAAGATCATCCCCAAACCAGACAAAGACATTTCCAAAAAGGAGAACTGTAGGCTAATTTCCTTAATGAACATTGTTGTAAAAATCCTCAGTAAAAATAATTGCAAAATGAATCCAACAACACATCAGAAAGATCATCCACAATGACCATGTCAGTTTCATCCCAGGGATTCAGGGATGAATCTATAAATGTAATAAGGCACATTAATAGAAGCAAAGACAAAAACCACTTGATCATCTCAATAGATGCAGAAAAAGCCTTTGACAAGATCCAACACCGCTTCATGATAAAAGCTCTAAGAAAACTAGGGATAGAGGGATGTACCTTAACATTGTAAAGGCTATATATGACAAACCTACAGCCAACATCATACTTAATGGTGAAAAACTGAAACCATTTCTCCTAAAATTAGGAACAAGACAAAGGTCCCCACTATCCCCAATCCTATTCAACATAGTACTGAAATTTCTAGCCAGAGCAATTAGGCAAGAAGAAGAAATAAAAGGAATACAAATAGGTAAAGAAACTGTCAAAATATCCTTATTTGCAGATGATATGATCCTATACCTTAAAGACCCAAAAAACTTTGCCCAAAAACTCCTAGACAACATAAACAGCTATAGCAAGGTGGCAGGATACAAAAACAACTAAAAAAATCATTGGCTTTTCTATACAACAACAACAAACAAACTGAGAAGGAGCATATGGAAACAATTCCATTCACAATAGCCTCAAAAAAATCAAATGCCTGGTAGTAAACTTAACAAAGGATGTGAATGACTTGTATAAGGAGAGCTACAAAAACCTGAAGAAAGCGATCAATTAAGACTACAGAAGATGGAAAGGTCTCACGTGCTCATGGATTGGTAGAATCACCATAGTAAAAATGGCTATACTGCCAAAAGCAATCTACATGTTTAATACAGTTCCCATCAAAATCCCAATGACTTTCATCACAGAGATTGAAAAATCTACCCTTAAGTTCATTTGGAAACACAAGAGACCACGAATAGCCAAGGCAGTAATCAGCAAAAAGAGCAATGCTGGAGGTATCACAATACCTGACTTCAAAGTATATTACAAAGCAACAGGATTAAGAAAAGCATGGTACTTGAACAAAAACAGACATGAAGACCAGTGGAAAAGAATAGAGGACCCAGGTATGAATCCACACAGCTATGCCTCCCTTATTTTTGACAAGGTTCCAAAAACACATGATGGAGAAAAGGCAGCCTATTCAACAAATATTGCTGGGAAAAGTGGTTATCTGCCTGAAAAACTGAAACTAGATCCATGTTTATCACCCTGTACTAGTATCAACTGAAAATGGATTAAGGATTTTACTATCATACCCAAACTCTGAAGTTAGTACAGGAAAGAGCAGGGAATACTCTGGAAGTAATAGGTATAGGAAGGGACTTCCTCAATAGAACCCCAGCAGCTCAGCAACTAAGAGAAAGAATGGACAAATGAAACTTCATAACATTAAAAAGCTTTGTACAACAAAAGAAATAGTCTCTAAACTGAAGAGACCACACACAGACTGGGAGAAAATATTTGCCAGCTATGCATCAGACAAAGGAATGATAAACAGAATACACAAGGAACTTAAGAAACTAAACTCTCTCAAAATAAATGAACCAATAAAGAAATGGGCAACTGAAATAAATAGAACTTTCTCAAAAGAAGAAATTCAAATGGCCAAAAAACACATGAAAAAATGTTTACCATCTCTGGCCATAAAGGAAATGTAAATCAAATCCACACTAAGATTCCACTTCACCCCTGTTAGAATAGCTGTCATCAAAAACACCACCAACAACAGGTATTGAGCAGGATGTGGGGAAAAAGGAACCCTTGTACACTGCTGGTGGAAATGCAAGCTGGTGCAACAAGTCTGGAAAAAATATGGTGGCTTCTTAAAAATGTAAATATTGATTTTCCATAAGATCCAGCAATCCCACTTCTAGGGATACACCCAAAGGAATGTGACTTAGGTTACTCCAGAAGCACCTGCACACCCATGCTTATTGCAGTGCTATTTACAATAGCCATATTATGAAAACAGCCAAGATGCCCCACTACTGACGAATGGATCAAGAAAATGTGGTATTTATAGACAATGGAATTGTACTCAGCCATGAAGAAGAATGAAATCTTATTATTTGCAAGTAAATGGATAGAACTGGAGAACATCATCCTGAGCAAAGTTAGCCAGGCTCTGAAGACAAAAATCATATGTTCTCCCTCATATGTGGACTTTAGATCCAGGGCAAATGCAGCAATGTTGTTGGACTTGGGTCACACACTAAGGGGAGAGCACAAAATGGAAGAAGGGGACAGATAGAAAACCTATACAATTGAAGGTGTTTGATGTCACCACTGCAGAATAGCTAAGACAGTAACCTTAAAATAACAGAGGTAAATGTGGGAAGGTGACTGGGAAGTTGTGAAGAAGTCAGTTAGAGATGAGTCAATTCGGGTTTAATACACTCGTGCCTGGAAGTAATGCTAGAAATGTCTCTGTATAGCTATCCTTCTCTTAACTAGCAAAAATGCTATGTCTTTCTTATTATCATTTATGTCTACTCTTCAATAAAACTAGAGATAAGGACAGAACAGGGTCTGCGTGGAAGTGAGGGAGGTAGGGGGAGAGGGAGGTGGCAGGGGGCAGGAGGGAGAAATGGCCCAAACAATGTATGCACATATGAATAAATAAATAAATAAAAGAAATCTCAATAGCAAGATAGATCAAATAGAAGTTTGAATTAGTAAACTCAAAGACAGTCTATTAGAAAATGAATAGGTAGAAATGAAACATAAAAGGAAGAATGAAAAAAGCTTATAGGTTCTCTCTAGGAGTATTAAAGGAGAAAATACTTGGGTGCTAGGTTTCCGAAAGACTGTAAATGCCAATGATGTAAATAGTTTATTCAAAGGAAATTTCCCAAAGCTAGTGAAGGAAATAAACATATATGTATAGGAAGGTAAAAGAGTTAAATTTAATTCAACCAACTCTATGCCAAAACTTTGTCTTATAGTCAATTTCTCAGAGGTGAAAAATAAAGAAAAGATTCTCAAGATTTTGAGTAAAAAGGAGCAAATAAACAACAAATAAAAGTGTCCAAATTCACCTGATAGCAGATTTCTCAGCAGAAATGTACAAACCAGGAGAGTGGCATGGATTTTCACAGAACTGCAGGAAAAATAAAACTGTTAACTGAGAATGCAGTTATCTAGCAAAAACTATCCTTTAACAATAAAATGGACACAATGACACTCTCCCCCAAAAATGAAAGAATGTGTCTCCATCAGACATGTAATATAAGAAATCATAAAGGAAGTTCTTTAAATTTAAACAAAAAGAAATTGTAATAAAAAAAGAATATATGGAAGTATATATAACTCAGTAGTCTAAATAAGCAAAGGAATGTATTATTATTGTAAGTCTGGTGTGTAACTCCTTTATATTTTTACTGTGAAACAATTGACATAATTAAAAAGAGTAGCTACATTAATATGATAAGAGATACACATTATAGAAAAATGTAAACCGAACCATGAAAATTTGAATATATGGGGAAATATCCAGGAAAAGTACTAAGTTTTCTCAGTACATTTTCTCTTGTCATTTTGCTTGTGTATTTGTTTATGTCTGTTCTTTGCAATCATACTAAGCTGCTATCATGTCAAAATAGCCTGATATTCTTTGTAAGCCTCATGGAAATCACATAGCAAAAATAATAAGCAAAGAATCAAAACACATTACTTGAGTTATTGATCCATTAAGGAAGATTATAAATTAGAGATAAGGAAAACCTGTAGCTACAAAAAAATACAAAGTTATGTAATAGCTAAAGTAAGATTCTACATATCAGTAATTACATTGAATGTTTATGGCTGAAATATACCCGTGAAAGACGTGGAGTGATTAAATTGATAAAAAAATTTAAGACCTAAGTATGTACTGCTTGCAAGAAACTCATTTCACCTCTAAGGAAATGTAGTGTTAAAATGAAGTCATAGAACAAGATATTCCATGCAAATGGAATCCAAAGTATGCAAGTGTAGTAATACTTCTATAAAATAAAATAATTTTTAAATTAAAATCAGTCAAAAAAAGAGAAGGAAGCTCAGTAAACACTTATAAAGAGGTTAAGTCAAGCAAGAGGAAATGGCAATTCTAAGCATACATGCATCCGATATCAGGACGCACACATATACAAAGAAAATATTAGTAAACATAGAAGGAGAGGTAGAACCGAATACAATAAGAGTTGGGGCTTGAAGTGTGGCTTGAGTGGTAGAGCAACTGTCTTGCAAGTGTGAAGCCTGAGTTCAAACCCAAGCAGCACCAAAACAATGTTGGAAATTTAATGCCACACTTTGAGTAATATGCAGATCATCCAGATAAATATTCAGTAAAGACAGAGCAGAATACAAGTGCACCCTGGTCAGTAATAAACTTCTACATAGATTGCATCAAAAGCTAAAGAATAGGCATTCTTTTCATTAGCCCTTGAAACATTTTAAGTATAAACTATGTGGTAGGTCATAAAACAAATATTAACTTTTTTTAAAAATAAAAATCATACCAAGAAATTTTCTGAATACAATGCAGTAATACAAGAAATGACAAGCAAATCATTAGAAAATATAAAATACACAGAAATTAAGCAATTTTACAAATTAAATGATTACTTTAATTAGCAAATTTTCAAGAAAGAAAATTTTAAATTCCAAAAACAAATTTAAATGGAAAAAATATACCAAAATTTGTGGGTACAAGAAATCCAGTAATAAGATGGAAATATACAGCATTCAATAATATATGCATATCAAAAATGCAAATATCTCAAATAGACAACAATACAAGTTAATAAACTAAGAAACAAGAACAAATGAGAGTAGGAGAAAAGAAGGAGGTTGGATAATGTATATCAAATTACAGCCAAGTAGAAGAGCTTCTAATATTCCACAGAACAGTGGTATGAAAAATAATCTGTTTTGGGCTGGAGGCGTGGCTTAAGTGGTAGAGCACTTGCCTAGCAGTTCAAGGCCCTGAGTTCAAACCCACTACCACCAAAAACAAAATCTATTTTTTGAATAACTACAACAGAGGAACTGAACTTTGCCAAACATAAAGAAATTATGAAGTGGAAATGTTAATTTTCCTTATTTTATCATTTTATACTGTGTGTATGTGATGAAATATCACATTATTGCCTATGAATGTTAAAATGACTACATGTTAATGAAAACACATTGAGATATTACACAATGAGATTTCACACATCAGTAATGGAATTTTAAAAAAGGGTTGCTGAAAAATAGTGAAATTTGAATACTTGTACTCTGTTGGTGAAAATGTAATATGGTGCATTTATATGGAATAAAGTATGGACCTTTAATAAATCTTAAAAATACATCTACTATTTCATCTATTAGCCAATCCCCTTTCAAGCATATATCCATCATAATTTTTGTCAATGCTTTAAGGAGATTTGTGCACTCTTATGTTCATTGCAGCATTATCTGCAATAACCAATATGTGGATTAAACCTAAATGGTAATGGACAGGTGAATACGAAATTGTGGTATATGCATAAAATTGTGCTACATTTTTTGACATGAAATGTCACCTTAAAAGTCCATTTGTTGAATGCTTAGTCCCTAGCTGGTGATCCAATCACTGTGAAGTAAATGGCTCATGAGGGCTCTGCTCTGATTAGTCGTTTGTTCTAATATTGGTTTAGAATTTGAGGGCATTTTTGGATGATGATGAAAAATTTCAGAGGAGAAGCCTATTTGGAGCAACTAGGTCACTGTGAACACTATTTTCAAGGGTACGTCTAGTGTTTGCATCCTACTTCTTTTCTCTCTGCTTTCTGCCCACAGTGAGGAGATCAGCTCTATTATTCCACATGTTCCCTTGTCATTTTTCTGCCTTGCCACAGTACTAAAAGCAATGGAGCTGCCTAATGATGGACTGAAAGCTGTGAAACCTTCAGCCAAGATAAATGCTTCCTCCCTTAAGTTTTTCTCCCAGGTATTTGTCATAGCCATGAAAACCGGACTAATACAGAAAATTGGTACCAAGAGTGGAGTCATTGCTGTGACTACATCATGTAGTTCAGAAGCCTTTGGAACTGGTTTTCATTAGCAATTAAAAATATTCAGAGATGCAGGCTAGAAAAGTCTTAAGAGTTTAATGAGTGATTCTGTTACAAGGTCAAAAGACCAGAATAACTACAGGAAAATTGAAAATGAAGACCATGATCATGAGGTTTTAGATGAGAATAAGGACTCTATTGGGAAATAGACTACAGGCCATTCACGTTACATTGTGGAAAAGAATTGTCTTTTGTTCATGCATTGAAACTTCATGGGAAGCTGGGTTTAAAGATGATGGACTAAATTAATGAGGCAGTGGAAATTTCAAGGTAGCTCCACACTAAGGCTATAACATTGGTATGTCTGAATGTTTTTAGACAGATTTATTTTGAGAATCATAAGCAAAAGCAGATCAAAAACACTTGAAAAATGTTGCCCATAAATATGTACAGTTTAAAAAATTCATTTTAGTCAGAAAATAACCATGTATAAATTTGGGAGCACATAAACTTGTTGTTCAAGAGATTAGTGCCATTATAAAGCAGCCAATACTTTGCACCAGGAAAATGGGAATGATGCCTTGAGAGGATTTCAAGAATTGCACAGACCACTCCCAATGCAGGCTCAACGATATGAAAGTGTGAACTCATTTAAGAGGTTTTCCCTTGACAAAAGAGTGCCCCAGGGTCACGCTGCTCACATGGGGAAGCTGTGATTCATTTCTGCATGCTCAGTCACCAAGGCACTCTGATGTTGCTGCATCCATGGTACATGGGAACCCAGGTACTGTTTCCAGAGGCAGTAGACTTTGGCATTGTGCTGGTTTTGCAAGCAGGCAGAAAGCAAGAGTTGCATGATCATGGAAGCTTCAATCTAGATTTCAAAGAAAACCCTGGAAAGACAGGTAATATGTAGTAGTATTAGCTTCTTTTCAGGCAGTTCCTGAGAGGGTAACACATGAAACTAAGAGAGAGAAGTTGATGATGCAATGGAGACTCTGGAAGTTAAAGATGCCGGAGAATATGTAATGCCTGCCGGGGAAAATCACAATCACCAATCAGAGTCAGCCAAAGGCAGAGGCTGTGTGGACTATAGCAAACAAGGCCATGGAAGTAGGGATGCCCAAGTCATTTGGAGCTCACATCACACCATTGTGTGTGCCAGATGCCAGACTTGGAGCTACAAGATTTGATGCTTTCTCTCCAAGATCTCAGTTTTGCTTGTTTTGTTCTCATCCCTCTTTTTTATGCCTGCATTTCTCCTTTTCACAATAGAAATGTTTGCTCTGCAACATTATATCTTGGGAATATGTAACTTTTTAATTTTAGTACCATATTTAAGAGTTTACCTTGAGTCCGTTTGGAGACATTGCAGTTGAACTTTTGAACAACATTGAAACTTTTGAGAATTTGGGGATTCTTGAATATGAACTGAATGCATTTTGCATTATGAAATAGGCATGAGCCTTTTAGGGGCAAGGGGTAGTATGTTATTATTTTAATATGAAGTAAACCCCCAGAAGGCTCACGTGTTGAAGGTTTGGTCTCCAGCTGGTGGATCCAATTGAGAGGCGAGTAGATCATGAGGGCTCTCATCTATTTACTTTATTAATCCACTAATGAATTCATAAATTGATGGCATTTTTGGTGAGAAGATGGAAATTTTCAGAGGTGGGGCATAGTTGGAGCAAGTAGATCACTAGGAACATGCATTTGAAAGGCGTATCTGGTCTTCACACTCTTCCTTTTCTTCTCTCTTTGTGCTTCCTGCCTGCCATGACATGAGAGACTGCATTCTGCCACATGTTTCCCATCAGGTTGCCACCATCCTGAAAACAATGAAGTCAGTCAACCATGGACTGAAACTTCTGAAACTGAGCCAAGCTAAATCCTTTTATATTTAAATTGTTTTCTCAGGTATTTTGTGACAGTAAGGAAAAACTCACTAAAGGAATGGAATATTATTCTGCCTTACAAAATGAATCCTGATATCTGATACAACATGAATGAGCAACAGGGACATTACGCTAATGTTTACATTACGTGTTCTGTTTACAGTCACAGAATGACAACTGCTGCAGATGCATATTCCATTTAGATGAGATATCTAAAATATTAAAACTCATGAAAACAGAGAGAATCTTGAGTGGCATAGATTGAGGAAGTGTAAAAGCAAGAATTTTCAAGGGTGTAAAGTTTCATTTGTACAATAAGTTTAAATATTTTCTGTACAACTCAGTGCCTATATTTCAAAGAAGTGTGCTGTGCACTGCAAAAATTAAGAGAGTAGATCTCATTTTAAGTGATCTTGCCTCAAAAATGATTAAAAAGATTAACAACAAAATGCACAAAATGTCATAATGAAACTTTTGCAGTAATGTATATTTTTATTACCTTATTTGTGGTAATGGTTTGTTACATATATATGTTATAAATATAATATATATATAATGTCTGAATTCATCACATTGTATATCTTCAGTATGTTCAGTTTTGTGTATCAATTATGGTTCAATACATGATTTTAAAATTACTTTTTACTCTCTTGAGTCACTTTTAGTTTGAATTTTCACCATGCCTACCCTGAAAAATTATTTTCTTCTAAGCATTTGAGAAATAAGGTCTGCTCATTTCCATATCCTGAACATCTCCCAACATGGCCCCTTGAGTTTAACTGATACCAACTAAATACTGATAAAAATGAATGAATGAATAATAAATGAATAAATGTGCAAATTGTAACCTAGATAAGTAAGAAATTGTAAGGAGAATGATCTAGTGATAGTAAAGTTAAAGCATATGATGTGAACACATTAAATATAATTTAAAATATTTGATTGCAAACATTATATATCCAAGAAACTGTATCCTGTAGTATAATTTTAACTGTTACATACATTTTAATACAATACTACTGCTATTAATATTATCAATAATGGTGAAATGCCTTACAAACCAATGGAAAATAGACTTCTATGCTAGGTCTTATAACTGGAGTGCTTAAAAGCTTTTGGTTGTAGGCATCTTGAATTGCTGGCATCTTGAGTTTGCTGTGCTGCTTATATTGAAATTTGAACTGACACTTGTTTTTCCTTTCTCTCTTCCATGTTGGGAAAGTCAGCATTAACACTCTTTCAGATAAACTGGACTATCTCCCCTTCCCCTTTATCTCTTTTGAGCACAGGTATAAATAAACTTCTGTAAAAACATACACCTTCAGAGATGTGCTGCCAGTTAACTAGGAGATAAGGAGAACCAAGACCACTGTCTGGTCTAATGGCACGCAATAATCCTGAACCCAACTACTGAGCATTCCTTTTAAAACCGAGTATTTTCTCTTAGGAGAAGAATCAGACACTTTGAGCCTAGATTTCACTGTCATCCTCATTCCCCTGGCAAATTAATTTAAAAAAAAACTTAATTTTCCTTTTCCTCAAAACCTTGCTCTCATTATTTGTAAATTGGCACAGAGGCCAGGGACCAAACTTTCAGTTATAGTATTAACAAATCTGTATTTCATTGTCAAACAGGAGAGCATGAAGTTTAAGTAGATTTATAAAGAATTAAATTTGCATGAACTTGAATGATAACGTTTGAGGTTTTTTAAGTGAGCATTTAATTAAAATTTAGTCAAGTGATAATATGGTAATTAATATCCACTGTTTGCATTAGACTGCTTATCGAGCTAAATAAGCACATCAAAGATAGAAACTTCCTTGTTATAAGCTTCCTGCATTGAGAAGCTGGCTGTATTAAGAAATACACAACTGACTTGAAAAACAACACTAGGGTTGCGACCCAGGTTAATCCAATACACTGTGTTCTATTCACAAAGCAAATATTATCCCGTTTCTGAGTTGTAAGATGAAACTAGTCTATCCTGGCTATTTGTAGGTTTTTTGCATTTCTTGTTTCATTAGGGATCCTTACAATACCTGATATTCTAAAACAAATATGTAATTTTGTATCCCCAGTACTCCAAAGATAAGATCCTTTTAGGTATATTTGGAATACTTATAAAATTTGATGACAGAACATTTGTTTTCCTTTTATTTTCTTCTTTAATCTCAGTTCCATTATATCCTAAATACATTTCAGTTTAGTACTTAGCTTCATTATTTCTTTCTCTGCTCTGCCAATCATATTTATGCTCAGTATCTTCATTAATAATTAAAAGGAATTCAAAAATAGATGATTAACATTTGAATGAGAATTATCTTAAACTAAAAGATAAAATATTTCTGGGAGCATTTCAGATATTAGTGAATGGAAGTAGTCAAAAATTGGGCATTGTGGGAAGCACTGTTGCCCTTCAAATCTCAATAATCGTGTCATTATTTACTCTTTCACTACTGTAGGAAGCATTTATTCCATACTAAGTCTCTTTTGATATCTTTGATGCCCAACAGTATGAAAAATAGGCAGAATATTTTGAGGTTACTCAAACAATTTGACCCTTTCTATTTATAAAAGTAAATACCAAATATTTATATTCCTTATATCATTGATGTGAAGTTACCACCTGAAATACTTTGATATGAGGGTGAAAAGTTTAAAGAGAAATAGGGATTATGCTTTTCAAGCTTAAAGACCTGAGTTCAAACTTCAGTCCCACCAAAAAAACAAAAAAAAAGAGGATTATTGCTGGAAGTGTTGAAATTTGAAGACATTAGAATAATACTTTAATACTAAAGTGTACTAGAAAGAGAAAATCAAGGTTTTCTTGTCCCAGTAATATCCTTTGTGGTAAAATAAAACTTGAAATCATGGGTTGCTTTAATTGTCATGTCTTTTTTATCTACTTTGATCTATAATCAGCCTTTTTTTGTTTATCACGACATTGCATTTTTCTAAAATTCAAGCCAGTTTTTATAGAAAGTGCTTCATTTGAGTTTGGGAAATCTTCAGGATAAGACTAATTGTAGCAGGAATATCAAAGAAGTGATAATATGACCACAGCAGATTATATAGGGGACATACTATATATAAAAATGGTGACAACAAATTCCATCAATTGATTTTTGCCTGGGTTCTCTACTGTACTTATTTTTGACCTTTTATATTAATAAATATATTACAGAAAGATAATTTGAGATTTAAGAGAAGATTCTGTTTCTAATTTGATATTGAGATTATAATAACAAACACACCCTTGGTCTCTGCCCCCACTTTCTTATACACATCTAATATTCATGGAATCTACAAGTGATTATTTCCTTTTGCATGCTAGTGAAAGGACTTATGGCTAGGGGCTCCTGGTTACCTTCAAAATGGGGTAACCAACCTTGTGATTGCATTATCAGAACTTTCAGCACCACTCCCAACCTTCAAGAAGGAGAGGGGAATTAAGGTTTGAGTTAATCATTAACCGACAATGATATGATCAATTATGTCTTTGTAATGAATACTTCATAAAACCCCCAAGGTAAATGGTTTGGAGAATTTTTAGATTGCTAAATATGAGGATGGTGGTGTGATCTGAGATAACATGGAAGCCATGCACTCATTTACCCTCACTTTGCCCTGTGCATTTCTTTCTTCTAGCTCTTCTTGAGTTGTATCTTACAATAAATGGATAATGATAAGTAAAGTGCTTTCCAGAGTTCTGTGAGAATTCTAGCAAATGATCCAAACTGAGAGGGAAGTCATGGAAATCGCCAATTTACAGCCAGTCAGTTATTTGGAAGCATAGGTGGTAACATGGACTTGTAATTAGCGTCTAAGGTTGGAGCTACATTTATGGGGTTGAACATCTAACCTGTGGTTTCTGTTCTAAGTATGGTAAGTGTCAGAATTGAATTGAATTTTATGGCATCTGATGGTATTAGCAAATTGCTTGTTAGTGTTACTGGACACAAATCTGTCTTTTTGCATCTCAAAAGCCCATACCTAGGACAGAATTAGTGAAATGGAAATTAGCTTTACTCAAGGTTTAACACCATGAGAAGATAAAGGGGGCTATGCTTTCCAAAACAAATATCATTTCAGGATGCTAGGTACACAAAGGGTCTTTTACAAGTAAGAAAGGATAGTAGTGGGTAATAGATAGGAAGACTGCATTCTGAGTCACACGTGCAGGCTCAAAAATGTTTCCATCACTTACAGAATGATTTTCTCTCTATTGTGCCAGAATATCATTACATAGAACTGACCTTTATCTACTAAACCAGTCCATATAATTCATTAGATGAATATATTATTTCACTGTAAGTTAAATAGTATAGGTAAAGAACAAGATTTATAAATTCTGGGCCCACACTTTGATGCTATCTGAAGGCCATCAAAAATTCCTGCTGCTGAAAAATTAATGAAAGATTACGAATTAGGATTACCTGGTACCAGTGTTTTTATGAATTTCTTTTCCTTTGACTGATTAGTTAGTGTCTCAGTCATTTTAGGACACTTTTTATTGTTGATTTGTCTTTTTTCTTTAGTTTAATTTAGTTTTGTTTTAGAATCTGTAATCCTAACAACAACAACAACAAAAAAAGAATCTGTAATCCTGGCCAAAGGGAAAACAAAGAATAACAACTTTAGAGGGGCAAGTTTTCTAAGTAGAGATAATCTAAAACTGGGTGTCATGAAACAATTCAAAGGCATTATTACTGTTACAATTCTCCACTGTCAATTCTTTATTCCATTTCTATAGAAAGCAGTGTATAAACTTCATTTTTGGTACTTTTGGGTGATTATAGAGGAAGTATGGGATATTTTGTAATGGAAGGTAAAACCTGGTAAAATACATGTTTTATTTTTATTCCTTTTTTCAAAAGAATTGTAATTGAAGATATTTGTCAGGATGTTAGTTTAGAGATGTGCTTGCATAGCTTCTGTACACATAACATGAATATTCTAGACTATAGGTAAGTTTATATTATTGTGTGTGTATTTCTTATTTTAAAAACCTTCTGAGGGTGAATCTGATTTCAGATAGCATCAAAGAACATAAGTTTCAAAAACAATCTTTTAAAACCATTCTTTGAAAGAAAGGGGTTTGATGATCCAAGAATTGTTGGATCCAGGTAGCTTCTTACATAATTTTGTCAATTTTCTTTTCTACTTGGGATGAGGTATTAACATATGGGTAGTGAAATGATTTTGCAAGTACATACATTCCCTCTTGTTTAGCCAATACATAATCTAATGTAAGTCTATTATCCAGCATTACTAAATTAGCAAGGCAATTAGCAGTTTTATTAGTTATAATTTTAAGTGTACTGAACAGGTTTTGAAGAACATGTTAAAGGCCTTCAAACCTCCACCAGAGATCTGGCTATAACCAAGGAAATATTTGTTCCTATCTGGTATTTCTCTGGGGAGATTTTGAACCTTTCTTTGAAAAGAATTTTAAAGAACTGGAACAATATTCAGTTTCCTTTGCAGGATGAAAGGTAAGAGGAGCCATTGAAGTACAGGTAACCATGATCTTGAATTTGTGGCATTCCATAGGCAATTATATGCTTGGAATATTCTATTATTGATATATATATTTCAGGAGGGCAAAAATTGCACTGGTTTGTGTTACTAATCCAAACAGCCATAATTTCTCCCAAAGTATTATTAGGATAATACATTGCATTACTTTTTGTAGGTATGGCAATAGACCCTTGATTGCAAAGCAGTAGGGTGGTTCTTGGTCTTAAGGCCATGATGCAGCCACATTTATTCTCACCAAGATGCTTAAGCTTGTCTCCTCATAGATAAAAAAGCAAATATAACATTGTACAGAACTCTCTGTTTCTTATCAGGTTGTATTTTCAAATGCAGTAATGGGAGATCATAACCATTTTAGGGCACATTAGTTGATCCTCATACTCATGTATTGATTGGGATGTGCAATGAAAAATCCATTCATTGGTTACTTTGGTAGTGGTGGCTAAAATCTGAGTCATTCTAACTAGAACATTAACCTGCCAGGCACATATCATGTGAACAAACAAAGGTAGAAAAGAATTATTATTTTCACAATTACTTATCTTAGGTATCTTGTCCTCTTTGACAAATTTCTTTTGTTTTCAATAATATGTTCAATTAGCATATAAGTATAGACAGGTTCTGAAGAAGGGTCAGACATATCTTCCATTGTCAAAACTTGTTTCACAGTGGAGTGATGGATATATAACTTTATTCCCATGAGCTTTAAAGAAGTGTGGGTTATAAACAGTACAACATATGGTTCTTTCCATTGTACAACAAGTATTCTTTAGGTCCTTCTGACTTTCAAGTGTTTAATAGAACTTTGTCTTCAGGATGGAAAGGGTAGAGTGGTACATCCCCTGGATGGGCAAATCTAAAAAGAACAAACTGAATCAAGGTAGATAATATTTGGCCAAACTGCTGTACATACTGTTTAATCCCGATTTCATTTTTCTAATTTAAAGAAGTGGAGCACCTAACATAGAAGCTTGGGAAGGTGTCCCATACACAACGTTAAAGGGGCTTACTTTAAATCTACATAAGTATACTGTACGTTTTAGGAGCAGGTAAGTAGACAAAACTTTATTCCCTTTTAAATGGATCTCTTAGCAAAGTTTAACCAGATTTTTTAAAAGATATAATTTATTATTTCCTATTTTCCCTGTTTATTGGAGTCTCCATGACTACTGCAATTTTCAGTAATTTGGAAAACTTTACTCATCTTTTGAGTCATTTCAGAAAGATATGATGGCCTACTATCACTCTGAATAGAATTTGGCAATCCAAACATGGGAATAATTTCTTTGAGCAAAACTTTAATCACATCAGTTTTTTTCTGTTCTAATGGGATATGCCTATTCCTGAGAATGTGTCCATAAATACTAACAAGAGTTTTAAATTACCTACTGTTTTACTGTTCTAGGCATCTGAATGAAGTTTACTTACCAATTTTTAAAGGGGTATGTCACCTCACTCTGTGATAGGTTGTGTTCACCTTTTAGATATTTTATTGGCATATAAATATCTTGTGTAATGTTTTGAGAAGTCTTTTGAAAGTGTGGACTTTCCAAGTAAGACCATATTAGATTTGCCAGTGCATCTGTCATACTGTGCTCCACTCTGTGTTTTAAAATGATGCCACAGGATCTGGGAAATAAAATCTTCCCATGGTCATTAATTTTCTATAAAGAACTGAAATCCATACTAGTGAAACCCCATTCTCAGAAATGTCTTTATCCTTATGCTGGATAAATTTAGACAAGTCTACATGGAGTATCAGAGCCTCAAATAAGCTGCTTCTTCCTCACAGTTTGTACAGCAGCTCTTCCACTACTTGATTTCCTCTGACCAAATGGAAGTCATCCTTTTAGTGTACTGGGCAGAGCACAGCCACTTGAGACTGTAAGATAATCATGTCAAACAGGGTCAGATTTTTCATCAGGTGTTTCAAATCCTTAACTCTAATCTTTCTTTGCAAATAGCTCCATGTGTATGCTATATCATAAAATCATATTTAGGTAGTTGGGAATAGTGACACCTGTAATCCCAGCACTAGGAAGACTGAGAAGAAAGATTGTGAGTTTGAATCTAGTCTGTGCTATATAGCGAGTTTGAAGCTAGCCTTGTCTACAAAGAGAGATTCTGTCCAACAAACATGAAAATGATGATAATAAATTTATATCTGCAATCAGTATAAACATTTACTTGTTTCCCTTGTGACATTTGTAAATTTATAGTGAGTGCAATTAATTGCATATCCTGTACAGATTTACCAGCTGAAATACATGGACTTCTGTTACCTTATTCAATTTAGATAGCATACCTAACACAATGCCATGCCTTTTCCATGAAGCTGCTTCCATTCATATGCAGTTCAACTGGGAGTTGCCAGCAGTTGATCTGACAAAGCTTGACTGCTGGAATAAAATGTATTAAAAATTTCTAAGCAGTTATGTTTCAAGGTAGAGTCAGTTCCCATTGCCTGGAACAATGTGGTTTGATCCAGATCTGTGGCAGTCTACACAACAGTGTTCAGGTCGTTCAGAAAACAAAAATAACTCCAAAGGTTGGCCAGGAGTGTACTGTAGAATTAAATAAAAAAAAAAAAAAGAAAACGGAGTGATATTTGTCTAGTCACCCTGCCAATCATCCAGTATCTTCCCTTTGATTTTAATAATGTCAATACCTAATGAGACCCCAATACCATAACTGAATGCTCCAGCGTGAACATTTTTGCTTTTTGCAATGTATCTCATTGTGCCATTTTCATACATGCATATAATGTCAGTTGATAATATTGATCTACTACATTCTCTTATTCCCCTTATCCACTCACCCTTGCCCCTTGTCCCATTCCACACTACTCATAGTTCCCATTTGAATTTCATGTGCTTCTTTATGTAAAATTTTGTACTAGCTCAGCTTTCCAATATAAGGACTCCATGTCCAGTCTTTCTAAAACCCCATAAGGAAATTTAACTAGAAGTCCATATTTAGGAATCCATATTATGCTGGGCATCAGGGGCTAACGCCTATAATACTAGCTACTCAGGAGGCAGAAATCAGGAGGATAATGTTTCAAAGCCTGCCTGAGAAAATAGTTCTCAAGTCCTTTTCTCAAAAATGCCCAATACAATAAGGGGCTGGTAGAGTGGCTCAAGTGATAGAGTGCTTGCCTTGCAATTAGAGGACCTGAGTTCAAGCCCCAATACCACCAAAGGAAAAAAAATAAGGAATCCAAATTCTGCAGAATCTATCATGCCTAGAAAATATTGTAGCTATCTCTTTTTTACAGGGACATATTTATTTATTCTTTAAAGAAAGGTTACATAGTTGTATTAATTTTTAATACCTGTTTCATTAATTTCTGCCCTAATAGTTATCATTTCTTTCCACTTATTAATTGGGGATTTGGCTTGTTTTTGTTTTTCTAAGAGCTTGAGATACTTCATTAGGTTATCTATTTAGGATATCTCTGATGTATTTTATTTTTTTACTTTTATTGTTGTGCTGGGTGGGGGTACATTGTCCTTTTACAAAAGTTCTGAGAATATATTAAATATATCATACTAAAATTAACCCCTTCCAGCATTCTCCTTTATCTCCCCTTCCCGCATTCCTGAAACAGTTTCAACAGGTCTCATTTTTCCATTTACATATACTTGTATGCAGTATTTGCACCAGATAAACCTTCCTATGCCCTTTCCCCAGATGCTCCTCCCTCCCGTAGGTACCAATCCCCCAGGAAGGACCTCCTCTTCTTTGATTTTGTAAAAGAAAGAGAAAGAAAATGGTGTTTTTGTTTGTTCAAGATACCTACTGGGTATTTCCTTGTTACATTTCCATGTATATATGTATAATAACACAAGTTGGTTCATTTCTTCTATTTTTCTTCTTTCTACCTTAGTCCCCTTCTGATGGTAATTTCAACAGGTTTAAAAAATTTATTTTCATTCTTGTACAGAATGTACGTCTACCCTATTTACCTCTTAATTTCATTCTTTTACCCTTCCCCTCTTGAATGTGACTTCCCACCATCTTGGTTTTTCCTCTGATGCTTTAATATAGGCATTCATCATTGTATAATTCCCTCTTAGCAATGTCTTTTGATTCTTTTTTACAAGAATCTTACAAAGATTCTTGTAAGTTATGATTTCATTTTTATTTGAATTGACATCCCAGTTCTCACCTCTAATTATATTAATAGGTACTTTTTTCCTCTTTTTTTTGCTTAGTTTAGCCAAGCGTTTGTCATTCTTTTTAATCTTTTCAAGGAAAAACCTTTCTGTTTCATTCATCTTTTGTGTTGTTGATTTAGTATCTATTTTATTCATTACTGCCCTGATTTTAATTATTTCTTCTTGTCTACTGCTAAGATCTTTAATATTTCTATCCATCTACTGCTTTTGACTTGAGTTTTCCTTGAATTGCACTGTTAGGTTATTTATTTGAGATTGCTTTGATTTTTTTTTAATGAAACCATTTGTACCTATAACTTTCCTCTTAGCACTGAATTTGCTGTGTCTCAAATGAGAGAAAGAAAGAGAGAGAGAGAGAGAGAGATCCTAATTTAATTATGAAGTGTCTTGGTTGATTTTTTGTCTGAACGAACTGTCTATTTGATTAATTCATCAGTGACAGTTTACTATTAAACTCATCACTCGTATTGTGTGGGGTCTCTTTGTGTTTTATGTCCAGCATTATTTGCTCTATGCTTTTGGATGTGTCAGTATGCAGCTCATATATGCTTACAATTGGTATGTTTCCTGCTTGATTTTTCACTTTATCAATATGAAAAAAAACTGTTTTGTTTCTTCTGACTAATTTTGGTTTGACACCTACATTGTCAGATTAGTATAGGTACTTCTGCTTTATTTCAGGCTCCATTTTCATAAAAAATCATTTTCCATCCTTTCACTCTAATCCTCTGTCTGTCTTTGTCAGTGAGGTGCATTTCTTGTAGGCAACAAATGGCCAGATCTAGTTTCTTACGTTTTTTGAATGAAGAATTGAGAAAATTTACATTCAGAGTTATCATAGAAAAGTATCTGGTAATTCCTCCAATTTTTTGGTTTTGCAGTGTTTGATTGTTCCTTACTACCTTGGTTAGCTACATATCTAGTCAGATTTATTCTTTCCTATACTTTTATGGTTACAGTTTTCTTCTTGTTCTGAGTGTAGGATTCTGTTAAATATCTTCTAAAGTACTGGTTTGTTGGTCAAGTTTTGCTGGGTACTGTAATCTAAATTGGATGTGAAATGTATCATTTTGTGCCCTCTTTGTTCTTTACATTTACAATGAGGACTCTGCTTTGAAGTCAGGGGAAGAAATAAAAGAAATCAAAGCTTTTATCATGACAGGGTGTTGAATTTTATTGAAAGCTTTTTCTGCATTAATTGAGATGATCAAGTGTTTATTATTTTTTTGCTTCTGTTAATGTGCTATATGACATTTAATGATTTGCATATGTTGAACCATCCCTGCATACTTGGGAAGAAGCTGACTTCGTCATGGTGTATAACCTTACTTATATAATGTTGAATTCATTTTGCCATTATTTTATTGAGGATTTTTCCATCTATGTTCATTAAAGAAATTGCCAATAGTTCTCTTTTTTCTGCTGTCCTTATCCAGTTCTGAGATAAGTGGAATATAGGCTTCATATAATGAGTTTGGTAGTGTTCCTTCCCTTTCTATTTTGTGGAAAAGTTTAAGGAGTGTTGGCATTATTTCTTCTTTAAAAGTCTGGTAAAATTCAGCAGAGAATCATCATGTTCTGGACTTTTTGTTTTTGGAAGACTCTTTATTCCTGCTTCAATTTCATTGCACGTTATAAGTCAGATTAGGTGATTACTTTCCTCTTGGGTCAATTTTGTCCATTTCTTTAAGATTTTCAAATTTATTTGCAAGTAGGTTTTCAAACTATTCCCTGATGATTCCCTGAATTTCCTTGGTGTTTGTTGTTATCTCCCCCTTTTTGTTTCTGATTTTATTGATTTGTGTCTTTTTCTTCTACATGATAGTCAGATTTTCAGGCGTTTGTCAATATCTTTTCCAATCATAAGTTGTTTTATTTTTTTTCAAAGTTTTTATTCATTTATTCACGTGTGCATACATTGTTTGGGCCATTTCTCTCTCCTGCCCCTTTCGCCCTCCCTTTTCCCCTCACGCCCTCTCACTTCCAGGCGGAACCTGTTCTGCCCTTATCTCTAATTTTGTTGAAGAGAAGACATAAGCAATAATAAGAAAAACAAAGTGTTTTTGCTAGTTGAGATAAGGATAGCTATACAGAGAGATTCTTAGCATTGCTTCCATGAACAAATGTGTTACAACCCAAGTTGATTCATCTACCTGACCTTTTCACTAGTTCCTGATCCCCTTCCCATATTAGTTTAAGGTTTCTGTATTAACTCCTCTGCAGTGGGGACATCAAACACTTTCATGTTTGATGAAACACTTATTCTCATACCTCCTGTATGTGCTCTCCCCTTATCATATGACTCAAGTCCAACAACATTGCTGCATTTGCCTGAGATCTAGAGTCCACATATGAGGGAGAACATATGATTTTTAGTCTTCTGAACCTGGCTAACCTCACTCAGGATGATGTTCATCAGTTCTATCCATTTACTTGTGAATGATAAGATTTCATTCTTCTTTATGGAGGAGTAAAATTCAGTTGTGTATAAATAACACATTTTCTTAACCCATTCGTCAGTAGTGGGGCATCTTGACTGCTTCCATAACCTGGTTATTGTGATTAGTGCTGCAATAAACATGGGTGTGCAGGTGTCTCTGGCTAGAGACGGTGAGCATTTGTTTAGCTTTTTCAAAGAACCATCTTCTTGTTTCATTGATTATTTTGCATGGGGTTTTTTTGTTTCTATTTTATTGATTTTGGCCCTTATTTTTATTATCGCTCCCCTTTCTGCTTGTTTGGGGCTTAGTTTTTCCTTGTTTTTAAAGGAGTTTGAGGTGCAGTATTAAGTTGTTTATTTGAGATCTTTCTGTGTTTTTAATATATGCATTTATGCCTCTAAACTTTCCTCTTTGGACTACCTCTGCTCTGTCTCATAGGTTCTGATAGATTATGTTTTCATTTTTATTAAGTTAAAGGATCTTTTTGATTTCTTTCCTATTTCTTCTATGACCAACTAATCATTGAACAATGTGTTGTTGAGTTCTAGTTTTATTGCATTGTGGTCAGACAGTGTATAGGGGATTGCTTCAGTTTTCTTATTTTTATTGAGACTTGCTTTGTGCCCTAAGATGTGGTCTGTTTTGGAGAAAGTTCTATGGTCTTCTGACAAGAATATTTATTTTGCTGTTGCAGGATGGTACATTCTGTAAATATCTGACTGGTCCATTAGATATTTGGTGTCATTCAATTCTAGAATTTTCTGATTTTTTGTCTTGATGACCTATCTGCTGGTGATAGAGGAGTATTAAAATCTCCAACTACCACTGTGTTAGGGGGTCTATCTATGATGTAAAGTTCATTACTGTATGTTTAATGAAGTTAAGTACAACAACATTGGGCCCATATAAATTGATAATTGTTATTTCTTCTTGATTTATTGCTCCTTTTATTAGTCTGAGGTGACCTTTTTTGTCTTTTCTGACTAATTTAGGTTTGAAGTCCACTTTATCTGACACATATTTTTTCAGAGGCCATTAGCTTGGTAAATATTCTTCCACCCTTTCATTCTAAGACAGTATTTGTTTCCATCAATAAAGTGGGTTTCTAATAAACAACAAATTGCTGGGTCTTCCTTTTTAATCCAGTTTGCCATATGGTATCTTTTTATGGGGGAATTGAGTACATTAACATTCAATGTTAATGTTGAGAGGTATGTGGTGATTCCTGACATTTAGTTGTTCTTGTTGTTTAAGGACTTCCATGCTACTGTCTGAGTATATTTCTGCTCTTGCCTTGAGGTATAATATTTCCCATCCTTTGGTGGTTATGTTTGCTTTCATCATCTGTGTATAGGATTCCTTTCAGAATCTTTTATAGTGGTGGTTTTGTGGTCATATATTGTTTTAGCTTCTGTTTATTTTGGAAGACTTTTATTCCTCCATCAATTTTGAATGATAGTTTTGCTGAGTAGAGCATCCTAGGTCTGAAATTGTTTTCTTTCAGTGCTCAAAATATATCACTTCATGCCTTTCTTGCTTTTAATGTTTCTGTTGAGAAATCTGCTGTTGTTTTGGTGGATTTACTTTTATAGTTATTTGATTTTTCTTTCTTACCCCTTTCAATACTCTTTCTTTGTTTTCTGTGCTAGTTGTATTAATCATAATATGCCATGGACAGTTTCTATTTAGGCCACATTTGTTTGGTACCCTGGAGGCTTCATATACCTTAATGTGCATCTCTTTCTTGAGATTAGGATATTTTCTGCTATTATTTTGTTGAATGTATTACATATACCTTTAGCTTACACCTCTTCTTTTTCTTCAATTCCCATGATTAGGTTTGGTCTTTTGATGGAATCACTGAGTTCTTGCTTATTCCTTTCACAGTTCTTGAGTGTTTTGTCTGAGGATTCTTCTATTTTTTTCTTTAATATCTATTTTGTCCTTGAGCCTTGAAATTGTGTCTTCTCCTTGTTCTAGTTTGCTGGAGTGGCTTTTAACTCTAATTTTTGTTGGACTTAAGGAAGTTCTTATTTGCAGAATTTTTGTTTGACTCTTTACTGTTCAGACTTTCTATGTCTTTGTTAAATTCACTTTCTTTCATATTTTATGCTTTCCTATTTATTTCACTTATCTCTCTTTTTTAATAACCTCCTTTCAGATTTTGTTATAATCCTCTTTGAGTTGGTTTAGTGTTTCTGTGTTTTTTTCTGAATTTTCTTTGTCCGTGTTCTTTTGGGATTCATTAATTTATTTTTGTATGTCCTCTTTAAGCTTTACTTTAAGGTCGTTAAACACTCTCATCACCATTCTTATGATGTCAGCAACTGATGTCTATAACTGTGAGTACTGGGGAGATGAAAGTTACTTGCAAAAGGGTGATACTTTGTAATTAAAATAATGCTGCTAGAATTGGAGCAAGGAAGGGTGGTGTGGAGGGGGGAGAAGAGATATGATGTGTGGTGACTTCAGGGTATAAGGCTATAAAGTGTGTTAAGTTGTAGTTCAGTCATTGTGGGGGAGAGTGCTCTTATAAGATACTGCAGAGGAATAGGGAGGATGGGGATAATGTGTAAAGTTGGTATAATAAACTATTCAGTGAGTAGTTAGTGTGGAGGAATGGGGATAGTGGGGGGATGCAAATGGGAGGAGAGGAAGGTAAGAGACGAAAGAGGACAAGAGAAGAAAATATTTAGTTTAGAATAAAATAAATAGAAAAGAGAGGGCTATGCAAATCAAAATTTGTACAGAATGGAAGAGGGAGATAGGTGACAAATAAAAATATATTAAAAATTAACATACATATATTGCCCAAATTTCTTTTTTGTTATTCAGAGAAGTGAGTTTCTTCTCAGTTCAATGAGTGCTCTGAGCTGTTTCTTCTGATTTCTAATCTAGATGCTAACCTTTTTGACAGGGTCTTTCTCTGTGTCTATGCCCCTTCTTAAGTATGATATGTTGGCTTGTCTGGCAATAGATGGTGACCCTCCTTATTGGAAAGCTTTCACCAGCTCCTTCCACCCACAGGACAAGCCAGGGAGCTAGAGTTGAGCTTTTTGCTTGACAGTTTTTCTCTGGAATTCTGTCAGTTTCAGCTCACTATCAGTTTATAAGAGGTGGTTGAATGTGTTGTTATATTCCCCAGACTGCAGCTTGGCCACATTGACCCCACACAGGCTGTCAGCTCATCAATCTGCTCCACCCCCACTAAGTGGAGGTGAAATTTTTCCTCTATTTATTTGTCCACCAGTTTTGTCCAGGAGGGATGCAATCTACCCATAAGCTGTCCTGTACTTTGTGGCTCACTCCAGAGCAGATGATGGGCAAATTTACTTGGTAGAGTGATGGTTTCACTTGGTGGTATTAGAGGCCAGTTCTGTGATGGCACAGGCAGATGGTAGGCAGATTCAGGGTCCATGAATTTTGGCAGGTCTAGCTGTCCTAGATGCTTGCAGAATTCATTCTGCAGTTCTCTGTGTTGCATTTTTGCTCTTCCAAGAGAGGACAAAAGAAGCAAAAAAAAAAAAGAAAAGAAAAATAAAAGGGAAAAATGACTTTCCAGCAGGCAAGCTGGCAGATGCCAGTCTGCAGAACATGGGCTTCTGGAATTGTTATGTGCTATAAAAAGCTAATTTAAGGGCCAGTCATTGTACATTATGTGCACCTATGTATTGTTAGTGTCTTAGTTGGCAAAGAAGCCAGATTACCTTATCTTTGCTACCACTAATATGAACTATTCATCTAGAATTGTCAGAGCTCAGGGTTTCTGGGTCTGTTGGCTATCCACCATCTTGGTCTCTCTCTTACTCTTTGCTTTTTATAAAGCACTTTTATAGAATCCTTACAACAGCTCTGAATTTGGTTTTAATTTTAAATTAATAAAATACCAAAACTGAAATGGTCCTGCATATTTATCTTGTCATTTCTTGACATTAAAGATTAAGAAAACAAGGTCTAGAGTTCAGTTAATCAACATTGTCCCAAAAGTATATAATGGAAGAAGCACTGACCAAGGTCCAGTTATGATGTGAGATCCAGGTACGCCACTCTTAAATTCTGTAAACTTCCTTGTGCAAAACATTTAGCTTCTTTGTGTCTCAGTTCTGTCTGTGGTATATGAAACATGGTACTTAATTTGCTTAGTTGCTTTATAAATTAAGAGAAATTATATTGTGGAGACATCTATATAGTATTTGGCACATAGAAGGCACAAAAGAAAGATAGTTCTATTTTTGAAGGACTCTTTACATTGCACACACAAATGTTTCTTCAGTAACATACTTACTAAGGCAAGGTTTGCAAATACATTTGGAAGTGAGAGCCATGTTCAATATTTTAAGGTTATTTTGTTTTTGAATTAGCCTACATTAAACAATATTTTAGGTTGATAATAAAACTGGATTTATCTTTTGTTACATGCCGTATATTTAAACATATGTTAAGAATAATTCTAATATTTTGACTTGTTTCCTTTTTCCTTCATTTTTTGCAGGAGTGTGTCCATGTTTTAAGATTGTAATATATAGAAAGAATTGCATAAGGATCTTTTCAACTTTCATATTATAAGAATTTCTGCATGACATAATATATTTTGAAAACAAAATTTTATGGCCAGCTACAATTTCTATGATGTGAACATTCCATTATCTATTTTAAGAATATCTTATTATTACAGACCTAATGTAATTGGGCTTAATGCAACTGTTAACACTGTTTTACATTTCTGCACAAGAAACTCTCTTCTGACTGCTCATACCCTCTTTTCTTCCAGATAAGTAAATTGTTTTGACTTTTAATCTAGGCAGATGGTAAGTAGCATGTTAAAAGCTAAGCATATTGAAACAATTGTAAATTTTAAGTCAGTAGGTAGGACTTGTTGACTTAAATTTTATCAGAATTCCTTCAGTACCCAATTACTTTATTACCAGCTAGCTTAACTTAGTTGTGTGGCACTTGAGCAGAATTGATTATGACATTTAATAGTGCTATAAAATTGATCAAACTCAGTTATTCATTTACATAATTCTCTCCTCTACAACCATGTACAATATTCAAAAACATGGACCACAGTTACATTCAATTTTGTATTATCATTTGGTATCTCTGATCTATGGATCCTAAATCCTAGGAATGAAAGGAATGGGACTAAATTTTGTTATCAGTCCAGAGATAAAGCTAGTTAAAAAATGAACAACATATCTAATTTAAGATCACAGATCTTTCTAAACTGATTTGTAATATCCACATTATAATACACTAATTCAATAATTGACATAGATTTTGTGTAGATCTTATCTATGTACCCTATCCTAGGTTTTTTATGGGAGAAAACATAAAGACAGAAACGATGCAATATTACAAAAGAAACAAAGTGGCAGAAACACTTGTCTGTGAAAAAAGTTCAAATTTTTAAGGATAAAGTGTGCTTTCTTGTTTTTTTACAACAAGGATAGATAGGTAGCTAGCAAATGAGCTTGTATACAAGATTGACTCTTATCAAGAGCAAACTGACCCTTCTAAATCTAAAAGGCAAAGTTCAACTTCTCTCTGGAGTATGTGAACCTCCATTCCTTATATAGTCCTGTTTTAGCCAGTATTTGTGCAGTAGAAAATGTAGAATTAAAGCAAAGATAATTATCACCCACTGAAACCTTTCTAGAGTGGTACTATTTGGGAAGGTGTGAGTATAATCACTGTACACATGAGCCTATCCCTTCCCATGTAGATTGACAGCAAAGCTAGTTGTATAGTTGTATTTGGGCCAACTAGTGTAGCACACATATAACCAAACTTCATTTCAGGTGTTATCATCCCTGATGTTGCCATACCAGGTTTCTGTTGACTTCTCTATAGTATGAAACTGTTCAGAGATGTATAGAGCCCATTCTTAGTTTTAGATTCCTCAATAGCACTTTTTCATATTCTGCCTCACAAATTAGTATTTGCACTCAACTCAAAGTTTCCATAAAAATAAAACAAACTATGTATAAGGAGAATTATTGTCAAAGGTTGAACTCTATGGAAGTAGAAGGGAGAACTATCTCTCCTATGTATTATTCTTGTCTTTCTAGTTAGATGTGACCTTCACAGGAGCAACATATCTATTCAGCTTTTCTTTCTGCTGTTTTCCCCATTTCTAAGCCAGGACAAAGCTATGTAATAGGTGTGTAAGTGAATCTATATTATTTAACAGAATTAGCATGCAAGCAAGACCATTACAAATTATTTTAGCTCTGTGACCTCATGTCAGAAAAAATTGTCAAGTTATAACTAGTATGTCTCCAGATTGATAGTGAACATCAAGACAATTTCTATTATTCTTGGGGTACAATTATTATTACAAGCATTTAAAAACATTCTTAATTCCAGTTCAGTTTCATGATTTCTCCTTGAATTACAGCTGTTCCATCTCTAACCTTATCTTCAAAGACACAATCATTATCATAAGTGAACATTACAACACAAAAGAAGACAATGCCTCTGAATTTTATCCTCTCATAAGCAAAATTAACTAGGAAATTAATCCTTAATATCCTCTTCTGTATAATCATGCACACCCATGCAAGAAGGCAAATCAGAACTCAAAGAGGTTAAGGGGTACTGCATCTCAGCATTACAGGGACATGACAAATAAGCATCTGACAACTCACCCAAATTAGAGCTCCAAATGACTTGGATATGAAGAGAGTGGCTGTATACACAGTCGAGGTCATCACCTAAAATGAACGAATCAAACTCATTTCCACAGCCAGGACTGGGGGGACCTTTTACAAAGGATATGCAGATGACAAAGAAAGGCGAAACTTTGGGAAGTAACTTAGAATAGTATTTGGGAATATTCTACTAGGATGATCTCCAAAAAGTGCCTGAAATATTATTTTTAGGGTGATTAGGATGGTTTGGGGAGTCTTTGAGTATTTATATATATATATATATATATATATATATAGTCTCACTGTATAGTCTAGACAGGCTTGGAACTCCTTCTGTATCATAGGTTCTCCTTGAACTCATGATCTTCAGGCCACAGCCTCCTAAGTGCTGGGGTTACAGGTGTATATCACTTTAACTGGCCTCTTCAGTCAAGAATTATCCTGACACTACTTACTACAAGTCCCATGATTGCAATATTTTACAAACTTCCCTTTGAGACTTGCAGAACCACAAGGAAGCTAGACTTTAGATATATATTTAGAGGCCTGATAAGTGTTTTAAAACAAATGAATTCTATGTCATATACAATGTTCTGGTATGAATATGAAGTACCCCCCAAACAGGCTACTACATTAAAGTCTTGCTACTCACTTTCTGGTGCTACTGAGAGATAATTGGATCATAAAGGGTCAAATTTCATCATTGTGTTAAAACACTTATGAGTTCATACTGAATGGACTATAAGGAGGTGGGAACTGGTTGGAGTAAGTATGTCATTGAAAGTATATATCTGAAGGGTGTAACTTGTCCCCAGCCTCTCTCTCTGTCTCTCTCTCTCTCTCTCTCTCTCTTTTTTTGCAATGTGATGAACAGCTATGATACATCATGCCCTCTCCATCATGATAGTCTACTGCTTCACCTCAGGCCCAAAGCTATGGAGCCATTTCAGCATGGACTTAAACCTCTGTGACTGTGAAGAAAAGTACCTCCTTCCTTCCTTGAAGTTGTTTCTCTTAGATATTTTGTTATAGTGACACAAAGACTAACACAGAAAATTGGAACTGTAAAATGAGGTATTTTCTATGACTAAATCTTTTCATGTGGTTCTGAACCTTTTGAAAATGGTTTGTGGAACCAATTTGGAAAAGTTTGGAGAGTGGATTAGAGAATCCCTAGAATACTGTAAGCAGAGTTCAAGATTATAATGGAAACTCAAAAAATCAGAATGCCAATAGAAATGTGAACAGTAAAGACTCTGTTCACTAGTTTTCAGATGTGAACAAGGACTCTTTTAGGAGTTGGGCTAGAGGCCACTCATATTACATAGAAGCAAAAATCTTATATATGTTTTGTTCATTCCTTTAAACTTTGTGGAAAATTGAGTCTAAAGGTGACAAACTAATTAATCCAGTTTAGGAAAATACATTAAAAAACAGCATTCATTCTGTGGCATGGAAATTGTTGCTTGCTTTTAGGTAGATTTATAATAAGAATTCAGGGCAAAGGGAAGAACAGAAGTATTTAAAACAAACATTCAGTATGGTCTGAAAAAGAGGATGTTTAAAGTTGAGGCCAAGGAAGGTTTGGTAGAGATTTGTATCATTAAAAAGAAGTCAAGTATTTTGCAGAGAGACAACAGATGCCCTGAGGGTATCTCAGAAATTAGCAAGTTGCCTTCTTCCACAGGCCTAAAGGTAGGAAAACATAAACCTTTCATATTAGAAGAGATCTCCCAGGTGTCGTGCTTTAATAAAGCTGTCTATAAAGTTATTTTCTTCTGATTCATTTCACTGTGTTCAGCTGTCCAGGCACTCAGGGGCAACAACAGCCATGGTCCCAGTGTGCTCAGCTACTACTCAAGAACCAATGGCAGACTTTGGTGTCATGCAAGTGCTGCTTGTTATATAGGCATGAAGATTGCAAGAGTTGGGAGACCTTTAATAAGATTTGAAAAGAATGACTAAGAGGCCAGGTGTTTGTGGCATGGTCTGAATCCCTGCAGGGAGCCCTTGAAAGAGCAATGTGTGGAGGGATATGAGTGAAGCCAAAGCTGCAGTGGAGATACCAGGATGTAATAGATGCCAGTAACATGAAATGTCTACCAGGAAAGCTGCAGACAGCAAGCAGAGCAAGGCCAAAAGAGAAGCAATTTGAGCTGTAGATATCAAGGTTAGAAGAGTCATGGATGCCTAGGCACACATCATGCCACTGTGTGACCCAAATACCAGGCATGAAGCCAAAGAATTTAATGCTTGCCCTACTGTGTTTAAGTCGTGCTTTGACCTCCTTCTCTCTTATTTTCTTCTTCCTCCTCTTTAGAATTGGAATATTTATGCTGTACAAACTTTCTTTTTGGTTTTCACAGGGATTTACTAAGAGTTTCTCTTGTGTCTCAAAGGGTGCTTTTGGACTTGAACATTTAAGGAATGCTGGAAATGTTGACACTTTGGGTACTCTTTGAGATGAACTAAATATACTTTGCATTGTTAGCTGGACATGAATCTTTGGCTACAAAAGAAAAATGTTATGGTTTAGCACTATGTGCTAAACTTAGTTGTCAGATGTTGGTGTTACTGGGAAGTGGTAGAAACTTTAGGAGGTGATGGCCTAGTTGGAAGAATTAGGTCACGGAGTACATGCCCTTGAAGAGTATACTTTATCCTCAAGCTCTTCTCTCTACTTCCTCGCCATTATAAGTTGAAAAGTTTTGCTCCACTACATGCTGTTCACATGATGGCCTACGTTGTCACAGAACTAAAAGCAATGGAACCAGCTTGTTATGAACTGAAACCTCTGAAACCATGAGCCAAAACAACTTTTTTTTCTTTAAGTTGATTTTCTCATGTATGTTGTCACAGTGATTCCAGCTGACTATCACATGTACCTACTGTGTGTCACTCTGAGAATGGGAGTGGTGGCATTGGATATGTGGAACTTAGTAGATGTTTCTCCAGGAGCGGAAAAAGCCTGAGGGTTTACTTGTCATTTCTATTATCCACAGTTTTTAGATGTGATTATAGATCACTTTCTAAGAGTTTAAATAAAAGTTCATTCCATTTTTAACTAGAAGATTCTGAAACTGAGCTAAGATATGTCTTATAACGTAAGCTTTTTTGATCTGTAGCCTGTAATATTGAACTGTTTCATCTGATGCTCCAAGCAATGAAGCAAAGGATCTGTCCACACATTTCCACCTAGGCACTAAATAAAATGCTCATAAAAGAGGAATAATCTTTTTATAACTTTTGTGTCAAAAGATCCTCAAATGCTGTGCCTCCCACCTAATGAATATATTTTGCAGTAGCTCTAGTTCCTGATTAGCTACTCTCTGTTTGAGGAACTTATGCACTGCCTCCTTGTTAAACATAGCTGAAATTAGTTTTCCAATAGCAGTCTTGTAAATATTTTCAAGGGTTTATCTCACTCTCCCAAGTCTTCTTTCTTTCACTCTGAGAATTACTGTCTTTAGATATTTGTTACTGCAGGCGTATTTATTCATTCACATATCCAAAGGTTTAGTAAGTACTATTATATAAGTAATATAAAAATAGGGTTGTATGAAGGGTGAATTCACTTTCTCACAACAGAACTAGTAACAATAGTTCATGAATAGAAGTGTAGAAAGTTAAACTTATCATTTTGATTGTTTTCTTCTATATGAGTCACAAAAGGCTGATAGTGGAGGTATAATTTTAACCCAGTTGGCAGTATCAGATACCAGTAGAAGAGATTATTGGGAATAACAAATCACATTGCTTGCTCAGTCCACATCTTATTTATTTACTATGTAGAAAGCATTTAGCTACTGTGAACATATATTTACCAGTTAACTACTCTGCAGAAATAATTGCAATATTCAATAATTTCAAACAACAGATATTTCTTATTTTTCATGAATCTACAAATTAGTGGGCAAACCTGATGATCAAGGACAAGATTAAGTAATGTAAACTGGATTGATTTATGTCTCTGAAGTTGCCTTGCAGGTCATATTGAACCTTATCTAGACTTAATAGTACTGCTCATAACTCACATAGTATTCTAATCTCTACCAGGCTAGTCTAGGATTTTTTTTAATGTTTTCTTTGATTTTGTGGTACTGGGGATTAAACTCAGGGCCTTCTGCATGTTAAGGAAGCAATCTACATTGAACTCTGTCTCCAATTTTTAGACTGTATTTTAAGATAGTGTTCAACAAAATTGTAAAGGTTGGCCTCAGACTCACTGTGTAGCCCAAGTGTTGAATTTGTGATCCCCTTGTATCAACCTCCTAACTAGCTAGTTTTATAGGCATGTACCACTAGGCTTGTCTTAGATATGTTTTTAGGTATAGACAGTTTCAAGAGAGAGAACACATTTGTGGAAATCCAATTGAAGACAAGACTCTGACCTGGCCTATTGTTATATCTGTTTCAGTTTGTTGACCAAATATAGTCACTATACAAAATGCAATTCAGAGAGTGGGAAATATCTGCCACCATTTGATGAAAGCCAGGGTAAAATATTCTACTAATGGCATAAATAAAGGGAATTCTAGAGAAGTATACTCTTTCCTGGCCATAAATATACCAAAATATTAGAAAAGTGTTTTTAAATACAAAAACTATACCTCACATGTCCCTCATTTTAATGAAGAGAAATATGACTATCTCATTTAGAATATTATTATAAACAATTCAGCTGTGTTCTTATTATATTTGTTACTATTCAGAATCTAGATGAAGAGCTGTTCTATGTCACAGATATAGAATAATGTTGCCAAAATATTGAAAAGCATTTGATTAAAATATTGCATATAATTTGAACAGAAATGGTTTCAACAAGTGTTTCCAGCACTTGTGTCCTTAGAGGAACATATGTAAACAATCATCCATATACTAAAATATCTTCATAAGTGTCAGGGAGTCAGGTAAGAGACTATTATCACTTGTCTAAGTGAGAGAAATGAGAAAAATACATTGAAGACAGTAGGAAAGATAGTTTCACATTACCTGAATCATGCATTCCTAAATGCATCCATTTCTATCCATCACAGTATGGAGACACAGTTGCAAGCTTGAAAAATAGTAAAGTGAGCACTTAAATTTATCCTAGCCCACAGAAACTGGCCAGCCCACATGGTCTCAAACTCTAGGCCCAACCTCATGAGTCTACATCTGTGAAGAAGAGAGAGAGAACAAAATATAACCTTCAGTCTTATCCCCAGTGGCCTAGTTCATCCAACCATGCTCCAGAATCTAAAGGTAGCATCAGATCCAAATAGTGCCACAGGTTAACAATCACATCTTTCACACCTGGCCTTTGGGGACATTTCAGATCCAAATAATAACTGCATTAATCAATAATACATAAAAATAAAAGGAATTCAAAGAGGTAAGGAAGAAGTCAAACTATCCATATTCGCAGGGAACATGATCTCAGTAAAAATCAATTGGTTCTGCAACTAAGAGAAAGGATTGACAAATGGAGCTACATGAAATCAAAAAACTTCTTCATAAAATAAGAAATGGTTTCTCAATTGAAGTTGCCACCCAGATAATGGGAGATAATCTTTGCCAGCTATACATCATACAAGGAACTGATAACCAGACTACACAGGGAACTCAAGAAACTAAACACCCAAAAACTCAATGACACATTGAAGAAATGGGCAAATGAACTGAATAGTGTCTTTTTCAGAGGAATACAGTATGGAGGCCCCTCAGAAAAATAAAAATAGATCTGCCAAAGGAATGTGAGTTAGGTTACAACAAAGGCACCTGCACAGCCATTTTTATTGCAGCACTTATTCACAATAGATATGCAATGGAAACAGCCAAGATGCCCCACTACTGACAAATGGATTAAGAAAATGTGGTATTTATACACAATGGAATTTTACTCAGCCACAGAAAAGCATGAAATATTGTCATTTGCAGGTCAATGGATGGAACAGGAGAATATCACCTTAAGTGAACTTAACCAGGCTCAGAATTCCAATAGCTGCATGTTCTCTCTCATATGTGGAATATAGACCTAATACAAATACAGCAATATTATGAAATACTGGTGGCACTAGGGAAGGTCACATACAGGACAGGTAGCATAAAAGAAGGAAACTAAGAAGTTGAATATGGTTGATATACTCTCTAAACAAGGATGAATATAGAAATCTTATATTGGCTGAAACCACTGCAAGAAATGTACTAAGGTATAATTAAGAAAATTAGAGGAGATAAACCAATTGGTGTTTTAATACATATACACATGGAAATATCACAAGGAAATTCCCTGTTTAGCTACCTTTATCTAAAGCAAGCACAAATATCATTTTTTTCTTTTTTTCTTCTACAAAATTGGAGATCAACAAGGCAGAACAGATCCTGCCTGGGAGTGGGGGTGGGAGTGGGGTGTTGGTTCCAGTGGGAAAGGGAAGGTGGCAGGGAAAAGTGTTAGGAGGGTGAGTACAGTGAAAAAAATGTGTACACATATATGCAAATGTAATCATGATACCTGTTGAAATTGTTTTAAGAATCAGGGGAGGGGGTGATAAAGGAGAACAGTGAAGGGGGTTAATTCAAGTGTGATGTATTTGATACATTGCAAGAACCTTTGTAAATGCCACAATGTTCTCCCAACCTGTGCAACAGTAAAGGAAAAAATAAAACAAAGAAAAAAAGGAAAGATGGAATTTAAAAACATGAAAAGATAAATAAGATTGGCAAACCCCAGGGAAATCTGACTAAAATGAGGAAGGACAAGATTCAAATTAATAAAATTAGAAATGAAAAGTTCTGAGATCACAAGAAATGACTGAGAAATCCAGGGAATCATTAGGGACTGCTTTGAAAACGTATATTCAAATAAATTGGGCAAACTAGAAGAAGTGGACAAATTTCTATGACCATATGACCATCAAGTGTCAACTCAAAGTGGATTAAAGAATTTAATATAAGACCCAAAACTTTAAATCCAGTGCAGACAAGAGCAGGGAATGTTGAAACTCATAGGCACAGGAAATAACTTCTTAAATGGAATTCAAATTATTCAGCAACTAAGAGAAATGACTGACAAATAAGATTACATGTTAAGACTTGTTTTCAAAATTAACATATGATTTATCATTAAAAAATGTTCTGTATGGGCTTAAAAAGAATGTTTGTGCTTGTGTTGTTGGGTGAAATGTTCTCTATATGCCCATTTCTTCAAAAGTTCATTCCAAGTCCAACATTTACTGCTTGGTTTCACAAAGAGAAGTTTTACTGGGTAAAGTATTCCTTTTTGGCAGCTTTACTTTTTCTTTCATTCCATTCAATGTGTCACTCTACTGGGTTCTTGTCTGCAAATGTTTTGTTTTGTCAATATATCTTCTTATTGCCTTAAGGATGATTTATTCCTTCTATATAATGATCATTTCTTTCTCTTGTGTTTCAAAACTTATCTCTGTGTCTTGAATTTTTGATGGTTTGGATTTTAATATGTTTTCTTGGATCTTTAAGTTGAAACCTATTGTGAATTTTTGGGTTTCCTGTATATATATACATATCCCCAGATTTGGTAAAATTTCAACCATTCTTTCTATTTTTTGAATTTTATTTTATCATTTTTATGTTTATTACATGTGTACACACTATCTGGGCCATGTCCCCACCCCCACTTCTGGTGAGAACCTGTTTTTCCCTCTTGTTCTCCAACTTTGTTGAGGAGAAAACATAAAAGATAACAAGAAAACATAGTGTTTTTTCTAGTTTGAGATACAGAGAGATTTCTAGCATTGTTTCCGTGCACTTGTGTGTTACAATCCACATTGGTTCGTCTCTACCAGACCTTTTCACTACTTTCTAGTCCACTTCCCATAGTGGCCTCTGCCAATTTAAGATTACTCTATTCGTTCCTATACAGTGAGCTCATCAACCACATTCAAGCTTTAGGCTTCCTTCCCTTTCCCAGTTCCTCCTGTGTGCCGTCTCCCCTTAGTGTATGACCCGTGTTCAATCATATTTCTCATTTAGTGACTTTCTCTTTCTCTATTTTTATCTCTATTAAAATGCAATAGTAAACTTGAGTTTACACTATAAATTCTACAAACTTTCTTCATTCCATTTTTTTCATTTGAGTCTATGTGCTCAATATCTTCTCTTTGAGTTCACAAATTGTTTTGTTTGCTTGATCAAATCTGCAGTTGATATTCTTTTTGTACTCATTTCATTCATTGTTCTCCAGCTCCAGGATTTATGTTAGCTCTATGTTTATGATTTTATTTTCTCTGTTAAATTTCTCATTTATAAAATTTTACATGATTTCATTATACTGTCCCACCACTGTTCTAATAATTGTTGAACTTCATTATAGTTATTAGTTTTAATTCTTTTTTAGGCAATTTATAGATATTAATTTCTTTGCATTCAATTAAGGGAATTTATTTGGGGTTTTTTGGTGGTATCATGTTTTTTGGTTTCCCATGTGTTTTAGCACTTTTTGGTGATGTGTGTGTATTGATGGAACAGCCACCTCTTACATCCCTTATAGACATTTATAGACTGGATTTGATGGGGAAAGACTAATGATTAATACAAGGTCATCGTCTGGGTAGTGCATAGTGAATCTGGCTCTGGGGAGGGTAAAATTGCATAGTCTCAATTGAGCTTTGTCATGTGAGATTAGCATTGGCAGATATTTAAGGTATTCTCAATGGCCAAGATTGTGGGTATATATGGTAGCAGGGAATGCTACTGTGCTCTTCAGTGACAACATTTGTTAGAGTTCTGTGACATGGTTTTCTCACAAAAGAAAGTCATCAACAAGTGAATCCATCTTGTTGGCTTCTCTAGTATGAAGGTGCTTATGGTGGCAGTAGTGACAGTGTCTTATGCCAACACCAGATGATCAACTATGGCACTAGAGTTTGAAGCACAGTGATGCAGGAGAGAACCAAAGAACTGAAGTCCAGGCTTATCACGGTATTGATACTTGGAGAGAAGGAAATCCTGTGCCATGTTATTTGTGGTAGGTGAGGCATATGTGCTTGTTGAAGGTATTGGGTCCTGGTGTCTGGAGCACAGGTATGCACAGAGGTATAATAGCTCTGAGGCTCACAGTGTATACTACTCTGTGCCACTGGTGGTGCTAAGTTTAATGAATAGTCTGATACAGCATGGAGTCAGTCAGAAGCACAGGCAATAGAAAACCTACAGCAGCTTGGGGTCTGGTAAGTTAGCTGTCTGAAACAGTGGATTAGATTCAAGGATATAGAAACTCATGGGGTAGGTGATGCCCTGGGGATCTGTGATGAAGGCATATGCCAAGCAACTGAGGCTCTAAGGCTCAGAGGAAGGCTAATTCATACTTGAGGGAGGTCTGGCATTTGAGGCACAAGTACAAAATGTATGACTACAAAGTGGTCTCTGAAGTACAGGCAAGAATGGAATCTGTGTCTGGAGTCTGGGTTCACATAGATCAACTTCAAGTCCAGAAGTTTAGAAGGGTGAAAGTTCTGATACTACAATGTCACAACAGCCCCTTTAGTGGGTAGGAATACAGATGCAAATTCCTCTTCTAAAGGTGTCAGTGGGAAGGATGATTGTTGATTACCTAAGTCTTATGAGAGACCACAAAAGACTATGGGCACTCTGCTTTTGGGCTGATAATAATTGCATAGACATCTCATTGTCCCTATCATCTCCAGATATCTCAGGTATGCCAATTTACTCAGCAAAATTTTCTGTACAGTTATTGTCTACTTTTTGTTTGTTTTTTTTCTCTTTTTTTCTTTATTGTTGTGCTGGGTGGGGGTCTACTATGGCATTTACAAAAGTTCTTACAGTGTATTAAATATATAATACTTGAATTTATCCCCTCCACCATTTTCTCTTGTTCTCCCCCATTCCGTGAATAGTTTCAACAGGTATCATTTTTGCATTTGCATACATGTGTGCACAGTATTCACCCTCCACCACTATGTTCTTGTAGGTTCTTAAGTGTACTTTTTAGCACTGTAAAGGCTATTTTTGTTCATGGGAAACTTCAGTAGTTGAATTTTGTCACAGAAAGAATATTTCTATCTCCTCATCCACAGTCTTGCTGATATTACTAAGAGATATATAGCTTTAAACAGAATCAAAGACCATGTTTTCAAAACCAATACTGAAATATATGTTATATTGTCACTTTAAAAATTAAAATGTTAGAAATTTGGTGTTATATTCAATGAGTACCTAAAACCAATAGTGATTCCACTTGCAACCCTCATTGGAAGATGACGAGTAATAATACAGTTACATATTTCATTCCAATTTTTCCTATACTTTTAGGTAAGGACAGGTTTTCTTTTGGGCAAATAGTATTGCTTTGTCTTCTGTATGACTTTTACATATATTGTACCACACCAGACAATTTGTTCTACCTCTACTCACATTTATTTACCATTCATACTACTGAAATATAAATGTATATGTGTGTGTGTGTGTGTGTGTGTGTGTGTGTAAGTTTTACAATCATACAATGAATGATTCAGATAAGTGGAATTTTTAGTCCTCAGAGAGGTAAAATGTCTATTTAACAATAATAAGAATTTGTGATTTGAAGTTTCTTCAATAGTGTTGGAGAGTGTTGAAGACACTCTCCAACAGCATATGACAACAATTTTTCATCAATATTTTACCAAAGTTGGATAAGACTTGTCAATTATTGCATTGTGAAAAATAATATTTTACATGTAAACCTCTGATTACTATTATGGATGAAAATCTTCATTTAAGTTTTTGACTTATTTTATGTTTTTGTGAAATTACAGCTTGTATCCTTCGTCCATATTTTCTTTTGTTATTTGACTTCTACAATTATTTTGTAGAAGTTTATGCTGCAGTCCGGCTGCAGCAGGGGCTCTGATTCTAGTCCTGGGTGCTCAAGTGTCAAATGATGACAGGAACTCAAGGTTGTGCTGGACAGCAATAGCACAGTTTATTTTCTGAAGAGTGTATTTAAGCAGTTCAGAAAAGCAGGAAGGAGTACGTTGGTAGTCCCCAGGTTTCCCTTGACCTCTGTACTAGGATTGGTTGCCACATTGCTATGGCTATGAGCCCAAGTGCAGAACATTATGTTCTCAGAACTGGGTTTTTCTGGTCCCACACAGAGAGAGAACAGGGGAGTTCAGCAACTATCCTTTTGGACTGTTGCGATCTCTCTTGGGGCTGTTGCAGAAAAGCTACAGTGACTCTGTTCTTTTCCAAGAGGCTTTGGGGTCCTGAGGGTTACCCACATCTGCCCCTTTTTTATTTTTTATGAAAAAGGCACTTAGAAATTTTTATTTTTTGTAGCAGTTAGTTTCTTGACTGATTAGTCTTTTTAACCATGTAATACTAAGTAGACCCAAAAGCATGAGTCCACGTATGCCTATTAGTCCTTTAAGACCAAAAATAAACCAATTACTAAGATTAAGTTTGTCTAGCTGAAGTCTCTTCATGGGTCCCATCAACAGCTCTGACTGGCAGCCATCTTGGTTGTTATTCATGTTCTGGAAAGACATGTTGATGAAACTATGTTGAAGAGTGGTTTCAATAAGTGGTACATCCTGTTGTGCTTCTGGAGTTAGTTTTCTTAATGAGTTTAATTGTGAGTTCTCTTTGAAAAGTTCAAATACAGGTTTTAAATAGTCCAAGGGGATATTAAGAAAAGGCAGAATCCAATTAATGTTTCCTAATAGTTTCTGTAATTCGTTTAATGTCATAACCTCTTTTATGTCTAATTTTAGTTTAGGAGGTTTGACTATATTATAAACTATAGTGTGTCCCAAATATCTGAATGGTAGGCAGAGCTATGTTTTGTCAGGAACTATACTTAAACCTTCCTTGGCTAGGCATCTTTCTAAGTCTCTGAGGGTGTGTTGTAATAGTGTAAATGAGGAATGAGTAATTAAAAGATCATCCATATAATGAAAACATTTCATTTGTGGCCACTTTTTATAGAAGGGTATAAGAGTGGCATGGACATAGGCCTGATATATGGTGGGACTGTTTTTCATGCCTTGTGGCAATATTTTCCACTGAAATCATTCAGCTGGTTTTTAATTATTAATGGACAGCATTGTAAAGGCAAATTTTTCCTTATCATTTTCATGTAATGGGGTAGTAAAAAAGCAATCTTTTAAATCTATAGTTGTAATTGCAAATCCTGCAGGAATCATGGTAGGAGAGGAAGGCCAAGTTGTAAAGCTCCCATGGTTTGCATAGCTTTATTAATGGCCCTAAAGTCATGTATTAATCTACATTTTCCTTTAGCTTTTTTTTTCTATTACAAAAATAGGACTATTCCATGAATTATTGGAAGGCTCTATATGTCCAGCTTTTATTTGTTTATTTGTTGTTGTACCAAAGTATGAGCCTGTTGCAAGTTTTGTCCTGAAAGTGGCCACTGATCAACCCATATAGGCTCATTGAATAACCATTTACGTGGTATAGCTGTGGGCCAGGACTTCGTGTCAGTGGCCCCTAGGAGGGGAGGTGGTTACAAGAATAACCAAGGCCAGAGCAATAGGAAGAACATTGGGAAAGGGCCTCCTCCCTCCTCCCAAGGTCTTATGATTGTCTTATCTTGTTGAGCTTGGGAAAGGGCCTCCCCCAAAGGCCTTGTGACAGTCCTATTTTGTTGAGCCTGGGAAAGAGCCTCCTTGCAAGGTTGAGCTTTGTGCGTGGTAAGAGTCATGAGCAATTGTTGCATTATGTCACTCCTCCATAAGCACAACTGTAGTCCTGTTATTATGAAAAATTGAAAAGACCCTGAATTGCCTTCTTCATCCTCCCATTGGAGTACCTGTGCACTAACCTTGGCTAATTGTGGTCCCCCTACTCCTTGTACTGTGGTTCCTCTTTTTGTTCCCCAATGTTTAGGCCACAATAATTGAGGGATAACACTCTGATCTGCTCCTGTATCTAGAAGACCCCCAAAAGCTATTCCTCTAATATAGATAGTAGCTAAGGGCCTTTGATCTAAAATGGGTTGAGTCCAATATATTTGAGGAGAGATCTCATATGGTAAAAGCAAAAATATTGCAATCTTGGCATCCTTCACTAATTCTAACCATTGTCTAGAGCTAGAAACATAGACTATTGTTGGAGACATGGATTACAACATAGTATAATAAGGATGCACAGTTAGTCTTGAAGAAGATACTTTTTAGTCCCCATGATAATTCCTGTTAATTCTTTTACAGAGTTATAGAAATGACATGTTACAAGGACTGGTGCATTACCCAGAGAGATGGTTAATGCCTCTAAGACCAGGAGATTAAATCTTGAACTCCGGAATTTTTCCCATTGGATACAGGAAATTGCTCCTTCTTGGAGTGGGCCTGGAGGTTGTCCCCTGTCCCATTTAAAGGTCTCCCATCAGCATGATATTTGGATTTACAGTCTTTATCTTAATGATAGCCTTTATTACATCGTGGGCACATTTTAAAAGGTTTTCCTCCTGGTGGGACATCCTTTGGGCCCCACTAACCTTTGCCCTCAGGGCAGTCCCTTTTCCAATGGCCTTTTTGTCCACATTCAAAGCATGTAGCATGGGAAAGAGTAGGGCTCCCTTTTGTTAGGGTGGCTGCAAGAGTGGTGGCCATATAGGTTTGGGTGTCAATATCCTGGGAAGCAGGATATTGTAGTAGAAAGATCTCCATCCTTTACTGGTCTGATAGCTTGTTTACATTCTTTAGTGGCCCCCTCATATGCAATCTGATGGACCAAGAACCTTTGTGCATCTGCATGTTGAATTTTGTAGCTGATAGCATGTTTTACGTGTGCCAAGAATTCAGACCATGGCTCATTGGCCTTTTGTTTTAGTTGCAAGAAACTTTCAGTTGATTCTCTAATGGAGTCAGGGAGGCTACTCCAAGCTCTCTTGGCACAAAGTCTTACATGATCAAAATATTGGGGTGAGCCTTGCATCTGTTGAAGGGCATCAGCAAATGGGCCAACCCCCTCCAGTTGGTCCTCAGTTAAAGGCACCCCTGTATCCCTATTTCTTTGCGCCTATTCATCACATTCATCATAATATTTTACCTTCAAACTAGGAAATCCCCAGGGCTAAGACAAGCTCAGGCTAACTGCTTGTAGTCCCATGGTGTACAAATTTCTTGACTCAGATTTTCCAATAGAGTAAGAATGTAGGGACCATTAACCCCATTCTCCTTGACTGAACCTCTAAATTTCAAGGTACCTCAAGAAAAATGGGCTCATGCTGTCATTGTCTTTGAGGCCCCAGGATGACTGGAAGGGCTAGAGGGTTCTCTGAAAATGAAAGAGCCAAAGGCGAAGGAGAAGGGTCATTATTCCCATCCTCCAATAAGAGTTGCCTAAAAGTTGTTTCTAGGGAAACTTCTTCATTTTCCTTTGTCCATTTTGTTCTTGCCTTAGGTGTGGCACCAGTCTGAGGATCAACCTGAAATGTGGCCAATAATGGGTAAAGGCCAGCATAAGGTGGTGCAGAATCCTCCATAGAGGAAAACTTAAACTTTGCAGGTTTTTGTGGAGGAGGCTTTTCCTCCTCCTGATTGTGCTTCTTATTGTCCTCCTGAAGACTTGATTCAGAAGCCTCTTTAGAAAGATCAACTAGAGGTCACAAGCAGTAATGAATAGAGGAACACATGCCAAAAAAATGAATAGGAATATTTTCCCCTCTGTGGTGAGCTCTTTTTACATTTTCTCCTATCTGCTTCCAGCTATCAGAATCTAAAGTTCTATGCTCAGGAAAGCAAGGATTAAACTGAATAACTGTCTCTATAAAATCTTCAATTTGTCCTTGGGTGTAAGATATACCCTTATTTTTTAGCAAAGAGTGCAGCAGCTGTAAGAAATACTTATGTTCTGAACTCAGTGAGTTCCCTATTCTGTCTCCCAACTTACAGTTTGTGACACCTTGGGTTGGGGCTCCACAGTGAGCCTTTCCCTCCTTGAATTATACTGCCAAAACATTCAGAGTGGATCTGAGTCATGGCACCACTTGCTGCAGTCCAGCTGCAGCAGGGGCTCCAACTCTGGTCTTGGGTGCTCGAGCAGTGAACAATGACATGAACTCGGGGTTGTGCTGGGCAGCAATGGCACAGTTTATTTTCTGAAAAGTGTATTTAAGCAGTGCAGAAAAGCAGGAAAGAGTATGTGGTAGTTCTCAGGTTTCCCTTGACCTCTGTAGTAGGATTGGCTGCCATGTTGCTATGGCTACAAGCCCAAGTGCAGAACATCATGTTCTCAGAATTGGGTTTTCTGGGTCCCACACAGAGAGAGAACACAGGAATCCAGCAACTATCCTTTTGGACTGTTGCAATCTCTCTTAGGGCTGTCGCATAAAAGCTACAGTGACTCCATTCTTTTCCAAGAGGCTTTGAGGGTCCTGAGGGTTACCTACAAATTTATATTTATACAAATATAAATTCTGTATACTTATTATTTGCATGGCTATGGTTCTTGATAAAAGAAAGACATCAAACACCATGCTCCTGAGATGCCTCATTGCCTTCCCAAGGATTTAGCCAAGTCAGAGCAACATTGGAAGATGGCTAGAACTCCAATGTCAGGATAAGTATTATCTGAAGGAACACTGACTTCTTACATATACCCTGGGAACTAGGCAAACTTTACCTATTAGAGGAGAACCTGCTGTTTTGCACATACTCAAAAGGAGGCTGCTCCTTGAAATGTTGGTCATATTGTAGAATAAATTATGCTAATGGTGTTAATATTAATTCGGTTTAGTCCATACCCTCTCTCCATGATGACTGAGTGCACAGTGCTATGGTAAAGACAAGAGTGAAACTCATCCAGTCATTTGCCACTGGTATCTCCCCATCAGTAATTTACAATATATTTTGTGCTGCACACTGCCTCTAGTTATTCTCCTTAGGATCTCAACATTCCAATATACTGCACTAGAATAACTTGTAGGTGGACATACAGCATGTTATTTGGTTAAAGATATTTTCTCACAGTCTGAGGTTCAAATTTTAAATGTTTCTAATGTCTCAATATCTATTATATATACTTTTTTGTATCTTACATAAGAAGTGTTTTTACTATAGTTTGTGAACATTGTGTTTGTCAGTTTTAACATCACTGTGACCAGACAAATGGAAGGAAAAAACCTGTGAGTAAAGATTTGTTTTTGCTCCTGGTTTCAAAGTGACATTGTGGTAGAACATTTCAAATAATAGTGGACAGGAAGAAGAATGGGGGAGTAAGAGGAAGGGCCCAGAGTAAGATATAGCCCCCAAATATATGCCATTAGTGATATATTTTCTTCAACTAGTCCCTACCTTCCACAGTTCCAAAACCTCACAATAATATTTGAAGGTTTTTTTTTTAATCAATCAATGGACTAAACCATTCATTAGGTTAGAGTCATCATGATCAAAGCCTCTCTGGAAATGTCCTCACAGAAACACCCAGAAATGGTCTTTGCTAATCTTGTAGGTGCTTCTCAATTCAATCAAGATTAACCACGAGATTCTCCTACATTGTGTTTTAATTTTTAAAAGTAAATTCTTTTGAAATTTTTAACCAATATTAAAAAAAACTGAAGCTTGTACATATTAATGAAGTACCATATCAGTTTTGAAACATGTACAATGTTTAAATCAGGTTTAACACATTGATTCCTGGAAACACTTATCATTTTTTTGTAGTGTAAAACTTTTAAATCCTTCTGGATTGGTGAAATGTACATTTCAAAAATGTTGTGCATATTCACCATACTGTGCAAATGTGTACTAAAGCCTCATGTTCCTATCTAGTTGTAACTTAGATTGAAGTTTCTCCACTTGCTTTACTACTAAAGTTCCCATTTTCTATACTCTTAACTTCTCTGTGATAAGCTTTCCTAGATTTCATCCATAAATGAAATCGTGTGGTGTTTGTTCTTTTTGTGCCTGAGTTATTTCATAAAACATAATGCTCTTCAGAATTATATGTCAAAAATGTCACAGTTTTATTTTTAGTGACTAATATTTGATTGTGTGTAAGTATCCATTCATCAGTTGATGTACACTTAGGTTGTTATCATGTTTTGAATACAGTGAATGCTGGGTACATACTGATTTCACTTCTTTGGGCTATATACCCAATAGTAAGATTGCTGATACTTGTGGTAACTATTTTAATTTTTTTGATGGTACTGAGGCTTGAACTAAGGACCTAACACTTGTTAGGCAGGTTCTATACCAGTTGAGCCATAACCCTAACTCTTTTCTTGTAGTTATTTTTCAGATATACTCTGGCTTTTACCCACAGCCAGCCTCAGATGATGATTCTCCTACTTATTTCTCTATTCCTCCCATGTAGGTGTGGTCACAGGTGTATGCGACCACACCTTGTTTATTGATTGAGATATGGTCTCACCAAATTTTTTCTGGACTGGCCTTGAGCCACAAATCTCCCAATATCAACCTCCCAAGTAGCTGGGTTTACAAGCATGCACTCCCTTGTCTAGCCCCTATTTTTAATTTTGTAAGGAATTTCCAGATTGTTTTACATACTGACTGTACTATTTTACATTTCTAACAGCAATGTTCAGGTGTTTTCTTTACTCTAGACTCTTGCCAACACTTCTTATCTTTAGTATTTTGATATTAGACATTAAAACTGTGAAGTGATACATCACTGTGGTTTTGACTTGCACTTTCCTGATAATTATAAACAGTGAGTGATTTTTGTGTACCAATTGGGAATTTGTAGGTCTTCTTTTGAGAAATATTAATTTCAATATGTTAACAGTTTTTAATTGGGTCATTTGATTTTTACAGTTGAGCTATTAGAATTGTCATATATCTCAAATATCAATTTAAAAGATGTATAGATTGAAGGCATATTGTATCTAATAGGGTCGCTCAGGTTCTGTTGCATGTTTCCATTGCTATAGAGAAGCTTTTAATTTTTATGTAATCTCATTAATCAAATTTGCTTTTATTTCCATTGTTTGTAAGATGATGTACAAAAATTTCTTGTATATTCCAATTTATAGGGATTTTTCCTACATTTTCTTCTTTCATTGCCATAGTTCCAGGTCATTTAAATATTTAATCCATTTTGAGATGATCTTTGTAGCTGCTGAGAGATACTGGGCTAGCTTTTTTCTCCTCCATGTGGATGCCAAGTACTTCTTGCAACATGTATTTAAAACACTGTCCTTTCTCCAATGCACATTTTTTCATACCTTTGTTAAAAATCTCTTGGCAATAGATGTGTGTTTAGTTACAGGATCTCTATGCTGTTTCATTGGTCTACTTCCCTATTTCTATGCCTATATTATGCTGCCATGATTACCACAATTTTCTAGTATGTTTTGAAATGAGGTACTCTTATGCTTCCTGCTTTATTGGTGTTACTCAATATTTCTTTGGAAATTTGGTGCATATTTGAGGTTCAGTATGATTTTAGAATTGTTTTTATGTCATTTTAGAATGCCATGTATTTCAATAAAGTTTGCATTAAATTTGTAAACTGCTTTGAGTAGTGTCAATGTTTTGGCAATGTTGATTCTTCAAATACTTGAGCATGAAACATTATTCCACTTTTTGTGTCCTCATCAATTTTTTCATACATGTTTCAGAATTTTCATTGTAGAAATATTTTCCTTCTTTGATATTAACAAAAGCAATCTTCATGTTCAATGCAATCCCCATCAAAATTCTAATAACATTCATGACAAAGACTGAAAAATCATTCCTGAAGTTCATTGGAAGCACAAAAGACTCAAACAACCAAGGCAATACTGAGCAAAAAAAGCAATGCTGGAGGGATCATAATACTCAACTTTAAACTATACTACAGAGCCATAGCAATAAAAACAGCATAGTACTGGCACAAAACCAGATATGAGGACAGAATTAAAGACCCAGATATGAATCCAGGCATCTATGGCCACTTGATTTTTGACAAAAAATGCTCAAAACATAAGATGAAGGAAACACAGCCTGTTCAAAAAATGTTGCTGGGAAAATTAGATATCTGCATGCAGAAAACTGAAACTAGATCCCTGTCTTTCACCTTATACAAGTATCAACTAAAAGTTGTTTAAGGACTTAGTATAAGACCTGAAATTTTGAAGCTAAGGCAGGAAAGAGTAGGGCATACACTAGAATTAATAGACACAGTCAATGACTTAAGTAGAACTCAAAAGACTCAGCATCTAAGAAAAAGGATTGACATATGGGCTACATGAAATTAAAAAGCTTATGCACAATGAAAGAAATGATCTCTAATTGATGAAGCTACCCATAGGATGGGAGAAAATCTTTTCCACCTGTACATCTGTACATCTGAGAAGGGATTAATAAACAGAATATACTGGAAGCTCAAAAAACTAAATTACCCAAAATATCAATGACCCAATGAAGAAATGGACAAATGAACTGAAAAGAGCTTTTTGAAAGGAAGAAGTTCAAATGGCCAAAAAACACACAAAAAATGATCACCATCCCTGGCTGTTGAGGAAATGCAGATCAAAACTACATTAAGATTCTACCTCACTCCTGGTAGAATGGCTATTATCAAGAACACAAACAACAAATGCTGGTGAGGATGTGAGGAAAAGGGAAACCTCATAAACTGCTGGTGGAAATGTAAATTAGTACAACACCTATGGAAAACAGTATGGAGGCCCCTTGAAAAATTAAAAATAGAATTGCCATATGATCTAGCAATACCATTCTTATGTATATACCCAAAGGAATGTAAGTCAAGTTACAAAAGGCACCTGTACACCCATGTTTATTGCAGCAATATGCAGAATTTCTAGGCTGTGGAAACAGCCAAGACTCACCACTACTGATGAATGGATTAAGAAAATATGGCATTTATACAACAATGAAATTTTATTAAACCACAAAGAAGAATGAAATTTTGTGATTTGCAGGTAAATGGGTGGTACTGACGAATAACACCTTAAGTGAAGTTAGCCATGTTCAAAAGGCCAAAAGCTGCATGTGTGGGACATATACCTAATACTAATACAGCATATTATGAAAAACAGGTCACACTAAGAGGAGGTCACATACAATAGAGGGAGAGTAAAAGTAAGAAGCTAAGAAGGTGAATATGGTTGATGTACTTTCTATAGAAGAATGAGTATAGAATTTTCAAACTTGTTGAAATCATCATGAGAAGGGGACTAAGGTAAAACAAAGAAAAAGAGAAGATGAACCAATTTGAATTATAATATATTTACAAATATATTTATTGAAATGTGGTAAGGAAATCTCTGGATAGCTATCAAAAAAATGACACAAACATATTTCACAAAATGATACAACAGGAGGGAAGAACAGTTCCTCTCTGTGGTTGGTACCAGTGGGAGGGGGGGGATGTGGGAAAATGGTATAGGAAGGTAAATATGGCATAAACATTGTGTACACATGTATGTAAATGGAAAAATGAGACCTGTTGAAACTTTCCAGTAATGGGGGAAGGGGACTAGTGGGGAATATTGGTGGTGGGTGTGAATTCAACTATGATATGTTTCATACATTGTAAGAACTTTTTTAAGTGTCACAATGTACTCCCAGCACAACAGTAAACAATAAATATAAATAAGTAAATAAATAAAAAGCAAAAATATGATACTATGTCAAGGTGTTATTTTATTAAAGCAAACATCATTTTGATATTGACTTATATTATAGTTTCAGCTGGTTTATCATGCCTGTTGACAGGTCTTCAACACACATTTGCTAGTAAACATATAACTATAAGTTTCTCAGGCTTGGAGTTTCTATAGATAAGCAAATGAATGCACAAATGCCATATGTATTTAGACGTATGTGTAGTGAAATGTGAAAGACTTTGGAAAACTGAAAAGTCTGTTTTGTAATGTGAAAAGTCTCCAAATAATTGAATTTTCATATGCTAATTGCTTTGTTATTTTTCTAAATAGGGTCTGCTTGAAGTAGCATGGAATACAAATGGAAAAATCAGCCTGAAAAAATTAAATGTTTCTTCGATTTGTTTTCTAAGTTTTATCATTGGTCTAGTATTATAGAGAATTTACATTTGCTTTGAGATTTTGTCTCGAATTTGAAGCAGATTTACAATGAGTTAATTAAAAAGGAATATCCTTTTCATAATTATTGCCTATCCTTCCCCAAACTCAGCCTCCCACAATGTTAACCAAACTGTAGAAGACCAAAAGCCTTTCACTACTGAATTTCTTGTGCTAATTGGGCATGGAATACTTGCTTGTTGTGTAAATGGCTTACATATGTAATCTCCAATTCAGTAGGTTTAAATTAAAAAACATGTACACAAATATAAGGAAATGGTTTTCTGCAATGTAGACCACATTTCTTACTTTTAAAAAATGATATATTTCCATGCATTAAAAATAAACATGTCCTACATGATTGTTTGGGAGAGAGGTGCAAAGGTGGGGGTATTTTTATTTTAGGAAAAATCACCTTGATTTGTTCATATAGTCAAATCATATAACAATATTTGCTGTGACAGAGTTTTTCAAAACTGAAGAAATATCTTGAGAAGAAAATTCAGAATGGGAAGTTGGAAGTAAGTAGCGTCTTTAAAAAAACATGTCAAAGAAACTGGGCTGTGACACATGCTCTATGTTAAGTTAATATGGACTCTATTAGTGTTATTTCAGGTATGTTTAAGTCATGATATCATATGTTTACCTTATAAATCAGTAACAGTATAATTTAACACAAGCTAGAATGTGCATTTCTTTTCACTTTGTTGTTAGAAGTAACGAATAGTTTAAAGAAAGTAAACTCAGAACTAAATAATTATATTCCTAGGACTACATACTGTGGAAAAGAAACAGTAAGGATTTATGATAACATATTTTTCCAACCTATTGATCCACACTGGCTATGTTTATAAGAAATTAATGGTTTGTTAAAAATAGTCTCCATTTCTAACATGGATTGTTATCTTTCCTAGCATCTGCAAATTCTGTTGTTCATTATAAGAAATGGTAAACTTTTCTAAAATTCGGTTTTAAGACTAAAAGTAGAAGTCACTCTTCTTTTAGAATTGTATAAACCATCTTGCATCTTTTTTAATTCAAAAAATTCAACTATTTTGGAATGAAAGGACTTTCTGGAAATCCATATTAAAATAGTCAACATATTCAAAATTATTATGTCTATAGTCAGTAATAACAATTCAGGCTAAATATCACCAAGCAGTCATTTATATGCTGGGAAGGTAGTATTATTAGTTTTATCATAGTGACCCAGAGGGTGTCTAGTCCATCTTAAGTCACCACTAATCCCCGCAAAGGAAAGAAACAGTAAATGAAAAATGAACAGATTGCCATTCCTAAATAATTACAGTTGTTTAAGTTGATTTGATTCACTTGTTTCAGTTATAGGTACAGTTTTTGGTTCTGGACTGATGTGTTCATTTTGGAGAAAACCAACATATAAAAGACTTGTTTGGATTTTGTGGCCTCCTTTCAGTTTAACTACATTAGAACTAGTTTGTTTTTTAATTCTCAGAGGTAAACAAAGGAGAGGTAGCTCTCTTTTGGAAATGAGACTAGTGTATTTCAGAAGTCCTGAAACTATAAACAAATGTTTCCTAGCTATGCAGTATTGAACATGATACCACAATTCTGCTACAGTTGTGATCTTTAATTGTAATAATTGTCAGGATTAAAAATCTCATTATAAATATATAATTAAATACATAGGAATTATTAAACCAAAAACCAACCAAACTTTTTTGTTATTCTGATTTGTTTTAATAACTATTGCATTTAAAAAATAAATTAAATACTGAAAGAGAGGAAGTTTGACCAATCCCTGTTGGATTACAATTATACAGCCCAACCATTATTTTAGGAGATAAAGTACAGATGCTGTGTAATAAATGGAGCTGGAAATTCACCTGGGTAATCAACTTTGTGACCTCAAAGCTGCTTCACAGCTTATAGCAGTATTCATTTAGGTGAGAACCACACCTGGTAATAATGATGAAAACGTGCTGAAATGTTTAAGACGCAATCAGGTTGACATTCGCAGCAGCAACTGTACAACATAGCCTGGGATTGACAATAAAAGAAGAATTGCTGAAATTGAGTTCCCAGTGTGAAAGACGATATATATGGTATGCTATTGATTATGATTTTCTCTAATGCCTGAAATCTCTACAGTAATTCACCTGAAGAACCTAACAGCCCTGTAGTTGCTTGAAAGAGCAACTGATACAGAGGAAAGCTTTATCTCTGTGGATATGGACTATAAAGATAATTGTATTTATTAACTTCTATATCATGCTTGTGTTTGGTAATATGGCTAAATGGTCCCTTCTCTGCTACACATTTTTGGATCCTTAATATTTTTCCAATAGTTTTTATAAGGTAACATTTGTAAGAAATAAAAGAAAGATGTTCCATTATTTAAAAGATGCATGCTATGTCCTCTACTTCAATTAAGCTTAATATATGGTACTTACACAACAAGCATGCATTCTCATTGTATTTTTCCAGATGTATCATCATCATTTAGTTTTCCCTGTGGGTTCTGAATTTTGTAGTTAAAAGCATAGATCTCCAGGCAAATATAAGACCAATTTTCTTGGTTTCTAAATAGAATGCTGTATAGGATACTATATTGCTTATGTAAAACACATAGGGAAGGCCTTCTGAGCTCAATACCACTGTTCTTATTACCGCACCCGATCTCTTAAAGGAACTGAGGAGTGTGTTCAGTCAAAGATTACTACATGGGTTATAAATGGACCACTAGTTTTCACAAAGAATATAATAGCTAATAATGTAAAATTCATACTTTAATATTTTTCACAATTCACCCTCCTTCCTATTACTCATGTAATTCCATCCACCTAGAATAATGTCCTCTTTTTCCTTATGTAGATCCTGCCTTTCACTCTAGAGAGTTTCAAATGAATTACCCCTTAAATTCTTCTGAATTTTTCTGTTTTAAAATCCTCCCTGTTTTAGAGAAATTGTTGTCTATATAATATGCTAGTTGTAATTTCTTACCACAAATATATTGTTTGCCTAGCCTACTAATTTAAATCCTGTGTTATGTCTCTTCCCCATTAGACTACACATTCTTTTTTTCAAAGGGATTTAATATTTATTTATAAGACTTAGTAAAAGGACATTAAAATCTATGGAACTCTTACTAGGCTTTATGGTCAAAATTTTGCATTCATTTCCTCAGCTTCATATTAAAATATTTACCTTTGTGCATATACTTCATATACTTGATAAATCATTGAATGTAAGATATCTATATTATTATGGGGTGGTGTTTAGAACTTTAAATTTAAAACCTTGATTACTTGGTCAGATAATTTGTGCTTATTTATAAATATATTATGTTGCCTAATACATGTAATGAAATTAGCAGATTAACAAACATTGTCCTCTAGGCTTAAGAAATACTAGTTGCTTATTTAAAAAAAACTGTTTCTGAGCAAGTGCAAGGTTTCTGGACTATAACTTTAAGCACTGATTTTTACTTTAGAGGCTCATGGGTTTATGATATAAGAAAGAAATTCTCAAATATATAATATATTTTAGTAGCTACTTGACAGGTGTAAGGAAGCACCGATTCTGAGAGTCATCTTTTATATACTTGTATATTAGTTTCTCACAAAACTACACATATGCATGCCAAAAATAGTAATTATAATTCTCAAGTGTGATTTTATTGCATTGAAAATGGTCACTTTCAAAATGTTTGTCAGATTTCTAGACACTCCTGCAGTATTGTTTCAACACACTACACTTCCCAATATCACTGAGCACAGAGAACCAGAGGAGATAAATAGAAAATTCTTTAAGAAGTGTAGAGATGAATAAATTGCTTAACAAAATTATAAAGTTTAAAACAATTAGAAAGTTGTCAGGCTATTAGGTTCTGAAAATAGTTTTCACTCTCATCCCACTCACCAAAATATCACGATAAAATATAGGGACCGTAAAACTGGTCTACATGTAAGATGTGTATGTATGTGTGTGTGTGTGTGTGTGTGTGTGTGTGTGTGTGTATGTATGAAGGAGAGACAGAGATAGAAATAAACAAAGAGAAATGTAGAAAGAATCCTTCCATACATTTCACTTTACTATGTAATGATCTGGCTTTCACCTATGGGGACAAATGACACTTGAGTATTTCTGGTCACTTGGCAGTTCAAAGAAAAGAAAATACAGAAACTGGAATGTCAAAAGTCTGCTCTTGCCTTCACGTATGTGTTTCCAAACAAAAACAGGGCTTTCTTTCTAAATAGAGGAATTTGGTAAGTTTCATGTGTGCCTGTTTCAGGGTTGTGTTTAGATTGGATCCAAATGCTTCACTGACAGATGTGGGGCACATCCAAATAGTTGCTTCTGGATAAAGTTATTTACACTGAAGTTTGACCCACAAGGGCAACAGAACAGCTAAGTACTCTGGGTAATACTAACAGACAGCTTTACTTTGCTCCAGATCATTTAAATTAAAAAAACTTTTCTGATAACTTCAAAATTCCTTTTCCCAGAATGTATGCTAGTTTCCATGAAAATAAGAATTTGAAACCTATAACCTTTATATTAAAATATCAGGAAACAGAACATCAACATTTGGTGTCTGTCTCAAAGGCCTTCAAAAACTCTTGGCACTTACCATTATCTATTATAGTTTTAAGTCAGCAAGGTCACAAAATGTGAAGGAAGCAAAATCACTATTGCACCTTAAGGTCAGCTTTTAAGAGTTTTGAAGTTAGACTACAGGAGGGAAGAATTGTAATCAGTCAGCCAAATGCGTGCTCACCAAGAAAGGATATGCTTTTATATCATACATTTTAATGTATATGTTTATTAACACTTCCTTATATACTGTGGTCCAGAAAGTGTCCAGATTGTTAAGAACATTTTCTCAGTCACTTTTGGTTTGATTTACTAACAAATTAGAGTTAACAATAACTTTCGATTTACAATAGTTTAACACAAATTTCAAAAATGTATGGTAACTGATGGGAGAGAACCTAATATTTTAGCCTTTGATATAATGTGGGATTTTAGAAGAAAGCTTCATTAAGCATGGCACATTAAAAGAAAATACCATTGAGGCCTGTGTCTCAATATAATAAGATGTCATCCAATCTCCAACTCAACAATTTAAAGGGGAAAGATTTCTTTAAAATAAAATTCATTATAAGTTTCCTAGTGCATGAAAAGAATTTTTTTCTTGCAGTTGAACTACAACACAAACTTTTCTTTCTCTTTGTCCTCTTCCTCTTTTTTATAGTAATATTATTTTCCTTATTATTCAAGTGGGAAAATGACAGCCTTGAACTTTGAAGGACAGATCTCCCCAATACACACAGATTATTGCAAATGAGCCTTTCTACCATTACTCTGAATAAATGCTTCTTTTTATGTCATATATTTGATTCAAATTCTTTGAAAAAAATAAGTGTATTTTAGCAGTTGTCAATAACTATAATGAGTACCTCCTCACTGAACACAAACCTGTAATTTGTTAGTAGAAGATATGCTAATATTATAATTTTCCTCTACCTGTGGCAGCAATAACCTTTGAATTACAGCTGTGCCATTGACCTGGATTGTTGCTCATTTTACCAAGAAAATTATTATTTATGGGCTCCAAGGAACTTAATACTAATATGATGTTCAATCTAAGATAAATAAGGGGATGTTTATTAAATGAGGTAATTTGATTTTAACTTTTTTTATTTGAGGGTTTGAGTGAGAAGAAAGCTTATTTTGTATCTGAAACAAGAGAAAGGAAAAAGGAAGAATATTTTCATATAGCTTGTAGGAGAAGAATGACTTAATTCCATGTCCAGAGCCCTTTCTCCTATACTGCATTTGTCTGACAAGTATGCCTGGAGAATGACTAAAGAGTGAACACATTGGTCCTTGCTTGAAAGAATAAAATACAGCACTGATTTTCTATTCACACAATGTCAAGAAAGAATTCTCAGCTAAAACAGTCGTACAGAAAAATTTGAATCAACAAAGTCCATTTCTTTTATTTCAGGAAGAATTACCAATCTGTATCTATATGAAAAATTTTAAGTCTGTCTTTTTAAAAGGGAATCACATAATACAAGTTCTACTGACCACCACTTGAAATATTCCTGAGAATACTGCTAAAGCTAATCTTTATATGAAATTTGAGATTATTTTTGCCTTTTTTAAGAGAAGTTGAAATAGGTAAAAATTTATATTTAAACACTGTACAGGAGAAGTACCAAAAAAAAGTTATAATTTTCTAGCATTTCCCTCTGAAGATCCCGTTTCTTCCATTGCCATGAAAAGTAGTAGATTCCACAAAGGTAGAATAAATTCATTTAATTTCTAGTTGCAAATGTTATGGCCCTTCACCATATAAAAATCAGAACCAAGTAGTAAATCTACAAAGAGAGACAATTTCTCCCACTTAGAATAAAAGAGATTTCTGAGCCTTTTCTCCTCAAAGTTACTGTTACTATTATAAGGGGGACAGTTCAGAATTTTAGATATCAAAATACTAAAATTTAGCCTACTAGTGTATATCCTTGTACTTGATATTATTTGAAATTCCACATTTTCTACAATATATTAATGAGGGGAGCAAAAGTTATTTTTAAAATATTCATTTTCTTTCCTTATATGTACACTTATTGAACCTTTAACATGCACTGATCTGATTCAAAATTTTGAGAACACTGAGATAAATACTAATAGAAATGAAAATCATTATTCTTCTACTTATTCATCCTAAAATATTTCTTGATACTTTGATACACATGTTAGGTGCTATGTCAAATGCAAAGTTGAAGACAGCATACTCTCTGATCTTAAGGATCCCAAAACATTACTAAATTGTTTTACAAATATCTGTAATGTTGTGTGTGGTATTGTGGCAGATAAGTACAATGTTATAAAAATGGACTTTAAATATTACATGAAAAAGTTTGGATTTTATCTTATAGGAGAAGAGATGGAAAATTTTTAAATGAGAAATGTGATCAAAATAGTGCCTTAGAAAGATATAACTTCTAGCCTTCTTTGTAGCACTGAATTAAAACAGAAAGGAGTCTAGAAGAAAACAGTACAGTTAGGAAGCGATTGCAATATGAGACAGTAGAATTACAATGGTGCTGTCAGTGTGCAAACACAGAAAGGAAAATCAATTTCAGTGTGTCCTGCTGTGGGTTGAGAGTGGAGCAGCAAAGGAGGGTGTGTTTGGTGGCTGCAGAGGGAACTGAAACTGAAGGGGTTTCTGAAGTTGTTAACCTTGAAAGACTGGGGAAATGTTCTGATAACAGCAATAGGATAATCCAGTGCCTTCATAAATGTGTAGGGGTAGTGAAGAGTTTCAGTTTTAGCAGCCAAGTTTATGAGAGACGGAAAACAAATTCCAGAAATTGTCCAATGTGTCAATGCATTTTAACAAAAGCAATGAGGCTAAGGAATTATAAACATTGGGTCATATTCTGAGTCCTATCACTAGCCACTTCTCTGTGCCTTCCTTTTCTTTGTCAATAGACTAAGTGTAACCATACTTCTCTCACAGGGATATTCACTGTGAGGTGGGCCAAGTGATTAGGCATTCTCAGAAGCAAATATACATAGAAATCTTAGCTTCATTATGTTCTGTTCAATAATAACCGACTCACAGGGAAACAACGGCAACGGCTGAAACATCTTAGAAGCAGTGCCTGAAGGAAACAGAATAAGACTCTTTTGTGAGAAAAAAAAAACCCTCTGGCCTTTTGAGGAGAGAGAGAAGAGTAAAATCAAAAGGACTCCTTAGTGCTCTCTTGGTAATCTTGAGGTCTGAAATAGTTAATGCATGTCTCTAAGCACCTTTTTTTTCTTTTCATTCCTTAGGGTGGTTAGACCTATAGAATATGGGTGAAATCATATTCAGGGATACCTGAAGCACTGGATAGAATTGAAAAGGGCAAAATCTAATTAGTTCATCTTTGAAAATGGACTTCTATGAGGTCTGCTTGGATTTCCTCCCATAATATAATTGTATTTACATTGTTCTCTTTTGAGAATCCCATTTAAAAAAATTTTCTTAAATTGGTATAAAGAAAACTGTATTAGTTTTTAAACTACTATTTAAATTTTAGGTTAAATTTCAAATAAACTCAATCCTGTGGAAAGGGAAAAAATAATTTTTGAACAAAGACCAAAATGAGACACTAGGGTTGGGGATTTTTTTCCCCACATTCTTTTTACTACAAGTTTATATTCAGCTGCTAATTTTCAAGAAGTAGAAACAGGCTGACAAAATTACAAACTTGATAAAGAGAAAAAACATGTCTACTGTTTTATCCAAAAGGTGCTACTTTAAAATTTTTATTTTTAAAATAGTTTCCTTGATTAAACTCACATTCCATCTTTCAAACAAGATCACCAAGAATCACATCAAATCATTCAGCATCATTGCAGTTTACTAAAACACAGAGAAATCCTAAAAGAAAATGTGATTTCTAAATAAGTGTTGTGAAGTCAAAGTGACTGAGAAATCCAGATGAGCACTGTGCTCTGATCTGCTTGTTTCTCATGGAGCAGAGAAGGACACTGGAGGATGACAACTTACATTTTCATGACCGATTTTAGCAGATCACAACCCAATTTAAAACTCAAAATAAATTCACCACATAAATAAAAGAAAACTGAAGCTTATTCACTTTAAAAACCAAAAGGTTTGTGGATATTTTAAATTGAAATGCAAGACAACCTGATGAAGCAAGATCAGAAACATATCAGAAACTTCTCAATTGAAAGCATTAAAATTAATGTTAAAAAACATAATTTGCACAAAAGATTAAAAAGGCGAAAATACACTAATTGAGTTTTTGAAAATGTTAAATACATGTAAAGAATGGAGCTAGAAGTCACTCAATAACAATAATAAGGTCTCTTTAGATGTTTCCCTGCTTTAGTTTTGTTTTTATCAGGTTTAGAAATAAACAAACTCATAAAATCTTTTGTATAATAATACAATAAATGAAAAATATGAAGATTGAAAGCAGCTTTGTTAGAACATTTTAATTTGACCTTTTGGACTGGATTTTAAGAATGAAAAGTCAATCAGGCCATTGGTGCAGTTACTGAGACTCATTATCCAATCTAAACAAAAACAACTCCAGATTTAAGGGAAATTAAATTCAATCATACTATCAGGGATGAGAGTGATTGTGCTGTCTACTACCAAAAAATGCCTGATTCTATTTCTTTGATAAAATGTCACACATGCATTTCAAAATAAACAGCTTTTTTTCCTTCATAGGGAACTGATCACAATGAGCTCTGATTTCAGAGCTACCTAGCTGAGCAGCCAAGGTGGCAGTCTCAGGGACTCACCAAGTTAGATTTGCACAGAGTCACACTATGCTGGAGATATTTGTAAATAACTACCATGGTTCTAGCTCTTCTATTTAGAAGCTTTTTAAAAATCATTTCCTTCATCTGTCCTCTCATTTAGCAAACCCACAAAATAGAACAAGTATTTTTAAAAATGTCCAAAGTTCCTGATGTTTTTAGAAGATCCCCTCTTTCCCTATGTCAGATTCTGATTATGTTGCTGAAGCTAACCTTGGTCTCAAAATCTTCTTGCCTCTGGTTTCAAAGTAGCTGAGATTTAAATAGAAAAAAAGTTAATTGTTAGTGGTAATTAAATATGATAAAGAGTATTTTATAAAATGATACAATTCTTGTGCAAGGAGAAGGATGATTCCACATTCCTACACCAAAGCAGACTTATTTTAGGAACACTTTACTTAGGCAAAGGAAACATGGTCTCAAATAGTTTCCCAGGACTCCCCGGTATTCAAAATTATGAGCATTTGCTTGCATAGAAACATGACCATGCACACATTCATGCATTCTTGTGCATGTGCAGTGGGGTGTGTTGAGAAAAATAATCCAGTTTTAACTGAGAGTCAGGCAACTTTTGGGCAATAGCAAGAACCAAGCATTGCCCAAGAGACACTAACTTTATATACAGATTATTTCTTGATTTACCAACAGTGTATCAATCAAGTGCCAGGCTCCAAACAGGAGATACTCTCCCTAGAACCCTATTTCTCTTACTTTAGAAGATTATAGAATGTACAAATGAGAGACACAGTGGACCCTTAAGACAGGGATAGATAATGAAATTAATAATTCCTTTTTAAGGAGTCCTTCCTCCCACTTAACTATTTCCTACAGTCTTCTTTCATGTTCCACGGTCCATGATTTTCTCTTTTCCACTTGCCGTACTATTTCTATTAAATGATTTTCTAAACATAAGGAGTTATGGCTTATTAGGTAGCATTCTTTTAAGAAAATAATATAAAAGTAGATGCAATTAAGCTATAAAATGATAAGATGTTGGTTGTTATTTGTATCCCCCACCCAAATCTGTTTCACAGGCTTAGCTTGGTTGATCTTTATCCTATTTAACACAATCTCTCTTAACTAGTATAGACTGCTACACTTGTTGATTAAAAAAAGTACCTCAACAAATTCTTAATAACTTGAGGCAACTTGATCACAAACTAAAACAACCAATGTATAAGCCTCATCATCTTAATTGTAGTTTACAGAGTAACACTCATATCACTACCCACTTGTATAAATGAGCCTATGGGCATCATTTTCCCTAAAAACATCATGCAATTTACACAAGTACACAAGTAGCATTCTTAATGGTCAGTGCCCCTGGCTTTCTATTTGTCATGGTCATGTTATGATGCACCTAATTCCTGACATTGTGTCCATACTTCTAGCCAATAGTTTCACCAAAGCAAAATTGTTCCTAATTTTAATTCCCGAACTCTTCTCTAGCATTCTTGGTTGAAAATTTTCTAATTTCTTCTATCTTTGCTTATTAAGTAGCTGAAAAGTATAATCAGGAATGGGCTAAAGGATGCATTTATTTTTAAAACAAAATTTCTAGTATGTTCAGCACCATTCTTCCAAATCTTTCCCAGAAACTTTGAAAGAACTGAGAAAATATAATCTCAGATCAACTTGTAGAGATTTTGTTCTTTCTATGTGTTCATCTATCTGTCCTCTCATTTAGCAAACCCACAAAATAGAACAAGTATTTTTAAAAATGTCCAAAGTTCCTGATGTTTTTAGAAGATCCCCTCTTTCCCTATGTCAGATTCTGATTATGTTGCTATTTGCTTTCCTTCATTTATCTAGCCTGGAGATTTAAATAAAAATATCAAAGACACTTTATGTGATCTTTTTAAAGTTTGAATTCTGACCTTGTAAAAGGGAAGAGTCAGATCACATATTAACATCCAAAAAGGTGCCTGATTAAATCACTCATTGCCATTATGAAAATTTCTATCACATGCAGAAGAAATGGGAAATAGAAAGGAAGAAGACATATGTGTAAGCATTACACTCTAGAAGAATTTTTGTATATATCAGAATTTTATTTGATTGAAGATGTTTGTCACAAAACATATCAAATCATATAATAAAATATCAGTGCTTAGAACTGGAGGGAATGGTAAAGAAATAATGAAAACAATGACAAATGGTATTAAATCCAATAAATAAACAATTTAACTGTCATCAAAATGGATTACATGTTTAGGGAATATGATTTCATCCAAATAAAGGAGGCTTGGCTTGGACTTGACTGTCTGCATGTAGTCATTCTCTCCTTTGGCACAGAAGGGGTAGTCAACCCAAATTACCCTTCCTATACAGCTCTCTCCTTGTCCCCTGCTTTTTGTTTTCCTATTCATTTCTTATACAAAGCCTAGCCTATAGAAGGAGTGGCTTTGGGGCACCCGGAGGCATCTCACAACAATGGCTTTGAGTCTTCCGTTTAACTCTTCAACTGATTAATATTCTGTGTAGCCAGAAGCCAGCCTGACTCAGGGCCTTGGCTTAAAGAGCAGATGGATTATGGACACTGCTCCTCAATTGATTCATTATTTAGGCCATTAATTTTCTTCTCACCAAAAACATCTGGCATCTGATGCTTGGGGATAAACTGATATTAGCTGCAAGCAAGTTTAATAACAGGTTCATCATCTGTGATTGCAGGTTAAAACCACAGACAAGTTCAGAGAGTATGTATTTCAAAGGAAAGGATACTGTATAGTTGATTTAGAGACATTCTCAGAAAAATGATTCATTTCATTTTTCTCTTTTTTCAAAAGAATTATATTCACCTTTTGGCATTATGGCATTATTAATCATTTTATATGTGAACCATAGTGTGATACAAATGTGAGATTAATTTGTAAAGTATAATTCCTGTCTTAAATTCCTTCTGAGACCAGATGGTAAGAAGATAGACAAATAAAATCATTTCAGATTACAAGATTGCTAATAAAACTTGAATAGTTCTTATTTTTATATCCTGTGGTATTCCACATTTATTGGTTAGATCATTCTACTTTTAGGTACCACTAACTCACATTTGATCACTAGGCTGCTCCTTATCAAATTGCTAAAGGATCCTACTGCAACTATGTCAGCTCCTTCCTTACATTCCTCTGATTTTAAAACATCTGCTCTGAGGCTGAAAAATCTAAAAATAGTGTCACAATAGCTTTAGCCTACCAAAACACTATACTGGAGAAAGGTTCTACTATTAGTTATATGTAACATTAGTATAAATGAGTTTTGTCCCTTATATGGGATTTGCCTTTAAAGGTTACTATTTCATTGTGAAATGAAAGGCCTTTGGTGAAGGAATTTAAGGTGTTATTAAATGCATGAAAACATTTGCACAAATACATGAATGTGTAATATATAGCACACATGTATTCACACATGTTTTTCTGTCATTGTATTCTTCCTGTCACCCCTGAAAACATACTTGCACTCATGGCTGGCTGTTCTGCCTCTATGCCTAGCTATCCATATTGGCTATAGGCAGGTGTTTGGCACCAATCTATAAGAAGGCAAATGCCCAGGTTGGTTGCCAAAAACAAACAGTTGTGAGGGTAGGTCTATCATGACATTCACAACAGGCGTCTGGCTTGAACCATTTCTGTGGGCCATAGCTTCAACATGTTTTCTCCTACTACTCCTCTGTCCTTCCCATGCTTGCTGAATATTAGCCCAAAGGTGAATTTGCCAAGATAGGTGAATGAGCCCGCACTGATTAGCTTCAGGTTTGTAAACCAGTTTGCCCTCCAACTTCTAATTCTTGAAAAGCTGTGAGTCAATGACAAGAGCCATTAACTTGGGTAGTAAAGTCTTCATAGAAATGACTGCTTATTTTAGAGTCTAAAATCCAAACCACATAGAAAATTTATTTATATTTGGTCTAAACCAATTTATCTATTTCTTCAATTTGAACAGTGGTAAAGAGGATCCTGCCTCCCTCTTCTTTTCAAAGTTCGTTTCCTTTTCAATATTTAATGGATTTTTTTATTCTTTGTAGGATTAAATACCCATTATGTGCAACCCTTTAGAATGCACAGTGCAAGGGAAAGATGAGAGCTACTCTTATCCTTTATGGCAAAACCCCGACATAAGACATGGGGCCTTTTAATGACTGGGTCAGTCATGGTCATTTTGGTTGGTTTTGGCAGTTTGACTAATTCCTTCTTCACCAGTACTTCAGTCTATGCCCTACAACTCAGAAAAACATCCCTACCACCTACCATGACTTATAGAATATTTCCATAAAGGATAAATTACTTTAGAATTTTGGGGAAAATTGTTCCTAGATTTAGAAATTTCACAAACCATTCCACCCTCAGCAAAATATTTTTGTATTAACACAGGGCTGCTAACTTCATTCTGCCAAGTAATCAAATATTTAATGCCATCTACTTATACTGTGATTTCATCCAAAAGAGGGTATTTTAACAATAAATAATGTAGACTGTGCATAATCTCTGGAAAAAGTATATTTGGTGTTATATTATTAGTCATTTCATTGTCCTTATTTGTGTACCCTAACATTTTTCTGATAGCTTAAGAAACTGATAGCTAATTTTAGTTACTTTTCTAAGGCAACACTCTCATTTTGAAGTCAAACTTGAGCTAGAACCTGAGCCCCTTTACAGCCAGCTCTATCTTCTTTCAATGCTCACAGATGATTTCACTATTATGAGAAAACTCAATTCCCAAGTACTAAAAGACTTAGCAGATGTTCTCATTCTAAATTCATGCAAGTTTAAGACAGGGAGTGAGTATGATTTTCCCATGGACACATAGACCCTAAGGGAACTCAAATGTATTCCTGAAGTTTGTCTTACTTTTGGAGGAAAAATGAATTATTTTATTCAAAATACAAAGAAGCAGTGATATGTTACTTTGATTTGAAATGAAACCTTAATTCATTACTTTGCTGGTTTCCATGTCAGGAACATAGAATTTCTTGGTATATAATTGAAGCACTGTGAAAATTATCAACTTTTAAACTCAGTAAATGAAAGGTTTGTAGTAATAATATTATGTAGACTGATGCATTTCCTTAAAACTTCAGGCTCCTCATTAACAGATCTTTATTAGAGTCCCTAATTGGCGTCTGATTTCCCCAAATATCTAAAACAAATTGGAGTTTGACTACAAGTAAGAAAATGATGATGGTCCTAGCATTTTCACTATAGTTGTAAAATTGTCCACAATATATTTATATTTATCAGACAATTATATTTATCAGATAATAAAGCAATTATCATTAGTTGAGTATCACCTGTGTGAAGGATGCTTATAATCCTGTGTGATAAATGTTTATAATTAATTACAAGGGAGACAGATATATGTATCCTTTCAGTGCATGTGAATAATTGGCATAAATATTGTTGTTATCCTCAGTGCATTATTCTTTATTTTCTAATTTTGGGCTAATAGACCTGTACACATGGCTTGTACAAGTGTGCACACATATATACACACATTCATGATGTTACTAAGATATATTCATTTAAAAAGAGTACATTTACCTTTAGAATGCAGGAAACAGAGTGACAGTACTTAAGACTCAGTAGATTTTGCATTTTGAAAGCTTAACTCTGAAAAGATGTAGATAATTATAATTACCTATTTGAAACTACAAACACGAACATATTTCCTGAGAGTAGGGTATTATGTCCAATTCCTCTCATGTTAGAAAAGGGTGCTAAAAGATTTTAGCATAGGGATGATATAGAATCATACTTCTTGACTAAAACCTGGTCAAATATATTAATATGTCCTTAGAGACTGTTTCAGAAATATAACTGATTATTTTTCACAAAACAACCAAATACATAGTACTTTTGAAGACAGCTCAATATTTAACTTCTTTTTCTTAAGTAATGGGGCTAGATATTTTTTATAGAGGCAATAATTCTGTACATTTTTTAGCTTTATCTTGAGCATGAACTTCAGTTTCAGTAATATTTTTCTACAGTGCTAATCTCAGCAGCAGTGATGTAGAAGAAAATTGGATTAGAAAACTGTTGTTAGTTTTTACTACATTTCTAAGATTCACCTAGTTTTTGGTCTTTGGCAAGCCACTCTATTTCCCTTTATCTATACACTGTGATGATAATATTATCTAACCCACAGATTTATTGTAAGAATATGAAGAAAGATGTTAAGTCTTAATTGTTTGTTTGCACATGAAAGCTCTCAATTTTTATAACAATCATTCTATTTTTTAAAAGCAAGTATAAACTAAGTAAAACAATCATTTAGACCATTCTGGCTAAATGGTAAAGTTCATACCTTTATAAAACACCTTTCTCATTTAGGTAAGAATTTTAACAGCAATTTAATTAAGACTTTCAGAAATGCTTGCAATGCTTTGCAAGACTACAGAAAGTCTCACAACATTGACTCATGTATCCCAGTTTAATAGCTTCTTCTGTTTCTCATTGCTACCTTCTTTTACTAAACTTTGACAATATAAATATTTCTCAATAGCACGCAGACAGAAAACACACTTGCCAATAAAAACAAATAAAATAAAAGACAAGATGAAATTTTTGTGAATTTTTAATGAAATTTTTCCTCTCTGCCTTTCTGCTTAAATTGCATTGGCCTCTGTATTAAATATGTAGGGACTAGATGTTATGTGTAGGTGTCATTAATCCTGCTACCTGAGATTCCAGCCAATCAATGAAGTTCTATCCTTCATCAAACAAGTCTACAGTTCTGTCATGGTTTCAAACACACAGACACACTTTTTTTTCTCTTTTTTTCCTATACTTTTAAATTCTGAAAGCAGCTTAAAAGACATAGGTTAAATTTCAGAAGCCATAAGAAGACGTTAAGTAAGCAGAAAGGGAATTTGCATTTGGAATCCACTCATCTAAAAATTGAGTTTATTACTCAGTCTCCCAGCTGTTAACAAGCTCATATCAGATAAAGGGAAACAAATTAAATTTTGGAACTAGAAGTCCACATTCTCTCATAATAGGCTAAAGATCAGATTTTCAGTTGTTTCTTTAGCAGCAACATACACTACTTGACTTTTTGTTTTAGTAATAACTAGCTTCATTTTCCCCAGACATAATTACTGAGAAAGATTCTGCAGAAAATAGAAAGCTTTAACAAAGTTTCTATCAAATCAAAGAGCAATAAACAAACAAAACCAATTGAAAAGTTAGAGCCATAGAATGTGTCTTGTCTCTCACAGTTTTCTTATGTGTTTCTGCACTAGTACAGTACTTATGTATAAACCAATTGATCAGTAGGGAGCAGTTACCTTGATTATAAAATGAAACAACTTTACTAATGTAGTCTGAAAGCCTTGTTAGCTCATATTCCAGACAGGTAGTTCAGAATGGGCTCCAACACAAATACTTAGAAAGGTTGCTGCTGCATGATTGTGATGTGGAGACTTAAAACAGATGACACCCTACTGATTTTCGAACCCTGTTTTTATTCCTGAATTTTATTTATTTATTTGAAATCTCTGTCTTTGCCCTTGGGGTGGAGATAAAATGCTAACAATCCCTGTGTCCCAAGCAGCAAGCACTTTTGAATAGTTCATTCATGGAGAACCAAGCTTTTTGTCGGATTATTGGCCCTCACCAGTTAGGGCTCAGGCAGAGAGATGTGATGAGCCTTGCAGGAAAAATTAAAGAAGATGTAAACAGTAAATGCAGACATTTTGCCACATAGCTAAAAATAAATTGCACTACAGGCAATTATGCAAGTTTTACTGGATACATTAAAAAGACATTAAATTCACAGCTGTTTTAAGTGTCTTTTAAGCTGATAAATTAACTGTCTAATAAATTGTAAGATTTGTCAGCTAATAATGCTATTTTATCTGCTTTAACATATGCCTTCCTAGTTCATGAAGCATTATTGTAAGTGCCAAAAAGGAGATAATGTGCATTTTACAGTGTTATGTCTTAAGTGGAATGGATCATTGGCCATGAAGAAGTGTGTTAATAAATCTCCTAGGCTTTGTTAATTGCACTCAATGAAGTGTCACTGTTAAAACACAAAAGATGTGATAGAGAAAGCTGAACATAATGTCTTTCAGTTTTACAATTAACAGTTCACTAGGCAAATCTACCAAAAAGACCATAATTTGTTGAAGCCTTATTAACTTACATTTTCCTAGTCAAGGTCATAGTTGTGGGTGGCTTAAAGCTATCTTTTAATGCTCATCACAAAGAGTAACCTTGCTAGGGAAAAGTAATGTTATTTCTCCAAATGGCACAAGATGCAGACCAGGTTCAACAGAAATAAAGTACCATTGTATCAAAAACAAAACAAAACAAAACAGTCTTTCAGAATTATTCACTATCAAGCGTATGTATTTGTCCTTGGTTTAAGAAAAATATCACTTAGAATTGTTTGTCCTAAAATTATAAATGGAGGGTGGTAATTCACACACTATGAAATTAAAGGACACTTCTTTGGAGGCCAATAAAAATAAGCCCCTGACCCTTAAAAGTATTTATAATACTAAAATATATTGTTTAATTTCTGTAAAGTTGATGTATTCTCTCCATTTAACTCAGACAGTAGGCACCAGTATACTCAACATGACAACTCAAAATTTAAATTCTGTTCCTTAAGGTTTTAGAAAATTACAATGAGAGACACTTTGTTTACATATCATAGCAAGAACTATTTTCTTTTCTTTTTACTGTGAGACTGTACCGTTGATCAAATGCCTGTCCATTTGCAATTCTGGGGTGCTATGAAAGTGTGAGTTGAGTCATTATTAATGATGTGGCTTTAGCAATGGTATCCACAAATCAAGTGTGGGTTAAGAAGAGCAGAACAAAAAGAGACTGTACACTACCCTTAAAAGTGGGCAAGTATTGCAGTTTCCATGTGTTTCTTTACTATGACAGTGGCCAAAACAGTTATAACAAAAAGTAAGTTTGGTCAATTCAAGAATATCTGTATCCCAATATCTGGTCTTTCCTGATTAACTGAGTGATTTACAATAACACAATTTGCATGTCTTTAAAGCTGAAATAATAAGATAAGCCACCTCCTAGAATGATTATTAGTATCAATGGAGAAAACATACATGAAAGTGACTTAAAAAGGCAAATGCTACTATGTAATTCTTGGTATTCAAATTACTTTTTATATCTACTATCTCAATTAATCCTCAAAAGCAATCTTTTGAGGAAGGCATGATAAGCATTTCAAGTACAAAATATTGTCTTCTGAGTATAAATAGCTATGGTAGATACTACAATTCGTTATCCAAGTATGATACAGAATTTTTCTTTCTTGGAGGTTATTACCTGGTGGTGTAATCATGTTGCTATAGTGAAAGAACTTAACTCTTTTGTGCTACATTTTGTAAACTGTTTGAGTGAGCTGTCTCTGATAGCTTCCTTTCTGGCTGGACCACCCCAAAGGAATGGGAAGTCCCAATTATCCTCACCACCAACCTTCTCTTTGATTGTGCGTGAATAGGATGATTTGCTCGTAAGTGGAGATTATACACTGGACAATGCAGGGTAGTCTTCAAATGAGCTTAAAAGAAACTTTAAAGAGTTTAAATCACCATTAGAAGAAACCAGATTGGGAAGTTTTTTTTTTTAGCTCAAAAACATTTAGATCACTTTTCTTTTTGAACTGCTGCTTCTACTTGAGATTAGAAACTGCAAGGGAAGAAACACCATCAGTTCTTTTACTGATTTCTTGACAAGCATATTCAGAAAAGAAAAAAATACATCAAAAAGTGACTGATTTGCATGAGGTTACTATCATCATGACTGGTGTACACATAATTGTAAAAATTAGTAGCATTTACATTTATGGATATAGTACAGTTAAAAAAGACGTATAAGCCATATTGATCTCAAAATGAGATTTAAACAAATCAAGTAGAAAAGACAAACCAAGAAAGAGAAGAAAGAGGAGGTGAGGAAGGGCAAGAATATAGCATCTTAATTTCAGAAGTGAGAAATGCATGTATTTACAGTACTTCTATATGACCATGATCCACATTCTTACAAATTATATAAACTACAGCATATTCCAGCAGATTAAATGTTTAATCCACCACTATATAACAGTTTAAGTCCCCATGGCATTATTATTATTATTATTGTTATTTTAATTTTTTATTATTCATTTATTCACATGTGCATACATTGTTTGCCTCATTTCTCCCCGCCGGCCCCCATACCCCACTCTCTGTCCCCCAATCCCCCTTGCTTCCAGGCAGAACCTGTTCTGCCCTTATCTCTAATTTTGTTGAAGAAAAGACATAAGCATAATAAGAAAGACAAAGTGTTTTTGCTAGTTGAGATAAGGATAGCTATACAGAGAGACTCCTACTATTGCTTTCATGTACTCATGTGTTACATCCCATATTGATTCAACTGTAACTCAATGAACTTTACATTGGTTCCTGATCCCCTGCTCATGATATCTTCTGTCATTTTAAGGCTTCTGTATTACTTCCTCTGGAGTGGGGACATCAAATGCTTTCATGTTTTTATATTATTATTATTACTATTAGCTTCTACTACTAGTTGTTGTAGCAGTAGTAGTAGACAGCTTAGTATATATTAGGCATTATTCTAAGAATTTTGTCTTGGCAATAACTTTATAGTGCAAGTTATATATTTACTCCCTACTAAAATATAAAATGAAGGTAGAGTGAGAGTTTAATCAATTTGTTGTGAATCATAAGACCAGAATCTTTCAGGGATAAGCAGTCTTGTTCTATAGGTCAAGATCTTAACCAATATACCCTGTTCACTATATTATATCATTATTTTCTTCAAAAAATAGATTAACATATTCCACCCTTTATTCAGGTGCAAGAAAAGGTTAACTATGATCTGGAGGAACTATGCAAGCTATTATTGGGTGTGTGGTTCAACAATTTACTGCTTACAAAGTAACATATCTGCTGGGTATTTATAACTTTCAGTACTTATAATGTTATAAGCAAGGTGCATTTTCTATGTAGAAACCTTACAAAATACATACAGAAAAATCATTAAAAAATTTAAAAGTTATATAAAGTATCCTTCCAGAAAGTGACTATTATACAAATGTATATTTATATACATATGTGCGCACACACACACACACACACACACAAACAACCACCTGAATAAAAGATGTGAGGCATAACTTAGTTGTAAACAACTCAAGGATGCTTTTCAATAGAAAGCAAAATGTGGGAAAGTAGAATCTTGTGGCTTGGCTTCCAAGAGCTAAGTTGATCCCCAATAGAAAGAAAAGATCCAGAAAAACATAACTGATAGGCTTTCTCTGCTTTACATCACACAGATTGCTCCTGAAGGACAAAAGGATGTGAAATCATGTCAGAGCAGAGCTGATGGTAATTGGAAATTTGATTATGGACATGTCAAAGTGCCCTAAATTTCTGGCCTCAGTTAGCTGAAGAATTCTTCCATAAAATAGTAATGAAACATATGTTACCACATATCTCAACTTAAGAGAAAAGCATTTGCAATGTTTATAAAGAGAAGGTGAAATTGATTGCCCAATAATTTAGTGAATTCTTTGCAAACGAAAGTTAGCAAGCAAAGATACTGCAACATACTTGTTAAAAAATGTTTGTAGAAAATAATCATGCTTAAGAGGAAGGCCAGGGAGGGTCTCAAAATATTCTTCTTCTTCTGAGTCTATCCACATGTTGCTGGACCTCATACATTTGAAGGCCTGTAATGTTGGCTGCAACTGTGGGCAAAATTGTGAAGGCAAATCTGCTTTGTTTTGAGTAGTCTTTTCGTTTGTTGGGATATTTCACCAATGTTTTTGGCCTCCCAGTCAACCCTATCTTCTACTCTTCCATCACCAAGACCTCAGTTCTGTCTTAGCAGGCTCCATGCTGTGCTCCTTCACTAGATTTCTCCTCCAGTCTTCTTTCTTTATGTTCTCTTTTGTTCTAGCAATTCATAAAGTAATCAAGAAAAGTGGACATAAGGGTAAATTGTTTTACCCAACTGTATAAAATATTTGCATTCTGTCACCAAATTCCTGTCATACAATAAAAAAAAATCACAGGATACAAGCAGGTCTGAATAGAGTAAAACACCTCTGCACATTTCAGGTACTGAAAAAAAGATGAGGGTTGTGCAGAGAGATTTCTTCATAGACTTAGTCTAACATACTCCCTCTATCAATGAATCATAAACAGGATGGAAGTTCACAAAAATATTCAAAATACATAGCAGAAGTTTATGGAAGCTTCTCTATGAAGAGAGACATAAAATAGCACAAATTCATCAATTAATATTGTGGTACATTATTATAATACACAAAGCCCTTATATACGCATAATATCATACTAGTTTTTTAAAATTCTGCACAGTAAGTGAAGAAGGAACAATTATCCTAATCTTAAAAATATGATTCACTTTACACATTCAAAGATTTTCTCCCACACTGTAGGCTGTCACTTGAGTCTGGTGACTGCTTCTTTTGCTGTACAGAAGCTCTTTAGTTCAATGCATTCCCAAATTTTCAATCTTACTCCAAGATGCTGAGTCTTTGGAGTTCTATTTAGGAAGTCTTTCCCTATACCTATGTGTTCTAGTTATTTCCTACTTCTTCTTGAAGTTGTTTCAAAGTTTCAGGCCTTATATATAAGATTTTTGATTCACTTTGATTTGATTTTGGTACAGGGTAAAAGATAGCGATCTAGTTTTTTTCCCAGAAGCATTTGTTGAAGAAGCTGCCTTTTCTCCATCGTGTGTTTTGGGCTCCTTTGTCGAAGATCATCAGGCTATAGATGCATGGGCTTATGTCTGGTTATTCTACTCTGATCCATTGGTATTCCTGTCTGTATTTGTGCCAATACCATGCAGTTTTTATTGTTATGACTCTGTAGTATAGTTTGATCTTTGGTATTGTAATGTGTCCAGTATTGGAATTCTTGCTCAAAATTGCCTTGGCTATTTGAATTCTCTTGTGTTTCCATATGTACTTCATGATTGCTTTTTCTATTTCTGTGCAGAATGTCATTGGAATTTTGATAGGGATTCTGTTGAACATGTAGATTGTTTTTGGTAGAATGGCCATTTTCACAAAGTTGATTCTACCAATCCATGAGCATAGAAGGTCTTTCCATCTTCTGATGTCTTCTTCTATTTCTTTCCTCAGTGGTTTATAGTTTTCATTGAAAAGGTCTTTTGTTATATTTATTCTGAGGTACTTTTTTTTTTGAGGCTATTGTAAGTGGGATTATTTCCTGAATTCTTTCTCAGTCTGGGCATAGTTGGTGTATAGAAAAGCTACTGATTCCTGTATGTTGATTCTGTATTCTGCTACTTTGGTGAAAGAGTTTATGATTTCAAGTAATTTTTTGGAGGACTTTTTAGGGTTTGTTTGGTATAGGATCATGTCATCTGCATATAGGGATAGTTTGATTTCTTCCTTTCAAATTTGAATCCCTTATATTTGTTGCTCTTGTCTTATTGCTCTGGCTAAGAATTCCAAAACTACATTGAATACGAGTGGAGAAAGCAGACAGCCCTGTCTCATTCCTGACGTTAAGGGGAATGGTTTCAGCTGTTCTCCATTTTGTATGATGTTGGCTCTAGGTTTGATATATATAGCCTTTATTATATTGAGGAAACTTCCTTCAATTCCTAACTTCTTCAGAGCTTTTATCATGAAAGGGTGTTGGATTTTGTCGAAGGCTTTTTCTGCATCTATTGATAGGCCCATGCAGCTTTTGTCCTTGCATCTGTTTATGTACTGTATTATGTTTATGGATTTACATATGTTGGAACATCCTTGCATCCCTGGAATGAACCCAACTTGTTCTCAGTGTAGGATTATTTATTTATTTAACATTTTTTATTATTTTATTCACATGTGCATACATTGTTTGGGTCATTTCTCCCCCCTGCCCCCCTCTCCCTCCTTCCCCCCTCCCCGACCCTCTCCCTCCTTCCCCCCTCAGTTCCATGCAGGTCTTGTTCCGCCTTTATCACTAGTTTTGCTGAAGAAAAGAGACAAGCCTAATAAGGAAGACAAAGTATTTTTGATAGTTGAGTTGAGGATAGCTATACAGAAATACTCCTAGCATTGCTTTCTTGTACATGTGTTATGACCCATGTTGATTCATCTCTAACTGATCTTTACCCTGGTTACTGATCCTATTCTCATGATAACCTCTGTTGCTTTAAGGTTTCTGTATTAGCTCCTCTGGAGTGGGGACATCAAACACTTTCATGTTTTGGGTTTTCTGCCTATTTCTATATCACCCAAATGTGCTCTCCCCTTATCATGTGATCCAAGTCCAACCACATTGCTGCATTTGCCCTAGATCTAAAGGCCGCATATAAGGGAGAACATACGAATTTTGGTCTTCTGAGCTTGGCTGACCTCACTCAGAATGATGTTCTCCAGTTCCATCCATTTACCTGAAAATGGTAAGTTTTCATTCTTCTTCATGGCTGAGTAAAATTCTATTGTATACAAGTACCACATTTTCTTGATCCATTCATCAATAGTGGGGCATCTTGGTTGTTTCCATAACTTGGCTATTGTGAATAGCGCCACAATAAATATAGGTGTGCAGGTGCCTCTGGAGTCATCTGTATTGTATTTCTTTGGGTATATCCCCAGGAGTGGGATTGCTGGATCATGTGGCAGGTCCATGTTTAGATTTTTAAGGAGTCTCCAAATTTTTTTCCAGAGTGGTTGTACCAGATTGCATTCCCACCAGCAGTGGATTAGGGTTCCTATTTCCCCACATCCTTGCCAACACATTTTGTTGGTGGTGGTTTTGATGATGGCTATTCTAACAGGGGTGAGGTGGAATTTTAGTGTGGTTTTGATTTGCATTTCCTTTATGTCTAGAGATGATGAGCATTTTTTCATGTGTATTTTGGCCATTTGAATTTCTTCTTTTGAGAAAGTTCTATAAAGTTCTGAGGCCCATTTTTGATGTGTTCTTGAATTCTGTTTGCCAGTATTTTATTGAGAAACTTTGCATCTATATTCATTAAAGATATTGGCCTATAATTCTCTGTTCTGGTTATGTTTTTATTGGGTTTTGGAATGAGTGTAATGCTAGCTTCATAGAATGAGTTCAACAAGTGTTCCTTCACTTTCTATTTCCTGGAAAAGATTAAGGAGCATTGCTGCTAGTTCTTTTTTAACGGTTTGGTAAAACTCGGTATTGAATTCATCAGGTCCTGGGCTCTTCTTTTTAGCAGATACTTTACTACTGTTTCAATTTCATTGCATGTGGTAATAGGACTATTTAGGTGGTTCATATTTCTTGCTTCAATTTTGGTTGGTTGCATGCATCTAGGAATTTATCCATTTCATCTAGATTTTCCAGTTTACTTGAATATAAATTTTCAAAGTACTTTTTAATGAGTCTCTGGATTTCCTCTTATTTGTGGTTATGTCCCCTTTTTCATCTATGATGTTATTAATTTGGGTCTTCTTCCTCCATTTTGTCATGTTGGCTAAGAGTTTGTTGATCTTGGTAATCTTTTCAAAGAACCAACGTTTTATTTCATTGATTCTTTGTATAGTTTGTTTTATTTTGATTTCATTAAGCTCGGCCTTGATCTTTGTCATTTCTCTCAGTCTGTTGTTTTGGGATTTGATTTGTTCTTGTTTTTCTAGTTGCTTAAGGTGCACCATAAGACTGCTTATTTGAGAGGTTCCTGTTTTTTTAATGTAGGTACTTATAGCTACAAACTTTCCCCTTAACATGCCTTTTGATAAGCAATCTGTGATTGCTCCCACAGATTTGGTAGGTTCTTTTTCATTTTCAATGGATTTTAGGAACTTTTTGGTTTCTTTTCTTATTACTTTAGTCAGCCAGTTGTTTTTCAACAGTATGCTGCTCAGTCTCCATGTGTTTGATTATTTTCTGGAGTTTCTTTTGTTGTTGTGATCTAGTTTTATTCCACTGTTATCTGATGTGATTCAGGGGTTCTTTCGATTTTCTTAAATTTGTTGAGACTTGCTTTGTCTCCTAAATTATGATCTATTTGGAGAAAGTTCCATGAGCTTCAAGAAAGAATGTGTATTACCTAGTTGTTGGGTGAAATACTCTGTAGATATCAATGATGTCTATTTGTTCCAATGCATGGAGTACCTCTGAAGTTTCTTTCTTGATCTTTATCTAGATAACTTATCTATTGGTGACAGTGGGGTACTCAGGTCTCACACTATCACTGTGTTAGCTTCTATCTGTGCTCTTAAGGCCATTAGTTTTTTTTTTTGTATGTAGATGGTTGCCCCTGTGGTGCACATATATTAAGAATTGATATTTCCTCTTGATGAGTTGTTCCTTTCATTAATATGAAGTAACCTTCATTGTCTCTTCTGATTGATTTTGTCTGAACTTTACTTTGTCAGATACAAGTTTAGCTACTCCTGCTTGTTTGTGAGGTCCATTTGCTTGGAAACCTTTTTACACCCTTTGACTCTGAGCCAGTGTTTATTTGTTTCAGTGAGATAAGTCTCTTCTAATCAACATATAGTTGGATTTTGTTTTTAATCCAATTTGGTGTTCTATGGCTGTTGATTGTGGCACTGAGGTCATTTACATTCAGTGTTAGTAATGAGAAGCTTCCAGTCATTTTTGTTTCCCTGTTGTCTAGCTTTACCTATTCCTTGTTTATTGTTCTGCTTGCTCAAAAGCATTTATTATTTCTTTATTCTACCTGTCTCATTCTAGTTTCTTTTTCTATATGTGAAAGTCCTTTAAGTATGTTCTGTAATGCTGGCTTGGCATTCCCAAATTCCTTTAGTTTTTCTTTGCTCTGGAAGATTTCAGTTTCTCCTTCAATTAGGAAAGATAGTTTTGCTGAGTAGACTAGTCTGGGTTGACAGTTGTTTCCTCTCAGGGCCTGGATTATGTCTTTCCATTACCTTCTGGCATTTAAGAGTTTAAGTTGAGAAATCTGCTGTTATCCTAGTGGGTTTGCCTTTATATATGACCTGTCTTTTCTCCTTTGCAGTTTTCAGAATCTTTCTTTGTTCTGTGTGCTGAGTGTTTTGATTATTATGTGTCTGGGGGTATTCCTCTTTTGGACCTGATGATTTGGTGTTCTGTATGCTTCCTGCAACTGGGAGATTCTCTCTTTCGTGACGTCAGGGAAATTTTCTGATGATATGCAATTGAGTAGGTTGTCATTGCCTTTAGACTGTATCTTCTCTCCTTCTTCTACACCCATGATTTTTGGGTTTCATCTTTGGTATCCCAAATATCTTGCATGTTCTATTCATATTTTCTTGCATTTTTTACTATTCGGTCTAATTCCTCTACTCTGTCTTCAGTTCCTATACTCTATTTTTAGCTAGCTCCTCTGTGTTTGCCAACCCTTGATTTTGATATTTACTTGGCATATTGAGTTGTTTATTTCAGATTGATTATTTTTCAAGGTTTCCCTATCTTTATTGATTTCCTCTTTCATACCCTGGATAGTCTGCTTCATTTCATTCATCTGTTTGTTCGTATTTCCTTTGAGCTCATGTAATTATTTGTTCACATTCTCTTTGAGGTCAAATACTAACTTTTGTATTTCTTCTTTGAGGTCATCAATCATTTTTATTGTTAATTTTGGAATGCATTATTTGATAGCTCTACCTCTACACAGGGGTTTGGATCCTTAGTAGTGGACTTGGCTTTTGATGGGGAGTGGTTGTCTTGTTGTTTCATTCTGGGTTGAGATTTATGCATCTGGAGTTGATTTTGGTTATGGTTTTAATCTCTTGTGCCCCTGTAGTTGGTGTTTTGAGTTTTTTTTCTCCTGGAGCTCCAGCAGTGTTCTTCAGAGTGGGGTATGTTGGATATGTTACCCCTTGCAGGTTTCTTGTTGTGGTGCCCATTACCTCTTTTCTCCCCTCAGTGATGGGCCTTGAGTGCCTGCTCTTTGGTAGGGGTACAGGGCTCTCCCACAGTCACAGTGGGGATCACTGTGTCTCTGTGCAGTGTAGGGGAAGCCTCCTAGCACCAGCAGTGTAGTGGATTGCCACTATTTGGAAGAGCTGGTATTCCAGCTCTTGGACAGGAGAGACATGACTCCTGCAAGGATGTGCAACATGAAGTGCTTGGCTTCTGTATACCTTGGGGTAACAGGGCTTCTATGCTTCCTGAAGAGTGACAGGTTACAGTTTTCTTCCCCTCAATGTGGAATCTGGCATTCTTTCTCTTTGATGGGAGATCAGGGGCTCTCCTGGTGTCAGGATATTGGTGAATGCTGGGTTTCTGTACTCTGTGGGAAGAGAAGCCCCCTGGTACCACCAGAGTAGCAAAACTTGGAGCCTGGGATTTACTTAGGTTTGTGGTGGCAGGCTCCTGTCTCTGAGTGGCAAGTTAATGCATTTTAATCACCTGTTATCTTTCCATTGACTCAATTACTGTCTGATGGCTGGCTTAGTCATTAGCTATGTTGATGTGCTATATCTGTTCCCTGCCTAAGTGGCATAAATTAGCAATAACAAATTCACTCATTCAGTATCAGACCAGTTATTTACACAATATGTAGTGAGTCCCTTGGTAACATTATCTATAATCCATGGAGATTGGGAGGATAATGGCTGTTTGGTAGAGATAGAAAGGGCGAGAAGATGGAAAGAGATGAGAAAGAAAAAATTGAGGTAGAGAAAGGAAAAGTGGGGCAATAGAGGGCTAAATGAGTTAGTGTTAGGACAGAATGAAGGGAGTTAGGTAACAGTACTATGGAAGAAAAAAATGAAGAAAATAAAAGTTAAAATTAAAAATTAATAAAATATATACAATATATAAAAACTAAAAAAAAAGAAATTGAACTAGAATAAAGTAAGATAAAAATAAAAGATATGTATATCTAAAAAATCAGTTCAGTGAATGTTCTGGACTCTTTCCTCTGAATTCAGGTTGAGGTGGTGATGTTTTCATTTTTTTATAGGCGATTTGGCCAAGATTGTCCCTTCTTAAGGTTGGTGTGTTGGGTTGTCTGGCAATGAATGTTTCTCTTCCATATTGGTCAGCTTTGGTTGTGGGGGAGGCTCAGGTCTGGGTATTTGAGCCAGGATTTCCTTTAGTGGAGTGGGGCCTCTGGAGCAGGTAGTTTCTCAGAAGGGGTCCCATGAGGTGTTAGTAAATAAGCAGGTTCCAGGCCTTTCCACTCATGGGGAAACCTGTGTGTTAGAAATGAGCTTTTCTTTTGGTGAGACTTTCAATTTCAACTTGCTCCTGTTTTCTCCAAGGTAGTGTAATGCCTGCCTTTCTCCACAGGGGCTGCTGAGTTGCCCCATGCCCACAAGGGCTTTCTCAGCTCTACATTCTGCCCCTCCCTTCCTCAGGCAGAGGGGAAATACTCCCTCAGTGTATTTGGCCATCAGTTTTGACCAGAGGGAATGCAATCGGCTCCCCAGTTGTGCTATAATATGAGATTCCCTCACAAAAGCATGTTGCGCTTATCTAGCAGGTAAGCAGATTTGCTTGGTTGGGATCTGGTCAGCTGCAGGGCAATGCAGGCAGGCAGCAGACAGGTTTTGAGTCCATTTGTGTTTGGCAGGTCCCAGTCTTCCCAGATGTTTGCAGCATCTCTCTTTCTGTGGTTCTCTGCATTGTGAGGTTGCAGACATACTAAGGTAGAGAGAGATCTGTGCAGGCATCTGGCAGTTGGAGGTTCTGTGTCCACATGTATTATGGTGGGTCCAGGTACACCCAGATGCTTCTATGTCCCTGCTGTTCTCTGTGTTGTGTTTTAGATTTACCAACCCAGGCAGGAGGAAATTAAGAGAGAGCGAAAAAGAAGAATTAAAAAAAAACAAAAATTAGTGGATTGGCTGGGTTATCTGACCCTGCTATGGCCAGCTGTTCCCAGCCTATGAAGAGACAGGCAGGTCGGCTGCAACTGCCTGTCTCTGCATCAGGATGTAATGTTCTTTAAAAAGTTAGTTTAAGGGTCAATCAAAAATATGTACCCCTTGAGTGTTGGCGGTAACTTGGCTGACAGAAAAAGTAGTATTACCCAGTACTTGCTGTCACGAATATCTGGAGTAATTGTTTGAAATCATGCAAGTCAAGGTTCCAGGGTCCGTCAGCTATCTGCCATCTTGATTCTCCCATGTAGTAGCTTTTTAATTTCATGTAGTCCAATTTGTCCATCCTTTCTCTTAGTTGCTGGGCTTCTGGAGTTCTGCTGAAGAAGTCCTTGCCTATACCTGTTGCTTCCACAGTGTTTCCTGCTCTTTTGTTTACTAACTGCCATGTTTCAAGTTTGAATTAAAGTCCTTAATCCACTTTGAGTTGATACTAGTACAAGGTGACAGGTAGGCTCACCATCCCTGGCCATAAAGGATATGCAAATCAAAAACACACTAAGATTCCACCTCATTCTTGTTAGAATAGCTAGTATCAAGAACACCACCAACAACAAATGTTGGTGAGGATGCAAGGAAAAAGTAACCCTCCTACACTTCTGCTGGGAATGTAAGCAATACAACCACTTTGGAAAACAATATGGAGGCTACTTAAAACACTAAACATAGATCTGCCATATGATCCAGCAATACCACTCCTAGGGATATATCCAAAGGAATGTGACTCAGGTAATCACAAAGGCACCTGCACACCCATGTCTACTGCAGAACTATTCACAATAGCCAAGCAGTGGAAGTAGCCAATATGACCCACTACTGATGAATGAATTAAGAAAATGTGGTATTTATACACAGTAGAATTTTATCGAGTCACAAAGAAGACTGAAATTTTGTCATTCTCAAGTAAATGGATAGAACTGGAGAACATCATCTTAAGCAAAGTTAGCCAGGCTCAGAAGACCAAAAATCACATGTTCTCCCTCATATGTAGAATATAGATCTAAAACAATGAAATAATTTTATTTGACATGGGTCACACACTAAGGGGAGAATGTGCATGGGATGATTAGCAAAAGGGAAGAAAACCTAAAACATGAATGTGGTTGATGTGCTCACTGTAGAGGAGCAAATACAGTAATCTCAATTTGGCAGAGGCCACTATGGGAAGGGGACCAGGAATTAGTGAAGAGGTCTGGCAGAGATGAACCAATGTGGGTTGCAATACACAAGTACATAGAAGCAATGCTAGGAATCTCTCTGTATAGCTACTTTTACCTCAAACTAGCCAAAATACTGTCTTTCTTTTTATCTATTATGTTTTTTCTTCAACAAAATCAAGAAGGTGGAACAGGTTCTGCCTAGTAGAGGGGAGGGAGGATGGGAGGAAGGAGGAAGTGGCCCAAACAATGTATTTACACACATGTAAGTAAATGTAAAAACAATAAAAGGAAGAAAAAATATATAAAATAAAATCCTAGAGCTCTTCAAAAAAATTTAGTATGAGGTGCTCATACTAAATTAAGGCTACATAAAACATGCATGTATTTTCCCCTGTTAAATTCTAGAGCGCTTGCTGTTTTGGCAGAAATGACTTACTATGACTTAAACAGATATTCATCTGTAATGAATTAAATAAGAGGCTGAAATTACTTAAGCAATGCTCAATACATTTGCTGAAACAAAAGGCTTTGAAAAAAGTGGATGCAGTTTTATTTTCCCAGGAAATTTCAATAATTTCTTCAGATGAATACAGACCAATTCAAGTGCAGTGCAACTGGTAGACAAGAGACTTATTTCAGGAATGCAAAGAATGCTGCTTTATTGTTGAATTCTCAGTGGTCTTTCTCTAAAGAATGTTAAATTAGACACTTTTCTTTCTTTTCTCTTCCCATCATTTCATATTAAGATGAAAAGCAGGAGTTTACCTGTACAATTTTGGCTTAAAATTTACAATAATAATAAAAGTCAAAAAATGTGAAGAATGTGCAATTATTCCATGAAAGCCTCAAGTATGCTAAAGCTGAAAGATGTATACATGAGTATGCAATCCCTTCATCCTCATTTATAATAGCCTGTTTGATTCTAAACAAGATGTAAGAAAGCGGTCATACCACATAGGAGCAATAAGGAATAAGAATATAAGTAAGCAATACATGCCACATCAAGGCTTAGTTCATTAGCAACTGACCCAGTAAAAGTTTTTAAGCAGCTTCTGCCTGCCCCATGTTGGAATCCTATATTCTTTTACTTGGCCTATTCTGTGTACCATGCTACAAACCTGTTACTTTTGTGTTACTATTTTAGTAGTAGTGAAGATGGCTTCTGATTGGACAAAAGCTCCTAATATCACCCAAAATCATTACATTGTACACATACAGAAAATCTGAGCAAAAACATCAATACTGAACCAATATCCTAGTTTAGAAATTAAAGTCACTTGGCTTAGAATAACATGCAGTCTACACAAAACCTTGCTTTTCTAACCTCAGTAGAATATGAATCTTTCTGAAGCTCAATTTCTTCATTTGTTTGTTAACAGTACCTAATTAACAGAGATTTTCAGAGAATTAAAATAGAAAATATTTGAAAATTGCCTAAATTATATATTATATTATGTGCATTCAATGAATGCTAGCCATTGTTATAAAATAGTCTTTCCTCAATACTGTGATGTGAACAAGTCCAGTCCATTACCTACCACATAGTAACGTGTTCAATAAGTGATGATTTCATACTGAAATGTTAATGAAATATTTTGTTTTAGCTGGTTTGTTTTAGGTTGAAACAAATTATTTTGTTCATTCATTTGAAGGAAAAATTCCTTTAGATGGTAATATCTTCACTTAAGCTCATGAATCATTAATTTTGCAATCATTAACAATAATCAATAACAAATAATTTTGAATCGTTAATATTATAGACAGAGAGATCACTTAAGATCTGGTGAGCTTTTTTTAGGCTGCCCTTTCTTCCTTTCTTTTTTTTTTTTTTAATTATTGTGCTGGGTAGGCGTACATTGTAGCATTTACAGAAGTTCTTACCATATATCAAATATATCATACTTGAATTCACTCCTTCTACCATTCTTCCTTCAACCAGCAAGTCCCAACAAGAACTTAAAATCAGAAAGTCCATGTGATTAAGAACATTGAATTCAAAGTGAAAATGACATGGACTCAGGTACTGGCTCTATGACTTCCTAGCTATGTGACCTTAGGTCACTTAAGATTTCTGAACCTTAGGTCTGAACTCAATCTATGACATTTTTATTGTTGTCAGTATTTGAACAAAACATTGTCTTTTACATGATCTTTCGATATAGTGCACATTATTCTGTGCTATGATCAACCCTCCATAAATGGATCCACATAAAGGAAATGAGAGATTAGAATCTCAATAAGCTCAGTACAGCACATGTCAATTAAAGCATAGATAGCAGGGGTTGTTAAATCTGCATCACAGTTTATATGCAGGTATACTTCCTAAAATACCTGACACCCTTCACAAAGGACTTTATAATATTGAACTTTTGAATTATGGTAAGTACAGGTTTTGATAACCACCATATTACATTTTTAAACTGACTCATTTATACATATTTATGGGGAAGGATATGGTAATCAATTTATGTATACAATGCATAATGATCAATCCAGCATAATTGTCATTCTAATTTCTTCAAATATTTATGATTTCTATTTGTTAGGAATCTTGAGAGTCTTCTATTTATTTTATTTTTTTCTTTTTCATTATTTTCCTTCACCATTAAATCCTGCATAAACTAGATGCATGCTTTCAAATATGTTTTTTTTTAACCTTCATGGAAAGATTGCATGCATTTTGATAAATTTTCTTCAAAGGCAGTCAGTTTTCTTTCCACGAGGTTTTAAGTAATTAGAGAGGACATTACTAATCAATTCATGTGTAACTAATAGATATACTTTGTGATCTATAAATTAGCTGCAAAGGAATAAGCTATGATTTCTTATCCTCATCAGAGATGCCTGTTGACATAATTCCTAGTGACCACTTCTAATTCTTTCCTTTTTTTTTAAGATATTTTTTATTGTTTTGCTGGATAGGGGTAAATTGTGGCATTTGCAATAGTTCTTACAATGTATCAAATACATCATACTTGGATATACCCCCTCCTCCACTCTCCCTTTATCCCCCTACTCTCCACCTATTCCTAGAATAATTCCAACAGGTATTATTTTCACATTTACATACATGTGTGCATATTATTTGCACCATATTCACCCTCCTACCCCCTTTCCTTGCCAACTATGTGCTGGACCTCCTCCCTCCCTCCCACACTCCCGTAGGACCTGTTTCTCCCTCCTGTTATCAGATTTTGTAGAGGAAAGGAGGAACAAATGATATTTTTGTCTGTTTGAGATAAAGGTAGCTACACAGATTTTCTTATAATATTTCCATGTATATATGTATTATAACCCCACTGGATTATCTCCTCTATTGTTCCTCATTCTACCTTAGTACCTTTCTTAAAGTGGTTTCAGATGATTTAAGAATTCTATATTCATTCTTGTATAGCAAGTACATCAAGCATATTAATCTTCTTAGTTTACTTCTTTTACCCTACTCCTCTGTATGTGACCTCCCCTTAGTGTGACCAGGTTTTCATAATATTGCTGTATTTGTATTAGGTCTATATTACAGATATGAGTGAGAACATGTGGCTTTTGGCCTTCTGAGCCTGGCTAACTTCACCAAAGATGATGTTCTCTAGTCCCATATTTTGAAGCATATCATAAATTGTGGACTACAGTTATCTTGCTGTGTTGTGTATCCAGAAAAGTAAGGGGAGTTCTTTAAAGCATTAACACTTTTCTACTAATCTGAGATTCTTTCACAAATGTAAAAGGTCAGAAATTCCAACAAAATCAGATATCAGACTGACTTTATCATCTGACCATTCTGCCTTAATATAGTCAGAAGTGAATTGTATTTTAAAACCCATGAAATTCTACTTGAGCGGTCTGAAATCCAAAGAACTTTCAGAAGGACATTAATTTAGTAACATTATGTGATTGGTCTTAATATTCTACAATCTAGTACCTCTCTATGCCTTTTGACAAACATTTATTGAAATACCTTCTTACTGACTTCTTTGTTCTGCTTACTTTTGAGTGAATATTTTGTTTCTCAAAGATATAAAATGTTTGATAACCACAGAAAATGTTTAACAACTAAATCTATGGTATTGATGGTCTCATGCTGTATAAAAACTGGATTCTATACTATTTTTTGTATTGAAAGACTTTCTTCTAGTGATGCATCCTGTGGTGTTGATTAAAAATAGTATATAAACTTTGCTTACATGTAGACACCTTAGGAGAACCTTTCTGTACTTTCTTGTGTTGTAATGAATGTTGGCATTATTTGTACGTGTTTCAGTGTTAACATTAGTTGGATCACAACTTCCATAGGTAGGGTGGAATGGATGACAATTCTGTTAGTGGTACACCCAGCTATGGATGAGGAGGGTCCAGTGTTCACCACTTTATGCAATAATCCACACCAATGGACCCAAGTGGGTGTAGCACAGCATTTTTGGTAATGAATGGGGGTGACTATCACTTTTAGAGCTGTTTGGGGATCCAGCTCCACTACTGGAACCAGATGGGGGCACTTGTAAGTGTCTAAGGGCTACATAAGTGACATTTTGGAATCTCTCAGGGCCAACCAACACAATGAAGTCTGTTGAACTGCTTCATGATGCCAGGAGTAAATGGAATTGAGTATCTGCTTCTCAGATCCTCAAGAGGCTGCTTGACTTTTGGGGGCTGCTTGCTTCCTTTTTCCAGAGGCCTTGTTTGGTCCAAACCCATTCTAGCTGGTTGCCCAACTGCTTCTTAGGTCTGTGTCTGTGGAATTGCTGAGGACAGCTGTCAGACTGCTTCACAGGTCCCCAGGCTAACAAGGTTTCATGATGAATCTGTGTAGTACAGCCCATATGGAGGAGGCTACAGCATATGTTTATCTTTTTCTCTGGTGCAATGCAGTGTTGAGGTAGTCTGGAAGTCCTCAAAACTGAGTGTATTGCTTAAGAGAACAACAGGATTTTCCAACATCAAATGTCTGCTGCGTGGCATGAGTGGGAACTCCTGGGGACCTAGAGGCCTTCTGCTTACCCTTTCCTCACTAAGCCACTCTTGTTTCAGGGTTCATCTCGAAAGACAAAATAGTAGATGCTATGTGCTTAGTGCCCTTCTAAGGCCATCATGTCTCTATGTGTTCTACAATGTCTCTGCCACACCACCACTACACTCCAATGCTCTTCCTCAATCACTTCAATGAAATATGCTTTTCTTTCGTTTTTTGTTTGTTTTTGAGACAAGGTCTCGCTGTGGCTTATTCCCTTAAGAAAACATTTATTGTTATTATTATTTTAATTATTCATTTATTCACATGTGCATACATTGTTTGGGTCATTTCTCCCCCCACCCCCTTTTCTCACGTTCTCTCCCCCTCCCCCCTCACTTCCAGGCAGAAACTGTTCTGCCCTTATCTCTAATTTTGTTGAAGAAAAGACATAAAAGCATAATAAGGAAGACAAAACGTTTTTGTTAATTAAGTTAAGGATAGCTATACAGAAATATTCCTAGCATTGCTTTTGTGTACACATGTGGTACAACCCATGTTGTTTCATCCCTAACTCACCTTTACACTGGTTACTGATCCCCTTCTCATGTTAACCTCTGTCGCTTTAAGGTTTCTGTATTAGTTCCTCTGAAGAAAGCATTTATGATTTGGATGAGAATTCTTCAAGGAAATAAGGAAATGTGCATTTAAAAAAAAAGAAACAACATGTGTAATAGTAAAGAAGAGAGAAATGAAAAGCCTGAACAGGCAGCTGTAAATGACTTGAGAGTGGCTAAATTCAATGCTAATTTCATTGTCTTGTGACTTGTCCACACTAAGAAGGATCCAATTTTTTGGAATAGTTAATAACATTTTAAAAAGTATTTTTGAGCGTGAAAATTAAATACCCAGACCTGGCTGAAGTTAGGTGTGACTATAGGGAGTCTATTAGTAAAGGAGACTGGAAATATGGTGGGGAAGATCCCATTCATGAGGGGGTCTGTGTAATTTGACATAGTTTGGACTATCATATAGGTGATAAAAAGTGATCAAATTATTTAAAGCAGGGTAGTGGAATCATAGTATTTTGATATCTTCCAAAGAGTTTCTTGATGATACACATAAGGAATCAGATATGGAATGAGAGTAGAGTCTGTTAGAAAATTATGAAAACATTGAAATTGAGAGATGCTTGAGGATTTCTACTAAGATAATAGCAGTAGAGATGAACAAATGGTGAACCCATTTTGTCTACCCCAAACTTGCATAGGTTGGGAAAATACATAAAGCACCTAAAGTGATGGAATTAATGCTTCTTATTCACATCTGGATCTTCTATTGATGAGATAGTGATGTTTATATTAACAATTAAATAAATACACAAAATTAATAATTATTACTATATTTCATAAGATACTGGTTTTCTTGTCTTTGCTTCATCAAAAGCAATAAATAGAGCTGGTTCCAGTAGCACCCACCTGGATTCCTAGCTACTCAGGAGGCAGAGATCAGGAAGATTGTGGTTCAAAGCCAGCCTGAGCAAATAGTTTGCAAGACCCTGTCTCGAAAAAACCCATCACAAAAAAAGGGTGGTGGAGTGGCTCAAGGTGTGGGCCCTGAGTTCAAGCCCCAGTACCAAAAAAAAAATCAATAATTAGGATCTTATTTTCTTGAGTTTCATATCATTTGCTTTCTGTTCAATGCACTGCTACATATGAAAATGAGTCTTGTGCCATGATAATTTCTAAGTAGATTTTCATTAATTTCAATTTAGGAAAACTACTTTCAGCTGAAATAGCAGCATCTGGTATTGCAAATATAATTATTAATCCTCAAGTAATACTTAGATAAAAATTAGCCATTATATAAATTTCTTATATAATAAAAACTTAATGACTAAAGACAAGAAGCATTTATTTATTATGTCAAGATTCTAAAGCCCATTAATTTACAAATGACTGGGTTTATGATAAAAAGATTACAAGATATTTTGACAATTTTTCCACTCAACCACAATCAGGAATTTCACAAATAATTGACAAACACTATAATAGAGTTACATATCAAAAATATTGCACTATAGAACAAATCATAAAATACATTAAATTCAACACATAAATCTCCTTCCCTTATATTATGATTTTCAGTACTTTCAATACATAAAAAATCTACACAATGCTTCAAAATTTTTATTCCAAAATTTCAAATGCTACAATATTAATATGAAAATAGCATTTTGCTTTTGGATTTGTTCAAATTTTTTAATCAATATTATATTTTGATCAAGAATGAACACAAACTAGTCTCTATAGAAACTTCTTTGGGTAATTTAGTATATGAATTTTTCATATACTAATGTGAAACATTCTTTTTCTTTTACTAATGTCTGTATTATCTTTGGAAATTCACTTTTAGTACACATATTCATGCAGTTCCTTTAAATTCATAGAAAATATTTCCTCTATATTAAAATATTCAATATTTTAACCATGAATTACCCATTTTAAATATATTTACTTCTTTAGTTAATATTAATTAAAGCAATAATTTTATGTCATATAAAGTGGACAGAGAAAATTCAAAGTTAATGTCATTTGCCAATTAAGACCATAATTTTATTTAAGGATTTTCAGTTGTTTTACCTAACTCTTCTATTAAAATTTTATTTTGTCTACATTCACTCTAATTGTTTCAACAGTATTTAGTTGGCATCGTCATTACATGTCTAAGAATTATGTTAAGGCCAAATTAATGTATTTTATTGTTTCTGCATTTTAAAACAGAGCCAGAAATTACCATAGATGATCCTTAATTTGTAAAGTGTCATTACTGTCAAGACAGTAGAGACCATGTCTCCAAATATTAAATTCATTCTATACTCTGTTTATAATACAAAATGAATTACTATCAAATTTTCATCCAAAATTCTGTCTGTTTTTCACTAAACCCGTTACTGTCATTAACATAACCTTATCTTCAAAAACCTTTTAAAATGATGCCTAAAATGAAATTTTACTGTTAATTTTCTTGCAAAATCAAAACTTTAGCATTTAAAAATTAAACTTATTTTAACTGATAAATAAAACAATAAAATTGCACATACTATTGGAGTCCAATGTAATATTTTTATGATATAGAAATTATATAATAAAGCTATGAAGAGGTTTTCAAACATTTTTAATCTAAAAATAACTAATAGTATTGACATCCTATTACACTAAATAAGATTTCCTTTTAAAATTATATACATTATTTCTTTTGTTGATTTATTCTGTATTAAATTAAAATTTCATTTTGAATTTTCTGTCCTTGGTAGTATCATATCTTTTATAATTTGTCTCCCATTTATAGGTATAGTCAGGAAATTCAAAAACATTATCTAATTCACCAGAATTTTTTGCTATTTTCTATTAAAGTACACTGTGATTTTTGCTAAATATTGAACACATATCCTTTTAAGAATGTTATGCTAATGTTCTACATTGACCTTTACTTGTCTTTATTGTACACTGTTACTGTGTATTTAAACATTTTCCCCTTCAGTTCTATGCATACAAATGATACTGAGAATGCTACTCAGAATCATAATCACAAATACCTCAGAATCGTAAGTACTTCAGCTGGTCTTTAATAGCAGAACTAAAATTCATGGGAAAGAAAGTAAAAGATTTCTTTAGGATCTCCATTCGAAATGATGATGGAAATAGCACCATACCAGGTACTAAGAGTGTTTGTACAATGTAGAGAGCACACCCAAGCTTAGCTTTACTCTTGCTATTTAGTTAGTCCCAAACTTTGGGAATTATGATGGAAAATAACATTCAACAAATCAAGAGCAAAATTAGCAAAACTGAGCTTATCTGTCACATTTGATTGTGTGCCTTTAGTAAAGCAGCATTCACAGGCCACTGACATGCTTTCAGTAAATCCATTTTTATCGTTAATGTGTCCAAGGCTTTTCCTCTCCACTTTACTACTTCTTTAGAAAAATTGCATGTACCATCAATGTATGTGCAACTCATCATAAAAATTCATTCAATTATTTTATGCAATAGAATAAGAAAACAACATGAACTAATGGCATGCATGTCACTAACTTCTACACTTGTATAATCTCTGATATGGTAGCCAAAAAGTTCTGATCTGACTCCAGAAACAATAGCTGCCCAAAACATCTGCTCAGCAGGAAGTTGAAAATACTAGAATTCAATGATTTTTTATTAAGAGGGGTTTATAACAACAAAGAACTTTAACATCGTTCTTGTTAAGAAAAATAACTCCTCTAAAAGTGCTATTCATATACTCATACTGAAATGCCAGTTATGTCTTAGACAAATACAGATGGAAGAATGGATTCTCCAAATTATCTGTAGAAAAGTCCAATGAAACTTAAGTATTTAGATAGCATTTCTCAAAGGAAGCTCATGGTTGTGTTTACATATTCTGGAAGAGTGAAAAAAGTGATTGTGAGTGAGTTCACTTTTTAAAATGAACATTACATCTCATTGTGTTAATGGAATTAGTTTTTAAATGTAGTATGAAAAAGGATAAGATCCCAGTATGAATTCCATAGATGTGTCAAGGAGTCAATGTGGTAATATACGTTACAATATCCAGCATAAACCTGCTGTTAATAAATGTTCAATGTTTTCTTTTGTAGTATCACTTACATTGTGAAGGGTGAAATGCACTGAATTATTTTCAGCTATTTAGCCACTGAAAATGAAAGAACACTTAGAGGCTTATAATTTGAAATTTAATGAGAGGGATTGTAAAATGAAAGCAAAGAAAATTCTTTGAAGCCTAAAATATAAAATGTTCTCTTTACACATTTTCTGTATGTTCTCTAGCATCTTTAAAGGAAAAGAGCCTTATGCAGATTTCATCCTAATCTAGTCTTCTTCAGCATGTAAAGTTGCTTCTTTCAGGTAGCTTATGAAATGTCCGAGACTTTCTAAATTAACCAGCATTAAAAATAAACCTACTTAGAAAAATTCAGAGACCCAAGATTCTTCTACTAGAAGAATGAGATCTAATGAATCTTCTTTTTCAATAAGGGGAAATGGAGAATTGAAATTATTTTTTATTCTTCCCCCTTTATTGATCCATTTAACACATAATAAAAACTCCAGGTGATAAGATACTGTTCTTAGATCAATTATTTGAGATTGGAGGAATTGTAGGATCATGTATGCACAGATCTCCCTATTCCATGACATAAAAAGAGAAACTTCAACTTTGACCTTTCATAGAGTGCAAAATTGACCTCATTAACTACTCATACCCGAGGTAGATATGCCTTAAAAGCAGCTAGGTGACAGATAACTTCATTCATATTCATACATCCACATATCTATCTACATATGAACATATACATATATATATATGTATATAATTTGCTGGACTATACTTGTCTTTTTATAGACTTGCATAGAGTATTCCACATTTAAAGTAAATATTTTTGCACAGCTTGCATCATTCATATAGAGGCCCTGTTAAGAATAATTAAATGTATTGACAGTGGGTGGATTTCTTTCTCTTTCCCTTCTCTTGTGAAAAAAATCTGTGAGTGATCCTTGTGAAAAAAATAGGGCTCACTGGTTCAGAAACATAGGATGAAAGTCCTCTGTGCCATATTATATATGCTTAGCTATATTGCTTTTGTTATTTATACGACATGCCACATGATAATTGATTGATGGTTCAGCAAAGTAATTTGAGCACACAGAAAGCATGACAATCCTGGTCAAGAAATAGCAGCATCTGATTTATCCCAGGGGTCAGTGGCCATTATCATTGCTCTTCCCTAATGCTTCTTTATAAACAGGGATACTTGCAACCATTTCTTCCAGACTTTCAAGTCTTTTAAGACTTTACTATTCATTTTTCTTCAGACCCAGAATATTCCTCACCTTTTACTGCTATCTACCTAATACATTACCATCCAGAAGCTCTATATAGCCTGAAGTCCCTCTCCTTAGAGGCCTTCTCTGATTAAGCCAGCCCACACCACATTGCTCTGTTCTCTAAACTTAAATAATACTGATCATCTAGACTCTACTTTGATTTTTAATATAACTTCTTGCCTTGTGTTGTTGGCTTATAATAATTAATTGTTCAGTAGTTTGATCTCATCACACATGGTATTTTTTTGGGCCCCATAGTACGTATCCCAGGACCATAGCTACGATATGCACTTAGTAAATCTGAATTAAATGAATGTGGAATGAATCTCATGTTCTTAGATATATACATTGCTTAATTGCCTTGCTTTTCATAATCAGACATTTAGCTGAAAACAAGAGCCTTATTTTTGGTAACATTTCAATTTCGTCTCAGTGATAATGTGGATATCAAGTCCATTTTCAAGTTGAGAGAAACTATTTACAGTATATTTATCTACATGTGTTCTGGGATATTGCTCAGAAGTGTTGACACCGCAAAGCTTATTGTATGTATTTCTGCCTACACACTCACATTTTACCTAAAAGGGGGCATATGTGAAAATATACCATATGGTAGTTATAAACCACAAGAAAAATTCTGGTAACAGACCCTCTGTCTTCTCATTCTTCTTTCTAGGAAATGTAAGAAAATACTATATGGTTTATACAAATCAAAGACTCTCACAACTGGTATCTTCTGTTTGTCCTAAATTTTAACTAACACAATTAACTCCCCTTCTCCCACTGGCATATTGATCCTAAACTATAGAATTCTAAGATTGGAAAGAGATAATCTTATCCATACTTTCCTTGAACTGTGTAGTATAAACTTGCAATCTATCTGCTGTAGCTGTTTTTAAAAGTGGTCCTCAGTCTCCATGCCTTATAGTTGACATTATTATATGATGTGGTGTTTCAGAATCTGCTTATTTGAAGCATACTTAATGTGACTATAACTTATGTTGAATTCAGTTTTATAGAAAATGATGATATAACAATTTACCATTATAAAAATCAGAAATCTACCATGAAAATCAAATATAAATCTTTATAGAATATTTCTTTAACTGTGTTCAAGATAGTTAATTAAGAGAAAATTTCTAGGACATAGTAAAAGAGATCATGGGAATCACTTTAAAAATACTTGACAAATGGAGTTTATTTTCCCTTTTTATTATTTTTATATTCCACAAAGAAGAATGCTTTTGTGGTTTTTATGTTTTCAACTCTGTTTTAAAGATCTCAGTTTGGGGAAGATGAAGAACCGTATCTGTCAAGATACTATATATTGTAAGAATTTTGTAATTGTCACAATGTACCCCAGTACAAAAATAATATGATAATAAGACTCATTATAAGCCTAAATTTACAAAGTTTTCTATAGTGCTCTAAAATTTCACTTCATTTCAGTAGATTGTAACTCATTGCTCATACATAATGCTATTATCTTAATAAAAATATCCACAGAGAAATAAAGATTCTCATTTGTTTTTCACATTTGTTGTGCTTGTTAATTAGAAAAATACTAATTTAAACTAACAAGTATTATGAAAACATTAAATCATAATAATGGTTTTAGACTAAAAATGATGTCTTTATACAAATAAATATTTACAATGGTATATATGAGAGAGTTTCAGAAAATAAGTGGCTTAATGAAAGTTCATGCATGGATTATAAAGTAGGATTCATTTCATTCTCATCCTGGGCACAATATAGCCACCATCATGTTATTTGGTAGGGTCAATCAAATATATGGCTAAAACTCTGTGAAGTTCTAAAACTCTGACATCTATTCCTGGATTATAGAGGAAAAGAGACGTGAACAATGAATCTAAACTATTTTCTTAATATCTCAATATCTTTGGGATGAACATACTTTATGTAATTTTTGAGACAAATAAAAATATAACATACAATGAAGTGGTGATTCTTTTACTATTAAAATTATCACAATAATGTACTAATTTAAGGAAATGAAGTTACTCAAATTTCTTCAAGAAATTCAAATGCTCAGTAACTGAGAATAAGATTCCAGTTGAAAATTCAGAAATAAGTATTTCGAGGTAAAAATCAATGCACCATATAAAATTACTTTAAAAATGAACCTTTATCTATGGTTTTTCTTTGCATGGTTTCTGTTACCTATGGCAAACCATGGTTTAAATATATAAATGAGAAATTCCAACAATAAACAATTCAAAAATTTTAAACTTCGTGCCCTTTAATAGTGTAATGAAATTTCATGCTGTCCCACTCCATCACATTCGTGGTATTAATCTTTGTCAAGCATAAATGTACTGTATAAACTGCCAATCCATTAGTCACTTGTAGCCACCTTTGCTATCAGATATAATATAAGCAATAATAATAATTACTCCTTGTTTTACTTAATGATGACCTCAAAGCACAGGGCAATAAAGGTGCAATTCAGAAATGGCAAAAAGTGCTTCCTTTAGGAGAAAAGGTGAAAGCTTTTGAATTAATGAAAAGAACTTGTATGCTGAGGTTGCTAAGATCTTCATTGTAATAAGATTTGTTATACATTTTGTAACATAATGTTAATAATTAAGAGATAAGACATCAATTCCTAAGTAATAAATTCATTCCAGATATAGTGAAGCCATTTATCTTGCTACATTGCTTTCACACTACCTTGAAAAGTGGACTTTTGTTTGCTATTATTCTGTGTGTACATTGCACTGTTTAACAGGTATGATATAATCTAAAATAAATGTAGCAAAATAAAAAAGTTACTTTTTAGAATTTTTGAAATATTAAAACTTACTGGATTTTTTGTTAGCATAAATTAAATTATACAAAGTAAGGAAGCATCCTTATGACATTTTAATATATGCATATAATGTATTTTTAATATATTCACTCCTACAATAATATATTTTGATGGGGGGAAGGAGGGAGACAAAGATCACATTCATATAGTTATTGTTATAATATATTATTATAATTGCTCTGTTTTATTAATTGCTTTGTTTTACATTGGTTATTGTTAGTCTTTTACTATTTCATTTATAAATTAATTATTATCATGGGTATGTATGTGTGTATGTTTTAGAAAAACCTGATGTTTACTGCATGCATATATCAGTGACCTAAGATGAAGCTTAGGTCAAACTCTACCTTACTACTGCTATAATATATTATATTATATATTACAGAGATACACACACAGATTCATGCATGGATGCTTCTATAAAATTATACAAGAGTAGAAAATGAAAAAAACTAATGGTAGCCAGTTTAAAAATGATTACATAGATTGAAATTATCCACAGATGATGAAGTGATCATTGCCAAACAGATTCTTAAATATAAGTCAATTAAATATAATTGCAAAGAAATTGAATATGGAAAATTCTACATGTCTCCTAAGATAATATCACCAGACCTAAGGAAATCATGCTTAGAGTGAAAGTAAAACTTAAATAACTTAAAACAGCAAATTTTGAGCTGAAGAAGTATATTGATAAATAATAATTTGTCAAAATTTCAAAGACCTTTCTAAAACTCTTACACTATTTCATCTTCACAAAAATCCTACCAGATACACAATGATGCAATTTACGTATACAAAAAGAAAGTTGATCTTTAATAAACTCATGAAAAATGCATAATATAAGTAAATTTAAATTGAGAAACAGATGCTCTATAGGTTAAAAAATACCATTTCACAAGACCACATTAGAAAGAGTATAATAAAATGATGGCAAGAAATGGCAGTATGATGTAGGTGGAATACAATAAATGGACATTATTGAATATCTTGAATCTCAGCTACCTTCTTTATAAAATGAAGATACTAATCATTACATCTGCCCTAATGCCTAGAACTTATTAGGGGCTCAATAAAAGATAGTTGTAATTATTATCCACTTTTTTAAATTCTTAATCATTTAAACTCATCACCTCTGAGAATCCTGTAGCAACTCATCATCCAAGCAAAATCATTAACTGCTTCCACTCTTTAGCTTAATGCTCTTATTATTCTTTTATTGCCAGATTTATCAATGTTTTATAGTCATTATTTACTTATTTTCTTGAGACAGTGATTTCTTGAGACAAGGAGTCTTATTTCATTTATATCTCCAGCATGTCGTATTGTGCTTAGCACAAGTATTTATTGACAGCTGCTCAATAAATACTTATTGAAATAATTAGTGTCAACAACTTCAATGATGTGTTTAAGTGTTCGTGGCCTCGGAATTGTACTCTGGGTTATAGAATGCTGTCATAAAAATTTAGGAGCGTGTAAACAATAATAGAAAACTTTCACATTGTGTTATCAGTGTGTCTAAAACGAAGGAAATTTCAAGTACCTAGCATTTGGCCTTATATGTAAATTATGTTCAAGAAATGTTTATGGTAATAGTGAAAAGAGACAGTAGTAAGAAACCCTAAAAAACTCCCAATGAGAGTGTTTACATTCTTAGCAGTGTGCTAAGTCAATGAGATACATAGTTAAAGAAAATAGAGTGATAATGTATGTGAAATATTTTTAAACAATTCCTGAAAAATACCAAGGGTTTAGTAAGTATTAACAAAGAGAAGAAAGAAGTATAGGAAAGAGAGGGAGATGGAAATAAAAAAGTAAACGAACAGGGAGAGTGAAAAAGAGGGAGACAGTAGAAGAGTTAACAAGGATAAGTATTTAATGAAAGGGGAAGTAGGAGTTAAATCTCAATTTATTCCACAGTGATGGCTACTGGTCCTTCCTCTGTTCTCCTCCAAGGAATTTTGTAAGAAAGAAAAGCATTTCATAAACATGATGAATCTTCATGGTTTTTATTATGATTATCCCTGCATTGAGGATGGAGGTTTTGAATTGAGTTGATAATTGACTTTTTAAAAAATCTAATTTCTTATGAATCAGATGTAGCAAAGAAAAATGAACTTTAAAAATGGTTAAAAATTGACAGACAACACAATTCAATAGTGAACTCTAGCGGAAACCTTTTTAAACATAAGTATCTGAATAAACATTAACCTCTAATGTGTGATTTATGTACTTTGTAGAGATACTATGATTATTTAATTCATATTTTATTCTTCCTTATTTTTCATATCATTATAGGAAGCATTCAGTGCCACCCATGAAAGAAATCTTTGCTGAAGACATCTGTGGTAAGATGGCTTTTGAACTGCACTTTAGCTTGCTATTTGTTTCTTGTCGCTGAGCTATATTCTCTAGGCTTTGCAAGGAGAAAAAAACTAAGAAATCCTACAAAATTGAAATCACATTCTAGTGAATATGCAAAATTTGGGATGGTCATTTAAAATTTTTAACAATCAGTAAAAATAAAGTCAAGTACCTTATAGTTATTCATCCTTTTTCATGAAATAATGGACTGCAATTGATCACTTCTCTGTGCAATTCTGTAGATGTCCAAAATAGTAAAACCATTAGAGTGGTTCAGATCTTTGAAATGGCTTCTCCCTTTCCTCATATCTTTACTCAAAACAGTTATTTAATTCTAAAATCATTTTGCATAGCATGTTTAACTCTTTCTTAGGTTTATCTTCATTACCTCTAAGCAAAATACTATGGTGTGCTAAGCATTGTTTTGGAAAGGAGGTAGTCTAGATTTTGGAAGGAATATTGTTGAAAATCTTAATTCATAGATTACTTTCACATCCTTTTAGAAGTCTATTGACATTGGATCATTCATTGCTTTGATATGTAAATAGAGATATTACTTTCTCCCAGGGGACCTTGGAAATCTGCCAATGCACATAAGAGTAGATGTCTTTCAGGATAGAAGCAGAGCTGCATAGAACAGCAGTCAAATCCAAGTTTCTTTGGGGGCTGCACAATAAAATACTTTTATTAACAGCTTTTACTTCCCATATAAATGTTTATATATTTACTCAGCTAGTCATCTTGGTTAGCCAACAGTTAGAAAACAATAGTATTTCTGTTCCCTTTTCTGGTTGTTGTGTTAATAAACTTATAACCAGCCTGTAAAGATGCTAGTTATGCTTCCTTTAGCATATTTCATTAAAAATCTTCACATCATAAATAAAATCTTAGCTGGATCTTAACTGATCTTACCTGCATGCAGGGACATATTTCAATGAAGAGAAAAATCTGCTGTAACAGTAAAATTGCTATTCTACAGGGAGAAGCTACAATTCCTACCCAGGATACCATATCCATCACATTTGTAATGAAAAGAGAGGTTGAACATTAAGATTGAATATTTATCATTTATCACATTAATTTTTATTTCTTAAATTCCTTGTGGTTTTTCCTGCTCATACAATATAAAACCAACTAAGGGTAAATAATTCCAGTGGTTCGACAAATGTCTTACATCATTGATATTTTTTCTAAATTGATAGTTCTTCTTCCAGTCTTGATTCTTAAATATTTGATTAGTGATTCCTATCACACATTGTAAATGATATTATTAGTGTGAACCATTTCATATGAAAACTAAGTAATAGTAATGCCTTCTCACTCCTTTTCAGTTTTCCTTCCCTGTATTTATCCTCTTTTCTACCTTTTTCTTTCCTTTCATCCATCCTTCCTTCCTTCCTTCCCTCCTTCCTTTCTTCCTTCCTTCTCTCCTTCCCTCTCTTCCATTTGCTCTTTATTTATATTAATACTGTATATTATTAAATTCATTCTTTCCTGTCCTTTCATTTTATTTCTCAATCTTGCAACTTTTAAGCTCTCTTTTTTCCTTATTATTTGAATTATTTGAACCCCTTTTGAATGATAAAATTATTTTAGTCAAAATATAGCATGCTTACAGATTTTTCTAAACTCTAAATTTCATAAACTCATGAATCAATGCACATAAAAATACCAATAGTTTCACTTTCTTAATCTTGAAGTGATTCTTCAATACATAGGAAGCCTTCTGTATTGGAGAAAGTGCTGAATTTTAGGGTTGAAGGGCTCCACCTTACCAACTGAAGTTTGGTCAATCCTGGCCAAAATAAATTTTATTTCCAACACTTTGAAGAAGCAAATTACCTCTTTCTGGTCATGTACAGCCATATCATTAAATTCATAAATAACTAATGCAAAGATAATTTCATTGTTATTTCTTAAATGAGACCAGTATTTTAAAAAAAGTCCTGAAAGCTAAGAAAACATGCTAAGTGCTCTAAAATTTCCATCTCTATAATTGATATATAATACATTTGTAATTCCAAATTTTAGTGGGAAAATTATAGTATATATTTATTTATAAAATACATTTTAGTGTTTTATGGGGAACTGATAATGTAGTTTTTATTATTGGAATTTTGCAGCCAGATGTGTCTAAGTCTGCACATTAATAAGCAAAATAAAACTAACAAAAATGCAGAAGCTTGAAGAATAAGAGGGAAGGTCATTTGTTTGCTATCATTATTATTAATATTACTTCCTTTCTCATCTTTCAAAGGGTCATTTTAGTGACCTAATGCTACATCTCAAACTCCTAGAAAAACAAGGGCAAGCAAAACCCAAAACAAGTAGAAGGAGAGAAGTAATAAAAATAAGAGCCCAAATTAATGAAATAGAAACAAAAAAATCTATGCAAAGAATCACTGAACCAAACAGGTGTTTTTTTGAAAAAATAAAGAAGATTGACAGACCCCTGGCAAACTGACTAAAATGAGGAGAAAAAAACCTCAAATCAGTAAAATCAGAAATGCAAAAGGGGAGATAACAATAAACACCATGGAAATCAAGGGAATCATCAGAGACTACTTTGTGAAACTAGATTCCAATAAATTTGAAAATCTTGAAGAAATGGACAAATTTTAAATACTTAGTGTAAGGTACTGCTGAATAAAGACCATGCCACATGTGGAATGGAAAGATTTATTAGGAACCTGACCACAGGACTGTCAGTCTTTCAGGTTCAGAGTATAGTGGCTTGGCTGAAAATGGGTAGTGGGCTTTATAGGAGGGGCCAAGCCATGGGTGAGGGAGAGAGTTTCTAGTCTCTGATTATCTGTGAACACCAGATGGAACAGGTAGACATGCCTGGCTAGTTGAGTAACTGGAAGTTCCTGAGGTGTTTTGCAAGCCAAGAAACAATCAGGCAGGGAGAAACAAGCAGTAATAAATCAGGGGATCTGGTTTCAGTGCTAGACTCAGGACCTTCTGCCTGCCCCAAGAATGCCAGGTACCTAACATTCCAGCCTTTTGTTGGTGTTATGGGTGCCGATTGATCTAGCTGGTTCGTGATGAGTGGGGGCATTGTTAAAGGCGGTTTGGCTGGAATTTGGAAATTTGTGGGGTCCTCAGGAGTAGAGGCTGATGGGTTTTCCCAGGCTTCATTTGCATTCAAGGCCAGTTATTGGGAGAAGGTTGTAGTAACATCTGGTGGGAAATCTGTCTGCTAAGTTCCCTGAATGATCCTGGAGGCATCTAAGGTTAAAGAGCATTTTCTTGGTTTAAGGCTTTGTATTTCCATAGTGTCACTACATGTGCAGCTGTTTTTCATTTTATAGTAGCCTCTATAATGGACCTAATAGATCATATAACCAAGGGAACAAAGCAGGGAAGTATTGTGCATGCTTCCAGAATTAGGACCACTGCCCCCACCGGTATTTTAAATCCACCTATGGTAGAAAATTGAGAGCCAGATGAGGACTGAGAACTTATGTAAGAGAGGAAAAGGGAGAGAGTTTGCAGGAGAGACATAGCTGCGTGGGGCCCAGTGGTACTCAAGAGTACTCATTCTTTGCTGTAATGGAAGAGTCTGAAGTTGATGGGCAATGTTTTATCCTTGGAAGGTGCTGCCACTCGGGGGGTCCCACTGAGATTTGACAGTGGTGGGCATTATGAGGATGACCAGATGAAGGCCAGTCCACCAAGGTCCCAGCAGAGAAGGTCAAAGATCCTTTAGGAGAACAAGATCCCCTGGTTTATTTGAAATTGTTATTAGGGTGGTACAGGATCTGGTCTGCATGCTCTCTGAGAAGTTCCTGGAGAAGGTTAAGGTAGATAGTCAGAGGGGCAGAGTCTGTTGGAGGAAAGTTTCCTAAGAGAAATGGGTGGCCATACATTATTTAAAAGGGGCTCAAGAAGGAAGGGTGTCAGAGAGCCTGTCCCTTTAAGACAACCTAGTTAGGTGACCTGGGAGAGACATTACTGAACCTTCTCCTTAGAGACTTTGTATTCCCAGAGGCCATAAAGTTTTTTTTTTATTTAAAGGACTCAATAGTTCTGCAGTTAAGGGGCTCTGTGGCTCTGCACTGAAGTATGTCATCAACATATTGAAGAAGGGTGGCCTCTGGGTAGTGCCAATCTAATAAGTCTCTGGTTAGGGTCTTTAAACTCTTGTGGGAAAACTGACCAGGTTAGTTGCTATGAAGCATCTGTGGGACCTTTAAAGGCAAATAGAGACTGACTGTCAGAATGCAGGTTAAGTGTAGCACTTTTGGATAAAAGAGATTTTTAGCTCACTATTTTATATAAATTTACATTTTTAACTTTGTAAATGCTTGTACCATATTTAGAAAAATGAACTCTGATTTACTAGTACTTAAAGCTTGACAAGATCAGCAGAAATAATTTCTTTGATAAAATGTTTCCCTGTAACAGTTTTTTGTAGATGTTATTTAGAGCAGAAAAATATTAAGACAAACTTGTTATTTTATAGACATAGAGAATTTCATTTTAGTTTGAGATGATCTTAAAAATCTTTTAGGCAGCTCTTAGATTATAGTCAACTTTAACTTTGTCACACATTGAAGTTTACCTATCTGTATCCTTTCCAGTTGTTTACTTTGCAACTTGTATTTTAAAATTAACTTTTATAAGAATTTTAAATTTAAATAAAACTTTCTTATTTAAATAAAACTGTCTTTTCTTTTGGCTGGTGGAAGAGACTGTCCTCCCCCACCATGGAGATCTGTGAAGGATAAAGCTTACCTGAGAAGTCTGGTAGGTGATTGAGGTCCACCTGCTACTTGGATGGTTACCCTGGGCTCCTCCGAGGTGATCTTGAAGGGAGGTGGGGTCCCAGGGCCACATTAGTCTTCTGCTGCCAGACCCAAGAAGTCTGTGAGGCCTTCACTCTGTTGAGAGTGGGAGTGGGAGACTGACCTACCTTGCAGAAACAAAGAGGGGCAGTCGTCCTTCCAGTGTCCACTAAGGCCACATTGTGGATGAGGTGAGGGCAGTGTTTTGCCCAGTGTCTCATTTGGTTGCACTTGAAGCAGGCCCCTGGAAGTGTGCATTGTTGTCCAGCCTATCTCAAAGTTGAAGGTGGTAACCTCAGGGCAACCATCAAGAACTGGGCTTTTACTGGTCTCAAACCTCATTTCAGTTATTAAATACCTTAAATGCCATTTTCACAAAATCTCCCTGAGGGGTTTGAGGGCCATCCCCTGCCTGTTTAAGTTTTCTTTGAATATCAGGGAAAGATTGGGAAATAAAATGAGAGTTGAGAATAATTATTTCATCCATGGAAGATGGGTCTCATGCCAAGTCATATTATATACTTGGATTATGAATTTAAATTCATTAATATAGGAGGCTGAGTCATCAGAGGATTTGAGAGAGGTCAGTCATGGAAAAGGGCACGTGAACTCTGATAAATGCCATCATCTCCTGCCACCTCCCAGAGTAGTACAGGTGGGCTGACCATACTTGGAAAAGGTATGGAAGCAGGTATAGGGTGCAGGTGGGGAGAAAAAGAGTGAGGGCGTAGCAGGGGCTGAGGGCAAGTCTGGCAGTGTTGGTCCCTGAGGAACCAATGGCTCAGGGTCAATAGTGCCTACAGTAGAAGGGGAATAGGGTGGTGGATGTTTGGGAGAGCCAGCAGAGATGGAAGAAGGGGGGTCTGAGACATGTGAGGATGAGGTGGGAGAAGAGATTGATTTAGAGGCCTGGCAGGAGGAGTTGGGAGTTAGGCAAACAGAGACCATGAGGTCACAAGTAAGAGAGTTCAGTGGGAGGGAGAGACACAGATTTTGAGGGGGTTTGTCATTGGCAAGGAGGATTTGAACAGCATTACAAGATTGGAGCAGGGAGGGTTGAGAACAGAGAGAAAGGAAAGCTTGGATGAATGGAATTTCAGACCACTTGCTATTGCAATGGCAGAAACTCTTAAGATCTAGAAGTGTGTGAAGATCAGAAATACTGTTTTCAGGCCATTGTGAATGATTGTCTAGCTTGTACTGAGGCAAAATGGAGTTGCAGTCATAGATCATTCGCTTAGGTTTTATATCGTCTTTCAGACCAAGGAGGAGGGTGCATAGAAGGCATCCCTGTGGACATGTCTAATGTAAAGTGGGAGGTCCCCATAATGTAGAATGAGAGAGAGAGAGAGAAAGAGAGAGAGACAGAGGCAGATGCCTTGGTGAGTTTGCGCTTGAGGCCAATATAGACCTAGGTCAAGATCTAGCCTCCCTTATGTGACTCAGGCAAGGATAGCAGAATTGTCTGGTTACCTTTTGGTCAAAGTAAGCTGGAGGGGCTGTTGAGCTTTCACCATAGGCAGAGGAAAGGAAAACAGGGAGGGAGAGAAAGAGAGGAAAAGAGAGTGGGAGTGTCACCCAAATGGGTTCCCAAGGGCAGGTATCCCCGGCCTGGGTTGCCATCTGACAGAGAATGCCCATTTGGTTAGCCAGGTGTCCCCATGCTAAGCAGTGGGCACCACAAGCGGGCATAGGTGGCTTGCCTGATGTGGCACCTGTAACTTCTGAGACTAAAGAGAGAGAGAGCAGACAGCCCCAAGGAGAGTGACACTTATGCTAAGTCTGAGGAGAGAAGTATGTCAGGTGGAGAGAAGTGGAAGACAGAGGCTAATGATGGATGGGAAAGCTGACAAGGCAGTAAGGTCTGAAATCCACAGTCAGGAAGCATGTGGGGTCCATTTAGTAGTCTGGGTTTGGGAGAGGGCAGGTCACAAAGGCCAAGGAAGCAGCACCAGGCAAGAGTGTCCTGTTAACCTCTCCAGGGTTTTGGCACCAGATGTAAGGTACTGCTGAATAAAGACCAAGCCACTTGTGGAATGGAAAGATTTATTAGGAACCAGACTGCAGGACTGTTACTCTTTTGGATTCAGAGTGCAGTGGCTTGGGTGAAAATGGGTAGTGGGCTTTATCAGAGAGGCCAAGCCATGGGTGAGGGAGAGAGTTTCTAGTCTCTGATTATCTGTGAACACCAGATGGAACAGGTAGACATGCCTGGCTAGTTGAGTAACTGGAAGTTCCTGAGGTGTTTTGCAAGCCAAGAAACAACCAGGCAGGAAGAAACAAGCAGTCATAAATCAGGGGGTCTGGTTTTGGTGCTAGCCTTGGGACCTTCTGCCTGCCCTAAGAATGCCAGGTACCTAACACTTAAGACCACACAAAAGTGAACTAAGAGGATATTAATCACCTGAATTGATGTATAACACAAAATGAAATTGAAACTGCAATAAAGAGTCCCCCAGAAAAGAAAAGTCCAGGACCTGATAGACTGTCTGCTGAATTCTATCAAACCTTTCAAGAACTAATACCAACTCTTCTTAAACTTTTCCATGAAATAGAAAGGGAGGGAACACTGCCTAAGTCATTTTATGAAGACAGTATTACACTTATCCCAAAACCAGAGGAAGACACCTCCAAAGAGGAGAACTATAGGCCAATCTCCTAATGAACATCAATGCAAAAATCCTCAACAAAATAATGGCAAACCTAATCCAACAACATATCAGAAAGATCATTCACCACAAGCCACTCAGCTTCATCCCAGGGATGCAGGTATGGTTCAACATACACAAATGTATAAATGTAATACAGTACATTAATGGACACAAAAACAAAAACCACTTGATCATCTCAGTAGATGCAGAAAAAGCCTTTGATAAGATGTAATACCACTTCATGATAAAAGCTCTAAGAAAACTAGGAATAGAAGGAATGTACCTCAACATTGTAAAGGCTATATATGACAAACATACAGCCAAAATCATACTTAATGGTGAAAAACTGAAAAAATTTCCCCTAAAATCACGAACGAGAAAAGGGTGCCTCCTATTCAACATATTTTTGGAATTTCTAGCTAGAGCAATTAGGCAAGAAGAAGAAATAAAAGGAATACAAATAGGTAAAGAAACTGTCAAAATATCCCTATTTGCTGATTATATGATCCTATACCTAAAAGACCCAAAAACACTCTACCCAAAAACTTTAGACACAGTAAACAACTATAGCATGGTGGCAGTATACCAAATCAACTTACAAAAATCATTAGCCATTCTATACACCAACAATGAACAAACTGAGAACAAATATAGGAAAACAATTCCATTTACAATAGCCTCAAAAAAACAAATACCTAGAAGTAAACTTAACAAAAGTTGTGAATGACGTCTACAAGGAGAATTACGAACCCCTGAAGAAAGAGATCAAGGAAGACTACAGAAGATGAAAAGATCTTCCATGCTCATGGATTGGTAGAATCAACATAGTAAAAATGCGATCTACATGTTTAATACAATTCCCATCAAATCCCAATGACATTCATCACCGAGATTGAAAAATCTACCCTAAAGTTCATTTGGAAACACAAGAGATCACGTATAGCCAAGGTAATACTCAGCAAAAAGAGCAAAGCTGGCGGTAACACAATACCCAGCTTCAAACTATATTATAAAGCAATAGCAAAAAAACAGCATGGCACTAGCACAAAAACAGACATGAACACCAGTAGAACAGAATATAGGACCCAGATATGAATCCCCAAAATATACTCACCTCATTTTTGAAAAAGGACCAAAAATATAAGATGGAGAAAATACAGCTTATTCAACAAATGTTGCTGGGAAAAGTGGTTATCTGTCTGCAAAAAACTGAAACTACGTCCATGTTTATCACCCTGTACTAGTATCAACTCAAAATGGATCACAGACCTTAATATCAGACCCGAAATTCTGAAGTTAGTACAGGAAAGAGCAGGGAATACTCTGGAAGCAATAGGTATAAGCAAGAGCTTCCTCAATAGAACCCCAGCAGCTCAGCAACTAAGAGAAAGGATGGACAAATGGGACTACATAAAATTAAAAACTTCTGCACAGCAAAAGAAATGGTCCCTAAAGTGAAGAGATAACCCACAGAGTGAGAGAAAACTTTTGCCAGCTATACATGAGAAAAAGGACCGAAACCAGAATACACAGGGAGCTCAAAAAACTAAACTCTCCCAAAATCAATGAACCAACAAATTGTCAACTGAACTAAACAGAACTTTTTCAAAAGAAGAAATTCCAATGACCAAAAAACACATGAAAAAATGCTCACCATCTCTGACCATAAAGGAAATGAAAATCAAAACCACACTAAGATTCCACCTCACCTCAGTTAGAATAGCTACCATTAAAAACAACACCAACAACAAGTGTTGGGGAGGATATACCAAAAAAGGAACCCTCATCTGCTTCTGGTAGGAATGCAAGCTAGTGCAACCACTCTGGAAAACAATATGGAGGCTTCTTAAAAATCTAAACATAGATCTGCCATATGATCCAACAATCTCACTCCTAGGGATATACCCAAAGTAATTGTGACTCAGGTTACTCCAAAGGCACCTGCACACCTATGTTTATTGCAGTGCTATTCACCATAGCCAAGCTATGGAAACAGCCAAGGTGCCCCACTACTGACGAATGAATTAAGAAAATGTGGTATTTATACATAATGGAATTTTACTCAGCCATGCAGAAGAATGAGATCTTATCATTTGCAAGTAAATGGATAGCTCCGCAGAACATTATTCTAAGCGATGTTACCCAGGCTCAGAAGTCCAAAATCGTATGTTCTCCCTTATATGTGGACTTTCGATCTAGGGCAAAGGCAGTAATGTTTTTGGACTTGGGTCACATGCTAAGGGGAGAGCACATATGGGAGGAATGGGGATAGGTAGGAAACTCAAAACATGAAAATATTTGATGTCCCCACTTTGGAGGAGCTAATACAGTAACCTTAAAGCAACAGAGGTCAATATGGAAAAGTGACCAGGAAGTCAGTGACCAAGAGGTCAGGTAGAGGTGAATTAATTCATGCTATAATACTCTGGTGCATGGAATCAATGCTAGGAATCTCTCTGTACAGCTATCCTTGTCTCAGCTAGCAAAAACACTTTGCTTTCTCATTATTTTTTGTTTCTTCTCTTCAACAAATCTGGACAAAAGGGCAGAACAGGTTCTGCCTGGAAGCTAGGGCCATGGAGCAAGAGTGAAGGGGTGTGGGGCAGAAGGGAGAAATGACCCAAACAATGTATGCACATATTAATATATAAATAAAGAACAAAATAAATAAGTACTCTCTTTCAGACTCTTAAAAAATAAAAGAAAACTCAGTACAACATTACAGCAAAATTAAAGGAACTACTGCATACCTTTCAATAATAACTCAAAATGATAATGGTCTCAAATCTCCAATCAAAAGAAATAACATGGCAGAGTTTAAAAAAAGATTCAAAAGCAAGATACAATTATTTGTTTCCTATATGAAGTGTAACTCACTGAAAATGACAAACATTGGCTTAAAGTGAAAGTATAGAAAAAGATCTAAACAAATGGAGCCTAAAAGCAAGCAGGAGTAGAACTACTCATATCTGACAAAGTAAATATCAAACCAAAATTGGTCACAAGTGTCAAACAAGTCACTTCATACTGAAAAGAAGAGCATTCCATCAAGTACGTGTGTAAATGCAAAAATGGTACACGTTGAAACCATTCCAGGAAAGTGGCTAGACAAAGGAGAGCCATGGAGGTGGTGAATTCAAGTATGATATATTTGATACATTGTAAAAACCTTTGCAAATGCCACAATGTATCCCATACATCTCAAAAATAAAAAGTAAAATAAAAATAAAAAAGAATCCAATTAATAACTGGGCAAATGAATTTAACACACAGCACTAAGAAGTGCAAATGGCAGGTAAGTGCAAGAAGAAATGTTTAATTTCCTTAGACATAATGAAAATTCAAGGGATTCCAAGATGGCGGCTACAGGGAGGAAGCAGAAAGCGAGCCTCCTATAGTGAAATGTTGGAGAGATGCTGGAAACACACTTTGCAGGCATAATCACTGAGAAGAGGCATAACTTTGACCCCTCCTCACCTCCAGCCGGTGCAGAAAATCTCCACATCACGTTAAACAGAGAAACCAGGAGGGCCCCCGGGCTGCCAGTCACCCACACCCAGACGGCTTGGGAAGACGCGGACCAGGTGAGCTTTGTGGTACTGCGGTACTCCCATAGACAAGCCTGGGCCAGAGAAGCATAGCCTCCTGGACAGACTGACCTCCACCCGGGGAAAAAAGAGAAACTGACTAATAAGCAATAAGAACAATAAAGACACACAGGAAAGAGGGTGGGGCGCACTGAGCACCAAAGATTGGGGGAAGGGAATCCTTTCCGGGGCTGTAAATAAACTAGCTGGGTGGGCCGGAGAGGCTCTGGCGGGAGCGGGGGTGACGCTCAGCAACCAGGAGTGGGAAAGCTTGTGAGAGTGGTGGAGGGAGGAAAACTCCACAGAAGAGGAGGGAAGACCCACTTCCCACGTGAACTGTAAACAAACATGGTGGCTGGCAGGAGCAGCAGCACTACCCAGTATCAGGAGCAGGAAAGCCTGTAAAAGTGGCGGTGGGAGGAAAACTCCACAGGAGAGGGGGGAAGACCCACCTCCCACATGAACTGTAAATAAACACGCAGGCCTGACAACGTGGGTGCAGTGTCACCTTTCCCAGTGTGCTTGGAAAGGAGAAAACTTGTAGCAGAGGATCCCGCACAGGAGAACTCTGAGAAAACAAAGCCTGCATGCTGCAAAACTTACTGAAACTGTATTGCATTTGAACTTGGGACACTTGGTGGGGTTTTTTTTTTTTTGCTGTGTGTGTGTAGATTTGTTCTACTTTATGCATCTCCTTTGATGAGACAATTACAGAACAGCATCTGAGGAACCATCTCCAGGAATGGAGACTGAGACAGACACCCAACTTATTAAGACTGAAACTTCATTGCATTTGAACTTGGAGGTTTTTTGGTTTTTTAGTTTTTTGTTTTTTTTTTTTAATTTTCTATTTTTCATCTTATTTTGATTCATTATTATATATAGATGTTTCTTTCATTTACTTATTTTTTATTTTTATTCTTATATTTATTTTTTTTTTATTTTTGATTTTCAATCCTCTCTCTGTCTCTCTAATGTCTGTTCAGCTTATTGTCAATTAGTACACTAACACTCCCTGTTTTTACCTTTGAAACTTTCTTGTCTGATACCTTGATCTGTTTTCTCCATCTTGTCTGTGTATTTGTTTTCCCCCTTTCTTTAACTTCTTGCTTTCCATCTCAGCTCACCCTTTCATTCTAAATATTACCATTGTTATTATTACAAGCTAGAAAATACTTAATTGCACACAGTACAGGGACAGTAACAAAACCAAAGACAATGATGGGAAGACAGAAAAAACAGGGAAACCAGTTTCCCCACAACAAAAAATAGTACAGGAACCAGAGGGGACTGAAGAAAACAGATACTCAGATCAAGACTCCAACAAAATGAAGATAAACTATGCCAAAGGACCCAATGAAGCCCACAAGAATAATTTAAAAGAAGACATACTACAGGTACTCAATGAGAATTTTATAGAGATGATACTGGATAGGGTCAACTGAAATGTACAGGAGACACTCAAGAAATTCCAAGACAACAAAAACAGAGAATTTGATAAAGCAAAAGAAGAAATAAAGGAAACCATAGAAGCACTGTATAAACACCAAAGTGAAACAGAGAACACGATGAATAAACAGATAAATGAACTCAGGACAAAAATTGACAACATTAAAGAGGAAACCACCCAGGATATGGAAAGCCTCAGAAAAAAGAATGAAACAGAACTGCAAAACAAAACGGAAGGCCAATCCAGCAGAATAGAACAAACAGAAGACAGAATCTCAGAACTTGAAGATGAAATGGTAATTAAAGGAAAAACTGAAGAACTATTAATTAAACAACTCAAGACCTGTGAAAAGAAAATGCAATAACTCACTGACTCCATCAAAAGGCCAAACTTGAGAATCATGGGCATCGAAGAAGGAGAAGAGGTGCAAGTGAAGGGAATGAGTAATATATTCAACAAAATAATAACGGAAAATTTCCCAAATCAAGAGAAAGATATTCCCATACAAATGCAAGAGGCCTCCAGGACACCAAAAAGACCAGATCAAAATAGAACTACCCCACGACAAATCATCATTAAAACAACAAGTTCAGAAACTAAGGAAAGAATATTGAAGGGTGTAAGAGAGAAAAAACAAGTAACAGATAGGTAAACCCATCAAAATCACAGTAGACTTCTAAACAGAAATATTAAAAACAAGAAGAGCATGGGGTCAGATCTTCTGGGAAATGAATGAAAATAACTTCAACCCCAGGATACTCTACCCAGCAAAACTATCATTCAAAATAGATGGAGCAATAAAAATCTTCCATGATAAGCAGAAACAAAAACAATATGTGATGACAAAGCCACCACTACAAAAGATTCTTACAGGGATTCCGCACACAGAAAGTGAAACCCAACTTAACCATGAAAAGACAGGCAGCACCCAACCACAGGAAAAGAAAAAGCAAGAAAGTAGAGAGTAACCTCAACTTAGGCACACACAATCAAATCTTCAAACAACTAAGACAACTAAATGACAGGAATCACCACAAACATATCAGGACGAACACTTAATGTTAACAGACTTAATTCACCCATCAAAAGGCACCGCTTGACAAAATGGATTAAAAAGGAAGATCCAACAATTTGTTGCTTACAGGAGACCCATCTCACTGACAGAAATAAGCATAGGCTTAGAATGAAAGGCTGGAAGAAGATTTACCAAGCCAATGGCCCCCGAAAACAGGCAGGAGTAGCAATACTTACCTCTGACAAAGTAGACTTCAAACCTACATTGTTCAAACAAGATAAAGAAGGATACTCCATACTAATAAAAGGGGAAATAGACCAAAAGGAAATAATAATCAACAGCCTATCTGCACCTAATGTCAACGCACCCAATTTCATCGAACATACCCTGAAACCTAAAAGCATATATTAATGCCAACACAATGGTTGTGGGAGACTTTAACACCCCATCGTCATCAATAGATAGGTCATCCAAACAAAAAATCAATAAAAAATCCAAGATCTAAAATATGCAATAGAACAACTGGACCTAATTGATGTCTACAGAACATTTCATCCAACCTCTACACAATATACATTCGTCTCAGCAGCCCATGGAACCTTCTCCAAAATAGATCATATCCTAGGGCATGAAGCAAGTCACAGCAAATATAAGAAAATAGAAATTATACCATGCATACTATCTGATCACAATGCAGTAAAAGTAGAACTCAACAACAAAAGTAAAGACAAAAAACATGCAAACAGCTGGAAACTAAATAACTCATTACTTAATGAAGAATGGATCATTGATGAAATAAAAGAGGAAATCAAAAACTTCCTGGAAGTCAATGAAAATGAAAACACAACCTACCGGAACCTATGGGACACAGCTAAGGCAGTCCTGAGAGGAAAGATTATAGCCATGAGTGCATATATTAAAAAGACTGAAAGATCTCAAATCAATGAGCTAATGATACATCTCAAACTCCTAGAAAAACAAGAACAAGCAAATCCCAAAACAAATAGAAGGAGAGAAATAATAAAAATAAGAGCTGAAATCAATGAAATAGAAACCAAAAAAAATTACAAAGAATTAATAAAACAAAAAGCTGGTTCTTTGAAAAAATAAACAAGATTGATAGACCCCTGGCAAACCTGAATAAAATGAGGAGAGAAAAAACCCAAATTAGTAGAATTAGGAATGCGAAAGGGGAGATAACAACAAACACCATGGAAGTCCAGGAAATCATCAGAGACTACTTTGAGAACCTATATTCAAATAAATTTGAAAATCTTAAAGAAATGGACAGATTTCTAGATACATATGATCATCCAAAACTGAACCAAGAGGAAATTAATCACCTGAATAGACTTATAACACAAAATGAAATTGAAGCAGCAATCAAGAGTCTCCCCAAAAAGAAAAATCCAGAACCTGATGGATTCTCTGCTGAATTCTATCATCTTTAAAGAACTAATACCAAGTCTTCGTAAACTTTTCCATGAAATAGAAAGGGAAGGAACACTGCCAAACACATTTTATGAAGCCAGTATTACACTTATCCCCAAACCAGGCAAAGACACCTCCAAAAAGGAGAACTATAGGCCAATCTCCTTAATGAACATTGACGCAAAAATCCTCAACAAAATAATGGCAAACCAAATTCAACAACACATCAAAAGATTATTCACCACCACCAAGTAGGCTTCATCCCAGGGATGACTATAGAAAGTGGAGAGATCTCCCATGCTCATGGATTGGTAGAATCAACATAGTAAAAATGTCTATAATCCCTAAAGTAATCTACATGTTTAATGCAATTCCCATCAAAATTCCAATGACACTCATTAAAGAGATCGAAAAATCTACTGTGAAATTTATATGGAAACACAGAGGCCAGGAATAACCAAGGCAATACTCAGTCAAAATAACAGTGCAGGAGGTATCATGATACCTGACTTCAAACTATATTACAAAGCAATAACGATAAAAACAGCATGGTACTGGCACAAAAACAGACATGAAGACCAGTGGAACAGAATAGAGGACCCAGATATGAAGCCACACAACTATAACCAACTTGTCTTTGACAAAGGAGCTAAAAATATACGATGGAGAAATAGCAGCCTCTTCAACAAAAACTGCTGGGAAAACTGGTTAGCAGTCTGTAGCAGTCTGCAAAAAACTGAAACTAGATCCATGTATATCACCCTATACCAATATTACCTCAAAATCGATCAAAGATCTTAATATCAGACCCCAAACTCTAAAGTTGATACAGGAAAGAGTAGGAAATACTCTGGAGTTAGTAGGTATAGGTAAGAACTTTCTCAATGAATCCCCAGAAGCACAGCAACTAAGAGATAGCATAGATAAATGGGACTTCATAAAGCTAAAAAGCTTCTGTTCATCAAAAGAAATGGTCTCTAAACTGAAGAGAACACCCACAGAGCAGGAGAAAATACTTGCCAGCTACGCATCAGACAAAGGACTGATATACAGAATATATAGGGAACTTGAAAAAGTAATTCTCCCAAAACTAATGAACCAATAAAGAAATGGGCAAGTGAACTAAACAGAACTTTCTCAAAAGAAGAAATTCAAATGGCCAAAAAACACACGAAAAAATACTCACCATCTCTAGCAATAAAGGAAATGCAAATTAAAACCACGCTAAGATTCCACCTCACCCGTTAGAATAGCCATCATCAGCAACACCACGAACAACAGGTGTTGGTGAGGATGTGGGGAAAAAGGAACCCTCTTACACTGTTGGTGGGAATGTAAACTAGTACAACCACTCTGGAAAAAAATTTGGAGGCTACTTAAAAAGCTAGACATTGATCTACCATTTGATCCAGCAATACCACTCTTGGGGATATACCCAAAGGACTGTGACACAGGTTACTCCAGAGGCACCTGCACACCCATGTTTATTGCGGCACTATTCACAATGCCAAGTTATGGAAACAGCCAAGATGCCCCACCACTGACGAATGGATTAAGAAAACGTGGTATCTATACACAATGGAATTTTATGCAGCCATGAAGAAGAACGAAATGTTATCATTCGCTGGTAAATGGATGGAATTGGAGAACATCATTCTGAGTGAGGTTAGCCTGGCCCAAAAGACCAAAAATCGTATGTTCTCCCTCATATGCGGACATTAGATCAAGGGCAAAGACAATAATGGGATTGGACTTTGATCACATGATAAAAGAGAGAGCACACAAGGGAGGGATGAGGATAGGTAAGACACCTAAAAAATTAGCTAGCATTTGTTGCCCTTAACGCAGAGAAACTAAAGTAGATTCCTTAGAAGCAACTGAGGCCAATAGGAAAAGGGGAACAGGAACTAGAGAAAAGGTTAGATCAAAAAGAATTAACCTAGAATGTAACACCCACACACAGAAAATCAATGTGAGTCAATGCCTGTATAGCTATCTTTATCTCAACCAGCAAAAACCCTTGTTCCTTCCCATTATTGCTTATACTCTCTCTACAACAAAATTAGAAATAAGGGCAATATAGTTTCTGCTGGGTATTGAGGAGGTGGGGGGGAGAAGGAGGGGGTGGAGTGGGTGGTAAAGGAGGGGGTGGGGCCAAGGGGAGAAATGACCCAAGCCTTGTATGCACATATGAATAATAAAATAAAATAAATAAATAAATAAAAAATAATGAAAATTCAAATGAATGTAATACATAATGAAATTCCATCTCACCCTGGCCAGAATAACTACCATCAGAAAGCAAACAAAAGCAAATGCTGGCAAAAATACAGAATAAAAGGAACTTTCATATACTGTTGGTGAGAATGTAAGCTAAAATGCAACCTGCATGGAAAACACTATGAAGGTGCACCTATCTAAAAATGAACTTGTCTGTGAGCCTGCTTACTCTCGGGTATATATCTGAACTATAATCAACATATAAGAATGACATCTGGTCCCCCATATTTATTGAAGCATTATACACGATAGTCAAGCTTTAGAAGCAACCTAGGTGCCCCAAAACAATAAATTGATAAGAAGACATGGTACGTATACACTATGGGTTCTATTCAGCCATAAAAGGAAAGATGATTATCTCTCATCTGCAGGAAAATGGATGGAGCTGGAGATCATCCCTTGAGTGAGGTAAACCAAGCTGAAAAAGCCAAATATAATATTTTTGCTATTGAGCAGGATCTTGACCTATAATGGCTTCAATAATAATAATTATTAGTATTATAATGAAACATCTCATAAAAATGGGACAACGTGGGGTGAATAAGTGAGATGGAATAGGGAGAAAGGATAGAGTTTTAGGGGGTGGATAGGATCTAAGTGTATTGCATGTATAATAGTATAATGAATTCCACTTAATACTACTTGAGAAATGGGAAGAGGAAGGGGATTTTAAGAAATTAAAATATAAGTTATAAACTTGTTCAAAGTACACAGTGTACATTTATGGAAATATACTGAAACCCTCTTGTATAATTAATATATGCCAATAAAAAAAACTTGGCTGTGGATGAAATTTTAAAACTTTCATTGCCCCGAGACTCTAAGACAGAGATTCTAGGATTTAATAATACTCTGTGAATTTCTATTTTATATTTTATCCTGAATGGATCTTCTGAATACATAGTATTCTTCATCTTGAGCATGTCATTTTACATATTGTAGGCTATCCAAAAAACATAATGAGTATTCACCTTTTCCTAACTAAACTTTATTGATATCCTTTGTTTTTTCATGGAAAGGAAAGTCCTAAGGAAACAAAATTGAATCTACCTAGATGAATAGGAAAAAGGAATTAAGAAATACTCTGAGCAAGATATTTTGCCTGAATGGATTGGATACAGCTAAAACCCATCAGGAAATAGTGAAAGAGGAGCAAACTTGTGTCACAAGTAGCAAGAATTAAGTGAACGGGCAGGAAGAGTAAAATGAACACCATCTTTGTGATGTATATTCTAGTCCTTACTTTCGTAATATAATTTAACGTCATTTATTTTCTCTTCCACCTTCTTCACTTACTTATTACTACTTTATGTGCGTGTACTTCTAAAAAAATTAAGTATAACACACTGTATTGTTAACTAGAAGCACTATGTTACATAGCAAATCTTAGGATTTCTTTATCTTGGATAACTCAAATTCTATAACTTTTAACTAATATTTCTTATTTGTTTGTCCCCTCAGCTTCTGGCAACCACCATCTACTCTCTGCTTCCATTGATTTGACTGTTTTACATTACTTGTGTAAATGATATAGTGTGGTATTTGTCTTTCATTTGTTTATTTAATATCAATTTAATAATCATAATGATACTAATAATTATGATGACCTCCATTTATTGGTATTTAATATATTCCTGCCACTTTTTGCAGGATTTTATGCACAAATTATTTCACTTATCAATCATAATGAGTCTATGAGGGAGAGCTTGTATTTAACTCCACTTTTACAAATGATTTAAGTGAAGCCTAGAAATTATTGATTAATCATAGATTATGCACAAAACAATAAACACTGGAGATCTGAATGAGAAATTCTTTGCTAGAATACTTACCTAATGTCTGTGAAGATCTCACCTCAATCCTGAGCATTGTCAGGACTGATAATAAAAAAACAAGTGAACATTATTACAAAAACATGAGCAAGTAATCATTTGTGATGTATTTTAAACAAGAACTGCATAACATATCACAGTGAGAAGTATACAAGAGAACTACATGTGTGGGATTTAAGGAAGCATGCACAAGTTATAGGACACTCTGTTCTGTTAGGAAAAGTAGAAGTTTTCTAGGTAAATAAGGAAGGTAATAGACTTCTATAAATTTATGAATAGGCACAGAGGGTTCTAAAATAGTACACTATAGTTAAGGAATGTTCAGTGATATCTGCTAAATCTGTAGCTTCTCCCTTTCATCTTAGCTCCATACTCTCATGGTCACAAAGTTCAAGTTTCCACCTACACCAATTTCCAAGCCTGTGGATTAATGCAAACTAATTCTATTCTGCTTTGAATTCCTAATGGATATGACACTAAGCACATCATTAAACTCTATGAGCCTTGATCTCTTCCCTATGGATGTGAAAGCTAGTAGGAAAATTATGACCTATGTGAAAAAAACTTTATAATGAGTGAGGTTGTATGCATGTAAGGTATAATTATAGTAATAACATAAGAGAAGAGTTGGAAAGTGGTAGAAGCGATGGATGTAGGGAACTTTTAAAATACCACTTGTAGTTTGCTTTCTTTCTATTGATTTGAAGAAATGGAATGATATAGAAGATGGAATATGGAATATGACAGGATAGGAAGCACCATCAATCTATTCTTTGACACAATCAAAATTTATATTGGCAGAGTCTGTCTTTCATAACTATTTTGAAACACTGTAGCCTGTTTGAATTCCTGTAGCTTCCAAGGAAAACTTGGCTTATAAATGAATCACTAATACTTGAAGATAGTATTGCCTGACTTCACTTTTCAACATAAGTATCTCCCAGTTACTCAATCTCCCAAGCTTTTGGCAGGCAACTGTGAGATGACAATATGAAGTTCTGGTGTACTTTGCTGCAGTAGAGAGGACAATAAAGATTTTGTCCTTAAGGTAGTGCAGTTCTATGTTTTTATTGAAGAAGGCTGCTTCTGATTACTTAGGAGCAGGCACATAGGCTGGCTGCCACTATTTAAACCACAACAAGCTAATTCAGCATGCATGGGATTTCAAGGAACTACATATGCTTTTTGGATACTCAAAAGAAACTGCATATGTGTTTGAATGCAGAAAATTAGAACATGCTCTTGGAAAAAATTAAGATCAGAAAAGAGCAAAGAATATGTTAAGGTTTCACTTCAGGCTGATCTCTGGCAGAGAAACCCAACATCAATTAAAAAAAAAATCTGTGAAAGGGGGATTAGCTCATTCCTGAGTACCTGCATTACATGATTCAAACATCCACCTTTCATCAACAGCAAAATAAAAAAAATACAAAGTGAAAAATGTTAACCAATTCAAAAGAACAATATACATTAAGAGAAAAAATATTGAAGAGGCACAAATAGCAGTCACAGGACAAATTTTAAAAAGTGACCAAAAAATTCTTGTACTTCTAAAGGAAGATGGGGGAAAGACATCATATAAAAATAAGAATATAAATAAAGAAACACTACAAAAATAAAACACTAAGAATGTCAATAGTTGAGAAGTATAATATTTGAAATGAAAATTACACTTTATGAATTCCAAAGGAGATTGTGGAAAGCATAAGTGTCAATGAACTTGTACTTCAAACAACTGATATCATCAAACAAGAAAGGGACAAAAAGAAACAAATAAACTAGTGAAAGTAAATAGAAACTAAAGGACCTTTGGTACAAAATAAAGCAAACAACATACACATTGCAAGAATACTTGAAGGAGTAGAGAGAGACAAAAAGAAAGAACACTTAAGAAAAAATGATTGGAGATAGAGACTTAAAATTTTTTTTGCTTCAGTTTTTTTTAATTTTTATTGCTTTATTATTCACATTTGCATACAATGCTTTGGTCATTTCTCCCCCCTGCCCACACCCCCTCCCTTATCACCCACTCCAACCCCTCCCTCTCCCCACCACCCCCTCAATACCCAGCAGAAACTATTTTGCCCTTATTTCTAATTTTGTTGAAGAGAAAATATAATCAATAACAGGAAAGAACAAGTGTTTTTGCTAGTTGAGATAAGGATAGCTATACAGGGAGTTGACTCACATTAATTTCCTATGCATGTGTGTTAAAATTTGTTGAATAAATAAATCTATAAACCTAAAAAGCTAGGTAAGCTCTAAATAAAATAAACACATACAAACCAGAAATTAAAGTTGGGACATTACTAGAGAACTTACACAGGTAAAAGTGGTTGTAAAAGAATAATATGGTTGGTATCGTATAATTAGATTACCTAAAATAATTTGACACATTTATTGAAACATACAAAGTAACTAAACTAATTCAAGAAGAAACAGAGAAGGTGGATAAATTTATAATAAATAATGAAATTGAATTAGTAATCATAAGCTTCCCAGCAAAAATTTAAACATTACTTTGCCATTGAATTACAACAAACAGAAAAAAGACTTAACACCAATCATTCTAAAATATTCTATAAACATTGAAAAGAAGGAAGTACTTCCTAATTTACTCTGTGAACTTAGCATCACTTTGAAACAAAGTCAGATTAGCATTTTACAAGAAATTTAAATTGTGGAACAAAGCTTTTATGAGCTTTTATGATTCAAAAATAACAACAATGTACTAGCAAGTAGATTCCATAATATTCAATAATTTTTATTCATTGCAAGCAGGTGGAATTTATCTCAGGAATATCAGAGTGGTCCTATAAATTGAAACTGATCAATGTAACATATCATATTAATGGAACAAAGAAAAAAGTATACTGTAAGGAACTAGTGAATAAAGACCACACCACCTGTGGAAAAGATTTATTGGAACCAGACCACAGGGCTGGCCCCCACCTGAGATCAGGGAGCAGTGGCTTGGATGAAATGGATAGTGGGCTTTTTAGGAGGGTCCAAGCCATGGGGGAGGGAGATAGTCTCTGGTCTCCAATTATCTGTGATCAACATATGGAACAGGTCAACATGCCTGGCCAGTTGAGTAACTGGAAATTCCTGAGTTGTTTTGCAAGCAGAGAAACAATCAGGCAGGGAGAAACAAGCAGGGAGGTTTGGTAAGCGGTCATAAATCAGGGTGTCTGGTTTCGGTGCTAGCCTTGGGACATTCCGCCCACCCCAAGAATGCCAGGGACCTAAAGTACATGATCATTTCAATTGGTGTAGAAGTTGTATTTGACAAAAATCCAACACCCTTTCATGATAAAATACTTTCATAAAATTAGGAATAGAGGGAAAGATCTCCCAATACAATAAATGACATTAGTGAGAATCCCATACTTAACCCTATATACAATGGTGAAAGCTTTCTTCTTAATATCAGGGACAGAAAAAGGACACCAAATTACCTTGCTGGTGTTTAACACCATATTGGAAGTGCTAGCCAGAACACTGAGCAAATGAAATAAATAAAAAGTATGCAAATATGAAAGGAAAAGTTAAAACTATCTGCATTTGCATATGGCATTATCCTAAATGTAAAAAATGGCAATCACTCTACAAAACAATCTTCTAAATCTCATAAAGAATTCATCCATGTTGCTTGCTATATTATTAACATTCTGAAATCAGATGTTTGGGCATGGTGTGTTGGTACATACCTTTAATCCCAACACACAGGAGAGTGAGGCAGGAGGGTCCTTAGTTCAAGGGCAGCTCACGATACATAGGGACACCATGTCTCAACACACAAACAAGTAAACAAACAAACAAAAAAGAATAAGATATTTCATAAAAACTAAAAAGAAATATGTAAGTCCTAAAGAAATGGAAAGACATCTCACGTCCACATATTTGAAGACTTAATATTGTTAATTTGTTAACACTACCAATAGTGATATACAGATTTAATATAATTTTTAGGCAAATTAAACATAATTCTTATAAAAGGAAAGGCTAATCCTCAAGTTCTTGTGGAATGCCAGGGGCCTCTGAATAACCCAAATACTTTTCAAAATGAAGAAGAAAGAAAACTAATAATTGGCAAGTTTAAAGCTTACCACAAAGTTCCAGTAATTTTAACATTATATTACCAAAATAAGGACAGACATAAGCATGTAGAGCAGAATTCAGAGTATAAAATTAAAGCCTCACATATAGAGTCAATGGATCTTTGGTAAGGGAACCAAGGATAATTGATGAGGAAAAATAGTCTTTTGAACAAATGGAGTTATAAACTGGAAATCCACATATAAATGAAGTTGGTGATTTACCTTATAAGATAAAAGTAAATCCAATATGAACCAAAGTCCTATCTTATGCTAAAATTTGAAAGTTTTAAAAAAAAACCATCAGGAAAAAAATCTTCATTGCGTTGGGTTTAGCAAGAATTTAATGGATGTGAAGGAAAAGCAGAAAAGAAAACATAGATATAATTTGTCTTGATCAAAATTAAGATCTTTTGTGCATCAGATATTAACAGGAAAGCATAAAGGCAAACTATTTTGAGAAAGCATTGGCAAATCATACATCTGACAAGGGATTAATATCCAGAATATATTGAGAATTAATAGAACTCAATGACAAAAATAAGCAGCTCATTTCAAAAATGGACCAAGGATGTAGACAGACATTTCTCCAAAGAATGTGTACAAATGACCAACAAATCTAAAAAAGTGTATCCTATATCATTAATCATTAGGAAAATGAAAAGAAGAACAACACTGAGATACCACATCATAACTAGAAGGAAGACATTAAATAGAATAAAAACAGAAACAGAAAACAAGAAATATTGATGAAATATTGGATAGCTCATGCATTCATGGAAATGTAAAATGATGTAAACACTATGAAAATAAGGTTATGTTTACAAATAATTAGACATAATTATTTATTTCAAATGAAACAGGAATGCTACTCCTGAAATTAAAATGAATTTAAAGCATGGACTCAGATACATTCATAGCTATCTTCATAGATGCATTATTCACAAAAGCCAAAGGTGGAAAGAAGTGTTCATAACAGATTAATTGATAAATATAATATAGTATAAACATATGATGAAATAAAAAGTGTAAAACAGGCTATGCCTGGAAGCGAGGGGGATGGAGGGGCGAAAGGGGGATGGGAGGCAGGGTGGAGAAATGGCCCAAACAATGTATGCATATATGAATAAATGAATAAAGAAAAAAATTAAAAAAAATTTTAAATCCAATGACAAAATAAAAAATAAATAAATAAAATACATGAAAATTTGATATACACTACAATATAGAGGTAACCTTTAAGCATAGCTTGTCAAATGAGGCAGACACAAAAAAAATCATATAAATATATTTATGGGAAGCAACAAAAATGGGAAATTCACTAAGTAAAAATACAAAATAGAAGTTTTCAGTGCCTGGGTGTAAAATATGCAGATTTATGGTTTTTGGACATAGATAGTAGGATTTTTTTTCACCATCATACATGTATTTAATGTCATTGAATTATAGACTTAAAGTAGTTAAAATGATAATTGTCTGTAGTCTTACCACAATAAAATCAAGTAATCAGTGATACTAGGAAATAGAACTAGCCCAGAAAAAGAAGGAATCTTAAAATTAAAATATTTAAACACCCAACATTCAGAGTAGTGTAAATGTCATACCCTAATTCAGTCAGTACTCATTACTCAAAGCATGTAAGGCACCCAAGCTTCTATTACATTTAGACTGGCAATTACTGTTAATATTAAATGATGCCCTCGTGTCAAACTATCTAAAATTTCCTAAGCATATTAGCATAAGTGCAGCAATATTTGATGAAGACACAGAAGTTTTTTTGTTTATGTAAGGATGTATGCATGTGTGTGTGCTTCAAAAATTCTCAAAAATACTTATCAGTACAGTTTTTTCATTTTCATATTTGAAAAAATAACTGCCTGCCAAGGGAGCAGAAAACAATTTGTGCTAATCTATAACCTTGACCCTATTGAGATGAGAGGAGGATAGAATTATTTCATCTATGCTTTTTGTCTCACAAACACCCCACTCACCCACTCAAAGGGCTATATTCTTCCAGTAGTTCAAAGGATTTTAAAGTTATCAAATACATTGTTCTACTGGTACTTTATTTGCAACTAAGCTTTAGTTTAGATGTTCTACTTTAATGGGGCTGTTCTTGAGCAGCTCAACTGGAAGTCCTAGCCTCTTCAAAATTCCCACAGCACTAATGATCTTATCTTTTATTATGTCACTTGGCATCTACTATTTTGTAGTTGGGTTTATTCTTGACTTAGTGATGTTTACTGTCAGATCACAAGTTCCTAGTGGAAAAGTTGAGTGCCATTCTCTATGTAGATGATTGAAAGAGGCAACACTTACTAGGCATTAGTTTTAGAACTAAATCTTTGGAAACAGGTAAATGTTGATTTGAATTATGATTTCAAATTCTACTGACACTACAACATCTAGCAATTTATTTAATGTGTTTGGACTTTAATTTCCCAAAATAAACATATCTATGTCTATTTATGCATATATATTACTAATATATAAAAGCTAATTTTATATATTTAAATTAATAAGATATGTTCAGTAGTAATCAATGATAACTGCATTATCAAAAAGGTATTAATGAAATTTCTGCTTAAAAATACAGGAGTAAAGACATTTTACACTTTCCTCTTGAAGTGTATTGAACTTAAAAAAGCACCTTCATCTTGATGAAAGAAGCATGCCTTCTTCCATCTTAAGAGAACCATAAATGTTACTCAATTTAAATATCACCATATTGAAAGGAATACAAAATTTTTATGAAAGTGATTTAATTTAAATTTCTGGGTAGAGTACAGGATCTACAGAAAATAAACTATAAAGGTAGTGAAGGTAAACATTATTAAAAATAAAGAAGTATAAGATCATACAGTAAGAAAATCTGCCTACAGAAAATGTAAATATCTTGAAAATTTGTTATAGTATCAAAACTTGTAGGAATTATACTCTCCTTAAAATTAGTCCCCAAAAGGAACTTAAAAGATTGTCAGATCTCACAGTCAAACAAGTCAAGATTTTTCAAATTTTTAAGGTTTTGCAGATCTTCTACTGTACTGATTCTTTGATTTTGTTTCCACTCAGGTTGAGGTAGGTAAGATTTGGACATTTCTCTGGCAAGAATTCCAAAAATTATATTGTCATTAAATTCCAACTTTTGAAGTTTATTTAAGCTGGGAGGCCATGCCAGTAAACTGAATTCCACATCAGCCATACTCAGAAACTCTAGCTCTATAGAAGTGTCATTCAGCCCTAAATATAGGATGGAGAAAAGACAGTCTCTTCAACAAATGTTGCTGGGAAAAGTGGTTACCAGTCTGCAAGAAACTGAAACTAGATCTATGTCTATCACCTTGTACTAGTATCAACTCAAAATGATCAAGGACCTAAATATCAGACATGAAACTCTCAAATTACTACCAGAAGGAGCAGGAAACACTCTGGAACTAATAGGTATAGGCAAAGACTTCCTCAATAGAACCCCAGCAGCCCAGCAACTAAGAGAAAGGATGGACAAGTGGGACTTCATAAAATTAACAAGCTTCTGCAAATTAAAGAAATATTCTCTAAACTGAAGAGACTATCCACAGAGTGGGAGAAAATATTTGCCAGCTACACATCAGACAAGGGACTGATAACCAGAATATACAGGGAACTTAAGAAACTAAACTCTCCTATAATCAATGAACCAATTAAAAAATGGGCAACTGAACTAAACAGAACTTTCTCAAAAGAAGAAATTCAAAAGGCCATAAAATACATGAAAAAATGCTCACCGTCTCTAGCCATAAAGGAAATGCAAATCAAAGCCACATTAAGATTCCACCTCACCCCTGTTAGAATAGCCGTCATCAAAAACACCACCAACAACATGTGTTGGCGAGGATGCAGGGAAAAAGGAACCCTCCTACACTGCTGGTGGGAATGCAAGCTAGTGCAACCACTCTGGAAAAATATTTGGAAGTTTCTTAAAAATCTAAACACAGATCTGCCATATGATCCAATACTCACGCTCTTGGGGATATACCAAAAGGAATGCAACAAAGGTTACTCCAGAAGCACCTGCACCCCCATGTTTATTGCAGTGCTATTCACAATAGCCAAGTTATGGAAACAACTAAGGTGGCCTAATACTGATGAATGGATCAAACAAATGTGTTACTTGTTCACAATGGAATTTTACTCAGCCATGAAGAAGAATGAAATCTTATCATTTGCAGGTAAATGGATGAAACTGGAGAACATCATTCTGAGCAAGGTTAGCCAGGCTCAGAAGACCAAAAATCATATGTTCTCCTTCATATGCAAACTTCAGATCTAGGGCAAATGAAGCAATGTGGTTGGACTTGGATCACATGACAAGGGGAGAGCACATACGGGAGATGTAACAATAGGTAGAAAACACGAAACATGAAAGCATTTGATGTCCCCACTCCAGAGGAGCTAATACAGAAACCTTAAAGCAACAGAGGTTAGCATGAGAAGAGGATCAGGAACCAGTGTAAAGATCAGTTAGAGATGAATCAACATGGGTTTTAACACACGTGTACACGAAAGCAATGATAGGAATATTTCTGTATAGCTATGCTTAACTAGCAAAAACGTTTTGTCTTTCTTATTATTGCTTATGTCTTTTCTTCAACAAAATTAGAGATAAGGGCAGAACAACTTCTGCCTGGAAGTGAGGGGGGAAGGAGGGAGAGGGGAGGAGAGGGGGGCAAGGGGAGAAATGGCCCAAACAATGTATGTACATGTAAATAAATGAATAATTAAATAAATAAATAAATTGCAATTGGCTTTGTATAAAAAAAATAAAAAATAAAAGTGTCATTCAGACCTTCAATTTCCCCATTGACACACAGGTAGCTACTAAAGACTAACTCTGTCACCTCCTCCAGGGTTCTGTTCCTTAACTGTAGGTTAATCCTTTTTTTCATCTCCATCTCCACCTCTGTCTCTTCTGCTACTACTCTCCTTCTTTCCCTTTTCCTGCCTTTCCACTCCCCCAATCCTGAAAAAATTTAAAGGCCTGGAATTGAATGAAAAGAAACACAGTTATAAATGCCCACTACTACCAAATAGGTATAGGGGAAAAAGAAAAGAAAAACAAATGGTATTGAAGAAGTTGGGACTCTAGCTCACATGACCCCATCTCCTTGTCCACACACCCATACACACAAACACACACACACACACACACACCTGCCATTCTTGTCCCTTCAATGGCTGCTTAGAGACCACAAACATGGAAAATTACAGAGAAAGTATTTTTGAGTTACTGCAGCAAATCACATACTTAGAGGGATTTGATCAGGAGGATAAGGGAGCACCAGACTTGAAAGAGAAGGATGACGAGGATGGAGGGGAACATGAAGAACATGAGGAGGAAGATGAAGCTGGTCCACCTAAAGGATATGAGGAGGAGGAGGAAGAAGAGGCAGAATCAGAATTGGGAGAGGGTAAAGAGAAAGTGGGCCTCTCCTGCTTAAAGAAAGAAGAAATCCAGGATGATGATGATGATGATGACTTTGTTGAAGAAGGGGAAGAAGAAAGAGAAATGAAATGCTAAAGATGATGGAGAGGAAGGAGATGACTAGATTATTCTAATATCAAATACTCTAGTGACCCTGGGTGTGCAGTAGAGTGATCACATCTTATTTGTTTCTTCATGTATGATAGCTATCCCTAACAGAAGATAATGTGTAACATTTTATAGGAAAAGTATGGTTTCATTATTTTTGCCTTACCATCCCAATTAAGATTTACTAGTTTGTTAATGATCATATTGTATATAGGGATAAATTTTCATTAATCTCCCATTGTGAAATTCTTTAGCAATGTATTTGATACCTTAATTTTTCTAATTCAGGCTCACTATATTAGACATATTTGGCCGTTAATTAAAGCATGGTCGCTTTTACACAGGTGTAGTTTGATGCATTTTATTCGTAAGATTTTAAAGTTATTTATAAGTTAAGTGAAAGTCAGCTGCAATATGAAAGTTCAATAGCCTCTTGAATGATAAGCTGATTATTTTTTTAGAGGAGATTCAGAGATCTTTGAAGGCAATGAATTTTTTTCTGGGTATTTGGGAGCTTTTTTGTCACATAAGTAAGTTTGGAAGTGAAGCAGAATACTAAGGATTCTATTCAGCAGTGTAGCTCATGCATTTTGGGGAGGGTCTATTCAGTAATATAATTCATGGATTTTATGGTGACTGATAAGATTTTGCTTATACTATATCTAGAGACATATAGATGAGCCTTTTCTTCAGCACCAGCAGATCATGACATGCCTTGGATGGTTTATCTTGTTTTAGGTGTGCATTCTTTCTTCTCAGAAATTTTACAATGATAAACTACTCACCTTGTTTCATTCTCTTCCCTCTATTCCAAAAGAGAGTTAAGAAATTCATGGATATCCAGAAGACCTTCAGTTTTATACCTCAGCTACATTTTCAGACTTGTCTGGGTTTTAAACAAGCAAATTGGAAGAAATGGAATATTTTCTGAAATACGATTATTAATGGTACAGTTTTATGCAAAAAGCTCTGCTTACTGTAAGTCTTTCTTGGTTGACAGCATGGAAGATCATATTAGTAGGAAAAAGAAAAACAGGGAAGGCTTTGGGAAGTAGCATTAACATTTTTCAAAAGTGGAATTGCCTGTTCATAATGAGATGGTCAAGTCAAATTTTTAAGTTGATTTCTCAAATGATTTGGATACCAACCTTGTGAAATATCTATAATGTTTTTTATTAGAACCTTTAGTTTTTCTTCCTGTAGTTTTAAAGCATTACCAAATGGAGGATTTAATTGAACTCTGGTAAGCTTGTGAAGAATATTTGACACTAAATCTATATTAATATTGAGATTTCTTTTCAAGTGGATGTTCACTGAAAATGGAAAAGTATTTGGGATACATGTGGTGTATGCCTCCTTACATATAGTTGCTTAATAAAATTTAAAAGTGAACAAGTACATCTTCCTTTTTGTCATGCAGGCTCCATGTTCAAGGTAATCTTGGCCACCTAAAATATTTTCCCCTTTGTTTTGTATATTGTGAAATTTAAAAAAAATCAGCAAATTATTGAAGTTATGTTTTTCTATGAGGGTACACTTTAAATTGCTGAGCATAGCACTGCTGCTACTTCTTTTTTAGTTTAAGATTTATGAGTTGGTATTTTTGGCAGTAAAGGTGTTTGAATTTGGGGTCTGCTAAATGACTTGATGTTTTGTAATAAAACTAAGTTGTTTGTGGAGAAACTAAAAAAATTATACAACTGACTGAAGTAAAATTTAGTATTGGGGGAATTAGAATCTTCAAAAAATTAATAACATTTTTCTCTGAATTTTAACAATTGAAATGTTTTGGTCCCTAAGAATTCTCATTGCTCACCTTACAAATTACAAAATGCTTATTTTTAAAATGAAATCTGTATATTGACTTGCATATCAGTCATCTTAGTGTGCAATCAAAATTAAAGTTCTTTAGTTCATAAACAACACAGCTTCTAGATAATTTTTAAGTATTACTTAGCTTTTTGGGTGGTATTTTCATGCAAATAAAGCAAGTGTGGGTTTTATATTTTGTAGAAGTTTTGGGTCCTGTTTTAATGCTCTTCGTATGGCAGTATGTATATAGTGTGTTAAATTGCTCAAGAATCTCTCTTTAAAAATTTTAAAGTTAATACTGTTGAGCAAATGTGTTTTGAATAAAGCCATGACAGTGTTAAAAACAAGTAGGAAAATGCAGTACTCCTGATCATTCTTCTATTGTCTCTGACTAGTCCCTGTTTTTTGTGACTGCTATAACTTAAAAGTTTTTGCAAATGAATTGCTTCAACTAAATTAAACATTTGTTATAAAACATGACTGTCAAAATATAGAAGACAAATAAAAGCAAAATGACAGAGTTCAAAAACATAAGAGAAAAACAAGAAAATTAAAGTCTTATAAGCTATGATTGAAAACACAATATGGTTGATTGGCTTAAGGGAATCTTAGAAACTAAAAAAACTGAAAGTATAAACTTCACCAACTTTCATAAACTTAATATAAAATACATAAAAGGAAGATCTAATTCATGCATAACAGTGATATCAGTATAAAGTGATAACTAAAACACACGTAGCACTGAAGTAGTATTACTCAACTGATGAAATTGTAGTTCAGTTAAGCTACTTGTGAAGGTTGTATCACCAACATTGACAGAGCCAAGGTTAAAAAACACAAGGCCATCTGCTTTCAAAGTACACAATTTTTGTACCACATTTCCTTTTATATTTATAGGAGTCTCACAAGCCTTAATAGTTTACCTGACCAGAGACATTTGCTTAGGTGGTTTTGCTGTAACTGAGAAAGGTGAAGAGGCAGAAAGGTATAATATCTATTCTCATCTATCAGAGAGATTATAGTCAAACCCATTATCATATAACAAAGGAAAAGTTAACTAGATAAAAGTATAACAAGTATATTTCACCTAAGTTTCATGTGGCAGAGCAGTCTTCAGCAAAGAAGATGCAAAGACCCAGGGAAAACTATTTCATGCTTAGGCTTAATCCCATATAGAAATATAACTTGGAAAAACTGTATAATATAATGATAATTGACTGAGTTGGGAAGCCAGACAAAGTCTGTACAGTCTCTTCTTGTTCTTTCTATGCAGCATTCCTTCTTCCTGGGTACAAACAGAATCCCTCTGAAATGAGGGTCATCAAGGGAGAAAGATATGGGAAGTTGGTCATCTTTCTAGGTTTTATGGCTTGGTTTGGGGGAGAGAGAATCTAGTTTCTGTCACCTGACCTAGGAAAGAGGAATTGTCTTATATTTCTTGATTCAGGGGATAAAAAGTGGTATGGTACAGAAGGTACAAGAAAATCAAAGGGACATTACACCTGAGACCAATCTCCTTCATGGCAAAATACTCAGCAGCATACTTTCAAGTACTGGATTCTGAGCCTGAAAAAAAGATTAAAATAATGTCAGACAAATGAGTATATTTTCATCTTTGCAAACACTAAAATATAAAATTTTTATCTTCCCTAAAGTGTATGTGTGTGTATTTAAATATAATTCATTAACTACAGATAATATAACACAAATTGGACCCACATGCCCACTTAGTAAATCTTATTCAGTGAACTTTTCTATCCCAAAGAAATGGGGAATACTCAAAGGAGTGTTCCTATTAGTAAATTCAAATGCTTCTTTTCAATAACCACAGCACTGTTTTTATGATCCCATTTCCTGGTTGCTTCTACCAAGGTACTCATTCACTCTCTCAGTAACAAGAGAATTTAGGAATATATGAAGTGATGTGCTAGAGATCATTTGTACTTAAATGCTACCTCTTTCATGTGTAATCAAAAGAAATGAAAAACTGAAGTGGGTATCTGTGAGAACATTTTGTTGTAAAATAAATATACTAAGATATGTCTACTCATGGGATTTTAAATGACTTATTGTTTTTAAATATTGACATTCTTTTCTCCAAATAGAGAAACCAGCCATTTATTGCTATTCCTAGATCCTTATAGACACTAAGACTATTTGACCAGGATGAGCAAAATTCTGGAGAAATGTTTGGGATAAAGGGTTAGGAGTGCAGACAAACTACAGACAAATGACCATTGAGGTAATAGGTAGCAGTTACTTTCCACAAAAACCATGGCCCTTTATATCTTACATAACAATTTTTTAGTTTAATAAGTGATTTGCACAGCAATCTCATGTGTATTATTTCATTTAAACCTAGCCAAAATACCTTCTAATGAATTTGAATATATATTACCACCTATTCAAAGTAAAAATGCAGTTTTAATGGTCAGCTCAAATTTTCTTCCATTAGATAGAATTTTGTTTACTTAAGAAAACATCTTGATAGGTAGTTTTATGTAGAAAATGAAGTCATAAAGAGTGAGAAAAATAACCAATTACTTTTTCTTAAAATGTCAACAATAATTTGGAGGTTGGATAAAATAGAAAGTAAAGAATCAAAGCAGAGAGAGGTGGGAATGAACAATGAGTTCAGAAGCTGAGCTTAAGGGCACAAAATGCACAAATTGAAATTGCTGATTGAAATGGTCAAAGATTTCATAAGGATAAGAGCATCTTTGATTCAATTTTTAGTTGTTTTTTATACTTCAGGTATTGTTTCTCCCATAGATTGTGTAAGCTTATTTTAGGGAGCCAAGGCATTAAAGTACTGTCCAGCATAGGGCCACATTTCATAGAAAAGGTATGGCACACTTACAAATGCAAGATATTTATATATAATTTATTCTGTAAAATCAATACTTCTATAGATTTTGATACTAAGAGAGGTTCCAGTGTAACAACCTTTAAAATTAGTTTCTTGACATGTTTCCCTAAACTGGTCAGGATTAAAGACACTAATGACTGTATTTCTAATAGTAAAAAGAGAGTGTTGACAGTCCATTGCATGATTACACAGTAAATATACTCTAAATATTACCAGATGGTTCATCAAATTCTTAGAAACCTCTGGACTTCTGAGAGATCATGCATTTGATATCTTAGAAGACATTTTGTCAAAATAATAAGTATAATAAGAATGAATGGTTATTCCTAACTATGCTGGAGAATGTGGAAAAATAAAAAAAAACATTGAGCTCAAAGATTCAAATTCCCACAAAAGTGTTCTGAAAGTTTATATGCTTATCCTGAAAGAAAACTTTACCTATAACCTCAGAGATGTGATTACTAAAATTCTATAATCACATACCACGTGTCTCAATAACAATGAAAATTGAATTCCTAACTTCAAATGATATTGGTCATTAAACTGATGACATTGATTATAAAGGAATGCAGTTTTTTTTAAGCAATGCCATTTGCAAATTTTATAACAAATTAACCAGTAAAAGCAGCTGTTTACACACAGGGTAAAAAGCCATCGAAGGCTTTTTCTGCATCTGTTGAGATGATCAAATGGTTTTTGTCTTTGCTTCTGTTAATGTGGTTTATTACGTTTATTGATTTTCGTATGTTGAACCACCCCTGCATTCCTGGGATGAAGCCTACTTGGTTTTGGTGAATAATCCTTTTGATGTGTTGTTGAATTCGGTTTGCCATTATTTTGTTGAGGATTTTTGCATCAATGTTCATTAAGGAGATTGGCCTATAGTTCTCCTTTTTGGTTTGCCTGGTTTTGGGATAAGTGTAATACTGGCTTCATAAAATGTGTATGGCAGTTTTCCTTCCCTTTCTATTTCGTGGAACAGTTTAAGGAGGGTTGGTATCAGTTCTTCTTTAAAGGTCTGATAGAATTCATCAGAGAATCCATCAGGTCCTGGCCTTTTCTTTTTGGGAAGACTCTTGATTACTGCTTCAATTTCATTTTGTGTTATAGATCTATTCAGGTGATTAATTTCCTCTTGGTTCAGTTTTGGATGATCATATGCATCTAGAAATCTGTCCATTTCTTTAGGATTTTCAAATTTATTTCACTATAGGTTCTCGAAGTAGTCACTGAAGATTTCCTGGACTTCCATGGTATTTGTTGTTATCTCCCCTTTTGCATTCCTGATTCTACTACTTTGGGTTTTTTCTCTCCTCATTTTAGTCAGGTTTGCCAGGGGTCTGTAGATCTTGTTTATTTTTTCAAAGAACCAGCTTTTTGTTTCATTAATTCTTTGTATGTTTTTTTTAGTTTCCATTTCATTGATTTCAGTTCTTATTTTTATTATTTCTCTCCTTCTATTTGTTTTGGGATTTGCTTTTTCTTGTTCTACTAGGAGTTTGAGATGTATCATTAGGTCATTAATTTGGGATCTTTCAGTCTTTTTAATATATGCACTCATGACTATAAACTTTCCTCTCAGGACTGCCTTTACTGTGTCCCATAGGTTCTGGTAAGTTGTGTTTTCATTTTCATTGACTTCCAGGAGCTTTTTAATTTCCTCTTTTATTTCATCAATGACCCATTGTTCATTAAGTAATGAGTTATTCAGTTTCCAGCTGTTTGCATGTTTTTTGTCTTTACTTTTGTTGTTGAATTCTACTTTTACTGCATTGTGATCAGATAGTATGCATGGTACAATTTCTATTTTCTTATATTTGCTGAGGCTTGCTTCGTCCCCTAGGATATGATCTATTTTGGAGAAGGTTCCATGGGCTGCTGAGAAGAATGTATATTGTGTAGAGGTTGGATGAAATGTTCTGTAGACATCAAGTAGGTCCATTTGCTCTATTATATATTTTAGATCTTGGATTTCTTTATTGATTTTTTGCTTGGATGACCTATCTATTGATGATAATGGGGTGTTAAAGTCTCCCACAACCACTGTGTTGGCGTTTATATATGCTTTTAGGTCTTTCAGGGTATGTTTGATGAAATTGGGTGCGTTGACATTGGGTGCATACAGATTGATGATTATTACTTCCTTTTGGTCTATTTCCCCTTTTATTAGTATGGAGTGTCCTTCTTTATCTCGTTTCATAAATGTAGGTTTGAAGTCTACTTTGTCAGAGATAAGTATTGCTACTCCTGCCTGTTTTTAGGGGCCATTGGCTTGGTAAATCTTCTTCCAGCCTTTCATCCTAAGCCTATGCTTATTTCTGTCAGTGAGATGGGTCTCCTGTAAGCAACAAATTGTTAAATCTTCCTTTTTAATCCATTTCATCAAAAGGTGCCTTTTGATGGGTGAATTAAGTCCGTTAACATTAAGTGTTAGTACTGATAGGTATGTGGTGATTCCTGTCATTTAGTTGTCTTAGTTCTTTGAAGGTTTGATGTGTGTGCTTAAGTTGAGGTTACTCTCTACTTTCTTGCTTTTTCTTTTCCTGTGCTTTGGTGCTGCCTGTCTTTTCATGGTTAAGTTGGGTTTCACTTTCTGTGTTCAGAATCCCTGGAAGAATCTTTTGTAGTGGTGGCTTTGTCGTCACATATTGTTTTAGTTTCTGCTTATCATGGAAGACTTTTATTGCTCTATCTATTTTGAATGATAGTTTTACTAGGTAAAGTATCCTGGGTTTGAAGTTATTTTCATTCATTGCCCAGAAGATCTCACCCCATGCACTTCTTGCTTTTAATGTTTCTGTTGAGAAGTCTGCTGTGATTTTGATGGGTTTACCATTGTATGTTATTTGGTTTTTCTCTTTTACAGCCTTCAATATTCTTTCCCTAGTTTCTGAACTTGTTGTTTTAATGATGATTTGTCGTGGGGTAGTTCTATTTTGATCTGGTCTGTTTGGTGTCCTGGAGGCCTCTTGCATCTGTATGGGAATATTTTTCTCTAGATTTGGGACATTTTCCGTTATTATTTTGTTGAATATATTATGCATTCCGTTTGCTTGCACCTCTTCTCCTTCTTTGATGCCTATGATTCTCAAGTTTGGTCTTTTGATGGAGTCAGTGAGTTATTGCATTTTCTTTTCACAAGTCGAGTTGTTTAATTAATAGTTCTTCAGTTTTTCCTTTAATTACCATTTCATCTTCAAGTTCTGAGATTCTGTCTTCTGTTTATTCTATTCTGCTGGATTGGCCTTCTGTTTTGTTTTGCAGTTTTGTTTCCTTCTTTTTTCTGAGGTTTTCCATATCCTTGGTGGTTTCCTCTTTAATGTTGTCTATTTTTGTCCTGAGTTCATTTATCTCTTTATTAATCGTGTTCTCTGTTGCACTTTGGTGTTTATACAGTGCTTTTATGGTTTCTTTTATTTCTTCCTTTGCTTTTTCAAATTCTCTAATTTTGTTTTGTTGGAATTTCTTGAGTGTCTCCTGTACATTTTGATTGACCATATCTAGTATCATCTCTATAAAATTCTCATTGAATACCTGTAGTATGTCTTCTTTTAAATTGTTTTTGCGGGCTTCATTGGGCTCTTTGGCATAGTTTATCTTCATTTTGTTGGAGTCTGGATCTGAGTATCTGTTTTCTTCATTTCCCTCTGGTTCCTGTATTGATTTTTTGCTGTGGGGAAACTGGTTTCCCTGTTTTTTCTGTCTTCCCAACATTGCCCTTGGTGTTGTTACTGTCCCTCTACTGTGTGCAATTAAGTATTTTCTAGCCTATAATAATAACAATGGTGATATTTAGAATGGAAGGGTGAGAGGAGATGGAAAGCAAAGAAGTTAAAGAAAAAGGGAAAAACAAATAAGCAGGCAAGTAGGAAAAAACAAAACAGTCAAACAAAAAATTTCAAAGATAAAACAGGGAGCGTTAGTGTACTAATCAACAGTAAGCTGAACAGGCATTAGAAAGACAGAGAGTGGGTTGAATATAAAAGGAATAAAAATAAGAATAAAAATAAAAAATAAGTAGATGAAAGAAAAAATATATAAATAAAATAAAATAAAACAAAATGAAAAATTGAAAATTAAAAAAACTTCCAAAAAAAAGTTCAAATGCAATGAAGTTTCAGTCTTAATAATTTTGGTGTCCATCTCAGCCTCCAGTTCTGGAGATGGTACCTCAGATGTTGTTCTGTAGTTTTCTCATCAAAGGGATGCCTGAAGTAGAACTAAACTTGTTTGCGTCTTCCCAAGCCATCTGGGTGCAGACGATTGGTGGCCTGGGGGCCCTCCTGGTTTCTCCATTTAATCTGAAGTGGAGATTCTCTGCACCAACTGGAGGTGTGGAGGGGTCAAAGTTCTGCCTCTTCTCAGTGGTTTTGCCTGCAAGGTGTGTCTCCAGCTTCTCTCCAAGATTTCACTATAGGAGGCACGGTTTCTGCTTCCTCCCTCTAGCCACCATCTTGGAATTCCACCAGGAATGCAGTTCTGAAATTGGAGTGAGAAAGTACAATAAAGAAAGCTGTGGATGTTCCACCACTAAATTTTGCTGAGTCTTATCTGCCAGTAGAATCATATATTCCATGACATTTAAAGATGTTAACCCTTATTTTCCTGAACAAAGTGTAAGGGATTCACTTGAAGAATATTCCCTAGAAGGTATTAATAATTTTCCCCAGGACCAGTCTGCAATACACTTCATTTCTTCTAGCCCTGGAACTATGCATAAATTCCAGCAGTCCCCAAAGGATGAGGTACATGTTGTGACCCATGAAAATATTTGTTATACCCCAAAGGAACTGCATAACCTTTCCAGTTTGGTAGACATAAATGTAAGGAATATGTGTGAGAGTGGAAATTAAACATCTGGGATAATTGTAGAAGGAACTTAATGTTGGATGAATTTGAACTTATTAATATGGACCTGCTAAGCCACAATTCTGTATTCAATGTTAGTAGTGAGGGAATAGAAAGGGTTCTAATGGTTTATTTGGCTGATGGAACAGCAAATCACCTATACTAAATGAAGCTGAAATGTCAGAAAATTCTTGATATGCAATAGAGGAAGATAACCAAATAATCAGATAGATTGGAATGTTAGACTGCCAACCTATGTCAGAATGTTTATCAAGAAAAAATAACAAGAACAAATGATGTTGAGGATGTGGGGGGAAAATGAACTGTCATACACTGCTGGTAATAATGTAAACTAGTCCAGTTACTATGGAAATCAGTATGAGGGTTCACAAATAGGTAAATATAGACTTACATTATGACCCTGCTATACCTCTCTTGAGCATATACCTGAAGGAATATAAATCAAACACAAGAAGGATCCCTGCACATACATGTTTATCACAGCATTTTTCACAATAGCCAAGTGGTGGAATAAGCCTAGTTGCTGAACAACCAATGACCAGATAAACAAATATTGCATATATATATAGCCATTTGCAGCAAAATGGATGGAACTAGAGATCATCATATTGAGTGAAATAAGCCAAACAGAAATCAAATATTACATTTTCACTCATATCCAAAACGTGTGTCTAAAATGATAAAAAGTAAATAACAGTCATGCATTTAAGTGCAAAAAGGACACTGTGGGAAGTTACAGGAGTGGGAAAGGAGATACACAGGGCACCAGGGTATTAAGAGGATCAAAACATGTCACTTGTATATGTTTGGAGATAGCATAAAGAAACCTACCACAAATTAAAAACTAAATAAACCTTTTCTGATAGAGAGAGAGAGAGAGAGAGAGAGATTGATTTCACCATAATAAAGATGCTAAGTCACCAAAAAGAAAATGATGTTAGAGTGGATATGTCATGTAAGATCTCAGTCACCAAAAGAGGGTGCAGAGGATACATCTTTCACCCCTACCAACAGAATGAAATTTGAAGGGAGGCCCAGAATCTATGAAGAAGTCTGGAGCACTCTGAAATCCCTTTTCTTATAGATTCCTTTCTCCATTAGAGTGAGAACTGCTGTTTCTGAATTATGACAACTTAAATGTCATTGGAAAATTGGACCCAAAGGATAAAAGAGCCAATTTGCAGCACTAAATAACAAACTATATGGTACCTTCTTACTGACATGTCACTACAGTAACCAAAATGACCTGACTTCCAGAGGACTTTTCACATTGGCTAGTTGATAATGATGTCCTTAGCAGAAGACATTGATGGGAAATCTACCAAGTACTTACTTGATCTAGGTAAGCAGAAAAGTTCTAGGTCAAGTAAAGTGAACACTAACTAACTTGAATCATCAAAACAGAAAGTCAATAATCCTCAATCAATTTCCTGACTTATGCTAGTTTATATGCCCACAGTGTCTTCAAGAAAAGGAAGACAAATTCCCCTTGAAGACTATCTTCATTAAATTTTCAAGATTTACTTTCTTTTTCTTTCCTACTATTCCAAAAAAGAGGCTACAACTTTCATTGAGGGTGCCACCACACTGGGGAAAAGGACACATGTCACTGTGATTCATCAGTTATGGTAAGGGCTTATAGAGGTCAGGCAATCATTAGTGTTTTAGATCCATATCTCAAAGAATCCACTGTGTCCCTGAATCCATTCTTGTGATTGTTTTTATGCAAAATTAATGTAGAACGTAGAATTGAAATAAACATAGTATGCAATCAGTAGTCAACAAATGGCTTCACTGACTTGTGGAATATGGATAATTATGGTTAAAAAATCCAAAGGAAGATGCTAGAACTGCCTCAATTAGGACAACAGTATCCCAAAAGCAATACTGCATTCCAGAACAGATTGTAAAAATTAGTATCACCATTACTAATGTGAAGGACAGAGGATTATTATACCGTATAACTTAAAACTTCTCTGACCAAGGCAGGAAACAGATGGATTTTTGTAATGACAACAAATTTTAAGTCATACGACATGGTAACTCCAATTGCAGCTGTTGCTCCAATTATACTTTCATTGTTTCAATAAATGAGCACATTTCCTGGTATAAGCTATTGACCTGGTGAGATGGTGAATATTATAAACATTGCTTCTGGATGCCTATCATGAGCATCCAGCTCATGAGCTGTATGTTATATGATCCATTAAGCCATAAAGTTAGGTACTCATAGAAGCACTCTATTATCAAACTGAAATAACATATTCAAGATCAGGTTTAAATATGCAATGTGAAATTGTTGCTTAAATGTCCATAGTCCCTATTCCTTTTACACTACCTTCTCTCTCCTAACCTGCGTCCATGGCTTCATAGAGAGTTCCTTATTGCCAGTTTACAGAGAAAGAGAAGACTTGGACCTGATTTATAAAAGATTTTGCATAATGTACAAGCACTACCTGAAAGCAGGCAGTTACAGCATCACATACTTAAATGACAGTGATGAAGCTAAATCCTCCAGGTGAGTAGAACTACTACTAGTGAATCCGGATTTTCACATGCTTGGAAGGAAAAATGGCCAGACATTTGATTATATTCTAATTCATGGAGTCTGGTCAATTATATGACTGGATAGTCAGATGCTTAGAATGAACATAATTGAAATATTGGAACAAAAACATTTAGAGAGGTATGTAGATCAATGCATTTTGTTTCTGACCATGAAGACAATTGTGTTCCACATAAGTTCTCACCAAAATGTTTTTAACAGAGGATGATTTTAATAATCAAGTGCATGGGATGACCTATTGTGTGGATTATAGTCACTATCTTTCCAGAGTCTTCTCTGCTGCCATCCACAATACTCACAAAACAGTGGTTATGGTGACTGGGGTAGAGGTTGCATGTGGCATTAGAGATGAGGTCTTACATATAACAATGCTGACTCTAAAATGGCCACTGGTGAATGGCCAATATGAAGCCAGCAGAAATGAATGCCAAGTTCCCAATGTTTCCAAAATGGCACCATGCTATAGAGTAATCAGTCAGTTATCCAATGGAAATTTGAATGCATTAGTCCATTCCCACAATGAAAGGAGCATAATTTTAGTCTTATTAGAAAAAATTCACTTTGGTTATATATTTCTTTCCCTATACAAAATTCCTTTGCCAAAACTACCAACTGCAGATTTATGCAATTCCTTTTCCTTAATCACCATGTTACAAACAAGGCTTTGGTGACAAGGCTTCTGGTCAAAGAAAATTCTCCATAGATACAGTGTTACATCTATGGCTTTAGGTTCATTTAATTCATGTGTCTTACCATATTTTCCTGATTTGGTTAGCTTGATAGAACCTTGTAATGTACTTTGAAACAATCAATTCCACAATTGACTAAGTGGACATACACTGTAGGGCCAGGATATGGTTCTTCAGATGGTTTTATATGCTAAAAGATAGCATCCAATATATTGTGCTGTTTTTCTCATAGGAAGGATTCATGGCTCCACTAATGAAAAGGTGAAAATTGGACTGTGTCTAGCTCAAAATTTTTGCTTTACTCTTTCTCAATGTTATGCTTTTTCTGATCTACAGATCTTGATGACAGAAAAAGGAATACTTCCACCAGAAAACTCAGAAATGATTCCATTGAACTGAAAGTTAGTACTGACAACTGGCTTGTTTTGGCTCCTCTGAAATGCTTCCAGTGGGAGTTATGATGCTGGCTGTAATGATTAATACTGATTCACACAGAGAAATTGTACAGCTACTCCACAATGAAGGAAGAGAATTTACAGAATATAGGAGATTTCTCTTACTGTTACAATGTCTAGTGATATTGGTAAATGAAAAACTAAACAAAATCCAATCTAGGTAAGAGTATTAATCAACTCAAGCCCTCAGGAACGAAGGTTTGTCTCATGAAACTATTCAAAGAACCATTACCACCTGAAGTGCTTGCTGAAGACCAAAAGAACAGACTGGATAGGAGATGGTTGCTACAAATACCAACTGTGACTATGTGACTAGTTGGAGAAAATAGCACTATATTGAGTATTTTTTCTATTTTTCTGTGAACCAAATTATTACCTTGTCATGTATCATAACATATACTAACATGATACATTGTCATTAAATAATGTTAACTTCATATCTTTATATAATTTACAAGGTATCAGGAAGAAGATTAAATATCACTTACAACATTTACTTCTTATTCTGGGAGATGGTAAATGTGTTTTCACAAAGTACAGTTACATCATGTTACACAGAATTATGACTTTGGTTTTTCTTTAATTGGAGATAGAGTATGGTTTACAGAACAGCATATGGGTCAAAATGAAACAAGGAGAGAACATGTGTTGGTTAATTTGACTGCATCACAAGGTACCCAGGTTAAACATCATTGATGGTTCTCACAAATGAGATTAGTACTTGAATTAGTAGACTTAATAAGGTATATTGTCCTCCCCAACATGAATGGGAATTATCCAACTAATTGAAGGCCTGAGTATACAAAGGATGATCAAAGTACGAATATGCCGCTTTTGATTACTGCTTTCATAGTAAATCTGTGACATTTTATTAATGTCCTCACACTTATACACAGCAGATCATGACACAGCTTAGCCTTTGTAATTGTATGAATCTATATCTATCAGTATCTATCTTTCTATCTACCTATCATCTATCTATTTATCTATCTATCTATACATATACAAACACACAGAGAAATAGGTTTTATATTGCCAAAGGATTCAAGAAAATAATTTTTTTTCATTATCTGTTAGTTAAGTCCCCAAATAAGCATTTTGTAGTACAACTTTACTATCTTTTTATGGGCCAAATTGTATCATCTCCCAATTCATGTGTTGAAATCCTAACCCCTAGTACTTCAGAATGTGACTGTATTTGGAGATAAAACCTATAAAGTTAAAATGAAGTCATTAGAATTTTCCATAATTGCACCTGATTGATGTACTTATGAGAAGAGAAAATTTGGAAACAAGCATAGAAACCAGGGATATTAAGTTGATTGGTCCTAGTAAGAAGAAGTACCAATTGTTCTAGACTTAGTGATAATATCCATTTCAAAAGGTGGTAAATAAATGCAATTAAATTATAAGTTTTTCACCTAAGGGAAATTTTTCTAGGGTTCCAATGACATGTGACATGTCTAGAAATTCCTTCTAATGTAAGATAGTACAACTACTTTGGGATATATTTGAAGTAATGCGACTCAGGTTACTACAAAAGCACCTGCACACCCATGTTTATTGCAGCAGTATTTACAATAGCGAAGCTATGGAAACAGCCAAGATACCCCATTAATGATGAATGGATTAAGAAAATGTGGTATTTATATACAATGGAATTTTATTCAGCCACAAAGAAGAATGAAATTTTATCATTTGCAAGTAAATGGATGGAACTGGACAACATCATCTTAAGCAAAGTTAGCCAGGTTCAGAAAGCCAAAAATCACATATTGTCCCTCATAAGCAGATTGTAGATGATAATATTTTTGGACACAGGTCACACACTAAGGGGAGAATGCACACGGAAGGAATAGGGAAAGGGAAGGAAACCTAAAACTTGAGTGTGGTTGACTCACTGTAAAGGAGTGAATATATTAATCTTAAACTGGCAGAGGCCACTATGGGATTGGGACTAGGAAGTAGTGAGGAGGTCTAGTAGAGATGAACCAATGTGGGTTGCTATACACATGTGTATATATGCAGTACTAGGAATCTCTCTGTATAGCTATGTTTATCTCAAACTAGGAAAACTCTATGTCTTTCTTATTATCTCTTATGTTTTCTCTTCAACAAAACTGGTGGCCCAAAAAATGTACACATTTGTGAGTAAATGTAAAAATGATAAGATAAAGAAAGAAAGAAAGAAAAAGAAAGAAAGAAAGAAAGAAAGAAAGAAACTTATGTTATATTAAGTCACTGAGACTTGGGAGATTGTTACTGCAGTACTACTTAACCATGGTATTGAGTTAATGAAAGATCCAACAAAAGATTGTTGCTAAAATGAGTTTTCAAGTCTGAGGATTTTGTTTGGTGACTGTCATTGCTTGAACTTCTTTTATTGCCAGGGATTGTGAGCATTTTTTCATGTGTTTTTTGGCCATTTGAAAGTCTTTCTTTAAAAAAGTTCTGTTTAGTTCAGTTGACCACTTCTTTGTTGGTTCATTGATTCTTGGGGAGTTTAGTTTTTTGAGCTCCTTCTATATTCCTTCCTTTGTCTGATGAATAGCTTGCAAAGATTTTTTCTTACATTGTGGGTGGTCTCATAAATTTAGAGACCATTTCTTTTGTTGTATAGAAGCTTTTTAATTTCATATAGTCCCATTGCTTTTAGTTGGTGGGATACTGGAGTTCTAATGAGAAAGTCCTTCAGTATATGTACTGCTTCCAGAGTATTCCCTACTCTATCCTATACTAACAGCAAGGTTTGGGGTCTTTAATCCACTCTGAGCTGACACTAGTACAGGGTGATAGGTTTTCTGCAGGCAGATAACCACTCTTCCCAGCAACATTGTTGAAGAGGCTATCTTTTCTCCATCATATGTTTTTGGAGCCTTTGTCAAAAATAAGGTGGGCATAGATGTGTGGATTCATTTCTAGGTCCTCTATTCTATTCCACTGGTCTCCATATCTGTTTTTCTGTGAGAACCATGCTGTTTTTATTGCTATGGCTCTGTAGTATAGCTTGAAGTCTGGTATTATGATACCTCCCGAATTGCTCTTTTTGTTCACTATTGCCTTGGTTATTTGTGATCTTTTGTGTTTCCAAATGAACTGTAGGGTAGATTATCAATCTTTGTAATGAATGTCATTGGGATTTTGATGGGAATTGCATTAAACATGTAGATTGCTTGTGGTAGTATAGCCTTTTTTACTATGTTGATTCTGCCAATCCATGAGCATGGGAGATCTTTCCACCTTCTGTAGTATTCTATCTCTTTCTTCAATGGTTTGTAGTTCTCCTTGTAGAGGTCATTTACATCCTTTGTTAAGTTTATTCCTAGGTATTTGATTTTTTTCAGGATATTGTAAATGGAATTGTTTTTCTATATTCCTTCTCAATTTGTGCACTGTTGCCACTTAGAAAAGATACTGATTTTTGTATGTTGATTTTATATCATGCTATAATATTGATGAAACTATTTATGGTGTCTAGGTATTTTTGGATGGATTTTTTTGGTCTTTGAGCTATAAGACCATGTCATCTGCAAATAGAGATACTTGGCTATTTCTTTACCTATTTGTAGTCATTTTATTTCCTCTTCTTGCCTTATAGTTCTGGCTAGGAATTACAGAACTATGTTGAATAGGAATGGGAACAGTGAGCATCCTTGTTGCATTCCTGACTTTAGAGGAAGTGTTTTCAGTTTTTCCCCATTAACTATTATGTTGGCTATAGGTTTCTCATATATATCCTTTATAAGGTTGAGGTACATTCCTTGTTTTCCTAGTTTTCTTGGAGCTTTTATGATGAAATGGTGTTGAATATTAGCAAAGTCTTTTTCTGCATCTATTGGATGATCTAGTGGTTTTTGTCTTTGCTTCTATTAATGTGCTATATTACAATTGTTGATTTGTTTATGTAGAACCAACCCTGCATCCCTGGGATAAAACCAACTTTGTCATGGTGAATGATCTTTCTGATAAGTTGTTGGATTCAGTTTTCCATTATTTTATTGAGAATTTTTGCATCAATGTTCATTAAAGAGTTTGGCCTGTAGTTCTTTTTTTTGAATGTGTACTTTTCCAATTTTGGGATGCATGTAATTCTGGCTTCATAGAACAAGTTTAGCAGTTTTCCTTCTCTTTCTATTTCATAGAAAAGTTTATAAAGTGTTGGTTTTATTTCTTCTTTAAAAGTATGGTAGAATTCAGCAGAGAATCTGTCAGGTCCTAGACTTTTCTTTTTTGGGAGACTTGCTGCTTCAATTTCATTATGTGTTATAGTTCTGTTTAGTTGGTTAATATCCTCTTGGTTTAATTTTTAATTGTTATAATTATCTAGAAATTTATCTATTTCTTCAATATTTTCCAAGTTATTGGAATATAGGTTCTCAAAGTTGTGTCTGATGATTTCCTGTATTTCCTTGGTGTTTGTTTTTATATCTCCTTTTTCATTTCTGATATTACTAATTTGGGTCTTTTTCCTCCTCAGTTTAGCCAGATTTGCCAGGAGCTTGTCTATCTTGCTTATTTTTTAAAAGAACCAACTTTTCCTATCATTGATTCTTTGTATTTGTGTTATTGGTCTCTATTTCATTAATTTTGGCCCTTAGTTTTTTTTTATTTCTCTCCTTCTGCTGTTTTTGGGTTTTGCTTATTCTTGTTTTTGTAGGAGTTTGAGATGTAGTGTTAGGTCATTTATTTGAGATAATTCCATCCTTTTAATATTTGCACTCATGACTATAAACTTTCCTCCTAGGACTGCCTTTGCTGTGTCCCTTAGCTTCTGGTAGGTGGTGTTTTCATTTTCATTAACTTCCAGGGACCTTTTGATTTCCTCTCTTATTTCATGTATGACCCACTGATCATTGAACAATGTGTTATTCAGCTTCCAATTGTTTGCACCTTTTCTGCTGTTGTTTTTTCTGTTGAGTTCTAACTTTAATGCATTGTGATCAGATAGAATGCAGGGGATTATTTCTATTTTCCTATATTTGTTGACCTGAGGCCTGCTTTGTGTCCTAAGATATGATCTGTTTTGAAGAAAGTTCCATGGGCTGCTGAGAAGAATGTATATTGTGCTACTGTTTGATGAAGTATTCTGTGGACATCATTTAGGTCCATTTAATCTATGGTATATTTTAGTTCTAGGATTTCTTTCTTAATTTTCTGTTTGGATGACCTATCTGTTGGTGATATAAGGGTATGAAAGTCTCCCACTACCACTGTGTTGGAGTCTATATGTGTTTTTAAGTCCTTTGGTGTATCTTTGGTGAAATTGGGTGCACTGACTTTGGGTGCATATAGGTTGATAATTATTATTTCCTTTTGATGTTTTGCCTCTTTCATTAGAATGAAGTGTCCTTCTGTCTCTTGTTGGACAGTGTAAGTTTGAAGTCTACTTTGTGTGATATAAGTATTGTTACTCCTACCTGTTTTCGGGGACCATTGGCTTGGTAAATCTTCTTCCAGCCTTTCACTCCAAGACAGTGTTTATTTCTGTCAATAAGATGGGTCTCCTGTAAACAGTAGATTGACAGATCTGCCTTTTTAATCTTGTTTGCTAAATGGTGTCTTTTGACAGGGGAGTAGAGTCCATTGAAATTCTTTGTTAATATTTATAATGATTCCTGCCACTTAGTTGTTTTTGTTGTTTAAGGATTTGATTGTGTGAAGCTGATTAAATGCTACTCTCTCATTAATTGTCTTTTCTTCTCATGTTGTTTGATACTTCCTGTCCACTCATGGTTTTGTTTGCTTTACAGTGATGGCTGCATTGTCCTTCAGCTGAAACTCTGTTTGGACAGGTATTCCCCTAGCAAGGAGGGGCAATTCAGTTTTGAATGTTACCCTCTGTCCCACAAGATCAGCTCTGGGATCCACCACTTGCCCTACTTTGGGAGGTTAGCTGGTCACCCTCCCAACCCCCAGCCTTTGCGCCTCTCCTGACCTCTGCTGGGTGTTAGTGGCTCCTCTGGAGGGTTAGCTTGTTGTCCCACCCTCACTTTCAGTCTTTGTTGCTTTCTACATTCTTTGTTCACTGAAAGTTTGGCACTGAGAGATTGGCACCTTGCCCTACAACTGCTTTCCAGGGCAGGTTCAGCATGCCACCACCACCTCCACTGTCATTGTTAGATTACCATGTGATGTTTAAGCTTCTCACTTTTATTGGGAGGGGGTCAGTCTGCCCAGGAGGTGTACTGGATAGTGTTTCTGGGGGTGTAGGTGTGGGAGTCAAGTGTGGTGCATGATGCTTACCTGTTCATTTTGCAGATTCATGCAAGCTGCTTAGAAACCAGTTGGTGGGGAGAAACTGTGCTGCATAGGGAGGCTTTCCACAGGTTAGGTGTCCAGGATTTCATACAGTTCTATTCTGACTGATGTTCTGTTTTTTGCTTGTTGGGAGAAAAAGAAAAAAAAATAAGAGACATGGCCAGGGTTTTTTTTTCCCAGGGTCAGACACACTTTGTCGCACTGGATATTCATGGCTGTTAGTTATAATTAAAGGCTGAGTTTAGGGTCACTGTTTGAATTGTGTGTGCACCTAATGTGATGTTGGTTATTATTTTGGATAGAATCAATCAGAATTACCCAAGTGTATCTCCAACATCTCAAGGTGATATCTGGCATCATGGAGTGTAGGATTTCTGATTCCCTGCCTTGATCCCCACCTTGAATCCTCTCTACATAAGTTTATTTTTTCATATCAGGTAGTAAGTTATCTTTGACACTCTCCATCAAGTCTTGCCTGAGATACCCATATTCTTTTTATCTCATTACTCCAACTATATCAAAGATTGCCTAGGACATTCATAGATAAGAAGTTATTCACATTGCTTTAAACTACCTGCAAGACAAATTGAGTGATGTAGTCTTCTGATTCTAAGGAAGATGGAATAATATTGAACCTTTATTTAATCTCTCTGGATTTAATAATTCTTTCTTCATGAGGAGACAAAGCAGATATCCTGACTGTAAAACAGATATACTTCCTGGCTATATGTAGGAATACATCTTGGGCAATCCTCACTAAAAGCACTCTCTGTTGCATCTTCTGTTGTTTTATTAATAGTTCCCTGAGCATGAACTACTGAAAAAATGAATTCCAAGAAAACTTAAGATTGCTTTCAGGGACTTTTGGGAGCTATCTATGAAAAGGATATTAAAATGGGTTTGGAGAGCAGAAAAGGCAGTTGAAACAAGAAAGAACAATTAATTTATCCATGACTATAGACAATGAAGAACGCTGGTTACAGAAAGGAATTTGACCATGTTCACCCTCTATCACCCTCTCCATTCACTCTCTCTTCTTCCACTGGTACTCAATTCCTAACAGGACCTGTACACTGTCCTGTATTTTATTTATAGTTGTATATTCATTGTTCAAAGGGGTTTCACTGTGGTATTTCACCCATAAATATATTGTATTTTATTCAACTTAACTTCTTTCTACTCTTCCTTACTTTTTCCCCTACCCACCATTATTCAATAGCTTTCAGTGTGTTTTGTTATGCCATATTCCTACACACATGCTAGAGATTTCAATATTATTTACTTTTTTTCATTCTCTAATTCACTTCTTCCTCCCCCCAGTCCTCTCAAATAGTCCCACAAATACAAACTTGTTATAGTTTACATATATTTGCAAAATCATGTTTGCTTTCATGTATACCTTAATTTTTGGATGCATCTTTCATATGTGAGAGAATGCATGCAATCTTTGTCTTTCTGAGCATGGTCTACTTCACTTGACATGATTATCTCCAGTTTCATCCATTTTCCTTGAAGCAACATAATTTCATCATCTTTATGCTGAATAATGTTATATTGAGTAAATTACATTTTAAAAAACCCATTCATTAGTTGTAGGGCATCTGGGCTATTTTCATAGCTTGGCTATTGTGGACAGCATTGCAATAACACATGTGTGCAAGTGTTTCTATTGTATTCTGACTTACATTCCTTCAGATATATGTGTAGAGGGATATCACTGAATCATATGGAAGTTCTAATTTTAGGTTTTTTTTTTATGAAACTCCATACTACTTTCCATAGTGATTGCACTAATTTATATTCTCATCAACAACATATACAGGTTCCTTTTTCTCCATATCCTCATCAACATTTGTTTTTGCTTCTGTTCTTGATAATAGCCATTCTGACTTCACTGAGGTGAAATTTCAATGTTGTTTTGATTTTTATTTTATTTCCTTTATATTGAGCATTTATTCATTTATTTATTAGTCATTTGGACTTTTCGCTTGTAAATTTTCTGTCCAGTTCATTTTCCCATTTCTTCTTTGAGTTGTTGATTCTTTGGGAGTTTAATTTTTTGAGTTCCTTATAAATTCTGGTTAATAATCCTTTCTTAGATATATAGCTGTCAAAGATTTTATGCTATTCAATGGACTATCTCTTCAGTTTGGTGACTATTTCCTTTGTTGTTCAGGAGATTTTTAGTTTCATGCAGTCCTATTTCTCAGTCATTTCTCTTATTTTTCTGAGCTATTGGAATTCTATTCAGAAAGTTATTGCCTATAGGTACATATTCCTGTGTTTTACCTATTTTTTCCAATAGGAGTTTCAATGGTTCAGGCCTTAAATTGAAATATTTATTGCCCTTTGAATTAATAATAGTGCAGGGTAAAACACAGGGATCTAGTTTCAGTCTTCTGGTATGGCTATTCAGTTTTCCTAGCACTATTTGTTGAAGGAGTTGTCTTTTCTCCAACATATTTATTGAGCTCCTTTTTTGAATATTAAATGGCTGCAGCTATGTGGATTTCTCTCTGGACCTTCTATTCTGTACTCCTGGTCTTTGTGTCTGTTTTTGTGCCAGTATCATACTGTTTTTATTTCTATGACTTTGTAGTTTCGCTTCTAGTCCTGTCTGTTTGATACTTTCTGCATTGCTCTTTTTACTCAGTATTGTCTTGAATATCCATAGTCTTTTGTGTTTCCATATGAATTTTAGGATTGATATTTCTATCTTTGTGAAAATTCTCTTCATAATTTTGACGGGTAATGTATTGGATATATAGATTTATTTTGGTAACATGAATATTTTCACAATATTTATTTAGATTATTCACAAGCATGGGAGATCTTTCTATCTTTGGATGTCTTCATCAATGTCTCTCTTATGTGTTTATACTTTTCATCTTAGAGGTCTTTTACTTTCATTTAATTTATTCATAGGTTTTTTTGATTGGTTATTATAATACACTCCAGTGACATAAACTAACTGCATTCCTCAAATATGTATAAATTTTTATATACTAGCAGAATATTTTGTTAAACATATTGACATTCAGCTGAATGCTACATTTTTAAGCATGATTTACAGGAATACATGGCAATATAAATAAGTTCTGGTCCAAGGAATGTGAGAAAAATCAATGTGTGCAATATCCTTACAAAGAATGAAGTATTTATCCTCTCTCAAGTTTTCTTCTTTATTCTATTTCAAATATGTATAAAATGATGAGAGCTGAAACCACGCTTTTAGAGCAAAAAGTGGAAGCTACATGTTCAAGACAGTAAAGCAAGAATGTAGAAGGATCCTTGGTCTTTGATAGCTGTGAAATTGCTGTATGTGCCTAGGATTATCATTCTAGACTTTTCATGAGATACAAACCAAGTTCTGCACCTTGTAAGCAATGATTGCTTTAATTATCATACTCACTTACAGCAGGTGAAGACAATATCATAAGTGATACACCTCTCCATAGCTAGCTATGAGATTCATTCCACAGTTATCTCCCATAAGGCTTACAAGTTAAGTTTATTTTAACTGCAAAGCTATGCTCAGGGCAAGAATTCCACCAAAATATGTGTTAACTTAACCCATGTAAATGACAAAACAAAACCACAGGATTGAAATGTTGTAAAAGTTCAGTGTGCTCTGTCATCACTGTGACTTGTCCCTGTTCATGAATTCTATTTCTTTTTACCTTCCTAATTCAAAATTAAGTTTTCAATTTATATGTAATCACCTAACTGAAGCAGATCATATATTAATTCAAAAATAGCTACTCTAATTCAAGTTGTTGATAAAACTAATCTTTAATTTCCCCCTTTTCAAAATCATCACAGATTTGTTTATCACCAAGTTCTTAAATAGTTTTAAAACATTCTTATCCTGCATGTAAATATTTTTGCCTTCTTAAAAGTCAACATTAATGACTTTAATTCTTTTAAAACTAGCAAGTCATAGAATATCAGTACTCCAAAATTCCAGGTTTTCTCAACTATAACTGTATATTAAATTCAACTGGGCTTACAAAAAAGATAGAAATTGTGCTGTTTTCAGGAAAATGGATGGAATTGGAGATTATTATGTTAAGTGAAATAAGCCATAGTCAGAAAGAGATATCACATATTGCCCCTCCTATGCAGAATCTACACCTAAAAATTTACATAACTGTAAAAGAAGGACTGTTTGAAGGGAGTAACGTGCAGAAGGGAGAAAGGTGAAAAGAGAAAATGGATAAGGAATGAATATAATGAAAGCATATTACATGCATGTGTGAAAATAGAAAAATAAAACCCATTAAAATTGTGTAAAAAAGAGGAACGAATTGAGAAGGAAGCATAATAAAGTGGAAAAATGTGATCAAAATACATTATGTGCACCTACAGAAATATCACAATGAAATCCATTTATGCAATTAATATATCCTAATGAAAATGTTTTAAAAAACCGATCTGGGCTGGCCTTCTAGAAAATACTGATGCCTATGGAATGAGAGAGGATAGCTACAATCTACATATCTAACAAGAGAGTAGTATGCAGAATATACAAAGATTCAATCATCTCAGTAACAGTAAAATAAACAATCTGATTTTAAATGGGCAAAAATTTTTACCAAGCATTCTTAAAAGAAGACATACAAATAGTCAACAGGCATGTTGGTCCATAATGTTCAACATGACTAATGATCAGGGCAATGCACACCAAAATTACAATAAATTTTCATCTCACCCCAATTAGAATGACTATTATCAAAGTGACAAGAAACAGCTAATACCAATGAAGCTATAGAAAAAGGGGAGCCATCATTCACTGTTGGTGGAAATGTGAATTAGCACAACTATTATGGAAAATGGTATGGAGGATCCTCATAATAGCAAAAATATAATTACTGTGTAATCAATCAATCCAACTAGTGGCCTTAAATCCCAAAGAAATGAAGTTAGTATGCTGAAGAGATATTTGCACACCCACGTTTACTGAGGAACTATTCACATTAGCCAAGATAAAGAATAAACCTGGGTGTACATCAATAGATAAATGGATATAAAAACGTGGTGTATTTATAGAATGCAATATTCTTCAGTCACAAGAAGAATGGAATCCTGCTATTTGAAACAACAGGGATAATCCTAGATGACACTATATTAAGTGAAATAATCCAGGCACTGAAAGACAAAGACATCATGATCTGTCTCATTTGTAGGATCTAAAATAATCTTGATCTCATTGAAGTAAAATGTAGAATTATGTTTTTTTCTGGCCGAGAATATGTGTGTGTGTGAAGTCAAAAAGTTTAAAGATACATACAGAATGAGTAAGTTCTAATGTTCTATTACACAGTAGACTGACTACAGTTAAAAATAATACATAGTAAATTTTAAAAAGCCTAGAAGATCTTTAATATGCTTATTTACTCAAATTTGCTAATTGTATACTATATAGATATATTGAATCATCATGATACTGCATAAATATGTGTAATTATTTTTGTAGCACAAATTTAAAACATTTTTACTCTTAATTTTTATGTTGTTAAAAAATTTTTAAAATGTTGACATCCCAGAAATTAAATAAATTGGTCTTGGAAAGGGTTGCCAATAGCAGTTTTTTAAAAAAATATATAAAATTCAATGGGCAATCAGGACTAGAACCCACTGATTCAATTCAACTTCTACCCATATTACTTTGAAGGCTAGCTAGATATGTGAAACATTTTCTGGTCCATCACTTTTATTTTAAATATGAAAATAATGACGGCACAGAGCAATGAAGTTACAGAACAATGTTTGGTGGCAGGCCCAGGTCTGGAAAGCAATGTAAGAAAAGATTTTCATGTTATAGAAGAATTAACAAAAGCTGTTAGCAGATGCTATTGCTTGAAGTATTTATTGAACCCCATAAAAGACTTGTTCCCCAGTCTGTATTATTATGGAGATATAATGAAAACTATAGATATGGCCCAGTGTAAGGAAGTTGGATCATTGTGCATATGTCCTTGAATTTTATATTGGTACCACATCCCCTCCTTTTCCTTTCACTTTGCTTCCCAGTCACCATGTTGTGAGCACTTTACTCTGAGACATATCCCTCACCATAATGTACTACTTTACTATAGGCACAACAGAAATATAGCCAAGTGACTATGGATGAAAACGTTTAAGATGCTGAGCAAAAATGAACTTTTCTTATTATTAAGTTGATTATCTCAGGTGTTTTGTTATAGTTACAGTAAACTAATACATTAGAAAAGGGAATGATAGGGAAGAAAGAAAGTGAAGTCAAAGTAATTTTAAGGAAGTTTCAAATGGGAATGATCAGTAACTTCAATAAGACAGATAGAAAAGGAAAATTAACGGAGGTTATTTCTTTAAATTTCCTGGAGCACCTACTGTGTACTCAGTAATAGGTATAAAATACAGTGCTTCTACCTTTAAAATTGTGCTGCAGATAACTGATAGGACCAAGCTTGTGAAATTACAAGGAAGAACCATATCAAAGTCATCTTTGTTTTTCTCTGCATGAAAAGCCTGGTCATCATGGAATAGGTAGGTGCTCAGTGTTTTCTGAATGAATACATACAAATAAGCAAATAGAAAATATAATAGAATCTTAGCAGTGGGAAAAACATTCTTTCCTACAGTAGTCTTGGAACGCTTAGTGAAGAAGGGATTTGAGTTAACTTTAAGGAGCAGAAGAGGGTTTATGAAAATATGAAACAAGGGAATAGTTAATCTAGGAATAGACAGTGCATGCCAAAAGTACACATAAAATAATTTTAACAAATAAGTTTGGTGTATTGAAAACTTAGTTGTAATAATAGAAAGTTTATTTTGAGGATGAGTATAAATGACCTACTGGGGTTATATTGTAGAAAGGCACAAATGTTGCTCAATTGATTGGAGCCTGAAGGCAGTTGGTGGCTATTAGTGATATTTGAATTGGCATTTGATCTGAAGAAAGTGATGTGACAGGGCATGAAAAGGGCATCTATTATACATTCTGATTTCTCATAATGATTTTCATATTCTAAGACAGTCTTTTAGTCATTTGTACCTGCAGAAAAGGAAAAATATTCCTAGCATGAAAAAGTTATAGTTCGTAACTGTAAAAACATAAAGAATGTTACATTTTTATTATTGTTTTACTGGGAGTATATTGTGACATTTACAAAAGTTCTTACAATATGTCATAGTTAAATTCACCCCTTCATCATTCTGCTTTATTCCCATTCTCCTCAATCCTGGAATGGTTTTGACAGCTCTCAATTTTTCCAATTATATACATGATCTACCATATTCACCGTCCTATACCCTTTCCTTACATCCTCCACTCTCCCTCTGGTAGCAACACCCCAGACAAGACTGTTTTGCCTTTATGCTCTGTTTTTGTAAAAATAGATGACATTTTGTTTGTTTAAGATAGCAATACAAATGCTATCTAGCTTTTTAGGTGTCTTACCTATCCTCATATCTCCCTTGTGTGCCCTCGCTTTTATCTTGTGATCAAAGTCCAATCACCTTGTTGTGTTTGCCCTTGATCTAATGGCCGCATATGAGGGAGAACATACTATTTTGGGTCTATTGGTCCAGGTTAACCTCATTCAGAATGATGTTCTCCAATTCCATCCATTTACCAGCGAATGATAACATTTCATTCTTCATGGCTTCATAAAATTCCATTGTGCTTGTGTACCACATTTTCTTGATCCATTCTTCAGCAGTGGGGCATCTTGGCTGTTTCCACAACTTGGCCATTGTGAATAGTGCCGCAATAAACATGGGTGTACAGGTGTTTCTGGAGTGACCTGTGTCACAGTCTTTTGGGTATATCCCCAAGAGTGATATTGCTGGATCAAGTGGTAGATCAATGTTTAGCTTTTTAAGTAGCCTCCAAAATTTTTCCAGAGTGGTTGTACTAGTTTACATTCCCACCAGCAGTGTAAGAGGGTTCCTTTTTCCCCACATCCTCATCAACACCTGCTGTTAGTGGTGTTGCTAATTATGGCTATTCTAACAGGGGTGAGGTGGAATCTTAGTGTGGTTTTAATTTGCATTTCCTTTATTGCTAGAGATGGTGAGCATTTTTTCATGTGTTTTTTGGCCATTTGAATTTCTTCTCTTGAGAAAGGTCTGTTTAGTTCACTTGCCCATTTCTTTAGATCAAGAAGAATTAACCTAGAAGGTAACACACATGCACAGGAAATCAGTGTGAGTCAACTCCCTGCAGAGCTACCCTTATCTCAACTAGCAAAAGCCCTTGTTCCTTCCTATTATTGCCTATACTCTCTCTTCAACAAAATTAGAGATAAGGGCAAAATAGTTTCTGCTGGGTATCGAGGGGGTGGGGAGAGAGGGGGGATGGGGTGGGGGGTAAAGGAGGGGGTGGGGGGAGGGTGGAGAAATGACCAAAACATTGTATGCACATATGAATAAAAAATAAAATAAAAATCAGATAGCAATGCAATGTGTTTCATTGTGACATTTCCATATGTATATGTGTTATAAACTGAGTTGGGTCATCTCTATTTTTCTCATTTCTACCTTCATCTTCTTCTTATTGTGATTTAAACAGGTTAAAAATTCTATATTCATTCTTATGTAGAGAGTACATCAGCCATATTAACCTTCTTAACTTCCTTCTTTTACCCTCCCTCTCTCATATGTGACTTCCTCTTAGCATAACCTGTTTCTCATAATATTGCTGTATTTGTATCAAGTCTATATTACACATATGAGAGAAAACATGTGGCTTTTGGCCTTCTGAACTAGCTAAATTCACTTAAGGTGATGTTCTCCAGTTCCTTCCATTTATCTGCAAAAATGTTCTATTTTTAAGTAAGGGATTGTTGCTAAATATCATACTTGTACTTTCATAAAAAGTAATATTCTCAATAAGGTCAATATGGTCAATAGTCTTTTGAAATTAAAAGGGTACATATTTAGAAATTAAACATGGTATACAGCAAAAAGAAACTATGTTGTAATCTTTATGGCTTTCTTAAAAATCATTCACTTCTCTTGCTGAAGGCCAACAAGCCTCTTTTTAAACACTTAGACCAATTGTTAAGAGACTTATATTCTCATCATGATGTTTTGTTGAACCTGAGTTAGGTACACACATTTGAAACTGGTAACATGGGAAATTACTAAATTATATGACATTGGAGAGATATTACAAGGAAATTCTGATACTTCACTGCAAAATATTGCCAATTATGGTAGCTGTCAATTTAACAATAGGCTTATTCACTATGGTGTTTGATTAATGTGAAATTATTCAGTTGGCTACCTTGTACTTGGCCTATTTTTGTGTCCAATTAGTATGCTAATAATGGTAATTATGTTCTATACTGCATGTCTCATCACCTAGAGGGTTTTTAAAATGATAAAATAATGAGAATAAACAAGCTGATGCTGACATTCAGTGGGCCATTCTAATTACTTACTGAGAGCACTCTGGGGAATCAACACACAACCAGAGAAAATGATTCTTGCTTACTTTGTTAAAACTACTCTTCACAAAGAGCACTAAGAGTTTTCACTGTTCACTTTATTATCGTGCTATTTTGCATCCACACTCCCTTTTTGTTTTCTGCTTATTTCTTGTATTAATTTTTATAATGATAATCAAATGAAAGCTTTTGTGACTAGTATTTGTCGTAAGAGATCAAACATCAAAGACTAGGAAATTGCTCAATTGTATACCTTTGCACCCAATAACTACCATTTCCTTTTTGACTCTACTGTCTATTTAAAAAAGCAAAATAATACAAAACAAAATGCATACTTGTTAAAAGAATAATTTATAATTAGTAATAAATAAAATTATCTTTCACATCTTTCTGGATCTTAAGAAAGACCTTAAGTGGATCATGGAATTTGTTCTTTTAATTGCTTAAACTTAATCTTGTGGTTAGGATAGATAATATAATTCAAAAAAATTGTATAATTTTTCCCAATCTTTAATTGAAGAATAAAACAAAGAGAATTCCGTTCCTTGGAAGCTTCATGGTTGAATGGGAAAAGCTTTAAATCCCTCACTCATCTAATGACAGGCTGTGTAATATTAAATAAGTTATTTCTGTTCTCTGAGTATTAGTTATGTCTACTGAAAAATAAGAGGGAGGGAATTACACCAGAGTATCTTAAATTGTATTCAACTAACCTATGATATCTTGTGTGCCATTACCGATTTTGTATTGGAAATGCTGGATTAAATGAAGATACATAGTTATTTTTTAACTGCAGGACTTCTTGGAGGACTTGATACAAAAATATGTACAATGAATCTCCATTTAGGGTGTTCTAATATATGCCATTCATCAAGTTTGATTATTCAAATGCATTTATTTATCAAATATCTAAAGAAAACTATAACTTTGCAAAGAGTTGTTTGAAAAATACTGGATTAGGCAAATATCTTAAGGTTCTTTTAAATTCTAGCATTTTACTTTAGTTGACTGCAAGTTCCATGACAGTAGGATAATCCCAATCTTGTGTCACTGATATAGGTTAGGTGTTTTTATTAAGCATACTACCCGCAGATAACATATGTTTAATAAATATTTGTTGTAAGAATAAAGTAGTACATAGTTCAGACATGAATAGGTTCCTTAGGTCTATCAAAGTTCAACAGATAATGAAGAGGAAATAATTTTTAGGACCCAGTACAATTCCTTGTCATGGATTCCCATTCTCCATTGTACTTGTCTTCATATCTTTGCCTCAATTCTATAGTAAATGTATTTTTTCCTCTTCTTTACCTTGGATTAAGTAATATACCAGAAATCCCACAAAAAGTGACAATTCAAAAATTCTAAGTAAATCTATTTGATTTCCTAATATGAGTTCTTAACTGTTATACCTGTCATCATGATATGGTATGATTTATGCAAAGTTTCAGCAACTGTTAATGAAGAAATTGCTTCTTAAAATCCTGGGCTTATGATTAAGCTCTATCTAGCATCTATCTATCTATCTATCTACCTACCTATCCATCTATCTATCTATCTATCTATCTATCTATCTATCTATCTATCTATCTAGTTTTATCCTGGTAGATCTGTGATCAACCAGTATGATATCCTCCTCCTTAATCACCATGATCTTTCGAATTTATCAATTATAAATCAACTTCCACAGTTCAAAATAGGAGCAAACTCAAGACTTGCATTTTTTTCATATTCCCTATCCTGACTATACACAAATGACTCAAATTTTCTTGTGTAATGGTGCTAGTATTATCTACATTTACTAATGTGGAGACTAAAAACCTTATCCAGCACTATCCTGCTTAAGAAGATAAAAATTAAGTTTCACATCTTTATGTATCTATAGGTATCCAAAGCAGATATCTTCAATTGATATTTGAGATGAGATGGCTTCTTTTTGTGAGCAAGTACTATTTTTTTTCTTTGTTTGGATTGGGGTTTGAACTCAGGATTTCATGATTGCAAAGCAAGCACTCTACCTCTTAAGCCACAAATCCAGTCTATTTGCTCTGGTTATTTTGGAGAAGAGGCCTCAGAAACTATTTGCTCAAGCTGGTCTTCAAGCACTATCTTCCCAATCTCAGTCACCCAACTAGCTAGAATTACAAGCATGAGATACTAGTGCCTAGCTACAAAGTACTATTCTGAAAAATTCTCTTGGGTATTCAGTATGACATGGTTAAATAAAAATGTCCTAAGATAAAAATTAATATTTAATTCTACGACACAAAAGATAAGTCTTTATACTCTTCAATAGGAGATTATTTTTCAGTTTAGGACCCACTTTTAGGTTTCTATCTATCACAAGTGAGAAGAATATATAAATATAAATATATACATACATATATGTATATATAATACTCCACAGAAACCATATTATGGAAATATGAGAAAGAACACAAATATTACAAGCATCAGAAGGAAGGAGAGATCAACTTAGGCAATGAGCTTCAAAATCTAGAAGATAAAGAGCAAACTAATGCAATATTTTGCATGTGGATATTACAGTGAAACAAAATCCCCATGAATCTAGTGATAGTACAAATATATCCTTTAAAGGAACTGGAAACAATCACAGCTTGAAAATTCAAAATCTAAACAATTATACAGGGGCATTAAGTAAGACACAGGTCAATTAAGACCAAATAGTATCAGAGAAAAACTGTGGAAAACAGAGAAGAGAAGCAAAACATAAAACAAGTGTTGCAGAATATACCAGAAGAGATACTGTCCTCACTGACACAGAGGTCAAAGTTCTTCTAAATCTTTGGTAACAAGGAAGTAACTGGGAGCTAATCTCAAACTGTCACTGTGTAGATTTAATATACATACTGTATTTATTTATAATAAGTGGAGTTTATTTAGCACTGTAAGAATGGGAAATTGATTATACTTAAAGACATTGTTGTTCTATTTATGAATTTCCAATGCAACTAGTAAGTTAGATCTTTTAAAAGTAGATTAAAGTTAGTATTCCGGTGTCTTGAAGAGCCAGAAGAGATTAGACAAAAATGAGTCCCTTAGACAGCACAAAATTTCACTTATTTACTGCTAGAAGTACTCACTACATACATTCTCCTTTATTACCCCCTTACTATTTCAAAACTTGACACAAGATGTTTTCAGCAAGATAATTTTAATAAATGAATGTATGATTGCCTTAGCTTACCAAAGAAACCAATTGCTTCACAAAATGTTCTCCTTTTGTGTATATCAGAGGAAGAACTAGGGAAAATATGTGATATTTATTTATTTTGGCAACACAGGTGTTCAAACTCAAGGCCACATGCTTGTTATACAGTTGCTCTACCACTTGAGCCATGCTCTCAGCTCTGTTTTCCTTTACTTGTTTTGCAGATAGAGTCTCATGTGTTTTACTGTGGCTTACCACAGACCACTATCTTTGTACCCATGGATTCCCTTACAGTTGGAATTGCAGGCATGCACCAACCACACTTTGATTAGGGGTTTTGCTGACGTATTTCTTGGGCATCCTTAAACTGTGATCTCCTGATCGCTGCCTCCCAAGTTGCTGGTATTACAGATGTGTACCACTGTGACTATATTCTTTATTGATTTTTTTTGACAGGGTCTTGCTATGTACCTTAGGCTAGCCTCAGACTTGTGATCCACTTGCCTCAGCCTCCTGAGTTCTGGTATTACAGGGAAACACCCCCAAATCTGGCTTCTCTTTGCTCTTTAGACAATACTATGTTGTCTATCCAGCATTTTATTACCTACAAAACTGTATGAGATGACCTTACAGCATTTCAATAAGAATTGATATTCATAATGATGATCCTGGAGCAGTAAAAGTCTTACAGTATCTTCATAATCATCAAAGCAAAATTTAATTTCAAACAGTATAGCTTTAATGTTAATTGTATTTCATTATGTCTCAAGGCTTTGAAAACTAAAACCTTGGCTATGGTAAATATGTTTGCCTTCTATCAACTAGATTATAAAATTAACTAACCCATTCCACAGTATCTCTACCATCTTTCTGATTAATAACCTAAAATCAAAATTTGTGATTCTAATTAAAGAAACTATGATACTAAAATGCACTACATTCCTTCTAGCTATCTAATCATGAAGGTGTTTGTGAAGCAGATGAATATTTTCTATTTGTTACTTAGAAGGTATAACAACTCCAATAACAATTCATTGCTCTTGAGACTAAGAGAAAGTCAAATGAGATTCTGACTAACTGGAGAAGCATTTTCTAACAATTGTTTGGTAGTGTGTATATGGCTCTGGTGCACATTATAAACATAGAAATAAATGATGCTTAAAATAATAATTAAAATGAAATGTTTCTGAAAACCCCCACCCTCAAAAATTGGGCAATTTCAAAGCTTATCATGCCATTTATGCTTCTTAGCAACTTATTTTGTTGACTTTACTTTTAAGAATTTTTCCCTTCATTTCCATCAGAGAAGTGAATGAATAACACTTTTTTTCATCAGGGCACCACAGAAGAACTGTGTCAACACAAACATTTCAACAAACTCCTGGTTATTGTCTGAAAACAAATATAAGATCCGTTGTTATGAATAGCAACAACAGGTTGAGAAAAAGTTCTACATTACAGCGGCATAGTGAAATATGAAAAAATATACATCAAATGTTTCAAAAATACTGAGAAATAGGTTCTCATTAGAAAACATTCATTTGCTTATTGGTAACAAGAAGAGACCTACAAATAATATTTTATTTTCTAACTCCTTGGCTACAGGAGGAGCAACTTTGTAGTACAAAGCATCATTGAGAAGCATCATGCCAAGTGTTTTGCCCCAGTGCAATTTATTTCAGTAATTACAACTCTTTCTACAACAATGTACCTGGTAATTTTTCATTATGAGTCTTGATGAAAGTTTGATGCTTTTCTTACCTGACAATTGAGCACAGAGAGGTAAATCATTCATTTCCTAAATTTTCGTAGGAGTAGAATCATGGACAATTTGAATTGAATGGGATGCACACTAGAAAATGATGCTCACTCAGAAAAGTGAGTTCTCACATAAATTTAGTCTAATGGCTTTTTATAAAAGATGTTTCTATTTCTTCCTTTCTTAAATCTCAGTACAAACTTGAATAAGTACCTAAACTGGAATGAATACAAGTGGTAGTGTGGAATATCATTCTTAGGAGATAAATGAATAACATTTTATATGTTTATAACTAAGCATTTAATTTAAGTACTTGATGTTTATTAGGAAAATATTACCTGATGCTTATTTGGAAAATATTACTCCTCAACCATGTTTCATGGATTTTATTATGTATAGGTACATTTTTAAAAGTTGGCTTGAAGAAAACATATTTTAAAATAAAAATTTATATGTAAAATAAGGTAAAAGTCACAAGAATTGTAAAGAAGTGACTAAATTTGTTTTTGTTTTTTGAGACAAGGTATTATATTATGTAGCACAGGCTAGTCTTGAACTCATTGTCCTCTTGCCTCAGTGTCTGAAATGCTTGGATTAAAGCCATGTCCCACACTGCCCAGCTCAAAATGACTGACTTTTTTGAGAAATGCTACCATAACTAAATGAGAGCCACACACATTTTGTTACAAACAAAAATTCAAACTGACATTTTAAATCCTTCCTTGACTTCTGTTTTAGCTAGCAAGTAGTAGTGTATACATTAAAATGACTCCTATACAATAGTAACATAAATATGTATGTTGTTCTGTATCATTCAGAATATGGGGAAGCTGAAAGAAGACTAAATTTACCAAAGTACTAGTTTATTCACCAGCGTCTTTCAGCTTTATTTTTGATATATTTATTTTCAATTATTTTTCAGTTTCACAAAAACTATCATCTAAAAAGACAAAGTAAATAAATGTATAAATATTTAAAAAGAAGAGTGGGGAAGATGGTAGATTGCTCACTGCCACCACATCCCCAAGCCTGCACAAACCTGAAAGAACACATCAGGTTTGTGGCTGCTAGAGTAAGTTTTCAGGTTAGTTTCCTAAAAAAGAAGGTGCCAACATAAAACAGACTGCACCTAGAGATAACAATCCCTAAATAAAATTTTAAAAGCATAAATTTGCCACAAGTTCATAGCTCCCACACCACAAAAACCAACAGAGTTTTGCTGGGATTTTTGTTTGTTTTTTCTTTACATCTTTTCTGTCTGAACCTGAGCTGCCTCCAGCCCATGAAGAACACCAGCTGTACCAACATCAATATGCAGGCTTAAGAGCATAGAACAGGTCAGTTGCCAAATCACAGACACAAAGGGTGGTCACTGACCACCAACCTGGACTCCTGGGAATACTGGACAGATCAACCTGGTGACCATTCAGATAAGCTAAGCAATTTCAGCCCCAAGGGCTACTACACAGGCCAGCTCAGATTGAAAGAAGGTGAGCACCACTCTTGCTCCCATGATAATGCCTTTGATAAAAGGGATAGAGAAAATGTACCCATATCACCCCAGAAAGAATGTGCCTACAGACCTACCTATTGGGGGAGAGGCACAGCCCAAGTGCCTAGTCAGGTAAGTCTGTTTTTAAATTCTTTTATTGTAGATATGTGGTCATAACCTTTCTTTAAAATAAAATTTTATTAGAATATATGCATTACATGGGGGGGTTCAAAGTCAAAATTGTGATTAGACTCATATTGTATGTTAGTTACATTGCCTTTGTTGTCTCTCCCCCTCTGCCACTTCCCCACACTACTAAAAGCAATTGCAAGAGGTTTTCTAGCTCTGGTTCATATAGGAATGCAAAGTCCATCTACCATATATTGTCACCTTAATCTCCTCATTTCACCCTCTCTCCTTCCACTTGTACTCTCCCCCACAAACAATGTGGCTATTTCGTAGCCATGGGTTTCATAGTTAATATTTGAGTTGATGTTCAGAGGGGTATTTCCTTGTATGCCCTCTGTGAGAGTGCTTTACTTTGGTCTGTTCAATCCTTTAGAATGATCTTCCTTAACATTAACTTCCCATCCCCCATTTTTCAATCTCTTTCAATATACATTTTTATATCCTCTACCTTCACATCTTTGTGGTATGTGATATTAGTGTTGTTCTATAATTTTCTTTTCATTTCTCTCTTTTTCCATGTTCCATAGAGTAGTTACACTGTTACAAACATGTTCTTCAACTAAATTTGTATATGATCATGTTTGTTTTGGTGTATATGTTTACCTTTGGATCTATTTTCCGTGTATGAGAGAAAATATGCATCTTTTGTGTTTCTGATCTAGGCTAACTTCACTTAAAATGATGTCCTCCAATTGCATCCATTTACCTTCAACCCCCATGTCATTATTCCTTTTGGCTGGTTAATTCTCCATTGTGTATATATACCATAATTTCATGATCTATTCATCAGTTATAGAGCATCTGGGTTGTATCCAGAGCTTAGCTATTGTGAAAAGTGCTCCAATGAACATCCACGTACAGATGTCTCTACTTTATCCTGTTTTATGTTCTTTTGGGTAGATGACCAAGAGTGTTATCAATGGATCTTATTGCAATTCTATCTCTAGTTTTTGAAGAATCTCCACACTGTTTTCCATAATAGCTGTACTAATTTGCATTCCCACCAGTAGTGCATAAGGGTTCCTGTTTCACCACATCCTCACAAGCATTTGTTGTTGTTATTACCCTTGATTCTGGCCATTCTGACTGGGGTGAGATGAAATCTAAGTGTTGTTTTGATTTGCATCTCTTTTATAACCAGGGATTTTGAACACTTCATGTATTTGCTGGCCATTTGTACTTCTTCCTTTAAGAATTCCCTGTTTAATTCATTTGACCATTTCTTCATTGGGTGTTGATTCTTTGGGGACTATTTTGAGTTCCTTGTAGATTCTGGATACCAGACCATTGTTAGATGAGTATCTGACAAAGATTTTCTCCCATACTGTGGGATGTTTCTAGAGTCTGGTGACTGTTTCCTTTGCCATGCAGAAGCTCTTTAGTTTGATGCATTCCCATCTGTTCATTGTTTCTCTTAGATGCTGAGCCTTTGGAGTTCTGTTTAGTAAGTCTTTCCCTATATTTATCTGTTCTAGTTATTTCCTACTGCTTCTTGGAGTTATTTCAAAGTTTCAGGCCTTTTATTAAGGTCTTTGATCCAGTTTGAGTTGATTTTGGTACAGGGTGAAAGACTGGGATCTAGTTTCAGTCTTCCGCATGTATACATCCAGTGTTCCCAGCAGCATTTGTTGAAGGGGCTGTCTTTTCTCCATCCTGTGTTTTGGGCTCTTTTATCAAAGATCAGCAGGCATAGAAGCATGGGTTTATGTCTGGATATTCTATTCTAATCCATTGGTCTTCCTGTCTGTTTTTTTGCCAACAAAATGCTGTTTTGATTGCTATGGTTCTGTAGTATAGTTTGAAGTCAGGTATTGTGATGTGTCTAGTATTGCAATTTTTGCTCAGAATTGCTCTGGCTATTCAAAGTCTTTGTGTTTCCATATGTATGTCGTGATTGCTTTTTTTTATTTCTGTGCAGATGTCATTGGAATTTTGATAGGCATTGAGTTGAACTGTAGACTGCTTTTGGTAGTATGGCCATTCTCACAATGTTGATTCTACCAATCCATGAGCATGGAAGGTCTTTCCATCTTCTGAAGTCTTCTTCTGATTTCTCTCTTCAGTGGTTTATGGTTTTCATCAAAAAGGTCTTTGGTTTATTTTGTTAAAATTATTCTAAAGTACTTTATTGTTTTTGAAGCTATTGTAAATGGGATTATTCCCTGATTTCTTTCTCAGTCTGTGTGTAGTTGGTCTATAGAAAAGCTACTGATTTCTGTATGTTGATTTTGCCAAAAGTGTTTATGATTTCTAGTAGTTGATTGGTAGAGTTTTTGGGGTGTCTTAATTATAGGATCATGCCATATGCAAATAAGGATAGTTTGATTTCTTCTTTCCCTATTTGAATTTCACCCCTTTATTTTTTGCTCTTGTCTTATTGCTCTGGCTAGGAATTCCAAAACTATATTGAATAAGAGTAGAGAAATTGGACCACCTTGTCTCTTTCCTGATTTTAAGGGGAATGGTTTCAGTTGCTTTCATTTTGGTATCATGTTGGCTCTATGTTTGTCATATATTGCCTTTGTTAGATGAGAAACATTTCTTCTGTTCCTAGTTTTCAGATCTTTCATAATGAAATGGTGCTAGTTTTGCCAAAGGGTTTTACTGTGTCTATTGAGAGAATCATGTGGTTTTTGTCCTTGCATCTGTTTATGTACTGTATTGCACTTATGGATTTACATATTTTGTAGCATCCTTGCATCCCTAGAATGAAACTGACTTGGTCATGTTGTACAATCTTTTTGATGTGTTGTTGAATTCTGTTTGCCACCATTTTCTTGAGAATCTGAATCTATATTCATTAAATATATTGGTCTGTAATCCCATTTTCTGCTTACGTCTTTATTGGGTTTCAGAACGAGCGTAATACTGGCTTCATAGAATGACTTTGGTAATGTTCCTTCCCTTTCTATTTCCTGGAAAAGTCTGAGGAGTATTGGTGTTAGTTCTTCTTTAAAGGTATGGTATAATTCAGCCATGAATCCATCAGGTCCTGGGCTTGTTTTTGTAGGGAGAATCTTTATCACTGTTTCAATTTCATTGCACATAACAGGACTATTTAGGTGCTCAATATCTTCCTCGTTCAATTTTGGTTGGTTGCTTGTGTCCAGGAACTTATCCGTTTCATCCAGATTTTCCAGTTTACTTGATATAAGTTTTCAAACTACTCTCTAATTATTTTCTAAATTTCGTTGGTATTTGTGGTTAAGTGCCCTTTTTCATGCCTGATTTTATTAATTTGGGTCTTCTCCCTCCTCTGTTTTGTCATGTTAGCTAACGGTTTGTTGATCTTATTCTTTTCAAAGGACCAACGTTTTGTGTCATTGATTCTTTGTATAGTTTATTGGTTTCAACATCATTGATCTTGGCCCTGATCTTTGTTATTTCTCTCCATTTGCTGGTTTTGGGTTTGGATTTTTCTTGTTTTTCTAGGAGCTTAATGTGCTTCATTACATTTTTTATTTGAGTGGTCTCTGTTTTTTTAATGTAGGCACTTACAGCTATAAACTTTCCCATTAGCATGTCCTTTGCTGTTTCCACAGATTCTGGTAGGTTGTATTTTCATTTTCATTGGATTCTAGGAATTTTTTGAATTCTTACCTTATGACTTTGGTCACCCCTTTTTTTAAACAGTGTGTTGTTCAGTTTCCATGTGTTTGAGTGTTTTGTTTTGTTTTTGAGGTCTAGTGTTATTTTTTTGTGATCTGATATGATACATGGGATTACTTCTATTTTCTTGAATATGTTGAGATTTGCTTTGTGTCATAAACTTTGACCTATTTTGGAGAAAGTTCCATGAGATGCAGAAAAGTGTGTGTACTGCATAACTGTTGGGTGAAATACTCAACCATGTCTATGTCATCTTATGTGTGTAGTAGCTCTGAAGTTTCTTTGTTTATCTTTTGCCTAGATGATCTATCTATTGGTGACAGTAGGATATTCAGGTCTCACACTATCACTGTGTGAGCTTCTATCGGTGCCTTTAGGGCCATTAGAGTTTTTGTTTGTTTGTTTATATTGTGTATATTGGTGTCCCTGCATTTGGTGCATATATGTTAAGGATTTATAATTCCTCTTGATGAATTGTTCCTTTCATTAATATGAAGTGACCTCCATTCTCTCTTCTGATTTATTTTACTTTGAAGTCTTCTTTGTCAGATATAAGTGCTACTGCTTATATATGGGCTCCATTTGTCTGGAAAGCCTTTTTCCACCCTTTGACTCTAAGCCAGTGTTTATTTGTTTCAGTTAGATGAGTCTCTTCTAAGCAACATATAGTTAGGTCTTGTTTTTAACCTAATTTGCTATTCTACCTGTCTTGATTTGGGCATTGAGGCCATTTACATACAGTGTTATTACTGAGAAGTTTCCAGTCATTTTTGTTTTCCTGTTGTGTAGTTTTACCTGTTCCTTATTTATTGTTCTGCTTGCTCAAAAGCATTTATTATTTCTTTATTCTACCTGTCTCATTCTAGTTTCTTCTTCTATATGTAAAAGTCCTTTGAGTATCTTCTCTAATGCTGACTTGGTGGTCCCAAATTCCTTTAGTTTTTCTTTGTTCTGGAAGATTTTAGTTTCTCCTTCAATTAGGAAGGATAGTTTTGCTGCGTAGACTAGTCTGGGTTGACAGTTGTTTTCTTTCAGGGCCTGGATTATGTTTTTCCATGACCTTCTGGCATTTAAGAGTTTGAGTTGAGAAATATGCTGTTATCCTAGTGGATTTGCGTTTATATGTGACCTGTCCTTTCTCCTTTGCAGCTTTCAGAATTCTTTCTTTGTTCTGTGTACTGAGTGTTTTGATTATGATGTGTCTGGGAGAGTTCCTCTTATGGACCTGATGATTTGGTGTTCTGTAAGCTTCCTACACCTGGGTGACTCTCTCTTTCTTGAGGATAAGGAATTTTTCTGCTGATATGCATTTGAATAGGTTGTCATTGTCTTTAGTTTATATCTTCTCTCCTTCTTCTATACCCATGATTCATGGGTTTGGTCTTTTCATGGTGTCCCAAATACATTGTATTTTGTATTCATATTTTCTTAACATTTTTCTTGATCTTTTACTATTTGGTCTAATTCCTCTACTCTGTCTTTTGTTCCTTATACTCTATTTTCAGCTTGCTGCACTGTGTTTGCCAATCCTCGATTGTGATATTTATCTGATATATTGAGTTGTTTATTTCAGTTTGATTATTTTTCAGGGTTTCTCTATCTGTATGGATTTCCTCTATCATACCCTGGACAGTCTGCTTCATTTCATTCATGTGTTTTTTTGTATTTCCTTTGAGCTCATTCAATTGCTCACATTCTCTTTGAGGTCGAATACTAACTTTTATGTTTCTTCTTTGAGGTCATTAATCTTTTTACTATTGATTTTGGAATACATTATTTGATAGCTCTTCCTCTACACAGGTGTTTGTATCCTTAGTAGCGAAATTGGCTTTTGATGGACAGTGGCTGTCATGCTATTTCATTCTGAGTTGAGATTTATGCATCTGGAGTTGTTTTTAGTTATGTTTTTAATCTCTGTGCCCTGTAGTTCATATTTTCAGTTTTTTGTTTTCCTCCTAGAGCTCCAGCAGTGTTCCTCAGAGAGGGGTATGCTGGATAAGTTACCCCTTTCAGGGTTCTTGCTGTGGTGCCAAGTGACTCTTTTCTCCCCTAAGTGAGGGGGCTGGAGTTCCTGCTATTTGATGGGGGTGCAGGGGTTCTCCTGCAGTTGCAGTGGGGATCACTGTGTCTCTATGCACTATAGTGGGTAGGTCTCTGAGCAACAACTGGGTAGTGGATTGCCACTCATTGCCATAGCTGGGTTCTAGCTCTTGGACAGAGGAGATGTGAAGCTTCTGCAGGGATGTGCAGTGTGAAGTGTTGGGCTTTTGTGTGCCTTAGGGGAACTGTGCCAGGTTTTAGCTTTCCTCCCCTCAGTGGGGAATCTGGCATTCTTGTTCTTTGATGAGCGAGCAAGGACTCTCTTGCTGTCAGGGACAGTGGTGGGTGGTGGGTTGGTCTCCATGCTCTGTGAGGAGGGTGGTCTCCTGGCACCAGCATATTAGCAAGGCCTGGAGCCTGGGGTTCACTTGGGTGTATGGCTCATGGCACTCTGTATCAAGTTGAGGGTACCCATGGGGAAGCATGGCTGGAAGGTTTGAATCATCTGGTGCCCACTAAGCAGTGGTGGCCCCGGGGATTACTTGCTCCAGGCATGGGCTTTCCCTGATTTCCCACATGGGCCTCAGGGAGTACAGTTCTCTGGGATTGCTGCTCACTTGGGAGAACTGAGGCAGGAGGATGTGAGAGTTTTGGGGCCCCATCTTCTGCATGGGCTTATGGAAGCTTAAGCCCATGGTGGTGCTGCAAGCTTAGGAGAACACAGCCTGCAGGCAGTGGGTGTTCTAGGGCCTGATTTCCTTCATGGGCCTGAAGGAGTGCAGGTCGGTGGGACTGCTGCCCACTCAGGAGAACCTAGCCAGCAGGCAGTGGGAGTTTTGGGGTTCAGTATCCAGCTCAGGCTTCTGGAATCACAGTTCTGTGGCGCTGTCACAGGCTTTGGAGTACAAAGGCTGTGTGCAGCTGGAGTTCTGGGCCAAGGTCAGTTTTGTGGCACTGTTGCCAGAGGAACCAAGCCTGCTGGATTGCGCCTTCTGTTACTTGTGGATCAACAGGAGCCATAGGACTTGCTTGCACTGGGGTGTTGGTTTCCCTGACGTTTCAGGGAAGAGCATGGAGCTCCAAGTTCCTGTGTGTGCCAGGCGGTGGGACTTACCACCAAGTAATGGAGCCTGGAGTTGTGAGGCAACTTTAGGGTCAGGGGATCAGGAGTGTTGAGCTGCAGGTCATTCTTCCCATGGTTAGTTTTTCTCTATTTGTTGGTTCAGAGAAGGGTTTGCTTCTTGCTGGCTATGGGACCCCATGGGTGCCATTTGGGGTCCTCTATTCTTCCTTTTTTTGGGGATGTTGATTGCTGCTAGACTATAGGAATGTCAACAATCTGCCATCTTCCTGTGGTGATTGTGGTCATATCTGAAAAGGATCCCAAGTAAGTCTTTATCCATAGGATTGGCAAGAAGTGACTTGCTCACCTTTGTGGGAAATAGTGACACATTCAACCATCCCAGAGAAGCCTCCAAAGCTAAGGGAGCTAAGTCTGAAGCCCTCTCCCACCACACACACAAAAAAACCTTGGGTTAAAAAGTCTAAGAGAATGTGCCCACACCAGCCAGCTGAAACACTTATAGACCTGTCCAGTAGGGATGGGGCAAAACACTACTGCCAAACCCAGCTGATCTCTTATCCATAAGAGGAGGTGGGAGATAGTAGGCTAGTGTTAAGCACAGAATCTGAGTCTCTAACCCGAAACAGGTATCCATTGAACTCCCTGAGCAGGGAGAAGGACAGACTGAAAGCAGCAGTGTGCTTTCTAACCCACTATTTGTCCTTGGAGAGCACACAATCAACCCAAAAATGCTACCTCAGACACCTCGGGCTACCCCACCTCACTTAAGCGGTTGCTCTAATCCAGAACCTACCCCCTTAACCAGGTTATACCTGGACAATCAAGGGCCCTGAAAGGAGACATGAGTAAATACAGCTGGAGAACATAGGCAAAAGCCTGAGGAGCAGAAATTGTGAGAGCTTCCAGTTTACTGATTGAGTGCAGAAGAAACCCACTCTTCTCATCAAAGAAGAAATTTGAACTTTAATTTTTTTTCCTTTTTCTTTAAAAAGAAGTTTTGTTTATATTTTTTATTCCACATTTTTCTCCTTACTTTGTTAGTTCCTTACCCTTTTCTTTCTTCTCCAGTTTTCCTCAATTTCCCTATGAAGAAATAAGAATGGATTATCAAGAACTCTGCAATTCCACACAAAAAAAATCCCTATGAATCATGAGCATTGAAAAAGAAGTGCAAACCAAAGGTATAGGAAACATATTCAACAAAATAATAGCAGAAAACCCCAAATCTTGAACAAGAGATGCCTTTTCAGGTACAGGAATCCTGTAGCGTGAAACAGATATGAACAAAATAGAACCTGTCCACTACATATTATAGTAAAAACAGTAAGTACAAAGAACAAGGAAAGAATATTGTTTGGTTGGTTTTCCTATTTCACCTGTAAATATATTGCACTGTGATCAGTCTAATTGCCTCTACTGCTATTCCTTAACCTTTTTTGCTCTATTGTACATTGTTCAACAGTTTTCAGTGCATTAAAATTTTAAAAATAACTTATTGCAGGTTTAATGGTACTGTTATCCAGTTTTTAGCTCATAGAAACTAGTGTATGGTTGTGAACATTATATTTCCAGTGCCTAGAATGAACACTCAATAAATATCTGATACATAACAAATGCTATTTAAATAGATTTCCTTGTTTTGTAAAATGTTATTATGCACATTAACTTGTTGAGATTATCTGATTGCACAAAATGCTTTAGCAAATATATAACTCAGCACTTGATCCTTTTAAAATTATTAGTACACAATTCTACATAAGCAAATATATTCCTAAATACATATTTTATATATAACAAGTGAAACTAATGATTTGGATAAAGCATAATAAAAATTATTTATATAGGAAAGTGGCAAATTAATGACCACCACTCTAAATAACTAAAGAAATTAGTATTTTATATACATATACACAAATCCCATACCTAGGTATATATATGTATATATATGTGTGTATATGTATATATATATGTGCATATATATGTATATATTGTTTCCAATAGTGGGACTGTTAGAGGAGATTAAATGAGGAGAGAAATAGGAGACTGATAGGCAATCATACTGAAATACATCACATCTGTATAGGAATAAGATACAGAGACATGCATTGGAAACTGTTGAACAATACGGGATAGAGGGAAAAGGGTAAGGAAGAGTAATAGAGATAATTACACTAATTCAATTACAATATATTTACAGGTAAAATGCATAGACAAAACCCTACTGAACAATGAAGAGAGAGTTGAACAATGAAGAGAGAGTTAAACAATGAAGTACAGAAATGTAAAACAATTCATCCTAAGTGACAGGTACTAGTGAGAGGGGGAGGGTACATGAAGATGGTAAAGGAATGTAAATATGGCTGATGTATTTTCTTCATTTGTATGAGTATGGAACACTGAAGCCTCTCAAAGTTATTTTCGGCTTCCAATTCATTGGGGTCCCAAAAGAGTTGTTTGAAATATTCCTTCTTTTTGACATAGGTGTTAACTGCTCTGAACTTCCCTGTAATAACTACTTTTGTTGTATCCATAGGTTTTTGTATGCTGTGTTTCCATTTTTGCCTGTGTCAATATATTTTGAATATTCTTTAAGATTTCTTAGCCACCCCTTGATTAGTCAAGTGTGTGTTGTTTTGTTTCCATATATTTGTACATTTTCTGAGGTTGCTCTTGCTTTTCATTTATAGGATTATATTATTTTGGCCAGTAATGATATTTGATATTAATTTAAATCATCTTAAATTTGCTTCGATTTGTTGAGTGGCCTAGTGCATGACTTGTGTTGGAAAAAATTCCATTTGTGAATGAGAAGCATGTGTATTTTGCATCCATTAGATAGAATTTTCTGAATATCTTAGGTCCATTTAGCTTAGGGTACAGGTTAAATTCAGTGTTTCTTTGTTGCTTTTCTATCTCAATGGTATGTTGTTTGCTGAAAATGAGGTGTATAATTCCCTTATTTTTAGTACTATATTGCCTCACGTAGAATTCATTATAGTTTTAAGGATCTATTGTGATGTTTAGTACATACATATTTCAAATTGTTACATCCCTTTGGTAAAGCGAAAATTTACCATTCTAAACTTATCTTCCTTATCTCTTCTTGCAGTTTTCAACTTCAAATCTGTTTTATACAAAGGGAGAAATTCCTGCATTCTTTTGGTTTCAATCAGTATCTTTTTCTCTTTACATTTAGTCTATATGGTCTTACAGGTGAAGTAAATCTCTTCTAGCCAGTACACAGTTAGGCTTTATTTTTTGTTAATTCAGCCACTCTATACCATTTAATTATTTAATGTTTTACCCTCAAGGTAGTTATTGGTTGGTCAAGGCTTAACTAAAGACATATAGTTAATTATTTTCTTGGTACTTTGCAGGTTGTTTCCTCCTTTCTTTCTTTTTTTTTTTCCTTTGTGGTTAAATAATTTTTGATGATATATCTTGATTCCTCTTTGCTTTTTATTTTTAGTATTTCTATTATGGATACTTGTTTTGTTGTTATTGGGCTTAAAAAAACCTCTTGGAATTAAAGTAGATTATCTTAAGCTGAAAATAATTTACAGAAGATCACACATATAAATTCTACCCATTAACCACTCCACTTCCCACATTTAAAACCTATGATGTAACAATTCACACCTACTTATATTACATTTCCCATAAAATTAATGCAATTATTTTTATTTTAATACCTTTGGTACTTACCATTTATAAAAATATATAAGTGACTTGCAATCCACATATATATTACTAATTAAAAGTTTGTCTTTGTGCCTACATTAACCAGTGAGTTTTGTGTTGCAATATTTTTCATTATTCATATTAGTGTCATTTTCTTTCACCTTGTGCATTTATTTTTAGCATCTCTTGCAAAATGAGACAGATGTTGAGTTGATTTTGTTTTCTGTGACTATCTTCATACCAACTTCATTTCTCAAGGACAGCTTTCTGAGCACAGAAATATTGGTTGGGAGTTATTTTTTTTTTAGAATATTGAATGTATCATTTCATTGTCTCCAGGCCTGAAGTGTTTCTACTGAACTGCCTGTAACTCTCATTATATTTCTTTTCAATTCCTATATCTAAGATATTCTCTTTATCTTTTTATTTTTGACAATTTGATTGTTTTTGTCATTATTCAATAAAATTCAGATTGACTGTGTTTAGAAATTTTTGACCTTTTACTATGCAGATGTTTACATCTTTCTACAGGTTTAGAATGTTTTCTACTTTAACACTAATTTTTTTTATATTTGCTCCTTTTATGATGCCCTGCAAGTCCTGTCACCATTATGCTGTTATTTTTATTCTTTCTTCTTTTTAATTGTATATTTTCAAATAACCTATGTTTTCTTTCACAGATTATACTTTCTTTCTACTTGATAAATTCTGCAATATTTGATCATGCCATTTATGTTTTATGTTGCACTTTTTATTTTGTTTTTTTAATATTTCTTAGTTTCATAATTTCTATATTTTTATTATCTCAAATTCTCAGCCATTTTTGTATAAATTTCAAAATGTTTCCTTCTACATTCTCTTCAAATTTATGAGTTTTTTAAAGCAGATATTTTGAAAAATTTCATGCAAGTCTAGGTCTTTTTAAAAAATGTACAAAAATTGTATATTTAAAAAATGAAACTCTTTAAGTTTTCATTACATTTCCATAAATGTGTATAATGTATTTTCATCATACTTACACTCTTTGTTATGCTTTCTTATGCATCCTCTCTTTTCTCCTTCCACATCTTTACATGTACATTTACCTACTTGATTCCACATATGAGAGAAAATATAATTTTCTTTGTAACACTGCGTTATTGTACTTAATATCATGATCTCCATTTCCATTCATTTTTCTACAAGCAATGTGATATCATTCTTTTTTATATATGAATCAAACTCCATGGTGTATATATAGTACATATTGTTTGCCACTCATGTGGTACCTAGGCTGATTTCAAAACCTGGCTGTTGTGAATAGTTCAGAAATAAATGTGGGCTTGAAGGTATCTCCACAGTAAGTTTACTTTTAATCTTTTATCTATATATGCAGAAGTGTTATAGCTGAATATTTTGGAAGTTGCATTTTTAATTTTTTGAGTAACCTCCATACTGACATTAATATTGGATGGATTAATTTACATTCCCACCAGCACTGAGTAAAAGTTCAGTTTTACATTGAAATATTTGTTGTTGAGATCCAAGATGGCAACTGGGACACAGCCACAGACCACGTAAGCTTTGTGAACCGGGGGCTTTGCTAAGACACTGGAGATGTGCTTGGATGATGTAAAGCACCAGGAAGAGCTGAAACATCAGCACTCTGATCCCTTAGCTTGTGGAAGGTTTCTCCACTCCATGATTTACTAAAAGAACAGCCAGTGCTGCATGCCAAGCCCCATCCCTTAGGCCCCCAGAGCCCCTGCTCCATGGGCCATGGGATCTCCAATCCTCTGGTCCACTCCTCAGCCCCACCAAGGCTGCACTCCACAGGCCCACTGGAGCTCCCCCAAACACTAAACCCTCAGACCCACACAATCTCCTCTGGATGGTGCCCTTAAGGCCTGTCAAGCCAGCAATCCACAGGCATGCACCTCTCCACTGGGCTGAGCCCCTCATGCCTGCTAATCTGGCAATCCACAGGCACACACGATCTCCACCAGGTCTACCACCCTAAGGCCCACAAAGCCAGTGATCCATAGGCATGCACATCTCCACTGGGCTATGCCTCTCAGGCCTGCCAGGCCAGCAATCCACAAGCACACATGACCACCCCTCTGCCCTTCAGGCAAACCTGACTAAAATGAGAAAAAAAAACTCTAATCAATTAAATCAGAAATGCAAAAGGGGAGATAACAACAAACATCACAGAAATCCAGGAAATCATCAGAGACTACTTTCCAAGCCTATACTCTAATAAATTTGAAAATTTTGAAGAAATGGATAGATTTCTGGATACTTACAACCTTCCAAACTGAACCAAGAGGACATTAATCACTTCAATAATCTATAACACAAAACAAAATTGAAGCAGCAATTAAGAGTCTCCCAAAAAATAAAAGTCCAGGACATGATGGATTCACTGCTGAATTCTATCAGATCTTTAGAGAGGAACTAATACCAACCTTCCTTAAACTATTCCATGAAATAGAAAGGGAAGGAACACTGTCTAACTCGTTTTATGATGCCAACATTATTCTCATCCCCAAACCAGACAAAGACACCTCCCAAAAAGGAGAACTATAGTCCAATTTCTTGAATGAATATCAATGCAAATATCCTCAATAAAATAATGGCAAACCGAATCCAACAACACATCAGAAAGATCATACACCATGACCAAGTCAGCTTCATCCCAGGGATGCAGGGGTGGTTCAGCATATGGAAATCTATAAATGTAATACAGCACATCAGTAGAAGCAAAGACAAAAACCACTTGATCATCTCAATAGATGCAGAAAAAGCCTTTGGCAAGATCCAACACCACTTCATGGTAAAAGCTCTAAAAAATCTAGGAATAGAAGGAATGTACTTAAACATTATAAAGGCTATATATGACAAATCTACAACCAACATCATAATTAATGGTGAAAAACTGAAACCATTTCCCATAAAATCAGGAATGAGACAGGGGACCCACTATCCCTACTCCTTTTCAACATAGTACTATAATTTCTAGCCAGAGCAATTGGGCAAGAAGAAGAAATAAAAGGAATACAAATAGGTAAAGAAGCTTTCAAAATATCTCTATTTGCAGATGATATGATTCTATACTTTCAAGACCCAAAAAGCTCTACCCAAAAACTCTTAGACACCAAAAACAGGTATAGCAAGGTGGCAGGATACAAAATCAACTTACAAAAATCATTAGTTTTTCTATACACCAACAGTGAACAAACTGAGAAGGAATACATGGAAACAATTCCATTTACAGTAGCCTCAAAAAAACCCCAAATACCTTGGAGTAAACTTAATAAAAGATGTGAATGACCTCTACAAGGAGAATTACAAACTCCTGAAGAAAGAGGTCAAGGAAGATTATAAAAGATGGAAAGTTCTCCCATGATCAAGGATTGGTAGAATCAACATAGTAAAAATGGCTATATTACCAAAAGCAATCTACATGTTTAATGCAATTCCCATCAAATCCCAATAACATTCATCACAGAGACTGAAAAATCTACCCTAAAGTTTATTAGGAAACACAAGAGACCATGAATAGCCAAGGCAATACTCAGCCAAAGAGCAATGCTGGTGGTATCACAATACTGACTTCAAACTATATTACAAAGCAAGAGCAATAAAACCAGCATGGTGTGGCACAAAAACAGATATGAAGACAAGTGGAACAGAATAGAGGACCCGGATATGAATCCACACAACTATACCCACCTTATTTTTGACAAAGGATCCAAAAATGTAGGATGGAGAAAAGACAGCCTCTTCAACAAATGCTGCTGGGAAAAATGGTTATCCATCCACAAGAAACTAAAACTAGAACCATATCTATCACCCTGCACTAGTATCAACTCAAAATGGATCAAGGACCTAAATATCACACCCACAACTCTGAAGTTAGTACAGGAAAGATCAGGAAACACTCTGGAACTAATAGGTATAGGCAAGGACTTCCTCAGTAGAACACCAGCAGCCCAGCAACTAAGAGAAAGAATGGACTAATGAGACTGCATAAAATTAAGAAGCTTCTGACCAAGAAAAGACATGGTCTCTAATCTACAGAGACCACCCACAGAGTGAGAGAAAATATTTGCTAGCTATACATCAGACAAATGACTGATAACCAGAATATACAGGGAACTTAAGAAAATAAACTCTCCCAAAATCAATGAACCAGTTAAGAAATGGGCTACTGAACTAAATAGAACTATCTCAAAAGAAACTCAAATGGCCAAAAAACACATGAAAAAAATGCTTATCCTCTCTAGCCATAAAGGAAATGCAAATCAAAACTACACTAAGATTCCATCTCACCCCTGTTAGAATAGCCATCATAAAAAACACCAACAACAATATGTGTTGGCAAGGATGTGGGGAAAAAGGAACCCTCGTATACTGCATGGGATTGCAAGCTGGTGCAACCACTCTGGAAAAAAAATTTGGGGGCTTCCTAAAAATCTAAGCATAGATCTGCCATATGATCCAGTAATATCACTCTTGGTGATATACCCAAAGGAATGCAACACAGGTTACTCCAGAGGCACCTGCACACCCATGTTTATTGCTGCATTATTCATCATAGCCAAGTTGTGGAAACAACCAAGATGCCCCACTACTGATGAATGGATTAAGAAAATGTGTTATTCATGCACAATGGAATTTTACTCAGCTCTGAAGAAAAATGAAATCTTATCATTTGCAAGTAAGTGGATGGAACTGGAGAACATCATCCTGAGCGAGGTTAGCCAGGCTCAGAAGACCAAAAATCATATGTTCTCCCTCACATATGGTCTTTAGATCTAGGGCAAATACAGCAGTGTTGTAGGAATTGGGTTACATGATAAGGGGAGAACATACACGGGAGGTATGGGGTTAGATAGGAAATCCAAAACATGAAAGCATTTGATGTCCCCACTCTAGAGGAATTAATACAGAAACTTTAAAGTGACAGAGGTTAACATGAGAAGAAGATCAGGAACATGTGTAAAGAGCAGTTGGAGATGAATCAACCTGGGTTGTAACACATATGTACATGAAAGCAATGCTAGGAATATCCCTGTATAGCTACCCTTATCTAAACTAGCAAAAATGCTATTTCTTTCTTATTATTGCTCATGTCTACTCATCAACGGAACTGGATAAAAGTGCAGAACAGGTTATGCCTGTAAAGGAGGGGAGGATGGGGAAAGAGGGTAGGTGCGGGTGCAGGAAGGAGAAATGACCCAAACAATGTATGAACATGTGAATAAATGAATGATTTTAAAAATATATTTTTTGAGATCACATATGTGTTGATCAGAGTGACCTTTTGAAATATTCCACTGTAATTTTGTCTGGATATGTCTGTCCCTTTACAACCAGTAACATTTGTGTTACAAATGTTAAAGATGTTCAGTAAACACATGTTAACAATTACATCTTCTGGATGGATTGTTCCCTTTATTAATATGTACAGACATTCTTTATATTTTCTGAATAATTTAGGTTTGAAGAGTACATCTTTTGGTATGAGTATAGATATTCCTGCTTGTATTCATATTCTATTTTCTTAATGCATCATTTTTCATCCTTTCACTTGGTCCCTATAGGTGTTTTTGCCAGCGCTATGTGTTTCTTACAGACAGTAACCAGTTGGATCTTGTGTTTTAATACAATCAGTGAGTTTGTATATTTTAATGATCAGTTAAGATACTTTATATACAATGTGATTGAGAGATATGTTCCAATTCTTATAATTTTGTCACTGTTGTTTATTTTCTGAGTGATTAAAGGATTGCTTGTTCTTTTCTTTCTCCATTATTCATCTTAGGGTTTATGCATTTACTGAGTTGAACATGCTTGATTCTTTCCTAATTACCTCTTATTTCTCTCATGAATTTTAGTTTTCCCAACATTTTGTGATTGTGATTGCCTTTCTATTTTACTTGATTGTAGAATTCTTGTTAGTATTTTCTGCAAGGTTGGCTTAGTTGTCATGAATTGCTTTAGTTTGTGCTTATCTTGGAAGTTCTTTATTTCTTCACCAATTTTCCAGGACAATTTTGCTGGATATAGTAACCCTGATTGACATTTATTCTTAGAACTTGAATTATGTCACTCCATACTTTCCTGGATTTTAGTGTGTATGCTAAGAGTCTAATGCAATTCTGATTATTTGTACTTTTAAGTAATATGGTGTTTTTCTCCTGTTGCTTTCAACATTCTTTCATTCTTCTGGGTTCAGGCATTCAACTATATTGTAATGTGGAGAAATTATTTTCTGGTCATGTATATTTGGAATGCTAAATAACTCTTGTACTTGAATGACCATATATTTTACTATATTTGGGAAATTTTTCTCTTATAATTTCCTTGAATATGTTTTTCATCTTTGAAGTTTGTATCTTAGATCCTACTTCTACTTCATACATTCTTAGGTTTGGTTTCTTGATCTTGTTCTACTGTTCTTTAAATTTGGGGCCATGATTTCTTATTTTTTTCTTAATAGCTGTTTGAATGTAATATTTCCTCAACTTTAGGCTTAATCCCTGATTTTCTCTCTTATATTTGACTAGTCTGTCATTGATGTTTTAACTATGCTTTTATTTGATTTACTGCGTTTACATTTATGCTTTTGTGTTTTCCAGAATCTCAGTTTCCTTGTGAATTTCTCAATGTTGTTGAATTTCTCATTTATGTCTTGAATTCACTTCCTTACTTCATTCTGCTGTTTAGATCTTTTTTGAGGTCACTGATCATTTTTAAATTCTTTGTCTTGTATTTCAACTATTTCATTACCTTTAGATATTTTATTAAAGAGTTATGAACTTTGGAGGACTCATTTTGCTTTTTTCCTCATTTTCCTTGTATTTGTACATTCTGACATATGTATATTTTATATCTATTTAATAACATTATGGATGTCTTCTAAGTAAGTAGCCTTCTTGCAGTCAAGACCCCACCACCAATAAAACAAAATAAAGCACACACCAGTAATAAAAACAATAATTTTAATATCTTGTTATCTAAATATAGTAAAAAAGCATTTGGATCATCAAATATATTCCAAGTAAAGTTAAAAATAAAGAATCTAGGAAATTGTAGGATAAACCAGGAGTTCAAAATATTAAAACTAAATATAGTCATGATTTACTAATAAAATGGGGGTATGGGGCAAGAAAAAAGTAAAGATAAAAGAAAGATGAAATCATTATATGTGTTGAAAGTATAGAAAATTATAGTGAGGAAAACACAGTAAGCAAATACAGAGAAAGACAACAATGCAAAATAGGCAAAAAAGTCAATGTTTCTTCCTTGCTGAAGATAAAGAGAATGGAATGCTAATTCTTCCTTTCTCTCATGCTTGTCATTTTGTAGTTTACTCAAAGGGATGGGTGCAGATGAACATTGGGCATTTTCTCTTTGAAGGTCAAACTACTTAGATTACAAAGGACATTTTGCAGGCTGAGCCCCTCCTTCCTTTCTTTCCAGGGCATATTCAGGTGCTGGGCTGAATTCCTGTCAGTCTTTTACTATATGTAGGTCAGCTGATGTCAGGAGTATAGTGGCAACCCTCAAATACTTCCACTCACTGAATCCAAGTATTAGTTTGCATCATAGGTACATTGCCAGTGTGGATTTTGCATGAGAAATTCATGAAGAGCACCTGTGTTTCCACCAAATATCTCTGGCCCTCTGACAACTTCAAAAGCAGCCAGATGAAAGTAATCTGCACTGATGGGGCAAGGCTCAGTGCACTGAATGACACTCTGTGCCCTAGGCATGTGGTTCTTTGTTCTACCACTCTTGCTTGCATCCATACACAGCTGGCCTTTGTCCTCTTATAAGATTTCATGCTGCAACTCCCTTGAGGTAATCACCCTGAGCTTCACCTCATGGTATGACATGCACTTCCCACACAAGTATCTCTGTCTCCAAACCTAAGTCTAAGTCACAACCAGTTTTCTGGTTCAAAGCTAATTATCAATCTGGTCACTAACTTAGGGTCTTATGCTTTTCTTGGCCAAATATTTTGATGATAAAGCCACTTTTAAGATGATTTCCCATAATGGCATCAGTACTCAAGGTACAAAATACAGAGAAACACTTCTCTAGTCTCTAATATCAGTGCAGGACTCACATTTTCTCTCTTAAACTGTAATTTTTCAGATTGTCAACTTGTGCTTCTTTGGACCTTGCCAAGGCTTTCCTATTCTCTTTTGCATCATATTTCCATTTTTTAAAGATCATCCTTGGGATCTTATTTTTTCTATTTGTCAACATAATTTCACTTAATTGTCTTGAACTTTCAGGTGATACATCAATGTCTACACATTGAAGAAACAGGTATTTCTTCTTTTCTTTCAAATATGGCATTTTCAGGGCAATGTCTTTCAACAAAATACCTGCTTGACAAAGTTGCCAAAAATATATGATGGAGAAAAGACAACGTATGTAACAAATGCTGCTAGGAGAAGTGGGTATCTACCTACAGACAACCCAAACTTAGTCAGTTTCTGTAACTCTGTACAAGTATCAACTCAAAGTGGATTTAGAAACTTAATATAAGAAACTTTGAAGCTAGTGCAGGAAAGATCAGGGAATTAATAGGTAGGTGTAGGCAATGATTTACTCAACAAGTGGCTCAACAAGTAAGAGAAAAGATTGACAAATGGACTACATGAAATTGAAAAGCTTCTGCACAACAAAAGAAATGGTCTCTAAATTGAAGAGGCTGCACATACAATAAAAGAAAAGTTTGCAACCTTTACCCCTCACAAGGGTTTGATAACCAGAATATATAGGGATCTCAAAAAACTGAAATCCCCATAATTCAGTGACCCAATGAAGAAATGGGCAAAAGAACAGAATAGTGCTTTCTCTAAGGACGAAGTCCAAATGGCTGAAAAACACATCAAGAAATGCTCAACATCCTCATCCATAAGGGAAATGCAAATTAAAAACATGTTAAGATTCCACCTCACTCCTGTTAGAATGGCTACCATCATAGACCACAAACAACAGGAAATGTTGGCAAAGATGTGGAGAAAAAGAAATCCTCATACACTGCTGGTGGGAATGTAAATCAGTAAAACCACTGTGGAAAACAGTATGGAGGCTCCTCAAAAAAACTAAAAATAGAACTGTCATACAATCCAGAAATTCTACTCTTAGAGATATAGCCAAAGGAATGTAAGTCAGGTTATAACAAAGGCACTTGCACACTCATGTTGATTGCAGCATTATTCACAATAGCTCAGCTATGGAAACAGCTAAGATGCCCCACTACTGATGGACAGATTAAGAAAATGTGGTACATTTATATTCAATATAATTCTATTCAGCCACAAAGAAGCATGAAATTTTGTCATTTTCAGGTTAATAGATGGAACTGGTGAACCTCATTTTAAATGAAGTTAGCCAGGTGCAGAAGTCCAAAAGTCACATATTTTCTCTCATATGTGGAATATATACCTAATACAAATGCAGGAATATTATGAAAAACAGATCACTCTAAGGGGTGATCACAAAAGAAAGGGGGAGGGTAATAGAAGGAATTGAAGGTGAATATGATTGATGTACTCTCTATTTAAGAATGAACATAGAATTTTTGAGCTTGTTGAAAGAACCATAAGAAAGGGATTAAAGTAGAAAGAAGAAAAAGAGAGATGAACCACATCAGACTATAATACACATATACATGGAAGTACCATAAGAAACTCCCTGTGTAGCTATCATAAACAAGTAAGAATGCTATTTCTTTTTGTTTCTTTTGCAAAACCCAAGAACAGGAGATTGGAACTGGTCCTGCCTGGGGGAGGTTGATTTTAGGGGGAGGAGGGATGAGGTGAAGAAAGGGTGTAAAATAGTGAATATTGTGCAAATACTGTATACACAAAAATGTAAACAGAAAAATGGTACCTGTTGAAAGGATTCCAAGAATGGGGGTAAGGCGGAGAATTTTAAGAGAATTTGAACAGATCATAAAGTATTACTTCTATGGCTTTAATAAGTGAACCAACTGAAGTGTCAGGAGACTATCTAAGCACAGCACTAACATGGCTAGTGCATTCAGGTCTGAAATTCTATTGCCCTTAAATCTGGCTTAGGATCTAACTGGAAATCTGTGGCTGCCAATGCTGGTACAGCATTGCAGGGTACCCAAAACCAATGGCCACAGTGGCCTTCATGTCTCTGAAGTTTGTCCAAAACCTAACACTAGCTGATACTGATACAGGACAGAACTCTAGTCCATCTCAGTGTTCCTATCTGAAAATAGGATGTGTTTAAATGTTCAGTAAATAGTTATGTAGCTGACAGGGACTCTGAGTTGCTGCCTACTGCTTTGTTTCACTGTGGTAGAATCAGACTTTAGGTCTATGACAAAATCCAATACTTACTCCCTTCTCCTTCTCCAAAACAAGCAGCATCTCTCCACACTGTATTAAATGGTGATGGTGAAGGGGCTATTATAGTAATATAGACCCATCCTTTCCAATCACTTTAATGTATGTTTTCTTATCATTGTGCTACAACCAGGTACTATGATATCTTGTCTAATTTTCATAGCTCTTGCAAATTGTTTTCATGTATATTCCTATTCTAACATCTTACTCTAGCTTATGTTTTTTGTCTCCAAATTTTAATTAACCATATTTGATACATGTACATGTCTGGCATACAAGGAACTTGTTGGGAAACTTAGGATTCACTTATTTATTTCCTTGTGTTTATAGATTTACATACATAGTATACAAAATATTTCATTTCTATTTATATCTGATCTTCTTCCAAAATAATCCATAATAAATTACTGAGAACATATGAAAAATTTTAAAACTTCAGTACTGACATGGAAGAAAAGAGAATGGGTGATTGAGGTCAAAAAGGAAGTAATACAGACAAGTAAGCTCTGAAGTCTTATGAGTTGTGATTTGTCCCTAAGATCCAGGATGACAAACCAAAGATTACTGTGATCAACTATGTAATTCTCAATAACTAGAGGAGATTCCTCAGAGTTAATAAGTTTTTGCTAACTTTCAGTTCTTGCTTCAGAAAAAATAAATTATATATATCCTTTCATAAATCAATCTTAAAAATAAGATTTAGTAAGGAAACAGAATTCTTGATGAGAATAAACTATCAAAATATTCCTCTTTGGCAGCAGTAGTGCTATAATCCTTTGTCTATCTGCCTGCCATTTTTCATCATTTGAAATAGCATCTTAATAAATCTTTGCTTTCTCCCCAAAAGCCCCTTTCTCTATCAATAGTATAGACATATATTAACTTTATTGGTGCAAATATCAAATAGCTCAAAATGTAATATATATAAAGAAAAGAGTACAGCCATACAAAAATATCTACAAATTAATAATGTGGATCTAATATTTTCCTGTTTGAAACAAATACACTATCTACAGTTCCCAGTAAGTTTGGAAAATAGTTACATGTTGATCAGGACAAGAGAAAATATTAAATAGAAAATTGTAACTAGAATGAATACTAAATGGTAAGAGGGCCAATTCATAAGGTATCACCTAAATCACACAATCTACTATTCAATTTGTGTTCTGCCTATTTTCCTGATATATCTGTCTATCTATCTATCTATACATCTCTCTCTATATATATGTGTTAAAATAGTTTGGATCTGGAATGATTGAAAAAGGCCCATATGTTAAAGTTATAGTATAGCTTGACACTATTGAGAGATAGAGGGACTTGGTGACTTAGTGGAAGCTATTTAGGTCATTGTGGGCATGTCATTAAGAGGGATAGTGGGATACAAGCCCCTTTTTGTACTCCTCTTTTACCTCTTTAACATGAGGTGAGAGGATTTGCTTCACTGTGAACTCCCATCATGATGTGACTCAACAGGCCTAAAGTGATGAGGACTGAATTATGACTAAAACTTCTAATATTTCAAGGCAAAATAAATCTTTTCTGCTTATGAACTGATTATCTCAACTACTGCTGCAATAAAGGAAAGCTGCCTAACATAGAAAATTAACACCAAAAGTGGTACAGTTTTTGCTATACCTAAGAAAACATGGACAGTCCTTTGGAATTAGTTTGTAGGAATGGTTCAGAAAAGTTTGGAGGAGCCTGCTACAGGAAGCCTAGAATATTGTAGACAGCTTAATGGATGACTCTGCTGGATACTCAGAAAACCAAAATGATGATAGAAATGCAGGCAATAAAAGGCGTTTTAAAAATGGAAATGAGTATGTTGCCAGGAATTGGTCAAAAGACAATGCTTGTTGTCCTTTTCCAAAGACATTGAATGCATTTTGTCCATGTGGAACTTTGTGGGATTCTGAGCTTGAAGGTGATGTGTCCCAGGGCACCCTGCTTGTTCATGATTGTTTGAGGTGGCGGAGACTTAGACGTTAGTGCAGCCATGATCAAGTGGGCCTGGGTATAGTTCACATGTGCATGTGATGTTGGTTTCGCAGGCATGCAGAAATCAAGAGATATGGTGTCATGGAGTCTTTCTCCAAGATTTCAAATGAAAGTCTGGGGGCTCATGCAATATGCAATAGGGTCAGATTTCCTGTAAAAGGTCACACTAACAGGCAATGTGTGGAGTGGTGCATGAAAAGTTGAGGCTGCATTGGATATGCCAATAAAGAAGAAATGCCAACCACAAGAAATACACATTGAAGGAAACTGCACACAGTGTGCAAATCCAGTTTGAGAGAGTATGCATGTGAGTTGCAGCTAGCAAGCCATAGAGGCATGGCTGCCCTAGCCTTTGGAATCACACCTACTACAGCATGCCCTAGATGTGAGCCATAAACATGAAATTCTAATTCTAATTCTGTTTTCTATACAGAGTTTTGGCTTTGCTTATGTTGATTCCTTCTCTTGGAAGGAAAATAACTTCTCTTTTGGAATAATAATTTTTAGCCTGTGCCTTTCTTACTATTGTATGTTGAAAATATATAACCTATTCTGTTTTCTTTTTAGAGGGTCTCACAGATAAGTTTGTCCTGAGTAAATTTGCAATTACACTTTTGAGGAATTTTGGAAATTTTAAGACTATGTGGACTATTGGGGATATACTGAATGCATTTTTTACATTATGAGATTATCATGAGCCTTTAGGGCTCAAGAGTGGATTATTATTGTATGGATATATAAGACCCCATGTGTTAAAGTTTGGCACTACTGGAAGGTTGTGGAAACCATTAAGTGTTGGGGCCAAAAGGGAGGTCTTTAGTATTTTGGCAGTAGGCCTTCAGAGAGAATAATGAAACCCCAATCAAAGGAAATGAAATCATGATCCGATGAAAATATCTGCATTCACATGCCCATTGCAATATTTACAATAGTCAAGACACAAAAGCTTAAATATCTGTGAAAAAATGAATATATGTGCATATGCACACTCAAATATCTACATACATTTACATTCAATAGCATACTATTAAGTCTTAAAAATTAGGTCCTGCCATTTCCAACAACACATTTCCAACTTGAAGATATGATGCTAAGTGAAATAACTCAGAGACAGAAAGAAAATTACTGAATGATATCACTTATATATGGAATCTTAAAAGTGGAATATTTAGAAATAGAAAATAGAACTATGGTTATCAGGTAATATGATTTGTGTATCATTTGTTTTATACAAATGTCTTAGTGCTCCAATCTTGCTCCCCAACGTGGTGATGTTGAGAGATAATGGAGCGTTTAAGAGGTGAGGCCTAGCTGAAGGTAATGAAGCAATTGGGAGTATTGCCCTCAGAAGAGATTAATATATTTCTAGTGGGACTCATTTGTTTTTCACAAGAATGGATTGTGTAAAACAAGGCTGTCCCACACGCTGAGTCCCTAGGACATGTGGCTGGTTCTCTTTCCACTTCTCTGCTATTTTGTTTCAGAGCCAAGCCAGTCTTTGCCAAAGGGTAAAAGTTGGAAATGCCCACTATGAGACTGTCAGCCTCCCAAATCATGTGCTAAAACAGCCTTTTCTCTTCATATAGTACTCAGCTTTGTGTATTTTATTATAGAAAATGGAGTAATAAACTAGGGGTTAGAGTAGGTAAAATAGGGAGATATAATCAAAGGATACAAAGTTGCAATTATGTCCAATGAGCAAGTCTAGAGATCCGGTTGTATAGCATGAAGACCGTAGTAGAATATCACATACCGTATATTGGCTGATAGCAGATTTTAAATACTTTGATCACCAAAAAGAATGGTAACTGTGAGAATATGAATATATTAATTTACCTGATTAGTTACAGAAGTAATATGCAGAAGCAATTACAATGCTATATGCACATATATGTTTATGTACAAATATTATACATATGTAATATACATAAACATGATGCACATCTTAAAAATATACGATGAAAAACATTATTAAAAGTTTACCACTCAGTTCTTCCTTAGTATTTCTCTCACTAAATCTGTATTTCCAAGTCATCAAGACCAATTTCCAACTGGCTGATAGAACTTCATTCTTCTTTCTAATCATGAAAATAAAAAATAATTTCTTTACTTGATTAATGTAAATAGCAAAGAATAAGAAGTAAGTTCATATAGGAACCTGGAAATATAATAACTTCCTAGCCAAATAAATGTTTTAGAGTGGGAGAATTAACCGGAGGTAGGAATGAATTTTTGAAAGTTTTAAATATTTATTTAATCTGCATATCTCATTTTCAACTTGCATGAGTTTTGGTAGTTTATGATTCTTAAAACTTGTCCGTTGCACCTGTTATCTAATATTTGGACATGGAGTTTTTCAGAGTATTTATTTAATATCCATTTTATGTTCATGTGACTAGTAGGAATAACCTCTCATTCATTCCCAATACTAGTAATTTGTGTCTTCCCTTGTTCTGTTTCTTGGCTAACCTGGTTAGAAATTTAGCAAATTTTATTAGTATTTTTCAAAGAACAAGCTTTGTATTTGTTGAATTTTCTTTTGCTTCTTAGTTTATTTTTTTTGCTCAGTTTTATTAATGTTCTTCAGCTTACTTTAGTTGTAATTTGTTCTTAAAGTAGTTTCCTAAGGTGGAAGTTTAGCTTATTGATTTTTGAGTATTTTTATTGGAATACATGCTTTTTAAATTTAGACTTCATTTCAGGAAAAGTTTAGGTTTATAGAAAAACTGAGCTAAAATCAGTTTCTTTTAACACTCAAAAACAAATAGTCTCTACTACTGTAAACCTCTTGCATTATGGTGTTACTTTCATTATAATTGATGAATAAATGGGGTATAATATTATTACTAAAGTCCATAGTTTATGTTAGGGTTCACACTTAGTGTTATATATTTTATTGGTTTAGCCAATATGTAATGAAATTTATCTACCATTACAATATCATGCAGGATAATTTCACTGTTCTAAAAATTCCTTGTACTGCACCTATTCTATTTATTTTTATTTCTGATTAACTTTTCACTGCTTTCACCCATTCCTCCATGAAAGGGCATATTGTTATGTTAATGTAAACATACATGTGCAGGCATTTAAGTGGATGATGCTTTTCATTCTTCTGTGTAAATACCAAGGAACAAGATTACTGGACCATATGATAAGTGTATTATTAGCTTTGTAAGAAACCACCGAACTGTATTCCATTGTGGCTGTATCACTCAATTGCCATCAGCGATTTACAAGAGTTCCTGTTGCCAAGCATACTACAAATGTTACAACATTTGATGTTAGATTTTAGGTTTTAGACATTCTAATAGATTGAATGGCCATGGATTATAGTAGTATATAATTGTTTTTGACAGTGTAATACTCTGATGACAAATTATATTGAACACTTTTCATATATTTATTTGCTCTCTGCTTATCTACCTTATTGAGGTGTCTGCTTATGTTATTTTTATTTTTTAATCTTGTGGGTTAAGCATTCATTGTATATTTTTGGTCTATTCTCTTATCAGATGTGTTTTGCAAATATTTTTTCTAAGAATGTGGCTTATTGTTGCATTATCTTAACAATGTCTTTTGAATAGCGGAAGTTTTACATTTTAATGAGAGCCAAATTATCAACTTCTATTTCATACATTATGCTTTTGGAGGTGTATCTAAAATACTGTTGCCAAACACAAGAACACCTATATTTCTGAAAGATGAGGAATTACATATTTTCCCAATAAGATCATAATGGCAAAGCTATATCCTCTCACTATCTGTATTCTTGACTTTATTGGAAATCTTAAAGATGAGACTATCATTTTACCACTAAGTCTGATGTAATTTTTAGCATTTTCAAATGTTCTTAATATTAGACTGAGAATATTTTATTTTCCTAGTTTACTGCATTTTTATAATTCATTGGTTATATACTTTGTCAAATGTCTTCCTCATCTGTTGATATTATCTTGTGATTTTTTTCTTTAATCTGTTGACGTGATGGATTAAATTAGTTGATTTTGAGTGTTGAGCCACCTTTGCATACCTTCAATAAATACTACTTGGTCATTGTACATAATTATTTTTATACATTGTTAGGTTTCATTTGTTAATGTTTGGTTGAGGAATTTTTCATCTATGCTCATGAGAGATATTGATATGTATTTACTTCTAATTTACTTTTCTTGTTTCACTATTAGAGTAATGCTTCACATAAGAAGTTAGGATGTAATTCCCTTATCTCTCTTTTCTGGAAGAAATAGAAAACGATTATATTTCATCTTTAAATGTTTGTTAAAATTCATTGATGAATTCATTTAAGTGTGGTATTTTATGCTTTAGAAGGTTATTAACCTTTGATTTAATTTATTATTTTATAGAGTACTACTTGAATTATCCATTTCTTTCTGTTTGAATTGAAGTACATTTTTATCTTTCCATATATTGGTCAATTATATCTAGATCATAAATTTAGGAACCCTAGAGATGTTCATAACTTTTCTTTATTACACTTTCAGCATTCATGAGATGAGTTGTTATGGATATTGGAAATTTCTGATTTTTCTTTATTTCTTTCTTAGCCTGACTCAAGATTTATCAATTTTATTGTTCTTTTCAAATACCCAGTTTTTGGTTTCATTAATTTTTTCTGTTGATTTCCTGTTTTAGATTTCAGTGGTTCTACTAACTTTTTTTTTAGATTTCTAAGGTAAAACCTTAGATTATTGTATATTTCATCTTTATTATTTTCTAAGTTATGCCTCTAATGATAAAAATCATGATGTAATAACTTCTTTTAGCACCATACAAATTTTGATGTCATAAGTTTATTTTTATTTTATTCATAATAAATATCTTCTAATATCTACTGAAACTCCTTTGACTTCTGTCTGTTTTCTTTTCTTTTGTTTGGCATATTGTCTACTATGTACAGTTGGATTGGTGTTGTTCTTCAGTTCAAGTTTCCCTTACTGGATTTTACCTACTGTATTAGTTACTTAAACAGGGGCACTGAAGCCTCTATTATAGTAGATGTTTATTTCTCCTCTGAATTCTGTTAAGTTTTGATGTTTATTTGTTAACACAATTCACATGTAGAAATTTGTATCATAGTGGAGAACTGATTATTTATCATTATCTTATAGCCTTCCTTATCCCTGGTGATTTCCCTAGTTTGAACTCTGCTCTTCCTTAAATCAATATAATTACCCACTTCCTTTTTTTTAGGTTAGTGATATATATATATATATATATGTATAGTCTATCTATAAATGTATAAATCTCTTTCTTTTCCTTTCACTTTTATTATATCTGTGCAAGTTTAATGGGGTTTTTGTAGGCAACATATACTCTTGTCTTGATTTTAATCACTAATGATTTTTGCTTTAATTATATTTAGAACAGTGATATCCAAAATACCTATTAATATCTACCACATCAATATCAATCATATTTGTTACTAGATTATTTTATTTGTAGCACTTCGGTTTGAATTCAGGGCCTCATGCTTGCTAAGCAGGCACTCAAACACTTGAGCCATTCCATCAGCTTGTTATTGTTTTTTTTTATTTGATACCTATGGGTTTCTTTTATCTTCTTCTCACTTTGTGTCTTCTCTGAATAAATTGAGTAGATTTTATACTTCTATGTTCTTTCTTCTCTTAGCATAACAATTATACATCTTTTACCTTAATTTACTTAGTGGTTGAGCTAACATAAACAATATACTTGTATGATTAACGTAAGTCCCCTTTCAAATAAGATTATACCACTTCTCAGGTAATGCTTTGTAACAGGGTATCACCTATTCTACCCTCCTATTCCTTACAACATTGCTGTCATTTATTTTGCTCATCAATAAGATCAAATGTACTATTATCGTTTTCAATTAATTGATTTCTTGCAATTTCTTCTTAAATATTCTATTTCTCTGAATATATTATCTGTTCATGTATGCTCTCTACTTGTATCCATTAGAAACTTTAACTTATTAACATTGTCATTTTAAATTCTTCATGTAATAATTCCACAATCTCTGCCATACCAAAATTTGATTTTAAGGTTGGCCAATTTTGTCTTGCAGTATGTTTATAACAATTTTTGCCTTATAATATCTATTGTGTTCTGAAAACTGTACATGTTATACCAGGTCAACAAAGTTGAGCTAGACAGGTCTAGATCTATAAGGGTTAGAAATTTTACATTTCTGTAGTATTTTGTTTTGTAACTCTTGTCTTGGATTTTCTCAGAAGCTTATTCCATATTTGTGATTTGTAGTTCTTTCTTTTGTTTTTCCCGACGATGCATATGAGTTATATTGGTGTAATTGGAAGGATCCTTGTGGAGGGGAAGCATTCTATAACCCTGTAATGTTGTGTCAGGCTTTGAGTGAGTGTGTATCTCGGGGCAGTAACTTGCACAAGAACTTCTCATTACTCCATCTTTGGTGACAAATGAAAGATAAAAGGTATGGGGCTAAGTAGTTCTCTTTTGCTTAGTCTGTCAGGCTCTAATAAAACAAATCTTTGAGATCTGATAGAATCTCCCCAAGGAAATCATCAATTGGAAAGAGCAAAATGCTTTGGGTATATTACAGAATTTTACTTTTCTCCATTTTGTGCTAAAAATATAAGGAGATCTTCTCATTTTTATTGTGAAAGTATGGTGGTGATTCAGAGTTGAAATTCATTAAGAGTATACACCTTCCACTACTGGAAATTTTAATTTTCAAGCTTGCATTTTCTGAGCCGAGCTTGAAAATTAAATTTATAATTTAAATTTTTTCTACTTAATTCCTGGCTCCAGAAACAGACTTCTTTTCCTGGGTTTTTGCTCTAGTAAATTTTGATTCTCTATATGTAGCTGATTGTCTAATTTTGGAGGAAGTGGTTTTTCCTGTGACCTCAATTCTCTGAAGAATCTAAAATTTCACAATTTTTAGTGTGTTCAGTTATTTTCTTATTATCTGAACAGAAATAATTATTTCAAAAATTTTTCAATATAGAATAAAAAATCCCTGACATAAATTTTTAATGTGAATAATTCCCTCTAAGCATTACTTTTGCTTATCCTATTAACTATGATATGTGGTATTATTTTTCACTTATTCTAAATATATTATATGTCTCCTAGGACTTCTTATTTGACACATAATTCATTCTAAAAGTTGCTTAATTTCAAAATATTTGGGGACACCAAGCACATCAATCTTTTTGTTAGTGATTGATTACATTGTGTTCTGAAAAAGTGCTTTCCATGGTTTATATTCTTTGAAATTTGTGAAGGCATGTTTTATGTCACATAATGTGACCAATTTTGGTAAATATTCCACATGAGCTTAAGAATAACTTGCACTCTAGTCTGCTGAATAATGTATATCTACTAAATGCTTGCACATTTCTTGCTTGCTTGAATTATCCATTACTGACATAGGGGTCAAAAATCTTCAACTATATTGGTAGTTGTCTAATTCTCCTCATGGTGCTTTAAGATTTGCCACATAGATTTTTACCATTTTTTATTATGTATACACATGTTTAGAATTTTTAATTCTTATTTATTAGCTTTATGCCACTACTTTTGAAACTTTTCTCGGAACACTGCTTTATCTGAAATTATTATAACTACTCCAGCTTTTAATATTTATGCTCTCAAAATAGTGTGTTGTTTCAAATAATTAAACACTAAAAGAAGTTATATGAATATGAGGTATTGTTAGTCTGGGCAAAAACAAATTAATACAGGAATGCAGGTACTGAAGCTAATTAAAGAATTATTATAAGGATATGATTTTATGGTGAGTTGCTTCAAAGTATTCACCATACTATTTGAGAGATAATTTAAAGCAATAAAATTTTATGTGAAGCATGACCATGTGTGGTATATTTCAAGCGTCATTTCAATTTGAATAAAATAAGCTCAGTTTCAAAATAAAACATTAAATGGTATTTGCTTTCACTACATATTTCTAGTTCTTTTGAAAATCTATTACAGCTTGCAGCCTGCTATTATTTGGACTTCTGTATGCTATTTGTTTCTCAAAATTCTTCATGATAGAGCAGACCAACTCAACATATGTAATAAGACACCCTAAAAGGTAGACACTGAAAATTTTTTCAACCACTTTCAGTTATTGTGTCTGTTGTATATCTTTCCTATTGGTTTAGTTTTAACATTCTGAACCTTTGTGTTTAAAGTATATTTGAGGAAAGAACATAGAGTAATGTCATAATTTTTATCTTCTATAACTATCCTTGCTGACTCAAATTGTTGTGTTTAGCTTATTCACATTTCCAGTAATTATTGCCATAGTGGAATTCATATCTATCGTGTTTACAACTACTTTTTATTCCTTAAATATTTTTTTCTCCATCCTTCATGTTTTTACTTTACTTGAAAGAACAGGGAAGCTGCACATACCAAATAAAAAAAAACTTTTTTGGGAAATTCCATGTTATCTCCTTTCACAGCATACCAACAATTCTGATTCAAAATATTTTAATAGCCTTCTTGTGGATTGTGGCATGTATTTTGAATAAAGTAGGTTCACATTCAAATAAAATTTCAGTACTTCTTGTGTAGTACAAGAATTCTATAAGAGGATGTTTCCAAATTCTTTCTTCTTTCTTTTGTCTTTCTGACATTTGTTGTACATTTCCATAGGCTATAATTATATGGATTGCTGTTACATTACTTTACAAAAGCAGATATCCTGATAGGTAGGTTAATTAAAATTAAAAACTAAATAAATTTTATATGTACTTACCTGCTTTGTTGATGTGGTACCTCTCTATATAGAACTAAGTTTCTAAAATATCTGGTTTTCCTTCTGCCTAAAGGAATGTTTTTCATATTGCTTGAAGGATAGATATTCTGGTAATGGAATTCCTTACCTTTTTGTCCTAAAATTTTTCTATTTCTAATATTTTTGTGGGTTATTTTTATTTTTATTTTTTTTAAAACCTTGAAGAAATGAGCTTTCATTTCATTAAATTTAACATCTAGTTGGAAAATTCTTTTTTTTTCATTTTTATTAGCATATAGTCATTGTATGGAAAGATTTGTTGTGATAATTCTCAATATCCTTACACTGTACAATGGTTAATCCATCTCCCCAACCCCACCAAATCACTCTCTCCCTGTCACACTTAAAGCAATTACAAGAGGTTTCATCATTCTATTTATTTTACGTATATGAAGCCCAACATCACTATTGCTTCATCTTCATCTCCTCCATTTACTTCCCCTTTTCACAAGTAGCACCCCCAACTGTACCTGATTTACAGTCTTGTCTTTCATCATTAATTATGAACTCAGTGTTCAAATAGGTTTCTCAATGTATTCCAGCTGTTCATATGCTTAACTTTGATCAGTTCCAGCCCCTCTGTTACTCTCCATTACCCTTCCCCCATTACTTAGCAGCTTTCAGTGCATATCATTATATCCTCTACTTGCACATATGTGAAATATTTCGATATTTTTGACTACCTTCCCCCCCACGTTCTGTAGTGCAGTTCCACTATTGCCAACATACTCCACTTGTAGATGTGTATATGATCATGTTTGGTTTTGTGTATACATTTATCTTTTTGATCTATCTTCTGCATATGAGAGAAAACATGTGGCTTTTTTTTTTTCAGATCCTGGCTTACTTCACTTAACTTGATGTCCTTACATTTTATCCATTGTCTTTAAGCCACATAGTTTCATCCTTTCTTATGGCTGAATAAAACTTTGCTATAAATATGTACCACAGTTTCTTAATCCATTCCTCCACTGTAGGATATCTGGGTTGTTGTCATAGTTTGGCTATTATGAATAGTGCTGCAATAAACATCAGTGTGCAAGTGTCTCTGCTTTATCCTGACTTGCATTCCTTTGGATATATGCCTAGAAGTGCTATAACTGGATCATACATCAGTTCTGTTTTTAGTTTTTAAAGGAATTTCTATGCTGCTTTCCATAATGGTTGTAGGAATGTACATTCCCACTAATAGTGTATAATGGTTCCTGTCCTTGAAGTTAGCCACTCTTAATGGGATGAGGCAAAATATTATTGGAATTTTGATTTGAATTTCTTTAATGGCCAGATAGGTTGAACAACTCTTCATGTTTTTCTTGGGTACTTCTAGCTCTTCCTTTGAAAATTGCCTATTCAATTCATGTGCCCATTTCTTCATTGGGTTGTTGATTCTTTGGGGATTGAGTTTTTTGAGTTCCCTGTATCTTCTGGATATTAGTCCCTTATCAGATGAATAGGTGACAAAATTTTTCTCCCATTCCGTGGGCAGTTTCTTGAGTTCAGTGACTATTTGTTTTGCTGTGCAGCTTTTTTGCATAATGCAATCTCATTTGTTCATTTTTCTCTTAATTTTTGAGCCATCGAAGTTCTATTTTGGAAGTCATTGCCTGTGTCTATATGTTCCAGTGTATTTCCTTCTGTTTCTTATAGTGGTTTCAAAGTTTCAGGCCTTATATTAAGGTCTTTTACTCACTTTGAGTTGATATTACTACAGAGTAAAAGGAAGTGGTCTGACTTTAGTCTTCTACTGTGGTTATCCAATTCTCCCAGCAACACTTATCAAAGAGGTTGTCTTTTCTCCATTTTGTGTTTTGGGCTCCTTTGTTAAAAATCAGTTGGTTATGGCTGCATGAATTTATGTCTGGGTCTTCTTCTCTGTTCCATTGGTCTTTGAGTTTGTTTTTGTGCCAATACCATACTGCTTTTATTGTTGTGGCTCTGTACTGTAGTTTGAAGTCAGGTATTATGGTACCTGCATCATTGGACTTTTGGCTCAGAATTGCTGTGGATATTTGAGGTCTTTGGTGTTTCCATATGAACTTTAGGATTGATGGATTGATTTCTTTCTGTGAAAAATGACCTTGGAATTTTGATAGGAAATGCTTTGAACATGTAGATTGCTTTTCTGCTAATCCATGAGCCTGGGTGATCTTCCCATCATTTAAAGGCTAATTTGATTTCTCACTATAGTTTTCATTGAAAAGGTCATTGATTTCCTTTTTAAAATTTATTCCTTGGCATTTTTTTTTGGAGGCTATTCTTCACAGTCTATTCATTTTTGACATAAAGAAAAGCTACTGATTTCTGTATGTTAATTTCGTATCCTGCTACTTTTCCAAAGTGTTTATTACTTCCAGGACATTTTGGTGGAGTTAAGGGTCTTTTAGGTATAAGATCTGATATGATACAAGGAGTTGTTTTAATTTTCTTAAATTTGTTAAGTCTTTCTTTGTTACTGAATATGTGATCTACAGAAATTAAGATGGCAGATAGCTGACAGACAATGGGACCTTGACCTACATGATTTCAAACAAATATTCCAGATTTTCATGGCAGCAAAGATCAGGTAATTCTGCATTTTCTACCAACCAAGATATTGCCAATATGTAGGAGGCACATGATATTCATTGACTCATCATTAAACTAACTTTTTAAAGCACATAACCAGCTTGGTGTCAGGTCAGGAAGCTGCTGCCAGCACATCTATCTATCCCTCAGCTCAGAACAGCTGGAAGCAGGGTCAGATAGTCCCTGATGATCTGCTGCTTTTTTCCTTTTTTCTTCTTTTACTCTTTCTCTTAGTTCCCTTCCACCTTGGTTGGTTAAGCTAAAACACAACACAGAGAACAACAGAGACTTGCAAGTACCTGGGAATACCTGAACCAGTCAAAATACACCTGACTCCCTACAAGTTTTGTAAATAACTGGTCTGGCATTGAATCAGTGAATTTTTATTGCTAATTTATACCACTTGGTCAGGAAACAGAAAGAGCACATCAACCTAGCTAATGACCAAGCCAGTCATAGCATAGTAATTGAGTCAAGGGGAAGATAACAGGTGATTAAAATCTCCAATTAGCCACTCAACAACAAAGAGCATAGCACATCGTAGAAGCATTGGGAGAAGAAGAAGCCCAGGAAATTCTACCCTGTGAATAAATACCAAGTTCCTGACCTCAACAGAATGAATCAAATGATGTCCAAGAAATTCTCCCCAAAATGAAATTATGAATGAGATCATTGAGATAGTCATGGAAAAGCTACAAGATATGGTTTAACAGAAGGTACAAGATGAACTTAAACAATATCAAGACACCACAAATAAAAATTTTGAGAAGACACAGAAACTACTAAATGAACTCAGAGAAGACTTCAACAAACATCAAAGTGAAACAAAGGACACTATAAAAAAAGAGAAATACCAAATAAAGAACATAATACAAGATATGAAAGAGAAATTTAACAAAAGTATGGAAAACCTAAGGAAAAAAAATCAATCTGAATTCCTGGAAATAAAAAGTTTCTTACATCAACTAAAAAATACAGGGAGAAGCAACTTCAGCAGACTAGAACAAGTGGAAGACAGAATCTCAGGGCTTGAAGACAAAATAGATACTAAAGAAAAAATAGAAATCTTTAATGAAAGATTCAAAATCTGTGAAGGAATGTGGAAGATCTCAGCAACTCCAGAAAAAGACCAAACCTGAAAATCATGGGCATTGAAAGAGAAGAGGTGCAAGACAAAGTGATATGTTATATATTCAACAAAATAATAGAAGAACATTTCCCAAATCTTTAAGTTGTCCATTCAGGTACAGGAATCCTTCAGGACACCAAACAGGCTTCACTGAATTAGAACCTCTCCACAGCATATTATTGTTTAAACAACTAGCAGAGAGAACAGAGAAAGAATATTGATGGTTGTAACAGAGGAAAAACAAATAACATATAAAGGTAAACCCATCAAAATAACAGCAGACTTCTCAACATAAAACTTCAAAGCAAAAAGTACATGAGGGAGGTATTTCAATCACTGAAAGAACACAATTTCAGTCCTAGGATACACTATCATTCAAAATTGAAGGAGGAATAAATCTTCCACAAAAACAGAGCTAAAACAAAATGTGAGCATATAGTCACACTACAGAAGATTCTGAAACTAATCTGACACAGAAAAGATAAAAACAAACATAACCATGGAAGTACAGGAAGTATTGAACCTCATGAGAAGAACAGGCAAGTACTCAGAGAAAAGCATTGAATTGGCTGCACACAATCAAATCCTTAAACAACAAAACAACTAAATGGCAGGAGCTACGACATACCTCTCAAAGAAAACCATGAGAGGATAGGAATCATTAAGCCACAGGAGCAGAAAAGACAAGTAATCAGAGAGTAGATTGAATCAACTGCACACAATCAAATCCTTAAAAAACAAAAACAATTAAATGGTAAGAATCAGCACATACCTATCAATACTAACACTGAATATTAATTGACTCAACTCACCCATCAAAAACACTGTTTGGCAAAGTGGATTAAAAAGGAAGATCATATAATCTGTTATTTACAAGAGACCCATCTTATTGAAAGAAGAAAACATTGGCTTAGGATGACAGGCTGGAAGAAGATTTACCAAGCTAATGGCCCCAGAAAGGAGGCAGGAGCAGCAATATTTATATCAAAGTGGACTTCAAACTTAAGTTAATCAAAAGAGATAAAGAAGGTCACTTCATACTAATAATATGAGCAATGTATCAAGAGGAAATACCAACTATCAACTTATATGCACCTAATGTCAGTGCATGGAACTTCATTAAAAATACACTAAAAGAATTTAAAACACATATAGACCCCAACCTAGTGGTAGTGGAAGACTCTAATACCTCTCTATCTTTAAGAAGTAGGTCATCAAGACAAAAAATCAATAAAGAAATCCTAGAACTAAATAATACCAGTGGTCTAATAGGTCTGACAGATGTCTAGAGAGTATTCCATCCTACAACAGTACAACATACATTCTCCTAAGCAGCCCGTGGAACATTTTCAAAAATAGACCATATTTTAGTGCACAAAACAAGTCTCAAAAAATATAAGAAAATTGAAATAACCTCCTGCATACTATCTGATAAAAGTGCAATCAACTAGAACTCAACAACAAAAGCAGCAGCAGAAAATACACAATTGGAGGTTGAAGAACACATTGCTCAATGATCAGTTGTCAAAGAAGAAACAATGGAAGAAAATAAAAACATCCTGGAATTTAATGAAAATAAAATCAAAACCTGTCAAAACCTATAGGACATAGCAAAATAAGTTCTAAGAGGAAATATTATAGCCATATGTGCATACATTAAAAAATACAAAATGATCACAAATAACAACATAATGCTACAACTCAAACTGTTACAAAACCACGAAAAAGCTAAACCTAAATCAAGCAGGAGAGAAATAATAAAAACAAAGGCTTAAATCAGCAAAATAGAGACCAAAAAGACCATACAAAGAATCAAGGAAACAAAAAGCTGGTTTTTAGAAAAAATTAACAAGTTGACAAAACCCTGGCATATCTGACAAAAATGAGGAGGGAAAAGACCCAAATGAATTCTTTAATCTTTTCCACAAAATAGAAAGGGAAAAACACTGCCTAACTCATTCTATGAAGGCAGTATTACAATAATCCCAAAACTGGAGAAGACATATCCAAAAAAGAGACCTACAGGCCAATCTCGTGAATGAACATTGATAGAAAAATTTTCAATAAAATAATATCAAACTGAATTCAACAACATATCAGAAAGGTTATACACCCTGACCCAGTTGGCTTCATCTCTGTGATGGAGGGATGTTTCAATATAGGCAAATCATTAAATGTGATACAGCATATTAATAGAAGCAAAGATTAAAAACCACCTGATCATATCAATAGATGCACAAGAAGCCTTCAATATAATTCAACACCATTTCTTGATGAAACTACCAATAAAAGGAATGTTCCTCAGCCTAATAAAGGTTATATTTGACAAACATATAGCCAACATCATACTTAATAGGGAACAACTGAAATCATTTCCCCTAAAGTCAACAACAAGACAAAGGTGCCCACTCTCTCTACTTGTATTCAACATAGTCTTGGAATTCCACCCAGAACAATAAGGCAGGAAGAAGAAACAAAAGGAATAGAAATAGATAAGGAAGAACTCAAGCTATGAATACACATGAACACAAATGCAAAAATGATAGCTGTTGAAACTGTTCCAGGGGATGGGGGATAGGGAGAGCAGTGAAATGAGTAATTCAAGTATAATATATTTGAAACATTGTAAGAACCTTTGTAAATGCTGTAATGTACCCACACCCAGCACAACAATAACAAAAATTGAAACAATTTTAAAAATTACAAAATGGAAAATATGAAATATTTTGGAGAAAGTTCCATGAGCTGCTGAGTAGAATGTGTATTGCATGGTTATTGAATTAAATACTCTGCAGATGTCTACTATGTGTATTTGGTCTAGCAAGTCTGTTAGTTCTGAAGTTTCTTTGTTGATTTTTTTGCCTGGATTACCTAGCTAATGGTGTTGCTCAGCTATTGAGGTATCCCAATGTCATTCTGTTCAGGTCTATTTGTGCTTTTAATTCCATTAATGCTTATTCATATAGTTTGGTGTTCCAATGTTTGGTACATACTTGTTAAGTATTATTTCCTCTTTATGAATTATTCCCATAATTAATATGAAGTGACCTTCATCATTTTTTCTGATTTTAATTTGAAGTCTACTTTGTCATATGTAGCTACTCCTGCATGTTTATAGAGTCCATTTCCTTACAGTAATTTTTTCCACTCTTTCCCTCTAAAGCAGTGGTTTTTTTCTCTCAGTGAGATATATTTCTTTTAAGTAATGTATGTTCGGGTTTGTTTTTTAATCCAGCTTGCTATTTTATGTGCTTTGATTGTGGACATTGAGACCATTAACATTTACTGTTTGTATTGAGAAGTATGTGGTATTTCCAGTCATTTTTATTCGCTTTATGATGACTTTTCCCTTATTCCTTGTTTACAAGTCTGCTTGCTCAAAAGGGTTTATGTTTTCTTGCATTTTCCTGGCTGAACTCTAATTTTTCTTCCATGTATAATAGTCCTTTAAGTATTTTTTTGAGTGTTCACATAAACTATAAATCTGTTAGTTGGATTGTTTTTAAAATTTTTTATTAGAATATATTTATTATCTGGAGGGTATTCATAGTGACAATTCTGATTAGACTTATGTTGTACATTATTTACATTGCTCCCATTGTCTATTCCCCTCAGCCTCCTACCCACCTCACTTAAAGAAATTGTAAGAGGTTTTATAGTTCTCTTTCATATAGGCATATGAAGTCCATCAACCATATACCATCACTTTAATTGCCTTACTTCACACCCCTACTTGTACCCCTTTCTCCCCGCAAACATTGTGCCTATTTTACAGCCCTTGTTTTCTTTATTAATATTTAAGTTCATGTTAAAAGCTCCTTTTCAAAGGGGTGCCTCAATGTATGCCCACTGTGATTGTGCTTTTACTTTGGTCTGTTCAATCCCTTCAGTTGCTCACCCTTACCTCTTTACCTCCTGCTCCTTGTTTTTCAACAGATTTCAATATACATCCTTATATCCTCTAAGTTCACATTTTATGTCATGCAATATTGCTGATGCTCTATCATTCTCTTTTGTTTTCCCTATTTCCTCAAGTTCCATGGAGTAATTCCACTGTTACAAACATGTTTTACATCTGAGTTTATATATGATCATGCTTGTTTTTGTACGTGTTTAACTTTAGATCTATCTTCCACATATGAGAGAAAACATATGCCTTTTTTGTTTCTGATCCTGTCTAACTTCACTTAACATCATGTTCTCCAATTGTATCCATTTAACTTCAAACCCAGTGTCATTACTCCTTGTGGATGAGTAATACTCCCTTGAGTACATATACCACAATTTCATGATCCATTCATCAGTTGTAGGACATCTTGGTTGTCTCCAGAGCTTGTATACTGTGAATAGGGCTATAATGAACATCTATGTACAGGTGTCTCTACTGTATCCTCTCTCACATTCTTTTGGGTAGATGCCCCCAAGCATTATCACTGGCTCATATGTCAGTTCTAAATCTAGTTTTTTGAGGAATCTCCATACTGTTTTCCATAATGGTTGTAATAATTTGCTTTCCCACCAGCAGTGTATAAGGGTTCTTGTTTCACCACATGTGCACCAGCATTTGCTGTTGTTATTACCCATGACTCTGGCCATTCTCACTGGGATGAGATGAAATGTAAGTGTTGTTTAAGTTTTTTTTTTTGCAAATGCTAGTTTGGTGGTTATGAATTACTTTTGGCTTTCTTTGTTGTGTTTGTAAATGTTTTGATTTCTCCTTCAATTAAGAAGGATTTTTTCAATGGATAAACTAGTCTAGGCCAACAGTTGTTTTCTTTCATGGCTTGAAATATATCTTTCCATGTTATTCTTGAATTAGAGTTTGTGTTGAGAAGGCTACTGTTATTCTAACAGGTTTGCCTTTATATGTGACCTGTCTTTTCTCTTTTGCACCTTCCAATATTCATTCTTTGTTATTTATATTTATATGTCTGTGGATGTTTCTTTTTCTTTCTTTGATGGTTTGGTGTTCTGTAAGCTTCTGGAACCTTGATGTACCTCTCTTTCTCAAATTTTGAGAAATTTTCAGGTATCATTTTATTGAATAAGTTATCTATGACTTTAGTTTGTCTCTCTTTTTCTTCTTCTATGATAATAGAAAATATATGATTTGTAGATTTGGTTTTTTGATGGTGTCCCAGATATCTTTTATGTTCCATTCATATTTTCTTATCATTTTTTCAGTTTCTTTGTTTAATTTAATTCCTTTAGTTTATCTTCTGTTCCTGATACTCTATGTTCAATTTTTCCACTCTGTTTGCCAAGCTTTCAACGTGGATTTTTATTTGGAATATTGAGCTGCTCTGGTTAGATTGGTTACTTTTCAAATTTTCTATGTATTGATTTCCTCTTCCATATCCTGCATGGTCTTCTTAATTTAATTCATGTGTTTGTTTGAATTCTGTTTGAGCTCTTTCAGTTGTTTTGCCCCATTAGTTGGGATTTTATGAAGAACTATAAAGGACTGCATTGTGGATGAACACTATTATGTTTTCTTTTCTCTAGATCAGGGGAAAATAGTTGCTCAATAATCCTTTCTTCAGCTTCTTATTCTCAGGATGCTGGATTCTACTCCCTGTTCCACATAGGGCAGGGAAGCATAACTACTAAACATGCTAAACTTGTTAAACTACAGCCACAAAATTACAGTAATCTCTCACAATGATCAGTTATTGCTACTGTTCCAGTATCGTGGTTTTCTATCGGAGGAAAGATGAATCTACATGTTACTGGAAGGTTAAAGGTAGTAAGGAGTATGATGGGAGGGAGACAGAGGGAAATCTCTATTGGGTAATATGAGGTGAAAAGTTTATGTAGGTACAAGGAATGGCAGCTGAGGTAATAGAAGGGGTCAAGAAGCAGACTGGGGGATGAAAAAGATATTCAGTAGATATTGAAATGGGTGAGGAGGGAGAGAACAATAGAGAAAGTTGAGTAGACTTTCTCTATTGTTGAAAGTTGAATAGTTGAACAGATATTGGCACAACAAAACTGCAAAAGTGATTAGGGAATGAAATTAACCACTAATTGTATTGGTAATGGAGGAGGATTATGAGTGGGTAGATAGTTGAAAGGGAATTTAAGAGCTAGAGAGAGATTTGGTTTTTGTTAAGTGGGAAGTATGTGGTGGGGAGGGTGACAGAAAGGGGAGAAGAAGAAGTAGTTTAAGGCTAAAGAATCAAAGGTGGATTAGTGAGCTCTCCTTTGATGACAGCCCAGGATGGGAAGGGTAGAAGGTAAGGCTAGAGAAATGGGGTGTGGGCAAAAATGAGAGACTGCTGTTGGAGTTTACAGAAAAAAGAAGATACAGATAAACATCACCATCTTAACAACAACAGACACAAATTTTACATAAAAATGTGAATTTTCTAGTGCTTTTGTGAGCAGTAAATATCCTACCCCCTTCATGACTGAGTCTTTCAGTCCACTAGATGGCAATCTAATTGGATACTTGGCTCTGGAATGGTATCTCATGGTGGAAAGGAGGTGTTTGGAGATCTATTCAGTCTCTAGAGTGTTTACTGTCAATTTGCTAGTCTCATGCCATCACCTGTTGCCCCTTTTTCCTCTACAGCTCCCCAGTACTTACAGTATATTATTATGCTCAGAGAAAGGCTTTTGTTGTATACCTAACAAAAGTCTCCAGTACCAGCAGTTCTGTGGAGGACTTCAGTATCAAGGGCTGAAGTCCCTTCAAGATTAAGGGACTGCACCTTGTAGGGGTGTTCTTGCTTAGTCATGAAATGGAGTATGACATCACATGGTGAAAGGATATGTAAGAGAAAGAGAGAGACAGAAAGATATAAGATATGGGGGATGTTATAGTTTGGATTTGAAATATCCTCTAAAAGGCCAAGTGTTACAATTTTGATGCATCTTTTGGTACTTCCTTGGGAGCTTGGGTATGCTGTGTGAACCTGACTAAGAGTGACAGAGAATGAGAAATAAGACACACACAGACATATAGACATAAAACATAAAACAGAAAGCTGGGGACGGGAGGACTGCACGTTCCTGATGACAAATGTGAGTGCTTACCTGACCCAGAGTGTTTATTTTATAGGTCAGTACAAGGAAAAGACTCAGGTAAAAATCAAGCTTTAACAATTCTTGATGCAAGGTGAAAGGAATGAGGTTTGGTGGACTAATTTTCCTAAAGCAATGAAGCTTAAATACAACATATCAGTTCTGGAATCATCAAGGCACATAGGACACCTTATCTAAGGTATTGATTAATCTGGCACCAGGGATTCTCCTAACAGTTCTGGTACTTTATCTAGTTTTGCATCTGGGGGTTGGTATGCAGACACAGCAGGTTGTATTCTTCAAGGAGATGTGAGAGCAAAAGCCAAGATACCAGGTACTAGGAAAATATGGTAGAAGAGGCTGTGCAAACTTCTACATGGAGAGGCTGTGCAAACTCCATTATTCCAAGTCCAGGGTTCATGCCTGGTCCCCAACATCTCCCCATACTCTATTTCTTAAAAGCTCATGATGCATTTCTATGTATAATCTGAGGAGTTGCCTTTTGATCCTTCAAGTTATGACTGAAAGTAAGCCAAATAACAAATCATTAACAGTACAATGTCAATGAAATACCAGAAGGAATGTTTTAGCTTATTAAAAGGGTTAAATCCTTGCAATTCACCTAATACAGTTTTTGGAATATCTGCAAGAGCAGCAACCTGATCATGTGCCTGCTGCATGGCTAAAATTTGCTGTCTTAAGGCTTGTAGGTTAAGGGAATCATTGTTATTTTCCCAGGCTCCCATGACATATGCTTTAATGAATTTCCTTGGGAAGTCTGTTGCATTGTAGGTGCTGCAGTAACACAAATATGTTGGAAGCCTGCATGGCACAATAAATCTTGATGGAATTTCAGCATTTGAAATTCATCTCCCATAGCCAGCAATGCAGCTTCTAGAGAATTTAAGTGGATATCAAATTTTTCATCTACAGCAACTTGTTGTTGAAAGGCATAACTGACATTTTGTGTTAAGGTATTAATGTAATGAGCATTTTGAATGCTTTGGGAGAGGGCTACTGCAGCAGTTTTCTTGGTGGCAACAGCAGTGATGGTTGCCACAGTGCCTGATATAAAGAGCCCTACAAATCTTTTTTGTCTTACTAATAATGATTGTATTTCTTTGACAACCGGTAGTCCTTTATCATGATACCATGCTCCCATGAAATTTGTAGGTATCAAGATATAGGGGCTTTGTTTTACTATAAGTAGGCTGCCATTTATGTAATTGTTCACACATGAAGTTAAATTGCAACTAGAACAAGAGAGATCAAAAATAGTTCTATTTTTAGGGATGTTAATTGATCCAGCCAATAAAGCAAAAGGATGTTGAACACAACCTTGCAAGCCTTTAATAACAGAGGTGCCTGAATGGCTAGTTAGATTGATATTAGCAGTAGCAGCTCCGAGCTTCCATATATCTGATTGAATCGTTCCTCTGTCTGGTCCCAACAGAGGGGTGGTCCAATATCCCATAATATTAGTCTCAGAAGTGTCATTATAAGACCAATACACAAGCTTGTAACCTGTAACAGAAATAGCCATTGGATTGTATTTGTTATGACAGCAGGGAATGTGAAGCCAATGTGTAGCATTATATGGCTCAGTGGCATTAAAGCTGAAAAATTCTAGTTTTTTATCAAGAAAATGAGTACCATTCCATAAGAGAGCACTTTTCCAAATAGGCATGAGAACGAGACAATAAGGCAAATTCCCCAGACATATGGATAAAGCAACAGCTTGTCCTGTAAAATTGTAATTATTGAAATTAGGAACTAAGTGCCCACTGGAATGACCTCCTTCCAGTTCAGAGTCATAGTAAAAACTGATATAGAAGGACTTTTCCAGGTAACTGCATGAAGCAGAAGTGGATGAGGCACAAAATCCCAATGTACTAATTTCTGGGCTTCTGCATTATTGACATGCTGACTAATGATGCTAATCATAGTTAGTAGAAGAACAGCAGGAGTTTCCTCCTGTCCTCACTCCTTAATGGTATTCTTGGCCATGTCCACCAAACACTTTATTTGACCCCATGTTGGGGGAGTAGATCCCGGGTTGTTTTACTGTGTTTGTCAAGGTGATGATGTTGCCTCTTGTAGGACCGGTAAGTGTGGTTCCTTATCACTTTCAATGATAGGCTCTCTGTCAGTTTGGTTTTCAGTGGGCTTGGGCTCCTCTCCTCCTCCATCAGGTGGAGCTTCTGCATCTGATGGGTAATGGGTTCCATGTGTCTTCACAAACCCTGAGGTTACCCAAATTGGGCTTTCTGTACCTTCAGGAAATCACAAGCATGTCCTCGGCCCCATAACAAGACTGTCTAGGGCCTTGCCAGGCCCCAGTCATTACATCGTTCCACAATACCTGTGGCAAATGTTGTTTATTACAATGTTTCCAATGTTTTTCAGCTGGAGTAAAGCCAGATTCAGAGAAATTTTCAATATTTAAAGTAAAAAGAGCTTTGTTAATTTGAGTGTCCAGGGAGCTGTCTCCCCCTTCTTGTCTTTGTAATTGAACTTTTAAAGTTTGGTGAGCTCCTCTCACTATAACTTGATCTTGGGGATTGTAGGGTATGCCTGTGGTATGGAGAATTTTGTAGGAGGAACAAAAAGCCTTGAAGGCAGTAGATGTATAGCCTGGACCATTATCAGTTTTAATATGGAGTGGCTTGCCTATCACCTCAAAGGCAGCTAAACAGTGATCCATGACATGGCATGTTGCTTCTCCTGATCTTGGAGAGGTAAAAACAAAACCAGAGTAAGTATCAATGACAACATGGATTCAACACTGTCATCCAAAAGGTGGAAAGTGAGTAACATCCATCTGCCTTAATGATAGAGGACGAAGACCATGAGGGTTAACTCCCTTACTGGGCACAGGCAAATGAGGAACACATTAAGAACATGACTTAACGATTTGATGAGCTTGTTCAATCTTAGCCTGGGCCATAAGACCCTCTGGTGTAAGATATCTAGGAGAAGATGATAGAGTGTCTCCCTATAAAATTTTAAAGAGAGGAGACTGTTCACAGGTAGTAAGTGTTTGAGGCAGGACATAGCCAATTTATATCACCTAATAATTTTTGAAAATCATTTAAAGTTTTTAACTATCTTCATAGATTTCTATTTTTGGGGGGCAGATAGTACATCCCTCAATAAGCTGTCCCAAATATGAAAAGGGAGATTGTTTTTGTACCTTTTCTGGAGCTACAATAAGGCCTATTTGGTCAAATTTAAAACAACAAAAGAAATTTAGAAGTGGGCTTATCTGGCATCCATTTTAGTTCTGTCTGGACTATAGATGATATCCTGAAAACTTAAAAGTGATATAGAATGTCAACAGACAACAGTTAAAAGTTTTGAAAAAAGCCAAGAAAAGTAAATATTTAGAAAGCCAAACTCAATTGTAACTAAGTATTGGGTAATTGCAAATGCTTTGAAGAAGGACTCAGACTGAGAATGAAAAGGCTTAGAATAGCCATGGTTAAAATACTGAAAAACAGTTTGGGAATTTTCAGAACATTTCATTATTTCCATTGGAAATTGTACTTTTAGGAAAATAAGTATGACTGGTAGCATTAAAACAGCAGCACTAATGCTCCTTGTTACATTTAGGAATACATGGACACAAGCTTGTAAATGTCTAGCATTGTTAACTTTAGATCTCTTTAAGTATGGGGCCAATGCCTGTGATCCCAAATAGCCTTATTTTTTAATGTACAATTACATTTTATACATATACAGTAACACTTATTTGACTAAAAGTAATATAGGCCAGGTTTTATGTAGCACGGTTGCTCAAATTGCAAGGTTTTTCTGAATGTTACTGATTATAAACAGCTCACCTATCAAAAGTTACATTAACCATTTTATATGTCAAAGGTTTAGATGTAACACTTTTGGATAAACAACTTTAGCTGGTCAGTTAAATGTAACACTTTTGGATAAAAGAGAGCTTTAAGTCATCATTTTACATAAACTGACACTTTTAAAGTTGAAATGTTTGTACACTATTTAGATTAAGTATAGACACAGAACACAGTTATACAGTAGTCATTTAAGAGACCTTTGTATGAGCAAATAAGTAAACGAACTGTAGTACAAAATCTTGACAAGATCAACAGAAAACACAAGTAATTACTTTGAATAAAATCTATCCAAATAACAGTTTTCTGTAGCTGTTACTCAGAGCAGAATAAAATTAAGATAGCCTTGTTATTGTATGGACATGGAAAATTAGATTTTAATTTGACATGACCCTAAAAAAATTCTTTTAGGTAATTCTTAGATTACAGTCAAGTTTAACTGTATCACACACCGAAGCTTTTTATTATACACTTTTAAAACTTACTCAGACCTTCATACAACATACTAAACCCTCTGATGGTTTGTCCTTATCCCTCCTCCCCATATTTGAAACAATCTTTAGGACAAACCCTTCTTTACAAAATCCTTTCTCATCTAAAAACATTCCATTTTTCCTTTAACTTTTCTCCAAAAATACACTCAATACCTATCTATATCCTTTTTGTTTGCTCACTTTGTAGCTTGTGTTTTAAAATAATTTTTATAAGAATTTTTAATTTTAATAAAAGTGTATTTTCAATTAGCCTTATTTTTAAAGACACATTTTCTTAATAGATATAATTATAAAAGAATTGAATGTAAATTATACCTATGACAAAATGAAACAGATTAAGGTTACTGTCCATAAAATAATGCCTGTAATTAGTTAGACCTGATTAACAAAGCCTTAAAGAAACTGTTTTTTCTTAAAAGTAGCAGCCAGAGAGTTAGGGGAGAAAAGAGAACAGAAGTTAATGTATTTCTTTACAATAATTTTATAATAAAAATCCTCCTAAAGATGTTTAAATATATGAGTATGTAAAAAAGGATTTAATTAGACATGCCATAAATGTCAATTTAAGCATGTATAGATTCAAAAGCTCAAGAACATGTAAAAAGTAATTAAGTTGCCACAGCACATTGATAAGTTTTTATTCTTTTAATTTTTAGGAGCAGATTGAGAAGTGTCCCATTCTGTTCTTTTAGGACTCATTTTGCACAGCTTAACAGCTGAGGCAAGAACCAATTTTAGGAATAGCGTTTGAGTCAGTCTCAGTTTTTAATAAGACTGTTGCCATAGCTATTAGATTTTTGTCTCTAATAAGTTAATCATACAATAGACGTACACAAAACTCACACAATGAAACACAAAACAAATACATTAGTATACACAAAATTTAAACAATGAAACACAAAACGATTACATTAACTTTGAGTATACTCTTAGAAATTGAAGACTTTAGATTTACCTTTAGTTTAAAACATACATGTATAGCGATCTCTTTCTTTAGATCTAGTTTGTCCCATATTTATTACTTTTGACTGTATTCAGAATTTCACTCTCCCCTTACCTTAATTTCCTTGTGGACACGTCATTCGGAGAGCATTCCCTTGCCTTATCCAATGAGTTCTACTGTAGTCAGGCCCCAAGAATGGACACCACTTGCCCTAGCCTGCATGGGTATGCTGCATGAACCTGACTAAGATTGATTGGGAATGACAAATAAGACACACACAGACATATAGACATAAAACAGAAAGCTGGGAACAGAAGGACTGCACATTCCTGATGGGAAACGTGAGCCCCTACCTGAGCCAGAGTATTTATTTTATAGCTCAATACAAGGAAAAGACTCAGGTAAAAATCAAGCTTTAACAATTCTTGATCCAAGGTGAAAGGAATGAGGTTTGGTGAGGTAATTGTCCTAAGGCTAATGAAGCTTAATTATAACACATCAGTTCTGGAATCATCAAGGCACACAGGACACCTTATCTAAGGTATTGATGAATCTGGCATCAGGGAGTCTCCTAACAGTTCTGGTACTTTATCTAGTTTTGCATCAGGGGGCTGGTATGTGGACACAGCAGGTTGTATTTTTCAAGGAGATGTGAGAATAAAGGTCAAGACACCACATACTGGGAAAAATGTGATAGAAGAGGCTGTGCAAACTTCTACATGGAGAAGCTGTGCAAACTCCATTATATCCCAGTCCAGGGTTCATGCCTGGTCCCCAACTGGTACTATGAGGATGTTGTGGAAATATTAGGATGTGGTAACTAATAGAAATCTTTATGTCATTTGAAAGTTTGCTTTTGGAGGGAATGTTGGGTCCCCATTCCCCCGTTCTTTCCCTCTTTCTCCTCACTCATATGTTAATAGTATTGCTTTAGAACATGATTGCACTGTGAAGTGTAGCATGGCCACAGGCCCAAAAGGAATAGGCCATCTTTTCATTGACCAAAACATCGAAAAGTACTTTTATGAAAGTCTGTATGACTTTATAAATTATTTCAGCTATGTTTTATAGTGACACAAATCCAACTACCAAAAATATTGTTACCAAGTAGTGGAACTGAGGCAGACTAGTGACAGAATGAAACCGTATCCTCTTCAGCAAAAGGCTATCTTAATCTGAATACCCTCTCACCTTGCAGTCATATCCTTGGATATCATCTCAGTTGTAAATTCATTTTTAGTAACAAATTCCTTTGCAGAAGTAAGTACCCACCAAAATAAAGGAGACTTTTGGCCAGTTCAGACCAAAAAATGATGCATGCTACATAAAAAAGAAAATAAAAAAGAAATCAGCCTTCAATTTGACCTCTATCTAAGACCTTAAGAATATTGATCTCATCTCATATATACAATTGAAGAAATTGTCAATCAAACCTGTCAATCATCCAAGCACACTCCTGCAAAGACCACCCAGATTTTTCCCATCATTTTCCCTTACAACTTATAAATTGACCTTTGAACAAATATCGGTGCTTCAGTGCCACCTGGTCAGGGCAAATTGCTTTCCTTTGGAGTGCCTATTTTCTTTTCTTTCAATAAAGCTTCATTATTACTTTGCAGTGTGTCTCTGTCCAATTCTCTGGGAAACATGAGGATCTGACAACTTTTGGAGCACTCATATGATAACAGAACTTTTGTTACTGTGTATCTGATATGGTATCAAAAAACTTTTTGAATTGGACCGAAAAAGGATTTGGAAACTAGGGGAATAAACTAGAAAAATCCTAGAATGCAATAAGTGGATTGTGGTGAGAATTCAGAAGGGCAGAATCCTAATTGGAGTCTAAATCAAAAAAGCTATGCTTATGAAGAGTCTAATCAAATAAGGATTCTATCGGCAATTTGATCTTTGTTATACTGTGGCAAAGAATTATCATGCATTTTGTATATGTGTTGAGACTGTGTGGAACATAGTGCTTAAAGGTGATGGACTAACTTGCCAAAAGAAAAAAATTCAAACAGTAGCTCATTCAAGCTGTGGTATGGGAAATACTGGGTTTTTTCCACCCAAATATATGATAAGAATCAGGAGCAAAAAGAAGAAATTCAAAAAGATTTGAAAACTGTCAGATTGGTAAGGAAAGGATTAAGGTGCAGCTGGTCAAGTTGTGTGTATTATTAACATCTTTATAAAGAGACTAAGTGCTTTGCATCATAACAATAAAAAAAGATGTCTTGAGGGCATCTCAGCAATTGTCAAGGCAACTTATATCTGTTTTCAGATGTGCAGGAATACAGATTTGTTTCAATGACTTTCCACAACAGATTTTTAAAAGGATATCCCTAGGCTATCATATGTGCCAAGGACTGTGTAGAGAATTGTTCAATCACCTTCAACAATCAAGGCAGTCAGTGGTCCTTGAAATCATGGTTCCAGGAGTCCAGGTAGCTTGTCACTAGTTGCAGATCTTTGAGTCATCCATGTGTTGCTGCTTTGGCAAACATCCAGAATATAAGAGTACTTGGTTCAGGGAGGCTTGCACTGAATTTTAATTTTTTTAATTTTTATTTATTTATTTATTTTTCTTTTATTATTCATATGTGCATACAAGGCTTGGTTCATTTCTCCCCCCTGCCCCCACCTCCTCCCTTACCACCCACTCCGCCCCCTCCCTCTTCTTCCCACCCCCTCAATACCCAGCAAAAACTATTTTGCCCTTATTTCTAATTTTGTTGTAGAGAGAGTATAAGCAATAATAGGAAGGAACAAGGGTTTTTGCTGGTTGAGATAAGGATAGCTATACAGGGCATTAACTCACATTGATTTCTTGTGCGTGGGTGTTACATTCTAGGTTAATTCTTTTTGATCTAACCTTTTCTCGAGTTCCTATTCCCCTTTTCCTATTGGCCTCAGTTACTTTTAAGGTATCTGATTTAGTTTCTCTGCATTAAGGGCAACAAATGCTAGCTAATTTTTTAGGTGTCTTACCTATCCTCACCCCTTCCTTGTGTGCTCTCGCTTTTATCATGTGCTCATAGTCCACTGAATTTTTAAAAGATGATCTCAGATTCCAGGCAATGTGTTAAGAAGTTGGAGCCCCAGCAAGCAACCCACAGTACAGTGATGTAAAATGAAGCTATGGGACTGAAGCCAAGGCTGCATTGAAAACCCAAGGAAGATAGAGACAGTAACAGTATGGAAAACTGCTGTCACAAAATGCAGATAGCTCAAGAGAGTGGCTATATGGGCTGTAACCAGGAAAGCCATAGTAGTGGTAGGGCTGCTCAAGCTATTGAAAGGTCATATTTCACTGCAATGTGATCCATCTGCCAGACATAGTACATTAAAATGTAATGTTTTCCCTGATGGGTTTCAGTTATGACTTTACTCATTGTTGTCATTCTATTCTTCCTTTCCTTCTTTTTGAAATATAAATTTATATCTTATGCTATTCCACCAGTGTGTAATAACATGTTAAAAGACATCATATGGCAAATTCAAAGGGAAGAAAGAGTGAGATCTAGAGCAAGGGTGAACTTATACACATGCTAGGTTTAGTGTTTTTTTGAGGCTAATGTGTTTGGGATTATTTTCTGAATTTATTTTTCAGACTGCTCATTGTTAGTGTATAGGAAAGCTACCAAATTTTATGTTAATTTTGTACTCTGATACTTTCCTGAAAGTGTTGATAAGGTCTAATATTTTCACCCCTTTAAGGATATAAACTTAAGTATGGGGTCTTTTAAGTATAGAATCACATTATCTGCACATGGGAACAATTTTTTCTTCCTTTCTATTTGTATACCTTTTATTTTATCTCTTGTCTTATTGTCCTGGCTAATAGTTCAAGCACTATGTGTAATAGCACTGTAGAAAGGGAAACACTGGTCTTGTGCCTGATTTTAGGGGAAATGGAGATAAGCCAATTTTGATTCCTGTGTGTCTCTTTATGTGCTTTTATCCCTAAATCTTAAGGTAGTAAATGTACAAGAAATGCTTGTGCTTTTCAGCATACCATGCTTTTTCTTTCTGTAAGAATATGATTGATATCTTCCAAACTTATTATATATCAGAGCTGAAACTGTGAGTTATATTAAGTATTTTGAAATTGAGTTCATGCTTCATGTGGTAAAATACTGTGGTGTTTGCTATTAATGATTTTATTTGCTTTATCATGAATTAAGTTTATTTTCAATTTGACAGTAATTAATACCATTATACCTAGCACACAGTCCATTATGCAGCATTTATTGACTATTTTTCATTAAAATACATAAATATTTCATTTAGATATTTATTTCTTCATTAACCACCAAATTAAACTTAAAATTTAACCATGTCTTTCATAAAAATTCTATACTTCATGTGAATTCTAGAATTTAGTTTGGCCTTGATCAATCTGTATGCACTTAATTGGAAAAAGATTTTAGAGGTTGAGAAAAAAACAAAAGTACTATAAAAGGAGGTGATGTGTATTTGGAAAAGTTAGAATAGATTAATTTAATAATTTTGTTGAAGGTTAGACAAGTCCAAATCATACTTTACCTTAGATGCCTACCCAGCATTTACTGGTAGCTAGTTTAAGAGAAGAACCACTACTCATTTATTCATTGGCCATTGTACATTTGGTGGTGGTCCACCTTTATGTGTATCAGTTGAAATCTCCTCCAACATATGCCTGAAGTGGTTGATTAATAGTTGCCACTTTTATGTATCATAAGTTATAAATAGTACAGAGTACATGCATCTTATGCAGAGTCAAGTGATTGAGAAAGCCTCTTACTGAAGATTTGAATACTGTCTAGGGATCCCTTCAGTTGTCATCTATATTATAAAATGACTCTCCAATAACTTCAGAAGAAACAATTCATAAAAGGAAATCTGTGAATCAAAAACCTGTAAAAAGAGAGTAAAAATTTTCATTAAAAGTTTATTTCCTACTGTCACACAGTTTTAAAATAGAGGATTATGGTATATAATGTGAATTCCTGATATTTGCCCCACTTTTCCTCTTGCTTCTCTTTCCTCAAGGACAAATGATGTATATATAGTTGATGGAGTTTGAAAGGCATCTTGTTTGTATAACGCTTTATCAAAAACACTCTGAAAATAAGAGTTTTGACTTTGTTTTAACAAGCATGGATTAAAATCTAATATGAATTAAAATGATTTTTAGTATCTTCATGTTCTTATGTAAAGATATATTATTATGTTTGACTATGGAGTCTTGCCCCAATTCTCAGTAAGGAAATTAAATAATACACAATATATACTTTGTAATCTTAAAAAAATACACTTTACTCCAAAAGTATATGACCATGAGGACTTGATATCTGTATGTTGTGAAAAGCTTGATATGATGTGAGTTATTTTTCTCCTATTGTTTGGCTCTTGAATATGAGATAATGGTCTTTGAGGTCGGATATGGTAGAATCTTTAGAAGGTGGCATCTTATAACTGATCCTTAGTTCACTGGAGATCTACTCTCAGATAGGATTGTGGGAACTCACCCCCCCTTCTTTTCCCTTTTGGTTCCTGGCTAATGATGTAAAGAGAATTTCTCTATCATGCACTCATGCCATAATATGCTTCCTTTGCACAGATCCAACATTATAGGGTCAATTACTTATGGAATTAGATCTCCAAAACTGTGAGCCAAAATAAATATTTTGTTACTAAAAGTTAGCTGTCTCACACAATTCACTATAGTAATGGAAAGCTGAATAATAATACAGAAAATTGGTATCAAGTCAATGAGGACATTGACTGTAGCTGTCTATACCTGCTGATGTGGATAAGCCTGTGAAATTGGTTATAAGAAATGTTTGAAAAAGTTTGGAAGCACAAAGTAGAGAAATCCTAAAATGCTATAGTTCGAGGTTATTAGGGAATTCTGGACATGGTGTGAAAAACCAAAATATTGATAAAATTGTCTATAGGAAAGGCTATGATAATGAGATTTCAGGTGGAAGTGAGGACTTCCCTGGGAACCAGACTAAAGGCCAACCTGCTACACCATGGCAAAGAATTTGAAACTATTTTACTGGACCCTTTGTGGAAAACTAAGATTAGAAGACATGGGATAGTTTATCTTATAGATGAAATTGCAAAGAAGCAACATACTGGATGCATTTACCCAAATCCATTGTGAGAATCAGAAGCAAAATAATCAGAGTAGATTTCAAAAACTTACATATTGGCCAGGAAAAGGGACACAAGTAAAAATGCATCCAAGTAGCTTGCAGTTTCAAAAGTAGAATTTTTCAAAAGCCAATTAGTGCAACAGGGAGAATGCCTGAAATGAATCTTCAAAAATTTGAGCCATAGGCTCAAAGTCGTTGAAATGCAAATGTGTTTCAAAATCTTCCCAGGAGAGAATCTTTTGAGAAAAGAATCATGGCACCAGGATCGCAAAAGAAATGATTTCCTAGAAGTTTATTTTCCATTGTCTATCCAACAAGGCATACAGAGACTACTGTACCATGGTAAAGAGGGCCCAGGTACAGTTTGAACTGGTGGCAATGTTGGCATCATCTGCCTCATGTTGATTTTGTAGGGATAGATAACACAAGACTTTTGGCAGCCTGGCAACTTTCACCCAAACTTCAAATGAAATCTTGAAAGGGAGTTTAAAGGGTGTATTACAAGAACAGAGCTCCTGCAAACAGCCTCTAATAGTATGGTACATGGAGCAGTGGGATTGAAGCTGTAACTGCAATGGAGAACCAAGGAATGTTGAAAAGCTACCAAAGTGCAGCACCTACAGAGGAAGCTGAAATCAGTTCAAAGATCTTTCACAAGAGAGTGGCTGTATGGTTTGCAATAGGTAAAGTCATAGGAATAGGGCTTCCTTAGCCCTTGTGAGTCCTCATCCCCCCATAATGTGCCCCTTAAGCCAGACATGGAGATTTTGGGTTAAATAGTTACACTTCTGGGTTTCAGTCTTGTTTTGGGCTGATACTTCATTGCTATTTTTCTATTCTTTCCTTTTGGAATAATAATGTTTACCTTGTGCTTGCTCCAGGACTATATCTTCAGAATAGTAGAATTATATTTTTGTTATTTTTACATAAATTCAAGGTTAACATTGGTTTAAGTCTCAGAAATTTGGAAACTGACTTCTGAGAAATGATCTAATAATTAAGGTTTGGGGGAGACTTGATGATGGAAAGAATGCATTTTGCATTGGTAGAGGGACATGAAAGTTTAAAGTAAGGGTGAAATTTTGTGGCTTGGACCATGGAAGTCCATGCATTAAGGAATTGGTTCTCAGGATGGTGCTATAGGTGATACGATCTTATGGGAGTTCCTTACTTTTAAAAAGTTGTATGTGAGCTATTCCTTACTGTTTAATGGTTGACTACAAATTAACAGTAACTTTTAGGAGGAAATGCTATTATTGCAGTATGAATTTCTGAGGCCGGACATGGTAGCATTTTACTTTGAGAATTAAGCAGTGTTCCCAATGACAATTAGTGCTGTGATTAATGACACTAAAACTTTTAAATAATTTCTTTTCACAGAAATATCAAAATATTTTAAGAAAAAAACACATAAAAATTTCTGCCTTTCATTCATTCTGTCCCTCTACACATTTGAGGAGCCTTTCAACATGTTAACATCTCAAATAGGAGGGCAGATAGACATAACCCCTTTGTGTCTCCCTATTCTTGTAACTTAACATCTAAAAGAAGATGGGAGGGGACTAGCTGCTCTGGCTTTTTAATTTTTACTTCCTCCTAATATCTGAGTCTGGCCATTTAATATTTACTGAAAATATTATAATTCTCATCTCCTTACTATCTTGCCACAATAGCTACAGCTAAAATAAGTTGTTAATGAACAAAAAATATAATAACATTGTCAATTAAGGTAATACAAACATAAATTTTGAAAGAGAGGGTAAAAATATAAAGTTAACTTGTTATCAGCTTAAAACAATCACATATAACTATATTAATCATTATACAACTGCAAAGCAAACACGAAGACAAAATTTGGCTGATTCAAAAATTAGAAAGAAAAAGAAATCAAACTTTCACAATACAGAAAATGAACAAACTCCAAAGACAAACACAAGACAAGAAAAGAAGGAAAGATTTCCAAAAAAACTAATAGGAAACAAAATGTCAGGTGGAAGTCATAACATATTAATAAGTAACTTGAATGGATATTGATTAACTCTCTAATCAAAACATAGAAGGAATGAACACATATAAAAAGAGGCCAATTGCAACTATATGGACTCACATATAGAATAGAAATGAAGAGATAAAAATAAATTCCATGTTAATGGAAACATAGTAAGCAGCAGTAGCTGTACCAATTTTTGACCAAATAAACTCTAAATAAAAAACTGAAGAAATTAAAATTATTATGTATAAATAATGATATCAAGTCATCAAGCGTATACACAACTATAAACATATTTGTATACAAAGTCATAAAATTTATATGTATGAATATATATTTATATATATACACAGTATATACAAGTTGGGGAAAATTTAGTTTATATCAAATGTATTTCTAAACATAATGATATGAACTGGAATGTACAAATTTGTGTAAATTATTATTTTAATTTTTACTGTTATATTATTGCTGTACTGGGTAGATTGTGACATTTACAAAGGTTTCTCACAATATATCATAGTTTAATTCATCCTCTCTACCATTCTCCATTATCTGCTCTCCTCCCATTACTGGAATAGTTTCAACAAATATCATTTTTCATTTACATGCATGTGTACACAGTATTTGTACCTCCTACAGCCTCTCCCAACATCTTGTCCCTTCCCACTGCTACCAACCCCTGGGCACAACCTGTTCTGCCTCTTGTTCTCAATTTAGGCAAACAAAATATGACATTTTTGTTTGTTTAAGATAGCTATACAGGGAATTTCATTGTGACATTTTGATGTATATATGTGTCATAAGTTGAATTGGTTCATCTCCTCTACTTTTCTACATTCCATCTTAGTCCTCTTCTTTTCCATTACATTTTTATTAGTATATATTCATTGTACAGTAGTGATTCATTGTGACAATTCCAAATAGGCTTATATTGCACATTGGTTAGAACACCACACTATCTCTCCCCCTTGACCCCTTCCTGCCCCACTTAGAACTATTGCAAGAAGTTTCTTCTATTTCATATAAGTGTATGAAGTCCATCAACTGTATTCCCTTAAATCTCCTTCTTTTATGCCCCCCTTCACACTAATACCTCCCACACACACTGTACCTATTTTATAGTCCTGTTTTTCATTATTAATATTTATGTTGATGTTCAAAGGGGTTTCTCAATATGTCCCCTCTGTGAGTATACTTAACTTTGATCCACTAAACCACTTCCGTTACTCTCCCTTTCCCCTTTTCTTCTCACCCCCCATTTTTCTACAGCTTTCAAGACATATCCTTATATTCTCTACCTTTACAGATGTTATGTGTTATGATATTGTTTATGCGCTATCATTCTCTTTTCCTTTCCCTCTTTACCTGAGTACTATAGAGTAGTTACACTATTACAAACATGTTCTACATATGAGTTTGTATATGATCATGCTTGTTTTGTGAATATATTTATCTTTTGGATCTGTCTTCCACATATGAGAGAAAACATGCAGCCATTGTCTTTCTGAGCCTGGCTTATTTCATTTAACATGTTGCCTTCCAATTGCATTCATTTAACTTCAAACTCTATGGTGTCATTATTCCTTATGGCTGAGTAAAAATCCATTGTGTATGTATACATTTTCTTGATCCATTCATCTGTTGTTTGGTATCTGGGTTGTTTCCACAGCTTGGCTACTGTGACTTGTTCTGTGATGATCATTGGTGTACAGGTGTCTCTATTGTATCCTGACTTACATTCCTTTGAGTATATGCCCAGGAGTGGTATCACTGGGTAAAATCATATGACAGATCTACCTTTAGTGTTTTCAGGAACATCCATACTGCTTTCCATAATGGTTGTACTAATTTACATTTCCACCAACAGTGTACAAGTGTTCAGGTTTCACCACATCCACTTAGCCTTCTTCTTATGGTGATTTCAACAGATTTAAAAATTGTGTATTCATTCTTATATAGAAAGTACATCAACCATATTCAACACCTTAAATAAATCAACATATTCTCAAACATGCAATGTGTCACAGAATAAGGCAAAGAAGAAATCAAAAATGATCTGGAGACAAATGAAAACAAAAAATAAAAACAAATCAAAACATATGGGATGCAGCAAAGGCAGTTATGGAGAAAGCTTATAGTGATAAATGTCTATCTTAACAAAAAGACTGCATTGTAAGGAACCAAAATTTTACACCTCAAGAAAGTAGAAAAGAAAACAATCAAACACCCGAATTAGGAAAAGGAATGAAGTAATAAAAATTATATTAGAAATAATTGAAATAGAGACAAGATAGACAGTAGAAAGGATGGACACATCTGAGAATCTGTTATTTGAAAAAACAAATTTTATAGTATTAACCAAGAAAATAGCTATTATTCAAGTGAATAAAATTATAACTAAAAGGGGTTATATTTAACAAGTATTACAGAGGCTCATGAGATTACTATGAACAAATATGTTCCAACCAATTAAAAGAACCTAGAAGAAACATGTATTCCTAGAAATATAAACCTACATATTTTAACTATAAAAGAAAGCATATGAACAGGGTAGTAATTAGAAAGCAGATTAAATCAGTACCATAAAATCTGTAATAGAAAAAGCCCAGAACCTCATAATTTCATTGCTGAAATCTCTTAAACAATTGAAAAATCAATAATATCAATTATTTTTAAACACAACAAATTGGAAATGAAACTCTGCCAAACTCATTCAGTATAATCACCATTACTATCATGCCAAAAACCAGATAAAATCACTAGAAAAAAAGAAAATTAGAGGTCATTATCTCTGATGAGCAGATAAAAAAGCCTTCAAGAAAATACTAGCATGTTTAATTCAACAGATAGATCATACATCATGGTTAAATTAGATTTATTCCCGAGATGTACAGATGCTTTACCATATACCAATTATTAATCATATATATCATAGTTAATATCATAATTGATTATAAGAATCCAAAGAATTCTCCAAAATCAGAAATAAAACAAAGATGCCTACTCTTACCATTTCTATTCAACACACTACTGGAAGACCTAGTTAAAGTCGGCAAGAAAAAATATAACGCATCTAAATCAAAAATATCAAGATAAATGTTTTATTTCTCTGACATGACATGATCTTATGTAGACAGAACTATACAAACACCACCAAAGCTAGTTTGAAGTAATGAAAACATTTAATGAAGTTTCAGGGTAAAATATCAATATTGAATAATAAATGATATTTCTGCATATTCTAAACAAACTACCTAGAAATAAATTAGAAACCCATAATACTGTTAAAAAAGAGCTAACTATTTAGGACTAAATGTAACCAATCATGAAATATCTGTACCATGAAACCTGTGAAACATTGCTGAAAAAAACTAAAAATACTCTTAAATGGAAAGTGATATCATGTTCATCAACAGGAATATCAATATTACCAAAACATATCAAAATATCCCTATAATTTAAAGTGATCTATGGATTCAATGCATCCTTATCATAATTACAAACATATTATTTGTGGAAATAGAAAAAAAGTCCTAAAATCATGTGGAATGACAAATCACCCTGAATAAATAGTTAACACAATTCAGAGCAGGAAGAACAAAGCTTGAAAGCATCACATTTCCTGATTTTACATGTGGTACAAAGCTATAATAATAATATCAGCATGGTACTGGTATAATAACAGACACATGAACCAATGGAACAGAGTAGAGAAGTCACAAGAAAATTCATGTCTTTGAAATTAAATAAAATTCAACAAAAGGCACAAAACTACACATTGGGAAAGAATAATCTCTTTAATAAACCAGGTTGGCAGAACTGTATTTTACAATATATACAAAAGTTAAAGTCAAAATGTATTGAAAACATATGCATCACAGCTGAAACCGTAAAACTCCTAGAAGAAAACATAGGGAGATAGCTCTATGACATTTGTCTTGAGAATTAATTTTTGGGTATGACACAAAAAGCATGGGCAGAAAAAGCAAAAGTAAACCAATATAAGAACATCAGACTAAAACTCTTCTGCACAGCAATGAAAATGATTAACAAAATGAAACATCAGCTGAAGCAATGAAAGAAAGTACTTTCAATCCTTCTATCCACTGAAGAATTAGTATCAAATATATATAAATAACTCAGAATTAAATAGTCAAAAGTAAGTAGCTTAGTTTAAATATGAATAAAAGAATTTAACAGAAATTTTACAAAAAAGACAATGAAATGGCATACATACATATGTAAATGTGCTGAATACAATGAATCATCAGGAGAATGAAAATTAATTCTACAATGATATCACCTCATACTGTTTGAAAGGCCATTTTTAAAAAGTCAACAGATAATAGTTTTATGAGGAAATGGACAAAAATAAATACTTACACATTACTATTATTACAGTCATTATGGAAAATACTATGGACAGTTCTCAAATAAATATAAACAGAGCTACTGTGTTACACACTTATCCCATGTCTGGATACATATACAAAAGAAAAAAAAAGCACTTTCTCCAAGAAATATCTGCAATATTGTTTTCATAACAGTGCGCATTATTTACAATAGCTAAGTCATAGAAATAACCTAAGTGCTCACTTAGGTTAGCACTGATGGAAGAGTGAATCAAGAAGCTATGATACACACACACACATACACAAGAGAATGTTATTTTGCTTTAAACAAAAAGAAATACTGCTATTTATGATAACATGGATGAAGTCAAAGGATATCATGCTTAGTGAAATAATCTGTGCACTTAAAGAAAATACACTGTATAATATCTCTTAAATGTAGACTCTCAAAAGTCAAATTCATAAGGACTACAGGTAAAGTGTAGTTACCAGGGCTCAGACTTGGGGACTACTGTGGTCTGAATGTGTCCCTCCAAAATCAAATGTCAATCCTAATGGCCGACATTATAGTATTAGAGTGTAATAATTTTAGGAGTCATTTCAATCATGAGGGTAGTAGAGGCCTCAAGGAAGAGATTAGAATCATTGTAAAAAAGCTTAATGGAGTGACTTACTTCTCATCTGCCTTATGTCATCTTTCACATTCTATCATAAGGATTTCTCTGATCTTTTACTTTCTCCCATAAAAGGACACTATGTTAACCCCATCCTAAGAACACAGCACTGATGTGGCATCTTTTTTTTTGATGGTACTGGGGGGTTTGAACTCAGGGCCTTACATTTGCTAGGGAGGTGCTTGCCACTTGAGCCACGTCCCTAGACCAATGTGGCATCTTGGTAGGAAAAGCTGGGCCATTTACCAGACACCAAAAACAGTTGTCCCTTTTATCTCGTGCTTCCCAACCTCCATAATTGTAAGAAATAAATTTCTGTTGTTTATAATTAACCCAGTCAAGATATTTTATATTATAAGCACAATTGGAAAGAAAAGGAATATTTTCTTTGTTCACAGGGGGACAAAATTGCTGTTATAAGATGAATAAATTTTTCAGACATTAATATACAGCATGGTGAGTATAGTTAATAATGATGTATTATATATTTAAAGTTTGCTAATGGAGCCACGCCCTGGTGGCTTACACCTGTAATCCTACCTACAGAAGCAGAGATCAGGAAGATTGATGTTTGAAGCCATCCTGGGCAACTTGTTCACAAGACCATATCTCAAACAACCCTTCACAAAAATGGGCTGGTATAGCAGATCAGTGTGTAGGCCCTAAGTTCAAACCCCGGCATCACAAAAATAAATGAATAAATAAATTTTGCTAGTGGAATAGACCTTACATTTTCTGGTTACATAAAGGTAACTATTTATGGTGATGAATTGTCAACTATCTTGATTGTGGTAATCATTATATATGAGTTTATCTATATATATAGTCATATATATCATTATAGATAATATATTCATACATATATTTATATTCATATATACAGATATAGATATATATTATATTGTGCACCTTGATTATACACATCTTTTATTTGTAAATTAAATAAAAAATGACAAAAGGAATATTATGAAGTCTTCCACATGTTTTTAATGCTCCTCATATTCTTAATAATTGCAGCATTAATAACCTCTAAAAGCATGTTTATAAAGAGAAATGAATACACATGTATGTAAATACAAAAATGATACCTGTTGAAACTGTTCCTGGAATTGAGGGAAGGGGGATGGAGGAGAGCAGTGGAGAGGGTGAGTTCAAGTACAATATATTTGATACATTTTAAGAATCTTTGTCAATGCTACTATGTACCCCAACCCAGCACAGCAATAAAAAAAAGTTAAAAAAAAAAAAAACAGAAATGCAAACCTCATACTTGAGCATCATACAGAATTTTGAAAGGCATCTGTATTTTAAATAGAGTCAAGTTCATTTTATGTGCCAGTATTACCCTAATAATAAAACTAGACAAAGACAAAACAAAAAATGAAAATTATAAATCAATTTTCTTGATAAGCATAAATAAAAAATTTCTTAATAAAATACTACAAAACAAACTGAACACGTTAAAAACATCATTCAGCATGATCACATTGGCTTCATTCCAGAAATGCAAGCATGTATAAATATACACAAATCAATACATTTTAAAAAGGAGCCACAATTTCAGGTTTAGTTACATCAATGACTCCACATCTCTCATACTTATTTTATGTATTACTCAATTTTTTCATCACTGTGGCAAAATAACTGTCATAAAAAAATCTAAGAAAGAGAAGGAATTATTCTGCTGACTTCTGATGAGAGTTTTAGTTCATCATGGTTTAGGGGTCATGGTCAAGCAGAGAAGCTCACCTCATGATGGCCAGGTGACCAGGAAGGAGAAAGAGCAAGAGAGAGAACAGGGAAGGGATAGAATTCCTGATGTATGACCCCAGTGACCTACTTTCTACAGCTAAGGCCTACCTACTAAAGTTTCTAGAACCTCCAAAAATTGTGCCACCAACTGATGACCAAGTGTTCAGCATGTGAAATTATGAGGGACATTTCATATTAAATGATAACAATGAACATCTAGAAAACATTTAATGTGTAGATCTCAGTAAGAATGAATGGAAAAGCAAATATAAGAATAATGAAAAAATAAGAAAGAATCAACAATTATCAATGAAATAAATCACAGGTTGCAAAGAGGAACAAAAGATGAATAAAAAAACAAAGAATATTCAAATCAATTAGAGAGGAAAGAAGCAGAAAGGAATTAGAGTTTATCTATCAATAACATTGAATGTAAATGAACTAAATAATAATATTGAATGTAAATGAATTAAATTTTCTAAATAAAAGACAAAAATTGGCAGAATAAAAATGCTTGATACATTATGATGCATAAAATGAAGTTATGTCATGGCTGAAAGTGAAAGGATGGAAATGATATTGTATGCAAACCAAAATCAAAACCATATGATAAGCTATGTATTATTACAAAAATTTTGAAAAGATTATGGATCGTTTATTATTTTATATAAGCATTAGTTTTATCCATGTCCTTTAAAAAACTCATTTTTTATCATAATTATGAAGACATCAAATAAACCCCAATTTGTGAACCGTCTATAAAATATCTGACCAGTTCCTCTAAAAGAATTTAAGGTAAAAAGAAAAACCCAGAAAATTTGAAAAGTTGCAACAGACATGAGTCTAAGAATTCACAGGTAATAAATGTAATTAAGTGAACTTTATGGAATCCTGTGAGTAAAAAGGGGCAATAGGAAAAATGGAGTCAAAATAAATAATATATTACAAAATAATACTATATCACATTTGATCATTAACTATAACAAATTTACCATACTAACTGAATATATTAACAATGTATACTAGCAATGGTAAATACACATAGGTTGTATGGGAAATATTTCACTGTCTTGGCAACTTTTCTACAAATGTAAATTGTCACAATAAAAGTTTATTTATAATAAAAGAATAATGAAAAATAAATGACACTAAAAGCTGGTTTTTGAAAAATGTAATAAAGTTAATAAAACTTTACAAAGAATAACTAAAAACTAGCATACACTACTATGCAAATTAAGAGAGAGGGTATCACTACAGATACCAGAAACATGAAAGTGTAATAAAGGAATTTGATGAACAGTTCAATGTCCAAAATTTGGTAACATAAATGAAATTGACCAATTACATAAAAGACATAATCTATCTAAATCCACACAAGATGAAACAGACAATCTGAGGGGACCTCCACTTATTAAAGAAAATAATTATTAATAAAGTAAGCACCAGTTCTGTTGGGGACCAGGCATGAGCCTGGACTGGGAATAATGGAGTTTGCACAACCTCTCCATGCAGAAGTTTGCACAGTCTCTTCTACCATAATTTTCCCAGTACCTGGTGTCTTGACCTTTGTTCTCACATCTCCTTGAAGAATACAGCCTGCTGTGTCCACATACCAGCCCCCTGATGCAAAACTAGATAAAGTACCAGAACTGTCAGGAGACTCCCTGATGCCAAATTCATCAATACCTTAGATAAGGTGTCCTGTGTGCCTTGATGATTCCAGAACTGATGGGTCATAATTAAGTTTCATTAGCCTTAGGACATTAGCCCACCAACCTCATTCTTTTCACCTTGCTTCAAGAATTGTTAAAGCTTGATTTTTACCTGGGTCTTTTCCTTGTACCAAGCTAATACAATAAACACTGTGGCTCAGGTAGGCACTCACGTTTCCCATCAGGAACTGCAGTCCTCTCGATTCTAGCGTTCTCTGTTTTATGTCTGTATGTCTGTGTGTGTCTTATTTCTCATTTCCCATTGCTCTTAGTCAGGTTCACTCAGCATACCCACGCAGGTCAGGGCTAGTGGTGCCCATCCTTGGGGCCTGGTTACAAGAGAAGTCATTGAACAAGGCGAGGGAATGTTCTCTGAAGGATGCATCCACAAGGAAAATAAGGTAAGAGGAGAGCAAAATTCTGAATATAGTCGGGAGTAATAAATATGGGACAAACTAGATCTAAAGAAAGAGATTGCTATGTACGTATGTTTAAAACTAAAGGTAAATCTAAAGTCTGTGTAAGAGTGCACTCGAAATTAATGTAATTGTTTTGTGTTTCATTGTGTAAATTTTATCTATATTGATGTATTTGTTTTGTGTTTCATTGTGTAAATTTTGGGTATGTCTATTGTATGATTAACATAGAGACAAAAATCTAATAGCTATGGCAACAGTCTTATTATAAACTGAGACTGACTCAAAACACTATTCCTAAAATTGATTCTTGCCTCAGCTGTTAAGCTGTGCAAAATGAGTCCTAAAAGAACAGAATGGGACACTTCCCAATCTGCTCCTAAAAATTTAAAAATAAATATGTAATCAATGTACTTGTGGCCACTTACTTAATTTTTACATGTTCTTGAGCTCTTCAATCTATGCATGCTAAATTGACATTTATGGCATGCCTAATTTAAAGCTGTATTTACATACACGTATATTTAATTATCTTTAGGAGGATTTTTTATAAAATTATGAATTCATATTCAATTCTTTTATAATTATACCTATTAACAAAAGGCTTTTTAAAAATAAGGTTAATTAAAAAACAATTTTATTAAATTTTAAAATTCTTATAAAACTTATTTTAAAATACAAGTTACAAAGTGAACAAGCAGAAAGGATACAGATAGGTATTGAGTGTCTATTTTGGGGAAAAGTTAAAGGAAAAAAGGAATGTTTTTAGATGAGAAAGGATTTTGTAAAGAAGGGTTTGTCCTAAAGATTGTTTCAAATATGGAGAGGAGGGATAAGGACAAACCATCAGAGGGTTTAGTATGTTGTATGAAGGTCTGAGTAAGTTTCAAAAGTGTAGTAATAAAAAGCTTCGGTGTGTGATACAGTTAAACTTGACTATAATCTAAGAGTTGCCTAAAAGATTTTTTGGGGTCATATCAAACTAAAATCTAATTTTCTATGTCCAAGGCTATCTTAATATTATTCTGCTCTGAGTAACATCTACAGAAAATTGTTATTTGGATAGATTTTATCAAAGTAATTATTTGTGTTTTCTGTTGATCTTGTCAATCTTTAAGTGCTACTACATCAGAGTTCATGTACATATTTGCTCATGCAAAGGTCTCTTAAATGACCACCTTATAACTGTGTTCTGTGTCTATACTTTATCTTAAAATTGGTACAAGCTTTGGCAAATTTAAAGTGTCAGTTTATGTAAAATGATGAGCTAAAGTTCTCTTTTATCCAAAAAATTACATTTAACTAACCAGCCTGAAGTTGTTTATCCAAATGCATTGCATGTGAACCTTTGACATAAAAATGCTTAATAAAACTTTTGGCAGGTGTGCTTTTTATAATCAGTAACATTCATAAAACCTTTCCATTTGAGCAATCTTGCTACTTAAAACCTAGCCTATATTAGTTTTAGTCAAATAAATGTTATTGTATATGTATACAATGTAACTGTACATTAAAAAATAAGGCTATTTGGGATCACAGGCATTGGCCCCTTAACTTAAAGAGATCTAAAGTTAAGGATGCTAGACTTTTACAAGCTTTTGTCCATGTGTTCCTAATTGTAACAAAGAGCATTAGTGTTGCTGTTTTAATACTATCAGTCATAATTATTCTCCTAAAAATACACTCTACAATGGAAATAAGTAAATGTTCTGACTATTCCCAAACTAGTTTTCAGTATTTTAACCATGGCTATTCTAAGTCTTTTCATTCTCAGTCTGAGTCCTTCTTCAGAGCATTTGCAATTACCCAATACCTATTTTCAATTGAGTTTGGCCTTCAAATATTGTTGGCTTTCTTCAAAATCTTTAACTGTTGTCTGTTGACATTCTGTAGCATTTTTAAGTTGTCAGGATATCATCTATAGTCCAGCCAGAACTAAAAATGGATGCCAGGTAAGCCCACTTCTTCTAAATTTCTTTTGTTGCTTATAATTTGGCCAAATCGACCTTATTGTAGCTCCAGATAAGGTACAAAAGTAATCACCCTTTTCATATTTGGGACAGCTTATTGAGAGACAGACTATCAGGCCCCACAAAAATACAAATCCATAAAGATAATTTAAAAACTTTACATGATTTTCAAAAATTATTAGGTGATATAAATTGGCTACACCCTGCCTTAAAACATACCACCTGTGAAGTGTCTCTTTTCTTTAAAATTTTATAGGGAGACACTTAACCATCTTCTCCTAGATATCTTACACCAGAGGGTCATATGGCCCTGGCTAAGGTTGAACAATCTCATCAAACTGTTAAGTCATGTTCAAAATGTGCTCATTTCCCTGTGCCCAATGAGGGAGTTAACCATCATGGTCTTCGTCCTCTATTATCATGGCAGATGGATGTTACTCATATTCCATCTTTTGGACAACAGCATTGTGTCCATTTTGTCATTGATACTCACTCTGGTTTTGTTTTTGCCTCTCCAAGATCAGGAGAAGCAACATGCCATGTCATGGATCACTGTTTAGCTGCCTTTGTAGTTATGTGCAAGTTGCTCCATATTAAAACTGATAATGTTCCAAGCTATACATCTACTGCCTTCAAGGCTTTTTTGTTCCTCCTACAAAATTCTTTAAACCACAGTTATACCCTACAATCCACAAGGCCAAGCTATAGTAGAATGAGGTCACCAAACTTTAAAAATTCAATTACAAAGACAAGAAGGGGGAGACAGTTCCCCAGCCACTCAAATTAATAAAGCTCTTTTTACTTTAAAATTTTTAAATTCCTCTGAATATGGCTTTACTACAGCTGAAAAACATTGGGAATATCATAATAAACAACATTTGCCACAGGTATTGTTGAAAAATGTAATGACTGGGGCCTGGCAAGGCCCTAGCCACGTCTTATTATGGGGACAAGGCCATGCTTGTGTTTTTCCTGAAGGTGCAGGAAGTCCAATTTGGGTAACCTCAGGGTTTGTGAAGACACATGGAACCCATTACCCATCAGATGCAGAAGCTCCACCTGATGGAGGAGGAGAGGAGCCCAAGCCCACTGAAAACCAAACTGACAGAGAGCCTATCATTGAAAGTGATAAGGAACCACACTTACCGGTCCTACAAGAGGCAACATCATCACCTTGACAAACACAGTAAAACAACCCGGGGATCTACTCCCCCAACTTGGGGTCAAATAAAATGCTTGGTAGATATGGCCAAAAATGCCATTAAGGGGTGGGGACAGGAGGAAACTCCTGCTGTTCTTCTCCTATTATTAGCATCATTAGTCAACATGTCAATAATGTAGAAGCTCAGAACTTAGTACATTGGGATTTTGTGCCTCATCCACCTCTGCTTCATGCAGTTACCTGGAAAAGTCCTTCTATATCAGTTTTTACTATGACTCTGAACTGGAAGGAGGTCATTCCAGTGGGCACTTAGTTCCTAATTTCAATAATTACAATTTTACAGGACAAGCTGTTGCTTTATCCATATGTCTGGGGAATTTGCCTTATTGTCTCGTTCTCATGCCTATTTGGAAAAGTGCTCTCTTATGGAATGGTACTCATTTTCTTGATAAAAAACTAGAATTTTTCAGCTTTAATGCCACTGAGCCATATAATGCTACACATTGGCTTCACATTCCCTGCTGTCATAACAAATACAATCCATGGCACCCCCATAAAGGAGCCTCGTGGGAACAATGTATATTTGCTTCTCCAATGGCTATTTATGTTACAGACTACAAGCTTGTGTATTGATCTTATAATGGCACTTCTGAAACTAATATTATGGGGTATTGGACCACCCCTCTGTTTGGGCCAGATGGAAGAACTATCCAATCAGATATATGGAAGCCTGGAGCTTCTACTACTAATATGAATCTAACTAGCCATTCAGATTGCTCTGTTATGAAAAGCTTGCAAGTTTGTGTTCAACATCCTTTTGCTTAAATGGCTGGATCAATTAATGTTTCTAAAAATAGGACTATTTTCAATAATTGCAATTTAACTTCATGTGTGTACTATTACATAAATGGCAACCTATTTATAGTAAAACAAAGCCCCTATATCTTGGTACTTACAAATTTCACAGGACCATGATATCATGATAGAGGACTGACTACAAGTTGTCAAAGAAATAAAATCATTATTAGTAAGACAAAAAAGATTTGTAGGGCTCTTGACAGCAGGCACTGTGGCAACCATCAGTGCTATTTCCACATGGCTACTGCTGAAGTAGCCCTCTCCCAAAGCATTCAAAATGCTCATTACATTAATACCTTAACACAAAATGTCAGTTATGCCTTTCAACAACAAGTTGCTATAGATGAAAAAATTGATATCCGCTTAAATTCTCTAGAAGCTGCATTGCTGCCTATGGGAGATGAATTTCAAATGCTGAAATTCCATCAAGATTTATTGTGCCATGCAGGCTTCCAACATATTTGTGTCACTGCACCACCCTACAATGCCATAGACTTCCCATGGAAATTCGTTAAAGCACATGTCATGGGAACCTGGGAAAATAATAATGATTTCCTTAACTTACAAGCCTTAAGACAGCAAATTTTAGCAATGCAACAAGTTTTCAATCAGGTGGCTGCTCCTGCAGATATAACAAAATCTATATTATGTGAATTGCAAGGATTTAACCCTTTTAGTACTCTAAAATATTTCTTCTGGTATTTCATTGGCATTATATTATTAATGATTTTGGGTTTTTTTTTTTTTTTTGCTTACTTTCAGTCAGAACTCAAAAGATAAAAAGGCGACTCCTCGGATTAAATACAGAAATTCATTGGGATCTTTTAAGAAATAGAGTAGAGGGAGATGTTGGAGACCAGGCATGTCCCTGGACTGGGAATAATGGCGTTTGAACAACTTCTCCATGTAGAAGTTTGCACAGTCTCTTCTACCATAATTTTCCCAGTACCTGGTGTCTTGACCTTTGTTTTCACATCTCCTTGGACAATACAACCTGTTGTGCCCACATGCCAGCCCCCTGATGCAAAACTAAATAAAGTACCAGAACTGTTAGGAGACTCCCTGATGTCAGATTCATCAATACCTTAGATAAGGTATACTGTCTGCCTTGATGATTCCAGAACTGATGTGTCATAATTAAGCTTCATTAGCCTTTGGACAATTAGCCCACCAAACCAATTCCTCATCAAGAATTGATAAAATTTGATTTTTACGTGAGTCTTTTCCTTGTACTGATCTAATAAAATAAACACTCTGGCTCTGTTAGTCGCTCACGTTTCCCATGAGGAACATGCAATCCTTCCGATTGCAGCATTCTGTGTTTTATGTCTGTATATGTGTGTGTCTTATTTCTCATTCCCAGTCGCTCTTAGTCAGTTTCATGCAGCATACCCACACAAGTGGGGTCACAGTTCTATAAAAATCTTATGTTTATAAAAGAATACTTTAAGTTGTTAAAATAAATCTTGTACAAAATCTCTGTACTTTTACTTCCATTAGAAACATTTTATGATTTGATATAAACATTTACATATTTTTTGATTTTTATTCCTTAAGAGTGTGTTGTATCTATATTCATTTTAACAGTTTTGTCTTTTAATCCTAATCCTAAATACTCAACTTTACACAGTCCATTTTAATACTAGATTAATGTGCATATGACTATGTATTACTTATGCCATTAAATATTGTACTCTGAAACACTTTTGTTATTAAATGGAGACCTTCCATTTCAGTTTAAAAATTTAGCAAATTCTGTGAGGCAGGCCAAGTGGTAATGAACCTAGATGTGTTTGCTAAATAAAGTATCCTGGGTTGGAAGTTTTGTATTCAGCAATTTGAATGTGTCATTCCAATCTGTCTTGTTTTACATGATTTCTCTATTTTGGGGGTTTATTTATTCATTTATTCATATGTTCATACATTGCTTGAGTCATCTCTCTCCTCTTTTCTCCCACCCCCCCTTACTTCCAGGCAGAACCTGTTCTGCCCTCTTCTCCAATTTTACTGAAGACAAGACATAAGCAATAATAAGAAAGACATAGCATTTTTGCTAGTTTGAGATAAGGACAGCTATACAGAGAAATTCCTAGCATTGCTTCCATACACATGTATATTACAACCTGCACTGGGTGTCTACCAGACCTCTTCACCAGTTCGTGGTCACCTTTCCATAGTGACCTCTGTCAGTTTTAGATTGCTATATTAGCTTCTATACAGTGGGCACATCAAACACTTTCAAGTTTTGGATTTCTTATGAGGACTGTATTGAGAAATCTGGATAGCCATATTGACCACCCTTATGTATGATGTTACTTACCTTTTGCTGTGAAAGAATTGAATATATGGTATAGGCTGCTTTCCCAATCAATGGACAAAGATAGTGTAAGCATAACAAAAAAATCACCATTTGAATGACAGTACGTTTATAAGCCAATTTCACACTGTAAATCAAAATCTCAAATTAGTTTCATTATATTAAGGTTAATGAAAGTTCACATTACCATTGCAACTGATGCTTAAAAAATCACTAGCCACGATAAACAACTTTTCATCATAAAAAGTAAGACATTCCATATTCAAGAATTGAAGACTACTTTCCCAAACATGATAAAGGCCATATATGGAAATCATCTTATATCACATCAGTGGTGAAAACCTGAAAATTTTTCTGTTAATATCAGGAGTGAAAAATGATGCCTAATTTCACCATTTCTATTCAAAAGAGTATTGGAAAATCTACACAGGGGACTTAGATAGGAAAAAGTTAATAAAAGCATAAGAAATGGAAAGGAAAAAATAAAATTATCTTTGCAGATGATATGATTCAACTTGTATGAAATACTGAAAGTTACACATATGCCCACACATACAAACTGTTAAAACTAATAATAAATTCAATAAAGATACATAACACAAAATCAAAATGCAAAATAAGTTGTATTTATACAGACTGGAATAAAAATAAAAGAAATTAAGAAAAAATTTCATTATACCATTGAAAAAAAAGTATTTATCAATAAAATTAGAAAAGGAGGTGAAGGAATACTGCTACAGAACAAATACATGACATTACTGACATAAATTAAAGAAGACATCAAGAAAAATAAAGAAACCTTGTGTTTATGTATTGGAAGAATAAATATAGTTATATGTCCATACTACCTACAAAAATTTACAAATATGATGCAATTCAAATTTTTTAAAAATCCCAAGTTTAGTTTAGTACAGATATAGAAAATCCTGTCTAAATCTCTATATGGCATTTTAAGGAATCCCAAAATACACAAAAAGCCTTGAAAAACAACAAAGTTTGGAAGATTCACGCATTCAAACATCAAAAATTCTTTTGAAGATTTGGTAATCAAAACTGAGTGTCATTTGCATGCAGAAACCAATAAACCAATGAAGTAGAATACTCCAAATATAAACTGAAAATTTAATCAATAGGCTATTGATTTATTGATTTTTGACAAGGTGACAACATCATTTACTCAGAGACAATAGTCTACATCAAAGAATTATGTTCATATAATTGAGCATACACATGCTGAAGAATTAAGTTGTGATCTTATTTCAGATCATATACAATAATAAATTTTTTTAAATCAAATTTTTATGTGTAAGAGCAAAAGGTACAAACCTCAGAAGAAAATGTGTGAGAAAAATTTTAATACATTGGATTTGACAATTATTTCTTGGATGTAACGTAAAACATAAGAAATGAGAAAGCTAGAATAATTATATATAACAATACTTAATACTTTTGTTTTAAGAGAGTTAAAAAACAACACATAAAAGAGGAGGAAACTGTTTAAAATCATATATGTGCTAAGTGATTAATATACAGAACCTCTAATGTATTGTGAACATTTCAGAAGAAGTGGAAAACAGGATTCTGGGTGTTCTTAGCACAAACAAATGGTAACATTTTAAAGTGATGGATAGACTAAATACCATTATTTGACTATTACACAATGTATACATAAATGAAAATATCACCTTATACTTCATCAATATGCATAATTGTTATGTGTACATTTAAAAACAAAATAAAACAAAACTTTTTAAAGGATAAGTAATCTCTATAACTCAGAAAAATTCAAAAATAAGTAAAGGATATCAATAGACATTTCTACAGAAAAATGTGTAATTTACCAGTACACACATTAAAAGATGATTAAAATCACTAGTCATTAGGGAAATGCAAATCATAAGCCACAATGAGAGACCAATTTATTCCTATATGGATGGATTTTTCAAAAAGTATGGTAGCAAATGTTGATGAGGATGTGAATAATATTGAAATATGCATTGTTAGTATGAATTCATTTGGGTCAGCCAGCTTTGGAAAAATTTTGTTCCTCTAAATTTGAACATATTGTTCAGAAATTCCATACATAAGTATGTATCCAAAAGAATTGTTAACAGTACTGATAGCAACATATTTTGTATAGCCAAATGCCAAAACAATTCACTAATAGATGAATGAATAAAATAAATCTGATAAATAGAAATAATATAGTTTCATTCATATTAAACAGTAATGAAATTATAACCACAATTCATTTATAGAAATAATATAATATCATTCACATTAAGAAGTAATGAAACTCTGACACGTTACCCATGAACTTTGAAAATGTTATGCTAAGTGGAATAAATCAGATAAATAGAAAATAACACTTTGGGTGAATGTGTTGATATGAAATATATTAAAAAAGGCAAATTCATTGAGAGAAAACATATAATAAAGGTTAGCAGAGGCTTTGGGAGAAGCAGGCAAAGTTGCTGAACATTGGATACAGAGTTTCTTTTTAGGATGATGAAATTTTCTGGGACCTGATCATGGTAATATTTACACAATATTATTTATGTAGCTAATGTTACTGATATGTACAATGAAAAATGATCAATATGTTATATTTTATATCATGTGTATTTTACCACAATAGAAATAGATTTTAAAACACATAAACAAGTGTTGGGGTCATAGATGAATTGGTAGAATACTTATCTAGAAGGCATGAGGTCCTGAGTTCAATCCACAGTACCAAAAGAAATGCCTAAACAAATGAAAAACTGAAAATAGTCATCATTGAAAAAATATAATTAAGAAAATACCATATAAACTTTAGACTATCATTGTTCTTATGAAGATGGCAAAGTAGGGCAAAAAGTTTTTGGCAACAGAGATAGCTATTGCTCCTATTATAAAAGTTTCCAAGGAAATATAAAATGCATGTTTACTTAACGATGAAAAATCCACACCATTGAATATTAGTTTCAACAGTTTTACATTTATTGACATTTAACAATGTTCAATCTATGTCACTAGCAAAAAAATAATGTTACTAAAAAGTGTTCATGATATGGTCTAATTTGAAAGCCTAAATGCTTTAGAAGGACTACAAAGAAATATCAAAAACGAAGTTTTAGTTTTCTGGGTGCTTTGATTGAACCTAGGGCCACATGCATGCTAGGGAAGTGCACTATCATTGGGACCCAACTCCAGCCTGAAATTGATACCTTTTATATTTGTTGAAGGATCATAGCTAGTAATTATAATTTTGACATTACTTTAGGTATAACTTACTTACATATAACCTAGAAATTTTTCTAAGTGATTCACTGAAATCTTCTTTAATGTGTATAACTTCAGTGGAAGGGGATATCATCATAACTGTAGTACATAAAAGAGAAATGAAGAAGAGAAATATTTATGTGTGCAAAATATTTATTTCATAAATGCAAATATAAACTTTGAATCTTATATGCCTAGCAGATATCTATAGACTCTGAAAGGAAAATGGTAGCAAACAGGAGAAAGATGAACAAAGTTATGTGACAACAAAATGGTGACAAATTTGTCGTTTTACCCCTCTGATATAATTCATACTGGATTCAAAGGCAACCAAAACTTCACATATTCATAAAAGATGTAGATAGAAAGTGTTTCAAGAGAAGATTTAATTTCTGCCCTTCATAATGTTAAAGGAAACACCTTAAATTCAGAAAGAGTTAAAGGCATTTCCTTTTCCTCTCTTCCATCTCTTTTTTTCCATCAGCAGAGCAGTCTCACAGTTCTGTATGGCAGTGGAGACTGAGTATGTCCCTAAAATGCTGAGAGAAGGTGTCTAAAATGCTGAAAGTGGTAAATCATTACCTTTTTTGTGGTATTGGGGTTGGAACCCAGAGCTCCCACCCACTAGGCAAGCCTTTTATCGCTTGAAAAAGATCACCAGCCCTAAATCCTTCCATGAATCATTAATATATCTTACCAAGGATATAGAATGAAGGGAATCCCAGTTGATTTATTTTTCCCTATCTGTTCTCCCAACTTGTTGACCACACTATAAATGGAGTCAATGAAATGGCATATAAGAAACCCTGGTTTTCTGACTAAAGGACTCTAAAATGGGGCTCCAGGAATTCAGAAAGTGTCTGAAGGATAATGTAAAGGGAGACTTCAAGAGAGTGATCTCAAAGGGAGTTATATAAACTACTGAGATCACTACCAAGTTGATTGTGTGGGAGGATCTGAACCTAGAAAGTATATTAAATGCTTTGAGACATCAACTTCTTGGTATATCACAGCCCACAAGCCAGAGTGGCAACTGGGTCATATACATTCAAAACTCATCTGAATAACACAAAGGATTTGAAAACTGAATTGAAATAAAAGTTAGAACCCATAAAAGGGAAATTAGACTTTGTGGCTTGAAACTATCTAGTTTGATAGCTTGCTAATATAACAAAGATCAACATTCTTTGGAGAATTCAAACAAGATCCAGAGTCACCTAAAATAATATTCAAATATGCATGATATAATTAAAATTATAGTATAAACAAATCAGTAATTTAAAATTGAAAAGAAAAAAAAATCAACATCTGCAATTCCAAGAAGGTATATGTTAGAATTATCAGGAATTTAATGCAGGCACAAGAACCATGCTCCAAGAATTATATCAAACATTCGTGAAGTGAAAGGAATGGTGGACATTCTAATCAAAGAAATAAAATCTTACTCAAATGAAACTTGAGACACAACTTGAAGATGATGGATAAGAAAAGGAATCAGAATTTCTGAGCTCCATGACTTCAGAAGCCAATTTAAGATGTGGGAGCTACACTTGGGTAAGTCTGATTCTTTCTAGCCAACTTAATAACCACTAAAACATAGGGTACACATAAAACTCAAGGACTAATCCTTACAACAGCTTTTAATTGCACCTAACAGCCAGGAAAATCCCAGCATGGCACTGCCAGTAAGTCATGTCTGCCCTGGGGAAAATTTCCCTGCCTGTTCTCCCTTTTCTTGCTTTCTTTTTCAAAAAGAAGAAGATAAAACACCAAACAGTCCCACTAAATAAGAAAAGCTGCCCTTGAGAAAAGCCTTTTCTGCCTTGAGAAAGGACGCCCACCATTTCTCCATGATGGCCAGTATCAAAGCCACCTGATTAAATCTGCAGAACTAACAGGTGAGCACCATGCACCACATGTGATCACCCTGCCACCACTCAGGAACATAATCCAGCACAGCTCATAAGCAGATTGAAAAAACCCTCAACAAACTGAAAAACATAGTCAGTGAATTATAATCTACACTGACAATGGGGGTGAGGTGGAATGCTGAACCATCCTCAGAGAAAAGGGTTAGGGCAAGGAGCCAAATTGTCAGCAATCAGAGGTGGGGAGAAGAGCAAACACTGAGAGAGTGGTTGGGGGAGACAAGCCAACTTCCCACAGTGGGGCCATGGCAGATCACTGAGGTAGTCTTATGGGACTGAGGGTGGTGCATGAAATTAAATTGTCCCACTTTGCTGGGGGAGCAGTTGACCAGACAGAGTTGTAGCTGTAGGAAAATGCAGCTGCTGCCTGGAGAAAACATCAACAGATTGGACTACTTTGCACAAACTGATAGTATGCTACCACAGGTCTGAATTGCAACTTTCCCTGTGGACAGAAGGAACCAAATACTCCTCACAAGGTGTCCATATGGTGAGACAACTTACTTGTAACAGATGGATAATAAGACCAAGGAAAGCAGGGGAAAAAATTCCTCCAGCTGACGCCTCCTGAAGCTCTCTGACAAGAGGAGCAGCACCCTTCTCCACATAGACCAGAAGACCAACTTTGAGAAGAGACAGGGTCACCAAATAACCCCCAGTCATAAGCACTAATATCAGGATTGGATGCCAAAGGAATAAGTATAGAACTTTTATCGAATTGACCACACTGTTTTGTTGTTGATGTTGTAGTTGCTTTTTTCTTTTCTTTTTTCCCTTTTTTATTTAGTGTTTTTAATTTTACTATTTCTATTTTCTTATCTTTTTTCTTATCCCCTACACTTTCTCTCCTTTTCTTGTGCTACAATACATTGTTCTCCTCCCTGAACTTTTCTTTCTGCCCCTTTTCATCTGCTCTCTCCTTGTGACTTCACCTCCTCTTCCTTGCCTTCCCCTTTTACCACAATAATTCTCCCTCCTCCACATTTACCACCTGCTGACTGTGCCAACTGTATACACCCCCAGCCCTCTGCAATCCCTGACACAAGCACCCTCCACTACAACAGTGGAACTACCCTCAAACACACCGGTCCCCAAAACCCTGCAGCTCCTACACCTCTTCCCCAACTCATCCCATCCTCCTTACCTATCCCCCTTTTAGCACCACTTTTTGAAATTACCCAAGTTTCTATCTCTTTCCAAACAACTATCAGCCCCTCCCAACTCCCACTGTTTATAGATATTATCACCAAGTGGCTCTCTAAGTAATAAGTAAACAACTGGCCTGACATTGAACATGTCAATTTTTTATTGCTAATTTACATTTCCAGGCCAAGAATAGAAATAGCACATCAACCTAGTTAACAACTAAGCCAGTTACAACACAATAACTAAATAAAGGGAAAGAAAAACAGGCAAGTAAAACTGCCAACTAGCCAATCAAGAAAATATGAGCACAGCACTGATTAGAAGCATGGGGAAAAGAAGAAGGCAAGGAAACCCCACTCCTCAAAAGAACAATTCAATAAAGGACTTAGTGGGAAATGAAGAAAATGAATAACCCATTTCTTACCCCAAGAGAACAATGATAAATATCACCAGTGAACTCAGTAACAAATACAAAAATCTCTCAAAGAGGAAATCATGGATGTGATCATTGAGAAATTAATGAAGAAACTATAAGACATGGTAGAACTGAAGGTACAGGATGAAGGCAAGGAAATTCAAGACACCACAATTTAAAAAAGATTGAGATTTGAGATGACACAGAAACAACTAAATGAACTCAGAGAGGACTTTAACAAATACTAAAGTGAAACAAAGGAGACCATAAAAAAAGATATATGAAATAAAAAGAAACACAAGATAAGAAAGGGGAGTTGATCAAAGATATAGAAAACCTGAGAAAAAGGAATCAAACATAAATAATGGAAATAAAAAGTCCCTTAAATCAAATAAAAAATACAATACAAAGCCACCACAGCAGAGTAGTACAAGTGGAAGACAGAATCTCAGGTTTCAAATATAAAATAGATATTAAAGAATAAACAAAAGAACTCTTAGAAAAAAGACACAAGAACTGTGAAAGGAATAAGCAAGAACTCAGCAGAAGACCAAATCTGGGAATCACAGGCATTGAAGAAGGAGAAGAGGTATAAGCCAAAGGGTTATATAATATACTCAACTAAATAATAGAAGAAAATATCTAGAAACAGTTGCGCATTTGGGTACAGGAATCCTCCAGAACACCAAACAAACTTGATGAAAATAGAACCTACCCATGGAATATTATCATTGAAATAACTAGCACTAAGAACAGAGAAAGAATATTGAAGACTGTATGACAGAAAAATCAAATAATGTATAAAAGTAAACACACCAAAATAAGACCTGATTTCTCAACAGAAACCTTAAAAGCAAGAAGGGCATGAAGTGAAGTATATCAAGCACTGAAAAAAACAGAAATTCAAACAATATTTTACCACAAAGCCACCACTACAAGAATATGCAAGGAATTCTACACACAGAAGATGAAAACAAACAAAATCACAAAGGACCAGAAGTATCAAACCACTGGAGAAGAAAGGACAAGTATGCAAAGAGTAGAATTGAATTGGCTGTAAAGAATCAAATCCTTAAACAACAAAAACAACTAAATGGCAGAAATCACCACATACCTATCCATATTAACTCTGAATATTAATGGACTCAACTACCCCATCAAAAGATATCATTTGGCAAGCAGGATCAAAAAAGAAGATAGGGCAATCTGTTGTTATAGGAGACCCACCTAATTGACAGAAATAAGACTGGCTTAGGGTGAAAAGGTAGAAGAAATTTATCAAGTTAATGGCCCCCAAAACAGGCAGGACTAGCAATACTTATATCAGACAAACTGGAATTCAAACTAACATTAGTCAAAAGAAACAAACAAGGTCACTTCATACTAACAAAGGAGCAATTATATCAACAAGAAATAACAATTATGAACTTAAATGCACCCAAAATCAGTGCACCCAACTTCATTAAACATACAATAAAGGACTTAAAATCACATCTAGATCCCAACACAGAGATGTCTACAACTATTCAATCCTGCAACAGCAAAATATACATTCTCAGCAGCCTATGAAACTTTCTCCAAAATAGACCATGTCTTAGGGCCAAAAGCAAGTCTCAACAAATATAAGAAAATTGCAATAATCCCCTGCATACAATCTGATAACAATATAAAAAAACTAGAACTCAGCAACAAAAGCAGCAGCAGAAAATATGTGAACAATTGAAGGTTAAAAAACACACTGCTCAATGATAAGTTGGGTCAAAGAAGAAATAAGGGAGGAAATAAAAAATATCTAGAATTTGATGAAAGTGAAACATGACCTATGAGAACATATGGGACACAAAAAAGGCAATCCTAAGAGGAAAGATTATAACCATGAGTTCATATATTAAAAGCACAGAAAGATCTCAGAAAATGAACTAATGCTGCATCTCAAACTCTTAGAAAAACAAGAACAAGATAAACCCCCCAAAAGGAGAGAAACAATAAAAATAAAGGCCAAAATCAATGAAACAACAATAAAAAAAATACAAAGAACAAATGAATCAAAAAGTTGTTATTTTGAAAAAGTAAACAAGATTGGAAAACCTCTGGGAAATCTGATGAAAATGAAAAGGGAAAAGACACAAATGGATAAAATCAGAAAAAAAAAACAGGAAATAATGACAAACACAAAGGAAATTGGGAGATTCATCAGGGACTACTTTGAGAACCAATATTCAAGTAAAATAGAAAATCTAGAAGAAATGGAGAAATTTCTAGATACATGACTATCTAAACTGAACCAAGATGATATTAATTACATAAAGAGATCTATAACATGTAATGAAATTGAAGCAGCAATAAAGAATCTCCCAAAAAAGACAAGTCCAGGACCTGACAGAATCTCCACTGAATTCTGTCAGACCTTTAAAGAAGAATTAATACCAACACTCCTTCAGTTTCTTCCATTAAATAGACAGGTAAGGAACACTCCCTGACACATTTCATGAAACCAGTATTACAATCATCCCAAAACTGTACAAGGACAAATCCCAAAAGGAGAACTACAGACCAATCTCCTTAATGAACATAGATGCAAAATTCCTCAATAAAATAATGACACACTGAATACAACAAATGGCAACTGAATACAACAAAATATCAAGACGATATTTTGACCAAGAAAATATTTTGACCATGACCAAGTCAGTTTCGTCCATGGGATGCAGGGATGGTGCAACATATGCAAATTATTAAATGCGATACAGCACATTAACAGAAGCAAAGACAAAAAACACATGATCATCTCAATAGATGCAAAAAAACCCTTCAATCATATTCAATGCCATTTAATGATAAAAGCTCAGATGAAACAAGGAATACATGGAATGTCCCTCAACAGAATAAAAGCTATATGTAACAAACCTATAGGCAGCATCATACTTAATGGGGAAAAACTGAACAATTTCCCCTAAAATCAGTAATGAGACAAGGGTGCTCACTGTCCCCACTCTTATTCAACATAGTCCTGGAATTCCTAGCCAGAGCAATAAGGCAAGAAGAACAAATGAAAGGAATACAAATAGGTAAAGAGGCAGTCAAATTATCCCTATCAGCAGATGACATGATCTTATACTTAAAAGACCTGCAGAACTCCATCCCAAAACTCCTAGACACCATAACAGCTTCAGCAAAGTAACAGGATACAAAATAAACTTACAAAAATCAGTAGCCTTTAAATACACCAACACTGAACAGATTGAAAAAGAATATAGGAAAAAAATTCCATGCATAGCAAAAAGAGCAATACTGGAGGTTTCACAGTACCTAACTTCAAATTATACCACAGAGCCATAGCAATAAAAACAGTATGTTACTGGCACAAAAAGTGATATGAAGACTACTAGAGCAGAATGGAGGATCTGGATATGTATCCATGTAGCTACACCCACCTAAATTTTGACAAAGGTGCCAAAAACTTACAATGGAGAAAAGACAGACTTTTCAACAAATGTTGCTGTGAAAATCGGTTAATTGCCTGCAGAAAATTGGAATTAGGTCCATGTTTGTCATCCTGTACAAGTATAAACTCAACGAGGATTATGAACCTTAATATCAGACCTGAAACCTTGAAGTCAGTAAAGGAAATAACTGGGAATACACTGAAAATAATAGACATAGGCAAGGACTCTGCAGAATTCAAGAGGCTCAGCAAGTAAGAGAAAGGATTGACAAATGGGACTACATAGAATTGAAAATCTTTTGCACAACAAAAGAAATTGTCTCTAAATTGAAGTGGCCACCATGGAATGGAAGGAAATATTTGCTATCTGTACATCAGACAAGGGATTGAGAACCAGAATATACAGGGAACTAAAAAAAACCTCCCAAATGATCATTGACCAAATAAAGAAATGGGCAACTGAACTGAACAGAACTTTTCAAAGGAACAAATCCACATGAAAAAATGCTTACCATCCCTAGCCATAAAGGAAATGTAAATAAAAACTACACTAAGTTTCCATCCCACTCCGGTTAGAACAACAACAAATACTGTGAGGATGCAGGAACAAAAGATCCTTCATCCACTGTGGGTGGGAATGTAAGCTACTACAACCACTATGGAAAATAATATGGAGGATCCTTAAAAAACTAAAAATAAATCTGCCATATGGCCAGCAATATCACTCCTAGGGATATACACAAAGAATGTGAGTCAGGTAACTACAAAGGCACCAACCCAACCATGTTTACTACAGCACTATTCAAAATAGCTATGTAATAGTGCTAAGCTAGGGAAACAGCAAAGATACCTCACTACTGACAAATGGATTAAGCAAATGTGGTATTTATACACAATGGAATTTTGCTCAGCCACAAAAAAGGAAATTTTGTCATTAGCACAACAAACAGATGGAATTGGAAAACATCATCTTAAGCCATCTTAGTGAAGTTCGTAAAGCCTAAAGCCTCATGTTCTCCCTTGTATGCAGATTGTAGACCTAAAACAAATACAGCAATATTATGGGACATGGGCCACACTAAGGGGAGACACACATGTGAGGGAAAGGGCAAGAGAAGTAAACCTAAAACGTGAATGTGGTAGATGTGCTTACTGTACATGAATGAATATAGAAATCTTAAATTGGCTAGGGTCACCATAGGAAGGCAGTTAGGGAAAAGTGAAAAAGACTGGTAGCGATAAACAAATTGGGGTTGTAATATATGTATGCATGGAAAAATCACAAGGAATCTCCCCGTGTACCTCATTATCTCAAAGTAGCAAAAATGCTATGTTTCTCTAATTATGTTATATGATTTTTCTTCTACAAAATCAGAGAACAGTACAGCAGAACAGGTTGTGCCTGTGGGAGTAGGGGGGGTGTTGGCGCCTATGGGAGGGGGGAGGTTTAGGGGAAAAGGATAGCAGTATGAAGATAGTGAAAATAATGTATACACATGTATGTAAATGTAAAAATCATACCTGTTGAAACTGTTTCAGGAATTAAGGGAGGGGATGAAAGCAGTGGAGCTGGTGAATTGAAGTATGATATAGTTGATACATTGTATGAACGTTCATAAGTGCTACAATGTACCCCCATTCAGCACAATAATAATAAAATGTTAAAAAAAATGAACACTTCAAAACTTAAAAATACAAGAGCTAAAATAAAATACTAACTGGTTTAGTGCCCAAACTGAAAAGTACATAGGAAATAGTCCAAAAAATAAGTATAAAACTTAAATTGTACAATTTAGACAACATAGAGAACTTTGCATCAGAGTTCCAGAAAGATGTAAGTAAGGATTTGGTACAAAATGTATTCAAGCAAGAAACACATGAATGTCATTGTTTATTGTAGCACTATTCACAACAGCAAGTTATGGAATCTGCCTACTTAACTAATGAATGAATGAAGATATTGTAATATACACACAACGGAGTATTATATGGTCATAAAAATTGAAATTTTTTTTGCATAAAATTGATGGAACTGGAGCTCATTGTGTTAGATGAAATAAGCCAGAATCAGAAAGACAAACATCACATGCTTTCTCTCACATGTGTAATCTACAAATAAACACAATGTGAAATTTCAAGCAGTACCATTAGAGAACAGGAAGGGGATCAACAGGAGATGAAGGGAAGTAGAGAAGAGGGAGGTAAATAAAGTGGTGGATGTGATCAAAGTATACTATAGGTGTGTATAAAAATATCACCATGAAATCCACTATTCTATGTAATTAATATGCATTAATAAAAAGTGTTAAATGAAGTGACTAAATATTAACAAAATTTGTCAAAAACAAACTTTTAGCTTGATGAAAACTAACCAGGATGAACCCAAAGAAATATTGCCAGAGATTACACCAACAAATTCCTGAAAACTAAAGAACAAAACCAAAAATTAAAAAAAAATCTGAGAAAAACAATGCAGAAGATACAGGGAAACAATAATTTGCTTAACTACAAGTTTATCATGAGAAAACTGGAGGCCAGAAGGCAGATGAATAACATTTAAAAAAATATTAACCTACTTTATTGAGGTTTTAAGAAATTGGGCACACTTAATGTATAAAGCTTAATGATATTGGGTATAAGTAAATATCCAAGCCAACAATTAATGTCTTTAAGCATTAAATGTATCCATATACACACTATTTTTCAGTTTTCTCCTACAGCCTTTAATATATACATATGTATATGCACAAAGCTTTGTGTATTACATGAGTATGTTTACAAATGTATTTTCTATTTCAGATATTAAAATATGAATTCACATCTGCCTAAGCACATATGTACTTCTATGCAATAATTTCTTGCTATACTGAGAATACTAAGCATAAAATCTTCCTTCTTAACAAATTTTATGTAAACAATACAATACTGTTAGCTATAGGAATGACTTATACTGTACATTATGCCTCCAGAAATAATTTGTCTTTTAAAACAATCATCTGTACAGTGAAAATATCATCTTTCATTTCCCTCTCCCATATTTATTGAAAACCACCATTCTATTCTCTGCTTATATGATTTTCACAGTTTTATATTCTGCATACACATGACACAAATAGTGTTTTATTTCTGCATCTTGTCTATTTCACATAGAATCATGCCATTCAGGACAGTTCATATTATAAAAAAAAAGACAGAACTTCCTTTTATCAACCAAGATGATAACGTGCCTTTGCATGGATATACCACAAAACCCCTTCATCTATCAATGGACATTGAGGTTATTTCTATACCTCGGATGTTATGAATAGTGCTGCAATTAACATGTGAGTGTAGATGTATCTTCAAGATCCTGATTTCCATTTCTTTGTCTACAAAAACCAAAATAGGATTGTTGTACCTATGATAGTTACACTTTAATTTTAATAATAATTGGTTTTTCATAATGATTGTACCTTGGTCCATTCACTCTACTGTAACAAAATAATAAGGGCTAGGTGGTGTGGCTCAAATGAATCTAAACCATATTTAAAAAAAAAGAAAGAAAGAAAAAGAATATATACTGGGCAGCTTATGAACAAAAGAGATTAAGTTCTTAGACTTGGAGGGTGGGAAGTCCAATGTCTGTAGAATTTTTTAAAGAATTGCAGTGAATCTGTGAATCATTTCACATAATAAGGTAATTTAAAGATTATTAATTCTTCTAATTCATGAACACAGAATATCTTTCAATTTCCTAAAGTATCTTGCTTAATTTCTTTCATACCTACTTTTTACTTTGGTGTACAGTTTTTCTCCTCTTTGCTTACATTTATCCCAGATTTTTAAAACATTTTTGTTGCTGCTGTAAATGTAATTGCTTTCTTAATTTCTTTTTCAGATTGGTCATCATTATTGTAGAGAAATACAATTGTGCTTTTCTAGTTTTAGTGGGACTGGGGTTTGAAAACAGGTCCTCATACTCCCAATGCAGGTGTTCTACCACTTGAGCCACACTTCAAGTCTGAAAAATCCAATTGGTTTTCTCTGTCAACTCTGTATCTTGCAACTTTACTAAATTTGTTTCTTAATTTTAATAACTCTTGTTGGAGTCTTTAGGGTTTTAGGCATATAAGATGCTTTCTGAAGAGACAACTTTAATAAATCTTGATCTGGATGCTTTATGTATGTATGCATGTATGCATTTATTTACTTCATGTTCACCTAATTCCTTTTCCTTTATGTATTTTTAAAATTCATATGTGCATACAATGTTTGGGTCATTTCTCCCCCCTTCCCCCACCCCCTCCCTTACTCCTTCACCCCCTCCCTCTCTCCCCCACACCCTTGCTACCTGGCAGAAACTATTTTGCCCTTATCTGTAATATTTTTGAAAAGAGAGTATAAGCAATAATAGGAAGGACCAAGTGTTTTTGCTAGTTGAGATAAGGATAACTATACACGGAGTTGACTCGCATTGATTTCCTGTGCATGTGTGTTACCTTCTAGATTAATTCCTTTTGATCTAACCTTTTCTCTAGTTCCTGGACCCCTTCTCCTATTGGCCTCAGTTGCTTTAAAGTATCTGCTTTAGTTTCTCTGTGTTGAGGGCAACAAATGCTATCTAGTTTTTTAGGTGCCTAATTTCTTTTCCTAGGATATGTAGTGCTGTGTTCTACAAAAGAGATAAGAGAGAAAACATTCCTACCTCCATCCTGATTCAAGAACAAAGGCTTTTAGCTTTTCCCCAATGAGAATGATTTTAGTGGTGTGCTTGTAACATGTGACTTTATTATACAGAAGATCACCTTCAATGCCTAATTATTCAGACTTTTTACTGTAAAATAATGTTAAATTTTGTCAAATGCTTTCTATGCTTCTGTTGTAATAATTATTGTCCAGCTTGGATACTGGAATCTTTTTGCTGAATTTCTGTGGCTCCAACAAAATTACAATAGTTTTTGTGGTGCTACAGATTGAACACACAACCTTGTGCTTATTAATTAATTGCTCTACCACTTGAACTATGCCCCCAATCATCTTGTTTTTATTTTCTCTTTGATACAGTGTCTCACTAACTTAGTTCTGGCTTACCTGAATCTCACTATCATCCTCTCTGTACCTTTTGAATAGTTGGTATTGCAGGTGTGAGTCACCATGCCCAACTCATTCTTCACTCTTTAATATGATGCCTCATGTTTTTTAATTTGTATAACATCCAATGTCTTTTCAGTTTTGGAGATAAATCCCATATGGTCATTGTTATGATCATTTTTTGGTGGAATTTGATTGGGTAATATTTCCTGGTCTCATTTTGCATTTGTAGAATATGCTTTTAATTTATACACTCAATAGATTTAGATTTGATAATGTTTCCACTCAATTTAAAAATAAATATTGCTAAATGAGAATTTACTTTAGCTATTTTAATATATCTCTCACTGTTATTTCCTTTGTTCATTTTTTTCCTCAGTTTTGTCATCCTTTGTTATTAGATATTTTTGTATTGGTAAGCTTTAGTTTCTTTGTCTTTGCCTTTTGTGTCTACTACATTTTTTGTGATTAACACATTGTTAATCACAATTATTAAGATAAAAGAACGTGAATATATAAGTGTTGTTTTAATGTGATAATAACTTCAATCTCATACAAAAGTGCTGCCTTATAGAAGAAATCAGGTAGAGTTTATTAGTATTTTTGATGATTGTACTAGAGTTTGAATGCAGGGAATTCTGCTTGCTACTCTTGCAATGCACCACTTTAACCACACTTCCAACCCTTTTTTCTTTAGGTATTCTTTGACTAAGGTCTTGCATTTATGACTGGGTTTATATGGACATGTTCCTCTTATTTATGTTTCCTGCACAAATGGAATGATGGGCACTTGCCAAAATGCCCAGCATTTTTTGGTTGAGATGGTGTGTCACTAAGTTTTTGCCTCGACTAGTCTCTATGATCTTCCTTAACTCTGCCTTCCAAGTGGCTAGGATTACAGACCTGAGTCACTGCATCTATACTTAGTAATTCTTTTTTAAGTATTTGATGGAACATGTCAGTGGAAACATAGTGACCTAAAAGTTTCTTGGAAGTGTTTAACTATGTCTTTTTAGATAGAAGACTATTAAGACTGTGAAATTGTGATAGTTTCTATGTTTCAAGGGATTGGTCTATCTTACATAATTGTAGAATTTGTGGATGTAGGGTTATTCATAATATTTTATTTTTACACTGTCTATGTGATCTATTATTATTTATTCTCATATTCCTAACCCTGATAACTCATATCTTTGCATTATTTTCTTTATCAGTATTTCTCGAGGCCTGTCAATTGTTTGGTTTCATTGATTTTCTGTATTGTATTTCTGTTTCTATTTTCATTTTTTTCTATTATTATGTTATTTATTATATATCATTGCTTGGTTTGCATTTATTTTAATCTTCATTTTCATATTTTAAATGGCACTGTTATTTTCTTTTAGATATTTTAAGTTACTTTCCACATATACTTTTGCAATATTATCATTTTTCTCAATTCAATTAACCAGTGATGTTTTAAAATTGGCAATTGCATTCTTGATTCCAAAAATCCACTTGGTTACTTATCCTAGAAAAATGAAAATTTTTTCTCATGCCCGTAAAAAGTGACACATCATGTTCATAGCTTTTTTTGTAATAGTTAAAAACTGAAAAGGACCGTCACATTCTTATTGAGTGAATAGTTAAGTAAACTGTGAATAATCCATATTACACAATAAAAATGAACAAACTATTAATCCAACAATTTGCACAGGCCTTAAGGATATTGAGTAATAAAAATTCTCCCTGAAAAATCAAAGACAATATTGCTTCTTTGAAATAACATTTTCTAAGGACAAAATTATCCTAATGTGCAACATTGCTGGATACCAAATGATAGATACAGGGGATGAAGATGCTCTTTTTATAATATTGGAACATGAGGTCATTGTAGTTGTGAACTACTATGTACCTTGCATGTACAAATATAAATATGGTTGTAATATTGTGCTATAAATTTGCATAAAGTTATTATTGGGGACAATTAACAGAAGGATACATATTACTTATGTGGAAAATTTCTTCCCAATATTGGTTAATCTACAATTACCTCAAAAATTAAAATAAAAAATAAGTTAATTCTTGATAAGAAAAAATACAGATTATTTGTAATAAATATATTACAAACCTTATCTGAATTTTAATGTCATAACCTCCAAAATATATTTTAAAAGTAAATTATACCATATCAAGTTAAGCCATATGTAAATGATAAGTTTTAGGCTGGACAATAATGATATGTTAATATAAGATCGTAAATTATAAAATATGTACCACTGTTGTGGAGATGTTTAAAATGATGGAAGCTTTGCATATGTGAAGCAGGGGATATATGAGAAATCTTTGCTACTTCTTCTTAATAGTGATGTGAAACTTAAATTTCCCTGAAAATACATTTTTAAAAGTCAACTGTGCTTCTATTTATTTTAAATAATATGAAAATTCAATTAGAAATTTACTCTACTTTCAATATTATCAAAAAATTCAATACTTGGAATTAATTTAATTAAAATGTCAGACATAAACACTAACAAAACTCTGTTGGAAGAAATTATATAAGTAGCAAAATAAATATACAAAATATCCCACATACATAGATCACAAGATTTAGTACTGTTAAAATTGTAATAGATCCCTAATTGATCCAAAGAATGAAGGCAATCCCTATTAAAAGACTTTTCTGTAGATATTTACAAGTGATTGAAACTCATATGCAATTGCAATTGAACTAGAAGAGTAAAGCATAATCTTGAAAATGAATAATAAGTTTTAAGAACTCATATTTTCCAGTTTTAAACATTCTTACAAATGTACATTAATAATAACAGTTTAGTGAGGTAAAACAAACAGATTACAAACAAAGTACAATGGAATCGAATTGAGAATCTGGAAATAAATCCTTGCATTAAAGAAGAATTTATTTAGAAAGGAAATAAATGAGAAAAATAAATGTTCTTCAGGTTTAACATCAGAACAATATGTCAGAAAAAAATACAAGGTAAACAGAATTTCATAAATATTACTTTTTTTGTTTCAAAAATACAAAAAAGTGAAATGAGAATAAAAGTGAAATGACAACCTACAGAACAGGAAAAATGTCACACCTCGTGCATTTGATAAAATATTTTACAAGACTGTATAAATAATAAATGTCCTTAAAAATCAAAGAACCCAATAAAAATGAGCAAGAGATAACTATACACATTTCTTCAAAGAATATATACAATTCTCTATATGAATGATGCCTCAACAGCATTAGCTATTAGGGTAATATAAATGAAAATCACAATGAAGTAAGAAGCATGATACACATCTCATATTCTATAAGATGGTTATAATGAAAATACACACAATAACAATTATCAGTTAGCATTTGCAAAAAAATTAGAATCATCACTCATTTATAGTTGAACAATAAAATGACTTAGCTACTTGGAAGAAGTTTTGCGGTTCTTCAAATTTTTGAACACTAAGTTGTGATATGACTTAGGAATTTCACTCCTAGGTACTTAGCAGAAATAATCGAAAATAACTGTTAACACAAAAGATGTGCACAAATGCTAAAAGTAGATATAATCTAGATGTACATCAATTGATGGATGGATAAAAATTGTGGCATACGCATAAAATTATATTTGCTCTATTTAATCCCTTTGATTGCTCTCCCAAACCCCTTTAACTCCCACCCGCTATTTGTCAACAGCTTTCAATATACATCCTTATATTCTCTACATTCCCATCTCATGTGCTGCAATATTGTTGATGCTCTCTTATTCTCTTTTCCTTTCACTCTTTCCCTGAATTCCACAGAGTAATTCTATGTTTACAAACATGTTCTACATATGAATTTGTATATTATCATGTTTGGTTTTTGTTTATATGTTTATCTTTAGATCTATCTTCCATGTATGAGATTGCAAGTTTTAACCAAAATTTTTCCATGAAATGTGCAAGAAGAAAAAAGCAATATATCTAAATTAAAAAGTACCCTAATAAAATAAAGTATAAACATAATAGATCAAGAGATACTTCAGGAAAAGGAGTGATGTCAACAAAATAGTGAAGTAGGAAGCTTCCTGAAAACATGGATAGTACTTTAAAAACCAATTAGAAACTGGTTAAAATAAATGTGCAGGAGCTTTTGAAAATTGGAAAAGTCTGCAAAAACAAAATACATTAAAACCAGTAGGCAAGATTCAGAAAAATGAATATTTTGATTTTTTGTCATGTATAGACTCTGGATTCAGAAAAGACATAAAAGTAAAAGAGGGACTATTTGGAAAAGGAAAGGGACCATCACAAATGAGAGTGGACAAAGGACAGCATTGGGTGATAAATATGATCAAAGAACATTATTTATGGGCAACAAAATGTCACAATGAACCCCATTACATTGTACAATTACAATATGCTAATAAGATAAAAAAGAAGTAAATAAATGGTTTAAAAAATAGGAAATTTTTTTATGTAAGATTCTATTTTTTGCACCTAATTTATTTTACATCATATTGTGTTCAATGTAAAAGGTATTTTTCAAGGTCCATTAAAATTACTCCATATAACAACCATGTCAGTATTCATTGAGTTTTGTTTTATTATTCGTATGTGCATACAATGCTTGGGTCATTTCTCCCCCATACCAACACCCCCTCCCTTACCACCCATTGCACCCCCTCCCTCTCCCCTCCACCCCCTCAATACCCAGCAGAAACTATTTTGCCCTTATCTCTAATTTTGTTGAAGAGAGAGTATAAGCAATAATAGGAAGGAACACGGATTTTTGATAGTTGAGATAAGGATAGCTATACAGGGAGTTGACTCACATTAATTTCTTGTGCCTGTGTGTTACCTTCTAGGTTAATTTTTTCGATCTAACCTTTTCTCTAGTTCCTCGTCCCATTTTCCTAATTTCTTATTGGTTGTACTTATCCTTGCCCCTACACAATCCCTAATATAACACAATCTTTGTCTGTAAGATTTGGTATGGCAATTTCCAGTTCTCTCACTTGAAATTGAGGGAGAAAAAAAATCTTACTTCCAATAGTATATATAGGGGTTTCCTTAAAGATTGGCATATCAGGTTCATAGTTTTAAACTCAAACAAAAAACTATAAGGCATGACAATTGAGACCTATATAGTGCCTACAAATCCACAGATACCAACCAAGAGATTATATATAGTAAACTATGTAAAGCCCCCAAAAGAAAAGAACCTAGAGTAGAATCTTTAGGATAGAATGATATCCTGTGGCTGCCATGTATATGGGGACATTGAAAATCCATACAGGCCCTGACAAGACACATTCTTAGAAAAAATATTAAAAAATATTAAAGTTTCACTTTTGGCTGATTTGAAGTATAATAACACATCCACTGAATCGGAAAAGAACTGACAATTTTACAGTTAGCAGCTTTTCAGAAGTAGATTTGAGCAGGAAGAAGAAAAAACAATCCTCAAACTTAAAGAAAAACTTTTGAAATATCTGATTCCAGGAAGCAATATGAAAAATTAATGAAGAAAAGTGAACAGAATTTAAGTAATTTAAGAGATGATATCAGAAAAAGAAAAGAGGAAGTGACATAATAATACTTAAATGAATAATATCCTAAAACTCCCCAAATTTAAGAGAATAAATGAATCTGCAAACCCTAGCATCTTTGTAAATTCAAGTATGATAAATTCAATGACATTAAATGATTTAATTAAAACAAAGTCACAGCCGAAAACAGAATCTTAAAAGAAGAAAGATGAAAGCAACACATCACATGCAAACAATTCTTAATACAATTGTAAGTCAATTATCAGCAGAAGCACTGCAGCAGGCCAGAAGGTAATGGGTTGATATATGTAAAGTATAGTAAGGAAAAATGTCAAGCAAGGATTCTATATCAGCAAAACTGACCTTGTAAAACTAAGGACAAATTAAGAAATGCTTTTATTAAACTCAAGCTTAGAGAGTTCAATACACTAGATTTATTAATGTAAAATGCAAAAAGAAATTTTTTGGGTTTAAATAAAAGGACAGCAGATGGTAACCCTAAGGTGGTGAAGTCACAGACCTCTAGTCAAAGTAAGTACATGGGGAGATGAAATTCTAATTTTATTGTAATTATAGTTTATAATTCCACCTTTTGTTTTGACAAATTTAAATATAAAAATGAATAAAAATAAACATATTAATGTGTACAGAATGCAAAAGGATGTGATATACTTATGAAAGAAAATTCATGGGATCGAGCTGTGTTGGAGTAAATTTTTATGTAAGTGAAAATAAAACAGTGTCAATTCCAAAGTTAGTGTTGATATTTTAAGCTATAAATAATCTGCATCACAATCAGAAAAGATATCTATAGGATTACAAAAAGTGCACCAAAGGGAGTCAAAGTATGGTCATTGAAATCGGCTGAAAGCATATGAAGGAAGTAATGGAGGAAAAGAGGTTAACAAACTTTTTATTATTACTGTTGTGCTGGGTTCTGTTACATTGTAGCAATTTACTAAGATTTTTCAATATATCAAATATATAATACTTGAATTCACCCCTTATACTGCTCTCTTTCATCCTCACCATCATAATTCCTGGAAGAATTTCAACAGGGGTTATTTTTGCATTTGCACATGTGTATTCATTATTTGCACCATATTTACTCTCCTAACCCTTTCTCCACCACCTCCTTGCTACCACAAATGCCAACCACCACACACCCACCGAAGGCAGAATCTGTTCCACCTAAATGTTCTCCAATTTTGTAGAAGGAAAAAACAAAACATAATTAGAGAAACATGGTGTTTTGGCTAGTTTGAGACAAAAATAGCTACACAGGAAGATTCTTTGTGATATTTCCATACACATATGTATTAAAAACCCAATTGATTCATCTGTACCAGCCCTCTCCCCTTCCCATGATGGCCATGGCCAGTTTAAGATTTCTACTCACTCCTGTACAGTGAGCACATCAACCAGATTCAAGTTTTTGGTTTTCTCCTCTTGCTCTATCCCTCACATGCATGGCAGATACTTACTGTGACCCATATCCCATAATATTACTGCATTTGTTGTAGGTCTATAATCAGCATATGAGGAAGAACATGCAGTTTGTATTTCTGAGTCTGACTAACTTTCTTAAAGATGATGTTCTCCAGTTCCATCCATTTATGTGTGAGTGACAAAATTTCATTCTTCTTTGTGCCTGAGTAAAATTCCATTGTGAACAAGTACCACATTTTCTTAACCCACTCCTCAGTAGTGGAGCATCTTGGCTGTTTCCACAGCTTAGCTATTGTGAATAGTGCTGCAATAAACATGAGTGTGAAGGTGCCTTTGTAATAACCTGGCTCACATTCATTCATGTATATCCCTAGGAGTAGAATTCCTAGGTTGTATGGCAGATTTGTTGTTGGATTTTTAAGAAGCCTCCATATTTTTTTCCATAGTGGTTGTACTAGCTTACAACCACTTTGTAAGAGCAGTGTATGAAGGTTCCTTTTCTCCACATCCTCTCAAACATTTGTTGTTGTTGGTAATCTTGATAGTAGCTCTTCTAAGAGGAGTAAGGTAGACTCTTACTGCAGTTTTGATTTGCAGTTCTAATTTGGCAAAGGATGGTGAATATTTTATCGTGTGTGTTTTAGTAGTTTTGGACTTCTACCTTTGAAAAAATTATGCTCAGTTCAGTTACTCACTTCTTTATTGGGTCATTGATTTGTTGGGAGTTTAGCTTTTTGAGCTCACTGTATATTCTGGTTATCAGTCCTTTGTCTTATGTTTAGCCATCAAAGATTTTCTTCCATTCTGTGGGTGGCCTCTTCAATTTAGAGACTGTTGTTTTGTTGTGCAAAAGCTTTTCAATTTCATGTAGTCCCTATTGTCAATTATTTCTCTAAGCTATTGAGCTGCTTGAGTTCTACTGAGGAAGTTCTTGCTTATATATTTGCTTTGAGTCTATTTCCTGCTCTTCACTATACTAGCCTCATGTTTCAGGTTTGATAGTTAGGTCCTTATAGCACCTTGGGTTTATACTTGTACAGGGTGACAAACATGGATCTAGTTCCAGTTTTCTGCAGAAAGATATCCAGTTTTCCCAGCAAAATATTTTTAAGAGGATGTCTATTCTCTGTCATACATTTTTGGCTCTTTTGTCAAAAATAAGGTGGGTATGGATTCATATCCGGTCTCTCTATTCTTCCTAGCTGGTCTTCATGTCTCTTTTTGTGCCAGTAACACCCTGTTTTTATTGCTATGGTTCTGTAGTATAGTTTGAAACTAGGTTTTGTGATACCTCCATCATTGTACTCTTTGCTCAGTATTGCCTTAGCTATTAGTACACTTCTGTGTTTCTAAATGAACTTCAGGGTTGATTTTTTAATCTCTGTGATAAATATCATTGAAATTTTGATGCAAATTGCATTGAACATACAGATTGCTTTTGGTAGTAGAGCCATTTTTACTATGTTTATTCTGCCAATCTATGAGCATGGAAGAACTTTCCACATTCTGTAGTCTTCTTCCATTTCTTTCTTCAGTAGTTTTTAGTTTTCCTTGTAGAAGTCATTCACATCCTTTTTAAGTTTATTCTTATATATTTGTGTTTTTTGAGGCTATTGTAAATGGGATTATCACTGTTGATGTGTAGAAAGGCTACTGGGAGAATGAAAATGGTGGCTAAGGAAGGAAATCAGATATCCTATGCTCCATGACTTTAGAAAATTCCTTGAGACACTGGAGCCAAACATGAATAATTCTGATTGCTTATAAACAAAATAATAACCAACATCACATTAAGTGGAGATAAAATTACAAGATTGACCCTTACATCAGCCTTCAACTGCACTTAACAGCCACAGAAATCCTGCCCAGCACAGCCAGCAAGGCTTGTTGGGCCTCTGGACATGGGGAAAAAAAAACAGTTGCTTCTCCCTTTCTTTTTCTTTTTCTTTCTTCTCCCAAAAGCAGAAGACAGAGCATGAATCAAAATCAAACCCTGTGACATCCTGGACCCCTAGCCCATGGAAAACCTCCTTATGCTGTATGGAAAACAACAGCACCATTTCTCGTCATCAGCTGGCCCCAAAGCTGCCTGCATGCAACTGCAAAAGAAAAAGAATTCAGTGGGAAATAGAGAAAATGGATACCCAGTTCCTGACTTCAACAAAACAATGATAAATCTAACTAAGGAACTCAGTGATGCCCACAAAAAAACTCTCAAAGAAGAAATCTCTGATAAATTCATGGAGAAGATATTAGACATGGTTAACAAGAATATACAACATGCACTCAAGAAATTTCAAGACAACAAAAATAAAGAACATGAGATGACACTGAAATAAATAAAGGAACTCAGACATGTCTTAAACAAACTCCAAAGTGAAACAAAGGACAATATAAAAAGAGAGAAATGTGAATTAAAGTGGCAACAAAAATTATAAAAGAAGAGTAGAACTCAGATGTGGAAAACTTCAGAAGAAAGAATCAAACAGAAATCTTGGAAATAAAAAGACCCAATAGTTAAACAAAAAACAAAATGGAATGCCATTCCAGCAGATTAGAACAATTGGAAGACAGCATCTCAGAGCATGAAAATAAAATAGAAACTAAAGAAAAAAAACAGAAGAAATTTTAGTCAAAGAATGTAGGAGCTGTGAAAGGAATATGCAAGAATTCAGATACTCCATCCACAGATCAATCATGTAATCATGGGCATTGAAGAAGGAGAACGGGTACAAACAAAAGGGGTATGTAATGTAGTCAATAAAATAATAACAGAAAATTATTCAAATATTGAGAAAGTTTTGCTCATTCAGGTACAGGAAGCCTCCATGATACCAAACAAACATGAACAAAACCAAATCTCCCCATGACATATTATCATTAAAAGAACAAGAATAGAGAACAGAGAAAGAATATCAAAGGCTATAAGAAAGACAACACAAATAACATATATAGGTAAACCCATCAAAATAACAGCAGCTATCTCAATGGAAACCTTAAAAGAAGGGCATGGAGTGAGGTATTTCAGGCATTGAATGAAAATAACTTCAAACCTAGGATACTCCACCCAGTTTAAGGGGGGGGAGAGGGAGGGGGCAGAATGGGTGGTAAGGGAGGGGGTGGGGGCAGGGGGGAGAAATGAACCAAGCCTTGTATGCACATATGAATAAGAAAAGAAAAAGAAAAAAAATAAAATAAAATTGATGGAACAATAAAAATCTTCCACAATGAACAGAAACTAAAACAATACATGACCACCAAGCTACCACTACTGAAGATTCTACAAAGAATTCTGCACACAGAAGATGAAAGCAAACAAAGCTATGAGAGGATGGGAAGCATCAAACCAGAGAAGAAGACAAGCCAAGCCATCAGAGAGTAGATTGAATCAACTGCACACAATCAAATCCTTAAAAACCAAAAACAACTAAATGGCAAGAATCAGCACAAACCTATCAATATTAACACTGAATGTTAATTGACTCAAGTTTCCCATCAAAAGACACCATTTGGCAAACTGAATTAAAAAGGTAGATTCAACAATCTGTTGTTTACAAGTGACCCACCTTATTGACAGAAATAACACTGGCTTAGGGTGAAATGTTGGAAGAAGTTTTACCAAGCCAGTGGCCCCAGAAAACAGACAGGAGTAGCAATACTTATCTCAGACAACATAGACTTTAAATTTACATTGGTCAAAGGATATTAAAGGACATTTCATGTTAATAATAAGTGCAATACATCAAAATAAAATAACAATTATCAACTTATATGCACCCAATGTCAGTGCACCCAATTTTGTGAAACATGCACAAAAGGAATTAAAGCACATATGGATTCCAACACAGTGGTATTGGGAGAATTTAATACCCCTCTATAAAAAACAGATAAGTCATGCAAACAAAAAATAAAAAAAGAAATCCAAGAACTAAATGACACCATAAATCAAATGGACCTAACTGATGTCTACAGAATATTTCATCCAACATCCACACAATTTACATTCCTCTCAGCAATCCATGGAACTTTCCCAAAAATAGATCATATGTTAGGACACAAAGCAATCCCTAGCAAATATGAAAAAGTAGAAATAACCCCCTACATTTTATCTAATCACAATGCATTAAAACTAGAACTCAACAACAAAAACAACAGCAGAAAACATGTAAATAATTGGAGATTGAATAATACCTTGCTGATAGATCACTGGATAATAGTAGAAATAAGTAAGGAAATCAAAAGATTCCTGGAAGTTATTAAAAATGAAAACACAACCTACCAAAACCAATGGGTTATATGAAAGGCATTCCTAAGAGGAAAGATTATAGCCATGATTTCATATATTAAAAGGACAGAAAGATCTCAAAGAAACAACCAAATGCTACCTCTCAAACTCCTAGAAAAACAAGAACAGGCAAAACACAAAAAAAGCAAAAGGAGAGACATAACTAAAATAAGGGCCAAAATTAATGAAATAGAGACCCCAAAAAAGTACAAAGAATCAATGATGCAAAAAGTTGGTTCTTTGAAAAAATAAGCAAGATAGACAAGCCCCTAGCAAATCTGACTAAAATGAGGAGGAAAAAGACAAAAATTAGGAAAATCAGAAATGAAAAAGGGGAGATAGCAACAAACACAAAGGAAAAACAGGGAATCATCTGAGTCTACTTTGAAAACATATATTCCAATAAATGGGAAAATCTTCAAGAAATGGAAAAATTTCTAGATACTTATGACCATCTAAAACTGAACCAAGAAGGTATTAACCACCTAAGAAGATCTATGATATGTAATGAAATTGAGCAGCAATAGAGTCCCTCAAAAAAAGAGAAGCCCAGGACCTGACAGATTCTCATCTGAAATCTACCAAAACTTTAAATAACTAATACCAACACTCCTTAAACTTTTCCATGAAATAGAAAGGGAAGGAACACTACCAAACTCATTCTATGAATCCAGTATTATACTCCTCCCAAAACTGGACTAGGACACATCCAAAAATGATAACTACTGGCCAATCTCCTTAATGAGCATTGATGAAAAAATCCTCAATAAAATAATGGCAAACCAAAACCATCAACACAAAAGAAAGTTCATTCATCACAACCAAGTCATCTCATTCCAGGGATTCAGGGATGGTTCAACATATGCAAATCAAAAAGTAAAAAACAGCACATTAATAGAAACAAAGATAAAAACCACTTGACCATCTCAATAGATGCAGAAAAAAACCCTTGATAAAATTCAACACCACTTCATGATAAAGGCTATAAGAAAACTACGATGAGAAGGAATGTACCTTAACTTTATAAAGGCTGCATAAGACAAACCTATTGCCAACATCATACTTCATGAGAAAAAGCCTGAAACCATTCCCCCAAAACTCAGGAATGAGACAAGAGTGCCCACTCTCCCCACTCCTATTCAACATAGTCTTGGAATTCCTAGCCAGTGCAATAAGGCAAGAAGAAGCAATAAATTTCATACAAAGAGGTAAAAAATTTGTCAAAATATTGCTATTTGCAGATGACATGATACTTCAAAGACCCAAAAGACTCCATCCAAAAAATTCTAGAAACCATAAACATTTTCAGCAATGTAGCAGGACACAAAATCAACTTACAGAAATAAGTAGCCTTTCTATATACCAACAATGAACAATTTGAGAAAGAATACAAGAAACCAATTCCATTTACAATAGTCTCAAGAAATTAAATGCCTATGGATAAACTTAATGGAGGATGTAAATGAACTCTACAAGGAGAACTACAAACCACTGAAGAAAGAGATCAAGAAAGACTACAGAAGATGAAAAAATTGCCAATGCTCAGGGATTGGTAGAATCAACATAAGAAAAATGACTACACTACCAAAAGCAATCTACATATTTGACATAATAGACATCAAAATTCCAATGACATTAATCACAGAGATTAAAAAATCTACCTTAAGGTTCATTTAGAAGCAAAAAAGATCATGAATAGCCAAGGCAATACTGAGCAAAAAGTGCAATGCTGGAAGTATCACAATACCCAACTTGAAACTATACTACAGAGCAATAGCAATAAAAACAGCATGGTACTGGCACAAAAACAGATATGAAGACCAGTAGAACAGAATAGAGGACTCAGATCTGAATCCACACATCTATGCCCACCTTATTTTTGATAAAGTCACCAAAAATATACAATGGAGAAAGACAGCCTCTTCAAGAAATGTTGCTGGAAAAACTGGCTATCTGCCTTCAGAAAAGTGAAACTAGATCCATGCCTGTCACCCTGTATTAGTATCAACTAAAAGTGTACTAAAGACCTAAATTTCAGACCCAAATCCTTGCAGTTCATAGACAAAAGAGCAGAGAATACCCTGGAAACAATAGGTACAGGCAAGAACTTCCTTATAAGAACTTCTGCATCCCAGCAACTAAGAGAAAGGATGGACAAATGGGATACATGAATTAAAAAGCTTATACTCCACAAAATAAAGGGTCTCTAAGTTGAAGAGACCAACCCCAGAGTGGGAGAAAATATTTGGTAGCTACCCATCAGACAAAGGACTAATAACAAGAATATACAGAGAGCTCAAAAATCTTAACTCCAAAAATAATTGAACCAATAATAAAAGTGGGCAAATTAATCAGAACTTCTTCTAAGAAAGAAATTGAAATGGCCAAAAACACATGAAAAAGTGCTCACCACCCTTGGCCATAAAGAAAATGCAAATCAAAACCACAATAAGAGGTTTCCATCTTAAGTCTCTTAGAATGGCTATCATCAAGAATTCCATCAACAATAAATGCTGGGAAGGATGTGGGTAAAAAGGAACCCTCATACACTGCTGGTAGGAATGTAAGCTAGTACAACCACTTTGGAAAACAATATGGATGCTCCTTAAAAAACTAAACATGGACCTGCCATATGATTCAGCAATCCCACTCCTAGGGTTATACCTGAAGGAATGTCACTCAAGTTATTACAAAAGTACCTGTACATTCATGTTTATTGCAGCACTATTTACAATAGCCAAGCTATGGAAACAGTCTAGATGCCCCACAACCAATGAATGGATCAAGAAAATGTGATATTTATACACAATAGAATTTTACTCAGTCACAAAGAAGCATGAAATTTTGTCACTCACAAGTAAATGGATGGAACTAGAGAACATAATCTTAAGCAAAGGTAGCTAGGCTCAGATGGCCAAAAAAATGCATGTTCTACCTCATATGCAGATACAGACCTAAAACAAATGTAGTAATATTATTAGACATGGGTCGTATACTAAGGGGAGAACAAGCATGGGAGAAATAAGGAAAGGAAAGCTAAAACTTGAATGTAGTTGATGTGCTCCCTTTTGAGGAGTGAATAAATTAATCTTAAATTGCCAGAGGACACTATGAGAAGGGGACCAGGAAGTAACAAAGAGGTCTAGTAGAAATGAGCCAATGTGGCTTGCAGTACACAAGTGCATGGAAGCAATACTAGGAATCTCTCTGTATAACTCTTTATCCCGACTAGCAAAATCGATGTTTCTTTCTTATTATCTATTATGTTTTCTTTTCAAAAATTTGGAGAAGGGGGCAGAATAGGTTCTGCCCAGAAGTGTGGTGTTGGGGAGGGGTGGAGAGGTGGCACAAACTCTGTATACTCATATAAGTAAATGTAAAATGATGATATAAAAGGAGAAAAGAAAAAAATAATCACCATAGTTAAAAACAAAAAAGTTTGATTTTCTCACACACACACACAGAAAAGAAAGACTACTGATTTTTTTAAAGTTGTTTTATTATCCTGCTATATTGCTGAAACTATTTATGGTGTGCCATTTTTAAGTGAAGTTTTTCAGTTTTTTAGGTATAAGAACATGCTTTCTGCAAATAAGTCTGCCCCTCTATGCATTTATATTCTTTTTATTTCTTTTCCTGCCTTTTTCTCTGGCTACAAATTCCAAGACTATATTGAATAGGAGTGAGGATAGTGAGCATCCTTGTCTCATTCCTGATTTTAGGGAAAGAGGTTCCATTTTCTGCCAGTAAGTACAATGTTGACTATAGGTTTCTCATATATAGCCTTTATTGTGTTAAGGAAAATTATTTCTATTCCTGGTTTCATCAGAGCTTTCATCATGAAATTATGTTCAATCTTATCAAAGGCTTTTCTGGATCTACTGAGGTGATTTAGTGGTTTTTATATTTACTACTCTTAATGTGCTCTATGAAATTTAATGATTTGCATATATTGAACCATTCTGCATCCTTTGGATGAAGCTGACTTGGTCATTGTGAATGATTTTTCTGATATGTTGATGGATTCAGTTTACCATTATTTTATTGAGTAGTTTTGTATCCATTTTCATTAAGGAGATTGGCCTATAGTTCTGCTTTTTGGATGTGTCCTTGTCAGGTTTTGTGGTGAGTATAATACAGGCTTCTTAAAATGAGTTAGGGAGTGCTTCTTACCTTTCGATTTCATGGAAAAGTTTAAGGAGTGTTGGTATTAGTACTTCTTTAAAGGTCTAGTAGAATTCAGCTGGGAATCCATCAGGTCCTGGACTTTTGTCTTTTTAGAGAATTTTTATTGCTGCTTCAACTACATTGCATCTTATAGATCCCTTTAAGTAATTAATATCCTCTTGGTTCACTTTTGTCTGATCATATGTATTGAGAAATTTATCTATTTCTTCTACATTTCTAATTTATTTGAGTATGTGTTCTCAATGTAGTCCCTGATGAAACACTGGATATTCTTGGTGTTTGTTGTTAGCTCCACTTTCTCATTTCTCATTTTACTAATTTGGTCTTTTATCTATTAATTTAAGTCAGATTTGCCAAGCATTTGTCCATCTTGTTTAGTTTTTCGAAGAAGAGCTTTTGGTTTTGTTGATTTTTTGTTTGTTTTTTCTGGTCTCTTTCATTTATTTTGGCCATTATTTTTATTGCTTCTCTCCTTCTTAGTTTGGGTTTAGCTTGTTCATATTTTTCTAGGACTTTGAGATGTAGCATTTAGGTATTTATTTGCACTCTTTCTGTGCTTTTAATATGTGCACTCATGGCTATACTCTTTCCCTTGAGAATTGCCTTTGCTGTATCCCATAGATTCTGATAGGCTGTGCTTTCATTTTCTTTAAATTCTGAGTACTTTTTGATTTCTTCTCTTATTTATTCTATGGCCCACTGATCATTGACCAATGTGTTTTCAACTTTGAATTTTTTGCTTATTTTCTGCTGCAGTGTTTATTGTTGAATTCTAGTTTTATTGCATTGTTATCAGATAGTACGCAGGGGGTTATTTCAATTTTCTTATGTTTGTTGAGATGTGCTTTTGCCCTTAGATATGGTCTATTTTGGAGAAAGTTCCATTGACTGCTAAGAAGAATGTACATTGTGCTGTTGCAGGGTAAAATATTCTGTAGACATCTTTCAGGTCCATTTGATCTATGGTGTCATTTAGTTCTTGGATTTCTTTGTTGATTTTTTTGTCTGGATGGCCTGTGTTTTGGTGGTAGAGGGGTATTAAGGAATCCAACTACCACTATGTTGAGGTCTATATGTGATGTTTAAATCTCTTAGTGTATGTTTAATGAAGTTGGGTGAACTGACATTGGGTACATATAAGCTCATAGTTGTTATTTCCTCTTGATATATTGCTACTTTTATTTTCATAAAGTGACTTTCTTTGTCTATTTTGACTAAGTTAAGTTTAAAGTCCATTTTGTCTGATATAACTATTGCTACTCCTGCCTGTTTGGGGAAGGATTAGTTTGGTAAATTTTCCAGCCTTTAAACTTAAGCCAGTATTTATTTCTGTTAATCAGGTGGGTCTCTTGTAAACAACAGATTTTCAGATATTCCTTTTTGATCTAGTTTACCAAATGGTGTCTTTTGGTGGGGTGATTGAGTCCATTAACATTCAATGTTAATATTGATAGGCATATGGTGATTTCTGTCATTTAGGTTTTTTTGTTGTTGAAGGGTTTTAGTGTTTGTAAATGATTCAATGGTACTTCTTGAGTACTTGTATTTTTTTTGTTCTGTGTTTTAACAGTTCCTGTCCTTTCATGGTTTTGCTTCTTTTCATCTTTTTCTTTTACAGAAAGGCATTGTGTAAAATTACTTGCAGAATCTTCTGTAATTGTGGCATGTTGGTCATATGTTGTTTAGTTTCTGTTTATTGTGGATGAGTTTCATTCTTCTATCAATTTTGAATGATTGTTTTGCTGGGTAGAGTATCCTAGGCCTGAAATTTTTGTTTTTTAGGGCTCAAAATACCTCAATCAATACTATTCTGGCTTTTAAGATTTCTGTTAGGAAATCTGATGTTATTTTGAGGGATTTACCTTTGTATATTAATTTTCTCTCTCTAATAGACTTCAATTTTCTTTCTCTATTTTCTGTGCTAATTTTTTAATGATAATATGCTGCAGAGATGTTCTATTTTGGTCAAGTCTGCTGGTGTCCTGGAGGATTCCTACATCTGAGTGGACAACTGTTTCTCGAGATCTTGGAAATTTTCTGCTATTATTTTGTTGAATATATTATGTATCCCTTTGACTTGCACTTCATCTCCTTCTTTGATGGCCATTGTTTGCAGTTTTGGTCTTTTGATGGATTTGACTTTTTGCATAAACTTAGTAAAAGCATGAAACAAATAATTTAGTTTTGGCAAAAGTATCTCTTTCCCTATAAGCAATTTAAACACAAAGGATTAAATTCAGCCTTCATAAGGAATATATTGGCAGAATAAATTTTAAAAGTTCAGCTTATTTACTACCATACATGAGAGGGAATTCACTTATAAGCATTAAAAAGTTTGAAAATTAAACAATGAAAAAGTATTAAATACAAATAGTATGAAATAGTGGTGCAGTAACAATAAAGAAATCATGGTGAAATTTGAGTCAAAACTGTTACATGAAATAAACAAAGATGTTGTACATTGAGGAAGAGTTGATTCCACAAGGGGGGGGAATAACATCAGTTCTAGACATTTGTACATCAAAGTCAAATATCAAAATATGCAAAGAAAACATTAACAGAGAAGAGAGAAAAAGTCAACCCTTTAACAAAAGTAGAAACTTACATGTCTAACTTTTAATATTGTGTAGAACATTCAAAAGAATGTCAAGAAACAAGTAAACATTAAGAACAGTACTATAAAACAACTGCAATTCACATAAATCCCACTCTATCACAAGATGAATGTATTATTTTCTGAACTGCACATGACACATTTTCTCAGATAGAGCACATATTGGGATGCAAAATATGTTTCAAGAAATTTCTGAAATTATATATATGAAGTCTAACCAAAGTGGTATAAAGCTAGAGACCAGAAAATGAAGGAAAATTAGGAAATTTGCAAATACATGGAGACTAAACAACATAGTTTTAAATAACTAGTGGAACAATTAAGAAATTACAAGGTTCAGTAGAAAATACTTTGAGTAAAATAGAAATAAAAAGACACATATGAACCTGAAGGAATGCACTGAAAAAGGTGCTAACAGAATAATCAAACAAAAAATATTTGAAATCAACACCTTCAATTCGCACTTTCAGAAATCAAACTTGACTTCACACTTTAGAAACCAAACTAAAACTGAACTAAATTAAGCTATCAGAAGGAAATCATGAAAATTACAGTAAAGTCAAAACACAAAATAGAAAAAGAATAGATAAAATCAGCAAAAGACATTAGTCCTTTGAAAAGTGCAATAATTTTTTTAAAAAATTAGCTAGGCTCACAAGGTAGAAATTAACAAAATTAGGACAATCAGAAAAGAAAGTGTGACTTTCTGTTAATTCCACAGAAATAAAAGATTTAGTAAAATAATAAACAATACACCAATAAACATTATAACATAAGTTAAATGAAGAAAAAAGTCTTACATCCTGAAACCTTTTTGAGCCATCTGAAAAAATGAACAAAAATTCCACACTGCAATTTGGTTGAATAAAGGAGATGTTATTGTGGAAAGCCAAAGACATTCTTTGTGCTGTTTGATACAACATCTAACATTATCAGTGATGATTGATACTAGAGAAGACAATAGAGTTTTTTTTCTTCTATGTGTTTGACCATGTCACAATAAAATATGTTACACAACTGGGGCAATCATTTTGTGGTTTTGAACATGCTTTTGATCCTCCTACCTATGTTATCCTTCATAATTTCTTAAGGGCTTTTATCATGAAAATATGTTGAATTTTATCAAAAGCACTTTGTGCTTCTATTAGGATGACCTGTAATTCTAATTTTTTTTGTATCCTTGTCCTTCTTTGGTATGAGTATATACTGGTTTCATAGAATGTGTTTGGCAGTGTTCCTTCTCTTTTTATTTCATGGAAATGTTTGAGGAATATTGGTATTAGTTCTTCTTTAAAAGTCTGGTAGAATTCAGCAGTGAATCTCTCACATCCTAGGAATTTTGGGGGAGATTTTATTGCTGCTTCAATTTCATTGTTTGCTGTAAATCTATTTATGTAACTTATATAATCTTGGTTCAATTTTGGATGGTTATATTTTTCTAGAAATTTGTCCATTTTTCTCAAGAATTTCCAAATAATTCAAATATAGGCTTTCAAAATAGTTACTAATGATTCCCTATATTTACTTGGTGCTTGCTGTTTGTTATCTGCCCTTTTTTATTTCTAACTTTTCATGGAGGAGGGAAAATATCCTCCTGCTTTTAGTTGGATTTGCTAGGGGTTTATGAATCTTAATTACGCTTCCAAAGAATCAGTTTTTTGCTTCATTGATTCATATTTTTGGGGGGCTTCTCTATTTTGTTTATTTTGGCCCTTGTTTTCTTTATTTATCTGCTCTTACAAGTTTGGGGTTTACCTTGTTGCTGTTTTTTTAGAACTTTGAGATGTTGCAATAAATAGGTCATTTATTTGAGATCTTCCTAGGTTTTTAACATATGCATTTATGGCTATAAACTTTCTCCTTAACATTGTCTTTGCTGTGTCCCATTGGTTTGGATTGGTTGTGCTTTCATTTTCTTTAGATTCTAGGAAATTTTGATTTCCTCCCTTATTTCTTTGATGACCTACTGAACATGGAGGAACATGTTGTTCAGTCTTCAGAGGTTTCAGATTTTTCGGCTGTTTCTTTTGTTGAGTTCCACTTATTGTGTTGTGGTGTAGGTTTTTTTTTCTTAATTTTCTTGTGTTTGTTAAGACTTGCCTTGTGACCTAAAATATGGTCTATTTTAGAGAAAGTTCCATGAATTCCTGAGAAGAATATATATTGTGCTGTTGCAGTATCAAATACTCAGTAAACATCTGTCAGGTCAATTTGATCTATGATGCCATTAAATCCTAGAGTTTCTTTGTTGTATCTTTGTCTGGATGACCTATCTGTTGGTGACAGAGGAGTATTAAAATTTCCCACCATCAGTGTGTTGAGGTCAATCTGTGTTTTTAAGTCCAGTATTATATGCCTAATGAGGTTGGATGCACCAACATTGGGCACATGTAAAAATTTTTATTTCTTCTTGATGTATTGCTTCTTTTATTTGCGTGAAGTGACCTTCTTTGTCTCTTCTAACAAATGCAGGTTTGAAGTCTACATTATCAGATATTGTTACTCCTGCCTGTTTGGGGGAGCCCTTAGCTTGATAAATTTTCCTCTACCCTGTCACTTTCAGCCAATGTTTGTTTCTCTCTGTAATCTGGTTTCTTGTAAAAAGCTGACTTTCAGGACTTTTATTTGAATCCAGTTTGCCAATCAGTACCTTATAATGGTGGAGTTGAGGCCACTAACATTCAGTATTAACATGGAGAGCTAGGTGGTGATTCCTGGCATTTGTTGTTTTTGTTGTGTAAGGGTTTGTATGTGTGCTCTAATTCTGTGCTACTCTCTAATTACTTGTCTGCCATTCTGTTGAGATTTTATAATGCCCATCCTTCAATGGCTATGTTTGTTTTCATCTTCTGCATGTAGGATTCCTTTCAGTATCTTCTGAAGTAGAACTTTAGTGATCATGCATTGTTTTACTTCTGTGTATCATTGAAGATTTTTATTCCTCCTTCAATTTTGAATGATAGCTGTGGTGGGGAAAGTATCCTAGAATTGAAATTGTTTTGTTTCAGACCTCAAAATACCTCAATCTATGCCCTTCTTGTTTTAAGTTTTCTGTTCAGAAATCTGCTGTTACTTTGATGGGTTTATCTTTATATGTTATTTGATTTTTATGTCTTATAGCCTTCAGTATTCTTTCCTTGTTCTCTGTGTTGTTTTTACTATAATGTACTGTAGAGAGGTTCTATTTTTGTCATGTCTGTTTAGTGTACTGGAGGTTCCCTGTACTTGAATAAACATCTCTTTCTCAAGATTTTGGAAGTTTTCTGCTATTATTTTGTTGAATATGTTACATATACAATTCACTTGCACCTCTTATCCTACTTCAATGCCTGTGATTCACCGGTTTGGTCTTTTGATGGAATCACAGAGTTCTTGCATATTCCTAAGTCTTTTGTTTAGGAATTCTTTTTTTTTCTTTAATATCTATTTTGTTTTTGAGCCTTGAAATTCTGTCTTCCACTTATTCCAGTCTGATTGAATGGATTTCAAATGTATTTTTATTTGACTTAAATAGCTTATTATTTCCAGAATTTCTGTTTCTTTTTTTTTTGAGACTTTCATTATCTTTGTTAAGGTCAACTTTCATATTTTATACTGTCTTCTTTATTTCATTTATTTCTTTTTAAAAACATTTTCTTAGTTGCATTTCAGAGTTTGTTAAAATTGTCTTTGAGTTCATTTAGTTCTTTGTGCATCTTGTTCAGTTTTTTATTCATGTTCTCTTGGAATTCATTGAGTTATTTTTTATGTCCTCTTTAAGCTCATTAAACATTTGTGTCATCATTCTTCTGACCTCAGCAATTGAGGATTCATCCCCCTCACTTTCTATCAAACCCTCTTTTATGTGATTGTTAGTCTTTAGAGGAGTTGTATTCCCCTGCCTTCTTTTTTCTCCATATTTGTGTTTTTCATTATTTAGTTGTTTTTTAATCACAACTTTCCATTGACTTAATTTCTATCCTCTGAGTAGCTTAGTATTTTGCTATGTTGTTGTAATGCTTTTGTTTACCAACCTGGAAGTATTACTTAGCAATAACAAATTCACTGAACGACAAAACAGTTATATGCATGATATATAAAATCCTTGGCAATAACATCTATAAAATGAGGTTATAGGATAGATAACAGTTGTTTGCCTAGAGATTGATGCTTAGGAAATTTAAATGATGGCACTAGAAGAAGTGGCAGGGAGAGGGGATGGAATGAGAGGGAGAAGTGGTATGAAGTGTCTGAGTCCTAATGTGTGGAAAGGTGTAGTTCAGCTATTATGGGTTAAGGTGCTATTTTCAGGGATTGCAGAGAGATAGGAAGGATAGGCATAACATGTAAATTTGGTATAGTAACCTACTCAGTGAGTGGTTAGTGTGTAGGGGGTAATTACCATAGGGGGGAAAGAGGGGAGGAGAGGAAAGCAGAGTAGGAAGGGAGAAAAAAGGAAAGAGAAATAAATTGGGGAAAGAAAGGAAAGTGCAACAAGTGAGGGCTAAACAGTTTGAAGTTTGAACAGAGTGGGAAAAGGAGATGAGTAACAATGAATAAACAAAAAAAGATTAAATAAGAAAAAGTGAAAGAAATTTTAAAAATCTGAAGTATTTTTTTGGTCTCATGAGAGGTCAGGGTTCCAGGGTCTACAGGATATGTGCCATCTTCCATGAAACTGGTTTTGTAAATTTTTAACTTCAGTAAGTCTGTCCTTGTTTTCAATGAGTTTGCAGTAGAATTCGAGAGTCATAAAATAAAGAAGAAAGGAGAGTCATAAAATTTATTATATTAAAATGTATACTTAGAAATGCCAAAAATAATGATTATGAACATAGAGCTGTGTGAATCCAGAAGACAAAGAGATCACTATTGTTTGAAAAGAGGAATAATAATTTCATAAAGAAAGTTATTATAGTCATACCTTGAGGGACAGGTAGTGATAAATCACTTGTAAATTAGTGCAGTGGAGATAATCAAGAAAAAGGAAACCACTGCAATTTTTTTGAAAGGTGATTACCACAGTTGCAGCAGAAAGGAACAAATGCAAGAAAGAAAGAATATTGATTAAAGTGTACAAAGTTTCAGGATGGAAGTATAAGTTTTACTGGCCTCTTGTACTGTGTGATGAGCACATTTTATAATGATATAGTATAAGAGGAAAAGAATGTAGCTCAGTGATAGAGCATTTGCCTAATATGTTTGATGTCCTGAGTTTAATGCTTGGCACCACAGAAAATAACATAGCATATATTTCAAAACTGCAAAATGAATATAGCAATTTTATTTATCACACTTACTTATTAGAGTTAATTTTTCTGCTAATGGTGACCAAATACATGTTAATGTGCATGTTAGGCAAGCACTTTACCACTGAAATACATCTCCAGCCTTTTTGTTGTTGTTGAGACAGAATCTTACTACATAGTTCAACCTGGCATCAAAATTGCTGTGTAGCCTAAACTTGCCTTAAACTTGCAATCCTCCTACCTAACCCTCCAGAATGCTGGGATTACATGGGTGCATCATCATTTGTGACTATTATTAATTGTATATATTCATGGAGTGCAGTGTGATAATTTAATACATGTATGCACTATGTAATGATCACATGATTGTAGTTAATACTTCCTTCTTACACACTTAAGTATATTTGATTAATACATAATTGTCATACAATTTACAAAATACAGGGTGATATTTTAATGTATATATACCCTCTGTGCTCATGTAATCAAGGTTATTAATATTTGCTTCTCTTTATTATTACTTAGATTTTGGAGCCATTGAGCTCTTCCAGATTTTCATAAAACATATACTAGTTTACTGTAAGCTATAGTCACACTATTGCAATACATATAGTAGAAATTATTACTTCTATCTGACTCTGTTTTTATACATCATTTAAACTTCCCCTCAACTGCTTTAGACCCACCCTTCCCATTCACTAGCAACCACTGAAAATGTATAGTATTCTTTTAAACACTAGAAAACCACAATATTTTATATGAACTCTATTTTGGAGGAAATCAATCACAAGTCCTATTTTGTTAGCTATTTTTAGGCAAAGTTAGTAAATGTAATATTTTCAATGAAATAGATGAGGGTGTTCTTGGTATTTTCAAGCAAAATTAACTGAGACTATTTAAATTAAAATTATTTCTAGGAGTTAATTCTTAAAATTATTCTCATTACCAATTCTTAACAAAGGACAAACATAATGTATATTTTTGTTCAGGATATGATTCAATATAAATACTTTAAAATTCATTCATTCTTATCCTCCAAGCTACCTTCCAATTTCCCATATTTTCTTTTAAAAATCTGCTCAAATTCAATAATTAGTGAGATTTTACTGATCAGTTTTACAAAGCTTTTGTATCATTTATAAAAAATAACTATCAAATAACAAGAATAATAATAATGAATTATCTCAAATACAAAGTGAATAAATCCCAATAGCTATAAAAAACAGGAATATATTTAACACAAAAGGTGAAATATATATCCAATGAAGATTATCAAGCACTGATGAAATAAATTAAAGAGCAAATAAAATGCAGACAAGCATACTGTGTTCGTGTGCTGGAAAAAATCAGAAATGTTCAAATTGTCTTACAACCAAAGTGATGCATGGAGTCAATGGAGTCACTATTAAAATACTAATGATTCTTCACAGAACTAGAAAAAATATTCATAATATTATAAGCCAAAAATGGTGATACAATCCTGGGAGAAAATCTTTGCCAGCTATTCATCTGACAAAGGACTAACATCCAGAATATATAAAGAATGCATAAGATTAAAGACCAATAAAACATGCAATCCAATTAATGACCAAATGAATTGAAAATTTCCATAAAGAATTTTTAAAAATGACTGAAACATCCCTAAAAATATTCAATATCATTACCCATAAGGAAATGCATATAAATATTACATTTTTATATATTTTTTCTTTATTTTACTATTACTATTGTGTTAGGTGGGGATACATTGTAGCATTTACAAAGGTTCTTAAAATATATTAAGTATATTGTGCTTGAATTCACCCCCTTCACTACTTCCCTTTATCCCTCCATCCTATGATTCCTGGAGCAGTTTCAACAGGTATCATTTTTGCTTTTACATACATGTGTACACATTATTTGCACTATATTTTTTCTCCCAATCCCTTAACCAACCACATCCATCCTCCCACTGGTGCCAACTCCCCACCACCTTGCAGGACCTGTTCTGCCTTTTTGTTCTCCCATTTTGTAAAAGAAAAATATAAAAGATAAAAAGAAAATCATATTTTCACAGTTTCCATATAAATGTAAAAATGATACCTGCTGAAACTATTCCAGGAATTGGAGTAGGGGGAGGTAAAGGAGAATGTTAGAGAAGATGAGATCAAGTATGATATATTTGATATATTGTAAGGATTTCTGTAACTGCCACAATGTACTCCCACCCAACACAACAAATAAAGAATACAAATACAGAACAAATTTGGTGTAGAAGGAACTGGCTCAATATAATAATGGCCATTTATAATACACCAAATGTTAACACTACACTGAATGGGGAAAGGTTAAAATCTTTTTTTTAAGATCTGGAACAAGGTTTTCATTTTTTGTGCATACTTTCATGGTTTCCTATGCCATTTTAAAAATGAATCAATGAAAGGATGGGGCTATTGCTTATGTGTTACAGTGTTTGAGTAGAAAGAATAAGGTCCTAAGTCCAAACTCCAGGATTGCTAAAAATAATCAATGGAAAAAATAAAGTAATAATAAAAACAAACAATTTAACTTTCACACATACCAGAAAATAAAAAAAAGAAACTATTAAATGTGTCACAGTGACTGAAAATTGCCTGAAAAACAGTAGTCATAATTTAGTTAGCAGTATTTTTTATTTTGAGGGATGGTTAATCTTCTTGATCACCAGAGCATTTAGAAAAGCATGGATTTCTATTCCTAAAGCAGATGCTTTCTGACAGTGCTTACTACATTTCATACGTTTTTGCTAGTTTGAGATAAAGATAGCTACTCAGGGAGTTTCCATGTGATATTTCCATGCATATATGTATTACAATCCCAATTGGTTTGTCTCTTCTATTCTTCTTCCTTCCTCCCCAGTTCCCTTTCCAAGGTGTTCCCAGCCACATTTCTCAGGATATTTTCAGTATATGTAGAAATTCAAGTTGACAACACAGAACTTAAAAACATTATTCCAGTAATGTCGCCAAGATAGTAGAATATGCTAGGTGACAGAGGCTCACAACTGTAATTATAGCTACTCAGGAGGCAATGATCAGGAAGGTTGTGGTTAGAAACCAGCCCAGGCAAATAGTTTGTGAGACCCTATCTCAAAAAAAAAATCACAAAAATAGGGTTGGTGGAGTGGCTCAACATATAGGCCCTGAGCTCCAATCCCAGTATTGCAGAAAAGAAAAGAAAATATAATAGGAGGTTTCATCCTTCTCTCACCAGAAACAGTACTTTGGCAACATGCTCAGATGAGAATAGCTTTCTTGGAGCCTCAGAAAATCAAGTGAGAGATTCCAGTGTCCAAGTGGCACAAAAAAGGTGTAGGCTCATTGATAAGCATAAGAAGAGCAATGTCATTTTTATCATGCAATTCTCCCCAAATCTATTATATCTCTATGTCAAAAGAACATCATTCACATTAGGAAAGAATAAACATATATTACCTAACTTAAAGTAGCACTGCTTGGGTGATGATAGGCCCTCAGTTCACGGCTCCCACAGAGTAAAGTGAGTATAAAGTGACAACCTGGCTTTCCCATATTTGCAAGATGTCACTAGGAAGCGTTCTTCTGTCTCGTTGCACCCAACATACTGAGGGTATCAGCATATCTGAATTTTCTGAAGGTAGTTTGAAGCAGGGAAAATGCTGTTCACAGAAAATCATATGAAAACCTCAATAGCAATTTGTGTATCATATCAGTTGACTTGCTATTGACTTGCAATTTTCTCCAAGAGACCTGCACATGGAAGAAATCACACAACACACCCGTTGAACCACCAAGTAGCTAATCTGGCCCTAGTAATCCATATGCCCCTAGAACTGGTATCCTAAATGTCTCTGTGAACAGTGACCCGCACACTTCCTCAGAGAGCATTCACAAGTCCTCACAGATGGAATAAAGATCTCTGAAACAGATGTGGATGTATTTAACCAGCTGTACTATGTTCTATCTTGATAAGGCACACAAATGTAAACATTTCATGGCAATGTCCTTCACGGGGATAATATGAGGCTTAGAGAACTCAGATTAGCTTTTGAGGAATCAAGAGAAGGAACACAATATTTGAAATTTCTCCCTAAATGGAACAAAGGGAGTAGTGGTCACATCCAGATAAAATACCTGAGACTCTCCCTAGAATCTCTAGCCATGCAGACTGGTGAAGGTTTTTCTATTCCCAAGTCAGTCAGTAAATAGTGGAAAAGGTAAGTGCATCTTTAAATCCAAAGACATGAACATAAAACATTAAGAAACAACATGAATCAAGGAACCACCAAAGGAATAAAACAGAGCTTGAGAGAATGGCCCCAAGGAACTGCAGATATATTAATCACTTCAATATTAGTCAAAATAAATGTCATAAAGTTGTTCAGTGGACAATTAGAGAACACAAATACACATTGAAATGAATGCAAAAAAACAGTAGATGCTAAGAAACAAAGAATGTAAATCATCAAAGAATGAAACAGAAATTTTGGACCTGAAGAATATAATGTTTGAACTGAAAAGTTCTATAGAGAATATAAACAATCTATATTCTGAGAAGAAAGAATTAATGAAATTGAAGATAGAGCATTAGAAATTATCCATTTCAAAGAGCAAAAAGAGAAAGAGCAAAGAGAAACTGCAGAACTTAAACAATACCATTAAGAAAGCTTACATTTGCCTGGTGCCAGTGGCTCACACCTGTAATCCATGCTACTCAGGAGGCAGGGATTAGGAAGATCAAGGTTCAAAGCCAGCTGGAGCAAAGAGTTCCCAAGACCTTATCTCAAAAAACCCTTCACAAAAACAGGGCTGGTGAAGTGGCTCAAAGTGAAGGCCCTGAGCACAAGCCCCAATACCACAAAAAAATAAATAAATAAAAATAAAAAATAATGTAAAGAAAACCAGCTTACTTTCATGTTATAGGAATTCCAAAAGGAGCAGAAGAAGAGAAAGAAGTAAAAGGTATTTTTAAAGAAACACTGACAGAGAACATCCCAAATCTCAAGAGAAAAATGTACATGCAATACAATGAATCCAAACAACCTCAAATCCTTTGAACATAAACAAGCATTCCCTGAGAAAAGGTATAAAAATTATTAAAAATCAAGACAGATAATTCTGAAAGCAGCAAAAGGAAAGCACTTTATCATGTATATAGAGGATATTTACAAGACATTAAGAGGATTTGTAAATAGCAACTGTGCAGGGAAGGGGAGAGTAAGATTATATATTGAAAATTCTAAAAGGTCTAAGAAGAAACACCAGGAATATTTTACCTGGAAAAACTATGCTACATAAACAAAGTTGTGGTACAGATGTTCCTAAACATACAAAAGCTAAGGGAGACCATTATCACTATACTTGCCAAGAAGAAATGCTAAATTAAATACTTCAAATTGGAACAAAATTATGATATAAAAACATATGAAAGGATAAGTCTGAATCACTTATAATTCTATTAGAATTTTTAATATTAAAAATAACTATAGAACTTTTATATGAGATTGAAGTTTTTATCATGTTAAAATGACTGTCATAAATTTAAGTTACTTTGTTTGAACAATTGTGATTAACAATATGTTAATCACAAAAAATATAGTAGAGACACAATAGGCAAAGACAAAGAAACTAAAGCTTACCACAACAAAAATATCTAATAACAAAGGATGTCAAAAATGAAGAAAAAAATGAACAAAGGAAATATGAGTAAGAAATATATTAAAATAGCAAAAGTAAATTCACATTTAATAGTATATATTTTTAACTGAGTGGAAAACATTATCAAATCTAAATCTATTGAGTGCATAAGTTAATAAAAAGCACATTCTACAAATGCAAAATGAGACCAGGAAATATTACCCAATCAAATTCCACAGAAAAAAATGATCATAACAATGACCACATGGGATTTATCTCCCAAACTGAAAAGACATTGGATTTTATACAAATTAAAAAACATGAGGCATTATATTAAAGAGTGAAGAGTGAGTTGGGCATGGTGACTCACACCTGCAATACCAACTATTCAAAAGGTACAGAGAGGATGATTGTGAGATTCAGGTTAGTGCGACACTGTGTCAAAGAGATAATAAAAACAAAATGATTGAAGGCATAGTTCAAGTGGTAGAGCAATTAATTAATAAGCACAAGGTTGTGTGTTCAATCTGCAGTACCACAAAAACTACTGTAATTTTGTTGGAGCCTCAGAAATTCAGCAAACAGATACCAGTATCCAAGTGGGACAATAATTATTACAACAGAAGCATAGAAAGCATCTGACAAATTTAACATTATTTTACAGTAAAAAGTCTGAATAATTAGGCATTGAAGGTAAACTGCATAATAAAGTCACATATTACAAGCACACCACTAAAACCATACTCATTGGGGAAAAGCTAAAAGCCTTTGTTCTCGAATCAGGATGGAGGTAGGGATGTCTTCTCTCTTATCTCTTCTATAGAACACAGCATTACATATCCTAGGTAAAGAAATTAGGCAAACATGAAGTAAATAAATGCATACATGCATATATACGTAAAGCATCCAAATCAAGATTTATTAAAGTTCTCTTTTCAGAAAGCATCTTATATGCCTAAAACCCTAAAGACTCCAATAAAATTTATTAAAATTAAGAAACAAATTAATAAAGTTGCAAGATACAGAGTTGACAGAAAACCAATTGGATTTTTCAGACTGGAGGTATGGCTCAAGTGGTAGAGCACCTGCATTGGGAGTATGAAGATCTGATTTCAAACCCCAGTCCCACCAAAACTAGAAAAGCACAATTGTATTTCTCTACAGTAATAGTGACCAATCTGAAAAAGAAATTTAAAAAGCAATTACATTTACAGTAGCTTCAAATATGTTAAAAATTGGGATAAATGAGGCAAAGAAGAGGAAGAACTATACACTGAAGTAAAAAGGGTTGATGAAACAAAGTATGCAAAATACTTTAGGAAATTGAAAGATATTCTGTGTTCATGTATTAAAAGAATTAATATTTTTTAAATCGCCATGCTATGCTAAATGAGTCACAGATTCATTGCAATCCTTAACAAAATTCTGCAGACATTGGACTTCCCACCCTCCACATCCATGAGAACTGTATATCTTTTGCATATATTCATTTTCACTCTTTTTTTATTGTACTGAGGTTTGAACTCATTTGAGCCAGAACCCCAACCCTTATTATTTTGTTATAGTAGTGTGAATCAACCAAGTTACTACCATTATGAAAAACAGATTGTTATTAAAGTTAAAATATAACTGTCATATATTTAAAAATTCCATTATGTGTTCTTTAGCCAAAGAAGTAGAAATCAGGATCTCAAAGATATATCTGCACTCACATGTTAACTGCAGCACTATTCATAACACCCAATGTGTGGAAATAACCTCAATGTCCACTAATAGATGAAGGGGTGAAGATGTGCTGTAAGCATGCAGAAGAATATTATCAACTTGGTTTATAAAAAGAAGTCCCACCATTTTTTATAACATGAACTGACCTGAATGGCGTGATGCTACGTGAAATAGACAGAAGTAAAACTCTATTCATTTCATGTATATGCAGAATATGAAATTATCAAAATCATACAAGCAGTGAATAGAATGGTGGTTGTCAATAAATAAGGGGAGAGGGAAATGAATAGGTGGTATTTACACTGTAGAAATTATAGTTTTAAAAGGTAAATTATTTCTGGATGTATAATGTACAAGTCATTTCTATAGCTACCAGTATTGTATTGCTTACTTAAAATTTGCTAAGTACGAAGATTTTATGCTTAGTATTGTCAGTATAGCAAGAAATTAATGCATAAAAGTGCATATGTACTTAGGCCAATGTGCATTCATATTTTAATATCTGAAATAGAATATAGAAAATATATTTGTAAACATACGCATGTAAAACACAAAGCTTTGTGTATATACATATGTATATATTAAAGGCTGTAGGAGAAAACTGAAAAATAGTGTGTATATGAATACATTTAATGCTTAAAGACATTAATTGTTGGCATGGATATTTACTTACACCCAATCTCATTTAGCTTTATACATTAAGTTTGTCTAATTTCTTAAAACCTCAATAAAGCAGATTTTTTTAATGTTATTCATCTGCCTTCTGGCCTCCAGTTTTCTCATGATAAATCTGTAGTTAAGCAAATTATTGTTTCCCTGTATCTTCTGCATTGTTTTTCTCAGATTCTTTTTAAAGTTTTGTTTTTGTTCTTTAGTTTTCAGGAGTTTGCTGGTGTAATATCTGGCAATATTTCTTTGGATTCATCCTGGTTGGTTTTCATCAAGCTAAATGTTTGTTTCTGACAAATTTTGCTAATATTCAGTCATACTTCATTGAACACTAGAATAGTGGATTTCATGGTGATATTTTTATACATACCTATACTATACTTTGATCACATCCACCACTTTATTTATCTCCCTCTTCTCTACTTCCCTTCATCTCCTGTTGATCCCCTTCCTGTTCTCTGATAGTACTGCTTGAACTTTAACATTGTGTTTATTTGTAGATTACACATGTGAGAGAAAACATGTGATGTTTGTCTTTCTGAGTCAGGCTTATTTCATCTAACATGATGATCTCAAGTTCCATTAATTTTATGCAAAAAGCATTTCTATTTTAATGGCTATATAATACCCTATCATGTGTATATCACAATATATTCATCCATTTGTTAGTTATGTAGGCAGATTCCATAACTTGCTACTGTGAATAGTGCTATAATGAACAATGATGTTCATTTATCTTGTTTAAACACATTTTTTACCAAATTCTTTTTTATGACTTTCTGGAACTCTGATGCATAGTTGTCTATGTTGTTCAAATTATACATTTCATGTTTTATACTTAACTTTTTGACTATTTCCTCTGTAATTTTCAGTTTGGGCACTAAACCAATTAGTGTTTCATTTTAACTCTTGTATTTTTAAGTTCTGAAGTGTTTATTTTTTAAACTTTTTTATTATTATTGTGCTGGGTGAGGTACATTGTAGCATTTATGAATGTTCTTACATTGTATCAGCTATATCATACTTCAATTCACCAGCTCCGCTGCTCTTTCATCCCCCCTCCCCTTATTCCTGGATCAGTTACAACAGGTATCATTTTTGCATTTACATACATGTGTATAAATTATTTGCACCATATTCATCCTGCTATCCTTTTCTGCTAATCCTCCTCTCTGCCATGGGTGTCAACATCCTTCTTATCCCTATGGACACAACCTGTTCCACTCTACTGTTCTCTGATTCTGTAGATGAAAAAAACATAATTAGAAAAACATAGCATTTTTGCTTGTTTGAGATAAAGAGCTGCACAGGGAGATTGCTTGTGTTATTTTCTTGCATATATGCATTAAAACCCCAATGTGTTCATCTCTACCAGTTCTTTTCACTTTTCCCTTGACCCTTTCCCATGGTGGGCCTAGCTAGTTTAAGATTGCTATATTCATTCCTATACAATTAGCACATCAATCACATTCAAATTTTAGGTTTACTTCCCTTGCCTTATCCCTCAGATGCACAGCCTCCACTTAGTGTGTCCCGTGTCCCATAATATTGCTGCATTTATTTTAGGTTTATAATCCACATATGAGGAAGAACATTAGGCTTTCGACCTTCTGAGCCTGACTAACTTTGCTTAAGATGATGTCCTACAGTTCCATCCATTTACCTACTAATGACAAAATTTCCTTCTTCTTTGTGGCTGAGTAAAATTCCATTGTGCCTAAATACCATATTTTCTTAATCCATTCATCAATAGTAGGATATATTGGCTGGTTCCATAGCTTAGCTGTTGTGAATAGTACTGCAGTAAATATAGGTGTGTAGGTGCCTTTATAGTAACCTGACTCATATTCTTTGAGTATATCCATAGAAGTGGTATTGCTGGACATATGACAGATCTATGTATAGTTTTTAAGGGATCCTCCATATTGTTTTCCGTAGTGGTTGTTCTAGCTTACATTCCCACCAGTGGTGTGTGAGTGTTCCTTTTTCCCCACATCCTCGCCAACATTTGTTGTTGTTGGTTGTGTTCTTGATAGTAGCTATTCTACCAGGACGAAGGTAGAATCTTAGTGTGGTTTTGGTTTGCAATTTCTTTATGACCAAGGATAGTGATCATTTTCCCATGTGTTTTATAGCCATTTAGACTTCTTCCTTTGAAACAGTTCTGTTCAGCTCAGTTGCCCATTTCTTTATTGAGTCATCAATATTTTGATAGTTTAGTTTTTTGAGCTCCCTGCATATTATAATTATCAGTCCCTTGTCTGATGTATAGCTAGCAAAGATTTTCTTCTATTCTGTTGGTGGACTTTTCACCTTAGGGACCATTTCTTTTCTTGTGTAGAAGCTTTTTAATTTCATATACACCCATTTGTCAATCCTTTCTCTTAGTTGCTGAGCTGTTTGAGTTCTAGTGAAGAAGACCTTGGCTATGCCTATTGCTCCCAGTGTATTTCCTGCTCTTTCCTTTACTAGCTTCAAAGATCAGTTCTGATATAAAGGTTCTTAATCCACTTAGAGTTAACACTTGTACAAAGTGACATACATGGATCTAGTACTAGTTTTTTTACAGACAGATAACTACTTTTCTGAGCAACGTTTGTTGAAGAGGGTGCTGTTTCTCCATCATATGTTTTTGGCAACTGTCAAAAAATACATGGGCATAGCTTCATGAATTCACATCTGGGTCGTCTATTCTGTTCTTCTGGTCCTCAAATCTGTTTTTGTGATAATACCATGATTTGTTTTTTTTGCTATGGCTTTGTTGTATAGATTGAAGTAGTATATTGTGATACTTCCAGTTTTGTTTTTTTAGCTCAAGATTTCCTTGGCTATTCATGGTTTTTTATGTTTCCAAGTGAAATTTAGGGTTGGTTTTTCAATCTCTGTGATGAATGTCATTGGGATTTTGATGGGAATTGTGTTGAACATATAGATTGCTTTTGTTAATATAGCCATTTTTACTATGTTGATTCTGCCAAACAATGTGCATGGGAGATCTTTCCACCTTTTGTAGTCTTCTTTGATTTCTTTCTTCAGTGGTTTGTGTTTTTCCTTAAAGATTTCATTCATATTCTTTGTTAAGCTTATTCAAAGGTATTTGATTTTTTTGAGGCATTTATAAATGGAATTATTTCCTATATTCTTTTTCAATCTGTTCATTGTTGGTATATAGAATGCCTACTGATTTTTGTAAGTTAATTTTCTATCATGCTACTTTGCTGAAGCTGTTTATGGTGTCTACAAGTTTCTGGGTGGAGTTTTAAGGGTCTTTTAGGTATAACATCTTGTCATCTGTGAATAGCGATAAACAGGACAAGGACGTATTCAAAAAGGAGAATTACAGGCCTATCTCCTTAATGAACATAGATGCAAAAATCCTTAATAAATAATGGCAAACTGAATTCAACATTATATCAAAAAGTTCATACACCATGACCACCTTGGTTTTTTCACAGGGATGCAGGGATGGTTCAACATACACAAATCATTAAATGTAATACAACCCATTAACAGAAGCAAAGATAAAAAAAAAATCACTTGATCATCTCAACAGATGCAGAAAAAGTCTTTGTTATGATTCAACACCATTTCACAATAAAAGCACTTATGAAACTAGGAATAGAAGGAATGTACCTCAATATAATAAAGGCTATATATGACAAACCAATAGTCAGCATCATACTTATTGGGTAAAATTGAAAACATTCCCCCTAATGTCAGCAATGAGACAAGGGTGACCACTGTCCCCTCTTCTATTCAACATAGTCTTGGAATTTCTAGTCAGATCAATAAGGCAGGAAGAAGAAATAAAAGGAATACAAATAGGTAAAGAAGTAGTCAAACTATCCCTATTTGCAGAAGACATGATCTTATACCTGAAAACCACATTTGTATACTACCTCACCCCAGTCAGTATACCTATCATGAAAGAAACAAAGTGAATGTTGGCAAGTATGCAAGGCAAAGGGGACCACAGTTGGTGGTAATGTCTAGCAATTATGAAAATAAGTATGTAGGCTTCTCAAAACAATGAATGTACAATGCTAATTTGATCCTTTTGTACCACACCTGGGTATATGCCCTAAATAATTAACATACAGTAGAGATATTGGTAAAACCTTGTTTATTGCCCCAGTATTCATAATGCCCAATTTATGGATTTAGCCTCCGGGCACATAAAGAGATGAAAGGACTCAGAGTACATTGCATAGGTACAAAAGGTATATTGTTGAGCTATAAAGAAGAATGAGTTGCTGGGCCCCTTTGGTTTATCCTGGTAATCCTAGCTACTTTTAAGGCTAAGATTGGGAGGATTGAAGTTGGAGGACAGCCTGGTATTATAATATGTGAGAATGCAAGACTCCATCTCCAAAATAGCCATATCAAATGGGCTGGAGGCATGATTTAAGTGGTAGAGTGCCTGAGGTGAAAGCACCTGCTTTACAATGCAAAGTCTTTACTTCAAGAACCAATCCCACCAAAAAAAATAATATAATTACGTCATCTGCAATAAATGTATGGAACTGGAGATCATCATGTTAAATGAAAGACACAGAAAGACAAATATCTTATGTTTTCCCTCATATGTGGTATCCAGATCAAAAAAGAATGTTACCATTATCTTTATTTTTGTTATGAAAACAAGCAAAACATGCAAAAATCAATTAATATTAAAGGCAATGATGCAAGTAATATATGTAGTCATTTATGTAAAATGTTTGAAATATCACCTACCCAGTATTTTATGCATATATAGTGCAACATTTCATAAGAACATACTATGTACCATGAAAGACTATAAAATTAAATAGAATATTTAAAAGTAAAGTTTACAATGTAAATAATTGCATGGCAACTTTTATTTTTTTCCTTTATTGTTGTGTTAGATGGGGGTACATTGTGGCATTTACAAAGGTTCTTACATTGTATTCAATATATCGTACTTGAATTCACCCATTCCACCACTCTCCTTTATCTCCTTTGACCCCACTTCCTGGAATAGTTTCAAAAACCTTTAAATAAAATATTAACATAGCTTTTCACCACAACTGAAGGGTAGCAATACAATGGAAATTTTCCACATGAAAAAGGAATTCAATCAGCACCCAGAATTTGACACAAGATGTCATGCACATATCGTTCTTATACAGTTTCTGCCTTTGGATTCTGTCATTCTCCAGGTGACTGAAACATAAAATTTTTTACTATACATCATACATTAGTCATTGTTTTAAGTCAACATCTGAGATGATACTTATTCACCCAAATTGTAGGGGACAGAGGAAGTCATTTAATTTAGTAAAATTTACATCTCACACACACAAACACACACACAGTGGCTTGAATGAATCCATTTTGCCAAATAAGTTGGTAGATGGTTTAGATTCAGTGAATATAGGTTCTACTTCTGCTTTATTTTTTCTGTATAAGGACAACTCAGAGGTAACATTGTTTTTTGACCAAATGCAAAACATTTTTTACACTTTGTGCACTCCTTCTAACTTAGAGTTAGAAAGGAAAGATGACTAAGATAATGATTCTGAAAAGTCACCTGCTGTCCTCAATAACATAGAAGTAAGACATATGTCTTCTCTCTTCACAGTTCTCAAGAATATAATTTATATATATAAATATGTATATTTGGTAATATTTCAATTAAAATGTATTTATGGAATGCCTAATTTCTATGTACTGATCACAGTAGTATAGTTTTAACAATGAAAGAAAGATACCTCAGCAACAAGCTTTTTTTCTCAGTGTATTGTATATAATGCATTGTGTTAAAATCCTCAAATTAATGCTTAATAAATTAATCTTCTCAGATGGATAATATCAACATCCTGTTTTTATGGATGAGAAAAAGATTGTTTTGAGAAATTATATATTGCTTTGCTCAAAATCATATAGCTAGAATACAATGAAGGCCGAATTCAAACCCAGGATTTTTAGATCCTAAAAAAATGTTGTCTACTACAACTACCCATGATGAAGGAAATGCTATTTCTATAATATCTAGATTGGTAACTAATAGCCACATGTCAAAATTAAGTGCTTGAAATATGACAAGTGCAGTTGAGGAATTAAATTTTGACCATTAATTTAAATAGAAATTAAAATATGCCTTGTAGGTAATGCAATCTCAGGAATATGACTTTAATTGGGTGGATATACATTCTTTTTTATTCCTTTATTGTTGTGATGGGTGTGGGTACATTGTGGCATTTACACAAGTTCTTAAAAATGTATCAAATATATCATACATGAATAGACCTTCTCTATGATCCTCCTTTATCCCTTCCTCCCATGATTCTTGGAGTTGTTTCAGCAGGTATCATTTTTGCCTTTACATACATATGAATATATTTTTGCACCATATTCACCCTCCTGCTCACTTTTCCCAACACCACTCACTCCCAAAATGCCACCCTAATCCCTGGGCAGGACTTGTTCCATGTTTGTGTTCTCCAATTTTTTAGAAGAAAAAAAAATGAAAAACATGGCATTTTAGGTTGTTTGAGATAAAGGTATCTCACAAGGAGTTTCCTTGTGATATTTACATGTATATATGTATCATAACCCCAGCTTGTTTATTTTCTCTGATTTTCTTTATTCTAACTTATTCTCTTTGTCATGGTTGTTTCAGTCAGATAAAGATTTCTAAATTCATTCTTATATAGTGAGTTTTTCAATGCTATTCAAGTTCTTAGTTTCCTACTCATGCCATGCTGCATTTGTTTTAGGTCTATAATCTGCATTTGAGAGAGAATATTTGGCCTTTTGACTTCTGAGTCCAGCTGAGTTCACTTAAGATGATATTCTCCAGTTTCACCCATTTTTCTGTGAATGGCAAAACTTTGTTCTCCTTTGTGGCAGAGCAAAATTCCATTTTATAAAAATACTACATTTTCTTAATCCATTCATCAATCATGGGGCATGTTGGCTGTTTCTATAGCCTAGCTATTGTGAATAAGCTTGCGATAAACATGGGTTTGCAGGAGGTTTTGTAGTGAGTTGACTAACAATCCTTTGGGTATATCTCTAGGGGTGGTATTGCTGGATCATATGGCAGCTCTATTTTTAGTTTTTTGAGAAGCCTCTATACTGTTTTTCACAGTGGTTGTACTAGCATACTTTCTCACAGCAGTGTATGAGGGGTCCTTTTTCTCCTGCATACTCTCCAACGTCTGTTGTCATTTGTGCTCTTCCCTGTACCTATTCTAACAGGAGTGAGGTGGAATCTTAGTGTGGTTTTGATTTGCATTTCCTTCATGGCCAGGGATGGTGGACATTTTTTCATGTGTATTTTTAGCCATTTGGACTTCTTCCTTTGAAAAGGATCTCTGCAATACATTTGCCAATTTCATTCCATGTTGTAGATCTCTTTAGGTGATTGATATTCTCTTGCTTCAATTTTGGATAGTCATATGTTTCTAGAAATATGCCCATTTCTAGACAATTTTTAAGTATATTTTCTCATAGTAGTCCCACATGATTCCTTTGACTTCTTTGGTGTTTTTTGTTAGCTATTCTTTTTCCTTTCTGATTTTGTTAATTTAAGTCTTTTCTCTCATCATTTATTCAGGTTTACCAGGGTTTTTTCAGTCTTTATTTTTCCAAGAAACACCTTTTTGTTTCATTGGTACTTTGTTTTTATTGACCTCTATTTGGTTGATTTTGATGTTTATTTTTATTATTACTTCTCTTCTGTTTGTTTTAAATTTTAATGTTCTTGTTTTTCTAGGAGTTTGAGATACAGCATCAAGTCATTTATTTGAGATCTTTCTGTATTTTTAATATATGCACTCTTGGTATGAACTTTTGTTTTAGGATTGCCTTTGCTGTGTCCTACGGGTTCTGATAGGTTGTGTTTTCATTTTTGTTAAATTCCAGGACATTTATGATTTCCTTCCGTATTTCTTCTATGACCCACTGATTGCTGACCAATGTATTATTTAGTCTCAAGTTTTTGTGTGTTTTCTGCTGGTTGAGGTCTAGTTTTATTTTATTTTATTTTTGCAGTACTGGAGCTTGAACTCAGGGTCTATACCTTAAGTCATTCCACAGCCCTTTTTTGTGATTGGTTTTTACTAGAAAGAAACTCCCAAAATATTTTCCTAGGCTGATTTCAAACCACATTCCTACTGATCTCTGCCTCCTGAGTAGTTAGGATTATAAGCATGAGCCACCAGTGCCTGCCTGAGTTCTAGTTTTATTACATTGTGATCAGATAGCTTGCGGGGGGTAATTTCATTATTCTTGTATTTTTTGAGGCTTGTTTTGTGCCCTGAGATATGGTTTATTTTGGAGAAAGTTCCATGGGCTGCTAAATAGAAAATATATTTTGCTGTTGCAGGATGGAACAACGTGTAGACATCTGTCACTTTCATTAGATTTATGGCATTATTTAGTTTTAGAATTTTTGTTGATTTTTTTTTCCGGAAGACCTATCTATTGGTGATAGAGGGGTATTAAAGTCTCCCACTACTACTATTTTGGGATCTACATGTGATTTTAAGTCCTTTAGTGTACATTAATGAAGTTGGGTATGCTGAAGTTGGATGCATATAAGTTGATTTTTGTTATTATCTCTTGATGTATTGTTCCTTTTTTTTGCAGTACTGGGGCTTGAACTCAGGGCCTTCACCTTAAGCTGCTCCACCAGCCCTATTTTTGTGAAGGGTATTTTGGGATAGTGTCTAGTGAATTTTTTTGCTTGGGCTGACTTTTAATTATGGTCCTCCTGATCTCTGCCTCCTGAGTAGCTAGGATTACAGGCATGAGCCACCAGCATCCAGCTTGCTCCTTTTATTAGTAGGAAGTGACGATCTTTGTCTCTATTGGCTAATTTAGGTTTGAAGTCCACTGTATCTGATGTAAGAATTGCTATTCCTGCCTGTTTTTGAGGCCCATTAGCTTGGTAAATCTTCTTCAAGCCTTTCACCTCAAGACATGGTTTTTGTCAATAAGGTTGTTTTCTTGTAAACAACATGTTATTGGGTCTTCCTTTCTAATCCAGGTTGCCAATCAGTGGCTTTTGATGGGGGAGTTGAGTTCATTGATATTCACTGTTAATATTGAGAGGTATATGGTGATTCCTGCCAGTTTTTTGTTTTGGTGTTTAAGGATTTGAGTCTGTGCAGGCAATTTAGTGCTACTCTCTGAGGACTTGTTTGTTCTTCTCATGAGGTTTAATACTTCCCATCCTTTTGTGGTTATTTTTGTTTTCATTTTGTGTACGATTCCTTTCAGAGTCTTCTGTAGTGGTAACTTGCTGGTCATATATTGATTAGTTTCTGTGTATCATGGAAGACTCTAATTTTGAATGATAGTTTTGCTGATAGAGTATCCTGGGACTGAATTTGTTTCTTTCAGTGCTTGAAATACCTAACTTCAAGCCTTTCTTGCTTTTAAGGTTTCTGTTGAGTAATCTGCTATTATTTTGATGGGTTTACCTTTATAAATTATTTGATTTTTCTCTCTTACAGCCTTCAATATTCTTTCTCTATTCTCTGTGTTTGATAATACGACACAGGGAGGTTCTATTTTGGTCGAGTCTGTTTGGTGTCCTGGAGGCTTTCTGTACCTGAATGGGTAACTTTTTCTCAAGATTTGGGAAATTTTCTGCTACTTTCTTGTTGAATATATTTCATATACATTTGGCTTTCACCTATTCTCCCTCTTTGATGCCCATGATTTGCAAGTTTGGCCTTTTGATGGAGTTGCTAAGATCTTGCATATTCCTTTCATACCTTTTGAGTCTTTTGTCTAAGAGTTCTTCTGTTTTTTCCTTAGTATCTATTTTGAATTTGAGCCCTGGGATTCTGTCTTCTATTTGTTGTATTCTTTAGGAGTGGCTTTACACTGTAGTTTTAAATTTTATTTGAGGAACTTTTTATTTCCAGGATTTCTGTTTTATTCTTTCTTCTAAGATTTTCCATATCTTTGTTAAATTCCTCTTTCATATCTAGTGCTGTCTTCTTTGTTTCATATGTCTCTTTCTGTATAATCTCATTTGTTTCACATTGAAGTTTGTTGAAGTCCTCTATGAGTTCATTCAGTTGTTTCTGTGTCTTATCAAATTTTTGTTTGTGATGTCTTGATATTCTTTGAGTTGATTTTGTGTATTCTGTTTAACCTACTCTTGAAGCTTCTCCATGAGTATCTCAATGAGCTTGTTCTTGATTTTATCTTTGAGAAATTCTTTATGGACATCATTGAGCTCTTTGGTTAAATTTATCATCATTCTGTTAGGGTCAGGAACATTTTCTTCATTTCTCACTAAATCTTCTATCAAATGGTTATTATTTACTTACATGAAATTCCCTTGCCTCTTTTCCTCCCCATGCTTCTATTTTGTGCTGTGTTCCTATGTTATTGATTGGGTAGTTGCAGGTTTTAATCAGCTGTTGTCTTTCCCTCAACTTAATTACTGTGTTGAGACTGGCTTAGTCATTAGCTAGGTTGATGTGCTGTTTCTATATCTGACCAGGAAGTGTAAATTAGCAATAACAAATTCAATGCCAGGCCAGCTGTTTAAGTAATATATAGAGAAAATCCTTGGTGATATTATCTATAAGCAGTAAGAATTAGGGGTGTAACAGTTGTTTAGATAGAGATAGATACTTGGGTAATGTAATATGGTGGTGCAAGAAGAGGGACAGAAAGAGTAATGGGGTGAAAGGGGGATGAGGTGGTGGGTCTGTGTTAGGGTATAGTTCACTTGTTTTAGTGAAGTGTGCTTATATCAGGGATTACAGAGGCATAAGAGTGTGCAGGGTTGGTAACACAGATTAATCAGTGAGTGGTATGTGTGCAAGAGGAAGGGACAGTGGAGTGAAAGTACTCAAAGGTAAATGAATGTATGCCAAGGGGCTATACATGCCAGACAGAAATAATTACAGTTGAGGGGGTGGGAAGTGCCAATTAATTCATCATTGTCAGGAAGTTCATGTATATTCTCTTCCTGCAACACTCTTCTGTATGAGTACTCTAGATTTTTTTGGTAGCCATTTTCTAACCTTTGATAATACTTGCCATCTGTAATTGGTTTCATCCACTAATTCAACAGAAATCTACTAAATATCTTTTGGGCATCAGATATTATATTAGCCAGTCACTCAATAGTAAAAAATGATAAACTAGGAGAATTGTATGATCTCATAAGGTGAGGACAATAAGCAAGCAATTTAATTTACTGCTGCAGGAGGTAATATGAATGAACTAAATAGGATAATATGATATGTTATGAGGGACAGTTTAATAAGGTGGCAAAGGTAGGATTCTTTGACATAATGACAATTTAGTTATGACTTGGAAAAGAAAGAGCCAGCCATGTCAGTTCTCTTTTGAAAAAATAGATACCTATTTGTTGCACCACATCATACTGCATAAATCCAAATATATAAAATAATTATTTTGTTGCTCAAATAACTTTCAGATCATGTGTTAATAATCACTCAAATTATTAGACATAAAAATATGAGCATGAAACTCAAACCATATCTTAATATCAAGTCAAAGCTGTTAGCACCCTGTGTATCTTAATACTTAAAACACATGAGGTGACTTGCATTTAAGTACTATGCATGACACTAATTGGTCTGGAAAATTTAATAAGCTTTAGCTTTTCTTCATCTTAATTTTTAATCATTAAAAATAAGGAGATTAAATCACATGTTTTAATGGATTTATTCAGTCTGAAATTTTGCAATTGAGATTTTTTTTTCCTCATGGGATAGGAATAACATCTGTGAAAGAGCATCCAACAATCACAATAGAAACACAATGAGAGAAGAACCTAAGAAGCAGGATGAAATGCTATTGAAGTACATCCATCTCAATCTCCAGAGTAGCTAAAAGCAGCCAAATTTTAGATAGTGAAACATGTCAGGTGACATAAGTTAGCTGTTTTTTCAGGTAAATTTTGATAAAATAGTGCACTCGGATAATGCATGCTTTGTAGTTTTGTAAAATATACATAGTATAATATTTATCATTTTAGCCATTCATAAATGTAGAATTCAATTACATTAAATACATTCACATTATGTATAACAATTAATACTGTCAATGCTCAAAGATTTCAAATCATTCCCAATAAAAACTCTGTACCAATTAAACAATAACTCCCTATTAACCTTTCCCTCATCTCTGGTCTATACTATTTTCTGTATGTATGAATTAGCATATTATAAGTATCATATATATGTGCAATCATGCAGTATTTGTCCTTAATTCTCTGTCTGGATATTTTACTTTGCACAACATTAATGAGCATTGGATGTGTTTCCAATTTTTGGCTATGTGAATAGCCAAAATTTGTAAAGAATTCTGCTATGGACAGTTGTGCAAATGCCCATTAAAGTACCTGTTCTTGATTTTTTTGGATGTGCACCTCAGAGTGGAACTGCTGTATCATATGGTGTTTCTCTGTTTAACATCTTCAGAAACTGTCAACCTATTTTTAATAGTAGCCACACCATTTTGCATTTCTACTAGCAAGGGAAATTTGTTTCAGTTTTTTCCCATCCTCACCAAAATTTATTTTCTCTTTTACTGATGATGTCTTTCCTAGTAGGTTTAAAATGGCATGTTATGATTTTGACTGAACTTCCCTCATAATTAGTTTTATATTGAGTATATGTCTACAATTTATTAATTGAATATCTTTTCTTGAAAGATATGTATTGAATTATTTTGACTAGTTTTAAAATGAATGTTTTTGTTGGTCAGATATATAATTTGCAGCTTTTTTCTCCTGTTTTCACACTCTTAAATGTAACCTCTGATGCAATAATATTCATTTTGATGAAAATTAGCTGGTTTTCATCCGTTTTCTGTACTTTTGGTGTCATATCCAAAAAAAAAATGAAGGTTTCTGTTTCTCTACAGAGATTTATTTTTGGCTTTTAAGTTTATGTCTTAAATCTTAGATCCTTTGGGAGTTAATATTTGTATGTGGTGTAAGTTAAGGGTTCAATTTCATTTTTGCATGTGGTTATCTACTTTTTCTAGCCTTATATTCCTTATATATTCCTTTTGAATATTGAATGGTCATAGTAGTTTGTTGAAAACTATTGACATTTTATGTGAAGGTTTATTCCTTGTATCTCTATTATATTTATGAGTCTTTTGAGGGAATATGGAATTCAATATAGCTTCAATAGAGAGTCATAGATAAACAGGAGCCATAGTGAGGTAAAGGAGGGGAAAGGTAGATAATGAGAGTGAAAGTAAGAAAAACTACCACAGCCTATTTAGGGACATTATGGGAAATAAGGAATATGCCTCTGTAGTTAACTAAAATGAGAAATATGTCTTGTTTTAATCGTGAAATATAGAGGATTGAAGAAAACTTGAACTTTTGGCCCCTGAAAATGAAAAACCTACATTATCTCTGGCTACAAACAGCCTCATTTTTTGTTTGATTAGATATATTTTGACAAAAATACCACTGAATTAATAATAAGATTCCCACTTACTGCCAGCTTGACTATTAAAGATAGTTTTACAGTTTTACTAATAGCTATTAGAAAGAAAAAGCCAATTCCTTGCAAGTTGGCACTTTTTGAATGGTCTATCTTTGGCCAAATTGGTTAAAGTTGTAAGGGAGGAAATAGTAAATAGTTCCAAATGTTGAAAACCAAACTGTACATACAAATGAAACAATATTTGTTAATGTGAATTTAAAAATGTCATGTCACTTAAAGGGCATTTTACTTTCCTTTTACCTCCAACCTTGAACAAACCTAGGTTTTCATATTATTGTTCATGTTAAATCTTACCACAAAAACTCAGCTTAATAGTTTCAGAGTGTTTAAGGGTAATAATTTGAGGATGTTTGAATGGAAGGTAATCAGAATCATGTGTACTGGTGTATAAATATATAGTTTCTAGAGGCTGGAATACTAAATTATAGCATAAAAAGAAATGATACATTTTAAAAAATAAAAGCATTTAAAGTTCTCAGTAATGTCTCTTATTTCATCTTAGCCATTTCAATGAGACATTTATTATTTATATTATCTTTGAAAAAAGAATAATATGTTCTCTCTTGCTTGGAAATTTGGGTAAAGAGTGAAGGAATAGGTTCAAATATTTTCAAAACATTACCTGGAACAATATTAGGCGTAGTACATAAAATCAATAGCAAACAAACTGGTCATAATTTTGGATTTTCTCCCACCAAGTGTGAACAAAAATTTTCAGGGTTTGAAATAGTTTATTTTTAATTAAAAAAACAGTTGGCTATCAGAGTGGTATTGAACTGGTTGACTATATAAAAACACTTATGAAAAGCAAGTTTTATTTTCTTTTTAGAGTGATAACCATGAGGTTCCTAAAACTTTAAAAATTATGGAAACATTTTGTAAAGCAAATTATTTTCATACTGACATTATCTATTTTATCTCTAGTTGCACACGCACAGGAACTCACCTTCCAGTGAGTGTTTACATTTAAAGGAAATGACAGATGTGAAATGTCCTTGCTCCTCTAATGTGGGCAATAGAGAGTCACAGCTGCTATAGTGGCCAGTCTCAGCCATAGAAGTATTTTTCTCTGTTTCTTGTCTATACATTCATTGTCTCAGTGGTAATGATCAAGAAACAGGAGTTAATCATTGTCAAAGACAGGTGTTCTGTTCAGGAATGCAAGATTTTGAATATCTTCAACACAAGAACTGATAAAAATATAACAAAATCGTTATTCCCAAGAAAAAAACAAAGGTTAGAAATAGGGTCTATGGTGGGGTACATATTGTAGATGAAATTTATATGACCACAAGAGGGAAGATCAAACCTTAATTAATTGGACTAAAAGGCACCCTTTTCCTACAGAGCCTCAATTTCACTTAGAGGAAAGAAATATTTAAGGGCTTTGTCTTGGCCCATCTTTCTCAAATTTCAGACTCACAATAGCCACCTCCCATCATTGCCTTACTGGAATCAGCAACCACAAAGACTATTTGGCTTGTTGGAATTGCCATAAATAGCCTGTGTGATTTGTTTTGTTTGTGTTAATTTCTTTGTAATAGAGCATGGCCAGTTGACTTTTGCCACAGTTACTAGGTATAATGTTTTCTCTTTCTCTGTCAATCACATGATGTTGTGACATAAAAACATTTTAAAATTGTTGGAAGTTGAAACCAGAGCTGATTTCTACAGTCCCCATAGTCTACTGAAGTTCTCTTAAGGTCCTAATTTATTTGGTTGTCTATAGTACATTCCAAGGTATTTATCCAGAAGAATCTATTCAGGTCATTATCAGGTGAACTAGTTAGTAAGACTAAGTATGAACACATGCCTCTGACTTGAAAACTGAGGTTTCTATGCTTGTCAGCAGAGATCTGAGGGCAATTTTAGTTTGCATGTGTATTTATGGCATCTGGAAGAAAATCAAGAACTCATGTTAATCTTTACATTTCCTCACAGGCCACAGCCACAGTGAATTTCAACTCTTTTTTACATTGATAATAACAGAAAATAGCACCATGAAAAAGAAAATGTTTTTGTGTCACACCATCATGTGATTGACAGAGAAAGAGAAAACATTATACCCAGTGATTGTGGCAAAAGTCAACTGGCCATGCTCTATTACAAAGAAATTAACACAAACAAAACAAATGACACAGGCTATTTTTTATTTTTTTTTTATTTCCTTACCTCTCTAATTCAGGAACTGCCATAAACTCTGTGATCATCATATGGCTACAGCAATGGTTTATTAGTTGAACATCGCTATGTCTTTGTTTTATTGTTTTTAAATCAACTTTCCCAGGTTTCTGATTGCTAGGAGGAAGACAATCCTTTCTTTTTTGAATGTAGAATGGGAGGGGAATATGTGAGGAACTCAACTCAATAGCTTTGCTATTATAGTAACCTATGCATCAAAGAAGGATTTTTATCTTGACTTCTAACCAGTGTCAGCCATATGTAAGCAGCTACATGCAAGGTCTGAATGGAAAGAGACCATAAAGTCTTTAGCCTCAAAACACATAATTAATTATACAGCATCACACATGGATGACAACACTAGAGATCATTTGTTTTGTGGATCTCCTACATAAGGTTCTGTGCTCTTTTTCTAAATTGGGACATTGAAAAATAATACAACAAACAATATTGTCATAAATTTTATAACAAATAAAGTTAGTAAGAAAAATTAGAAACTATAAATATTCTAAATAGAGTTCTAAGTAAAATATAACTCCATAAAATAAAAGAAAACATGTTTCACCCCCATTTTTCTCATTTACATTTTGCTTTTTATAAGACTAGCAAAAACCTACTCACAGAAAAGTGCTGATTCACCAAATAATTCTTTATCTGTCTCTCTCCCTTCCCATATAGGACATATATGTATCTGTGTATATACATATACATAGGTATTTATAAGATATACCTTGAAAATACTGCCAGTTCGGTTCCCAACCACTGTAATAAAGTGAGTCATATGATTTTTTTGGTTTAGGCACACATTTAAAATTTATGCTTATACTACACTATTATATATTAAGTGTGAAACACCATTATGTCTAAAATCACAATACGTGCATCGTAATTGAAAATATGTTGTTGTTAAAAAAATACTAGTTATCATCTGAGCTTTCTGCAAGTCATATTCTTTATTCTGGTAGAGGATAGTTACTGACTCAGGTAGAAGTTGCTGAAGGTTTGGTGGCTGTGGTAATTTCTAAAAACAAAAGAGCTAAATTTATTGCATTGGTTAACTCTCTTCCAGAAGATTTATCTATAGATTACAATGATGTTTGATAGCATTTTAAACCCACAGTAGAACTTCCATCAAAATTGGAATCAGTCTTCTCCCAGCCTGACAAATTTTCAACTGAGCTTGGTAATGTTGCAAATCCTACTGTCATTTCAACAATTATCACAGCATCTTCACCAGCAGTCAACTCCATGTCAAGACAAAACAATATTTGGTTATAATTTGAAAGCAAACCATCTTACATCCATTCAAGTTTTATCATTTGATTGAAGAAATTCAATCACATCTTCAGGGTCTACTTTTAATTTTACTTCTCTTGCCATTCCCATTACATCTACAGTTGATTCTTCCACTGAAGTTTTGAATACCTCAAAATAATCCATGGGGTTGGAAACAAATTCTTCAAACTGCTCACAAATTTGATGAATACAATTTAACCTCCTCACAGGAATAAAAATGTTCTTTAAGGCATCCACAATTGTGACTACCTTTCCAGAATTTTTCCAGCTTAATTTACCTTATTCTGTTAGAGGAAACACTATCCGTGGCACATACTGATTTGTAAAATATATTTCTTACATAATAAGACTAAACGTTAAAAATTACTCCATAAACTATGGGTAGCAGAATAGATGCAGTTTGCAACACATGAATACAACTTTAATCTTACTTTTGATTGGCCAGGCAAATTTCCAATAAGGAGCAATATTTTGAAAAGAATGATTATTTCTGTTTAGTAGCTCTCATCAGTGGTATTTAAATATTCACTAATCTTTGTAGTAAGTCTATGTAATGTCATCCAGATTACTGTTGCTCAATTTGTAGAATATTGGCAAAAAATGTAGGATAATTCTTAAGAATGTAAAAAAGCATTGGTTTCTACATAAACTCATTTAAATCCAAGGTTACATTAACTCCTATCAAGAGAGTCACTCTGTTCATTGAAATTTTGAAGCTATGAAAGTATTATATGGCATTTCTTTCCATTATAAGGCTCACTGACCTAGATTGAAAAATATATCATTGAGTGTAGCCACCTTTACTTATCTTAGCTCCATCATCTGACAAACTTGTTGCATCTTCTACATGAGCTCTTGCTGCTTCAGGTGGCATTTCACGTTATGTGGGTAATTTCTTTTCTTCAGAGCACACACGCACAGGAAATTAATGTGAGTCAACTCCCTGTATAGCTATCCTTATCTCAACCAGCAAAAACACTTGTTCCTTCCTATTATTGCTTATACTCTCTCTTCAACAAAATTAGAGATAAGGTCAAAATAGTTTCTGTCAGGTATTGAGGGGATGGGAGGGAGGGAGGGGGTAGAGTGGGTGGTAAGGGAGGGGTGGGGGCAGGAGGGAGAAATGACCCAAGCCTTGTATGCACATATAAATAATAAAACAATTTTTTAAAAAAGAGCATATTTCTGCTAACTTTATACTTTTTGTCACTGGATTCCTCATCTTTTTCAGCCTTCATTGGGTTGAAAAGGTTAGGACTTTCCTCTGCATTAGATTTTGGTTTAAGGTAATGATGTGATTGCTTTGATTTTTCTATCCAGACCATTAAAACATTTTCTCCATATCAGCAATAAGGTGTTCTGCTTTCCGATCATTCATGTTTTCCCCTGGAATGGAATTTTAAATTTACTTTGAGAACTTTTTCTTTATATCCACACCTTGTCTGCTTTTTGCAATGGCTTTCAGTCTATCTTTACTTTTGACATACCTTTCTCACTGAATTTAATCCTTTCTAGTTTTCAACTTTAAATGATAGATGTGTGAATCTTTCCTTACACTGGATCACTTAGAAAATTTTTCAAGGTTACTCATTGGCCTAATTTCAATATGTATGTCTCAGAAAATATGCAAGCACACATAAAGGAAGAGAGATAAGGAAAGAACATCAAGAAGAACATTCACCATATACACAGATTCATTGATCAAATTCAGCACCTTATATAGTTGTTTTCATGGCATCTCCAAATAATTAGAATAGTAACATCAAAGGTCACTGCTCTCCAGATCACCTTAACTGAAAATGCTGCATGTTTTCCCATATATGTTGAAGCTAGATCTAAAAGATAAATATACACATAATATACATAATACACATATGATCATATACATACATATGTACGTATATATTTTATATGCATATATCTATATCCATATCTATCTATCCATCTCTCTAGCTATTTATCAATCTATCTATCTAGAGAGAAAGAAAAAGGTTGTAATGGTGAATATGTCCCAGAGAACTACAGGAAAGAAGAATGATAGAGACTGAATAATATTGAAATGCATTCCACCTGTGTCTGAAGATAGTATAATACAATATATTGTAAGTTATTGAATAATATGGTAGCAGTGTGAAAAATAGTAAGTAATAGAGGGGGGTAATCTGAGTCAAGTATGTATATACATATGTGAAATACCAAGGCAAATCTTCCTTGAGCTATGAATATACACTTTAAAAAAGGAAGGACAGGAAGATAAAACAGATCCTGTCTGGGTGAAGGTACCAGTGGGATGGGAGAGAGTAAATGAAGAAGGTGAAGGTGCAGTCGCAAATATGGTCAAAGAGCAAAGAAGCCTCTTGAAATTGTTCTAGGAAGGTAGGAGGGAGGATGAGGGAGAATGATGAAGAAGATGAATATAAAATATAATTAAGATACATTGTAAGCACATATACAAATGTCACAATTAATACAGTCTACAAAACTAATAAATGTTAGTAAAAAGTTTTTAAAAACTATGTTAAGCTCACCAACCAAAAAAGTATAATTGTAGCAGTTTAATAATAATAATAAAATTGTTTAAAATATTGCAATAATTACCAAAATGTGACTCATGGGTATTACATGAGTACATAATGTTGGAGAAATGGCTCTTATGACTTGCTGGATGCAAGTTTGAAACAAATTTTCAACCTTTAAAAATTACAACCTGTGAATAGAACAAATTACAGTAAAATAAACTTCCATATGTATTGTGTATATACAAGGTAGAAGAAAAATCCCTATAATTTGTGCATATATATGTTTATAGACATATATAGATATGTGTATATGTATATATATGCATGTATATATGAGTGTGTGTATATACATATATATGGTCTAGCCTTATTATGAGTTAGTCATTTCATCGTTCCATGGAATTGTGTGCCATTTTTTAAAATAAATTTCTTTATATTTTAAATATAGGTGAAAAGCTAGATAGTTGAGGGAAAGTAGGATGACATGTTTTCTAAATGAAGCAAGATGCTTTTTACAACACCCTTTTGTTTTACTCTTCCTGTCATACTTGCTTTGAATTGCCTGGAGCTCAGTGAAGAACTGAAGCTCTTATATTGTTTATGATACTTATATTGTGATTTAAAAGTAAATCATACTTAGCATAGAATTTTTGCAAAATATAGGAAAGATTAAAATGGGAAATATGAATCATAATCCTAACTTCCTGAGCTGACCACACAAATCTATCCTTTTCTCCTACAATATATCTATTTGGTGTAGAATTGTACCTACTCTCTTAGATCATGATTTTTTAAAAATTTCTTAAAATAAACATGTAGCCACTTAATTATAGTCATTAATATTATATAAATGGTCACATAGTATTTTAAAAGATGGAAATGTGGTGTCTTACTTCAGTCATTTCCTATTGCTGGACAGAGAGATAACTTGTTTATGATCTTTGGTATTATAAATATTGAATAGTTTTATACTTAAAATTTATTTGTTTCATATCATTTCTTTAGGTTAGCGTCTGAAACTGTAATCAGCTGAGAACTATCTTAGCAAATATTGCCAACTTGTCTTAAGATGGTTGTAGATTTCTGTCACTTAAGCATATCCAGAGCATAAAGAAGGCTGGTTCTGAGTAAATGACAAGTTTAATATTTCCTAGGCATGGCTCCCTTTTCTGTAGTGTGACAGACTATTACTATCTCTAAGTTTGTTTCAGAAATGGATACTCCTTCAAAAGAAGCAAGCAGGTTACTTCTGTATATAAGGGAAACAATAGTAATGAATTCTTATTGTTAAGTACTTCCAAGCATGGATAGTTGTGTGTACTTATAAGGTTCAGCCACATTTCAATACTAGTTTCTCCTGTCTTCACAAATAAAATTGCCTTCGATTCTGAACATTGGACAGGTCTAGAAAGTGTTTTGATCATTTGCATGTTCCACGATGAAAATAGAGTAAAAATAGTACTCAACATTTGAGTGCTATTTACAGAAGTTAAATTGGGTGATTACATAGTTGACCAATTATTCTATCAATTTTCTGAACATCGTTAGATGCTATGTTTGAAGGGCTTTCTGAGTCAAATCAAAATTATGTACTCAAATATTAAAGTGACTACAAGCTGTTTTTAACTCATCTATTTAACCTTAGGTATTAGTCTCTGAAGGAGAGCCTATGATATTATAATAAACTGCAACAAAATCCAAGTGTCTTAAAATGATAAAAGCATATTATAAATTGTCCCAGGAATATCTTCATAGAAGCTTTCCTCCATGTGTTAATTTATTGCTATAGGATGCTTTGGTTGTGTGGCATCATCTTAGTATTAGGCTCCTGTGTCTACCTAATCAGGTAAAGAAAGAAAGAGAAATGTATACATGCTTGTAAATGATTCTGCCTTAAAATAATACATGCGCTTGTTCTTTTGGTGGATTCATCTAAATGCAAAGCCACAGAGAAATTCAGCTTCCCAATGCATACATAAAGAAAGGAAAACCACAAGTGTTGGAAAGCACTAGTATTTTCTACCATACCTTCCCTCCTGCTACTTTCACATACATATCACCTGCAAAGCTGCCAACAAAGGCACTATTGCTATTTGCATTGTGGTTATTCATTTTGCAATATTTTTGCATGCACTGTTAAGTGCCTTCAATTTTTATATAACCAAACTTATCTATGCTAATTTTTAAAGACAATTGTAGTACTTCTATGGTTGACTATCATTGATGCATACTACACTTATTATACATACAATTTGTTTTGCTTTTTGTATGCATTTGATAATATTTCAAATACATGACTTTCACAACCACTTATAATAATTTTATTACTCTGAAAACTCCAACTTAATATGTTCTTTTTTATTGTCTTTCTTTTTATTCTCAGGCTGAAATTATTTATTTTTCTTCTGAATTCAAGTAACTCTTTCTTTTTTATGTCCAACAATAGTCAATATGTCACACATTTATTACTTTTACTGGAAACAATATTATAGAGGGGAAAGAACAAGAATTTTGAGGCAGACACAACTGGACCTTAGCCCTAGCTCTGTTATTTACTTTCTATGTGACTACATGTAAGTTTTAAAACTTCCCTGAACCTTGTAAGATGATTGCATCATTCATTAGTTACTGCAAGTATTAAGTATTATATGGTACAGCAAGACTCAGAAAACCTTTTGCAACAGAGTGATCACTCAGTCAGTGGTACTTAATTCTCCATCCTTTAGTTTTACTCTATAGATGGTAACCTTAAAATTGAAACTCATAATAAAAGAAGAGAGACACACATTTTCCTTCAGTTATATCCAGCTATTTCTATTACTTACCTCTAAATCTTTTGCTTCAGCCATATACAACCGTGGCAATCCAATACACTCACTTGCAGAAATTTTCCAATTTTTTATATCAATACCTGAGCCTCCTCATACAAATTAATAAAAAATCACTTATGGGAGTAGAACTGAGCAGATTTAAATATTTCCAATAAATTTTATTGTATTGTTAAATGTGAGAATCCTCCTCTATACCACCTAAAACAGGGTCTAGACATGTCAAACATTCAATAAATATATTTTGCATGTAACTATTTTAATCACACAAATAAGCTTGTCATATTACTGTATGTCAAAATTGCATTTCTTAGCCTAAAATTATCTGAGCCAACTTACTTGGAACTCTACTCATCTTCTATGGGTTTTAACATTACTTGATATAAAAATCAAGTCATTATTTCTCTCCTTCTACTTGTTTTAGATTTAGCTTGTTCTTGTTTTTCTAGGAGTTTGAGATGTAGCACTTGATTGTTTATTTCAGATCTTTCTGCGTTTTTAATATATGCACTCATGGTTATAAACATTCTTCTTAGGACTGCCTTTGCTCTATCCCACAAGTACTGATATGTTGTGTTTTCATTTTCATTAAATTTCAGGAATCTTTTGATTTCCTCCCTTATTTCTTCTATGACCCACAGATCAGTGAGCAGTGTGTTGTTCAGTCTCCAATTATTTGAGTATTTTCTGCTGCTGCTTTGGTTGTGGAGTTCTAGTTTTATTGCATTGCGATCAGAAAGTATGCAGGGGATTATTTCAATTTTCTTATATTTGTTTAGACTTGCTTTGTGCCCTCTGGTGTGGTCTATTTTGGAAAAAGTTCCATGGGCTGCTGAGAAGAATGTATATTGTGCTATTTCTGGATAAAATACTCTGTAGATACCTGTCACTTCCATTAGATCTATGGTGTCAATTTGTTCTAGGATTTCTTTGTTGATTTTTGGTCTGGATGACCTATCTATTGCTGAGAAAGGGGTATTAAAGTCCCCCACTACAACTATGTTGGGGTTTCTATGTGGATTTTCAGTCCCTTAATGTATGTTTAATGAATGTGGGTGCACAGATATTTGGTGCATATAAGTTGATAATTGTTATTTTCTCTGCTTGTTTTATTAGTATGAAATGAAATAATTTATACATTTTTAGTAATTTAAATTTGATGTCCACTTTAAGTATTGCTACTCCTGCCTGCTTTCAGAGCTCATTAGCTTGGTAAATCGTCTCCCAGGATTTTATCATAAACTAATGTTTGTTTCTGTCAATAATATGGGTCTCTTATAAACAACAGATTTTAGGGTCTTCCTTTTTAATCCAGTATACTAAGTGGTGTCTTTTGATTGGGTACTTGAGTCCATTAATATTCAGTGTTACTATTGAGTGTTACAGTAGAAGGAAAGAAATAATAAAAATAAGGCCCAAATTAACAAAATAGAGACCAGAAAAATGATACAAAGAATCAATGAAATAAAAAACTGATTCATTAAAAAATAAAAAAGATTGACAAACCCCTGGCAAATCTGACTAAAATGAGGAAGGAAAAGAAACAAATTAATAAAATTAGAAATGAAAAACTAGGAGATAACAACAAACACAAAAGAAATCCAGGGAATCATCAGTGACTACTTGGAGAACCTATTCAAATAAATTGGAAAATCTGGGAAAAGTGGGCAAATTTCTAGATAAATACGAATAGATAAATACAACCATCAAAGAATTGAACCAAGGGGATATTAATCACCTAAACAGATTTATAACATGCAGTGAAATTGAAGCAGCAATTATGAGTCTCCCCATAAAGAAAAGTCCCGGACCTGATAAATTCTCCACTGAATTCTACCAGAACTTTAAAGAACTAAAACCAAAACCACTGAAACTTTTCCACGAAATAGAAAGGGATGGAGCACAGCCTAATTCATTCTGTGAAGCCAGTATTATTACCGTAATTTCAAAACTGGACAAGGTCGCATCCAAAAAAGAGAACTACAAACCAATGTCCTTAATGAATACTGATGCAAATATCATCAGTAAGGTAAGGTAATGGCAAACTGAATCCAACAACATATCACAAAGATCACTCACCATAACTAAGTCAGCTTCATTCCAGCAATGCAGGGATGGTACAAAAGCATTAAATGTAATACAGCATATTAACAGATGCAAAGACAAAAACCACCTGATTATCTCAATAGATGCAGAAAATACCATTTATAAAATTCAACACCATTTTATGGTAAAACTCTGATGAAACTAAGAATAGAAGGAATGTACCTCAACATAATAAAGGCTGTATATGACAAACCTATAGCCAGCATCATACTTTATGGAGAAAAACTGAAAACATTTCCCCTAAAGTCAAGATTGAAACAGGGAGCCCACTCTAACTACCCCTATTCAACATAGTCTGGGTATTCCTAGATAGAGCAATAATGCAGGAAGAAGAAATAAAAGGAATACAAATAGGTAAAGAATAAGTCAAGCTATCCCTATTCACTCATGACTTAATCTTATATCAAAAAGATCCAAAAAAAACTCCACCAAAAAACTCCTAGATCTCATAAATAGCTTCAACAAAGTAACAGGATACAAAATCAACTTAGAAAATTCAGTAACCTTTCTATACATCAACAATGAACAGATTGAGAAAGAATATAGGAAAAAATTCATTTGCAATACCTCAAAAAATCAAATACCCAGGAATAAACTACAAAAGATAAAAATAAAATGACAAACCATTGATGAAAGAAATAAAAAAAGATTACAGAAGTGGAAAGATCTTCCATCTCATAGATTGGCAGAATCAACATAGTAAAACTGGTTTTACTCCCAAAAACAATCTACATGTTCAATGCAATTCCCATCAAAATGCCAGTGACAATCATCACAGAGATTGAAAAACCTACCCTAAAGTTCATTTGGAAATATAAAAGACCACAAATAACCAAGGTAATACTGCACAAAAACAGCAAAGCTGGAGGTATAACAATACCTGTCTTCAAACCACAATACAGAGCCATAGCAATAAAAACAGCATGGTACTGGCACAAAAATAGATATGAAGCCCAGTTCAAAAGAATAGAGGAACAAGAGATGAATCCATGCAGCTATGCCCACCTATTTTTTGACAAAGTTGCCAAAAACATATGATGAGGAAAAGACAGCTTCTTCAACAAATGTTGCTGGGAAAACTGAATATGTGCCTGCAGAAAATTGGTATTTGATTCATGTTTTTCACCCTTTACAAGTATCAATTCAAAGTTGCTTGAAGACCTGAATATCAGGCCTGAATCCTTGAAGCTACTACAGGAAAAAGCAAGGAATACACTGGAAACAATAGGTATAGGCAAGGACTTCTTCAGTAGAACAGAAGCAGCTCAGCAACTAAGAGAATGTATCAACAAATGGAACTACATGAAATTTAAAAGCTTCTGCACTACAAAAGTAATGGTCTCTAAATTGAAGAGGTCACCTACAGAATGGGAGAAAATCTTTCCTAGCTATACACCAGAGAAGGGACTTATACCCAGAATATACAGGGAACTCCAAAAACTAAATTCCCCCTAAATAAATGAACCAATAAGGAAATTGGCAACTGAACTGAGCAGAACTTTTTTCAAAGGAAGAAATCCAAATGGTTAAAAAACACACAAAAAAGTCTCACCATCCTTGGTCATAAAGGAAATGCAAATCCAAACTACACTAGATTCCATCTCACTCTAGTTAGAATAGCAACCATCAAGCATACCAACAATAACAAATGTTGGCAAAGATGTGGGGGGAAAAGGAGCCCTCATAAAGTGTTCATGGGAATGTAAGCTATTACAACCAGAGTGGAAAGTAGTATGGAGGTTGCTTATAAAACTAGGAATAGATCTTCCATACGATCCAGCAATACCACTCTTAAAGATATACCTAAAAGAATGTGAGCCACGTTATAAAAAAGGCACCTGCACACTGATGTTTATTGCTGCACTATTCACAATAGCTAAGCTATGGAAACAGCCAAGATACCTCACTACTGACAAATGGGTTAAGAAAATGTGGTATTTAGTTTTACTCAGCCAAAAAGAAGAATGAAATTTTGTCATTCACAGGTAAATAGATGGAATTGGAGATCATCTTAAGTGAAGTAGTCAGGTTAAGAAGGCCAATAGCTGCATGTTCTCCCTCATATGCAGATTGTAGCCTTAAAACAAATACAGCAATATTATGGGACATAGATCACACTAAGAGGAGGCTGTTCAAGGGAGGGATAGGGCAAGGGAAGGAAACCAAAACTTGAATGAGGTTGTTTTGCTCACTGTACAGGGATGAATATAGAAATTTTATATTGCCTGGGACCACCATGGGAAGGGAACAAGGGAAGACTGAAGAGAACAGGAAAGGATGAATCAACTGGAGCTATAATACATATATGAATGGTAATAATACAAGGAACACCCTGTGTAGCTATCTTTGTCTCAAACTAGCTAAACTTCATGTTTCTCATTTTATCTTTACCTTTTATGTTTTTTCTTCTACAAAGTTGGAGAACAGGAGGGCAGGACAGATTCTGGGGGGGGGCGGGGAAGTTGGCTCCAGTGGAGAGGTGAAGTGGAGGTGAAGGGGGTAGGAGGATGAACATGGTGTAAAAAGTGTATAAACATGTATGGAAATGTAAAAATGAGACCTGATGAAACTCTGTCAGGAATCAGGAGAAGGGGAATGGGGGAGAGATATGAAGGGGCAGAATTCAAGTATGATATATTTAGTACATTGTAAAAACCTTTGTAAATGCTACATTGTACCCACACCCAGTACAATTAAAATTAATAAAAAATTCAACTCAAAATTTTCTAATTTTTATCACCAAAAATATATAAGGTAATATGGTTTATTCCCAGGAGGGGTTTTACAAAGAAGAGGAGGGTGTAAAATATTGTGTGTAATTTTTTTCATTTTTATTAGCATATATTAAATTGTACATAAAAAGGGGTTAAATCATGGTGTTTCCACACATTCTTATAATGTACTTTGATCACATCCATACCCACTACTACTCTTTTATTTATTGTGCTGGGTGTACATTGTAATATTTACAAAAGTTATTACAATATATCAAACTCCAATTTACACCTTCCATCATTCTCCTTTATTCTCCCTCCACCCCCCATTCCTGGAATAGTTTCAACAATCTGTTACTCTTTCTTATCTACATTTCTCTCTCCTCCTTTTCCCTTCCCTTTCTATCACCTGAGTAGTTCCAATTTAACTTCACTTTCATGACTTTGTATTCTACTTTAATTTCCACTATCTTCCACAAATGAGATAATAAATATGATACTTTTTGTGTGAAGGTATTATTTCATTTTAAAAGATGTTCTCCAGTTCCTTCCATTTTCCATCTAAAATGTTTTTGAACAGTGGAAACATTAGACCTCTTTGAATATGATCCAAAATTAATTTTAGTGCATAAAATCATGAATGAGTTTTAAATTATACATTTATAAGTGATAGCTTCAGTATTATAGAGTCTTCCATGCTAATCCTCTATTTTACTTTTTTAAACCAAAAGAATTTATGTTGTCTTCTCTATGAGACATAGCAGCATTAGTGAAGTTTTTCTCCTACACAGAAATTCTCCAGTGAATATTTCCAATAATCTTGAGAAATGGATTGAAAGAAATATGAAGTGGGAATCTAAAGTTAGATCTTCATTATGAAATCACTGAATTGTCATGTATTTATCATAACTCTACTTGAAAGACACACTTTCAGTGAACTCTCTATATATACACAGATTAAAGCATTATAATTTTCATTAATTACCTGCATCCAGTTAAAAGAATTAACATGTACTATAGTAGATCATTATTCCAGTTATCTCTTGTTTTTAGAGATTCTAAAGTGCGTATCAGTGAGTTCACAAAACAAATAACATTTTAATATCTGACAACATCAAAAATAGAAGACATTTAAGTCATTGAGTATGATATTTAATAAAAGCCTTTGTTTTAATTTCATAGTTGATTTCATGTAACACTTGTCTTCATCATATGAAATGTGACCCATCGTTAAAATAACATGATTATGAATTCCATGTTTCTTTACTATGTTTTCTCCTTCATTTTAGAAGATAGCTTTCTCTATGGTCTTGATTTTGCAAGGAAAACTAATATTAACCATGGATTTTATATCTCATCAGTATTATCCAAAAATTGAGAGAGGAGGTGTAGAGACAAGTAAAACACAAGGTACCAAGAAAAGGAAAGAAGCAGATGAGAAAGTAGTATTCAGGTTTTTTAGTTTAAAACTAACAAAAGTTTCTTTCTATGAAGTTGTCTATAGCCATGCTTCTTCATTTTTTCTTTCCTCTCCAAAAACTGGAGAACCATGGGGCAGGAAAGACTGTCAAACTTATTAAACTATTAGTCATTAAATCTGTGTAGCATAATTCATTTAAATTATCTTGATAATATTAATCCTTCCTTATATTTCTAACATCTGTAGTTGCCCAATTTGAGAATGCCTCCTAACATTTCAAATATAATTTCTTAGAGGTGGGGCAAGTTACTGGATTAGAAGAATACATTATTTTGATTCCATGAGTGAAACATGTCAGCACAGGAGAGACTATATTCTGGAGGAAGAAATAAAGGAAAAGCATTGGGAATCATGAAACCTGGCAGGATAGGAGAAAAGCAAATATGCAGGAAACAGAGATAAGTTGCAACCATTTCTGCCTCCAGCATCATCCCCAGCTACCTAGAAGTGGGAGAAGAAGCTGAAGACACAACCACAGGGGAGCCAGATGGGCCTGGAAACAGACTAGCAAATCTAGCTACAGGGTAATATTATACATCCCTCAAGCCTTAAACTCTGTAGAGGTATTTAGGCTAGTCTTGGTGAAGAAGATCTTTTGCTCTTCTTATTTCAGAGACTGATAGAAAGATACCAATTGAGGCCTTTTGTTTGAGATTGAAATACTCTGGAGGCTGGAAAGCAAGGAACAATCATGGCCCAGGGAATCTTAGGCAATGGTATTACAGTGTCTGGGTCAGCAATGACTAAGGATCTTGGTCATGGAGAGGGAGGTCTGATTTAGTCTGATATGAGAAATTCAAGCAACAGAGAGCTCTGGCTGCAAGGGGTGTGGTAATCAAATAGCACAGGGCCCCACCCTCCCTGACCAGAGTGATCCCTATGGCCTGACGTTCATGGTCAGTCATTGGCATATTATTCAACGTCTAAAGCTTGCCTCCTGGCTTTATGTGTTGACTTCGAGGTTCAGCATGGGGTCACCAGAACAGTCCTGCCAAATCACATTATTTCCACAACCACCTCCACACTCCCTCAGAGAGGTGAAATGGAGGGAAAATTCTGAAACCACTGGGTCCCATCTCTAGGAGCTGCATCCTAGCATATATTTTTCTGCCTAATGAATCACAGGGGTCCTGAGCCCAGACATACCAAACTGTGTGACCTCCACAGCCTCCCACGCTCCACAAGAAAGCGAACTATTGGGAGAGGTCTGAAAACAATGAGACCCACCTTTGGGAATTACATTTTGGTATCTGTCTGCTGACAGGCGGGACTGAAACCTCTGAGTTCAGACCATCTGAATTATGAAACTTCCAGTCTCCACCTTCCCACAGGGTAGTGAACTGCTGGATGGGGTGTGGAAGCCTTGGGAGGCAGCATGAATAAATAAGTACTTTGTTACTCACCAGCTAGGGAAAAACTCAGTGTTCTGTTTGGTCACTTCACTCTTTAATGAATTTGAGGGTTACCCCAATTATTGGACACTTGCTACCTATGGGGACACAAACTGGGAGTCTCATGTAACAAGTGGTAACTTGCCTGGCCCTCACACTACAAATTTCCCTCTGACCAGCAGTAGCTGCCAGTACACAAAGAAATTAAGTGTCTGTACTTAAGCAGTCAAGAAGCTGATAACTGATCTGTCTACAAGAGATTCCAGTTAGTTTACCTTGAGATGAGCATTGCTGGGTATCAGGTCCAGTGACCTGACCATGGGGCTAAATGTGGGGTTCATAGTCTAGTGGTGAGAAATAGCACCTCCACCTGCCCACTTCACTGTCTTGTCTGATCACTGAGCATATTTCAACTGAAAAACTATAAGTGATTAAAATTTACAACCAATTACTGGGTCTTGTATGCACAAATCCAAATTCAGAAATTTGAGAAACATGAAAAATAAGGTAACATGACTCATTCAAAACAACAACTCCATGTAACAAACATTAATGATAGTGAAGTAATAAAACCTCAGAGAAAGAATTCCATAGTGACTATGAGAGTGATCAACAAAATGATCAATGAAACTAAAGAGGACATGAATGAACAACTTAATACATTCCAAGACAATTCAAAGGGCTAAGTGAAATGAAGAAGACAATGCAGGATATGAAAAAGGAGCTCAGCATGCAGGTGAAGATAGAGAAAAAAAATCAAAGACATATGAATGATCTTCTTAGACCACTGGGACAACTTTAAGTGACAAAACCTAGGAATCATAGGAATACAAGGGGAAGGCGTGCAAGGTAAAGACATGGAAAATATATTTACTAAAATAATAACAGAAAATTTCCAAAATGCTGAGGAACAGATTGCCATACAGTTACAGGAGGCTTTTAGCACTCCTAACAGATAAGATCAGAAAAGGTGTCGTATATCACACTATAGTTCAAATATTAGGCACATGGAATATTGAAAGAAGGTTGCAAGAAAGATGTTCCATGTCACCTATAAAGGCAATTCCATCAGATAACAACAGATTTCAGAACAAAAAATGTAAAATCAAGGAGGGCATGGGATGATGTATTTCAAACCATGAAAGAAAATAACTGCCATCCCGAATTATTGTATGCAGCAAAGCTGGATACAGATTAATAATTAAAGAAAAATGTTTCCTTCATAATTAAAGAAAAAATAAAAAACTTCCATGAAAAACAAAACCTAAGCTACTCCTGACCACTAAATAAGCACTTCAGGAGATACATAAAGGAATCTTATACACAGGATAAGAAGATAAATGTAACTACTAAAAGTGATGAAAGATAAATCTCTCTAAAAATGTAAATAAACAAATGAGCAGTTAGGAAGAATCAAACACTAAAAAGCAAATAAAATGGTCATAATTTCTACATATATTCCAATAATAATTCTGAATACTAATGATCTCACTCTTCAATCAAAAATACAGACTAGTTGATTGTATTTTTAAAAAGTCCTGACCATGTTATACTTATAGTAAAAGGAGTTCAGTAGTAAAGTCAAACACAGGCTTACAGTGAATAGGTGAAAAAAAGATTTGCCAAGCAAATAAACATCAAAACAAGAATGAATTGCTACATTCATATCTAACAAAGCAGATTTCAAACAAAGATTAGTAAGGAGGGACAATTCAGGTCACTTCATATTGATAAAGGAAATAATCCAGCAAGAGGAAGTAACCACTGTAAACATATGAACAATGAATATAAGCACAACCACTTTCATAAAGCAGATATTTCTAAACATAAAAATACAAATAGAACACAACACAATGAATTGTTGACTTTAATATACTTCTCCAACAGATAAGTCACCAAAACAAAATTCAATAAGGAAATTTCAGAATTAAATGACATTATAGATCAAAAGGACTTAACAGTCATCTACAGAATATTCTATTTAGCATAAATGAAAAATGAGGGTGGAAATAAAAATTGCTAAAATCAAGTAATATGAAATCAGAACTTAACAGAACATTTGGGATTCGGCAATGCAATGAGAATAGGAAAGATTTAGTTATGACTGCCTTCAGTAAAAACAATCAGAGTTATCTCAAATAAATAACCTAATGATGCACCTCATGCTTTTAGAAGAACAAGCAAAAGTCAAGCACAAAAGCAGTAGTGAAAAGAAATAATAAAGTTCAGTCCAGAAATTAACAAATTGGATACCAAGGAATACAAAGATTTAATGAAAAAAAAAGTAGTTTAAAAAGAAGTAAATAAGATTGATAAGCCCTCAGCCAAACTAAATAAAAGAGTGAGTATATCAAAATTAATAAAATTAGCGATGAGACAGAGGACACCAAACAACAATCATATTTAGAGAATCTTTGAGGAACATTTTGAAATCTTATATTGTAATAAACTGGGAAATCTAGGAGAAATGGAATAACTTCTATAAAATATGTACTATCAAAATTGAACCAGGAAGATTCAAACCACCAGATATAATAAGAAATGAAGTCAAAACAATTATGAAGAATCTCCTAAGAAGGAAAAAAATAAGAAATGATAGATTCACAGTAAAATTCTACTAGACCTTGAAAGAAGAACTAACACTAATGCTCTGCAAAATATTCCATAAAATAGAGAGGCAATATGGTGAAGGAGTAGAAGCTTTCTTTATTGGACTACAGGAATAAGAGTCTGAGGAGCAAAGAAGGGACTATATAAGAAGAGCAAAAGAGAGGTAGAGCACTGAGAACCATAAAAGAGGGACATGGCAGCTGAAAAGTATGACAAAACAGAAAGGTGACAGTGTAAATCAAGAAACAGTTTATGGCTCCAAGCCTGGCTTCAGACCCAGCTCTTTGGAGTAAATGAAGCCATAGCCTCCATTCCCAGTATTCTCCCATAGTACTGTCTCTTTTATCTACCCTTCTTCCTATTTTCCTATTCCCTTCCCTCTGTCCCATATTATTCATTTTCCGATCCTTATACATTTAAAGAAGTGTTAAGCTCCCAGAGCATGCCCCTAGTAACCACAGTTGTGTTCCCACACAACCTTTAGGCATAAGGGTTTCAATTGTTTTATCTCATTTTAAAAATTAGTTTATTGCTGACTTGACCTTCTCATTGCAGTAACTTTACATATAGAAGGAAGTAAAAGGAAAACTCAGACTGGTACATGGGAAAATCGGAGCATAAAAATTTAATTATGAAAGACCAAAGCAGTGTCTCCCATCCAAAACCTCACAAAAGCACAACTGAATCCAAAGATAATGAATTAACTGAAATGTCTGATAGAGAAAAGCCCACTATTAAAAAACTACCAATGGCTTCAAAGAAGATTCAAATAAACAGATCAATGAAGTTATGAAACCAATTCAAGACCTAGACAAGGAAATCACCAACATGGAAGACAAATTCTGCAAGGAAATGGAAAATATTTTTTAAAATGTAGAAGATTGGAAATGAAAATCTCAATAAATCAAATTAAAACCATAGTGAATAAGATTATCAGTAGATAAAATAGAGCAGAAGCAAGAATATCAGAGATCCAGGAAAAGATCCAGCTGTTGCATGCAGACAATCACAAGAAAAAAATGAATACCTATGACTACAACACCCAAAAATTATATGACAAGATCAAAAGATCAAACCTAATAATTCATGCTGTGGAAGAAGGAGTTTAAATACAGACTAAAGGCATATGAAACCTATTCAGAAAAATTTCCAAGTCTGTGTAGTGATATAGACACCTATATACAGGAGGCATTTTAAAGTCCAAATAGACATGACCAGAAAGTAACAACACCACATCATATCATAGTTAAAATAGAAAAACCAGAGAATTTAAAAAAATGATATTGAAAGCTGCAAGAGAAAAATGTCAGCTTACATAAAAAGGAAAACACATAAGAATCACTTCAGAATTCTCACCATATACCCTAAAAGCCAGGACAGCATGCAACAATGTAAATCAAACTCTAAGAGAGAAAAACTGCCAATCAAGAGTACTATATCTAACAAATCTATCCTTCAATCTTGATGCACAAATAAGGAACTTCCAGGATATGGATCAGCTATAGCGGTTCATGTCCAAAAAGCATGCATTATAAAAAATAATCAAGGGCATATTTTTCACAGAAAAGTAAGAAATACTATCACAACCACAAGATGTTAGGAAAGAATAAAACTCAAATTGATAACTCATGAGAGCTTGTAAAATGTCAAGCATGATCCACTAACTAAACCAGCAAAACCTGAAGATGTACAATCAGCCTGAGACTCAAACTGGGAAAAAAGCACTATTAATACAATAATCAATATATACCTCTTAACCATTGCCATAAGTGTGAATGGATTTAACTTTTCCTTCAAAAGTCATAGATTGTCGGATTGGATCAAAAAGCAAGATCCAACAGTCTGTTCTCTACAAGGAACATACCTCACAAACAAAGACAAATGTACACCAAAAGTAAAAGGATGGAAAAAGGTTTACATAGTATGCAGACCCAAAGGCAAGTAGAAGTATCTATTCTCTTATCAGACATAACAAGTTTTATGCAAGGAAAGGTCAGAAAAGATAGAGAATATCACTATATAAAGGGAACAATCCAGAACAACATAATAATTGTAGATATATAAGCACCAAACATCGGTGCCTCGATGTTCATAAAACAAATACTTCTGAGCAAAACAGAACAGATATGTCCATGTACAGTAACAGTGGGAGATCTCAACACTATAGTCTTATTAAAAGAACATATTAACAAAGATATCCTAGTGTTAAAGGATACCATGGACAAAATGGACTTAACAGAAATTTATAGAGTATCCCATCCTACAGCAGCAGATTACACTCTTTCTCAGCAACTCATGGAACTTTATCCAAAACAGATTACATTCTAAGTCACAAAGCAAATCTCAACAAATACAAAAATAAAATAATCATCTGTATCCTAACAGTCCACAATGGAATAAAAATAGAAATCATCAGCAAGGAAAACTACCAAAATCATTCAAACTTACGGACAGTAGACTAAACAGTTTTAAAAGATCAATGAGCCATTGAAGAAATTAGAGAAGAAATTAAGAAATTCTTAGATTCAAGTGAACATGAGAACAGGATTTACTAGAACCTGTGGGACAGAGCAAAGGAAGTCTTAAGTTTATAGCCATGAACACCCACATCAAAAAATTAGAGAGATCTCAACTAAACAATCTAATGATTCACCACAAACTCTGAGAAAAAGAAAAAAACCAATCCCAAATTTACTACATGGAAATAAATTATAAATGTTATTGCAGAAACTAATGAGATGAAGACCAAAAAATCTGATACAATAAATCAATTAAATATAACGTTGGTTCTTTGAGAAGATAAACAAGATATACAAACATTTAGCCAAACTAACCAAAAGCAGAAAAAAGACCTAAATTAATAAAATCACAGATGAAAGAAAGGGTATTGCAGCAAACACCTATGAAATTCAGAAGATTACTGAACAATATTGGGAAACTTATATTCCAGGAAACTGGAGATCAAGAAGAAATAGAAAATTTCTGGACACATGTGACCCACCAAAATTGAACCAAGAGGACATAAGCAACTTAAACAGATCCATATTGACTACTGAGATTGAGGCAGTTATAAAGAGAACCTCCAAACAAAGATAAAGCACAGGCCTGGCTAGAATCACTGTTGAATTCTCCTAAACCTGTAAGGAAAAACTAACACTAATTCTCCTCAAACAATTTCAGAAAAAAAAAAAGAAAGGAATACTACCAAAGTTATTCTTTAAAGACAGTATTACCTAATACCAAACCCAGGTAAAGACACATCCATAAAAGAAAGTTATAGGTCAAAATCCCTGATGATCATAGATGCAAAAATGCTTAACCAAAAACTTGAAACTGAATATAGCTACAAATTAAGAAAATAATTAGGAGAGTTTATTCCATCCATGCAAGTATGGCACAATCTGTGCAAATCAATAAACATAGTATAACATATAAATAGAATCAAGGACAACAACAAAAGCATCATTTAAAAATATGCAGAAAAAGCTTTTTAACACAATTCAATATCTTTCATCATTATTTCATGATAAAATCTTTGAAGAAACTAAGAATAAAAGGAATGCACCTCAGCATAATAAAGGCTATATATGAGAAAGCTATAGCCAACATCATACTGAATGAGGAAAATTGAAACCATTTCCTCTAAAGTTAGGAATGAGACAAGGGAGACCACTCTCTACTCTTATAGAATATAATGCTTGAATTGTTAATCAGAGCCATGAAACATGAGAAAGAAAAGGAATACAAATAGGAAAGGAAGAATTTAACTTATCATTATTTGCAGATTACATGATATTCTAATTGAAATACTCTAAAGAGTTCACAAAATAATTTTATATATGTTTGATAAACACTTTTGGAAAAGTATCAGACACAAAATTAATAGACAAAACTCAGCAGCTTTTCTACATTTCAATAAATAAGTGGTTGTGAAAGAAATCAGGAAAACAGTCCCATTCCCAATAAGCCCAAAAATACATGGAAGTGTCACAAGGAAACTCCCTGTGTAGCTATCTTAAACAAAAGAAATGTCATTTTCTTCTTCTTTTTTTCTTATACAAAATTGGAGAACAGAAGGGCAGAACATGTCCTGCCTTGGGGGAGGTTGGTACTGATGGGAGTGGGAATGAAGGGATAAATGGTGAAGGGGGTGAATATGGCATAAACACTGTGTACACATGTATGTAAATGGGAAAATGGTATCTGTTGAAACTATTCCAGGAATGGGGGAAGGGGGATGGAGGAGAATGGTGGAGGGGGGAGTATTGAAGTATGATATATTTAATATATTGTAAGAACTTTGGTAAATGCCACAATGTACCACAACCCAGAACAATCAAAAAATAATAAACTGGGAATAAACAAACAGAGGAAGATAAAGAGCTCTACAATTAAAGCTATAAAACCTTGAAGAAAGAAAGTAAAGGCAGCAGAAGTTAGAAAGGCCTCCTATTTTCATGGATCAGAAGAATTAATATGGCAAAAATGACTGAGCTACTAAAAGCAATTTAGAGATTTAATTCAATAGCCATGCAAAACTCCAGTGTAATTTTTATAGAAATAAAAATATAATACTAAAATTCATATGAAGCTCAAGATATTGAATAGCCACAGCAACCCTGAGCAAAAAGAATAATGCTAGATATATCATAATACTTAACTTGAAATTATAGCACTGAGCCCTAGTGCTCAGTGTTGGAACAACAACAGACCAATAGACCAATTGAATATAATAGAATATCCAGAAATAAGCTCATATAGATATAATTACTTGATTTTTGACAAACGTGCCAAAAACATGTTGGAGAAAAGAAAGTCTCTTCAACAAATATTGTTGGGAAAACTGGATATTCACATGTTGAAGACAGAAGCTAGACTTTAATCTCTCATCCTGACCAAAAATTAATTCAAATTGGTCAAAAATCTAAATGTAAGGCCTAAAATTTTGAAAGTGTAACAAGACATCATAGGGAAGAGCCTTGAAATTACAAGCATAAATTACACCTTTCTGAATAAGACTCCAATTGCTCAGGAAATAAGAGCAAGAATTCATAAATGTGATGAGTTATGCATTGGATAATGGATTAAAATCAAGTACATACAAAGAGCTCCAAAAATTAAACACCAAAAAGAACAAACAATCTAAGTTATAAATTGAACAGACAGTTCCAAAAAAAGTAGAAATGGCCATTAAATACGTGAAAATTTTTCAACATAATTAGCCATAAAGGAAATACTTTTTAGAATGATGCTGAGATTCTACCTTTCTCCAGTCATAATGGTAATCAACAAGAAAACAAACAACAACAAATTTTGGAAAAGGTGCAAGAAAAAAATGGACCATTATACACTATTGGTGGGAATGTAAACTAGTACAGAAACTAAGTAATTTTCAAAGTTCCTCAAAAAACTTAAAATAGAACTGCCAGGTATAGCATTCCTTAGAATATATCAAAAGGAATGTAAATCTATATAAATAGAGGTTTCTGTACACCCATGTGTATAGCAGTACTATTCATAATAGTAAAATGAGAAGCTCTGATGTCTACCAACTGATGAAAGAAATGTGGTATATATACCCAATGGAATGCTATTCAGGAATAAAGAAGAATCAAATTATGTTGTTTTCAGGATATGGATAGAAGTGGAAATCATCATGTTAAGTGAAATAGGTCAGACTGAGGAAGATGCATGTCCCATATTCTCTCTCATATATGGAATCTACACCTAAAATATGAATAACCCAAGTGTAAAATTGGGGACACTTTAGAGGTGGGAACCAGTGGGCTAGGGGAAGGAGGGTGAAAGGAGGGGCAAAAGGGTGGTGAACATTATTAAAGTGCTTCATATGCACGTATTAAAGTAGAACAATGAAATCTATTAAAACTTGTTTAATGGCAGAGGAATAAGGAAGAGTAATAAGGGATGAATTTGGTCAAAGTACATTGTAAGAGCATATAGAAATATCATAATGAACCCTTTTGTAAAACAAATATACAGTAATAAAAAGAGAAAATGTAAAAGATAAAATTCAAAAAGGTACTTTCAATCTCAATTTTATTCATATATTTAGTTTTCACTTGTGATAACATTACCATTGACAGTGATTAATGTCCAATGTCAAATCAAAATCCTCCTAGCATTTTACTTTCATTCATTTACTACCATTAAATAATGAAACATCTTTTTATGTAGTGCAACTAAGACTAAAAAAGATATTTAATGTCATATATGAGGGTCTTTGGTACTATCATCAAGTTGTAAGATCTGGCCCTCTGTTATAAAGGATTTTTCAGAAACTACTAGATGATTACCAAAACTACTTAGGCTCCTTCTGGGCATCGATTTAGATACAGAGTCTGAGTTTATTTTGCAATTATGTGTGGCTATATGATGACTTTTAATCAATTTTTTAAAAAAGCAGAAACTGCTTTTTTTATTTACTTTATTCATACGTGCATACGATTGGATCATTACTACCCCTGCCCCCTGCCCACTCCCTTTCCCCTCACCCCCTCCCACTCATCCCCACCCCCTTGCTTCCAAGCAGATATTGTTTTGCCTTTATCTTTAATTTTGTTAAAGAGAGAGCATAAACATTAGTAAGGAGGACCAGGGGTTTTTGCTAATTGAGGTAAGGATAGCTATATAGGGAGATTCCTAGTTTTGCTTCCATGTACATTTATGTTACTTTCTAAATTGATTCTTCTCAAACTAAACTTTTCTCTCATTTTCTCTCATTCCTATCCCCTTCTCCCATTGGCCTCTGTTGCTTTAAAGTTTCTGTGTTAGTATCTTCACAGTGAAGACATCAAATGCTATCTTTTTTTTTTCAGGGGGGAGGGTTACCTACCTATCCTCATACATCCCTTGTATGCAGTCGCCTTATCATGTAATCAAAGTCCTATACCCTTGTTGTGTTTGCTGTTGATCTAAAGTCTGCAGATGAGGGAGAACATACAATTTTTGGTCTTCTGGGCCTGGCTAACCTCGCTCAGGATGATGTTCTCCAGTTCCATCCATTTGCTTGCGAATGATAAGATTTCATTCTTCTTCATGGCTAAGTAAAATTCCATTGTGTACAAGTACCACATTTTCTTAATCCATTTGTCAGTAGTAGGGTATCTTGGCTGTTTCCATAACTTGACTATTGTGAATAGTGCTTCAATAAACATGGGTATACAAGTACCTCTGAAGTAATCTGTGCCCCATTCCTTTGTGTATATTCCCAAGAGTGGTATTGCTGGATCAAATGTCAGGTCAATGCTTAAATTTTTAAGAAGCCTCCAACTTTTTTCCAGAGTTGTTGTGCTAGTTCACATTCCTATCAGCAATGTATAAGGGTTCCTTTTTCTCCACATCCTTGCCAACACCTGTTGTTGTTGGTGTTTCTAATGATGGCTATTCTAACAGGGGTGAGGTGGAATCTTAGTGTAGTTTTGATTTGCATTTCCCTTATGGCTAGAGATGGTGAGCATTTTTTCCAGTGTTTTTTGGCCATTTGAATTTCTTCTTTTGAGAAAGTTCTGCTAAGTCCACTTGCCCATTTCTTTATTGGTTTGTTAATTTTGGGAGAGTTTAGTTTTTTGAGTTCCCTGTATATTCTGGTTATCAGTCTTATATCTGACATGTAGCTGGCAAATATTTTCTCCCACTCAGTTAGTGGTCTCTTCAGTTTAGAGACCATTTCTTTTGTTGAGCAGAAGCTTTTTAGTTTCATAAGGTCCCATTTGTCTATGCTTTCTCTTAGTTCCTGAGCTGCTGGGGTTCCATTAAGGAAGTCCTTGCCTACCTATTACTTCCAATGTATTTCCTACTCTTTCCTGTATCAACTTTAGAGTTTAGGGTCTGGTATTAAGGTCCTTGATCCATTTTGAGTTAATACCAGTGCAGGGTGATAAATGGAGATCTAATTTCAGTTTTCTGCAGACTGCTAACCAGTTTTCCTGACAGGTTTTATTGAATAGGCTGTCTTTTCTCCATCTTTTATTTTTAGTTCCTTTGTTAAAAATAAGTTGGGTATAGCTGTGTGAATTCATATCTGGGTCCTCTATTCTGTTCCACTGGCCTCATGTCACTTTTTGTGCCAGTACAATGCTGTTTTTATTGCTATTGCTTTGTAATATAGTTTGAACTCAAGTATTGTGATACCTCCAGCATTGTTCTTTTTGCTGAGTATTGCTGTGGCTATTTGTGGTCTCTTGTGTTTTCAAATGAATTTTCGGTTAGATTTTTCAATCTCTTTGAACATTAAACATGTAGACTGCTTTTGGTAATACAGCCATTTTTACTATGTTGATTCTACCTATCCATTAATATGGGACATCTCTCCACTTTCTATAGTCTTCCTCAAGGGTTTATATTTTTGCTTGTAGAGTTTATAGTTTTGCTTTATTCCTAGGTATTTGATTTTTTGAAGCTATTGTAAATGGAATTGTTTTCATATATACTTTCTCATTTTGTTCATTATTAGTGTATAGAAAAAGCTAATGATTTTTGTAAGTTGATTTTGTGTCCTGCCACCTTGCTATAGCTGTTGATGGTGTCTGGGAGTTTTGGGGTAGATTTTTTTGGGTCTTTAAGGTATAAGATTGTATCATTTGCAAATAGGGATATTTTGACAGTTTCTTTACCTATTTGTATTCCTTTTATTTCTTCTTGCCTTATTGCTCTGGCTAGGAATTCCAGTACTATGTTGAATAGTAATGGGGATAGTGGGCATTCTTGTTTTGTTCCTGATTTTAGAGGGAATGGATTCAGTTTTAGCCCATTGAGTATAACGTTGGGTGTAGGTTCATCATATATAGCTTTTATAATGTTGAGGTACATTCCTAGTTTTCTTAGAGCTTTTATCATGAAATGGTGTTGGATCTTATCAATGGCTTTTTCTGCATCTATTGAGATGGTCAGGTGGATTTTGTCTTTGCTTCTCTTAATGTGTTGTGTTACATTTATTGATTTCTGCATATTGAACCACCCATGCATCCCTGGGATAAAGCCATCTTGGTCGTGGTGAATGATCTTTTTGATGTGTTGTTGGATTCAGCTTGCCAGTATTTTATTGAGTATTTTTGCATCAATGTTCATTAAAGAGATTGGCCTATAGTTCTTTTTGGTGGTGTCTTTGCCTGGTTTTTGGATGAGTGTGATACTGTCTTCATAAAATGAGTTAGGCAGTGTTCCTTCCCTTTCTATTTCATGGAACAGTTTAAGGAGGGTTGGTATTAGTTCTTCTTCAAAGGTCTGATAGAATTCAGCAGAGAATCCACCAGGTCCCGGACTTTTCTTTTTTGGGAGAATCTTGATTGCTGCTTCAATTTCATTTTGTGTTATAGATCTATTCAGGTGATTAATGTCCTCTTGGTTCAGTTTTGGATGATCGTAAGTATCTAGAAATCTATCCATTTCTTCAATATTTTCATATTTATTAAAATATAGGTTCTCAAAGCAGTCTGTGATGATTTCCTGGACTTCCTTGGTGTTTGTTGTTTTCTCCCTTTTTGCATTCCTGATTTAACTGATTTGAGTTTTTTCTCTCCTCACTTTAGTCAAGTTTGCCAAGGATCTGTCGATCTTGTTCATTTTTTCAAAGAACCAACTTTTTGTTTCATTAATTCTTTGTATGGATTTTTTTTGTTGTTTCTATTTCATTGACTTCAGGTCTTATTTTTATTATTTCTCTCATTCTGCTTGTTTTGGGATTTGCTTGTTTTTGTTTTTCTTGGAGTTTGAGATGTAACATTAGGTCATTGATTTGAGATCTTTTTGTCTTTTTAATATATGCACGCATGGCTATAAACGTTCCTCTCAGGACTGCCTTTGCTGTGTCCCATAGGTTCTGGTAGGTTGTGTTTTTATTTTTGTTAACTTCCAATAACCTTTTTTTCCTCTTGTATTTCATCAATGACCCATTGGTTGTTGAGCAATGTATTGTTCAGTTTCCAGCTGCTTGCCTGTTATTTGTTATTATTTTTGTCATTGAGTTCTAGTTTTAATGCATTATTATCAGATAGAATGCATGGTATTATTTCTATTTTCTTATATTGGGTGAGGCTTGCTTTGTGCCCTAGAATATGAAAAATTTTGGAGAAGGTTCCATGGGCTGCTGAGAAAAAAGGTATATTGTGTAGAAATTGGATGAAATGTTCTGAACACATCAACTAGGTCCATTTGCTCTATGGTATGTTTTAGGTCTGGAATTTCTTTACTGATTTTTTTGATGACCTATCTATTGGTGAGAGGGGGATAGTAAAGTCTCCCACTAGCACTGTATTGGAGTTTGTATATGTTTTTAGGTCCCTCAGGGTATGTTTGATGAAGTTGAGTGCATTGACGTTGGGTTCATATAGGTTGATAATTGTTATTTCCTTTTGATGTATTTCCCCTTATATTAGTACGGAATGTCCTTGTTTGTCTCATTTTATCAGTGTAGGTTTTAAGTCTACTTTGTCCAAGATAAGTATTGCTAGTCTTGCCTGTTTGTGGGGACCATTGGCCTGGTAAATCTTCTTCCAGCCTTTCACCCTAAGCCTATGCTTATTTTTATTGATGAGATGGGTCTCCTGTAAGTAACAAATTGTTGGATCTTCCTTTTTAATCCACTTTATCAAATGGTGACTTTTGATGGGGGAATTAAGTGTGTTAACATTGAGTGTCAGTATTGATAGGTATGTGGTGATTACTGTCATCTAATCGTCTCAGTTGTTTAAGGATTTGATTGTGTGTAGCCAAATCGATGTTACTCTCTACTCTCTTGCCTTTTCTTCTCCTGTGGTTTGGTACTGCCTGTCATTTCATGGTTATGCTGCCTTTTACTTTCTGTGTGTAGAATCCCTTGAAAAATCTTTTGTAGAGGTGGCTTTGTGGTCATACGTTGTTTTAGTTTCTGCTTGTCATGGAAGACTTTTATTGCTCCATCTATTTTGAATGATAGTTTTGTTGGGTAGAGTATCTTAGGGTTGAAGTTATTTTTATTCACTGCCCCGAAGACCTCACTCCATGCTCTTCTTGCTTTTAGTGCTTCTGTTGAGAAATCTGCTGTGATTTTGTTGGGTTTACCTGCGTAAGTTACCTGTTTTTTCTCTCTTACAGCCTTCAATATTCTTTCTCTATACTCTGTGCTTGTTGTTTTAATGATAAAACGTCATGGGGTAGTTCTATTTTGGTCAAGTATATTTGGTGTCCTGGAGGCTTCCTGTACCTGAATGGGCATAGTTTTCTCTAGATTTGGGAATTTTTCTGTTATTATTTTGTTAAATGTATTATGAATTCCTTTTGTTTGCACCTCTTATCCTTCTTCAATGCCCATGATTCTCAGGTTTGGTCTTTTTGTGGAACCATTGAATTCTTGCATGTTTCTTTCACAAGTCTTGAGTTGTCTAACTAGTAGTTATTCAGTTTTTCCTTTAATTACCATTTCATCTTTGAATTCGGAGATTCTGTCTTCTGCTTGTTCTAGTCTGCTGGATTGGCCTTCCATCTTGTTTTGCATTTCTGTTTCCATCTTTTTTTCTTAGATTTTCCATATCCTGGGTCACTTCCTTTTTAATATTGTCTATTTTCATCCTGAGTTCATTTATCTCTGTATTTATGGTGTTCTTTGTTTCACTTTGGTGTTTATATAGTGCTTCTATAGATTCTTTTATTTGTTTTTGTGCTTTCTTAAATTCTTTATTTTTGTTGTCTTGCTATTTCTTTAGTTTCTCCTGTACATTTTGGTTGACAATATCCAGTATCATCTCTATAATATTCTCATTGATTACTTGCATGATTTCTTCTTTCAGGTTGTTTTTATGGGCTTTTTTGGGTTCTTTGTCATAGTTTATCTTTGTTTCATTGGAGTCTGGATCTGGGCTTCTGTTTTCTTAATTTCCCTCTGTTTCCTGTACTAATTTTTTGTTGGAGGGAAAATGGTTTCCATCTTTTTTCCATTTTCCCATCATTCCACTTGCTGCTGTTACTGTCCTTATATTGTGAGCAATTTAGTATTGTCTAGCTGGTAATAGTAAAAAGGATAGTATCTAGAGTGGAAGGGTAAGAGGAGAAAGAAAGCAAAGAAGGTAAAGAAAAAAGAAAGAAGAAAGAAAAAAAGATACAGAGCCAAAGAAATAAAGAGGGAGAGATAGTGTACTAATTAGTGGTGAGCTAAACAGGCATTAGAGAGACAGGGAGAGATAGTGTACTAATTAGTGGTGAGCTAAACAGGCATTAGAGAGACAGAGAAAGAGGAAAAAAAAACGTGTGGTCAAATGCAATAGTTTCAGCCTTAATAGTTCTGTTTCTGTGTTACTTCTTCAGCATCCATTTAGTGTTTGAGTAGTAATTCTGTCATTGTCACATCAAAGGAAAAAAAATAGAAAAGGTATCTAAAACTTAAAAAAATAAAAGTTTCAGGTCCAGAAACCATGCCTTTTCCATTTAGTAGTTGTGGTGTTGTTCCTTCAGCATCCACTATTGGTGTTGATATTTAATCAGTAGCCCTGTTGTTATGTTGACAGGTGATTGGATCTGGAGCCAGCTTAGTGAACCTTTATCTGCTCTGTTTGAAGGTGCAGCTCACCTGGCACCTACTGTCAGCTGGCTGCTACTGCGGGCTTTATTTATTACAGTTCTCAGGTATGAGTCATCACATTCACCTAGCACAGCTGGCTTAGTTTATTTAAGGTTCTTCTGGATGCCTGCTCCTTTTCTTTTCTCCAGTGTATAGCCCTACCAGCCTTTTGCAATTGTAGTCCTTGATTACTTACAGTTCACATGGGGAAGTGCCCCTCTCCCACTCTCTGGCAGAGCTTGCCTCACATCAGTCACTGTTGGAAGAATTCCCCTCTCCAAGCACACTTGGGGGGGGAGTGGTACTACACCTGCCTTCTCCCACAGGCTTACTTATTTACTGTTTGTTTGAGAAAGTGCCCCTCCCCCACTCTCCAGTGGAGCATGCCACTCATAAGCCTCTGTTGGAAGCCTTCCCTTCTCCATGCATGCTGGAGTGGTTATGCCACATCTGCCTTCTCAGCAAGCTTATTTATTTACAGTTCAAGTGAGGAAGTGTCCTTCCCCCACTCTCCAGCAGAGTGTGCCAAATGGGGAAGTGCCCCTCCCCTTTACTCCAGAGCTCAGTGCATCCCACCCTCTGTGCTACATGTCCTTTTTTTCACTTGCTTGTTTATTATTCAGGTATTTTTTTTTGTGGGGCAGGGGTTGGTCTGTCCAGGGGGCTATGCTGGCTTTTCCCAGGGGTGGGTGTGGAAGAACCGAGTGTCACTTATTTGCTCACCTGTGGGTCTGCCAAGCAGGTTAGGAGCCAATGCCTGGAAGCACTGGAGCTCTTCTGGTTTCTCCATATACAGTGATGTGGAAGAGCTATGTGTGGGCTGGGGGTGAGGAAGTGTAAAAATTTTGCCTCTTCTTGGTGGTTTTTGGTGTGTGGTGTGTCTCCAGCATCTCAGGAAAATTTTTATTTTAAGGAACACACACTATCTGTGTCCTTTGTCTAGTCGCCATCTTGGAAACTCAAGAAACTGCTATTTTTGACAAGACTTACAAATAGCAAGTATAGCTTTCCCACAAATTCTTCCTTCAAATAAATGAAGATGACAAAAAGCTTCTATTGAATGGTGTATCCACAGATAGAGGAAACTCATGTTCTTAAATGGTCACTTATAGAAAAGATGCTTGTACAAAGAACATCCAACATAAACTATTAATGTAGCAAGAAATAATTTTTACTTAGATTGCACACTATACAGTTGTCATTATATTTATCATAGCAGTTTAGCTTACATGCCAATATACATACCCAGAAATTACATTGTTTCTATGTCCAGAGATACTCTCTTTGAAATAAGCTTGCATTATCTATTCTCCAAAACATTAATGGATAGAGCAGAATGTCACATTTTAAATTTACTATTCAATTATCTCATTATATTAACTAAATAAAAAGTGTATCTGGCATTAAGCTGTTTGTAAAACTGAAGTACAAATGTCAGGGACTGATTAATAAGAAATCTAAACTCCAAACATGGTGAATCTTGAGAGTCAGGAAATCAAGACGACAAAAGAGACCAATGATTTATTTTTTTACATACCATTACTGAGGCACATCTAGTTACCTGAATACTAACGTTAACTAAATAAAGTTTTTTCATCACATTGTGCTTTATAACTAAATTAAATGTTTATTTTTGTTTTGTTTTCTTAATGCAGTATTTTAGTAAGTCATCACCAGTCTTTCCTCAGATTATAAAAATATTAATTAATTTACAGCCTTCATTACATTCTTGTCTTGAGGAATCCAGCTAGTTACCTAGAATGTAGAAGACAATATTTCCTAATATTTATAACTATGTACTGTCTTATGAGATTAATGACTTCTGCTAATCTTACTCAGTGATATTTTTATTAGTGTTCTGTCCAAAAAAAGTCATGTCTCTTAATTTATGAGGCACATTTCCATCCCTTTCTTAGTGCAGAATTTTTGACACAGAATTTTTGATCATAGAAAAGTATAACTTTCAGGATATATACCGGTAATGTTTTTTGGAATATAGTAAGAATATTAAAGTTTATTTCATGAATAATTATTTTATTTAAAAAGTAGTGTTTATTTTATTTTTTTTTCATTTTTCTTTTATTATTCATATGTGCATACAAGGCTTGGTTCATTTCTCCCCCCTTCCCCTGCCGCCTCCCTTACCACCCACTCCGCCCCCTCTCTCTCCCCCCCCTCAATACCCAGCAGAAACTATTTTGCCCTTATTTCTAATTTTGTTGTAGAGAGAGTATAAGCAATAATAGGAAGGAACAAGGGTTTTTGCTGGTTGAGATAAGGATAGCTATACAGGGCATTGACTCACATTGATTTCCTGTGCATGGGTGTTACCTTCTAGGTTAATTCTTTTTGATCTAACCTTTTCTCTAGTACAAAAGTAGTGTTTAAATAATCAAAACATCACAATGAAAAGAACAGTCTGTACTTTATGCCTGAAAACCTCTCTCATTTCGGTCTTTCTAGCTTACACTCAGGTCTGAACACTAAGTGCTTAAATATATTGATTTGTTCCTACTCAATCATATAATGACTCATTTCCTGTTTTTATTGTCTATTTTGTTCTTTGTTCTTTGGTTTTTATTCTTTTATTTATTTTCAGGTAAGTCATTCTCTACTTTTGTCGCTGACTTCATGGGTTATTTTCTCTCTGGAGAAGACTCTTTCTAAAGCAATTTCTTGATTTGCAATGAAAACTCTCCTTTATTGTTAACTTTCTTTTAGTGGATACTCTAATTTTCCGGCTTTAGTTATTTCTAATGGTCCTTTTTGTTATCTTTGGGAACACCCAAATTATTCAAAAGGCTCAGGCCACCTTGCTACCAATCTCAAATGCTATAATTGAAATAAACCATTTAACAAAACAGGTATATGTAAATCATAAACAGATTCAATGATAAATGTAAATTGTCTATAATTCTATGGCAAGGTATGTAACAATCTACATGGATGGATTCAAAATAAGCAAAGACAATTGAACTTAGGTCCAAGTGTAAATATGGAACAAAGTTATTGAGCTGCCAAATGGAAACAAAATTAAAAGCAAAAATGTTTGTAATGCATATGAGACTGGGTCACATTTATATGTTTCCTACCCTACTGAACTGGAATCAAGCACAAATACCAAAATATTCCCTCAGTGAACTGATTCGATAGTTTACTTGGCTCAGATAACTAACGTCAATGCAAGAGATTTCCAATTATACTCACAACAAAGTTTGTGAAGTAACAAATTCTTAAATCAAGTTCTAGAGTTTGAGATTTTCCTTCCATATAGAGAAGTGATAACCATAGGACTAATACAAGTATAACTGGCATCTTCCTTTTTATATTTTTATGCTAATTATTTGGGCTTTGTTTTCTGTTATGTTATTGATATATGTAGTTGCAGCTATCTTTATTTCTCTACATGCACAGTATCCTTAATTTTTTCTATAACTACCTTTTTCTTATAACATTTTAAAATTACTTTCCCTTTTTTATTAGGCCTGAATGACTGTTTCATTCATTTGAGCATGATTAAAAACAATTTAATATTTTAACGTATTTATAAAAAAAGCTTTCATAAAATGTCAAACAAAATTTTACTCAAAATTTAAGTTTTCTGTACTTTATATATATATATATACATACCATATATGTATATATTATTTAATAGTTTTTTAATTCATCTTTAAGAATGCATTGAATAACATTAATTAATTATAATGAATTTTAAGAAAAACCATTGCAATCAAAACTACTGATGGACGCAATTCAGTGTTAACCAAATAAAACTAGTTCACATGATGTGAGAGAAAACTCTCCAGTGCTTTTCACTCCACATGAAACAATAGTGGTGTACCTTCTCACAGTATAGTATGACCCTCAGTCCACTTAAAATGTGAACTTTGGAGTTTATAAAACAGGAAAAGGAAAAGAAACAGCACTTTAAAACATCTCCATTTCTCAACTTCAGAAATGCAGTTTCTGTTTGGACTTCAGTTCGGACTCTAACACTTAAGATTCTTGATTCTCAGTTTCCTCATATGCAAATATGTAGATAAGAATGTCTGCCATATGGTGTCATTTATAAGGTAAAATGAGGTAATAAATGTAAAAAGTGTATAAGAGCACCTTGTACCTAACTCAATACAAGTTAGAGAGCATCATATAATTTTTCCATTATTTTTCAGAGGCTACTAAATCTGACAGTTGAAGATAAAAGTTGTCATCAAGATTCTGTGTCATGCTTGAGCACTCCTCCCATACCACAAAATCTTCACAGAAAAAATATCAGAGTTCCACAGAATTCCCTTTTTAAAACTAAAGATAATATTTGGGACAGTACTGGAGTTTGAACTCAAAGCCTCACACTTGCTAGGCAGGTGCTCTACCACTTGAGCTATGCTCCTAGCTCAATATAATATCTTATAAGTATAGTTTCACATTTCAATTACAAATGTTATGGATTCATTCCAATTTACTAAATGCATATGATTTGAAATCACCTAATATGCATCATGGTAATAAAAATAAGAATCTTCATCAAAATTAAAACTCATACAGTTTTGAATTAAGGATGTTGCCTATTTACTTTAATCCTTAAATATCATCTCTATTGGTGGCAAACAGGTGGTTAGTTTTTCATTGTTTTTAATTCATTTTAATAATTGACAGGAAGTGATAACTATTGAGAAGTAAAATAATGGATTTCTATTATGAGTAAAATAGCATAGTGTCTTCTCTTCTTATTGTCTCCATCTACAGAATACAGCCAATACACCACTAACTTAACCTCTATTTAGCTTAAAATGGGGATGAAGAGTTGATGCTATGAAACCAAGCTCCTAAACTTCAAGTAGTGATTCTGACACTTTTTAGATATTTGATCTTCAGCAAACTAATTATATTCTTTTAAAATTGCTTGTCTCATCTCTAAAAAGAAATTGCAGTAAGTGTGCTTAAAGAGAAAATAATAAAATTGTTTTAAGGATTAAAGAATTAATGAATTACAGAATAGGTATACTTAACTTTAATTTTTAAGTTTACTTTTAAACTAATGCAAAAAACTAGAATCTTTATATATTAATGTGGTACCATAAGATATTTCCATTCATGTGTACTTTGCATAATTTTTTATTCATTTATTCACATGTACATACATTGTTTGGGTCATTTCTTCCCCCTGCCCCCTTCCTCCACCCTTTCTCCTCTTCCCCCCTGGCTTCCAGGAAGAGCCTGTTCTGCGCTTTTCTCCCAGATCCGGTGAAGAGTAGAAATAAGCAAAAATAAGAAAAACATAGCATTTTTGCTAGTTGAGATAAGGACAGCTATACAGAGAGATTCCTAGCATTGTTTTCATGTAAAAATGTGTCACAACCCAGGTTGATTCATCTCTAACTGATCTTTACACTAGTTCCTGATCCCCTTCTCATGTTGACCTCTGTCGCTTTAAGGTTTCTGTATTAATTCCTCTGGACTGGGGACATCAAATATTTTCATGTTTGGGTTTTCTATCTAACCACATAACTCCCATATATGTTCTCCCCTTGTCATGTAACCCAAGTCCTACAACATTGCTGCATTTGCCCTAGATCTAAAGACCGCATATGGGGGAGAACGTAGGATTTATCTTCTCAAATCTTTGTCAATTCTTTATGATTAAAAACTTTTCACATTTATCTCTGACAGCTTTTTAAAATGTACAGTAGTACATTATTCTTATCTATAAGCTTGATGCTATGCAAAAGCACACAGGAATTTTTGCTCATATCTAACTGCAACTTTTTATCCCTCCATCAATATTTCATAATCTTTCTCTTCCTTATATTAAATCTGGTGTCTGTGAACCACAATCTTAATCTCAACTTCTATGAAATCAGCTTTTTTGATTCCACATGTGGGTGACATCTTGCGGGGCTTGTCTTCTGTGTCTGGGTTATTTCATATAATATAGTGATGTCCATTTTCAACCATCTTGTGATGCAAATAACAAAATTTCATTTTTTTATAGGGCTGAGTAGTTTATAAGTGTGTAAATGTATATACTTTTCTTTTTGAAACTAAAAAAATATTGGCATACAGTAAATGAACATAGTAAAGGGTTTTATTATGATATTGTATTTTTTCTTTGTTTATTATTGTTCACTTTTTTCCTTTATTGTTGTGCTGGGTAGAGGTATATTGTTGTATTTACAAAGGTTCTTACAATGTATCAAATATATCATACTTGTCTATTGATCAGATGTTACAAACTGGTTGTTTTCATTTCTTATTGTGAATAGTGCTACAAGAAACACTGCAGTGTAGATGTCTCTGTCATACTGATTTGAGTTCCTTTTATATACCCTCAGTAATAGAATTGCTGGATCATATGGTAATTTTGTTTTTAATTTTTCTGAGGAACTTCCATACTGCTTTCCATAGTGGATGGACTGGTACATATTCCCTCCAACAGTGGGCAAGGGTTATTCTCTCCAATTCATTGATAGCATTTGGTATCATCAGTCTTTGATAGTACAAATTCTTTTTAAAAAATTAGAATATATTCATTGTACAGGAGGATTCATTGTGACAATTCTGAACAGGCTTATATTGTACATTGGTTAGATAACCCTCCAAATTTCTCCTTCTCTACCCTACCCTGCCTCACTTAAAGCAATTGTAAGAAGTTTCATTGTTCTATTTCATACACATATATAAAGTTCATCACTATCTTTCCTCACCTTCATCTCTCTCTCCTCCTACAAGTACCCCACATACACTGTACCTATTTTATAGCCCTGTCTTTTGTTATTAATACTTGAGTCAATTTTCAAAGGGTTTTCTCAGTGTGTCCCCATTCTAGGTATACTTTAATTTGGTTTGTTTAACCCCTTCTTTACTTTCCCTTACTCCTTTCCTCCAACCTGTAGAATAATGTATGTGGATTCAACACATTTCAATGTGTATCATTATATCTTCTAACTTCACAGATATTACATATTTTGATATTGTTGATACTTTATCATTCTCTTTTCTTTTCCCTCTTCCCCTGAATTCCATAGAGTAGTTCCACTATTGCAAACATTTAAACTCTTTTTGTGGTTTTCTTTGATTGTTTGTTTGCTTGTGGTACTAGGATTTGAACCAGAGCCTTACACTTGCTAAGCAGATGCCCTACAACTTGAACCACTCTTCCACCCCAAGACTACATGATTTTAATACTTTTGAATTCAATGTTATCACCTTTTTCTTTTAGCTATTACATATACTTATGTTTATTTAGAAACTCTGCCTAAATTTCTCAACTTGGAATATCAACTACTGGATTATAAATAAAAAAGTATGCTTTATGGCCCTTTCCCTCATTGTGTTAGAATGTCAGGGTAATTCGTGAATCTATACAGCAACTATAATTTAAAATATTTTAGAGAATATTAATTTGACACATAATTTATAGTGAGAATTTTAAAACAAAACATGTAAAAGTCTATCCTCATTTTTCTCACTTATTAAAATAACTAGAACACTTCTCATGTTGTTGATTAATGGAAGCAATATACATTAATGGTTTTAAATTTTAATGTTCTATATAAAGTCATGGCAGAAAACAAAGATATCTCAGTTCCTAATCTTTGGACACTGAGTAGTCTCACAGGTGCCATATTGGATTGCATGGATAATATGAGGTACCATGAACTAAGTCACCATAATCTAGCCCATCATAACTACTTAGTAGGTGAATGGTATCTTTTTATGTTTTTGGAATTCTAATTTTGAGTCATAATAAAGCCATGTAAGAGAATACATTATGTCAGAGAATAAGAATTTAAATCATTCATTTGCATTTGGGAGTTAAAATTAAATACAGGTATATCTGAATAATAAAAATATCCAAAGAATTAACTTTAAACAATTTAACAATAAAGTAGACATGTTTCTGAGTTAAAAGTTCTTTTAATTCTGAAGTGAATAAAATCATGTACATGCAATATAAAATACATGGAATATTCACATAAGTAACATAAATAACAGTAATGAGAAATTGAAAAGATGAACTTCAACTTTAAAAATTTTGTTGTGAGCTTAAAATTAATAAGTTTTAAAAAATCACTATAGGGCTGAGGCATAGCTCAAATGGTAGAGAACTTGCCTACAATGTTCAAGGCCCTGAGTTCAATCCCCACTGCTGAAAGCAAACAGTAATAAGAACAAAACCCTGAATACATTGTGATTTCAATGCTTGATTTATAAGTAAAACATTTTCCCTCAAATTCCTATAATTATATGAAATTCTACTAAATGAAAATTCATTAAGATAGTATCAATTTTTACTGGGGAAAAGTGACCTGTGCTTGAGGTTTTGATTTGCATTTCTTTGACAACTAGTAATGTTGAACATTGTTTTCATAATCCTACTGGACAAATTCTATGTTTTCTTTTCAGAAACATCCATGTAGATCAATTGCCAGTTTTATATGGATTATTTGTCTGTTTGTTTTGCCATTGAGTTTTTGAGTTCCTGATATACTCTGAATATAACCCCCTTATACTATGTATAGCTTGAAAACCTTTCCAAAAATTCTTCAGGATGTCTCTTAATTGTGTGTTTTTTCCTTTGCCATTAAGAAAAAGTTTAGAATTATGTGATTCCAAGGTCTAATTTTGTTGTTTTTTTTGAGGAAAAGATTTTATTTTATTCTATTTTATTATTGTTGTGCTGGGTGGGGGTACATTGTGGTATTTACAAAAGTTCTTACAGTATAACAAATATATCATACTTGACTGCACCCAACCCACTATTCTCCTTTGTACCTCCCTCTCCCATGCTTGGAATATCATCAAAAGTTATTTTTCCAATAACATACATGTGTATACAACATTTGCACCATATTCACCATCTTTCACCATTTCCCCACCTCCTCCCCACCATAATGGTACCAATGCCCTTAGGCAGGACCTGTTCCACCTTCCTGTTCTCCAATTTTGTATAACAGAAGAAGAAGAAGAAGAAGAAGAAGCTGTATTTTTTCCAATGAAGAAACCGGGAATTTCCTCATTGCAATTCCATGTATATATGTATCACAGCCCAATTTGATTAATTTCTTCTATTTTTCTTATTTCTTCCATAGTTCCTTTGTTATGGTTATTTCAACCAGTTAAAAATTCTATTTTAATTCTTGTATAGAGAGTACATCAACCATATTCACCATCCTAACTACTTTCTTTTATCCTCCCCCTCTCATATGTGACTTCCCTTAGCATGGTTTGTTTTTCATAGAATTTCTATATTTTTATTACATCTATATTGCACATATGAGAGAAAATATGGAGCTTTTGGCCTTCTGCACCTGGTTAACTTCATTTAAGATGATGTTCTCCAGTTCCAACCATTTACATGCAAATGACAAAATTTCATTCTTCTTTGTGGCTGAATAAAATTCCATTGTACATAAATACTGCTGTTTCTTAATCCACTCATTTGTACTGGGACATCTTGGCTGTTTCCATAGCTTAGCCACTGTGAATACGCTGCAATAAACATGGGTGTGCAGGTGCCGCTGTTTTGACCTGTCTTACATTCCTGTGGATATATCCCTAGGAATGGAGTAGCTGGGTCATATGGCAGATCTATTTTTAGATTTTTGAGGAAACTCCATATTGTTTTTTCATAGTGATTACACTAATATAAATTCCCAACAACAGGGTGAGATGGTTTCTTTTTCTCCTCATCCTGGCCAACATTTGCTGTTGTTTGTGTTCTAACAGGAGTGAGGTGGAATCTTAACATGGTTTTGATTTGCATTTCCTTAATGGCCAGTGATGTTGAACATTTCTTCATGTGTTTTTTTAGCCATTTGGAGTTCCTCTTCTTTTAAAAAATCTCAGTTCAGTTCTTTTGTCCATTTCCTCTTTGGTCATTGATTTTTTTGGCAGTTCAGTTTTTTGAGCTTCCTGTATATTCCGATTATCAATTCTTTGTCAGGTGTACAGCTTTCAAAGACTTTCTACCATTCTGTGGTCAGCCTCTTCAATTTAGAAACCATTTCTTTTGTTATGCAGAAACTTTTAAATTTCATGTATGACCAATTGTCAATCCTTTCTCTTAGTTGATGAACCATTTGAGTTCTATTGAGAAATTGCCTATACATTTTAATTCAGGTGTATTCCCTATTCTTTCCTGTACTCGCTTAAAAGTTTTGTATCTGTACAGGGTGAAAAATATGGATCGAGTTTGTGGTTTCTGCATTAGATATCCAGTTTTTCTTAGCAACATTTGTTGAAGAAGCTGTCTTTTCTACATTGTATGTTTTTGGTGACTTTGTCAAAAATTGAGTGGGTGTAGCTGCTTGGATTTATACCTGGGAGCTCTATTCTGTTGCACTGGTCTTCATATATGTTTTTGTGCTAGTACCATGATGTTTTATTGCTATGGCTCCATAGTATAGTTTGAAGTCGGGCATTGTGATACCTTCAGCATTTCTCTTTTTGGTCAGTATTGCCTTGGCTTTTTGCAGTCTTTTGTGCTTCCAACTTAATTTTATGGTTGATTTTTCCATTTCTGTGATGAATGCCATTGGAATTTGGATGCAAATTGCACTGAGCATGTAAATTGCTTTTGATAATATAAGCATTTTAACTATTGTGTGTCTATCAATTCATGAATATGGGAGTTCTTTCCGTCTTCTATAGTCTTCAAATTCTTTCTTCAATGGATTGCAGTTTTCCTTCTACAGGTCTTTCATTTCCTTTGTTAAGTTTATTCTTAGATCTTTTTGAGGTTATTACAAATGGAGTTATTTTCCTATATTATTTGTCAACCTGCTCATTGTTGGTATATAGAAAGGCTACTGATTTTTGTAAACTGATTTTGTATCCTACTACTTTGCTAAAGCTGTTCATGGTGCCTAGGTGTTTTTTGGGTCTTTTCAGTATAGTATCGTGTCTGCAAATACAGATTATTTGACTACTTTTTTACCTATTAGTGTTCCTTTTATTTCTTCTTCCTGTCTTATTTCGAAGACTATGTTGAATAGAATGGACAGTCTTGTCTTGTTCTTGACATTAGAGTAAATGGTTTCAGTTTTTCCCTATTTAATATGATGTTGGCTATATGCTTGTCATATATAGCTTTTATTGTGTTGAGGTACATTCCTTCTATTCCCAGTTTCACCAGAACTTTTTTGGTGAAGGGATGCTGAATTTTAATTGAAGACTTTTTCTGTATCTATTGAGATGATCATGTGGTTTTTGTTTTTACTTCTGTTAATATGCTGTGCTACAATTAATGTTTTACATATGTTCAACCATCCCTGCACCCCTGGTATGAAACCACCTTGATCACGGTATATGGACTTTTTGATATGCTGTTGAGTTCAGTTTGCTATTATTTTATTGAGGATTTTTGCATCCATGTTCATTAAAGAGATTTGTTTGTGATTCTCTTTATTTGTTGTGCCCTTGTCTGGTTTTGAGACATGTAATTTTTGCTTCATAGAATGAGTTTGGAAGTGTTCCTTGCCTTTCTATCTAACTAAAAATTTTGAGGAGTATTGGTTTTAGTTCTCTCTTTAAGATCTGGTAGAATTCAGTGAAGAATCTATCAGGTCCTCGACTTTTCTTTTTTGGTAGACTCTATTGCTGCTTCAATTTCCTTGCATGTTATAGATCTGTTTGGTTCAAGCTTGCATGTTCATATGTATCCAGAAATTTATCCATTTATTCTAGATTCTTCAATACACTAGAATATAGGTTTTGAAAGTAGTCCCTGATAAGCTCCTGGATTTCCTTGGTGTTTGTTGTTATCTCCCATTTTTCATTGCCAATTTTATTAATTTGGGTCTTTTCCCACCTCCTTTTAGTCAGATTTGCCAGAGTTTTGTAGATCTTGTTTACTTTTCTAAGCACCAGCTTTTTGTTTCATTGTTTCTCTGGGTCTCTAATTGGTTGATTAGGCCCTTATTTTTATTATTTCTCTCCTGCTTGTTTTGGGTTTAGCTTGTTCTTGTTTATCTAAGCATTTGAGATGCAGCTTTTGGTCATTTATTTAAGATCTTTTTTTGATATATGCACTCATGGATATAAACTTTCCCCTTAGGACTTCCTTTGCTGTGTCCTATAGTTTTTGATAGGTTGTGCTTTCATTCTCATTGAATTCCAGGAACTTTTTTATTTCCTTCCTCATTTCTTCAATGACTCACTGATCATGGAGCAATATGTTATTCAGCCTCCCATTGTATGAGCATTTCTGCTGTTCCTTTTGTTGCTGAATTCTAGTTTTATTGTGTTGTGGTCAGCTAATGGCCTAATTTTTCTTATTTTCTGTGCTTTTTGGCATCAGGTCCAAAGTTCCTCTTCTATCCAAATGTCCTCAAGTATTTACCCTGTTTTTCTATAGTAGATTCATGGTTTCTGGTCTTCTATTTCAGTTTTTAATCCATTTTGAGTGGATTTTATAAATGATGAGACACAGGAGCACAGGAGAGAGAGAGAGGAAGAGACAGAGTGATGAAAGAGAGAGAGAGAGAGATTATTCTGCATGTGGATAGTCTGTTTTCCCAAAACATCTATTGAAAAGATTTCCTTTTTTAATTCTTTTTCTTGGTCCCTTTGTCTGTCTTCCTTATTATGCTATGTCTTTTTTTCAACAAAATTAGAGATAAGGGCAGAACAGGTTCTGCCTGGAAGTGAGGAGGGGAGGCAGGAGAGGGTGGAGGAGGTGGGTAGGGGGGAGAAATGACCCAATCAATGTACGCACATATGAATAAATGAATAATAAAAACCAAAAAATCTAATTATAAAAACCATACATGTTCTTTTAAAAAAATCAGTAGGATGTATGTGGGTTGATTTCTAGGATCTCTTTTCTGTTCCTTAGGTCTATATATTTATTTTATGTAAATATTGTGTTTTTTAAGATTACTATAGATTTTTATTATATTTTGAAACTAGATAATATAATATCTCCTGTTTTGTTCTTTTTGTTTGTGATGGCTTTGAGTATTTGGGAGTTTTTGTGTTTTCAAATAAATTTTAGAATTTTTTCCAATTCAGTGAAGAATTTAATTAATATTTTATAGGGATTATATTGAATCTGTACATCACTTTGGAATGAATATTTTAACAATATTGATTCTTCCAATCCATGAATGGGATTTTTTTTGTGTGTTTTCGATTACTTTCACCAACGTTTATAATTTTCATTATATAGGTCTTTCACCTCTTGGATTTAATTTATTCCTCAGTGTTTTGATTTTGTAGCTATTACAAATGGGATTATTTTACTGATTATTATTATAATTTGCTATTGACATATACTGATGCTAATGAATTTTCTAAGTTGATTTTGTGTCCTGCAAATTTGCTGAATTCATTTCTTAGTTCTCATAATTTTTGGTGAAGTTTGGGGTTTTCACTACAGAAGATCATTGTTTTTATTTATTTATTCAAATGTACATACATTGTTTGGGTCATTTCTCCCTCCTTTCCCCATCCCTTCCCTCTCCTCCTCTCCCACCCCCCCCCTTCCAGGCCAGTGAAAACTTAATTTCTTGTTTTTCAATGTGGATGTCCTTTCTTTCTTTCACTTGCCTGATTGTTCTGGCCAGGAATTCTAAAACCAAGTTGAATGAAATTTGTGAGAATAAACAGCCTTCTCTTACTCCAGATCTTAGATAGAAAGATTTTAGCTTTTGTATGTCCCATATAGTGTCTGTTCTCTTATAGTAAATGCATGCTATTGTGTTGAGATATTGTGGTTCTATACCTAATTTTTTCAAGCATTTTAATGAAGGGATGTGGAGTTTTCTTAAATTATTTACTGCATCGATTCAGATGACCATGTTTCTTTCTTCCATTCTGTTGGTGTTGTTTAAGATGCTGATTGATCTGTGAATTTTGAAATATTTTTGCATACTGTGCATAAATTCCACTTGGTCATGACAAATAATCTTTGAAATGTATAGATAGATTCAATTTGCTTTTATTCTGTTAAGGATTTTTTTTTATCAAAGATGATAAGCTGTAATTTTCTGGGAGTTTTTTATTTGTCCTTATCTGATTTTGTATCAGATTAATGCTGGCTTCATAAAATATGCTTGCAATAGATCCTTCTTGGTTTACTTTGTCGAATTCCATGAGAATTTATATTAATTCTCCCTTAAATATTTGGTAGAATTTAACTCTAAGGCCATCTATACCTTTTTTTCCCCTTTAATAGCAAGCTTGCTTTTTTATAATGGTGTATTCAGGTATTCTCTTTCTTAATGATTCATCCTTGGTAATTTGTATGTGTCTAGGAATCTGTCCATTTCTTCTAGATTATCAAATTTTTTGGAATATAGTGTTGCATAATAATCAGTAATGTTGTTATTTCTTTGGTGTCAGTTGTAATATCGTTCTCTTCATCTTTACTCATTTGAAACTTCTTGATCTCTTTTCTTTTTTCTTTTTGCCTTTTATTTTATCACTTTACATTTATTTGCATGCATATACATTGTGCCACTTCCTCACTAGACACCCCCTACACCCCGTTTCCAGGCAGAACCTGTTCTGCCCTCTACTTTGGTTTTCTTAACTAGTCTTAATCAGTTTGTGGCTAATCTGTTTGTTTTCAAAGAATCAGTCCCTTGTTTCATTAGTCTTCTGTGTTTTTACTATCAATTTCTTTAACATCTGCTGTGATCATTATTATTTCCTTCTATTAACTTTCATTTTGATATGTTCTTATTTTTTTCTTGTTATTAAGATGCAGGAATAGATTTTTTACTTAAGATTTTAAAGATTTTTGATATGGCATTCATCCATATAAAATTACCTTTTACTATTGCTTTCAAACATTTTCATAACTATTGGTGAGTTGTGTCTCTACTTTTATTTCTTTTCAGAAAAAAAATTTCCTTCTTGATTTCTTCCTCAATCCATTGACTATTTGAACAAAATTTTCCCACTGAGTTTCCATGTTTTTCTGTAGTTTTCAGTTTTCTTATTATTGTTTTCTAGTTTTATTGCATTAAAAAGTTATTTAATAGCATTTCCTTATTTATCTTCAGTTATTTTTGCAATACTAGGGTATGAACTCAGGGCTTCACACTTGTGAGGCAGGAGCTTTACCACTTGAGCCATGCCTACAGCCTTTTTAGGACTAGTTATTTTAGACACAGGGTGTTGCTTTCCTCCCAGGCCAACCTGGAACATGATCTTCCTATTTTTACCTTCTCACCATCACTGTGATGACAGGTATGTCACACCATGCCCAGGTTTTTTCTATTGAAATGAGATCTCATGAACTCTTTTGCTTAAAGTGGTCTGGAACGGTGAACCTTCTGATCTCAACCTTCCATGTACTTTGGGATGACAGGTACATGCCACTATTCCCAGCTAATTTTATTTTATTTTTTAAATTTGTTGAGGTTTGTTTTCTGATATATCATATGGTTGATCTTGGATAATGTTCAATATGATGATAAAAATCATGTGCATTCTTCAGATTTGGGATGGAATGTTCTCTACGTATCTGTTAGGTCTGTTTGCATTATGTTATATTTTAACTTTAGCATTTAAGTATTGATTTTCTACCTGACGTATCTTGACAGATATTGGTAGTGGTAAAAATGTGTTGTTGTAGTATGTAAATATTATATCGGATTCAATTTTTCCTATTATGTCCATTAATATTTGGTTTGTAAAATTTGGTGTTCTAATATTCAATGTGTGTATATTTTCTCGTGATGAATTGGCCTATTATTATTAATAGTGACCTTCCTTGTTTCTTTTGAATACTTTTGATTTAATAGGTATTTTATCTCACTTAAGTAAAATGATTCCTACTTTCTTTTGGATTCCATTTCAATGAAATCTTAAGAATAGGCCACAAAATAAGCTGGCCAATAAAACTGCTGCTATAATTCATATTTCAAAGTAGCTCTCTTAAAAACACTGCATTCTAAAATTGCCCAAGCACTTAGCTAGTGTGAACAAACAAATTGAATATTATTTTTAATTAAGATATGCAGTATACCATCTTCGTCTATAAATTTCCTTTTTCAGCTTACATTTACCTGGGGTCAACTGCAGTTTAAAGGTATTAATGTGAGGAATATGATGAAATTTTGTTACATACATATATGAATATATCATACTGAAATCCATCAAATGTAAAAGAAATGAAAAATATTAAATTGAAAAAAAGAAAATTCAAGAAATAACCAATCCATAAATTGAAATTATGTACCATTGTACTTATCATCATAAAATTTTGTTCTGCCCCACTTTGTGTAGCTCAGGGTATAATTCATTCCTTTCTACAGGGGATGCAGGCTATGTTTATTAAGCACCTACTAGTCACTTAGTAGCTGTCTCAGTCATCAAGTTAACTGTTACAACATCACAGTTATTGTGTTCAAATGACCCTTACATAGTAGCTCAATGCTATTTCACAAGCCAATATGACTCACCTCACTTAGTTTCATTTTATAGACATTATAACACCACACATCACAAAAAGAAGAATGAGTATAATACAATAGGTTTTGACAAAGAGAAACCACATAATATTTCACAAAATTTTTATTTTAATACACATATGCAGCGGTGTTTTCATTATTAGTTATTTTTGAGTATATTAAGTGTGCCTAACTTATAAATTAAACTTTATCATAATTACTTATATGCAATCTAAAACTGCTATATATACAAGGTTCAGTATTATCCACAGTTTCAAATATCCAGTGAGAATGCTAGAATACATCACCTGTACATAATCAGAAAACTACTATTTGAAATTATATAATCCATTAGATTTTAACACATTCCCCTTCTGAATTTTATAACCACCAATAATAACAAATTACAGAACATCAGTATCACCTAAGTAAAGTCAACACACATTGGCAGTCGCTACCATGCCCCAACCAAAGTGCATCAATTTGTCAGCATTTATTAAACCTGATTCATTTTATTGTAAAATAAAAAATATTATATAGATGGCTATATGACCCTGAATGCACCTGATCTTGTTTGATCTTGGAAGATAAGCAGGATCTGACCTGGTTAGAACTTGGATGGGAGACTATGGCTAAAAGTAAACTTTTATGGAGGCTACTTAAAAAACTAAACATAGATTTGTCATATGATCCAGCAATCCCACTCCTAGGGATATACTCAAAGGAATGCGACTCAAGGTACTCCAGAGGCAACTTCACACCCATGTTTATTGCAGTGCTATTCACAATAGCCAACTTATAGAAACAACCATAATACCCCATTACTGACAAATGGATTAAAAAATTTTGTATTTTTACACAATGGAATTTTACTCAACCATGAAGAAGAATGAAATCTTATCATTCGCTAGTAAATGGAAATGGAGAACATCATTCTGAGCGAGGTTAGCCAGGCTCAGAAGACCAAAAATCATATGTTCTCCCTCATATGTGGACTTTAGATCTAGGACAAAGGCAGTAATGTTGTTGGACTTGTGTCACAAGCTAAAGGGAGAGCACATATGGGAGGAATGGGAATAGGCAGGAACTTAAAAGTGTTTGATATCCCCACTACAGAGGAGCTAATACAGTAACCTTAAAATGACAGAGGTCAATCTGGGAAGGTGACCGGGAAGTAGTGAAGAGGTCAGGTAGAGATGAATCAACTCGGGTTGTAATACACTTGTACATGGAAGCAATGTTAGGGACCTCTCTATATAGCTATCCTTATCTCAACAAGCAAAAACTCTTTGTCTTTCTCATTATTGCTTATGTCTACTCTCCAATAAAATTGGAGCAAAGGGAAGAACAGGATCTGCATGGAAGCAAGGGGGTGAGGGGGAGTGGGAGCATGGACAGGTGGGTGAAATGACCCAAACAACATATGTACATATGAATATATGAATTAAAAGAAAAAAAGATGTGTTTGGTTTCATAATAAAATATTAGTTATAATGATGAAAAAAATTATATAGATATACCACATATTAATGGATGTTTGTGTTGTTTATACTTTCTGGCTCTGTGACTAAAGCTGCAAAGAACATTGCGTACAGCTTTTATGTGGACATATAATTTTAATATTCTTTGATCTATAACTAGGAGTGCGGGAGTGGAACTGACAGATCATATGATGATCTACATTTAACATATTGAGGAATTGCCAGATCAGATGTATGACTGGCAAATGTTTTCTCACATTTTGCACATTGTCATTTTGGGGGTACCCTTTAAAACACAAAGTCTAATTTATATTTATTTCGTGCTCTTGCTTTAGCATAATATCTAAGAAATTGCTGTCTAAGCTATAACAAACTTGTCTTTGACAAAGGCTCTAAAAATATACGATGGAGAAAAGACAGCCTCTTCAACAAAAACTGCTGGGAAAACTGGTTAGCAGTCTTCACAAAACTGAAACTAGATCCATGTATATCACCCTATACCAATATTAACTCAAAATGGATCAAGGATCTTAATATCAGACCCCAAACTCTAAAGTTGATACAGAAAAGAGTAGGAAGTATTCTGTAATTAATAGGTATAGGCAAGAACTTTCTCAGTGGAACCCCAGCAGCACAGCAACCAAGAGATAGCATAGATAAATGGGACTTCATAAAACTAAAAAGCTTCTGCTCAACAAAAGAAATGGTCCCTAAACTGAAGAGAACACCCACAGAGAGGGAGAAAATATTTGCCAGCTACACATCAGACAAAGGACTGATAATCAGAATATACAGGGAACACAAAAAACTAAATTCTCCCAAAATTAATGAACCAATAAAGAAATGGGCAAGTGAACTAAACAGAACTTTCTCAAAAGAAGAAATTCAAAGGCCAAAAAACACATGAAAAAATACTCACCATCCCTAGCAATAAAGGAAATGTAAATTAAAACCACACTAACATTCCACCTCACCCCTGTTAGAGTAGCCATCATTAGCAACACTACTAACAACAAGTGTTGGTGAGGATGTGGGGAAAAAGGAACACTCTTACACTGCTGGTGGGAATGTAAACTAGTACAAACACTCTGGAAAAAAATTTGGAGGCTACTTAAAAAGCTAGACATTAATCTACCATATGATCCAGCAACACCACTCTTAGGGATATACCCAAAAACTGTGACACAGGTTACTCCAGAGGCACCTGCACACCCATGTTTATTGCAGTACTATTTACAATAGCGAAGTTATGGAAACAACCAAGATGTTCCACTACTGATGAATGGATTAAGAAAATGTGGTATTTATACACAATAGAATTTTATGCAGCCATGAAGAAGAATGAAATATTATCATTCTTTGGTAAATGGATGGAATTGGAGAACATCATTCTGAGTGAGGTTAGCCTGGCCCAAAAGACCAAAAAACGTATGTTCTCCCTCACATGCGGACATTAGATCAAGGGAAACACAACAAGGGGATTGGACTTTGATCACATGATAAAGGGCGAGCACAGAAGGGAGGTATGAAGATAGGTAAGACACCCAAAAAACTAGATAGCATTTGTTGCTCTCAACACAGAGAAACTAAAACAGGTACTTTAAAGCAACTGAGGCCAGTAGGAGAAGGGGACCGGGAATTAGAGAAAAAGTTAGTTCAAGAAGAATTAACTTAGAAGGTAACACCATGTACAGGAAATCAGTGCATCTCAACTGCCTGTATAGCAATTCTTATCTCAAGTAGCAAAAACCCTTGGTCCTTCCTATTATTGCTTATACTCTCTCTTCAACAAAATTAGAGATAAGGGTAGAATAGTTTCTGCCTGGTAGCGAGGAGTAAGGGAGAGTAAGGGAGGGGTTTGGGGGTAAGGGAGGGGGCTGGGGAAAGGGGGGAGAAATGACCCAAACAATGTATTCATATATGAATAAAATAAAAATTAAAAAAAAAAGAAATTGCTGTCTAAATCAACATCAGAAATACCTCTGTTTCTGTTAGGATTCTTTTTTTATAATTTTAGTTCTTACAGTTAGGTATTTCATCCATTTGAGTAATGGTTGTGTATAATGTGAGGTATGAGTGAACTATATCTTTTGTATTAGGATAATCAGTTGTTCCTGCACCATTTGTTGAAATGATTATTTCATTCTTACTGAGTTATCTTTGATCCTGTTGATACTCAAATTACAATAAATACACATATTTACTTCTGGACTCTCAATTCTAATATATATTTATATGATGAGAGTAGCAAGTTTTAAAATGAAAAGTATGATTCTTAATATTTATTATTCTTAAAAATTATTTTGTTTTGTCTGGGTTTCTTTCAGGTACATATCAGTCTTGGTGTCAGTTTTTTAGTTACTATAAAAAGGCTTTGAGAAATTTGATAACAGTGCTCTTGAATGTATAGATCAATTTGTCAAATATTATCATCATAAAATTTTAAGACTTTTGGTTATTGCAAGTGACATATCATTCCATTTACATAGGATTTCTCCAATGTCTTTCAAGATGATTTGTGGTACTCAGTGTTCACCTCTTACACTCCTTTATGTATATATTCTTAAATTCATTATTGTCCTATGTGTCTTTATGAATGTAATTATTTCATTTTCAGATTTTTTATTGCTAGAATATAGAAACATTATTTTTGTGTATTGATCTTTTATCTTCACTTATTAGATCTACTTTTATCCCTTTAGATTTCCTATATGCAAGATCATGTCATCTGCAAAGGTAGGTTTATTTCTTTATTTCTCATCTATATAGATTTTATTTATTTTTCTTGTCTTGAGAGTAGACATCTTTTTTATGATCTTAGGGGGAAAATCAGTCACATCATTAAGCTATATGATATAAATGTCATTATTAGGTTGAGAATATTCACTTCCATTTCTAGTATATGCAGTGCTGTTATAATGAAAAATTGTTGCATTATGTTAAATGCCTTTTATATATGTATATGTATATATATATTAAGATGGTAATAGTATGATTGTCTTATATCTAATTTGTAATAAATAAAAGTAAATTGGTTTTAAGATACTAACCTAATCTTGCATACCAGGAAATAAATTCTATTTTGACACTGCTTTTATATATCTCTGAATTCAGATTGTTTGTGTTTGCCAATTACTTTTTAAATCTATACCAATAAAAGTATTTATTTGTAGGTTTTTTTTCTACTTTTCTAATGTGATTTTGGGATCAGGGTAATACTCATCTAATACACTGACTTGGCAAAGTGTCTCTGTCCTACTTTTTGGTAGATTTGTAAGGACTGTTGTTAATTGTTTAAATGTCTGGTAGAATTAATCAATGGCGCTATCAGTTTCAGGACTTTTACTTACGGTAATTTTGGTTACAAATTCAATTCACTACTATTTATATGTAGATTCGATTTTTAATTTCTTAAACAATTTTTGAAGTTCATATCTTTCAAGGAATTTGTAGAATTCATCTAGGTTGTCTTTTTTTCATATAATCATTCAAACTCATTGCTTTATATTTTTCTATTTGTTTTTTATTAAGTTGTTACCAATGCACCCTCTTTAAATTCTGCCTTAATGATTTTATCTTTCTCTTCCTTGGCCAAAACAGCTAACTAAAGCAGCATTCTTGATCATTTCAGGAAACTATCTTTTGGCTTCACTAATTTTCTGTTTTGCTTTTAAATCATCATTTCACTTTCTTCCCACTGTAATAATCACTTTTTCTTCCTTCTGATGGCATTGGATTTAGGTTGCTGTACTTTCCCAGATTGTAAGATGAAACAGGAGGTTATTGATTTCATGTTTCTTCTTGTACATATAAATATTTATACTTAAGTGTGGGCACTGCCTTAGCTACATGCCATAATGTGTTATGTTCTGTTTTCATTTTCATTTATTTTAAATAATTTCATTCTTTTCATTTTTCTTTCTTTGTTTAATTGAGTACAAGAGAACTTTCACATACTTTTGGAATTCTCTAATTTAATGCAGTTATGAGTTATAATTTCATTGCATTGTATTTAGAATATGTATATTGCTTGAGCTTCATAATTTTTATAATTTTTCACATTTTTATTACCACATATTAACTGAACATTGTGGGAGCTTTCATTGTGATATTTCCATACATGTTTATAACATACTTTTATTATTCTCACTCTCTCTACTACTTACCATTTATTATCCAGTCATTTTAATGTATTTATAATTGTTTTGGGAAAAAAATTTGTGGTATATCTGCCACATAGTTCTATGTGCACTTCTAAAGATAATGTACTCTTCCATTGAGTGGAATGATATTTATATAAGACAAGGTTGTTGATACTGTTCCAGTTTTCTATTTTCATTTGAATTTTCCTATTGTCCTATATCTTAGAGAAAGTAGGTTATTATATTCTCTCAGTATTACTGCTCGATTTTGTAATCTCCTTTGAGTTCTTTCAATTCCATTTGTTCCTGATAAAAGATGATAAAGTATCTATCATTCTGCAACTGTCTTATTTCATTTAGCACAATGTCTTCAGGTTTCTCTAATGTTTACAAATAGTGTAAAATTTCCTTCTTTTAAGACAAAATAATATATTTTATGAATGTACTATGCTATATTTAAACTTTTATCCATTAATTAATATATAAGTTGTTCCCAAACTTGACTATTTTGAGTAATGCTATAATGCATATAACATGTTAATACCATTTCAAGGTTCTGACTCAAATTCTATTAAAAAATACCGAGAATTTGTATTACTGGGTCATATGTAGATACATACTTGATTTTTCATTAACATCTTTTATTTTTCCATAATATACATTTAACCAATAGTGTACAATTTCTCTTTGCTCCATAGCTTCAGCAACACTTATCTATTGCCTTTTTGATAGCAGCCATTCTACCAGGAGACATGTATATCATTATGGTTTTAGTTTGCATTTTGCACAATATTTTATGATACTGAGTAGTTTTTCATATGCTTGTTTATGATTTCAATGTCTGTCTATTCAAATCTCTAGTCCATGTTAAAACATGATATTATGTTTGTTTGACTATTGAGTTGTAGAAGTTTATTACATATTTTATACATTAGCCCTTTATCAAATAATTCAGTAGAAAATATTTTATTCCCTTCAATATTTTTCCTAATCACCCTACAGAAAATTGTTGAGATAAGTATTTAAATTTGATTATGTTTTGGTGACATATCCATGAAATTATTGACACGACTAATATTATATAGCCTTCCTCTTACAATTTCTACTAGGGTGTCTTAAAGTATTAAGTCTTACATGGAAGTTTATAATCTATTTTGGTAGAATTTTGTGTATGTTGTAAGGATCCAATTTCATTCCATTACAGGTGCATGCATTTGTATCCCAGTATCATTCCTTGTATAACCTCTGTTCTCCATGGTATAATCTTGTCATTTTTGATATGCATGTCTGTCATTACCCAATGCCATAGTGATTTGTTTGCATAGTTTTGTAATATAAAATAAGCCCACCTTATTTGCAGATTTATTACATATGGTTTTGACCAAGTAGTTGAAAATAATATTAAATTAAAATTCAAGGAAATTTCAAAAAATTTAATTTACATATGCACAGTGCACAGCTTAGTTGATGTATAGAAATTCTCAGTCTCACATTATTGTTATTGTGTTTAAATCTTTGTGTGATCTGCAATAAACTTTGTGAAAATATGACTTCCCAAAAGCAAAAGGTGCCCAAAAAGCACCATAAAAGTTTTGGTAATCTTCCTAAGCTCAAAAGGGTATGTATGTGCTTGATTTAAGTGATAAGGTGAAAATTTTAGATTTGTTCAAAGGTAGAATATTTTTAGCAGAAGTTGGGAAGCATTCTTGGAAGAATTACTCAAGCATTCCCAGTAGAAAACTGAACTCTATGCATCCTGAGCATTCATGGCCTTTCCACAATGATGGACTCCATGGAATCATATACACAAAGATATCAAAGGTTTTCTGTATATTGAAATCAAGAAGTATAAAGCCTTTAGCTATATTCTTTTTTCTGATAAATTGCTTTATGTATAATGGTATTTATGATTTAATAAGAATTTTAGAATTTTTTTTCTATTTTTTATTGTTGTGCTGGGTAGGGGTACATTGTGGTCTTTACAAAAGTCTTACAATATATCAAACATACCATTCTCGAGTTCACCCCTCTACTATTCTCTTTCATTCTTCCTATTTCTGGAATAGTTTCACCACATACCATATTTCCACTTACATACATGTGTACACAGTATTTGTGCCATATTCACGCTCCTTCAACATTTCCCCACCTCCTCATCCCTGCCACTAGTACCAACCACCCCAGTCACGACCTGTTCCACCCTCCTGTTCTCTGATTTTGTATAAGAAAGAAAGAGAAAAAAGTAACATTTTTGCTTGTTTAAGATAACTACACAGGTAGTTTCCTTTTGGCACTTCCATGTATATATGTAGTATAGCTCAATTTGTTCATCTCTTCTATTTTTCTTCTTTCTACCTAAGATCCTTTTTCATGGTGATTTCAACCAGCTTGAAAATTCTATACTCATTCCTATATAGAAAACAAATCATCCATGTTCATCTTCTTAACTTCCTTCTTTTACACTCCCCCTCTAGTATATGACCTGACTTTATTATGACCTGTTTTTCATAATATTGCTGTATTTGTATTAGGTGTATATGACAGAAAACATGTGGCTTTTGGCCTTCTGAACCTGGCTAACTTCACTTCGGATGATGTCCTCCAGTTCCTTCCATTTATCTGCAAACAACAAAATTTCATTGTTCTTTGTGGCTGAATAAAATTACATTATAAAAATACTATATTTTCCTAATCCATTTTCCTAATCCATTCACCCATAGTGGGGCTTCTTGGCTGTTTCTGTAGCTTTGCTATTGTGAATAATGCTGCAATAAACATTGGTAGTTTAGTTGCCTTTATTTTAATCTGACGTACATACCTTTGAATATATCTCTCAAGTGCAGAATTGCTGGATCACATAGCAGTTCTATTTTTAGTTTTTTGAGGAGACTCCATAATGTTTTCCATAGTAGTTGTACTAACTTATATTCCCACCAGTGGGGTATGATGGTTACTTTTTCTCCACATACTCAGCAACATTTGTTGTTGTTTATGTTCTTGATGGTAGCCATTCTAACTTGAGTGAGGTGAAATCTTAAAGTGGTTTAGATTTGCCCTTTATGATCAGGGCTTTTAAGCATTTCTTCATGTGTTTCTTAGCTATTCCATCTTCTTCCTTTGAAAAAGCTCTGTCCAGTTCTTTTTCCCATTTCTTCATTGGGCCATTTATTTTTGGGGAGTTTACATTTTGGAACTCCCTGTATATTCTGGTTTTTAATCCCTTGTCAGGTATATAGCTGGAAAAGACTTTCTCCCATTCTGCAGGAAGTCTTTTCAATTTAGAGAACATTTTTTTCCGTTATACAGATTTTTAATTTCAGGTTTTACCATTTGCCAATCCTTGCTCTTAGCTTCTGAGACATTTGAGTTCTTCTGAGTAAGTCAATGGCTATGCCTAGTAATTCCAATGTAGTCAGTATTTTTCCTGCACTAGCTTCAAACTTTCAGGTCTTACGTTAAGGTTCTTAATTCACTTTGATTAGTACTTGTACAGGTTGACAGACATGGATCTGGTTTTAGTTTTCTGCATGCAGATATCCAGTTTTACAAGCAACATTTGTTGAAGAGACTGTCTTTTCAACAGCATATGTTTTTGAAGCTTTTGTCATAAACCAGGTGAGTATAGTTAATGTGGATTCATTTCTGGGACTTCGATTCTCTTCCAGTGGTCTTCATATCTGTTTTTGTGCCACTCTTATGATGTTTTTAATGCTATGCCACTATAGAATAGTTTGAAGTTATGTATTGTGATACCTCAAGCTTTTCTCTTTTTGGTCAGTATTGCCTTAGCTATTTGCAATCTTTTGTGCTTCCAAATGAAATTTAGGGTTGTATGTGAATTGCACTGAGCATGTAGATTGATTTTAGTAATATATCCATTTTCACTATGCTGATTCTACTAATCCATGAATATTGGAGATCTTTCCATCTACTGTATTCTTGTATGATTTCATTCTTCCATGGTTTATAGCTTTCCCTGTTGAGGTCTTTCACATCTTTTGTTCTGTTTATTCTTAGACATTTTTTCAAGGCTATTATAAGTGGAATTATTTTACTATATTCTTCTCAGTCTGCTCATTGTTGGTATAGAGAAAGGCTACTGATTTTTGTAAATTGATTTTGTATACTGCTACTTTGCTGAAGCTGTCCATGCTGTCTAAGAGTTTTCTGGAAGTTTTTTAAGACTTTAAAGTATAAGATTATGTCATCTGCAAATAGTGATACCTACTTACTTTTCAATTTGTATTCCTTTTTCCTTTTATTTTTTCTTCCTGTTTTATTTCTCTGGCTAGGAATTCCTAGATTATATTGAGTAAGAGTGGAGAGTGTGAAAATCCTTGATTTATTCCTGATGTTAGAGGACATGTTTTTAGTTTTTCACCATTTATTTTGATGTTGGATATAGGTTAGTCATATATAGCCTTTATTATGTTGAGGTGAGTTCCTTCTATTTCTAATTTCATCAGAGCTTTTATCATGAATGGAGGTTGAATTTTATTTGTGACTTTTTCTGCATCTACTGATATGATTATGTGAGGTCTTTTTTGCCTTTGCTTCTGTTAATGTGTTCTATTACATTTAATGATTTGTGTATTTTGAACCATCCCTGAATGTGTTGTTGAATTTGTTTTTATTAAGGATGTTGGTTTTATCCTATTTTGATAAATGTTGGGATTTTGATAAGAATTACATTAATCTATAGATTGTTTTGTTTAGTATGAATATGTTAAAATACTAAGTTTTATAAAGCATGACTGTGTTTTCTCTAAAATGTTTTCTAATTTTCATATATGTTTTTCTCCTCCTTAGTTCATTACCAAGTATTTTATTCTTTTTAGTGCTATTTTATATAGGTCTCCTTATTCTAATTACCTTTATAGATATTAAATTGTTAGTGCATAGCAGTTGAAATTATATTCTCATGTTGATTTTGGATTCTACAAAATTCCTGAATTTTTTTATTCTGATGAGTTTGTAGTCTTTGGTTTTCAAAATGTAAGATCCTAGTCCATGCATACAGACACAGTTTTATCTTCCTGCTCTACATTTATTATAAAAGAATATTTTATGTAGCTTTTGATAGTTGTACAGAGGGTTGTTGTGACATTTCCATGTACACATGTATCATACTCTGAATTCTTTCATCAAGGGGTGTCACCAGAGGAATAAGGAGGGCATAAGGAAAGGGTGAAAGAGGGTGAATGTGGTAGAAGTACTTTGAATTCATGTATGAAAATAGAGCAATGAAACCCTTTGAAATGGTTCTAAGAAGGGGGAAATGCAGAGAAAGGAAAAAGATGTACTCTCTATACAACCATAGCATGCTAATAATAAAAAAGAAATAGAGACAATTTTACTTCTTTCTAACTTTGTTATCTTTTATATTTTCTTCTCTATCATCCAATACTGTATTGAAAAAGTGGCAAAATTAGGAATCCTTTAGTTTTCTCTCATCTTAGAGGAAACTCATTCATTTCTCATTGTTTTGTATAATGTGAGAGATGTACATTTATTTTATAACCTTTGTTACTGTCGAGGTAAGTTCCTTATTCTGTTGAGTGTTTTTATCATGAATATCTGTTACATATTGCCAGTGCTTTTCTGCAGCTACTGAGATAATTGTATACTTCAATTTTTTATTCTATTAATGTGGGACACCTAAATTATGGATTTTCTTATATAAAGCATCATTATATCCAAGGAATACATTCAACTTAAAGATCAGTGAATTAAACTTTCAAAAGTATATGAGCATATTCCTGAAAACTATATAGTCTATCACCTACAACATATCTAAGTAGAACACGCTCCATTTTTCATGCTTTTATATTAAGCTCCAAGTGTAAAACTAAAATTCACATATGAATCCATGCATATTCCAGCCACAAGTGAGTGACCATCATGAACTAGCTGCCAAATTTTGGTAGACTGAAACCAGTCAATCCTTCCTAGAAAAGAAAGGCATTTAGAATTATGTAGTCAACAATGAAGGTCATTGGGATTCACCAAAACATAAATATAACATTGAGTTTTGATTTTCGAAAAATGTGTATAAACCTACCAGACTAAATTTGCTGCTTTATTTTGTCTCCAGAATCTCCATTCTTATATGTTCAAAAAAAGAAAAAAAACTGCTGCCACCATACTCAGTAGTTGCTGGCTTGAAATTGAGGTCAAAAGATATTATTATCCTTTAAAATAGAAAACAATTGGAACAACTACAATTACATCCCCAGTGATGAACAGTGATAGTGACACAATTGACACAAACCCACCTGTTTCAACTGTTCAGTAAATTATTGTGGAAAAAGATAGTAAATATCATTATACAGAATGGCATAGCAAAGTACTATTTGTGAATAATTGATTTTACTTAAGAAAAGGAACTCTCATTTTCTACTCTTTCTCATTCATCCCCTCAAGCTCAGGTTTCTGTAGCACAGTGACATCTAGAGAAAGAAGTCATTGTTTGAATTCCTGCTTTCTTATGGGCCAAAAACATTCTGCATATTCATAGCCTAGGCTTTTTTCAGACATTCTACCACATCAGCAATAAGGGGTATACATTCAGTAGTTTAATTTGTCCCATAGAAGCAACTGTGATCCCACTACCTGAGCCCACAGAGCACTATAAGATATAGGTGATTCAACTTGTGAGGGTTCTGCTCTAAAGTCCTGAGGGAGACCAAGGTTTTTATCATTATGACAACTGAGAGCAAGTGTTGCTGTCTCCCTCTGTGGCTAGCCACTTGTGGGTTTCTTGCATCACTGAAATTGAAGGTATGTACTTTAGCAGGTCATTAGTAATATTCCCAGTGGGTGGTCACTTTGCCCACACCACCTCTGCAATTGAGGCCAAATTCTCCTCACCATGGCTTCTACTTCTTCAATGGCCAGAAGTTCATGGATTTGTAATTTCAGTGTACTGAGTGCAAGTAATGCAGTTGCACACCATTGCTTAGAGCTGAAGTCTACTGTTTTGGGGCCTTTGAAACTGCTACACTTTCCTTCTATTACCTCTACCAGCTGCTTTTGGAATCACTGAAAAATTTGAACTTAAGAAAGTTGCTGAAGTTCCCCATATGTCACGGGAACTCCCAGTCTCAGAGGACCTTGGTAGCAACAGAGCTCACCCCAGCGATGCCTGATAAAATGTGCACATGTTCCTGAAATCAGCACTTCCATTGTTGAAAAGATCGCAAAATGGGCACACAACCCCCAAATCTGTGTGAGCCACACCTGCCTACACCATTAGAGTATCTCCACACTTGTGTCTCATAAACAGTGTTTCTCTTCAAACTCACTGCAAATGCATTACATCCAAACCCAGTTATTATAGTCACATAAGCTATAGAAAGAAAATACAGTGCCCAGCTGGAAACAAAGCCAACACCAAAGTCACACCCCAACACAAATTTTTATGAGAAAGCCATTTAGTGAAAGCCTCCACATAAAAGTAGAGGAAACTGTTCTATCCAATGCAAAAATCTCACTGTACATACAAAAGAAATATTAAAAAGGTAATATGATGCCTTTTTGAAAAGGAACACAATAATTTTCTAGTAACATATTCCAATGAGGAGAGAAGTGACAAAATGCCTAGTAAAGAATTCAACCACTATGGTAAACAATATGAAGGTTCCTCAAAAAGTAAAAACAGAACTGCCATATGATCTAGCAATTCCACTCATAGGGATAAACCTGAAGGAATATAAATTGGTTACAATAAAGACAAATGCACACCCATGTGTACTGCATCATTATTCACAATAGGTAAGGTATGGCAGCAGTCACAATTTCATTACTGATGAGTGAATTAAGAAAATGTACTTATATAGAATGGAATTTTATTCAGCTACAAAGAAGCATGAATTTTTGTTTTTTTGCAGATAACTGGATGGAACTGGAGAACATCATCTTAAGTGAGATAAGCCAAGTTCAGAAGGCCAAAAGCCACATGTTTTCTCTCATATATGTAATACAGACCTAAAACAAATACGAGCAATATTATAAAAAACGGGAGTTCACATTTGAGAGATGGAGGATAAAAGAAGGAGGTTAAGAAGGTGAATATGGTTGATGTACATCCTATACAATAATGAATGTAGAATTTTTAAACCTGTTGAAATCACCATGTGAAGAGGGCTAAGGTAGAAAAGAGAAAAATAGACGAGATGCACAAATTTGGGTTATAATACACATATACATGTTAATGTCACAAGTATACTCCCTGTATAGCTAACAAAGAAAAAAATTTTTTTTCTTTTAAAATATCAGAGAACAGGAGGGCAGAACAGGTTCTGTCTGGGTGGTTAGTAGCAGTGGGAGGGGGAGGATGTAGGAGGGTGAATATGGTGCAAATACCATGTATATATGTATGTAAATGGGAAAATGAGACCTGTTGAAAATTCCAGAAATGGGAGAAGATGAGATAAAGGAGAATGGTGGAGGTGATAAATTCAAATATTATACACTATTGTAAGAACTTTTGTAAATGCCACAATGCACCCACAGCACAAAAATTTAAAAAAAAAGTATTAAAAATGATTAGAAGTACAATGAGATTCAAAAGAATGAAAACATGCAAATACTTGATGATACAAGTGAAAAAGTTTTCAAAGACATAGAAATATTGTAAAAGAAACAAACAAATCTTATCATTAAAGAATAGATTAAGTCAAATAGAAAATACAGTTGAAAACCTCAACAGTAGTATAACTCTAGCAGAAGAAATGATGTTTAAACCTAAAGACACATTTTTAAAAAATATTTCAGTAGAACAAAAGAATGGAAACAGGAATCTTTATTCTTATTTCCTGCATGGAGAGCAAGAAATATTTCTCCATTTTTGTCCCATTTCTTCTAACTTTGTTCTGTTACACAAAAATACACCCTTGATAAAACTTTTTAAAAATAAATAGAAAATTTAAAAGAATGAAGAGAGCTATGAGATCTTTGAGATAGCACTAAAATAACTGTTAACACTGTTGAAATACCTGAAAGAAAATAAATGGGACAACCATAGAAAAACTACTAAAAGAAATAATAGCTAAAAACTTCTCAAATCTTAAGATACAGATATGACTATACAGAAAGTCCATAGGACCCAAAATAAACATAATGAGAAAAGATCCCTACCATGGCATATTATAATCAAATTTAATACACAGAAAGAACTCTAAATCCTACAAAAGAATAGCACCAAGTCACATTTAATGAAACACCCATTAGATTAATAGCAGATTTCTCAGAAAAATCTTTAAGGGCAGGAAGGAATAGAATGGCATATTCCATGCTCTAAATGAAAATAATTTCCAGACAAGAATATTATGGTCAGTAAAATTTCCCTTCAGAAATGAAAGAAAAATAAAGAGTTTCTAAGACAACTAAAACTGAGGGAATTTGTCACTATTAAACAGTGCTATCAAAAGGTAGTTAAGGGAGTCCGACATTAGAGAAGCAGAAGAAAGATAACGACCATGATTAAGGCACATAATATAAAAGCCCATATTAAACAAGAAGCAAAATAGAGGAACAAAAATGAATTAAATCATATAATACATAACCACACCAAACCACAAATAAACAAGAACAGAAGGATAAAAATAAAAGTTATTCAGAACAAATGGAAGAAAATTCATGAAATAACAAAAGTGCTACTGATTGAATTAGTGTACCTTAAAGGCCCATGTGTTATAACCTGTGTCACCTGTCTCTAATTCTATTGGGAGATTCTATTGTCACATGCCCAAGAGCAACAAAGTCAACCAAACTTGAAACAAAATCTCCAAAACTATGATCCACATAAATATTTTCTTATAAAGCAGACTTATTTCAAGTATTTGTTCCAGTAGTGGAAAATTGACTTTAAAAATGGTAAGTCTTACTTAACAATACTAACCTAAAATATAAATGAACTCAATTACCCAGTTGAAAAACATGGATTGCTTAAATTGTTACAAAAACATGACCCAATGATATGCTACCTGCAAAAACTCACTTTACCAGTAAAAACCCACATAGATAGAAATGTGTTCCACACAAATGGAAACCATGAGTGAGATGGTGTAGCCATTCTCCTATCAAAGTATACTGTGAGTAACAAAAAAGAAGAAAAGACAGAGAAGGTCACTATATAATGAATAAGTTGTCAATTCAATAAGAAGACAAAATTCATATGTATATCAATTTTATCTCATATATATTATATATATATATATTATAGATATGTATGCCATATGTATATAAACATTAATGCTCAAACTCTCAATCACATAATACAAGTATGATTAGATCAAAAATGAGAATTATAACATGATATAAAAATAGTGGAATATTTCATTATCCATTTTCTTCAATGGATAATCATCCAGACAAAAAGTCAGCAAAGGTTAAATTTTATATATTAGACTAAGTGGACTGAATAGATTTTTAAAAGCATTTCATTTAAAAGAGACTGAATGCATATTTTTATATCACTGCATGGAACATTGTCTGGATTACACCATATATTATGACACTGAAATGCCTCAAGAAATCACACTCTTTACATCATAAGTTTTCTTACCACAATGGAATAAAACTACAAATAATCAGCTAAAGAAACTTTTTAAAATGGATATTGATTATAATAGTGAATGAACAATGGGTCTTTGAAATAATAAAGAAAATTAAATAATTATTGAAAGAAATAAAAACAAAAACACAACATACCAAACTTTATGGGATAAAGAAACAACAGTACTCAAAGGGAAGTTTATCAAAAATATAGAAGGACTTCAAATAAGCATTGTACTGATGTATCTCAAGGACCTAGAAAATCAAGAAGTCAAGCCCAAAATAATCAAAAGAAAAGAAAAAGATGAAAGTAGAAATAAGCATCAAGAATAGAAAGCTAAAAATGAAAATATTAATGAAACAAATAATTATATTTTGAAGAAATAAGCAAAATAAGTAAACATTTACTTTGGTTAAACATAAACAATAAATAGAAGGCTCAAAAAATAAAATTCTAAGTAAAATGAAACATTCCAATTCATAACCAGAAATACTAATATGTATTGTTATGAACCAGTACATATCAAAGAATATAAAATTTGGAAAAAAGTAATAAATTTCTGAGTATATCTAACTGAACCATCATATTCACAAAATAATAGACCAATAATGAGTAATGAGATTGATAAGGAATAAAATCTGACAAGAAATAAAAACCCTGGGACAAATGGCTTCAATTCTGAATACTAACAAACATTAAAGTGAGAGCTAGAAGAAATTCTTGTCAAATTTTTGCAAAAACTAAATTAATACAGGGGAAATTCTTCCAACCTCACTCTATTAGGCCAGGTTACAATGATATTGAAAGTTGATAAGGACCCATGAACAGAAAAAGATAACTATAGACCAATGACTCTACTAAACACACACATAAAAATTCTCTAACTCAACAGCAAATGAAATTCACTATTACATCACAAAGATAATTTAAGTAGGATTTGTTCCAGAGATGTAAGGTTGGTTGAACATATGCAAATCAATAAATGTAACATGTCAACAAAATGAAGGACAAAAACTTGTCCTTCATTGATAGATTGAGAAAATGCACTTAATAAAATTAAATATCTGTTCATAATAAAAACTATAACCAAATTAGTTATAGAAGGAATACCCATCAATATAATAAAGGCTATTTATAACAAGTGCACAACCAACCTCATACTGTGTGAAAAAAACTGAAAACTTTTCCTCTAACATCCAGAATAAGACAAGGGTATCCACCCTCACTACTCTTGTTGAACATAGTACTACAGGTCTGACCATGAGCAATTAGCCAAGAGATATGAATATAAATATACTATAGGAAGAGAAGAAATCAAATTATACCTTTTGCAGATCATATTATTCTATATACAATATAGCCTAAAACTCCATTAAAAGACTCTTAGAACAGATAAGCAAAAATTCAATAAATTTGCAAGACCAAATAAATATATACAAAAATCAGAAACATTTTATTTAAAAATGATATTGCAAATTATTGATGAAAAATTGTCTCATTTCATTAAAACTAATATTTCTATGAATTAATCAAGAAAATGGTCCCATTCAGAATAGTTACAAAAATGTCATACAAATAAACCAGTTTAAACAAGACAGTAAAGAGTTCTACAAAGAAAATTACATGACCCTGATGAAAGAAACTAAAAAGGACATAAATGAAAGCTACCCAATGTCCATGGATTGCAATACATTAAGATTCTGTAGCAGTTAAAATTGTTCTAATGTCAATAATACCAAGTATATCTACAGAGTCAATGAAATCCTAATCAAAATCCTAATGACATTTTTTCACAAGTAGCAAAACCCATATTAAAATTTATGGGAAATCCCAAGACACTATGAATAGGTAACACAAACTGGATAAATAAAAATTTAAAGAAAATTCACTTTTTGATTTTAAGAGGAAAATCCATAGCAATTATCTAGTGGCAATAGTATAATGGTAAGGTATGGACCAGTACAACAGAAAAAAAATTCCAGAAACAAAATCTTTAATAGATATTAAAATGGTTTGTAGCAAGGGTGTCAAGACCATTCATTTGGAAAAGATGGTTTATTAAGTAGTTGTGCACAGACAACTGCATATCCACATGGATAAAATATTAACAGGATTCTTTCCTTAATTCACACACAAATATAACTACAATAATGGATGAAAGAAATGATTGTAAAACCCTCCAAATAACTCATAAGGGAAAGCTATATGACATTGGATTTGGTAAACACTTCATGCTGTAACTCCAAGAGCACAGGCAACAAATGAAAAATAAATACAGTAGACTCATTAAATTAAAATGCTTTTGATTATAGGTTCTCATGATTCCCTGGATTTCCTTGGTGTTTGTTGTTATCTCCCTTTTTTCATTTCTGATTTTACTAATTTGGGTCTTTTCCCTTATTTTAGTCAGATTTGCCAGGGACTTGTCAATCTTGTTTATTTTCTCAAAAACCCAGATTTTTGTTTCATTGATTGTTTTGTATGGTTTGTTTTGGACTATAAATTTTATCCCTTATTTTTGTTATTTCTTTCCTTTTGCTTATTTTGTGTTTAGCTTGTTCTTGTTTTTCTAGGAGTTTGTGATGTGGCATTAGTTTGTTTATTTGAGAACTTTTGTCCTTTTAATATATGCACTCATAGATATAAACTTTCCGCTTAGGACTGTCTTTGCTCTCTCCCATAGGTTCTGATAAGTTATGCTTTCATTTTCATTAAATTCGAGGAATGTTATGATTTCCTCTCTTATTTCTTCCATGACCAACTGATCTTTGATCAATGTGTTTTTCAGCCTCCTCTTGTTTGCTTATTATCTGCTGCTGCTTTTGTTGCTGAGTTCTATATCCTAATAAATTGGAAAACCTTGAAGAAATGGACAAACTTCTAGATACTCATGATCATTGAAAACTGAACCAAAAGGACATTTACCACCTAAACAGATCTATAGCATGTAATGAAATTGAAGCAGAAATAAAGAGTCTCTCAAAAAATAAAAGTCCAGGACCTGATGGATTCTCCACTGAATTCTAGCAGACCTTTAAAGAAGAACTAATACCAATACTCCTTAAACTCTTCCAAGTAATAGAAAGGGAAGGAACACTGCCGAACTCATTCTATGAAAAGAGTGTTACACTCATCATAAAACCAGACAAGGACATACCCTAAAGGAGAAATACAGGCCAATATCCTTAATGAGCATAGATAAAAATCTTTAATGAAATAATAACAAACTGAATCCAGAGACACATCAGAAGTATCATGGATCATGGCCAAGTTTGCCTCATCCAAAGAATGCAGGGATGGTTCAACATACAAAAATCATTAAATGTAATATAGCCCATTAACAGAAGCAAAGAAAAAAACCACTTGATCATCTCAATAGATACAGAAAAAGCATTTGATAAGATTCAACACCATTTCATAATAAAATCCCTGAGGAAACGAGGAATAGAAAAAATGCAGTTCTACCTTTTAAAGGCTAAATATTAAAAACCTATATGCAACATCATACTTAAAGGGGAAAACTGAAACCATTTACCCTATTTCAGGAACAAGACAAGGGTTCTCATACTCCCCACTCCTATTCAACATAGTCCTGGAATTCCTAGCCAGAGCAATAAGACAAGAAGAAGTAAAAGGAATACAAATAGGTAAAGAAGTAGTCAAACTATCTCTATTTGCAGATGACATGATTTTATAACTTAAAGACCTGAGCAACTTGACCCAAAACTCCTAGACACCATAAACAGATTCAGCAAAGTAGTAGAATACAAAATTAACTTACAAAAATCAGTAGCCTTTCTACACAGCAACAATGAAAAGATTGAGAAAGAATACAGAAAAACAATTCCATTTACAATAGCCTCAAAAAAAATCAAATACCTAGGAATAAACTTAACAAAGAATGTAAATGACCTCTACAAGAAGAACTGCAAACTGATGAAGAAAGAGATCAAAGAATTCCGAAGGTGGAACAAGATCTCCCAGGCTCGTGGATTGGTAAAATCATAGTAAAAATGACTATACTGCCATAAGCAATCTACAAGTTCAATGCAATTCCCATCAAAACTCCAATGATATTCATCACAGAGATTGAAAAATCTACCTTAAAGTTTATTTGGAAACACAATACTGAGCAAACAGAGCAATGCTATGGGTATCACAATACCCGACTTCAAACTATGCTACAGAGCCATAGCAATAAAAATAGTATGGTACTGGCACAAAAACAGATATGAAGACAAGTGGAGCAGAACAGAAGACCCAGCTGTGAATCCATGTAGCTAATCCTACCTAATTTTCAACAAAGTTGCCAAAAACATACAATGGAGAAAAGATAGCCTCTTCAACAAATGTTGGGAAAAGTGGCTATCTGTCTGCAAAAAACTGAAATTAGATCTATACCTGTCATCCTGTACTAGTATCAACTCAAAGTGGATTAAGGACCTCAATATCAGACCTGAGACCTTGAAGTTAGTACAGGAAAGAGCAGGGAATACTCTGGAACTAATAGGTATAGGCAAGGACTTCCTCATTAGAACCCCAGCAGCCCAGCAACTAAGAGAAAGGATTGACAAATGGGACTACATGAAATTAAAAGGTTTCTGTACAACAAAAGAATTGGTTTCTAAATTGAAGAGGCTGCTCACAGAATGGTTGAAAATCTTTACTAGCTGTACATCAAACAAGGGAATAATAACTAGAATATACAGAGAGCTCAAAAAAAAACTCTCCAAAAATCAATGACCCAATAAAGAAGTGGGCAACTGAACTGAACAGAATTTTTTTAAGGAAGAATTCCACATGGCTAAAAAACACATGAAAATATGCTCACCCTCCCTGGCCATAAAGGAAATACAAATCAAAACCACACTAAGATTCGACCTCACTCCTGTTAGAGTGGCTACCATAAAGAACATCAATGACAACAAATGTTGGAGAGGAAGCAGAGAAAATGGAACCCTCACACTCTGCTGGTGGGAATGTAAGCTAGTATAACCACTTTGGAAAACAATATGGAAGCTTCTTAAAAAACTAAAAATTTATCTGCCATATGATCTAGCAATACCACTCCTAGGGATATACCTGAAGGAATGTATCTCAGGTTACTACAAAGGCACCTGCACACCCATGTTTATTGCAACACTATTCACAACAGCCAAGCTGTGGAAAGAGCCAAGATGCCCCACTACCGACAAATGAATTAAGAAAATGTGGTACTTATACACTATGGAATTTTTTTCAGCCACAAAGAAGAATGAAATTTTGTTATTCACAGGTAAATGGATGGAATTGGAGAATATCATCTTAAGCAAACTTAGTCAGGCTCAGAAGGCCAAAAATTGTATGTTCTCCCTCATATGTGGATCATAGACCCAAAACAGATGCAATAATATTATTGGATGGGTCACACACTAAGAGGAGACTGTGCATGGGAGCGATAGGGACAGGGAAGAAAATCAAAAACTTGAATGTGGTAGATGTGCTCACTGTATATGAGCAAATATAGTAATTTTAAACTGGCAGAGGCCACTATGGGAAGCAGACTAGGGAGTAGTGAAGAGATCTGGTAGAGATGAATCAATTTTTGTTGTAACACACATATGCATGGAAACAACACAAACTCCCTATATAGCTACTCTTATTTCAAACTAGCAAAAATGCCATGTTTTCTTTATAATCTTTTATGTTTTCTCTTCAGCAAAATTGGAGAAAAAGAGGACAGAACAGGTTCTGGAAGGAAAGGTGGGAGGGGGAAAGGGGCTCAAATAATGTATACACGTTAGTAAATGTAAAAACGATAAAATAAAATTTAAAAATCTTTTTGATTAATCAAAGGGAAGTTAAGAGACTGAAAATACCATCACTGCAATACAAAAATTGTAAATCCCATATCAGATAATAGTTTAAAATTCAGAATATAAGAATATTTACAATCTTACTAACAGTGAAAATAAACTAAATAACTTAATTTAAAAATGGACAAAGGACTTAAACTAACATTTTTCTAAGGAAAATATACAAATGACCAACATGCACATGAATATTTCCTTAATATTCATTTCTATAAAAATTTCATCAAAACCACAATGAAGTACTACTTCACCATTATGATGGCACACACACAAAAATAAAAGTGTTGGAGAGGATATGCAGAAGTTGGAACCATTGCATATTGCTGGGAGGAATATAAAATCATGAATCACTGTGGAAAACAATATGGTAGTTCTATACTGAAAGTGATAAATTTAAAGGAACATATTATCCACCCCTTGTAACACTTAGTTGATACCTAAAGGAATTGAAAAGTGAAGTTCAAACAGTATTTGTACTGTATTTAAAGAAGCACAATATCCAAAAAGTAAAAATCCACATAAATGTCTATTGGTGGAAGAAATAAAACAAATAAAATTGATATGGAGTTTGCCCAAAAAAATTAAAAGTAAAGCTGTCAGCAATCCCAATATGGGGTATATATTCAAAGTAAATAAAATTAGTGTGTCTTCATCAGCTTTTCATTACTGTGATAAACTGTCTCAGTTAAATATCTTAAAGGTACCATGGCTTCAGATATTTCAGTCCATAGTCAGCTGGGGAGAGTTTCTAGCCTTGTGGAGAGACAGAGTATCATGGCAGAAGAATGTAGTAGAGAAAATATAACATTGTGGTAGTAAGGGAAGAAAGAAGTAGCAAGAGAGGAAGGACCTAGGGAAAAGTTATACTCTTCAAAGACTCACCTGCAGTTACACACTTCATCTAAATAGGGCTCACCTTCTAATAGACCATTAATTATGAAGTCATCAATAGATTAAAGCATAGATGAGGTTAGTGCCCTAATAAACTCTCAATAGTGCTACCGGGGATCAAATCTTCAATATATGAGTGTTGGGGGTAAGGATACTTCATATCCAAACCTAATACTTTATTTCTAAAAGTGATCTTTGCTTCATTGTTCACTGAAACTCTATTTTCAATAGCCAAGAAATGTGAACAAAGTAAGTGACTATCAACTGGTGAATGGATAAAGAAAATGTGGTACATACACACAATGGAATACTATTCAGTCATGAAAAGAATAAAATCCTGTCACATTCAAAAATGGGAATACAACTACAGATCATTATACTAAATGAAATAAGGCAGGCATGGAAGGACAAGTCCTATATGAGCTCACTCATGGCAAATCTAAATGATATATTCACAGTCTTAAGGAGGAAATATTCATAGCATCATCAGGTGTTGGTGGGCCACATGCAAATGACCAAGGAATAGAATAGGAGCTGGTGGCAGCATCTGGAATTACCTTGAGGAACATAAGTGGCTGCAAGCACTTTATTCACACAACAGTGGTGGCAGAAGACTTCCAGGGTCTGGTGACATTTTCAGAAAGCTTATCAATACACCCAGTGTTGCTCTCACCAGGGAGCACTTCCTGGAAAAAAATTGAAAAGCCCTAGACAGAGACCATCCTGATAAGGAGAGGTAGCTTTCTCTGGGAACCTAAGGGATACACAATGGCAAGTCCCAAGATATCTTTTGGAACAGGGACTCTCATATGAGCTGTCTCAGAAACACTTGGAGTCTTCTTGTTCACACATAGTGGCTGCTACACTCACAGTTCTGATTCAGATGATGTAGGTGGAGTGAAGAATTTGAGTTTCTATCAAGTTCCTGTGTGATGCTCATGTTCTCGATTTTAAGACCACACTTTGAGCACCATGAATCTAGTACAACCCCATGTGTGACAAGCAAGTAAACTGAGGAATAGATTGGTGTGTCTTATCCAAGGCCCAGATTTACTGCCTTTGGTGCATTCAACATTTGCCTCAGAAGCCAATAGGATTTGGAGGCCTCATGGGCATGCTTGACTAAAAGATGGTCCAACAGACAAGACTTCTAGGATTCTCCTCAGTGCTTAGGAGGATTCTCCAAGAGCTCCTTCAGCCCAGATTTGGGACACAGAAGCCTACTCTTTCAGGATCCAGGCTTCTTGGAGGAAGGGAGTTGATTCAACTGAGTGAAGCCACTCTGAGCCTGTCCCCAGGACCTAAGATGACAGGAACTGTTAAAGGAGATCCCAGGTTTTACCATTCTTAAAAGAGTAAGAACTGAAGGTGCTTGGATACCTGGAAAGACTAAGGAAGAGGAGTTGTTATTCTTCACCTAGCCCAGGAATGAAAATCAAGTTGGGCTTTGTGAATACTTCCTGAAAAATAACAAGCATGAAAAAGAGGAAACAACGTGTGTGTGAAAATATTTTGCCAATAAAAACACAGTCCTCTCTGACGATTGAAGAAAAACTTTCTGGACTAGGAGAAGTATCTGAATCTCACATTCTTGGCATCTCCTGAAGACTGAAGGGACCTGGAGATGGTCCAGACTCCCATCTAATTCCTTCATGCCCTATCCATTAAGCATAGCCCTACACACTTCCAAGGACAAGAGGCTCTCATTTTTGGGCACAACCTTTCCATCTGGGATATATGTATTTACTCTAAAATTTTTATGACTAAAAGCCACAATCCCTGTTTCCTCCCTGCTCTAGAACCCTTTACCTGTATTCCTCTATAGTAGGAAAATATTCTGAGAATGTCAGGAAGCCACCAGACTCTCTTCGTACTGTGGGATGTACACTAGATACAGTCTGTTGCCTGCCACTGCCATTGGAAACCTAATCAGTCTTCTCTTTCAGATCCATGAGATAATTAAATCTGGGCTTGGCTACTTGTGATTTCCAGTAAATTTTCAGATGGTAGAAGCCACCAGGATTAGAGCCCTCACTGAATATTCTTCCAACCCTCCTTGCCACTCCTGCTGCTGGGTGTAATAAATGTCCAGAATGAGTTGTCATCAGATGGACCATGGATCCTGGATTCATCATGAACAGCAGCAACCTTAAAAGAAGACAGGTGACTTCAGATCATTTCTTGGGTTCTTTTTCATGGTCTTTGGTCTTATCCAGAGCACAGTGATGATTTTATCACAATATATCTTATCGCTGAACATTTATGGAAGAAAACCTTCTGGGTCCTCACTGCTTGAGGAGAATGCTCAGCAAACATATGGATGTGTTGCTGCTCTAAAGTATCATTCTCTGTGTGGTGGCTATCTCTCTGAAACAAGGCATCTGTGGGTTCTCCAATCTTGTGAGTCAGGGCAGCCTGGTTATGGGTAATAGAAGGTCAATCCCACTGATCCTCGAATTCTATTGCCTCTTTGCCTTCATGAGAAGAAAGGGAAGCTCTTTGGGGAAGAGCAACGATAGAGCATTTGATACCATATGAATTAATAAAATTGAGTGCTAAGATATGGTGGAAAAGAAGGAAAAAGGGTGAGTATTCTCTCATTCACCCTGTTCTTTTAAAAATATTTACTTTTAGAGCTGAAGGTGTAGCTCCAGTGACAGAACACTTGCCTAGCAAGCACAAAGCCCTGAGTTCAAATCCCAGTACCAAAAAATTAATAAAACTTAAAAAAATCTCATGTAGGGGCTGGACATGGTGGTGCATTCCTGCAATCTTTGTTATGTTCTATGCATAGGTAGAAGGATAACAATCTAAGGATAACCTGGCCAAAAAATGTGGGACTCTACATAAAATATAACGAAAGTTAAAAGGCTGATAGCATGGCTCAAGTGGTAGAGCACTTGCCTTTCAAGAGCAAGACTCTGAGTTCAAACCACAGTGCCATCAAAAAAGTTTATTTTGTCACAAGTAGAGATTTTCTTAGGATAGGTAAGACACCTAAAAAACTAGCTAGCATTTGTTGCCCTTAACGCAGAGAAACTAAAGCAGATACCTTAAAGCAACTGAGGCCAATAGGAAAAGGGGAACAGGTACTAGAGAAAAGGTTAGATCAAAAAGAATTAACCTAGAAGGTAACACCCACGCACAGGAAATCAATGTGAGTCAATGCCCTGTATAGCTATCCTTATCTCAACCAGCAAAAACCCTTGTTCCTTCCTATTATTGCTTATACTCTCTCTACAACAAAATTAGAAATAAGGGCAAAATAGTTTCTGCTGGGTATTGGGGGGGGAGAGGGAGGGAGCGGAGTGGGTGGTAAGTGAGGGGGTGGGGGCAGTGGGGAGAAATGAACCAATCCTTGTATGCACATATGAATAATAAAAGAAAAATGAAAGAAAAAAAAAGTTTATTTTGTCAAAAGTAGAGATTTTCTTTGAGGGAGTAAGAGTTACCTAAAGCCACAAAGCAGGGAAGGAGTGAAAGGTTCCAGAATATCTGTGAAAAGATATGAGAATCAATAGGACACACCCAACAAAAGCATAATGGTGTGTCTCATCTCAGGCTTATCTGCAACATCATCAGACTTGGGAACGAATATGATGGCAGATTGTCAGGGTGTTTGGTTCTGCTTTGAATGTGGTGTTTATTACACATGACTGTATACCAGCTATCCTTCTATGTGTCAAGACTACAACAGAGAGCAATAGAATTTACTCATGGGCTCCTAGACCTCACAAATGTATTGCTTTGTAATCCAGTGGGTGAAAAGGAGCCAACAACTCTAGGCCAAGTGTGTAGTAACAGTGGAGTGTGTTCCACATACACAAAGGCCCTGAGGTGGCTGGGTTGAAGCACTTTAAGAAGCCCACTTAAGCTCAATAAAAGGACAGTGCTCATCCTGCTCATGAACTCAGTAGTCACCCTGCCCTCCCTCACCTCATCTCCCTTCCTGAGCTGACTTTATCATCAGAAGGCTGAGTATAAGCCCAGTTCTGAAGCTTCTTCTAGATGGATGACCTGGTTCAGTGGCTTCCCCTCAGGAAGCCTCACTTTTCTCATCTGTGAAATGCAAGATGGGCTACACAATTAAGTGGAATATCTTTCAGGGTTTTGGAGGGACAAGATGAATATGTATGATAAACCCCAAATGCTGCATCATTTTATTACTCTGTGTGCCCTGCTGTTTTCTGTTGCTGTCACTATTATTACAGCTTTTCTTCAGAGTTTATGAATGGCCAAGAAGGAATAGCATGTGAGCAGGGTTTTAGGCCTTGATGTTAAATTTTAGAATCACAAAAATGCCACTTCCTACATTTGCCTGCTGTATGACCTTGGTCAAGTCACTGAACTTCCCTAAAGTGGGGAGGATAATTCTAAGAGATCCTTCTGATATATACTGCTATGTATTAATGTAATGACAGAATACAGACATGAAACTGCTGGCTATAGTTGCACCAAGAGCGTGAAACTGGAACAGTTATAGAGTTAAAGCAAGTGGCAGATGAGGGTGAGATAGAAAAGCTGCCCTTTCCATGCTTCTGTATAAAGGTATTTGCTCCAAGGAGCATAATGCCCTTTGCAATAAAACAATCTCTATACAGTGACAAAATTTCAATAAAGTAAAGACAGGAGCTTCCTCCCAGGGTGTAATGAATATGAAGCCAGTTAATACATGTAAAATCATCAGAATAAGACTCAGCATATGGTAAATGTTGAGTAAAGGTAAGTTGTTACATAATAGTTAAAAAGAATGAATTTTTAATTCATGCTACAAGATGGATAAACCTTGAAAACATTATATTAAGTGAAATAAGCCAGACAAATCAGGACAATATTTTATGCTTACACTTATGTAAAGTTCCAAGAATATGCAAATTAATAAAAAACAAAGTAGAATTGTGTTTTCCAAGGACTGACAGGTAGGGAGAATGTAGCATTAGTATTTAATACCAATGAAATTTAGGTCACTAATATTGAAACTATTCTGTAAGTAAATAATGGTAATATCTATAAAGCATCGTGAATGTAATTAGTGACAGTGAACTATACATTTAAAAATGGTTAAGATGATAAAATTTTATGTTCTCCATTTTTAACATGAAAATTACAAAAGACAAAAGAGAAGTCTCCAAAAATATTAACATATTCTAAAGTTATAAAGTGAATATAGAACATCATAATTTTTATATACTGTCAACACAATGCTTACTGAAAATTTTAAGACATTTATCTTTTATATTAAAAATAAAATGAAGTCAAGTTATTCATCTCATGTCCACCTTAAAAAGAGAGATAAAGAGCAAAATAACATCAAGACAAGAATGATAAGTTAAATAAAGAGCAAAAATAAAAATTAAAAATTGAAAAACAATAATGGAAATCAAAACAAAATTTTATTTCATTAGCATATATTAGCCATAAAATGAAAGTTTAACTATAACATTCCCATATATGCATATAATGTACTTTGATCACACTCATCTACTCTATTACTCATTCATATTTTTCCTTCCCTTTTCCCCCTTCCGCTTACATGTCCCTAGTAGTCCCTCTTTTACCTTAATGCCATTGCTTTCCCCCCTAGATTTCACACATGAGAGAAAACTTGTCTCTATGGGATTGGCTTATTTTACTTAACATGATGATCTCCAGTACCATTTATTTTCCAGCAAATGACAATTTCATTCTTGTTTATGACTTACTAAAACCTCATTGTGTATATATACCACAATTTTATTATCTATTGATGATATGTTGATTTCATAACTCAGCTCTTGTGAATGGTGACTAACATGAGTAAGTAGTACTTTATATATTCTAGATAGAAATCCTCTGTTGAATGAGCATCAGGTAAACATTTTCTCCTATTTTGTAGGCTGTATCTTGACTCTGTTGATTTCTTCTTTTGCTATGCAGAAGCCTTTTAAATTGATGCAATCCTAATTTTTTTTGCTCTTTTTTACTGAGCTATTGGAGTCTTATTTTAGGATCTTTGATACTTTTTGCATGCATTTTTATATAGGGTGAGAGACAGGAATCTAGTTTTAGTCTTCCATATGTGGATATCTAGTCTTCCTATCACTGAATGTTAGAATTGTTTTGCATTATTTTACCTTTGTTAACAATCATTTGGAAATATTGCTTAAACTTCCTTCTGGACAATATATTATATCCCATTGTTTCATAGGTCTGTTTTTGTGACTGTACCTTTCTGATTTTGTTACTATGGCTCTGTAGTATAGTTGGAAATCTAGAATTATGATAATTACAGCATTTCTCTGAAAGCTTAGGACTAGATGAATTCACTGCTGAATCCTACCAAACAATTAAAGAAGAACATCAACAGTTTTCAAACTACTCCATAAAAGCAAAGGAGAAACCACTTACAAACTTATTCTAGAAAGTCAGTATTACTATGATACCAAAACAGTATAAGGACACGACAAAAAAAGAAAACTATAGGCTAATATTCTTGATAAGCATAGATGACAAATTCTTCAACAAAATACTGACAAACTGAACTCAACAAGAGTGCTGGGGCTTTACCTCAGGTCTTCATACTTGCTAGGCGGGTGTTGTACCACTTGAGCTAGCTCTCAATAACAAATTAAGAAGGCCATACATAGATCATCATCAAATTGATTGCATTTCAAGAATGTAAAGTTGGTTCAGCATACACAAATTGATAAATTTACTATACCATATAAACAGAATCAATAATAAGATCAAATAATCAATTCAAAGATACAGAAAAAGCCTTTGATAAAATCCAACAGTCATTCATGATAAAACACCTGGGAGAAAATAGGAATAAAAGGATCATGTGGCAATGAAACCTATATACAACAGACAACATTACACTGACTTGGGAAAAACTAAAAACATCTCTAAAATCAAGAATGAGACCAGGTTGCCCAACATCACCACTGTCATTCAATATTATGTGAGCATCATACTAAACAGGGAAAAACTGGACTCATTTCTTTTGAACTCAAGAATGAAACAATGGTGTCTACTCTTAGTACTCTTATTTAAATTAGTATTTGAAAACTTAAACAGAGAATTAAGGCAAGAAAAAGAAATAAAAGAGATAAATAGGAAATAAGGTGTCAATTTATCCTTATTTGTAGATAATATGATCCTGTACTTAAAAGATTCTAAACACTGTACTCTTAGATCTGATATAAACTTTCAGTAAAAATAGCAGAATGCAAAGTCAACATGCAAAATCAGTAGCTTTTCTGTACACTAACAATGAACTCATTGAAAACAAGCTAAAAAATCTCATAAATACCTAAATATTGACTTAGCCAAAAATGTTAAAGACTTCTATAAAGCATTGATGAAAGAAATTTTAGAAGACATTAGAAGATGAAAAGACCTCTGATGTTCGTGGACTGGCAGAATAAACAGTGTTAAAATGGCCATAATACCAAAAATAGTATAAAATTTCAATATAATTCCATCAAAATTCAAATGACATTCCCCATAGAAATACAAAAATCATTTCTAAAATGCATAAGGAAATACAAAAGGTCATGAATAGCAAAACATTCCTAAACAAAAAGAGCAAAATTTGTTTTAAAAAAGGTCAATGAAGTTGATAAACCCCAAGCATTACTGATGAGGAAAATTAAAAATATTCCTGAATATCATAAATAAATACTTGGAAACACTTTTTGGAGGTTTATTAAAATAATATTGTGGGAATAGGAAGATTGTTCTAAGCAAATATATTAATAATTTTGGGTGATAGACAATAAATATATTGCTTGAAAACTTGAAACTTCTAAACCTTACCTATGAATAGAAAAAAATCTGTATAGTCCATTAAATAATAAATGGATCAAATACATAATTTAAAACCTTATACGAAAGACATCTCTAGACACAGATTGTTCCACTGTCATAATCAACCCACGTTAAACCAAAATTAACATTTCTATAGCATCTCGTCCATTGTATAAAATGAGGTGCATTAGCTTTTTGTCACTGTGACAAATACCTGAGAGAAGCAATTTTAAAGGTGGAAAGATTTATTTTGGCTAGTGGTTTCAGAGAGACAGTGAATGGTCATCTGGCTCCATTGCTCCTAATTCTGTGGTGAAGCAGAGCATCACAAAGGTGTGCCAGAGAGCTGATGGAGTGGCTCAAGTGATATAGTGCCTGCCTAGCATGGGACCCTTAGTTCAAAGTTCAAACCCCAGTACCACTAAAAGAAAAAGGCATGTCAGAGCAGAAAAATTCACCTTCGGTTACTGAGAACCAGAGTGAGACTAGAAGAAGGCAGGGAAAATATATGCCCTGAAAGACATACTCTGAGTAACCTACTCCCTTGAACTGAGCACCATCTCTTAAAGTTTCTACCACCCTTCAGAATATTGCCATCATCTGAGTAGCTGGAGCTCACCAAAAAATACTTAGATATGACACCAAATACATAATTCATAATATTAAAATTTGGTAATTTATATTCAGCACAATAAAATACTATAACTGTATCTATGTCACTCTATAACTGAAGCTATTAAGATAAGAAAAAGAAAAAGAATTTACAAATCCAATATTTGTCAAAGGTATATCCAAAACACACAGAGTATCCATATTAAAGTTATCTCAACTAGCAAAAACCCTTGGTCCTTCCTGTTATTGCTTATACTCTCTCTTCAACAAAATTAGAGATAAGGGCAGAATAGTTTCTGCCTGGTAGTGAGGGGGAAGGGGAGGGTAAGGGGGGGGGAAGGGGGTAGAAATGACACATATGAATATTCATATTCAACATATTCATATGAATGCACATATGAATAAAATAAAAGTTAAAAAAAAGACATCTGGGTGTGCATAGAAGGATGATTCTGTATAAAATTAGCAGTTGAATCAGTGAACAGAGTAAATTTAATTGCCACCCTCAATGTGTGTGCACAAAATCCAATCCATTGAGAAGCTTAATGGAAAAAAAGGTAAGGAAGGAGTAATTCATCTTTTGTTTCCTGCCTACCTATTTAAGCTGCAACACTGTCTTATCTTTTCCAGCTCTCAGACTAAAATTTATACCATTACTCCCTTTGAGATAAAGTCCTCTAGGTAAACAAAGCCTAAAGTCATTGGATGAATAAGTAAAAATTTTACTAGTGAGTCACTATGGATAATCATGACCAGTATGACTTTCATATCTACTCCTTGATTTCTGAAGATCTAAATTCTGGCTGTATAAGAATAAGCACTATAAATTGAATGAAGTTTTAGAGTATATCAAATATTCTGAAGAACTTTGACTCTAAAGTCTAAAATAACTGTTACTTCTCAAAAATGACCACTCAGCATATAGTTGATGATATAAATTGAAAAAACAATTTCAGGGTCATCTAAAAAAATCATGTTTAAAATTAGCTTTTGTATTTCAAACAGACACACTAGTTTCCTAACTTTACTCTCAAAATGACACTAAACCATATCACACAGATATTTAGAACCATAGTAGTGAAATACAATAATATCATGAAGGATACATTCAAGATTCTGGGTGAGTGCTAATCATCTAACATGTTATGCATCTGAATTCATTGTTTTTCTGGTTTTGTTTGTTCATTTTCCACATCTGCTTTCCTAATCATATCATATTGAGATTTAAAATTATATCTTGGTCAGATTTAAACTACTGAATTAGAAAGGTCCAATGTCAAAGTTTAATTTCACTTCATTTTTTAAGGATTTAAAAAGATGAAAAAGCAGAAATTTAGCAAAGCTTATACATACCTTGAGAAAAAACAGTGGTAACATTTGGAGCCACATTAGTAGTCCTGCTTCCAAAGATTATCAAGGCTTACTTAGACCACAATGTAGACAATCTGATCGGCTATTACAGAAATAATGTAGCATTTAGAAAAATATGGAAACTAGATGCTTTTCTTAATAAGCTAGATACTTTAAGTACCATTAGGACAGCTTAATGAAGATGTATATATAAAAAAGATCTAATATATACTGCTTATAAGATACATATGCAGGCTGAAGGAAAAGGAATGGAAAAAGATATTTCATGCAAAAGAGAACAGTAATAGCTCTACATATACTAGTGTTGGGGACCAGGAATGAATCCTGGACTGGGATATAATGGAGTTTGCACAGCCTTTCCATGTAAAAGTTTGCACAGCCTCTTTTACCATAATTTCTCTAGTACCTGGTGTCTTGACCTTTGTTCTCACATCTCCTTGAAGAATACAACCTGCTGTGTCTGCATACCAGCCCCCCGATGCAAAACTAGATAAAGTACCAGAACTGTTAGGAGACTGCCTGATGCCAGATTAATCAATACCTTAGACAAGGTGTCCTGTGTGCCTTGATGATTCCAGAACTGATGTGTTGTAATTAAGCTTCATTAGCCTTAGGAAAATTAGCCCACCAAGACTCATTCCTTTTACCTTGCATTAAGAATTGTTAAAGCTTGATTTTTACCTGAGTCTTTTCCTTGTACTGACCTAATAAAATAAATACTCTGGCTCAGGTAGGCGCTCATGTTTCCCATCAGGAACATGCAGACTTCCCAATCCCAGCCTTCTGTTTTATGTTGTATGTCTGTATGTCTGTGTGTGTTTTATTTCTCCTTCCCCATTTCTCTTAGTCAGGCTCACGCAGCATACCCACACAGGCTAGGGCAAGTGGCGCCCAAACTTGGGGCCTGACTACAAGAGAACTCATTGGACAAGGCGAGGAAAAGCTCAGAAGAACGCGTCCACAAGGACAATAAGGTAAGGGGAGAGTGAAATTCTGAATATAGATGGGAGTAACAAATATGGGACAAACTAGATCTAAAGAAAGAGATTGCTAGTACATATGTTTAAAACTAAAGGAAAATCTAAACTCTTCAATGTCTAAGAGTGCATTCGAAATTAATGTAATTGTTTTGTGTTTCATTGTATAAATTTTGTGTATATTAATGTATTTGTTCTGTTTTTCATTGTAAATTTTGTGTATGTCTATGGTATGATTAACTTATTAGAGACAAAAATGTAATAGTTATGATAACAGTCTTATTAAAAACTGAGACTAACTCAAAACACTACTCCTAAAATTGATTCTTGCCTCAGCAGTTAAGCTGCCCAAAATGAGTCCTAAAAGAACGGAATGGGACACTTCTCAAATTGCTCCTAAAAGTTCTAAAAAATAACTTATCAATATACTGTGGCCATTTAGTTAATTTTTACATGTTCTTGAGCTCTTCAATCTATGCACACATAAATTGACATTTATTCATGCTTAATTTAAAATCTTTTTTGCATACACGTATATTAAAACATCTTTAGGAGGATTTTTATTATAAAATTATTGTAAAGAAATACAATAACTTCTGTTCTTTTCTCTCCCCCACCTCTTCTGCTGCTACTTTTAAGAAAAACCAGTTTTTAAAAGGCTATGTTAATCAGGTCTAATTAATTACAGGAATTATTTTATGGACAGTAACCTTAATCTGTTTCATTTTGTCATAGCTGTAATTTACATTCAATTTTTTTATAATTAGGTCCATTTACAAAAGGTGTCTTTAAAAATAAGGCTAATTGAAAACACAATTTTATTTAAAGTTGAAATTCTTATAAAAGTTATTTTAAAATACAAGTTACCAAGTGAACAAGCAGAAAGGATATAGATAGGTATTGAGTGTATTTTGGGGGAAAAGTTAAAGGAAAAAAGGAAGGTTTTTATATGAGAAAGGATTATGTAAATAAGGGTTTTCCTAAAGATTGTTTCAAATATGGAGAAGAGGGATAAGGACAAACCATCAGAGGGTTTAGTATGTTGTATGAAGGTCTGAGTAAGTTTTAAAAGTGTATAATAAAAAGCTTTGGTGTGTGATAAAGTTAAAGTTGACTATAATCTAAGAGTTGCCTAAAAGAATGCTTTTAGGGTCATGTCAGACTAAAATCTAATTCTCCAAGTCCATAAAGTAACAAGGCTATTTTAACATTGTTCTGCTCCGATTAATACCTACAAAAAATTGATATAGGGAAAGATTTTATTCAAAGTAATTACTTGTGTTTTCTGTTGATGTTGTCAAGCTTTAATACTACTAAATCAGAGTTCATTTACATATTTGCTCATGCAAGGGTCTCTTAAATGACCACTTTATAACTGTGTCCTGTGTCTATACTTTATCTAAATAGGGTACAAACATTTGCAAAGTTAAAAGTGTCAGTTTATGTAAAATGATGAGCTAAAGCTCTCTTTTATCCAAAAGTGTTACATTTAACTGAACAGCTAAAGTTGTTTATCCAAAAAATTACATCTAAACCTTTGCAATATAAAATGCTTAATGAAACTTTTGGCAGATGTGCTGTTTATAATCAGTAACATTCAGAAAAACCTTGCATTTGAGCAATCCTGCTACTTAAAATCTGGTCTATATTAGTTTTAGTCAAATAAGTGTTGCTATATATGTATAAAATGCAACTATACATTAAAAAATAAGGCTATTTGGGCTCACAGGCATTGGCTTTCTAACTTGAAGAGATCTAAAGTTAACAATGCTAGACTTCTACAACCTTGGATCCACATGTTCCTAATTGTAGCAAGGAGCATTAGTACTGCTGTTTTAATACTATCATTCATAATTATTCTCCTAAAAAGACAGTCTACAATGGAAATAACTAAATGTCTGACAATTCCCAAACTACTTTTCAGTATTTTAACCATGACTATACTAAGTCTTTTCATTCTCAGTCTGGGTCCTTATTAAGAGCATTTACAATTACCCAATACCGAATTTCAATTGAATCAGCCTTCTAAATATTTACATTTGTTGGCTTTTTTCAAAACCTTTAACCTTTGTCTGTTGATATTCTGCAGCATTTTTAAGTTGTCAAGATATCATCTATAGTACAGCCAGAACTAAAAATGGATGCCAGGTAAGCCCACTTCTTCTAAACTTCTTTTGTTGCTTATAATTTGTCCAAATGCATTTTATTGAAGCTCCAGATAAGGTAAAAAAATAATTTCCCTTTTCATATTTGGAACAGCTTATTGAGGGATGCACTATCTCTCCCCAAAAAACAAAAATCCATAAAGATAATTTAACAACTTTAAATGATTTTCAAAAATTATTAGGTGATATAAATTGGCTGCGTCCTACCTTAAAACTTGCTACATGTGAATGGTCTCCTCTCTTTAAAATTTTACAGGGAGACACTCAACCATCATCTCCTAGATATCTCACACCAGAAGGTTGTATGGCCCTAGCAAAGGTTGAACAAGCTATTCATAATTCTCAGAAAACTCGTGTTGATTATTCTCAACCAATACAACTTCTTATTTTACCTACTACAAGTCTACCCACAGTTCTTTGGCTGACTCAGGGAGTATTAGAGTGGGTGCACTTACCTCACTCCCCTGCTAGAGTCATCACTCCTTCACATAATATGGTAGCAAAATTAATAGCCATGGGATGTTTTCACACTATACAACTGCTAGGACTAGAACCATCCCTTATTATTGTCCCATTTACCAAGGAACAACAGGCTTATTTATGGCATACTGATACCATGTGGCAAAATGCATTGGCAAACTTTACAGGACAGCTTGGAGAACATTTGCCTTCCTCTAAACTTCTTAATTTTGCTTCTAAACATGCTTTTATATTTCCTCACAATATCCAAGAGGATCCCATGCCTCAGGCTTTTGTGATTTTTACTGATGCTTAATGTTCTGGAAATGCTACTTACTTTTCCTTTCTGGATGAAAAGTTGTACAAACAGGTTTTTCCACTGCTCAGTGTGCTGAACTTCAGGCAGTTATATTGGCTTGTCAGAACTTTGCTCATGTTCCTTTTAATTTGTATACAGATAGTGCATATGTTTATGGTGTACTTAAGGGTATTGAAACTGCTTATACAGGACCTGCTAATGATGAACAGCTTTTTCATCTCTTTCATGAGTTAAGGGCTTTATTACAACAATGACAACATCCCTATATTGTGGGCCATCTCCGGTCCCACTCTGGCCTTCCTGGGTCATTGGCAGAGGGTAATTGCCAGGCAGATTCCTTGGTTTCTCCAGTAATTTTACAAGTGGATAACTCATCACCAGCAAACCAAGCCATACAAAGTCATTCTCAGTTCGACCAAAACTCCAGAACTCTTCATAAACATTTTCATATCACCCAAGAACAAGCTCGTCAGATTGTTAAGTCATGTTCAAAATGTGCTCCTCATTTGCCTATGCACAGAGAGGGAATTAACCCTCGTGGTCTTCGTCCTCTATCATTATGGCAGATAGATTTTACTCACATTCCATCTTCTGGATGACAGTGTTATGTCCACGTTGTTATTGATCTGGTTTTGTTTTTGCCTCTCCAAGATCAGGAGAAGCAACACGCCATGTCATAGATCACTGTTTATCTGTCTTTGTTGTGATGGGCAAGCCACTTCATATTAAAACTGATAATGATCCAAGCTATACATCTACTGCCTACAAGGCTTTTTGTTCCTCCTACAAAATTCTTCATAGCACAGGCATACCCTACAATCCCCAAGGCCAAGCTATAGTGGAATGAGCTCAACAAACTTAAAAGTTCAATTATAAAGGCAAGAAGGGGGAGATAGCTCCCCAGCCACTCAAATTAACAATGCTCTTTTCACTTTAAATTTTTTAAATTGCTCTGAATCTGGCTTTACTCCAGCTGAAAAACATAGGGAACATTGTAATAATCAACATTTGTCACAGGTATTGTGGAAAGATGTAATGACTGGGGCCTGGCAAGGCCCTAGCCCGGTCTTGTTATGGGGCCAAGGCAACACTTGTGTTTTTCCGGAAGGTGCAGAAAGTCCAATTTAGGTACCCTCACAGTTTGTGAAGACACATGGAACCCATCAGCCATCAGATACAGAAGCTCCACCTGATGGAGGAGGAGAAGAGCCCAAGCCCACTGAAAACCAAAACAACAGAGATCCTATCACTGAAAGCAATAAGGAACCACCCATACTGGTCCTACAAGAGGCAACATCATCACATTGAGAAACACAGTAAAACAACCCAGGGATCTACTCCTCCCAAATTGGGGTCAAACAAAATGCTTGCTGGATATGGCCAAGAATGCCATTAAGGGGTGGGGACAGGATGAAATGTCCACTGTTCTTCTGCTAACTATGATTACCATCATTAGTCAACAGATAAATGCTGCAGAATGTCAGAACTTAGTACATTGGAATTTTGTGCCTCATCCACCTGTGCTTCATGCAGTTACCTGGAAAAGTTCTTCTATATCAGTTTTTACTACTGACTCTAAGCTGGTAGGAGGTCACTCCAGTGGACACCTGGTTCCTACTTTCACTAATTATAATTTTATAAGACAAGTTGTTGCTTTACCCATTTGTCTGGGAAATTTGTCTTATTGTCTCCTTCTCATGCCTATTTGGAAAAGTGCTCTCATATGGAAAGGTACTCAGTTTCTTGGTAAAAGACTAGAATTTTTCAGCTTTAATGCCACTGAACCTTATAATGCTACCCATTGGCCTCACATTCTCTGCTGTCATGACAAACACAATCCCTGGTGCCCCCATAAGGGAGCATTATGAGAACAATCTATATTTGCTTCTCCAATGGCTATTTATGTTACAGGCTACAAGCTTGTGTGTTGATCTTATAATGACACTTCTGAGACTAATATTATGGGGTATTGGACCACCCCACTGTTGGGACCAAACAGAGAACCATTCAATCAGATATATGGAAGCTCAGAGCTGCTACTGCTAATATCAATCTAACTAGCCATTCAGGCACCTCTGTTACTAAAGGCGTGCAAGCTTGTGTTCAACATCCTTTTGCTTTATTGGCTGGATCAATTAACATCTCTAAAAATAGAACTATTTTTGATCTCTCGTTCTAATTGTAATTTAACTTCATGTGTGAACAATTACATAAATGGCAGCCTACTTATAGTAAAACAAAGCCCCTATATCTTGATACCTACAAATTTCATGGGACCATGGTATCATGATAGAGGACTACAGGTGATCAAAGAAATAAAATCATTATTAGTAAGAGAAAAAAGATTTGTAGGGCTCTTGACAGCAGGCACTGTGGCAGCCATCACTGCTATTGCCACCATGGCTACTGCTAAAGTAGCCCTCTCCCAAAGCATTCAAAATGTTCATTAAGTTAATACCTTAACACAAAATGTCAGTTATGCCTTTCAACAACAAGTTGCTATAGATGAAAAAATTGATATCTGCTTAAATTCTCTAGAAGCTGCTTTGCTGGCTATGGGAGATGAAGTTCATACACTGAAATTCTGTCAAGATTCACTGTGCCATGCAGGCTTCCAACATATTTGTGTTACTGCAGCACCTACAATGCAACAGACTTCCCATGGAAACTCGTTAAATTACATGTCTTGGGAGCCTGGGAAAATAACAATGATTCCCTTAACCTACAAGCCTTAAGACAGCAAATTTTAGCCATGCAGCAGGCACATGATCAGGTTGCTGCTCCTGCAGATATTCCAAAAACTGTATTAGGTGAATTGCAAGGATTTAACCCTTTTAATACTCTGAAATATTTCTTTTGATATTTCATTGGTATTCTATTATTAATGATTTGTTGTTTTTGCTTACTTTCAAAACAAAAGTGACTCCTCGGATTAAACATAGAAAGGCATAAAGAGCTTTTAAGAAATAGAGTAGGGTGTAGATGTTGGGGATCAGGAATGAACCCTGGACTGGGATATAATGGAGTTTGCACAGCCTCTCCATATAGGAGTTTACACAGCCTCTCCATGGTAGAAGTTTGCACAGCCTCTTCTACCATAATTTCCCCAGTACCTGGTGTCTTGACCTCTGTTCTCACATCTCCTTAAAGAATACAACCTGCTGTGTCTGCATACCAGCCCCCTGATGTAAAACTAGATAAAGTACCAGAATTCTTAGGAGACTCCCTGATGCCAGATTAGTCAATACCTTAGAAAAGATGTCCTGTGTGCCTTGATGATTCCAGAACTGATGTGTTGTAATTAAGCTTTATTAGTCTTAGGAAAATTAACCCACCAAACCTCATTCTTTTTACCTTGTATCAAGAATTGTTAAAGCTTGATTTTTACCTGAGTCTTTTCCTTGTACTGACCTAATAAAATAAACACTGTGGCTCAGGTAGGCGCTCACGTTTCCCATCATGAATGTGCCGCCTTCCCATCCCCAGCTTTTCTGTTGTATGTCTGTATGTCTGTGTGTGTGTCTCATGTCTCATTCCCCACCATTCTTAGTCAGGTTCATGCAGCATACCCATTCAGGTCGCAGGCATACTAGCAAAACAGTTCTCAAAGTCTGTGACAACAAAGAAGGAAACATGGTTATATATCCAGAGCATGTAACAAGTTTAAGTATAGATTTGACCAATATCAGAGTACTTAAATATGTGACAAATATTAACAAAATTAAAGTGAGAAATAGCAATACAATAATAGTATTGGTCTTCAATGTTTGATTCTTAATGAACGATCTCAACAGATCAGTCATTCAATAAAGGAATAGCAGGTTTGAATTATCTTGTAAACTAAGTGGATCTAAAGCCATATATGCTACATTATATCCAGCAACAATATAATATTCATTCCTCTTAAATGTTCATGGATCATTTTCCAGATTATATCACAGATTGCATCACAAAGCAAGTCTTAATAAATTGAAGAAGATTGAAATCATATCAAATATCTCTTCTGCACATAATGATATGAAAATAAGAAATTAATAATAGGAATAGCATTGGAAAATTCACAAGTACATGGAAATAGAACCCCATGCCCCTGGATAACCAATAGATCAAATAAGTTATCAAAATGGAAATAAAAGAATGAGGTGTGGCAACAAATGTCTGTCATTTCAGCTACTCAGGAGGTAGAGGATGGTACCATCATGGTTTTAGGTTATCCAGTACCAAACTTTAGTGAGACCCCATATCAACCCACAAGCCAGGCATGATGGTTCACATCTATAATCCCAGATGTGTGGGAGGCATAGGGAAAATCATATTCTGAACCTGGTACAAGGCATTAATGTGAGACTCTTTGTGACTAATAAATAAAGCCAAAAGGATCTTGAAGTATGACTCACACTGTTTAGCAAACAAAGGTCCTCTAGAAAGGGATGATTTCTAAAATATATTTTTACTTTGATATGAAGAAGAAATACCAAAGAATAATGAAACATTTGGCTTTAGATAGTTCTAGGTGGAAGAGTTAGCATTACCAAAGAAGTCAAACTAGGAGTGTGTCTCAAAGAGGAAATTCTGAGCACGAAGAACTGACTGGTTGTTTAATGTATTCAAAGTTTTATTTTAATTGAATAAGTTTATGGGATATAGTGAGATAATTCTATACATGTACACTGTGTGTACAGAACAAACTGAGATAGATAATATTTCTATCTCCTTAAACATTTAAAAATATTTATATAACGTATCAGTTGTACACATTTTTGGCGCACATTGTGTATCCCTCAAATCAGAGTAATTAACACTTGCATTGTCTTATCATTGCTTTTTGTTCAGACTTTGAATACAAAGTATGAATGCCACAACTTAAGAATGCCATAATCAGAGCTTACAGTAATAAGATGGAAAAAACTCAGGTAGAAGAGAGAAGAGAGGCTGTTCACATGCCTTTTGTCCAATGTACCCAAAATATGAGCAAAAATATGGGTCACTAATTCCCCTATTCATTTAATATGCCACCAGTCACAAACTATATTAGGAGCCAGAAATGTATGAATGTCTTATTGAATCACAATCTAAGAAACACCAGATCTCAATATCATGAATAGAAGGTAGGAGAGGTTCATGAAGTTAATGTGATCTATGCAGAGCCAGAAAAAATGAGGAAGTACAACTCATTCCAAATATATTGGCATGTGGAGCCCATTGGTGTGCAAAAATGGATATCAAGAGGGAGTAAGTCTCAGAGCCAGAAAAGCATCCCAAATGGACCAAAGGTTAGATCAAAAAGAATTAACCTAGAAGGTAACACCCACACACAGGAAATCAATGTGAGTCAATGCCCTGTATAGCTATCCTTATCTCAACCAGCAAAAACCCTTGTTCCTTCCTATTATTGCTTATACTCTCTCTACAACAAAATTAGAAATAAGGGCAAAATAGTTTCTGCTGGGTATTGAGGGGGTGGAGGGGAGAGGGAGGGGGTGGAGTGGGTGGTAAGGGATGAGGTGGGGGCAGGGGGGAGAAATGAACCAAGCCTTGTATGCACATATGAATAATAAAAGAAAAATGAAAAAAAAAAGAGTCCAAAAGGTACATAATTGAATATAAAAGCTGAAGCCAAAGGATGGGAAAGCAATCCAATGTTTTACAGTTATATTATCAAGATATCATTGAAATGCTCATGTGCTGAAGGCTTAGTACCCAGCTGATGAAACCATTAATGGTGATTACATTTTGAGACTACTTAATTAATCAATGGATTGACCCATTGATGAGTTTGTAGTGGATTTATCTGTTAGGAAAGAGGAGCTTACTTAGAGAAATTCACTGAGGATATGCCTTTGCATGGTATATATTGTTACTGGCTCCTTTTCATTCTATTTCATACTCCTAATCACTGTAAAGTGAGTCACTTTACTTAATCAAATGCTCCCCACAATGTTTCTCTACATGGGTTTAGAAGAAACACAGACAAGTGATCATGGATAGAAACCTCTGAAATCACAGGCCAAAATAACTTCTTCTTTTAAATTGTTTATCTCGGGTATTTTGTTATAGTGATGAAAACTGATTAACCCACAAAACTGATACCAAGAAGTGGAGTCATTGTTATGGCTATACATGATAATGTGATTCAGAAAATCTGTTTGTGAAAGGCATTTGAAAAAGTTTGAAGAAAGAGTATAGAAAAATCTCATAACACTGTAAAAGAAGCTTAATACCTGATTCTGGTGTGAGCTCAGAAGACCATAATGATGATTGGAATGTGGACAATAAATACTATGTTCATGCTCATGAGGTTTCAGATGGAAATTAGGACTCTAATGAAAATTATACTAAAAGCCATTTATGCTATTTTCTGGCTATGAGCTACTTATTTATATTTTGTTCATCCCCTAAGACTTTCTGGTGGAGGAAATTTCAAGGCAGCACAGCATTCAGGCTGTGGCACAGGTGTTGTTAGCTGTTTTTAGTTAATTTTAATGTAAGATTTATGAAAATTATAAGAGAAGAAAAATTTGAAAAACTTGCTCCTTAGCCAGAAAAATAGCACATTTAAATTTGGAGCCAAGGAAGATGCTAAATAGATTAGTGCTGTTGAAAATAAACAAGTACTTTACTTCAAGACAATAAAATGGATGCCTTGGGAGTATCTCAGGAATTAGCTAGATCATACCCACTATAAGCTTAAGGGAATAAAGGTGTAACCTTCTTTGAAGGACTGCTTTGGGAAGAAAGTGATAGGATGCCCTGCTTTCCCAGGGATGTCTAGGTAAGAGCTTCCTCAGGTTTATCCAACCAGGCACTCAGAGTCCAAGGGGGTCCAGCAACTGTTCAAGCTGACAGCAGATGTTAATTTTGTAGGCATGCACAATGTAAGGGTTGCAGGGTCATGGAGTCTTGCAAAAATATTTCAAAGGAAGACATGAGAGGCAAGGCTATGTGTGACAGAGATAGAGACCCCACAGGCAACTCATGAGAGGGAAATGAATGATATGATGACAGTGAAGTGGATGCTGCAATGGAGACCCTAGAAAGTTAGAAAAGTCAGGAACATTGGTCATCTGCAGAGGAAAGTCACAGGCATGTCCAGAACCAGCCCATGAGAAAGGCCATGTAGACTGTATTGGGCAAAGATCATGGGGAAAGGATTGTTCATGTACTTTGGAGCTCACATTAAACTGTTATGTGCCTGTGATACTGAGCTAAATAGAGCAACAATATTTAACTTTTGTTCTTCTGGAATTCAGTTTCATTTTGGTCTGATTCCTCCTTACTATTTTTCTATTCTTCCCTTTTGGAATGTGATTTTGTATTCTATTCAGTCATTGTATGTTGGAAGCAAATATTTTTTTTTATTTTATAGTGGATAAGAGTAAAGAGTTTGTCTTGAGTCCAAGAGGAAACTTTGAACTTGGACCTTTGAAAATATTATGGAACTATTAAGACCAGGGGACTCTTAGTGATGAACTACATGCATTTTTCATTAAGAGCTAGACATTTACCTTTTAGGGACTAAGAGAGGAATGTTTGGGCTTGAATATGAACTTCCTCCCTAAAAATCTCATGTATTAAAGGCTTGGTCTCCAGCACATGCACTATTGAGGATGATTAGATCTTGGAACCCTTAATTTCATCAATGTATTAATCCATTGAGGAGTAAATAGCTGACTGGGCTATTAAAAGATAGGGCTTTGTTAAAGGAAGTACATCACTGAGGCAGTGCCTTTGAAGGGTTTGTCATGTTCTTGGATGATTTCTTGTCTCTCTCTTTGCCTCCTGTTCACCATTTTTGAGCCACTTTGATCCACCGCATTCTCTGGGCCATGATGCTGTGCCTCACCAAGTACTGGCCCAGAAGCAATGGAACCAAGTGACTATGTACATAAAAATCTGAGAGTAAGAGTCAAACTAAATTCTTCCTCCATTAAGATATTTATATCAACTATTTTATCATAATGATGAATGCTAGTCAACATACAAGGAAGAGTTAATTAAAATGGATAAGCATATAGGTACCAGAGACCAAGGATTAATGCCTTTGTATGATTTTTAATTTTGTGCATCAAGTCAACTTGACTGAACGATGCCCAGAAAGCTAGTAAAAATGTTATTTCTATGTGTTTCTTTGAAGGTGATTCTGAAAGGAATTATCTTTCTAATTAGCAGACTGGATAGAGAATTTCACCCTCACCAATGTGGGTGGAAATTTTTTAACCCATTAAACGCATAAATAGAACAAAAAGTTAGAGTAAGGGCAAATTATCTCTCTTTTTAGGCCAATATCTATCATTGTCTTCCACTCAGCATTTGTTCTCCTGGTTCTTTGGCCTTCAAACTCAGACTGACATTTGCATCATTATTCAGCTAGTTTTCAGACCTTTACATTTAGATTTACATTGTACCAACATTTTTTCTGAGTCACCAGTGTGAATTTAGAAGATCATGGCAATTGTCATTTTCAATAATCCTGTAATGTCAATCTTTCCTAATAAATCTCTGAATATATTAAATAAACCGAAAGGCATATGTTGTTGTTTTTCTTTGGGGATCCTTGAATAATACATCTTGACTGAATGTTTTCCTTATTCAGTCAGGGTGTTGGTGACTAGTATTAATTTACTCAAGAACAGAGAACAAAATATACAGACTGCAAAATTCAACTAAAATCAGTTTATTGAGCTGTGGACTGATAAATTGGACAATAGAAACTGCATATGAAACATAATCACTTATTTAAATTTGGTGATTTAGCATTAAATGTGTGCAGCAAAGAAGTCTTCAACCTACCTAATGTTAGCATGTATGAAAATGTCTTCATATCTGTCTAACAACTCAGTATTTTTTAACACCATTCATTTACCTTTTATCATTCCTTCACAATGAACCATTGATAAGAATATCTTCATGTTTAAAGAAATAGGGAGATGAAGCAAAGGCTCATGGATGTCAAATAAGTTTCAATAGCTAATAAGAGAGGAACTTGAATGTCAGTCTGTTAGAAAACAAATGTTTAAATCACTTGTGACAGAAAATAAAATGTACCACTCAGGTTTTAGACAGCAAGAAGTATTATTCACTGTTTTCTCTAATTGTGACTGCTCTAGACCATTAGCACAATCAGTTTAAGGCTATGCTCTTACAATTTTCTTCCTACCCAACAGCAGAGCACAGTAGGAGTCCTAGAATTAGTCCATTTTTTGAGGGTTCCTATGTTAGGCAACATAAACTTGAGGTATTATCATCAGCTGATCAAAACTTTATTAGAACAACAATGCTGCAGTATGAGACTCCTCCTACCCAATTCTAGTTCCTTCACCCTCTTCTCTTATAAAAGTCAAATATGCATCAAAGCATGAAAGGTTTCCTTACCTAATCATGATACATTTGCTTTTTATACCAAAGGTATCCCCACTCTCCTCAAAGAATAGAACTTTTGCATATATAATCTCATCTTGGCATCTGTTTCTCAGAGTACCTAAACTGACATAGGTAGTACCAGTAAGAAAGAATTTAGGGATTGACTCATTCACAACCTACGTGGCAAAACTAAGCCAATTCTGATTCATATGTAAGGAACTGATAGTTTGTATGGCCAGTTAGAGTTCAACTGCTGACTGGTTCACTGGCACCAACCCTTTCCTAAGATAGGAAAATACCCATCTATTGGCAATGATTAAAGTATTTCAAAAAAAAAGAGCAAAACAATAACAACAAGGAAAATAGAATTGGTTACTTATTACCAAATGGCATTGACAACCTAAAGTGGGAAAGTGAAAGACTGAAAAGTAGTGGACCAACAGTGAAAGGCTATGTGAAAGTCAGAGTGCTTCTTTGATAGCTTGCAAAGATAAATTTATCTACTGCCTTGGAAAAGTACATAGAACTAATGTGAAGCTACTGTATTGAGTAGAAAGGCAAATCTTCATACATTTAAAGTATTAGCTATTCAGGTACATAAGTTCCCATGAATGTGAAAAATTATGACCTTAAACTGTGAAATGAGTATATACAGATGGATATACTGGAGGATTTCCTATCTGTAGACCATCCTGAACCCTTTGAATTGTCCAACATCACCACCTCTCCCGATTATGGGCGAGCATTTCTCTGCTGAGATGAAAAGACTACTGGAAATGAGGAAAACTCTGAGCTACTATAACTACCCTTCTTGGGAAAAAGGGAAAACTTTGGTATGTCAAGGACTAATAAGCAAAGTTCTGAGTTTACATTGACAGTTGGATACTCTCCTTTTTAAAATAGGAGTATATAGACCCCTATCTAAAGTTCAGTTCAAAGCAGGCTGTCTAGGCTTATGGATCCACATAGTAGTAATTTCCCTGGTGTACCCCCAAGTATATTTCTGGAATCCACAAAAACAATCACATTCACAATTGACACCAAAATGAAATGCCTAGGAACAAACCAGCAAAGTATGTAAAAGCACTCTATAACAAACGAAATAAATAAAGAAAACACTCTGTAACTGAAGAAATAAATTGAAGACACTAAAGGGGGAAAGATTTCTCATATTCATAGTTTATTAGTATTAATATTATTAAAATAATCATACTACCAAAATCAAACTGAAGATCCAAAGCAATCCTTATCAAAATACCAATGGCATTCTCCACAACACCAGAAAAAAATTAAAACATATAAAACACAAGATGAAGTAAATATGAAACAAATCTTAGTAAAAATAGAGAAAAGCTGAAGGCATCACAATACCTGATTTTAAGATATATTACAACCCATGGTAAAAAATATTGATTTTGACATAAAAGCAGACAAACAGACCAATGGAATACAATACAGATCCCAGAAATGAAGTCACACATTTCTGTAAACTTATTTTCAAAGAAGTTGTCAAAAACATACATTGGAGAAATTACAGCAAGTGTTGGTGGGAAAACTGCATATCCACATTTTGAAACTTGACCTCTAGTTCTCAACCTGTACAGAAATATATTCAAAATGGTCAAAGACCTTAATGTAAGACCTGAATTTCTAAAACTATTGGAGGAAATCATAAAGGAAACACGTCAAGATATTAGTCCAACCAATGATTTTTTGTAAACAAAAATAAAAGTGATTATTAATGAATGGGGTAAAATAAAACTAAACTGTATCTGCACATCAAAGGAAGCAATCAGTACAGTGAGGAGACCATCTACAGAGTGAGAAAATGTTTGCCTCCTCTTCTCTGACAGAAGATTATTATCTAAAATGTATAAAGTTCACATAAAACATAACAAGAAAAAAGCCCAGGTGATCAAATTAAAAATAGAAAAATAATGCAAATAGCCACTTCTCAAAATAAAAAAACAAATGGTCAATAAGTATATGAACAAATTCTAAATATTGTTAGCCAACAGGGAAAAGCAGATTAAAACAAATATAAGGTTCAATCTCACCCCAGTTAGAATGGCTATTATAAAAATATTTTCTGGTAGTGAGAAAGCTACACTGTTGGTAGGAATGTAAATTAGTATAGTAACTATTGAAAATAGTACAGACATCAAGAAAGTATAATATGATCCAGTTATCCTACTTCTAGGTATTTATCTAAAGGAATTGAAGAGAATATAAAGAGAGCATGAATATCATGTCTATTATGGCACTATTCAGCATAGCTAACCTACAGAATCAGCTATAGTACCCCTTATCAGATTCATGGATGAAGGAAATATGGTATAAATATAAATATACTACAAATTTATAATATAAATATAAATACACATTGGGTTATTATTAGGCCATGAGGAATAATGAAAACATGACTTTTGTGAGGAAAAATGGATGGAAATGGAGACATCATGTTGTACAAAATAAATCAGATACAAAAAGTCAAGTATCATATGTTTTCTCACACATGTAGAGATAGAAAGTAAAAAAAAAAAAAAATATCCTGAAAGTAGAAGAGGGATTACCACGATTTGGGAATGTTAATGGGGGTATGGTAAGATACTAGAAGATTGGTGATGGACATGATCGATGCATTATGTATACATGTGTGAAAATATCATAATGGATTCCACTCATTTGTACTAACAAATTGAGCTAAGAATTACATAATTTAGGTTTGGCATGGTGGCACAAGCCTGTAATGCCAGTACTATGAAGGATGAGGGAGAAGGAGGAGGAATTTGAGGCTATCAGAACTACATAGTTAGTTCTAGACTAAGCTGGGCTACTTAATAAGACTTTCTAAAAAAACAAAACAAAAATTCTCAATAATTTTAAGGTGAGGGAAACTTACCCCTATCTAGCCAGGATCACATATCGGGGTCAATGTTATATTTATAAAATTATTTTGCAATTATAGATATTATTATCTACATTAATCACTTAAAGGATAAAATGATTATGGCTCTTGTGCATATCTTTGTTTGATTTGCTCCTGGAAAAAAGACGAGTCTGGATAAAGTACTGCTAAGTATTGCAAGCTTAACCAAGTAATATTTTAAATCACATCTACTTTATCAAAAATGGTATGCTACTACAACAGATTAGTAAGACCTCAGTTATATAGTAAATCACCATTGACTTGGAAAATGTGTTTTATCCTGTTGCAATTAGAAAAGAATCTCTGAAACACTTCTGATTCATATGAGGAAAATTACATAAATGACAGTTTGATCCATGGTTAATTGTCAGTCTCCCTCTGTAATATTTGCTAAAAATAAATATGGACAGCATATACATCCCACAGAACATCAGACTCTTCAATTACATTGATGATTTAATGCTAATAACTCAGGTTCCAGAAAGATAGGTAGTAGTCTGGAAATCATTGTAGTCCATAGGTAAAAAAATAAATCTTATCATGATACAGGTACCAAGCACTTCAGTGATTATCCTATTTGATTTTTATTTAAGATTCATTAATAATACAAGGGGGTTTCATATGAAAATTCCATGTATGCATATAGTGTATTTTGAGCAAATTCTTCCCTCTAGTATATTCTCTTATTGCCCCTGCCCCCTCCCCCACCTTTAAAAACAATATTTGGCAAATTTCTTTATGCTCTTTCTGTACATACATAATTGACATATTTTGATACTCTTCATCTCCTAATACTGTTTCTATTTCCCCTACCCCTTCCATTGAATCCCTTACAGTGTCTCTTTTGTATTCAAGTCTCATTGTTCTTATTATTTTTATCATTTAGATTCCACACATGAGCAAAATTATGTGATATCATCATCATAGTGGTGATTATTTTAGAGGACCAGTAATGAAGAATGTGTTATGATACCACCTTTATTAAATGCCAAATTGTTGCATCTTACATCTCCTACTACACATAAAGTATACTGTATCTTAGCTTTCTTGGATTCTAGAGGTAAAACAGTATACATTTACATACACTATTTTGGTATCCTGTTTTGAGTTCAGCCAGGAAACAGAAAGAGCTTTGCCACAGGTTCAGGCTCTGGTACAGTAGCTCTTCTTCTAGGAACATGCAACCCAGAAGACTCTTGACATTGGAGGTATTAAAGGTGAGAAAAGTTGCCAAGTGGAATTTTGGCAGGTCCTATTTCAAAAATCACAATCCAAACCTTTGTGATTCTGAATCAAGACTGTACCAACCACAATAGAGAATAGTGGTTTTCTTAAACAACTCTTGGAGTGTTACTATGTTTGACAAACAGAATTTTGATCATGAGGTATTATGTATCTGAAACTATTATAAGTTGGATTTTGTCACATGTGCCCAAACAGGTCCCATATTATTTATCATGATATAGAAATGATACATGTGAAATTAAGTATGAAGTATACCAACGTATATAAATAAGCTCACGAGAAGGTAGCCCACAACATCAAGTTATACAGTAAATTTCCAACAGCACTTCTTTCTAGCTTACATTTATGATCATAATTGAATGTACTCTATGACCAGCTGAAAAAGAGAGACACAATTCAGGATTCATTTTCAGATTGGTCACTTAGGTACATGGGTGTGACCCAAAATGACCGGCAGCTTTATTATAACCATATATATGGCTTACCTTGAAATAATTTGGAGAGAATAAGCCTTTCTATAATTGGTTTTAAATATTGTTAACCTCGTTATCAATTTTATGAGGAAAGAGAAATGGCTCATGGGTAAGATTATTTATTCATCATTCAACAGTAGATAATGTTGTGGCTATCTGACCTGAAGCCTGGAAGGAAAAGGACTAGGAGATCTGAGTAAAATGTTCTTTGGTGGTTCTATGTGATGAGTTTTTAAAATAATTTATTAATGCTCATCAAAATCATCCAACATAAATGAGGCATTGAAAAACTAAATAGATAAAATGACTCATCAACATGATATTTGTCAATCTTCATCCTTGACCATTGCAGAACTGGCAGGATTGGTACTTGATGGAATGAACATAGTGACAGAGATGGGATTTACAGGTGGTTCCAATTTACCATGATTCATTTAGCTATGGCAGCCATTGTACACTGAACAGAGGGAAACATTGGTCTCCCAAATTGACAGTATTCCTCAAGTAGACCAAGTGCCTACTTGATGGCAAGTCAAATATATCAGGTTCCTCCTATTTTAAAAGGACCACTGGTCCACCCATAGGAATGCATTCCTATCCTGAGTATAGATTTTAATTAATAATGACAGAGCTTCAACAAATATTGATATAATTTGTATAAGGGGCTTATTAAATGTTCAGCCTATAAGCATAGAATACCACACAACATAGCTTCCAAATGGGGACAGCTTGCACTGTGAAGGAAGGGAATGAATAGACTTAGGGGTATGAAACCCTATACCACACAAAATGACCTGAGCTATTAGAGTGCAAAAGTACACTCTAATAGATCGACAGTTGAAGTGTTGAGTCAATGACAATATTTTGAAAAAATGGACTACCATCCTACATGATTCAGGATAGATATGCAAAAATCTCTGCATTATAGTAATGTGTCCTTAACAACACCAAAGGATAGAAATAGAAATATTCCCACTTATCATCATTCTCAGTGACCTAGTAGAGGAATTTCTGCTTCCCCATTCATACAAATATAATAAGACTATAAAGTTGGGGGCCCTGGTCACCAAAAGGATTCACAATTTTGCCATGAGTCACCAAAATTGTATTAAATTGTAAGCAATAACTTCTACCTTGGTACATGGACTCGCTGTATCAAGAGATGTGCAGGTGAGAGAGGAAGAGCTGCTACCTGTGGAGACAATAGACCATGATCAATAGGATAAGATAGGCTGTTTTCATAGATTATTTCATATTATGGAATTCCCTTGTTCACTTGTAATATAAATGGACGACATGTACAATAACCCCCACCTGAGAAAGATATGACAATCAAAGATTCAGACATCTTAAAAATGAAGGTTGTAGTGACACCCCCCCAGGAAAGCCACCAAAACCTCCTGGAAGAAACAGTTTAGGGAAAAGGAAATTAGACTAGATAGTGGAAGGAAGAGAAGGAGGAAGTACAATTACAGACCTTAGACCAACTGCTGTGAAAAGAATTGCAGTTTACCCTTGGGTTTAATTCCCTTTAGTTTCACTGCAGAAAGTGACCTCAGAAAGTGAGTTGAATGCCATGACTGTCTCCTGTTGCTGCTGCAACAAATTAGAACATAATGATTTTAAAAAACAACATTAATTTATCTAACACTGAGGGAAATAGTTTTAAATCCATTTTAATGAACTAAAGTTAAAATGTTCCTTTTAGATGCTCTAGGTAGAATGTGTTCCTTTGTCTTATTCAGCTTATAGAAGTCTGAATTTCTTGATTAATGGCTCTTTTCTTTATCTTGAAAACCAGCTGTGCAGCAACTTCAAGTCTCTGTTGACTCTATCACCAGTGTCTGTATCATCACTTCTTCCTTATCTTATTCTAGTATCACATTGATTATTCTCTGTTTGGTACCACAGTCACATTTTTTGGCAGATTTTCTTGCCTTTCTCCTAAAAGTCTCTGTGTTTACATCATACTCCCTTGGATAATTCAGAATATTTCTAACCCAAGATCCTTAGTTTAATCGCACTTGCAATGTCCCTTTTTCATGAAAGGTAAAAAAATTTTACATTTTCTAGAAATTGGGATGTGAACATAACTGGGGAAGGGGCATTATTCTGTCTACCATAGCCCACCTTCTGGCCACCAAATATCCATGACCTTTCCACGTCCAAACTGTATTTAGCTCATTCAAAGATCTTATGCAGTTTTAGCTCATCATGTATGCTAATGATAAGGAAGTTGTTAAAAAATCTGTATGGGGAAACAGATCTCCCCCTTCCAAGTACTAACCAGGCCCGACCCTGCTTAGCTTCCGAGATCAGACGAGATCGGGCGCGTTCAGGGTGGTATGGCCGTAGACGGGAAACAGATCTAAGTGGTGTGTGTCACGGGTTGTGAAGGCCATGAAAATGTAACAAATACACTACTATAAGAAGCATAAAATACTGACAGATCCAACTTCCATGAGTCTAGATTCATCACTGCATCTGTCTTAAAATCAAGGTTGATAGATTAAGCAATAAAATATACAGAAACCTAAATTGAAATTATAGTTGAATTTCAGAAAAGCAATAAGTAAATGTCCCATGTAATATTGAGAATATTTGAATAATACACTGAAATGTTATTTACTTGAATTCATTTTTGTGGTGTTGTGGATCAAACCCATGACCTTGTGCATCCCAGATACACCTCTGAGTTATATCCCCAGGTCTTGAAATTCAATTTTTTTAGTATCATTCTTTTTACCTTGCAGCCCCAGCTGAAACAAGACTCACTGTCTACCCAAACACTCACTTTCCTTGTCTCTATTCCCAATTTAACCAAGTATAGAATTTTTCTACAACAATACAAAGAGAGAAACATCTTCTAATAGAGTTCATAGCTCATTAGGTATTAATGTGTTCAAATCTAGAGGTTTTACTATCCTCTCATTGCCTGGTTAAGCCTCTAAATGTTGAATGGAAGAGAGAAGTTGACTTATAATTAAACATGGCTGTTTTACTGGAGAGAAATTAACTTCCTTTAATATGATACAACTACAAAAGACAGAAAATACAGAAGATGACAGCAGGAAAATATTAGAATGTGATAGCTGAACATAGGTCATTTTTCTCTGATGATATTTCTACAAGTTTCTCAGCATTTCATAAACCAGGGGGGAAGTGTCCTCTTTATTTCAGCTACACTTTAAGTTGGCATTAAAAGATAATCCAGAAATGAAAATAAAATTGACTGACCTTAAAGTTTCACTATTTGCCTTTGACTAGACTTTTGTGGTGCTCTTTCTCTTTCTTCAGTATAGAAAATGCTTTCCTTTTCTTTCTGTGAAAACATCCTGTATTGCTCTCCTCAGTTCAGATGCAGAATAATTCTTAAACATTCCCTTTTTGGTAAATACTCTCTAATGTCAGATTTTATGTTCTTTCTCTTCCTATTTTTTTCTACTAGATGTCAAATTTCAAACAAAAGAGACTTGGCCTCCCTTCTTTTATGTGCTTCCTAACAAGATATCAATGATTCCAAACAAAGCTCCCACTTGTGCTTTCTACCAGCACCAGTCAATGAATGGAAGGGAGAGTTTAAATTTATTTACAACTTTGGAAACATTCTCCCTCCTTCCTCTCTAGAAAGTCTAAATTTCATCACACAGTGACACCTCCCTGCAATTCACAATATCTTTATTGGAGCATGAATGATCTCTAAGTGTAAGGTACACTATAATTATGTTTAATTATAAATTCAAGCCTAGTGTCTGAGCCCAACTGGGTGCATCTTCACAAATCTCTACCTTCCGGCACACATTCTTTTTCTCTAATGCATAGTCCTTGAGAAAATAAAATTCAGGAATGTTTGAAAAGTTGTCACAAACTGGAAGAACGTGGGATGCTAGATCAGTTTAGGCACATAGGTTTACAGAATTCAGTTTAATTAAAATGAAAGATTTCAGGTATATATCTATATTACTGGATTTTTATGAACACTTAGATATGTCAGTTCTAAGATAAATCCTTACTTTGCAATACTCAGCTAGGTCTGCTTTTTAAACTTCACAGTTTTTAGGAAGACACCAGGTTTACTTAATTCCTTATTTTACCTACCAGTCTCTTATAGTTTAGGCCTTTGGTTTTCAACTCCTGGCTTGCTATAAATCACTCAAAGAATCCCTATACTTCCAAATGGCTGTTCTAAACCAAGTTATTCCTGTGTATAAAGTTCTCTTGAAGTGTGATATCCTAGATTCCAGGCTCTTTTTTCTAATGTAATAATTTTCAGATCTTCCTTTTACTGAATGTAAGTCATTTTCCTTCATTTATTTGCAACGTCTCCACCACTTTTTCTTTCATTCCAAGTCATTTTTTTTGACCTTTCATAGTTCTTCAGTCTCATAAGCTACATGTTTACACTATTATTTTCTATATTGCAGGTTCTGGGTAATCAAAAGTAAACATTTGTTTAACCAATAATGATATACCTTTTCTCCATTTAAGAGGCAAGTTAGTGAGAAAAGGATCCTTTCTCTCTGTTGCAATGACCACATTTCTTTTGTGTAGTCCTCTAGAATTTCACTCATTTATACTCTTGGGATCAATGCAATTAAATTTTTCCTATGTTTGAATATACATGGATATATATGGTTCCAAGAAATAAAAGAAGAAATTTGAACTCGTGGACACATAAAGTTAATATTATTACCATTCTATAATAGCCATCTGTTCTTTATGCCTACCCAGTATTCCTTTCCCCTGTGATAACAGTACCTTAATCTCCATCTGGGGAATCATACCATTTTTCCACTCTGGTTACATATGCTTTGGGTGAGATTAACTCCACCCTCAAACAAAAGTTACACATATTACCAAGGCCTGGTTGATCAATACATTCCATCTCTGTGACAACAGCAGTGGATTCAGAATTGAACATATGGCCAAATATGGTCCATTCAGACTCAGTCTCAGGACTTTTCCTGGATGCTCTCTATACCTTGGGAATTACTTACCAAGGTAAGACCTGAAGTTTCTAAACAAAGATACTTTGGAAAGATTTGACTGAGACTGAAGCAACCACAGCAAACAGCAGAGGAAAGCAAGGGAGGGTTGAAGGTAGGGAGAGAGAGAGAGAGAGAACAGTGTTAGTACAAATCACAATTTTTGCTGTAGTCAATCTGAGCAGAGTCCCAAATTATTTGCAGTGGTTAGATACTTGATTAATACACATTTTAAGGAATTTCAGGATTTTTGCATTATGCTATCATAACCTTTGTCTCTGCTAGGTCAGAATTTGACTTTTTATGGTGAATATTTAATCTTGAATTATTTTCCTCTAACAAGTACTTTCAAAATGTTCCTTTTATCATCAATCTGTTCTCTCCCATAAACTACTTCCATCCTCCAAATTACTGTAGAGTACTTCTGACAGGAATTTGTGTATCCTGGTTATTCAGTGATTATTTTACTCTTATGGTGTCAAAATCGCCAATATTTTTATAATGTTAAATACTGATTAGTAGATGTTTATCTTTATAGATCTTGTTCTATATGGCTTTCTTTGATACTTCAACTCTCAGTGGGTGCACATAATATTGCTGAATGGTAAGGGACTCAATATAAAGACATTAAATATGACTGACAGAAGTACAAAACTAAAGTGACAATTTTAACACTCTGACATTCAATATGCTATAGTGTTTCTATCTTACTTTTATCTTTGTTATACACTGTTTAATTTTTCATGTTCCTGTGTATGACCATGTTCTCTTGCCTCATTTTTTGTTTCCCTGCCTAAGCTTCCAAAGATATATCCTTCTTTTCCAGATACTTGATCTCACTTTCTCTTACTTGTTCTACCCCAGAAAATGTTCTTTAACTATATTTCTGCTCTTGATAGTTCCACTCTCTTTGCGAGCTGAAATTTTGTCATTTTTTCTTTACTTAAGCCTCTTGGTTCCTAATCCTGATCTTCAAACTGCCTTATGATTTTCACTAAAAAAAAAGTAGCATTTCACCAATTACCACACTTTTTAAATTTTCTTTTTAGGCAATTTTATCTTAGTCTTGCCTTAAAAACAACAATGGCTATAATATAATTTGTCTATGATTTAATAACATTTGAGGTTGTTGTTTCTTTTTTTCTCTGTAGCACCAAGGAAGTGGTTCAATTTAATTTTCCACTTACATTTGGGTATTTCATTACTGTACATATTCTGTGAGCAATGGCAAATTAATGCACATTCCCTGTTTAGAGATCACAATTATCATTCAGATAAGTTTTTTTTTTACTGTGATCATGTGATCTCTTTCTTCCTTAAGAGCTAATAACATATTATTTGCTAATTGGTAGTTGCTATGTGTTTGGGAAACTTGTGAAGGTAAAAATGGTATTTCTTCTTTTTGTTTTGAAATCTGATCTTTTGAAACCTTCTCCTTTACTTGCAAGCTCTTCTTTGGGGTTCAACACACTAAACATTAGGCAGATTCATAATGTACCAAGATTCACACCAATCGACTAACTAGTTGACTAATGATAAACAATGAATAAATTCTTAGTCACTTTGAAGAAAAGACTGAGAATGATTTTGTGTCATATTTCACCAGGCCTCTTTCCTTAGATTAGTACAGTTTCTTAGTCAGTCATTAGGCACAACGTGGGGAAACATGTAACTAAGTGTAAGGTTCCAGTAAAGGAAATATCTGACAGACTTCTTTCTGGTCAGGATCACTTTCCAATGTACATGTTCTCTAGAAGCAGATTGTTTTGCTACAAATATTGTTTTGCTTAGGAATTTTATTTATCTTTAATTTAAAAAACTACCTGGAAAAACTTGTAATAAGCAACTTGTAGGTACTTATTTTTCAATCATAGAAAATATTATTCTAGAAGTAGGCAATCTAAGGTTCTTTTAGCATTTCTATGGTAGAACTAGTTTCTTTTATTTTGCTTTGCTGTTCTTGCTCTGTTTAACTTCAACCTTCAAATTTCTCATTATGGTGATTACAGTGTTTGTGCAGTTCTCACCATGATAGTCATATACTGAGTAACAGGAAGGATTAGGACAAGAATAAAACCATCACAGCTGAAGCAGGCATTTCTCCCCTTTATAAGAAACTTTCACAGAATGTCTGGTTAGATATCATTTTGGGACCCTTCTTCACAAAGATCCTTAAAAGTTGAGTTTTTCATCTGCTTTACATCAGCTTTTAAAAATTAAGGCATTCTTATCAATAGATTTGCAGATAATCATCAGTCTTTTCCATGAGGATACAGTAGAATAGTAGAGTATCATGATTAATTAGCAAAAGGTTTATAACTTTGCTCCTTCTCCCAGTGTAAAGTAGTACCATTTTTTATTATTCTAAAGTGGTCTATGATATCAGTTCTAAAGTTTTTCAATGATTTGGATTGCTAAATGAGCTTTAGTGTCAAAAATAATCTCATTTAACAAAACTGGTATTTGGTTCATGTTAATAGACAAGAAGAAGGCACAAAGTGGTTAGGTAATTTAAACAAATTTTCATCACTTAACTTTGGATTTGAGAAATTTTTATCATCCAATAAATTCTACATGATATCTGCATCTTCCTTGACACTAAAAAGTCCAGAACAAAGCTTATAATTTTGTCAAAGGCTAAAACCTGCCTCTGTCTCCCAACTAGATTAAAAAACACTACAAGGGAACCAACACGCATTATAATTTAATGTCTGATCAAAACTCTCCTCTACTATTCAAAAGGTAATTTTTGTTACCCATGAAGGATGAATATATGGTTAGAAGCAAGCCTCTGTGAATCATTTCTCTTCAAATAAAACCTAAACCCACTAAACCACTAAAAATCATGTGAGATTTAGAGGTTATGGAACCCATGTAAATGGTGCTACATCACATAATAATTAGAAAATGTCACTAATTTTTTAACCCATCTATCAATTTAATATAGAACCAATTCTCCATATTGTGCAATTATTATTAATTATATTGTAATTATTGTTACTTCAAAATACAGAATTCTCAAAGCTGACTAGTGGGAAAAAAACTGTGTGGAAGGAACATATTTTTTCAAGAAAATATTCCTAATAATAAGATAAAAGATGAAGAGATAATTTTTTCATAATTTAACTTTGAAATTGTTATCTCATTTTTTTACATGTTAGTTATTCATCATCCCTCTATCACAAATCAATTTCACATAGAAGAATCAAGTACTCTCAAATCCCTGGCTTAGCTGATGATTCTACTTTTCTGTAGTGAGTAAAATGCAAAATATACCAAAGGTTATATTGTATAGGTTCCATGACATAAATCATGGCAAAGTGGCCCAATTTTACATTTAGGAGAAATGAATAAAGGATAGAATTACCAAAACTATCTGAATAATTCCTGAACTGACTCTGTAATTTTAGCTTCTGATTAATTTTTGCATAGTTTAACAAGGATTTTGTAAGGTAGTTGAGAATATCTATACTAGAAGGACATAATAAAATTTTATACTACTAAAGACAAGATAAAAACTGAAGTTTATGAAAGTAAAATCAGCTGGCTGTATCATTTTCCAAAATATTAAAGTCAAAACAAACTGAAATAAAGCAGAACTGTAATTTTTTTGTGTTTTTATTAAAATAAATTTGTTAAAGTATCTACTATGTGGCAGGAACTGTGCTAGGCATTTTAGAAGCAACAATGAGAATGACAGGCACTGTTCCTTACTTCACCTCACAGTAGAATGAAAGTGGAGAACAAATAATATTCTGTATTTTTATTTAAAAAAGTGTTTTAGAGCATCTAATATGTGCCAAGAATTGTGCTAAGCATTTTAGAAGTAACGATGTGAAAGGCAGGCAATGTTCCTTAATTCATCTCATAGTAGAATGGTATTGAAGACACAATATTTAAAGTATAGATTGTCCTGTAATATAAGTGAAGAACTAGAGGCTAAAATGACCAAATAATTAAGGATGTCATTAGAACCTAAGTCTTTAGCATAACAAATTCTGCATTGTTTTGAATATTGTATACTGAGAGATATTGGGCATTTTGGTGCTTATGTCAGTGTTCATTTCTTGCACTGGATGTCTCAAGACGAAGTAAAGGGTTTTGTGAAGAAATAACAAATGATATCTTTTTTCCATGACTCTGTGATATTATCAACTCTCTTGTCATAATAGTTCAAATTTGCTCTTAGAAATAGTTATATACAGAAACAATAAGTAGCATAATCCTGCCTTCAGTAAACTGTTTATGGATGCATCTATTTCCAGAAAACAGAAGCATCAATTTTTCTGAGTTATCTGTTGTCAATTTCTAACCAAAAGCAATAAATACAGAGCAAATTACCAAAAAAAAAAAAAATCTAAGATCCAACTGAGACAATGGATTCCTTTCAAAAGAGCTACTGCATTAAACTCTGGCCACTGAGGCATGTGTATCTTGTTTGACCTCATAATAAACAGAAGAAATGCAATCGTAAGAGGCCAACAATGAAATTTGCATGGGATACAATTTTTCCTAATACCTCCAAAGATTGTTCATCCTTTTTCATTAAAAATTGTTTTGCTGTGCTGCATATTCATATGCTGATGACTGAAATTCTATCCATAGCTCTTACCCTGTACCAAAATCAATTTAAAATGGGTCAAAGACCTTAATGGAACATGTACAACTTTCAAACTGCTAAAAAAAAGCATAGGGAAAATACTTGAAGTTGTAGGCAAAGGGACCAACTTTCTGAATAGGATTCCAACAGCCTGAAAAATAAGAACAAGTATTGACAAGTGGCATTGCATCAAATTACAAAGCTTCTACACATCCAGGGAAATAGTAGCAAGAATAAAACGAAAGACTGAAGAATTGGAGATAGTTTTTGTGAACTATTCACCTGTAAAATGATTAAAAGCCAAAATAGTCAAAGAGAAAAAAAATTAAACATCGAATTAACATATAATACAATTAGTAAATGGGCAAATGAGCTGAACAGATGGTTCTCAAAATAGTGCAAATGATGCATAAACACATGAAGAAATTCATGAAGAACTACATCTTTAGCCACAAAGCTAATGCAATTCAAAACTTCATTGAGATTCTTTCTTACCCCAATCAGAATAGCTTTAATAAAGAAAATAAGTAAAAGATGCCTATAAGAATGCAGGGGAAAAAGGTAGTTGAAATATAAATAAGTGCAGCCACTATGGAAACCTGTATAGAGGTTCCTCAAAAGACTAAAAATAGAACTATCATACTTTCCTGCTGTACTCATGAGAATGTATCTGAAAGAATGTAAATCAGTCTCCAACAGAGGTAGCTACACATCCTTATCTATTACAGCACTGTTCACAATAACAAAGGTATGCAGTCAACCTAAATGCCCATCAAATAATGAATAAATGAATAAAGAATGTGTGGTATACAAGCACAATTGAGTGTCATTTGCCCATAAAGAAGAATGAAATTACGTCACATGCACAAAAATGGATGGAAATGGAGATCTTTATGTTAAGAAAAATAAGCCCAGCTCAGAGAGACAAGTATCACATGACTTCTCTCATACCCAAAATCTAGACCTAAAAAATGACAGGAATATAAAAGTGGACTGGAATTTTCTGAGGGGAATGTCCTGGCTAGGGAGGAGGTGCATATGACCCAAGTACATGTATGAAAATAGCAAAATGACTAAAAAGCTGTAAAAACTTTAGGGGAGAAGGGAAAGGGGTTAAGAAAGAGTAATAAAAAGGATGAATTTGATCAAAGTACAATATATCCATGTATGGAGACACTGCCATGAAACTTCTTTGTACAGTTAATATATGCCTTTAAAGAGGAAAACAAATTATTGTACTGGCAGAACATGGTGGCTTGTGTCTACAATACCAGCTGTTTGGGAGACGGAGATAAGGATGATAGCAGATTGAGGCCAGCCAAGGCAAAAATAAAAGTTCATGAGATCCCATCTCAACCAATAAGCTGGCTGTGGTGGGTGCACACCTGTGTTCCTAACTACCTGTGGGTGTTAAATAAGATTGTAGTCCAGGTCTGGGTAACACATGAGAGCCTAACCAAAAATTAATTAAAGCAAAATGGGATAAGGGCATATCTGCTAACAAGCACAAGGCCCCAGTTCCATACCTCAATCCTTTTAATGGAAAATTATAATTAAATAAAAGCCAAGTTAGAAATAAATAAATGAAACATGTCATTTGAACAGATATTATTACAGTTTATTCCTCAGAGGTATACAAAAGTGCACTTTTCAAGGTAGGTTTTAAACTCATTTCTCAGAAAGTTATTTAAGCATTTATAAATGATTTGCACTGTACTGAATCTTGTTATTTGGGGGCCACAGAGAATTAGAGAATTTCCAAAATGAATAATATGCAAGAAAAGGTATGGCAGATTATGCTTTCCAAATATGGCCTCACTGGCATAAGTATCAGCAATCATACATTTCATGATCTTCTTACAATGCAGCTAACACAGTTCTCACTTAGAGAAAGAACAAATGCTATCTCCATTTGAATCGATTTTGAATTAAAATTTATCTGAAAGAATAGGAAAGTAATTCATGTGATTTCCAAGGCTGAAGCACAAAACTAATGAAGCTTCTTCCTGGTTTCTCTCTCTCTGCCTCTCCCTTTCTTATTTAATGTTACTACTTGGATGTCTTGCCACCATGAAACAGAACACATGAGGAAGAATAACTGTGAAGAGAACACATGAGGAAAAATAACTATGACACATAGGAAACATCCATCATCAATTATAAAATGTGTGTCAAACCAAGTTATTTTAAATCAATTTTTGAGTAATTCTTTGTTGTATAACATGTGATGCCAGGAACAGATATTGCTAATGACAATGCGGTACTATCCTAACAAAAATCTAAAAATTTAACAGTCATTTTAGTATAAGAGGACAGACAAAAAAAGAAAGGACATTTAAAGAGAATCTTATTTGCTTTAGGTAAACTTGAAATGGATGATATAACTAAGGAGCTTTTCAGGCAGAAAGTATGAAATAACTTTTGGCTTCTTGCTGTTTCTAGTAAAAAGTAAGAGGAAAGCATTGAGATAAAGGAAGAACATTAAATATGAAGGAGCTAGAGGTTCCTAAGTTTGAAAATAACTTTCAAAATAAGGCACATAGGATGGTAATGGAAGAAGGGAAATTTTTTTTCTATTTACAGAATACACAACCCTATATATAGGAAAACCAAAATAACCTAATAACAGTTCATTTGAAGAAATAAAATGATGTCAGTAGATTGCAGAGTAAAAGATAAAATAAAAACTTAGTTTTATAATTATATGCTAGCAATGCATAGATCAAAAATAAAATTTAAAAATTAAGTTTACAATAACATAAAAATAAAATACTTATGCATGAGTTTAAAAATAGAAATGAAAAACATGTACACTAAACAGGATAAAACATTTCAGTAAGAATGTAAAGAAAACCTAAATAGCTATATTAAACAAAAGAATTCTTTTCTTTTCAAAAATGGAGAACAGGAAAGTAAAACAGATCTTGCTTGGTGACTGGTACCAGTTGTGTTTGAAGGGATATAAGGTAAAAGTAGTTTAAATATTATGTACTATGTATGAAAATGGAAAAATGAGACATATTGAAACTGTTCCAAGAATGGGGGAGAGAATAAAGGAAAATGATCAAGGGGTGAATTCATCTATGATATATTGTAAGAATTTTGTAAATATCACAATGTACCACTCAGTATAACAATAATATGACAAAAAAGAAATTTTAAAAAAGTTGGAAATATTTCTTGTATTTGTAGTTTGGCAGAATTAATATTATTTAGGTAGTAATATTCCATAAGTTCAATGTGATCCCTATGAAATCCCAGCTTCCTTTTGGCAGAAATTTAAAAATAAGTCCTAAATAGGGTTTGTAAATGCCAAACAATGAGAACAGTGAAACATTCTTGAAAAATAACAATTTAGAAGACTCACACTTCCTAATTTCAAGACTGGTTGCACAGCTACAATACTCAAAACAGTAGTCCTGACATAATAGATATGTAAGTAGAATGTAATTGAGTCTATAGAAAAAGATAAAATATCTCATATATGTCACTAGTGTGAAAAATACCTATTATATTCAATAGGTAAAGAATAGCTGACTTAATTCCCCATCAAAAGGCACCCTTTGAAGAAATGGATTAAAAAGGAAGATCCAACAATCTATTCCTTACAGGAGACCCATATCACTGAGAGAAATAAGCATAGGCTTAGGATGAAAGGATGGAAGAAGATTTACCAAGCCATTGGCCCCCAAAAACAGGCAGGAGTAACAATACTTATCTCTGACAAAACAGACTTCAAACGTACATTGATCAAACGAGATAAAGAAGGACATTACATACTAATAAGAGGGGAAATAGACTGAAACGAAATAACGATTATCAACCTAATGTCAACGCACCCAATTTCATAAAACATACCCTGAAAGCCCTAAAAGCATATATTAACCCCAACACAGTGGTTGTGGGAGACTTTAACACTCCATATCATCAACAGGTAGATCATCCAAACAAAAAATCAATAAAGAAATCCTAGATCTAAAATATACCACAGATCAAATGAACCTATTTGATGTCTACAGAACATTTCATCCAACATCTACACAATATACATTCTTCTCAGCAGCCCATGGAACCTTCTCCAAAGTAGATCATATCCTAGGGCACAAAGCAAGCCTCAGCAAATATAAGAAAATAGAAATTATACCATGCATTCTATCTGATCACAATGCAATAAAAGTAGAACTCAACAACAAAAGTAAAGACAAAAAAACATGCAAACAGTTGGAAACTGAATAACTTGTTACTTAATGAAAAATGGGTCATTGAAGAAATAAAAGAGGAAATTAAAAAGTTCCTGGAAGTCAATGAAAATGAAAACACAACCCTCCGGAACCTATGGGACACAGCAAAGGCTGTCCTGACAGGAAAGTTTATAGCCATGAGTGCATATATTAAAAAGACTGAAAGATCTCAAATCAATGATCTAATGATACATCTCAAACTCCTAGAACAACAAAAACAAGCAAATCCCAAAACAAATTGAAGGAGAGAAATAATAAAAATAAGAGCTGAAATCAATGAAATGGAAACCAAAAAACACATACAAAGAATTAACGAAACAAAAAGTTGGTTCTTTGAAAAAAGAAACAAGATCAACAGACCCCTGCCAAACCTGACTAAAATGAGAAGAGAAAAAACCCAAATTCGTAGAATCAGGAATGCAAAAGGGGAGATAACAACAAACACCATGGAAGTCCAGGAAAGCATCAGAGACTACTTCGAGAACCTATATTCAAATAAATTTGAAAATCCTAAAGAAATGGACAGATTTCTAGAAACATATGATCATCCAAAACTGAACCAAGAGGAAATTAATCACCTGAATAGATCTATAACAAAATGAAATTGAAGCAGCAATCAAGAGTCTCCATAAAAAGAAAAGTCCAGGACCTGATGGATTCCTGCTGAATTCTATCAGACCTTTAAAGAAGAACTGATAACAACCCTCCTTAAACTGTTCCACGAAATAAAAAGGGAAGGAAAACTGCCTAACATATTTTATGAAGCCAGTATTACACTTGTCCCAAAACCAGGCAAAGACAACTCCAAAAAGGAGAACTATAGGCCAATCTCCTTAATGCACATTGGCACAAAAATCCTCAATAAAATAATGGCAAACCGAATTCAACAAACATCAAAAAGATCATTCACCACGACCAAGTAGGCTTCATGCCAGGAAGACGGGGTGGTTCAACATACAAAAATCAATAAACATAATAAACCACATTAACAGAAGCAAAGACAAAAACCACATGATCATCTCAATAGATGCAGAAAAAGCCTTTGATAAGATCCAACACCATTTCAGGATAAAAGCTCTAAGAAAACTAGGAATAGAAGGAAAGTACCTCAACATTATAAAAGCTATATATGACAAACTTATAGCCAGCATTATACTTAATGGAAAAAAACTGAAACACTTCCCTCTAAAATCAGGAACTAGACAAGGATGGCCACTATCTCCACTCCTATTCAACCTAGTACTGTAATTCCTGGCCAGAGCAGTTAGGCAAGAAGAAGGAATAAAAGGAAAACAAATAGGTGAAGAAACTGTCAAAATACCCTTATTTGCAGATGACATGATCCTATACCTTAAAGACCCAAACAACTCTACTCAAAAGCTCCTAGACACCATCAATAGACATAGCAAGGTAGCAGGACACCAAATCAACATAGAAAAATCATTAGCATTTCTATACACTAATAATGAACAAACTGAGAAAGAATATATGAAAGCAATTCCATTTACAATAGCCTCAAAAAAAATCAAATACCTAAGTGTAAACCTAACAAAAGATGTGAATGACCTCTACAAGGAAAACTATGAACTTCTGAAGAAAGAGATTGAGGAAGACTATAGAAAGTGGAGAGATCTCCCATGCTCATGGATTGGTAAAATCAACATAGCAAAAATGTCTATACTCCCAAAATTAAGCTGCATGTTTTATACAATTCCCATCAAAATTCCAATGACATTCATTAAAGAGATTGAAAAATCTACCGTTAAATTCATATGGAAAGACAAGAGGCCACGAATAGCCAAGGCAATACTCAATCAAAAGAACAATACAGGAGGTATCACAATACCTGACTTCAAACTATATTACAAAGCAATAACAATAAAAACAGCATGGTACTGGCACAAAAACAGACATGAAGACCAGTGGAACAGAATAGAGGACCCACATATGAAGCCACACAACTATACCCAACTTGTCTTTGAGAAAGGTGCTAAAAATACACGATAGAGAAAAGACAGCCTCTTCAACAAAAACTGCTCGGAAAACTGGTTAGCAGTTTGCACAAAACCGAAACTAGATCCATGTATATCACTCGATACCAATATTAACTCAAAATGGATCAAAGATCTTAATATCAGACTCCAATCTCTAAAGTTGGTACAGGAAAGAGTAAGAAATACTCTGGAATTAGTAGGTATAGGTAAGAATTTTCTCAGTGGAACCCCAGCAGCAAAGCAACTAAGAGATAGCATAGATAAATGGGACCTCATAAAACTAAAAAGCTTCTGTTCAACAAAAGAAATGGTCTCTAAACTGAAGAGAACACCCACAGAGTGGGAGAAAATATTTGCCAACTATACATCAAAGGACTGATAACCAGAATATACAGGGAACTTAAAAAACTAAATTCTCCCAAAACTAATGAACCAATAAAGAAATGGGCAAGTGAACTAAACAGAACTTTCTCAAAAGAAGAAATTCAAATGGCCAAAAAACACATGAAAAAATGCTCACCATCTCTAGCATAAAGGAAATGCAAATTAAAACCACACTAAGATTCCACCTCACCCCTGTTAGAATAGCCATCATTAGCAACACCACGAACAACAGGTGTTGGTGAGGATGCAGGGAAAAAGGAACCCTCTTACACTGTTGGTGGGAATGTAAACTAGTACAACCACTCTGGAAAAATACTTGGAGGCTACTTAAAAAGCTAAACATTGATCTACCATTTGATTCAGCAATACCACCCTTAGGGATATACCCAAAAGACTGTGACACAGGTTACTCCAGAGGCACCTGCACACCCATGTTTATTGCAGCACTATTCACAATAACCAAGTTATGGAAACAGCCAATATGCCCCACTACTGACGAATGGATCAAGAAAATGTGGTATCTATACACAGTGGAATTTTATGCAGCCATGAAGAAGAACGAAATGTTATCATTCGCTGGTAAATGGATGGAATTGGAGAACATCATTCTGAGTGAGGTTAGCCTGGCCCAAAAGACCAAAAATCTTATGTTCTCCCTCATATGCAGACATTAGATCAAGGGCAAACACAACAAGGGGATTGGACTTTGAGCACATGATAAAAGCGAGAGCACACAAGGGAGGTATGAGGATAGGTAAGACACCAAAAATACTAGATAGCATTTGTTGCCTTCAATGCAGAGAAACTTAAGCAGATACTTTAAAGCAATGGAGGCCAATAGGAGAAGGGGACCAGGAACTAGAGAAAAGATTAGATCCAGAAAAATTTACCTAGAAGGTAACACACGTGCACAGGAAGTCAATGTGAGTCAACTCCCTGTTTAGCTATCCTTATCTCAACTAGCAAATCCCTTGTTCCTTCCTATTATTGCTTATACTTTCTCTACAACAAAAATAGAAATAAGGGCAAAATTATTTCTACCTGGTAGCGAGGGGGTGGGGGAGAGAAGGAAGTGGCGGGAGGGTTCAGAGGGGGTGGGGGCAAGGGAGAGAAATGACCCAAACATTGTATGCACATATGAATAAAAAAAAGAATAGTCTTTTCACAAAACATGGTGTTACAAACCTATTATCCTACCACTTGGTGGGTAGAGGCAGAAGGTAGGATGATCATGAGTACAAGGTGAGCCTAAGCTACATAGTGAGACCCTGTCACAAAAAATATTCTTTCCAGTAAATAGTGCTGAGACAAGTGACAGTCACATGAAAAAGAATGAAATTGTCCCCCTATATGTCTTTATCCTCCACAAAATAAAGCAAATACAGTTATCATTTAATAATAACTACAGTTTTGGGAAGCTTCAAATATATCAACTTAAGAACATCAATGACCACAGTGAAAGGAACACTGAAAGACTAGAATACTTGAGATATATGCAGAATGAAAGGAACAAAGAAGAGGGCACAGGCTATCAGTGTTACCATATGATGGGTGCCACTGAATTCCCCAATATCCTGTTCAGCAGAAAAGAATGGCACCTTTTGCCACTGAGATAACAAACAGCCATTCCCATTGCAGATTATCTAGAGAGGGAAATGCTGCTGCGCTCACAACCAAGACAGAGAAACTGTTGTAAAACTATGAGACTAAGTTATTATGCCTCTGAACCTTATATCTGGTCCTGATGCCAGAGTCATAGCAATTTTATGTAATAACAGTTAAGATTCCCAGTACATGTCTGTGTTTCATACCCAAGCCTTGCAGCCATACCTTGTACACTAAATCCAACAATGCTTTAAGCTAACACCAATTTTGTCCCAGAGTCACAGTTGCTATGCCTGCACCTACACTGTAGGCTCTGAGATCTATTATAGCTCCAAGCAGCAACACTTTTAATACCTGAACCAGTAAACAGCATGTCAGGTCATACTTTTGCAGAATCTCCCTCAGAACCTGTATTCCACATCTCAGCTTAAAGGCTGTCTTGCACGCACCCATGCCTAAACATAACCCTAGAGTGACTATAGGTCTGTGCATGCCTGCACTTCAGTGCTTGGCTCCCTGTTTGCTCCACAAGCACATATCCAGCAAACCATTATTATCAAGGAAGAAGGAAATATGTCTATTCCCTAGGTACCTTCAGAAAAACTGCAGAAAATTGCAGAGGTGTATCACTCTACATATGCAAATACTTTAGATCCTGGATCATCCACAGGCACCATGAAGCAGATACTTGCGCTATAGTCACTGAATGAGACTACAACCTAGACCCAACAACAAAAAGCTATGACATCCCATTAGAAGAAAGAGATCAGGAGAACCCCAATATCATTTGTCATAAAACACCCTAGCAGCCCTCATCAGATACCTATAACCTTGACTACTGAAAATGCCTGTAATCTTCACCTATGCCAACCTCTACTGAAATAACTGCATGGAAATCTGTGCCTCTGACTTCCCTGGGGCCAGAACTGCCATACAATGCCCAGCTAGTATTTTCAGGGGAAGGTTTACCCATCAAAATGAGTCTATATAATATAGAAGAGATAAGTGCTTCATCAAATGTGCAGACATAAATGCAATGAAACAAAGAACAAGAAAAGCCAAGACAGTGTAATACCATGGAAATAACATAATCATTATATAGCAATTTTTCCCAAAGAAATAAGGATCTGTGAGTTTCCTGTTCCATAATTTGAAATATTTTAAGGATATTAGATGAGCTACAATAGAATTCATACTACTCAGTGAAATTAGTGATGTAATTTACAAACTAATATAAAGTTTAACAGAGAGAATAAAGTCTTTTTTTCTAAAAGCCACAGAATACTAGAACTGAGGAATGCCCTAAATAAAATTTTTAAAAATGCAATAAAGCCAGGCTGGATAGAGGATAACTAAAATTTCTGTAAACTCAAAGAATATAAGGTCAGAAAAGAAAATGGGGGAAGGATGAAAAAATGAAGAAAGCCCTCAGAATGTTAAATATAGCATAAATAGAACTGACTTTAGCATTGTAGATGTCAAAAAAGAAGAGAAATACAAAAGAACAGAGAGTTTATTTAAAGAACTAATGATTAAAATGTTCCCAAATCTGAGGAAAGATATACACATCCATGGACAAAAATTTAAATTTTTTAAAAATTTTAATTCAACCCAAAGAAGGAATACCCAAAGGAGTATTAAATAAAACTGTCCAAAATAAAAGAAAACAGGTGTTGAAAGTAACAAGAGCAAAGAAGATACTGACACATGGAAGGTAGATATTTTATGAGAAAGTTTACAGGCTAGAAGGTAGTGAGATGATATATTCAGTGGCAAAAGCAAAACAAACTGCTGTCCAATAAAACTTTATTTGACAAAACAATTCTTCAGTTATAAAAGAAAAATAAGGCATTTCCAGACAAACAAAAGCTGAGAGGTTTGGCTGCCACTATACCTGTGTTGCACTAGAAGTCTAGAAGAACTTGTTCTTCTAGATGAATGCTGATTAGTGACATGAAAATATATGGAACTTTAAAACTCAGTGATAAAGGTAAGTATATAGGGAAATTCAGAATAGTGTAGTATTCTAATTGTGGTATATAATCTAATTTTAATACTGAGGTCTAAAAACAATATTTTCAAAAATAACTATATCTACAATAATTTGCTAAGACGTAAACAATACAAAAATGCAAATTGTGATACCGGGAACATATAATGTGAGGTGGAGTGAGTAAAGGTATACTAGTATATGAAAGAATTTTAGCTGTTAGCTTTAAATAGTCTGTTATAACAATAAGAAATGTTATGTTATCCATGAAGTAGAATATATACATATTAGATTCAGATAGTATAACTAGAACGGAATCCAATACACCATTAAAGAAAATCATGAAATCACTAGGAAAGACATTATGAGAATAAGAAATAAAGGATTATCAAAACAAATATAAAAACAACAGAATGATGATAGTACATTTTTACCAGTCATGAGTTAGTTGTTTTGAATGTTAGTGAATTCAATTCTTCAATCAAAAGACAGAGAGAGACTGAATGAATTGTAAAATGATCAAATGACATGGTGCTTGTAAACCACTCAGTTCTGCTTTGAGAACTTACATAGGCTTAATGTGAAAGGATAGAAAGTGATATGTAGTCCACGCAAATGAAAACTAAAGATAGAATACAAATTTATTTAATTCAAATGAAACACAATAATCAAAAAAGTGTGCATTGATATGTCACATGGAAACTCCCTGTATAGCTATCTTCAATAAAACATGTCATTTTATTTTTACAAAATCAGAGAACAGGCAGGTAGAACAAGTCCTGTCTGGGGGGTTGATACCACTATGGGGGAGGATGTGGGGAAAGTGTAGGAAGGTGAGTGAATAGGGTGCAAAAACTGTGTACATATGTATGTACACAGAAATATTATACTGTTGAAACTATTCCAGGAATTGAGGGAGGGAAGATGAAAGAGAATGATGGAGGGGGTGAATGTAACTATGATGTATTTGATATATTTTAAGAACTTTTGTAAATGCCACAATGTACCATGAGCACAACAATAAAAAAGCTTGAAATAAAAAAGCTACTACATAGATGTTCCTTTATATACTGTGTATTAGATTCTTAACAAACTGAACTCAAAGTTGTATTTAATTATAGTTATAATCAATATAGCATCATAACAAATATCATAGCTTTATCAACATAGTACACTATTAACCCTCATGATTAGATGGTAACAGAAAATGAAGTTTACTTCCAAAGCCTAGCATTGTAAGATAGTATTTCACCAAATATCACTAGCCATAGAGAAGAACAAAATTCATAGTTTCCACTGAATGTGTATTTCCTTCTCTTCTATGTAGTCAAAAAATTGAAAATTCAAACCATATATGTGTACATAATATATACATATATGTATATATATAGCATGAACACCTAAATATTCACAGTAAATATTAATAGATCTAAAAGAAGAAATAAGCAATGATTGGTATTATTAAAGGATTTCAATATCTATCTTTCATTGATTAAGATGACAGAAAATTAATAAAGAAACTTCAGAATTGAATCATATTTTAGAACAAGTGAACCAAATAACCCCAGAACATTGCATCCAAATACAGCTGGCAGTGTGGTTTGATAGTTCGAATGTAGAACAATCACGAAACTTTGAGTTTAAACATCCATATACTTCAGAGACAGACAGACAGACACACACACACAGAGAGAGAGAGAGAGAGAGAGAGAGAGAGAGAGAGAGATCTGTTTTATGTGTCAACATGAGTAAAACTGGAAGACATGTGCTAAGCAAAATAAGCTAGGCACAGAGAGACAAAAATTGGCCTAATATGTGAAATCAAGAGTTGAATTCATAGAATCAGAGTGTAGAATGTTGCCTAAGAAGTGGTGGAAGGTGGGGAGAAATAAGGAGTTCTTTGTCAAAGATATACAAGATTTTATTTATGGAGAAGGAATAAATTCTCAAGGTCTGTTTTATAGTACGATAACTATTGTTATATGCTTAAAAATTCATGTAAATAGATCCTAAATGTTATAACCACAAAATATGAAATATATGAGATGATAAGTATGCTAGTTAGCTTGACTCAATCATTCATAACATAGATTTATATAAAACATCATATTGTATTCCATAAACTTAAATAAATTTTACTTTTCAATGAAACCTTAATGAAGCATAAAGAAAGTTAGTTAGAAATGACCACATAAATAATTATAAGAGCAAAACTGTAAAAGTCTTAGAAAAAATCATAGGAGTAAATTTTCCTGACCATATTAGATAAAACACCAAAATAAAATGTGGCAAAAGTAAAAATGATGAAATGGACTCATCAAAAAAGAAAAGTTCCATTCTTTATGAAACATCATCAGGAACAAAAATATAAATTACAAGATGGGAAAAAGATTTGCAAATCATATATTGAACAAGTGACTTGCATCCATTACATATAAAGATTTATTTCAACTCAATAACAAAAAGTGTAATGATCCAGTAAAAATGGATAAAATATCTGTATAGATATCTCTGAAAAACATATAAAAATGATCTACAGGCACATGAAAACATCCTCAACATTTTTATTCAAGAGTTTTGTGCAAATCACAATCAGAATGAGCTATCACTTTACTCCACTATGATGGTCATTGTAAAAAACATGGGGAAAATACAACCAAAGTCACTGAAGATAGATGAAAAGAGGTGCTTGGATTGTTTTTTCTCTCTTCCAACCTTTAAAAATGCTGTGAATATCTATGTAAAGTCTATTTAATCTGGAAATGTTAGAGATATAGAAGATTTTGTAGGGGAATGTAATATGTATAACATAAAATGAAGGCTCTGACAAAAACGTCTCACAAGGCTGAAAATTATCAAAAAGTGAAGAGGTTAAGTTAAAAAAAAACATGGAGAATGACAAGTATTAGTAAGGATAGAAAAATTTAAAGCCTCATCTTATTGCTAAAAGGAATATAAAGTAGTGTAGGTACTTTGGAAAACAGTATGGTAATTTCTCAAATTTAAACATAGTATTGTTAGATGAATGAGAAATTTCACTCCTTACAATATACCCAAGATAAATAAAAACAAATTCTACAGAAAAACTTATATACAAGGAGTTCTTAAAGTTATATAAGTAAGTCAGGTGGTTTGAAATTTTCAGTTCTCCAAAAAATTGATCAATACAGAAATATATGCGATATATCTATACATTAAAATAGTCATAAATAAAGAACAAAGAAGTAAGAATTTTTACTACAACATGGGTGAAAACTGAAAGCATTATATTAACTGAAGGAAGCCAAGGACAAATGATAACATTAAACAGATCCATTGTATGAAATGCCCAGAATAAGAATATATAGACAGAAAGCTGCTTAATGAGAAGCTGGAGAGGAGTGAGAGGAATGAGAGAGCAGTGATTATTTAATGGGAACAAGGTTTCTTTTGTGTTGATGACAATATTCTGGGATTACATGGTGATGTATGTACAACATTGTTAATAAACTAAAAGTCACTGAATTGTACACTTTAAAATAATTAAGATGCTACATTTTTATGTTATATGAATTTTGAATTTCACATTTCTCTTCAAATAAACAAATTGATATATATATATATACATATATTAAGAATAAATTAAACAAAGTTAAGTAAGAAATAAAGCAAGGAAACAATGAAAATGGGATTCAGTGTATATGATCCAGGGAAATGAAATGAGATAGATGAAAGATACATGATTCAGTGTAATTTATTATTAAGTCTAAGTTTCATTTTGGGTTTTTGATTTTTAGGCACTTATTTCATCATGAAAATTTACTTACTATACTTAAAACACACTTTGGACTGCACTTTTCATATATTTTAATTGTAGAGGACTTTTACTAAGGTTCTTTCTCATTCAGAAATCCTGCATTTCCTTTTTTTATTGTTTTATTATTCATATGTGCATACAATGCTTGGGTCATTTCTCCTCCCTGCCCCCACCACCTCCCTTACCACCCACTCTGCCCCTTCCCTCACCCCCCCACCCCCTCAATACCCAGCAGAAACTATTTTGTCCTTATCTCTAATTTTGTTGAAGAGAGAGTATAAACAATAATACGAAGGAACAAGGGTTTTTGCTGGTTGAGATAAGGATAGCTATACAGGGAGTTGACTCAAATTAATTTCCTGTGCATGTGTGTTACCTTCTAGGTTAAATCTTTTTGATCTAACCTTTTCTCTAGTTCCTGGTCCCCTTCTCCTATTGGCCTCAGTTGCTTTTAAGGTATCTGCTTTAGTTTCTCTGCATTAAGGGCAACAAATGCTAGCTAATTTTTTAGGCGTCTTACCTATCCTCACCCCTCCCTTGTGTGCTCTCGCTTTTATCATGTGCTCAAAGTCCAATCCCCTTGTTGTGTTTGCCCTTGATCTAATGTCTGCATATGAGGGAGAACATAAGATTTTTGGTCTTTTGGGCCAGGCTAACCTCACTCAGAATGATGTTCTCCAATTCCATCCATTTACCAGTGAATGATAACATTGCATTCTTCTTCATGGCTGCATAAAATTCCACTGTGTATAGATAGCATATTTTCTTCATCCATTCATCAGTGGTGGGGCATCTTGGCTGTTTCCATAACTTGGCTATTGTGATAATGCTGCAATAAACATGGGTGTGCAGGTGCCTCTGGAGAGTACTGGATCAAATGGTAGATCAATGTTTAGATTTTTAAGTAGCCTCCAAATTTTTTTCCAGAGTGGTTACACTAGTTTACATTCCCACCAACAGTGTAACAGGGTTCCTTTTTCCCTGCATCCTCACCAACACCTGTTTTTGGTGGTGTTGCTGATGATGGCTATTCTAACAGAGGTGAGGTGGAATCTTAGTGTGGTTTTAATTTGCATTTCCTTTATTGCTAGAGATGGTGAGCATTTTTTAATGTGTTTTTTGGCCATTTGAATTTCTTCTTTTGAGAAAGTTCTGTTTAGTTTACTTGCCCATTTCTTTATTGGTTCATTAGTTTTGGGAGAATTTAGCTTTTTAAGTTCCCTGTATATTCTGGTTATCAGTCCTTTGTCTGATGTGTAGCTGGCAAATATTTTCTCCCACTCTTTGGGTGTTCTCTTCAGTTTAGAGACCATTTCTTTTTAGTTTTATGAGGTCCCATTTATCTATGCTATCTCTTAGCTGCTGTGCTACTGGGGTTCCATTGAGAAAGTTCTTGCCTATACCTACTAACTCCAGAGTACTTCCTACTCTTTCCTGTATCAACTTTAGAGTTTGGAGTCTGATATTAAGATCTTTGATCCATTTTGAGTTAATATTGGTATCGAGTGATATACATGGATCTGGTTTCAGTTTTTTGCAGATTGCTAACCAGTTTTTCCAGCAGTTTTTGTTGAAGAGACTGCTATTTCTCCATCATATATTTTTAGCATCTTTGTCAAAGATAAGTTATAGTTGTGTGGCTTCATATCTGGGTCCTCTGTTCTGTTCCACTGGTCTCCATATCTGTTTTTGTGCCAGTACCATGCTGTTTTTATTGTTATTGCTTTGTAATATAGTTTGAATTGAGGTATTGTGATACCTCCAGCACTGTTTTTTTGACTGAGTATTGCCTTGACAATTCATGGCCTCTTGTGTATCCATATAAGTTTAACGGTAGATTTTTTCAATCTCTTTAATGAATGTCATTGGAATTTTGATGGGAATTGCATTAAACATGTAGATTACTTTTGGGAGTTTACACATTTTCACAATGTTGATTCTACCAATCCATGAGCATGGGAGATCTCTCCATTTTCTATAGTCTTCTTAAATCTCTTTCTTCAGAAGTTCATAGTTTTCCTTGTAGAGGTCATTCACATCTTTTGTTAGGTTTGCACCTAGGTATTTGATTTTTTTTGAGGCTATTGTAAATAGAATTGTTTTCATACATTCTTTTTCAGTTTGTTCATTAATAGTGTATAGAAATGCTAATGATTTTTCTATGTTGATTTTATATCCTGCTACCTTGCTGTAGCTATTGATGATTTCTAGAAGCTTCTGAGTAGAGTTTTTTGGGTCTTTAAGGTATAAGATCATGTCATCTGCAAATAGGGATATTTTGACAGTTTCTTTACTTATTCATATTCCTTTTATTCCTTATTCTTCCCTAAATGCTCTGGCTAGGAATTCCAGTACTATGTTGAATAGGAGTGGAGATAATGGGCATCTTTGTCTGGTTCCTAATTTCAGAGGAAATGGTTTCAGTTTTTTTCCATTAAGTATAATGCTGGCTGTAGGTTTGTCATATATAGCTTTTATACTGTTGAGGTACTTTCCTTCTATTCCTAGTTTTCTTAGAGCTTTCATCATGAAATGGTGTTGGATCTTATCAAAAGCTTTTTCTGCATCTATTGAAATGATCAAGTGGTTTTTGTCTTTGCTTCTGTTAATGTGGTTTATTATGTTTATTGATTTTTGTATGTTCAACCACCCCTGCATTCCTGGGATGAAGCCTACTTGGTTGTGGTGAATAATCTTTTTTATGTGTTGTTGAATTTGGTTTGCCATTATTTTGTTGAGGATTTTTTCATCAATGTTCATTAAGGAGATTGGCCTGTAGTTCTCCTTTTTGGAGGTGTCTTTGCCTGGTTTTGGGATAAGTGTAATACTGGCTTCATAAAATGTGTTAGGCAGTTTTCCTTCCCTTTCTATTTTGTGGAACAGTTTAAGGTTGTTTGTTATCAATTCTTCTTTAAAGGTCTGATAGAATTCAGCAGAGAATCCATCAGGTCCTGGACTTTTCTTTTTATGGAGACTCTTGATTGCTGCTTCAATTTCATTTTGTTATAGATCTATTCAGGTGATTAATTTCCTCTTGGTTCAGTTTTGGATGATCATATATATCTAGAAATCTGTCCATTTCTTTAAAGTTTTCAAATTTATTTGCATATAGGTTCTCAAAGTAGTCTCTGATGATTTCCTGGACTTCCTTGGTGTTTGTTGTTATCTTCCCTTTTGCATTCCTGATTCTACTAATTCGGGTTTTTTCTCTTCTCATTTTAGTCAGGTTTGCCAGGGGTCTTTCGATCTTGTTTATTTTTTCAAAGAAACAACTTTTTGTTTCATTAATTCTTTGTATGGTTTTTTTGGTTTCTTATTTCATTGATTTCAGTTATTTTTATTATTTCTCTCCTTTTATTTGTTTTGGGATTTGCTTGTTCTTGTTGTTCTAGGAGTTTGAGATGTATCATTAGGTCATTGATTTGGGATCTTCCAGTCTTTTTAATATATGCACTCATGGCTATAAACTTTACTCTTAGGACTCCCTTTGCTGTATCCCATAGGTTCTGGTAGGTTGTGTTTTCTTTTTTATTGCCCTCTAGGAACTTTTTAATTTGCTCTTTTATTTCATGAGGAAAATTGCTGGTATCTGGAAAGCAAAAGTGGAACTGTACCTCACTGCAGGCCCTTCTACAAAGATCCTGCCTGAAACACATAGGATCTCCAGTGGAGCCCACACACCCACTGGTGGGGACAGTGAAGGTTAGGCAGGAACAGATACTCATCAGGGAAAATTTCCTGGGACCCAGCGGCATCACACAGAGTTCTGATTGAATGTGATACATGTGGGTTAAGAAATTGGTTAGCTCACAGCACCATAGCCAGGACAGCACTACCAACAGTGAGCTTCACCTACAATCCCACCAGAGATCTCTACCACTGAGAACATCTGGACATACCCATGCATTTGTGTATAACTACAGACTGTAAGTTCTGGGGATACTGAGAGAGTGGAACATTGTAATTGTAGATGGGGCAAGATTGGCAAGTTGTCAGTACAAACTCCAGAGATCCTACTTAGAACTACAAACACCCACTCTCTTTAGCATCAGTCACCATTACAGAGGCTGGTATCCAATTTAGCTGCCATCTATTGGACTGAAAAACTTAGACAGGAGGCAGGAGTGGGGAAATCAGCTTCTCAGAATAACAGGAAATTCACAATTTTTATGTAAAATTTGGGTTCATTGGTTCTAAAACTGTGATGTAGATCTTTTACTCATTCAAACACCAGTTTTGCATTCTTGCTCCCCAGTTTTCTCTTTAGCCCTACATTTCCCCCTCCCCTCTCATTGTAGTCACCATGATAGCACTGAAACCCATCTTTAACTTTGCAACCATAAACCATTTTTTCTCCCCTTTTCTATCACACTCCCCAACTTATACTTTCTACCTGTCTTCCTCTAGAACAAATTTCTAGCTCTCAATTTCCTTTCTCTCTTTCTATCCACCCACAATCTTCCTTTAGTATCAATATTTTCAATAGATAAAGATTACCAATTTTTAATGTTTTTTTCAGTTCTGTGGAGTTTATATTTATTTGTCTCTCCCCTATTTTATTATCTACTTAATCATTTCTATCTACCCAAGTCTGCTTCTTAATTAATCCCGTGTAGCCCCTTTTCTGCTACACAAAGTTTTCACCTCATATTATCCCCTCAAGATTTCTTCTTGTCTCACTTCCATCACAACACTTACTACCTTAAGCATTACAATACCAAGAAAATTCATCTTTTCTCCAGTAGATAACCAGACAATACCAATAACTTATCTTTGTTAGAGATTACTATAATATCGTGGCTTCAGTATAACAAATGTGACAGCTATAGTAGCTAAATCTCCTTGCCCGATTTAGAACTGGAGTTAGAATCTAGCATCTTGAGAGTAAGTAACTGACGGGATTACTATTGAGCCACTATGACATCATCTAGAGACAAAAAAACATGTGAGAGTTCAACCACCAGCCCTGTACAATCATTTATAAAACCCCAACTAAAGAGGCCCAGTGAAAAGGAAACTTGAACCAAAAAAAAAAACCCAGATGGGTAAATCTCAATGCAGAAACATGAGGCAAAAAGGCAACAGCTCTCCCTCAAAGGAAAACTCCACCACTAAGGATCTATACACCAGCAAAAAGAAGGAAATATAAAATGTTAAATTCCAAAAAATAATAGCAAGAATGATTAATGAGCTCAAAGAAGAGACACATAAGCTTGTGTCTAAACTCAATGAGATAGATAATGAATAAATCACTAAAAAAACCTCAAAGAAAATTCAAACAAACAGGTGAATGAAATTAAGAAGGCCATGCAGGATATGAAAGTGAAAATCAACAAGATATAGAAATTGTGAAAAATAACCAATTTGAAATGAACAGCTCAATCTCTCAAATAAAAACCTCAATCAATAGCTTGGTGAACAGAGTGGAACACATGTTAAAAATAGAGTATTAGGAACAGAAGACAAACTAGAGGAATTAGATCAAATAGTCCAAGACCATGAAAAAATGCTAAGAAAATATGAGTGGAGCATGCAAGAATTCTAGGACAGCATCAAAAGACCAAATATATCAATCATGGTTATAGACAAAGGAGAAGAGATATAAACTAAAGGCATATATAACTTAATCAATAACATAATGGCTGAAAATTTCCACCAACTTGAGAAAGAAAGGGACATCCAGATTTAGGAAGCTTACAGAACACCAAACTGTCAGAACCAGAAAAGAGGCTCCCCCACACATATCATAATCAAAACACTCAATATACAGAACAAAAAATGAACACTGAAAGATCCAAAAGAGAAAAGATAGGTCACATATAAAGGGAAACCCATCAGAATAACAGCAGACTTCTGAACACAAACCCTAAATATAAGAAGGTCATGGAAAATTATATTTTAGTTCCTGAAATAAGACAACTGTCAAGTTAGATTAGCCTATCCAACAAAACTGTCCTTCCTAATTGAGGGAGACATGAAAACCTTCCACAAAAACCAAAAACTAAGTAATTTATAACCTCCAAACTAGCACTGCAGAAAAAATTTAAAGGACTTGTACATATGGGAGAAGAAATTAGAGTCAGCTGGGAAAATGGAAAAAAGAAGAAAGCCATTTGAACAAGCAGACTATTAAGCAAGTTAAGATGGAAAAGAAAACATCAGGGGAATAAGAATAAGTGGAAACACCACAAACCTCTCAATACTAGCACTGGGCATTTATGGATTCAATTGCCACAATCAAAAGATATAGAATAGCAAATTGGATTAAAAAAACAAGAAACACATCTCACTGAGAAAAATAAACACTGGCTTAGAGTAAAAGAGTAGAAAAAGGTTCTACAAGGGAATGGATCCCCAAAACAAGCAGGACAAGTAGATTTCAGACTAACATCAGTCAGAAGAGATGATGAAGTTCACAATTCATCAAAAGGAAATAAAAATTCATAACATACATGTGTTAAACATGTAAACAACCACATTAAAAAGACACTAATGGACTTACAGCACAGGTAGATCCTGACACAATGATAGTGAAACCTGAATACTACACTGTCACCAATAGATATGTCATCCAGGCAAAACTCCACAAAGAAACTTCAGAAGTAACAGCTACATTAGGCTAATTGGTCATAATAGACAGAAAGTATTTCATAGAACTACCATGCAAGACACATTCTTTTCAACAGCTCATGAAACTTTCTCCAAAATACCCAAAGTAAGTCTTAAAAATTTTGAGAAAATTAAAATTACCCCCATATCATCCAGATCACAATGGAATAAAACTAGAACTTAATAACAAAGGAAACCACTATATTCAAACACACAGAGACTGAACAACACACTGCTAAATGACTGGTGGGTCATCAACAAACTAAGGGAAGAAGTCAAAAAGTTCCTATAATTTCATGAAAATGAAAATATATACTACTAGATCCTGAGGGACACAGCACAGCACAAGGTCAGGGAAAGTTTATAGCTATGATTGCCTACCTTATAAAAAGAGAAATTTCAAATAAACATCCTAATGATGCAACTTAAGCTTCTAGAAAAAGAACAAACCAAACCCACGATTAGCAGACAGAGAGAAATAATAAAGATCAGGGTCAAAATCAATGAGATGAAGACCAAAACAAAACTATAAAAAGATCAAGGGAATAAAAAGTTGCTTCTTTTAAAAGATTAATAAGATTAATAAATGCTTAGCTAATCTGACAAGACAAAGGAGGGAAATGACCCAAATTAATAAAACCAAAACTGAAAAGGGGGACATAACTTAAAATACTAGTGAAATCCAGATGACCTAGGACTACTTTGAAAAATTATATTCCTGTACATTGCAAATTCTGTAAGAAATAGACACATTTCTAGAAGCATTCAATCAGCCAAAATTGAACCAGGAATATATCAACCACTGAAATAAAGCTATAACAACCAATGAGATTAGAGCAGTAATAAAGACTTTCCCAACAAAGAGCCCAGGACCTGATGGATTCATAGCTGAATGCTAATAGACCTTAAAGAAGAACTAATATCAGTACTCTTCAAACATTGTCAGGAATTAGAAAGTGAAGGGACATTACAAAACTCATTCTATGAAGCCATTATTACACTCATTCCAAAACCCTATAAAGACACAACAAAAAAAAGAGAATTACAGACCAATATCTTTAATAAATATAGACTCAAAAATTCTCAACAAAATGTTGGGAAATGAAATTCAACAAAACATCAAAAATATCATACACCATGACCAACTCGAGTTCATTCCACGGATGCAAAGATGGATCAACATACACAAATCTAAAAATGTAATACAGCATATGAACAGAAGCAAAGACAAAAATCACATAATCATTTCAATAGATGTACAAAAAGCCTTTGACAAGATTCTGCACCCTTTCATGATAAAAACACTGAAGAAACTAGGAATAGAAGGAAAGTTCCTCAACATTTTGAAGGGAATATACAACATACCTATATCCTACATTATACTAAATAGGGAACTGAAACCATTCCCACTAAAGTCAAAAATGACACAAGGATGCCCACATTCCATACTCCTATTCAATATAGTTTTAGAATTTCTAGACAGTGCAATAAGACAAGAGCAAGAAATAAAAGGGATTCAAATGTGGAAGGAAGAAGTCAAGCTATCCTTATTTGCAGGTGACATGATCCTATACCTAAAAGACCCTACAAACCCCACCAAAAAACTTAGAAAATCATAAAGTCTTTTGGCAAAACAGCAGGATACAAAATTAATATACATAAATCAGTAGCAATGAACAGACTGAGAAAAGAAATCAGGTAAAAATCCCATTTACAATAGCCTCAAAAAATACATAGGAGTAAACTTAATGAAAGAAACCAAAGACTTTTTCAATCAAAAGTATAAACCACAGAAGAGTGAAATCAAAGAAGTCATCAGAAAATGTATAGACTGCCCATGCTTGTGGGTCAGCAGAATGAAATTTGTGGAAATGGCTATGCTATCAAAGGCAATCTGCATGCTCAATTCAATCCCTGTCAAATTTTCAATTATATTCTTCACAGATATAAAAAAATAAATCCTAAAATTCATGTGGAAACACAAAAGACCAAATTAGCCAAAGTAATTCTTACCAAAATGTCCAATGCTGGTGGCAGCACAATACCTGACTTAAAACTATACTACGGGGCCATAAAAATTAAAACATCATGGTACTGGTACAAAAAAAGACATGAAGACAAGTAGAAGACCCAGATATAAATCCACATAGCTACAGCCAACTGAATTTTGACCAAAAATCCCAACACACATGCTGAAGACAAGACAGTCTCTTCAACAAATGTTGCTGGGTAAACTGGATATCTACATGTAGAAAACTGAAATTAGATCCCTGTCTCTAACCCTGTGCCAATATCAACTCAAAGTGGATCAAAGACCTTAATATAAGGCCTGAAACTTTGAAAAAACACAGGAAGAAGTGGGAAATGCATAGGAACATATAGGCATAGACAATAATTTCCTAAGTAGAACTCCAGTGGCTCAAAAACTAAGAGAAAGAATGAACAAATGGGAATGCATCAAACTCACTATCTTCTGCACTGCAAAAAAAGTCACTAGACTTAAGAGACTACCCACAGAATGGGAGAAAATCCTTACCAGCTATTCATCCCATAAGGGACTAATATCCAGAATCTACAAGAAACTAAAAAAAAAATTAACCCCCAAAAAATCAACATCCCAGTGAAGAAAAGGGCACACGAATTGAATAGAGAATTTTCAAAGAAAGGGGAACAAATTACCAATAAATACATGAAGATGTGTTTAAATTCTCTGGCTATAAAACAAATGCAAATCAAAACTACGGTAAGAATTCATCTCACCCAGTTTAGAATGACCATCTTCAAGAGCAAAAGCAACAATAAATGATGTCAAGGATGTGCTCAAAGAGGAAACTTCATATAGTTTTGGAGGGAATGAAAATAAGTACAACCATTCTGCAAAGCAGTATGCAGCTTACTTACAAAGCTAAAAATAGAGCTGCCGTATGATCCAGTGATACTGCTCCTGGACATATATCCAAAGGAACGTAAGCTGGGATTCACTAGGGACATTTGCACACCAATATTCATCTCAGCACTGTTCACAATATTCAAGTTATGGAAATAACTTGATGCCATACAATTGACTGATGAATAGATAAAGAAAACATGATATATGTATGCATGTATATAGAGAGAGAATTTTGGAAACATGCACATATACATGTATATATATGTATGTATATATATATATATATATATATATATATATATATATACACAAATACACAAAAACAACCATGATCATATAATAAGGAAAGATAGGACACACTACCTATTTTACAGTCCTATCTTTCCTTATTAATTCCTGAGTCAGTGTTCAGGGGGATTTCTTGATGTATCCCCGCTGTGAGTACAATTTACTTTGGTCAGTTCAAATCTCTCTGTTACTCTCCCTTACTCATTCCCTCTCACCACACATAATTTAATAACTTTCAATACATATCATTCTGTCTTCTACCTGCACATATATAATGTATTGCAATATTGTTGACACTCATCATTCTCTTCTCCTTTCCCTCCTTCCCCAAGTTCCATACAGCAGTTTTACTATTACAAACATGTTCTACATATCAGTTGTATATGATCATGGTTGTTTGTGTATATTTCTATATGAATATGCTCGATGGACTTCATATATGCATATAAAATAGAACAACGAACCCTCTTGCAAGTCCTTTAAGTGGGGCAGAGGGAGAGTCGAGGCAGGAGATAGTGGGGGTGATCTAACCAATGTACAATGAAATCCTATTCAGACTTGTCACAATGAACCTCCCCTGTATAATGAATATATCCCAACAAAAATGAAGAAAAAAATAAATAAAAATACTTTCATTATACCATCTACCATAGTAAATACCTAACAGTAATTCATAATTACTTGTTAATTTATTTTGCTTTCCTAGGATATAAACTCCATGAAACCAAAGTCTGTCTCATTAATTGCTTTTTTCTGATTATTTAAAACAGAGCTCTTAGGGCCAAATTAATGACAGTGGTCATTAGGAAAGCCATGGCTACCAAACAAGAATTGGGGTGATCTCCATACTGGCAACAAAATCTACCTTTTAAAATGGTAACATTCATGCTTCTGTTAGCTCTAATTTCCAGATAAGGAAAATGGACATGGGTTTTCTTACTCTTTGATTCATTTCTATGTTTCTGGATATTAAAGAATAAAGTTTAATGCACAATGTATATTAGAAATAAAGAATAATTCCTACATAACTGTTCTTTTGGTAGTTTTAAGAAGAGTGACTTTTATTAATCCACCTCTTTGTGCCAGTGTCTTCTGAAAGTAAGTCACTGGAGAGATGACAGAGGGCTTTTTACTAATATCTCCATATCTAGAAGATAGATATAATCATAATCAACATTCCATATGCATACATCCTGAAAAACTTGAATATCAATCTTTAGAAACTAATTTCTCCCTTCCATTGTATATTTATTTCTTAGTGTTGCTGTAGCATGTTGTCACAAATTCAGTGACTTAAAACAACCTAAATTTATGATTTTTTCACTCTGTAGTTCAGATGCCTAATATGGGACTGCCTGGTCGAATATCAAATTATGAGTGGGGTTGCTTATTTAAGGTGGCTCTAGGGAAGAATTCATTCCCTTTACAATTTCTACAGGCTTCCCGCAATCCTTAGTTTGTGGCCCCTCATTCTTCAAAGTCAACAATTGGTACTAAAATCTTAATCACATCACATTACTCTGGCATTGACTGATTTTCCTTTTAAATATCATTTTTATTAAATTGTATTAACTTTTATAGCATAGGTTAACCTCTCTTCTGTACCTTAATTCTCCTTTCCCATGTAACATTACATATTTATGGGCTCTGTGGATTAGGACAAAGACATCTTTGGGGGACTAAAGATATGATGGCCTGTCACAATGTATAATCAGTCATCCTTTTGTATATATTTAATTGTGTTAAGCCAAACCAAGTAGTTTTCTGGAAATAGGGTATATACTTATATTTTCATTAAATATATCTATTGTTCAGTAATTTTCTGCTGACTTATTCAACATACTGTGTGACTACTGTGTGTCAGACATAACATATAAGACATGTTCTCTGCTCTTAATAAGATTTAACTTGTCACCACAGTAGGCAGATTTTAGAGCAGATGCTGATAAGTCTTCACTTTTCTGCTTCTTTGCTCCCTAACCTAGCTGCTCTGTGTAGTTAATGATCTGTAAGCAGATATGTAAATGTACTTAGGGAATTCCATAATTAAATGATCCCTGCAGTGAATCTTCACACAAATAAAATGATTATTTCATAATGCAAACAATCACCCCTCCATGTATCCACCTTGTAGTTTCTTTTTTAAGCCCCCTCCACTATAATAATATCTGCTAAATCCTGTTGTTCTTTCCATTCAAATCACTTACAAATTGCCTGTGCCATCATGATAACCAACCTACTGGCATATGAAACAGCAAAAGTCACTTTTGTATTTCCTTTTTTGTTTCCTTATGCCCACTCAAACTTTCCTATTTTACTATGTCTACTCACATTCAGTTGGTTTTATCTTAGGGGATTCCTTCCATAATATTTTCTTTAATTCAATTATCTTTTATTTTCATTGAAACTCTTACTCGTCTTTATTACACAAAAGTCTGCTCTTGCTTGCAACCCACATTTAATAACATTTATAAATGAAACCAAACAACAACAAATCCTTTCTATGGTTTACAGGCTTATGCACAGATATCACTGAAGCTTATCATATGTTCTTTTATTAGCATACATTATTTATATAAAATAACAGATTTTAATTTAATATTTTCACGCATACATAAAATACTTAGATCCTACTGATGTCCCCATTTCCCTCTCTTATCCTCTTTTTCTCATCCCGTTGCACCCTTCCTCTTTCCCTTTTCCTTTCTGGTGGGGCAGAGTATGAGATAAAGCTGTGTCTGGCTTCAAAGTGGCAATCCTACTGTCTCAGCATTCCAAGTGCTGGGATCACAAGTATGTACAACCACACTTTCTTTTTTTCCTTTTCTAATAGTCCACCTACTACTTTCAGGTCTCTGTTTCCTATATTCCATATATGAGAGAAAACATGCAACAGTTGTCTTTCTGAGCCTGGCTTATTTCACTTAATGTGATGATCTCCAGTTTTATCTATTTTCATACAAACAACATAATTTCATTCTTCTTTATGGTTGAATCACATTCCATAGTTTATTGTCATCATTTTTTCCAGTACTAGAGTTTGAACTCAGAGCCTTCTGTTTGTCAGGCAGGTGCTTTACCACTTGAGTTGCCCCCTAGGTCCATATCACGCTTTCTTTATTACTTCATCTGTTGATACACTCCATGGCTGGTTCCAGAATTTAGCAATTGTGAATAGTGCCACAAGGAACATGGGTGTACAAGTATCTCTTCTGCCATGCTACTTTCACTCCTTTAAGTACATGATGAGGAGTGGTATGGTTGCATCATACAGTAGCTGTATTTTAAATTTCTGAAGGAACCTCCAGTATAATTTCCTCTAAGAGTTTGCTGAACAGTATAATGAAGTTCTTTTCCAGTGCTAGCTTTATGTCCAATCAAACTCACTCACAAACCAAAGCTTTTGTGGACCATGAATTTCTCCTGCAGACGGGACTGTTCATCAGGTGCCAATACCAGGGTATGATTATACTTTCAGCTCACCTTCACCTTCTACTTTTGGTGCTGTGATCCCCAGTCAGTGAACTAGAATTGAAGCTGTGAAGTGGTCTGCACCTTTGTAGGCTTTCCCTTTCTGATTCTCTGTACTGTTTTAGGTTTCTAGTCACTTCTTTGTTAGTTCCTAGAATTCTTAATTACTCTCCTCAGGATATACTTTCTTCATTGTTGGTCTGACATTTTCAATTACATAATCTATTCTCCCATCATAACTCCCTCTTTTGTTATATTCTTTACAAGTGCTTGAGAATAAAATGTGCCATAATAACCAGTGTTAAATCTCAGAATCTTATGAACATGAATACATGGTGACCAAAAAGATTTTTCAATTTAAAATTTCAGTGAAGCCAAAGTGTTAGAGCAGACATCCTTGCTTAATAAACATATTGAATGAAATTAAAGAGTCTTCACAAAAGGATTTCTCTACTTCCTCACTTTTGTTATACCTAGCATGTTTAGCATGCTAAAAACATAATGATGAATTAAATTGTTTGCAGGAAAATACATGCAACTGTAGATCATCATGTTACGTGAAATAAGCCAGACTCAGAAAGCCAACTGTTGCATGTTTTTTCCTCAGGAAACAGAGACATGAAAAAAGTAGGTGGAGTATTCAGAGGAAAAAAGTCATGTATGGTGGCACCCGCCTGTAATCACAGCACTTGGAAAGCTGAGGCAGTAGGACTGCTACTTTGAAGCCAGACTGGGCCACATGATATAGACCTACCTTTTACTATTCTTTTTTTCCCTTCTCAGCTTCCACACATGTATACATGCACAGAAACACACACACATATACACAAGTATAGAGTTTCTGATTCTTGGAATGATTGCTTTTACATCAAATTATAAAACTTATTCCTGGGAATCATCAGTAAATCTTATTTAATTGCCAATAAGCAATGGCAATTTCTGTTTCTATAGACCAACCTGAGACTATAATTGGTCTTTTAACTGCACTTAAGTTCAAGACTGTTAATTTATGATAAAAAATGTTGGGATATAACTGTAGCAATAATCCTCTATTAATTTTAATTAAATTATGAAAAAGTGAACTGAAAAATGACTCTGTTCCTCAGTTAAAACCAAGTATTTGAGCAAGATAATTACATAGCATGATTTAAGGGGTAATTTAGTGAAGTCTTCTTACTCAGATTATCAGATTTTGTGATAGCATTTTACCATTGTATCTTTATTCTTTTGGAGTTGGAAATATTATTTTTTCATTGAAGAGGTTATTGAACAAATTCAAATATCATTGCAGGTGTTAAGTCTAGGCAGATAACAACTTGAACTGGAGTGACAGGCAGAACTCTAATAATGACCCCCTATTACTGACACCCTGGTATGTCCTCCCTTTTGAGTGCAGACAGATCTGTGAATGTGATATGATAGCACTCTAATGGTTATGTTATGTTACATTATATAACAAAGGGAGTCTATCTGACTGGGCAAAATCTAAATATGAAATCCCTTTAAAAGCAGATATTTGCTCCAGTTGGTGGGTAGATGAGGAAATCAGATTTGAAGTAGGATAAATATTCAATGCACTATTTCTGGCTTTGGAGGATGAGAAGGAGAAAGCTGAGACAGGCCCATTACTAATAGCTAGTAAGAAAAGAGGAACCTTATACCTATGATCACCAGTATCTATTTTTGGCCAACAATCTGAATAAGCTTGGAAATGAAATCTTCCCACTTCCTCTAGATAAGAGTCTGGCCCAGGTAACACCTTGATTTTTTGCCTTGTGAGAACCTGAACAGAAAGCAGAATTGAGTCTGCTAGGAATTCTGACTTCCAAAATTGAACTAGTAAGCAGATATTCTTTAAGATGCTAATTTGTAATTATTTGTTGTCCATTACTATAAAACTAATACAACTGAAAACTTTAATACCTAACATTTTTGTTAACTATTCATCAAGTGCAAAGAAAGTGGAGGATGATGAAGTAAAGAGGAGGTTAATTTCTGAGACAAACCTAACCTCATTCACAGTTTTGCTGAGGTCCTATTCTAAATCATCTTAAATTACAATTTAAGTTTGCAAATCCTAGCTTAGCCTAATCAATTTTTCGCAGTGATTTTTAAGTCTGAGTCTCAAGTCACGAGGCATTTATCAAAACCAAATGAAATGACTTCAACTAAACCTTCCATTCAAGCAGATCCTCCACTACCTTGAATATTTATCAGTTCAAGTCATCATTGACACCCTCTATAACATTTTTGTGGTTAGGCATCATCTGTACTAATCAATCACCACTACAGAGACTAGTAGTAATGTTTGCATATAAAAATACAGCTTGTAAAATGTACTGATTGTTTTTCCAATACTTATTTCAGTATGAATATCTCAGACTGAGCAAAGGAAGTCATACCAAGTTCATCAAATATATCTGGTATGTGATTTTGTTGTTATTCTTTCAAAAAATATATTTAAGACCCAAAAGTTACATTATTTGGTACTTTAATGATCCACTTTACCAATATGGCACTTTCAGACTGTGGTTCCATACATTGCATATTATTTGTACTTGCACTTTAAGGTCAGCATCAAGCTATTAGCTTGTCTGGCGATTAATCTCAAATCCCTTGAAGCAAGTGCTTTCAATAATTGTATTTTCCAATTATGGAATTGACTTCTATCTTCTGTTTATAACTTCCTCTATCTTGGCATTTATAACTAAATGTACGATATATCTGTGTGCCACTGAAGTCCAAAAATCTTTTTAATGACTTTTTTCTATTTCAAAACTGTGTGTCTTTTTCTCAATAACAATTCAAAATGTACATATATTTGCTGAGCATTTTAAATAACTTGGAAAATACCCTTTATCCCAACAATATTTTCTGCCAATAAGAAATTGGATATTATTTGAAATTCTTCACATAGTAAGCTTTAAAAGATGCATCTTTTAAACAATGCAGCAAACAGTACATCTTTCTTCAACCACTAAACCCATCCTGAAACCCTATGGTAATGTGATGTTCCAAGTTCATCTTTTAAAGGAACATTTTTCTCTGAAAATGTGTGCACTTCAGTGTGCACTGTCAACTTCTTCAGATACAATTTGAATGTCATTATAAATATTACAAGTGGATAATTTAAATGATGTAAAATCCACATGACAATTACACCATAATAAATAAAACACACACTCCTCAAGGTTACAAATAGCAGAAATTAGAATGGGAACTTCACTATTAAATTGCAGAGCTTAGAAAGCAAAGTAATGCCTAATAGTATGCTCCCAAGAATCTTTGTCAACAACATCTTTGCAAAACATTATATCTTGATAAAATCATATACCTTTTCATGAAAATACTGACAAAAAGACTGTTATGTTATTCAATGACCCTTATATAAATATTCACACAATAATTACCTTTTAAATTTCAGTTCCAGTGAATATTTCCCTTTCCCATAGCCCATTTACTTGTATAGGTTACCCTCCTATTTATCTTTAAATTGTGACTGGTATGTCTCTCAAAGCTAAAACTATACCTCAAAAATTATGTAAACTTACCCATTTGATACAGTTGTATCTTTTCACTTTAGCCTTGTATAATTTTTCATGTTTAAAATTATTAGCCACTCATATTTTATAAGACTTCTTTTATTCCTTATGACACCAATGATTGTAGAAGACAAAAATAGATCTTTCAGTAGTTATGTTGAAATGAGGATTGAGGATAGATTGAGGAAATAGATAATAGGCAGAAGAGAGATTAGTACTCTTCCCAGGAGTACTAAACATCATTCTATTGCATTTTATCTAATATACCTTAGAAGATTAAATATTTAGAAATATTATTCTCTGTTTCATTGGTTTTTGTAACAATTGTTCACATCAACTCATCTCTCATAATTTTTTTAATGGTTGAATTTTATTTTCTCAGTATATATTTCATTTGTTTATTCATATGTGCATACATTGTTTAGGCCATTTCTCCCCTGCATCCTCCGCCCCCTCCCTCTCCGCCCAACCCCCCCTTGCTTTCAGGCAGAATCTGCTCTGCCCTTATCTCTAATTTTGTTGAAAAGAAAGTATAAGCAATAATAAGAAAGACAAAGCATTTCTCCTAATTGACATAAGGATAGATATACAAAGAGAGTACTAGCATTACATCCATGTACAAATGTGTTACTTCCCAAGTTGATTCGTCTCTAACTAACCTTTTCACTAGTTCCTGATCCTCTTCTCATATTGACCTCTGTAGCATTAAGGTTCCTATATTAGTTCTTCTGCAGTGGGGACACCAAATACTATCATGTTTCAGGTTTCTTACCTATCCCCATAGCTCCCATGTGTTCTCTCCTCTTATCATGTGACCCAAGTCCAACCACATTGCTATATTTACCTTAGATCTAAAGTCTGCATATGAGGGAGAACATATGGTTTTTGGTCTTCTGAGCCTGGCTAATCGTGCTCAGAATTATGTTCTCCAGTTACATCCATTTACTTGTGAATGATAAGATTTCATTCTTCTTCATGGCTGAGTAAAATTCCATTGTGTATAAATACCACATTTTCTTAATCCATTCGTCATTAGTGGGGCATCTTGGCTGTTTCCATAACTTGGCTATTGTGAATAGTGCTGCAATAAAAATGGGTGTGCAGGTGCCTCTGGAGTAACCTGAGTTGCATTCCTTTGGATATATCCCCAAGAGTGGTGTTGCTGGATCATATGGCAGATCTATGTTTAGATTTTTAAGAGGCCTCCAAATTGTTTTCCAGAGTGGTTGCACTAGTTTGCATTCCCACCAGCAGTGCACAAGGGTTCTTTTGCCCCACATCCTCACCAATACTTGTTGCTAGTGGTGTTTTTGATGATGGCTATTCTAACAGGGGTGTGGTAGAAACTTAGTGTGGTTTTAATTTGCATTTCCATTATGGCCAGAGATGGTGAACACTTTTTTTGTGTTTTTTTGGCCATTTGAATTTCTTCTTTTGAGAAAATTCTGTGTAGTTCAGTTGCCCATTTCCATTGGTTCATTGATTTTTGGAGAGTTTAGTTTTTTGAGTTCCCTGTATATTCTGGTTATCAGTCCTTTGTCTGATATATTGCTGGCAATTATTTTCTCCCAATCTGTGGGTGGTCTCTTTAGTTTAGAGACCATTTCTTTTGTTGTGCAGAAGCTTTTTAGTTTTATGAAGTCTCGTTTGCACATGCTTTCTTTTAGTTCTTGAGCTGCTAGGGCTCTACTGAGGAAGTCCTTACCTGTACCTGTTACTTCCAGAGTGTCCCTGCTCTTTCCTGTACCAACCTCAGAGTTTCAGGTTTGATATTAAGGTCCTTGATACATTTTTGAGTTGATACTAGTACAGGATGATAAACATGGATCTAGTTTCAATTTCTTGCAGATGGATAACCACTTTGCCCAACAACATTTGGGGACGAGTCTGTCTTTTCTCCATCATATACTTTTAGCACCTTTCTCAAAAATAAGGTGAGCATACTTCTGTGGATTCATATCCTGGTCCTCTGCTCTGTTCCACTGGTCTTTATGTTTGTTTTTGTGCCAGTACCATGCTGTTTTTATTGCTATTTCTTTGTAATATAGCTTAAGTTGGGTGTTGTGATACCTCCAGCATTGTTGTTTTTGCTGAGTATTGCTTTGGCTATTCTCAGTCTCTTGCGTTTCCAAGTGAATTTTAGGGAAGGTTTTTCAATCTCTGGGATGAATGTCATTGAGATTTTGATGGGAATTGCATTAAACATGTAGACTTTTGGTAGAATAACCATTTTTACTATGTTGATTCTACCAATCCATATGCATGGGAGTTCTTTCCAGCTTCTGTTGTTATTCAGGGTTTTGTATTTCTCCTTATAGAGGTCATTCACATCTTTTGTTAAGTTTACTCCTAGGTATTTGATTTTTTTTGAGGATATTATAAATGAAATTGTTTCCATATATTCCTTCTTGGTTTGTTCATTGTTGGTGAATAGATAAGCTAATGATTTTTGTAAGTTGATTTTGTATCCTGCCACCTTGCGGTAGCTATTAATGGTGTCTAGGAGTTTTTGGGTAGAGTTTTTTGGGTCTTTAAGGTATAGGATCATATTGCCTGCAAATAGGGATATTTTGACACTTTCTTTACTTCTTTATATTCCTTTTATTTCTTCTTCCTGCCTAATTGCTCTGGCTAGGAATTCTAGTACTATGCTGAATAGGAGTGGGGATAGTGGGCACCCTTCTCTCATTCTTGATGTTAGGGGAAATGGTTTCAGTTTTTCAGCATTAAGTATGATGTTGGCTGTAGTTTTGTCATATGTAGCCTTTAAAATGTTGAGGTACAGTCCTTCTATTCCTAGTTTTCTTAGAGCTTTTATCATGAAGTGGTGTTGGATCTTGTCAAAGGCTTTTTCTGTATCTATTGAGATGATCAAGTGATTTTTGTCTTTGCTTCTATTAATGTGATGTATTACATTTATAGACTTACGTATGTTGAACCACCCCTGCATCCCTGGGACGAAGCCAACTTGATCATGGTGAATGATCTTTCTGATGTGTTATTGGATTCAGTTTGACATCATTTTATTGAGGATTTTTGCATCAAAATGTTCTTTAAAGAGATTGGCCTATAGTTCTCCTTTTTGGAGGTGTCTTTGCATGGTTTTGTGATTAAGTAAGTGTAATATTGGCTTCATAAAATGTGTTAGGCAGTTTTCCTTCCCTTTCTATTTTGTGGAACAGTTTAAGGAGTGTTGGTATTAGTTCTTCATTAATGGTCAGATAGAGTTCAGCAAAAATCCATCAGGTCCTGAACTATTTTTTTCTGGGAGACTATTGCTGCTTCAATTTCATTTTGAGTTATAGATCTATTCAGGTGAATAATGTCCTCTTGGTTCAATTTTGGATGGTCATAAATATTTAGAAATCTGTCCATTTCTTCAAATTTTCAAATTTATTAAAATATAGGTGCTCAGAGTAGTCGCAGATGATTTCCTGGATTTCCGTGGTATTTGTTGTTATCTCCCCTTTTGCATTTCTGATTTTACTGAATTGGGTGTTTTCTTTCCTCATTTTAATCAGGTTTGCCAGGAGTCTGTCAATCTTATATATTGTTTCAAAGAGCCAGCTTTTTGTTTTGTTGATTCTTTCTATGGGTTTTTTTGGTCTCTTTTTCATTAAATTTGTCCGTTATTTTTATTATTTCTCTCCTTATGCTTGTTTTGAGTTTTGCTTGTTCTCATTTTTCTGGGAGTTTGAGCTGTAGCATTAGGTCATTGATTTGAGATCTTTCTGTCCTTTTAATATATGTAGTCATGGATATAAACTTTCCTGTCAGGACTGCCTTTGCTGTGTCCCATAGGTTTCGGTAGGTGGTGTTTTCATTTTCATTAACTTCCAGGAACCTTTTAATTTCCTCTTTTATTTTGTCAATCATCCATTCATCATTGAACAATGTGTTGTTCAGCTTCCAACTGTTTGCATGTTTTTAATTGTTGTTTTTGTTGTTGATTTGTAGCATTAATGCATTGTGATCAGATAGAATGCATAGTATTATTTCTATTTTCTTAAGTTTGCTGAGGCTTGCTTTGTGCCCTAGAACATGATAAATTTTAGAGAAGGTTCCATGGGCTGCTGAGAAAAAAGATATATTGTGTAGAAGTTGGATGAAATGTTCTGAAGACATCAACTAGGTCCATTTGCTCTAGGGTATGTTTTAGGTCTAGAATTTCTTTATTGATTTTTTATTTTGTTGACCTATCTATTGGTGATAGGGGGTGTTAAAGTCTCCTGCTATCACTGTGGTGGAGTTTATATATGCTTTTAGGTCCTTCAGAGTATGTTTGATGAAATTGGGTACACTGATGTTGGGTGCATATAGGTTGATAATTGTTATTTCCTTTTGATGTATTTCCCCTTCTATTAGTATGGAATGTTCTTCTTTGTCTCATTTTATCTGTGTAGGTTTGAAGTCTACTTTGTCAAGACAAGTATGACTACTCTTGCCTGTTTGTAGGGACCATTGGCTTGGTAAATCTTCTAGCCTTTCACCCTAAGCCTATGCTTATTTTTATTGATGAGATGGGTCTCCTATAAGCAACAAATTGTTGGATCTTCCTTTTTAATCCACTTTGCCAAATGGTATCTTTTGATGGGTAAATTAAGTCCTTTAACATTCAATGTTAGTATTGATAAGTATGTGGTGATTCTTGACATTTAGTTGTCTTTGTTGTTTAAGGGTTTGATTGGGTGCAGCTAAATCAATGTTGCTCTCTACTTTCTTGCCTTTTCTTCTCCTGTGGTTTGGTACTGCTTGTCCTTTCATGGTTTTGTTTGCTTTCATTTTCTTTGTGTAGAATTCTTTGAAGAATCTTTTATAGTGGTTGCTTGGTGGTCATATATTGTTTTAGTTTCTGCTTATCATGGAAGACTTATTGCTCCGTCTATTTTGAATGATAGTTTTGCTGGGTAGAGTATCCTAGGCTTCAAGTTATTTTCATTCAATGCCTGGAATACTTCACTCCATGCTCTTGCTTTTAATGTTTCCATTGAGAAATCTGCTCTTATTTTGATAGGTTTACTTTTGCATGTTATTTGATTTTTCTCTCTTATAGTCTTCAATATTCATTCTCTATTCTTTTTGCTTATTGTTCTAATGATAATATGACGTGGGATAGTTCTATTTTGGTCCAGTCTGTTTGGTGTCCTGGAGGCTTCTTATATCTGAATAGGCATAGTTTTCTCTAGATTTGGGATATTTTCTGTTATTATTTTACTGAATATATTATGAGTCTCTTTTGCTTGGACCTCTTCTCCTTTCTCAATACGTGTGATTCTCATGTTTGGTTTTTGATGGAGTCAGTGATTTCTTGCATATTCCTTTCACAGGTTTTGAGTTGGGTAATAGTCATTCATTTTTTCCTTTAATTTCCATCCTATCTTCAACTTCTGAAATTCTGTCTTCTGCTTGTCCTAGTCTGCTGGAGTTGCCCTCCATTGTGCTTTGTATTTCTGTTTCATTCTTTTTTCTGAGGTTTTCCATATCATGGGTCACTTCCTCTTTAATATTGTCGATTTTCAACCTTAATTCATTTATCTCTCTATTTATGGTGTTTTCTGTTTCACTTTGGTATTTATTTGGGGCTCCTGTGAATTCACTTGTTTGTTTCTGTGTTTTCTCATATTCTTTATTTTTATTGTTTTGGAATTTCTTGAGTGCCTCCTGTACATTTTGGTTGATAATGTCTAGTAACATCTCCATGAAATTCACAGTGATTACTTTAAGGATTTTTTTCTTTCAGGCTGTTCTTTTGGGCTTCGTTGAGATCCTTGGGATAGTGTACCTTTGTTTTGTTGGAGTCTGGAACTGGTTATCCATTTTCTTCATTTCCCTATGAATTCTGTTCTAATTTATTTTTGGTGGGAGAATGGCTTCTTTCCCTTTTTGTCTTCCCATCATTCTACTTGGTGCTATTTCTTTCCCTGTTCTGTGTGTGATTTAGTATTAGCTAACTGACAGTAGTAAAAGTAATGAAACCAAGAAAGAAAGAGAAAACATAAAAAGAAAGAAGGAAAAAAACTTTTTAATGGAGAACCAAAGAAATCAACAGGGGTATATGGTGTACTAACCAACAGTGAACAAGACAAGCACTTAGAAAAAGAAAAAAGTGTTTACACACACAAAAAAATAGAGAACCAATGAAATCAACAGTTAGGGATGGTTAACTAACAAACAGTTAACAAGACAAGCACTTAGAAAGAGAGAAGAGAAAATAATTTCAGGTTCAGGAACAATGCAGTTTCAGTGTTAGTAGTTTTGGTGCTACTCCTTCAACATCCAGTGCTGGTGTTGGTATTTAAGCAGTAGCTCTGTTGTAGTCTCACCAAGTGGTTGGGTAAGGAGATGAGCTTTGTGAACTGGTATCTGCCCTATTTCAGGCAGTGGCTCATCTGCCACCTACTGTCACCTGGATACTTTTGCAGGCTTTGTTTACTGAAAGTCTGCATGGAGAGCTGCCCGTCCCACCTTCTCTAGTGGGGAAGCTTGTCATCTATTTTTTACAGGCTTTGTTTACTGAAAGTGTGGGAGTAGAGAAGCTCCTTACCTCTCCCCCTGTCTCCAATGTTATCAAAGCACCCCACACTCTCTGCTGTGTGTCCTTTTCAGTTCCTTGTATATTAATCAGTTATTTATTTATTTTTTTTGCCAGGCAGGGGTCAGTCCGTCCAGGGACTATGCGGTTTATCACAGAGGTGGCTGTGGGAGTACCGCTTGCCAGTTATTTGCTCACTTGCTGGTCTGTATCTCCCAAGCAGATTTGGTGCCGGCATCTGACGGCATGGGAGACTTCCTGTTTTCTCAGTGTAACATGGCATGGAGAAGCTTTGTGTGGGCTGGGGGCTTGGGTGTCAGAGTTTTGCTTATTCTTGGTTTTTTTTTTTTATGTCAAGTGTGGCTCCGGTGTCTCTGGAAGATTTTTGATTTATGGAGCTCATGCTGTCTGCTTCCTCCCTCTAGTCACCATCATGGATCTCCCTCTTAGAATTTTTGTTATTAAACTTGAACTCTGACAGGAGAGATTCCAACAATCCAATTTTTTTCACAATCCCAGTTTTGCTATTATTTCTCTAATAATTTTTCACTAGTGTTTCTGGTACATACATTTTGTCATTTTTTCACTTTGCCAAATTTTATGGAATTGAAGTTCTCAATGTTTACCAGAAAGATGAGAAGTTTGTTCAAGATTTTTTTCTTCCTAGGGCAGGTTCTCTTTTGATCCAAACATGTAAAAGTGTAATCAAATACATTGCATTCATTCATTAGTTTGATATATAGTTTTAAGTATCTACTATAATTAAACTGTTGTGCTAGGAGTTAGTGTTATGGTATAAATCACAATCAAAATCTTTATCTCCATGGACATGAAGTTTTATGTGGTAAAGATGGAAACTATCTAGACATATAAGTAAGTACTTTTTGTGATACTAGCACTTGAACTGAGGACTTCAGACTTGCTGGGCAGATGCATTACCACTTGAATCACTCCCCCAGCAGTTTTTTGCGTTGGATATTTTCAAGATAAGGTCCCCTGAACTATTTTTCTGGACTGACTTTGACCCGCAATCCTCTTGATCTCTGCCTCTTAAATATCTAGGATCACAGGCGTGAACTACTGGCACCTGGCTTAATAAGTATTTTCTAATGGTAACAAATACTAAATGGAAAAATAGCAAAGTAATGAGGTGGAGAGTAATGCCAGGGAATTAGGGATGTAGAGCATCTCTTGCTAAGGTAGTCTTGAAAAGTCCCCTTAGAAAAGGTTTGAACTGAGACTTGAAATATACAAACACTAATAACTATGCATCATCATATGTTCATTCATTAAGCAAGTAGTTGCTGAGCTCTTTGTACTGTCAAGTATTATGTTTAAAAATTAATAACAGGAAGCTGGAAATATGGCTCAAATGAAAGGCACCTACCTAGTAAGTGCAAAGCTCTGAATTCAAAACTCCAGAGCCATAAAAAAATGTTAGTCAAGGAATAAAGAAGTGAATAACATACATCCTGAGTGGAACTTTATAATTAGTTTGAGATTGTGACAATGAATGGTCATAAATATAAAATAATATATACTATTGAGTAAAAAATGATCGTGGTGCTAGGAAAGCATACAATGGAGGAAGTGGACAAGTCATAGAAGTGACGATGGTGTCAAAATACAAAGCACAAATATATCTCACTTAAAAATAACATGGAGAGAAGAATATTCCGTGAAGAGGGAACAGCAGAAGGGCTCTAGATTGAATGAGGGCAAAAGATGACTGAAATTGAAGGAAGCAATATGGTTAAGAACAGAAGGAAGAGAACTTCTTGATATAAGATTGGACTGGACACACATGTACACAAAAGCAATGTTAGGAATATTTCTGTATAGATATCCTCAACTCAACTAGCAAAAACACTTTGTCTTCCTTATTAAGCTTGTCTCTTTTCCTCAACAAAACTAGTGATAAAGGAAGAACAGGACCTGCCTGGAACTGAGGGGTTAAGGGGGAGAGGGTGGGGGATGGGGGCAAGGGGGATAAATTACCTAAACAATGTATGCACATATGAATAAATGAATAATAAAAATAAGTGAAAAACATGAAACTTAAAAAAAATATATTGGACTGGAGAGTTAGTTTGGGTACAGACCATGCAGGGTCTTGTAGGCAATACTAAAACATTTATTTTGTATTATAGGAATGATTGGAAGCTATTAACAATTTTTAAAAGTGGGAGACTTACAATTGAATATGTATTTTAAAAAGAAAGCTCTTGCATTTTTAAGAAGGATTGGGTATGAAAAAGTAGATGAGGAGATTGTACTGAGAAAGTACAGAAAATACTGTGGTACTGTGGTTATCTTGGTAAAGATGGTAGTATCTTAGGCTTTAGTGATGACAGCTGTGATAAAGATATGAAGGAAAAATCTATTTCTGTTATATTTGGGAACTAAAATTCACAGAATTAATTGATGGGTAAAAGTGAAAGAAAGGAATTCCTACTCTGGCTTTTAGGTTTGTAAATTCTCACTTGAATAACTGGCAGTGCTATTGATAGCTATTGACTAAGATAGAAAATGCTGAAAAAGATTGCAAGCTCAATTTTGTATATTATTGGTTACATATATGAATATATTATGTCTATATATTCATAGGCTGCTGTTTTAAGGATAAATAGGATCCCAGCATTCCTGACTCAGACTGTACCAAATAGTTGTTTCAATTAAGTGCTTATGGGGACTTATGACATCTGACACTTTTACTACCAGAATCTACCTAATCCCACATGTTTTAAACAGAGATAAGATTTAGAATTTCATCAAATTGGCTATAGTGAGTACTATGCACTCTAAAATAAAAGCCAATGTTTATTTTAAAACTTGCTATATTTCATATTATCTTAATATGCATTATTTCATATAGAATTTAGAGTAATGAAATAAACTAATGTGTGGGTTGAACTGGTGTATTAGTCAGCTTTGTATTACTGTAATGAAATACTTTAGGAAGCTACCTTAGGATGATAAAACATTTGTTTAGCTCATATTTTTCAAGGTTCAAAATTTGACCTTTGGTTAGAGTGGGAGATGGGAGTGTATGATGGAAAATCTCATATAGGAAGAAAGGGTCATACATTGAACCAGAGCAGAAAGAATGAGATCAAGTGAGGAGAGTTTTTTGTTTGTTTTTGAGTGATAATCCTTTTGTGACAACTAAATGCATCTAAGAACTAGTAAGAGATCACATGCCTCTAATATCTTTTGGTTAATACAAAAATACTTGACAGAATCAATATATAAAGACAAAATGACTCACAATTTGACTGGCTTTGTACCTTTTGGGTCTGTGGAAAGGCAGCAGATCATAGCAGGAGTACATCATGGAACAAAATAGATTATCCCATAACTGGAATGTGAAAAGAGTGGAAGCAAGGTGTTAGAATCTTATTATTCTCTTCAAGGGCATTCCTCCAATGACACAAGAAACTCCCACTGGGCCCCATCTCTTAAATATTCCACCAATTTCCAATAGTACCACCCTAAGGACAAATCCTTTAACATATGCACTTCTAAGGGAACACTCAATATACAAATCATAGGAGACAAGAACACAAAATTCATGCTCTCGTCCACCATGCTATTTATTAATGTCCAAGTAAAGTGGGAACCAAATCACACTTTCTTTATCTTCCCTCAAGGAACTGCTTACCAAATGTTCTGTTCCCCCAAACAGTAACCACTCACTTGCCTCTCTGCCAATTTTTCTTGTACATACTGCTGTTCTTGATACTTATAAAACAAAAATATTACAATATTTACATCACGTCCCATATAAATATGTCAGATGTTTCCAGTCTTTCAAAATAAAAAACATGTTTTTCATCTAAATCCAATTGTGTGATAATAATGGTTAAAACTTTCTACTGTTATATTCAAGAAATTATTAAAAAGACAAATGTAAAAGAAGATTTCCTCTATATTTTCTCCTAGAGTTTTTATAGTCCAGAGTTTTCATATCTTATTTTAAGCTTTTATTCATTTTGACTTGATTTTTGTGTGGGGCATAAGATCAGAACCCATTTTCATTCATTTACCATGTGAATATTTAATTTTCCCAGTATCATTTGGTGACTTTAGTCTTTTCTCTTCTGTGTATTTTTGCTGTCCATGTCAGTTGACAATATATTTGTGAGCTTATTTATGGGACCCCTATTCTATTCCAATGATCTATACATGTCTTTATTTGGCAACACTATACATTTTGATTACTATGTATTTGCAATATAGTTTGAAATAAAAAAATTGACATACTATTTTTTTTCTTATAAATATTGTTTTCCTACTTCTGTATCTTTTTTGGTTTCAAATGAATTAGAATCTTTTTTTTGTAGAGAAAGCAGTAGTATTTTCATGGAGACAACAATGGACTGGTAAATCTCTTTTGAGTAGTACTGATATTTTTAAAGTTTCTAATTTTATTTATCAATTAGCATATGTTAATTATATGAGGGGATTACACTGTGTTAATTCTAGACATTTGTATGGAGTCCTTTAAGTAAGTTCAACTTCTCCATTATATTCTCATTTCCATCTCCACCTTCCCTCTTTTTCAAACACTATTTGGTGGGTTTAATTGTACTGTGTTTATATGTATATTGGTTGTGTACTGGGCATTTAATATTAATCATTTTTATCCATGAACATGGGATGTATGGCTATTTATTTGAGGTCTTCTTCAATTTTTTCATCAATCTTTCATAGTTTTCTCATAGAAGTCTTTCATCTCCTTGGTTAAGCCTCTTACTAAGTATATTTAGTGCTCTTACAATAAAATTGCTTTCTTTCTTTTTTAAACCTTTTTGAATATCAGATTATTAACATCATTCAAGACTCATGTCCAGTGTTCCTCTAGAACATAAACAAATAGAAATGGAAAGAATTCAAGTCAAACTCATATAACAAAACAATACTTGATCACAAAAAATGTAGAGTTACAAATAATTTCAAAATCATGGCACATTAAGGAAGTAATTTCAATAACCACAGAACAGGAACACAATTAAAAATGTAGCATTAATTATTTTAAAACTATACTATGTCAATAGTAGGTACATGGGATTTGTGGCCCCATTTCCTCCCCTACTACCAATCTGGAGCATGTAGCATGTTTCATAATACAGGAAAATACAAATTTCCTGACACTATATACTTTCTCAATTACCTCATCATCATATCAAGATTAACCCATTTCTTATCATTCTAGAGTTCACTGTTATGGTGTTAAATGCTACCTGTCGTGGTTGTTTCTTCAATTTTCAGCTCACTGAAACTAAGATTTTAGTGTGGAAACGTATTCTTTTTTGTTTGACAATTGTTATCTTTCAGTTTCCTTTCCCAAGTGTCTCTGTCTCTATTGCTTAACTGTCAGACAACATGCAGTTATCAGGCTGTATTGGCAGCAGTTTCACTCTGACCAGTGTCTTGACTTTGGTATCATTAGCATATCAACCAGTAAACATGCAAACACACACACACACACACACACACACACACACACACACACACACAAACACAAGTGTGTGTGAGCATGAGTTTTCCTTTTTAAAGTATAAACTAAAGCCAGAAATTATTGCAAAATATTTCTTTTTATTTTCTTTTATATTAGTTTTGTATTGTTTCTTACAGACAACGTACTATTGGGTACTTTTTATCCTGTCAATCTGTATCACTTAATTGGGGAAATTTAATCCATTTACATTCAAGGTTAATATTAAAAGGTAAAGACTCACATCTACTGCTTTGTTAATTTTCTTGTTTTGAATACCCTTTATTTTATTCTTCCTCTGGTCATTTTTGTGGTGTGGTTGTTCAGCCCATTGATAAGTTCTGATTTTTTAAATTTATTTCTTTGTGATTCTGCTTTTCTAGTGGGATTTACACTTTTATAAGTTTTCATGATGCTCCCTTTCTTTTGCTTTTGGATGTAGGACTCCTTTAAGCATCTTTGTAAGGCTGGTCTGGTGGGATTTTGCTTATCATAGGTCTTTTTTCCTCTTTCATTCCCAAAGGACACCCTGATGATACAGGATTTTTGGTTGGTAGTTATTTCTTTTCAAGACATGAGATTTCTCCTTCTATTCCTTCCTAGCCAATAATGGACCCAGGGGCATGCCAGTCTTGCTGAGGAAACATGTAGTGTTTCCATGTTTCCATATCAGCATTTCCATTGGCACAGTAGCCAAACAAAGGTTATGCTACCAATACTACTGGGTCCATCACAACCACTTGGGCTTCTAGAGCACCAATGGGCCCTTGGATGCAGAAAGGGTCACTTTGTGAGAATGCCCTTCTGCCAAGAAAACCATGATCACAGTTTCAGTGCATTTTATTCCATTTTCTATGACAGGGTCTCTGTGTCTGATAAGGTTTATGATTCTCTGTTATTGTGTTCCAGTGAAATTCACTTGAAATGCAGCTATTCATTTTTTATTGCTGTCTTGAAATTTGGAGAACAAGGCAAACTTCAGCACCTTTATTTGAATGTCTTCACATTTCTATACAGAAAATGGCCCTGGGCCCTATGACAAATTAGCCCTATAATTCTTGACAATGTTAAGAAGCAGATTTTGAACTACAAAAAAATTAATCTGTGCATGAATACAATATAGAGCATGTTCAATTCTAGGAAAATGTACATATATATAATATGTGCATGTGAAAATGGAATCTCAAAAATCTTAGTCATAATGTGTTCATATATTTTCTCCACATTTTTACTTCAAGCTTCATTTAAACAAGTCAGGATAAGATATAAATTGTCTCTAATGTCTATTCTCTGACTTCTTCAGTATGATAGTAATTTAAGAGTAAGTATATTATCAATGTTTGTTTTTAAAGAGATAAAATCAAAGCAAAGATACATTTAATATTTATAACCAGAATCAAGATTTATTATGTAAGGTTATTAGAATATATTTGTAGTAATTTTGTTTACAACAGAGCTCACACAGTTCCTAGGATCTATATGAAGGCAACCAAAATAAATAAAAACAACTGTATTTGAAGACTCTGTTTCCAGTCAGGTAAAGAGATTTAAAAAAATTCAACTCATATTAATCAAGAAATAACAGTATTACAATAAATCCATGGTAAGTTGTTATATCTTATTTGAAATCCTCTTCAAACACTTAATAGTTTTGAGCCACCTAACCTCAGCCCTTATGAAAAATGATCCCCAAAGCATTAACCAAGTGAGATAGCCTTTTGCTATAAGAAATTATATAACCAAATCAGTGTGAATTTGTTATTAGTAATACAACAAAGTTTAAACAGTTCTAAATTTTCAGAATGAATTAAATAAGCTATAGGAAGAGTAACAGATAGCAAGTGTTAAAATTCCACAAAAAAGAGACAGGAACTGCTAAGACATGAAGACCTGGGATAACAGCAACGAAAGAAGAACAAAGACATTGAGAACCACAATTTCAGTTCTCCAAAAAAGGGAATCACCATTTCAGGCAGTAAGGTAAACGGGAGTGTCTTTGCTATAGTTTGGATAAGTGTCCCTCAAGGATCCATGTAATAAAGAATGGGTCACCACCACTCTATAGAACTATTGAGAGGTGGTGAAAGAGTAAGAAGTGTGAAACAGTAAATGGAATTGAGGTCACTAGGGCATGCCATTGAAGAGGATATTGTGGCCTTAGGCCCTTGCTGTCTCCTTTCCTTCCTGGCCAGCATGTGGTTATTAGCTTTGCTACACAATGCATTTCCTACCATGATATGCTGCCTCACCACAGGCTCAAAGTGAGAGGATTATCTGATAATGGACTGGAACCTATGAAACTGTGAGATAAAGTAAACTTTTTCTCTTTTTAAGTTGAATATCCCAGGCATCTTATCATGCTCATGTAATTCTAACAGTTCCAAAGGACAAATGGCAATCCCAGATACAGGAACGTTCCACAGTTATCACAAGTTATCAAGTTAGGGATCATCGGCAATTTATACAATAGCACTGTTTCAGAAAAAGAACTCATGTTGTCTCACCAACAATCCTCAGAGGCCAGGCTGCTACAGCTCAGTACCATCTTAAAAATGAAGCCACTATCAAAATTCACACTTTCACAGAGATCATACATCTCTGCCTATCCACACCTCCAAAACCCTGTAGATATTCCATTACACCAGCACAGGAGACTGCAGCCTCACACACCAAATTAGACCTAGCAATGCACTGTGATGCCAGCATCCAAGCCTAAATAGTTGAGCTGATTGTAAGAGTAGTTGCTGTCTCCAGGTCTTGAAGTGTCAAGGATCTTCTTCCCCAGCAGGCCCTGAGCCCTGTACCACTTCATTCACCAATGCTTTATCTTCCTTCTAACACAGGTAAAAAATTAGTACACATGACTTCTTGGCAAGAGGATATATGCTCCACATTCCTGGATCTGCCAGGGCTGCCATCTACAGAGGTCACTACCACAAATGGAACTTGCATCATCAGTGCCTGAGAAAACATTGACTGTGCCCTATGTTCCTGCCACTACCACTGTCATTGCTGAAGTGGCCACACAGTAAATGTCCAACCTTTACTGTAGTGTGTATCATATCAAGTCTAGCTATTAGAATACTCCAATTCCTTTGCAGTTCTGAGACAGATTGTCTCTCTAACTCTGCTGCTGTTTGCACTGAGTCCAAATCCATAAACTGTAGTTGGAGAAACTATAGCAGAGCTTACTTCATGGTGTGTGACTATAAGTAAAACAAATATAGCCTACAAACTGAAACCCTAAGACCATCTTTAGGAGAAACCCTTCTGCTATTAAAGCCACTGTACACAAGTTGTAGTGTACTTAACTACCAAATGTGCAAACATCACACAAGAAGTAGGAAAAAGCAAACTAACTTAATACCTCCAAAGGAACAAAATTACTTTCTAACAACAGACCCTAATGACAAAGATATTGACCATATGCCTAATAAGTAATTGAGAAAGAATGATCCTGAGGAAACTCAAGGAGATTAAAGAGAATAGACACAAATAAGACTTAGAAAACAAATTGTGATATGAATAAGAAATTCCAAAAACATAGGGATTATGGAAAAGAACAAAACATAAGTCTTGGCAATGAAGAACTTAAGTCAGATAAAATGCTTTAGAGCCTCAAAAGAATACACCAGCAGAAGAAATTATTTCTGAATATAGAGAGAAGTTTTATTTAATCTTTTATTGACAGTATAATTGCACGTATTTATGGTATGCAATGTAGTGTTTTGATGCAAATGTATACTGCAATGATCAAATTAAAATAATCAGATTTCCTATTATTTCTAACAAGTATAATTTATTTGTAATAAGAGTACACTCAGAATTCTCTTTCCAGCAATTTTGACATATCCAATTAATTATTGTTATCTATAATCACATTACTATGGCACAGAATACTAGAACTTAATCTTGCAGTCTAATTGTACTTTTGCAACCTTAAAAAACTCATCTCTGTAACTTCTCTCCCCTCTAATCTTCCCAGCCTCTGGTAACACAATACTTTACTTCTATTAATTGAACATTTTTAGAATTCACATATAGTTGAGATGACATTATTTGTGTTTCTGTGCCTCAATTATTTCTTTTAATATTATGTAATCTAGCTTCATCCATGTTGTTGCAAAAGACAATTTTTTTGTTTTTATAAGGCTAAATAATACTCCATTATGTAAATATATCACATTTTATGATCCATTCATCTGTTGATGGGCACTTACATTATTTCCATATGTTGGATATATGGAATAATAATACAGTGAATTTGGGAGTCCTGACATCTCCCTAATTTCAGTTCATCAATGTAAAAATGCAATAGTAGGATTGCTGGATTACTTGGTAATAAGAGTGTTATTTTTTCATTATTGTTGTGCTGAGAGGGAAATATTGTCACATTTATAAAAGTTCTTACAATATATCAAATACATCATAGTTGAATTCAGACCCTCTTTCATTCTCCTTTATGCCCCCCTACTTTATTCCTGGAATAATTTCAACAGGTCTCATTTTAAAATTTGTATACATATGATTTTTATAAGAATATCTATGCTGTTTTTCAATATAGCTATACAAAGGTGATGTCTCATTGTGCTTTTGTACATTTCTCTAATGATTAGAAGCAATCATTAATCATTAATGATATTAAGCAATCTCCGTGTATTTGTTGGTCATTTGTATAGTCATTTGAAAAATGTCATTTCAGGTCCTTTGCCTGTTAAAACAGGCAAACATGTTAAAATACGTTTTTATTTACTTTTTGTTATTTAATAGTTTCAGTTATTGTATATTTTGAATATTATTAGCCCCCTTTCTGGTTTATGACTTGCAAATATTTATCTCACTGTGTTTTTTTTTTAAGTCAGAGTTTCTCTAGGCAGCACAGGCTTTCTTCAGAGTCCTTATGTAGCCCTGTTGGCCTCAAACTCATGATCTTCCTGCCTCTGCCCTGGAGTTCCTGGATTATAGGTATGTACTACCATGACCTGATATATTCTCCTATTCTTTAGGTTTTTTTAACTCTGTTCATTGTTTACATGTTGTGAACTTTAACTATACATAAAGGTAGAAAAATTGTACATATTGACTGGGTGGTTTGAATTTTCTACACAATGTATGTATTTGGTAACATTTAAATTGGGTCAAACAAATTTACGTCAAAATTTATCATTTCTTTTTCTTCATTCTTTATGTTTGGAGGTACTAAGTGTTGAATAGAGTGCCTCACAATTGCTTGACAAAGGCTCTACCACTTGAGCCAAGTGGTAGCCCAACATTTATTATTTTTATAGTGAAAATCTTCACATTCCTTTCTTTTAGCATTTTGAAATAAACAGTACACTATTTTTATTCTATAGACATCCTCCTGTGCAACAACACACCAGAAGTTCTTGCTCATATAAAACTTTCAGTCAATCTCTCTCTCTTTCTCTTTCTTTCTCTCCCTCCCTCTCTCTCTCTCTCTCTCTCTGCCCAACTCTCCTCTGGTTCTGTTAACTATCATTCATCTCTCAATGTCAATGAGAGCAATTTCTCTAGATTTTCCAGATGTGTGACATAATGTGGGACCTTTCTTTCTGTTCCTGGTTCATTTTACTTAGCATAATGATCTGTTGTTCCATTCAAGTTACTATAAATGACAATATTTCCTTCTTTTTAAATGGCTGGAAAGCATTCCTTTGTTTATATGTTTCACATTTTTATTCATTTAGCAGTTGGTGGACACAGATCTATTCCATTTCTTGGCTATTGAGAATAGCGTTGTAATGAACATCGGAGTGTAGAAGTCTCTTCAAAATCCTATTTTTATTTCTTTTGGATTTATATCCAGTAGAAGAATTTCCACATCATATGTTAGTTTTACTTTTAATTTTTGAGAAATCACCACATTGTTTTCCATAGTGGATGTAGTAATTTATATTTCTACCAACATTGCACAAGGCTTCCCTTCTCCCCACATCTTCACCAGTACTTGTTATCTTTACTTTTTTTGATAACTCCCATTCTTATTGAGCTGAAGTGATATCTCGTTGTATTGATTTGCACTTCTGTAATGATTAGTGATATTAAACAGTTTTTCATGCACTTGCTGGCCGTTTAATAGTCTTATTTTTAGAAGTGTCTACTTAGGTCCATTCCCCATTTTAAATCTGGTTATGTCTTTTTACACTAAACATTTTTTGGAACTTACATTTATGGTGGATATCAACCCCTTGTCAGCAGGGTGGTTTGTAAATATTTTCTCCTATTTTGTAGATTGTCTTCTCACTCTGTTGATTTATTTCCTTTGAGTCCAGAGTCTTTTCATTTGATGCACTCACATTTCTCTATTTTATGCCTGTGCTTTTCAGGTCATATCCTCCCAAATCCTGGACTATGCCACTATTCTGTAACATTTTGTCTGTGTTTTCTTCAAGTGTTTTCAGTTCTTATTCTTAAGTCTGGAATCCCTTTTGATTTGATTGTGTATATTATGAGAAATAAGCTTCTCATTTCATTCTTACTATATGTAATGATTTTCCTAAAGCAATTCAATGAAGACTGTCGTTTTTCAATATATGATCTTGACAATTTTGTCGAAAATCTGGTCTCCAGATTCTCTTCTATTGGTCTATGTATCTGTTTTTATGGTAGTGGTATGCTCTTTTGGTTGTTGCACCTTTTTATCATATTTTGAAGTTATGTAACTTTATTCTTTTTCTCAAGATCTCTTATCTATTTTCTATCCTTGTGGTTTCGTAAACATTTTAGAAATTTTTTAATATTTGTAAGATATAATATTGTAATTTTTAAAAGATTTGCATTGAACCTATAGACCAGTTTGGATTTTACGGCCATTTTAACAATATCATTTCTTCCAATCCATGAACTTAGGATATCTTTCTATTTATTGGTGTATTCAGTTCTTTAATTAATGTTCTGTAGTGTTCAGTATAAGAATCATTCACCTCAAATTGTCTTGATTTCTTCTTCAGATAGAAAATGACTTTGAAGCTGGGAGACGGTGGCTCCTGCCTGTAATCATATTTACTTTGGAGGCTGAGATCAGCAAGATTGTGGTTTAAGGCCAGCCCTGGCAAATAATTAGAGAGACTCCCCCATCTCCAAAATAACTAGAGCAAAATGGACTGGAGGTGTGGCTTAAGTGGCAGAGCACCTGCTTTGAAAGCTCTGAGTTCAAAGTGCAGTCTCACTAAAAAAATGGGGATGGAAGTTACTTTGAAAAAGAGGTTTAATTATGTCAAGAAATACAAGTAAGTCACTTTAGTGTACTTACAAACTGTCTAGATGATCACATGGCAGAGGAATAGGTGACCATCAAAGAACTTACATAGTTATCCAGAAAATAAACCAGTTAAAGCAAATGTTCTCAAAGGTCTATTCTAAAGTATTTATATTTTGCTGGGCTCTGCATTCCAGCTTGGGGTCTTGACTAAGCAAGTGACTTTTATCATCACCCATCTGGTACTCATCCCAGATCAGGACCTGTTTCACTGTCCATAATTTCAAGAGTATATTAGTTACTTGAAGTTGATTCACTGTGTTCTTTTAAATGTTAATAAATTGCGCTTTAATCAGATTAACTCTCTCTATTATTCTCTTTCTCTATACCCCTGCCATCTATTATTCAACAGCTTTTAGTGTTTTGTTATGTTATCTTCAAATGAACAGATGCAATGTATACTATAACATACTCTCCCTCTTTCCTCTAATCCCCTCAAACAGCCCAATATTACAAATAAGTTCTCTCTCTCTCTCTCTGTATATATATATATATATATATATATATATATACATATAATAAACATATTTACATATTTATATGTAATATTTATTTATGCATTTATATTTTAAGTCTGACTTCCACATATTATGGAAAACTTGTGACCTTTGATATTCTGGAACTGGCAGAATATCAAACATTATTATCCTCTTAACATTATTATCACCAGCTCCATTCATTTACCTACAAAAAAATTTTCATTCTTCTTTATGGGTTACTAATATTCCATTGAATATATACACTACATTTTCTTTTTTTCTGAAATTTAAAGAAAAATTTTATTGAAGATCTGAAAAAAATTCCTAAAAGATTGACTTTTCCAGAAAATAACAGCTGCATAATACATTGCATCAATTATGTTAAGACATGCGTTAGACACAAATACAAAAACTATGAAACAAGCCACCATTCTTCAACAATTCGAGCAAGATAAAATGCCTAAGGAACAACACGGATGACTTGCAAAGGATGGGCTCTTTACTTTCAAGCACCATTAAAAAAAGAAAAAAGAGAACAAATGGGTGAGTGTGTTCAGTTATATACACTGAATTGAACCTTTGGCACTAGGAATCAGCATTTTGTCATATAGCATTAACACATATTATAAAAGTGTGTAGTGTCAAAGGAATAGAACCACCAGCATGCAAAAGCAGCTTTGTCAACTAGGCAATAAAACACTCCACAGCATGTTTCGCTCTGTTGTCCACCAATGAATACACTGGTAGCAACTTTGAAATGAAAAATAAGAAAAGAAGAAAAGGAGCAGTGAACCCCTTTTATTTTCTGTTTAAAATCAAAACAAAACAAACACCAGTTCTGTTATACACTAACATCTTCAAAGTACATCATTTGTACAAGAGAAGGACTAAGAACAAACTCTGTTTACAGATATCCAAATATAAGTGAGAGTGCTCTCACACAGCTTTCTGATGGTACTCTGGAGGAGGCACTTCCTACTCGCTGGCACTGAAAAAAGTTACAGAATTCTTCGCTAGATACTTGAGGAAATCATGAAGATAATTCAGTAATAAAGCAAGGCTCTTCTCATCCAGTTGTGTAGGCCAACATTGCTCCAATTAGTACAAATAATCTCAGTAGATGTGGTGCTCTATACACCTTGGACATGGGTGTATCCTGGTGATCAGCGAGAATTTCAGTGTACTCTGGTCTCTCAAATTTGTAGAGCAGCTGAGTGCCCAGCATTACATTGAAGTACACTTTGATCCTGGCCACAACTTCATTGACAGCATACTCCTTATTATAGGTGTTTCCTAGAGATTTCTTGTAATTTGCATAATCCTCTAGAATGGAATCCACATTTTTCTTGGCAGGAAGATAAAAGAGCTGTTTTTGTCAGGTAATTAAGTCCCAGTCATCAACAAGCCATGGTTTTAGCTCTTCAGGAATCTTTACTTTAACTTCAACTCTGTTCATAAATGTTTCTTCATTTTCAACAGTAGGATCTACCCAGGCCCTTTTCTTTCAAGGAGGCTGAGGTATCTTGCTTGTACTGCCAACATTGCCATTTCCAGGTGTTTTCTGTTTGTTCTTTTTTGTTTTCACTTCAACACTTTTCTGTTGCAGGCCAGACATCTTCCTTCCTGGAGCAGCCCCTCTCATTTTCCACTCTGCATATTGCTCTTGATTGGCCTTTTGAAGATCTCGCTGCTTCTGCAGATTGGTGTCCATGTATTTGAGTACTCTGCTCTCTGGAACACATTCATCCCAATTTTTATTCCAACCACTCTAATGTATAAAGTATTTCATTTGTTTATCTTTTATGGAAACCTTGACACACTTTGCTTCATAAAGAAGAGGTCCATGAAAGCACAGCACTCGTTCACCCTCCTGGAATTTAGGCTTTGGGTTCTGCTTGGGCACCATTTATAACTGATTCACTGCCTCCTCCTTCTCCAACCACCCCTGACTACCACCTCCTACTCTCTACCCCACCCAACTCTGTATCAGATGGTCCATCAACCACAGCCAGCTCTTCATCCTGGCCCTAATTTATACCACATTTTCTTAATCCATTCATCAGATTTTATATGCTGAAGAATGGTATCACTGTATCATATGGTAATTTTATTTTTAGTTTTTTGAGGAACCTCAGTACTACTTTCCATCATGATTGTACTAATTTGCATTTTCACCGACAGTGTATCTGGATCCTGTTTCCCGTTCAAATTAACTAGCATCTGTTTTTTGCATTATTGATGATAGCCATTCTGACTCAGTGGAGTGAGGTGAAATCTTAATGTTGTTTTGATTTATATTTCCATTATGGTGAGGGATGTTGAGCCTTTCTTTGTAAATGTATTGACAAATTTTACTTCTTTTGAGAATTGTCAGTTCATTTGCCTATCTATTCATTAGGTTGCTGATTCTTTGGGTGCTTTGTTTTATGACCTCCCTTCATAATCTATTTATTAATCCCCTGTCAGATGTGTAGCTGGCAAAGACTTTCTCGCTTTCTCTGGGCTTTCTTTTCACTCTAGTGACTGTTCCTTTTTCTGTGAAGAAACATTTTAGGTTGATGCAGTCACATTTGTCAATTCTTTTTATTTTCTCTTTATTTTTGGAAGTGCTGGGGTTTGAATTTAGGGCTTCATGCTTCCTAGGCAGGCACTCTACCACTTGAGTCACTCTGCCAGCCTTTTTTTATTTCTTAATATGCTTTGACTATTCAAGATCTTTGTAGTTCCATACAAAGTTTAGAAGTTTTCTTCCTATTTTGTAAAACATGATATTAGGGTATTGACAAAGCCTATATAGAATCTGGACACATCTTTGGGTAGTATGGAAATTTTAAGAACACTAATTCTATGTTCAGTTTTTGAGAAGCCTCCATATTGTTTTCCAACGTGGTTGTGTTTACAATAATGGTGCCAATGGGTTTTGGTTCCTACTGCACCCTTAAGCTTCTGTTTTCCAGGGTCACGGTCCTGCCTCAAGTCTAGTTTGAATACTCCTTCTGCCCCAACCTCCAATCAGCATGATCCTAACCAATCAGATCATGCTGAGTCTCACTGAGGGCCTTTAAGCCCCTGCCCTTCATGCCTGTCTCCCTTGGCACTCTCCCTCTCCCACCCAGCAATAAAGAATCTCTTTGCCAGATCACTCCTCTCCACGTGGTCACTTTTGGGGCCTACTTTTCTAACATTTTGATGCCATGACTTGGATGGGGGCTCCCCACTAATCCTGGTGGGACCCCCATTCCAACTCACCCCACAACCACCCTGAGGATGTGACTGGCCAGGACTCATCCTTCCAATTGCCCTCGCTCACATCCAACACCAAATATTCTTTGGTGAGTCCACCTACCCTTTTTGGGCTCCCTTTGCGGTCCCTCCCTTCACTGTCTCTGGGGTTTTAGAACACTTCCCCTGCTTTGGGCTATCTCTGGGCAGCTCGGACAGTAGAGGGATCCCCTTCTCCACAGGGCTTGGATTTTACAGGGTTTGGGAACCTACAAAACCTAAGCTTAGGTAATCCAAGTCGTCAGCCTCTGCCCTGCAAACCACCTGATTTCAGTGATGACTGATTCTCATCCGTTTTGCATTCTCTCAGATATTTGTGCTGTGCGGGGATGCTCCACAGTACATAATATCCTCCCCTCCCATTCCGGGACTGGGTCCCTCATAATGGGTGCCTCTACATCTTCTCTGCCATCTGACTTCCCATTGAGATGCCTCCTCAATAATTTGGACACCTTGGGTTTGACCCCAGACATGAAACCAAAAAACTTGATCCACTTTTGCACCCAAATTTGGCTCACTTATCCTTTACACAACCAAAATCACTGGCCCCTTTTTGGGTCTTTAGATCCCAACCATTTATGGGACATATAACTATTGTGAGTGATCGGGACGATGGGGAGAGATTCCATTATGTCCAAGCCTTTTCATACCTCCGTCTAAATCTGGCTCTCTGACTTCAAACCCTCCCTCTGTACTTTCTGTTCCCCTGCGCAGATTTTATCAGCCTGTAAACTAATTTCTATATCAGCCAATTCCTCTCTAAACCTCCTCCTTCCCCAGGTAAACAAACTTCTTGCACTGCTTACCATACCTAACTCCTCATATCTTCCTGAAAAACTTTCCCTGTCATGGAGTTAAGCAAGCCACTCCTTGCCAATTCTGGCCTCAAGGCGGTTCCAGCTCTGGGAGAGCTCATGCTCCCTTCCTGTGGGCTGAGACAAAGCCCCAGATTTATTTGGTGACCAGAGAGTGGAGGTTTCATTTTTGCTGAAAGCCTGCCAGTACCAATAAATAGGAGCAACCTGGAGACACAGGTGATGGCTAATCCCTTAAGTGTGTGTCATGCCTCCAGACTCTGCTTTCCCTTCCCTTACCTAAGATGTCAGCATACCTTTTCTGCCTCCTCCATGGTCTCACCACATGTCCTTTGTCTCTGTCTGCCTTCCCTTCCCTGGGCATACTGGGACCATGCCTCCCATGAAAAACTTGTAGCAAGGTACCTTATGCCTTAAGTTATTCCAACTAGTTTGTCAGGCCTCTCAGCCTAAAGTAACTTTAAATCAGCTGCTTTACCAAAGCGCTTACAAAAAACTGCAGCTGTCATGCTCACACTGTAACTCCGCCCCTACAAGGGAAGGAGGGAAAGGAAACAAGTGTACCTGTGCACAAGATGCCGGCTCCTGGACACAGAAAAAGCACCTGCCATATCTAAGAAAATCCATAGAGAGGACCCAGTACATCCTGGGCTGCCAGCCACATGTGGCAAGGGTTGTGGCTTGCTGCCACTTCCCCTAGAATAAATGTGTACAGAGTACACAGGAAGGGGGGAGGGGCAACGGGCCGCAGGATCAGGCCTAGGCAGTCAGGGTCATTTGTCCCAGGTGTGTGTAGAAGGAGTGGCGCCTTGCACAAGTCCTGCTCCTAGCCCAACCTCACACATCAGGGCATCAGACCCAGCCCTTGTAAGCCAATTGTTAGCTCAAGGTTATAGTTCCAGAAATAACAAAATAGACATTACTGTGGTCTCTAAACTTCTCATTTAGAATTTTCTATAACTTTGGCCTCAACATAATTTTTCCTTCCAAATATTAGCACTAATTGTCCTGTATGGCACTGTTATTGGCCTGAAATGCCCTCTGAATGCCCTTCTCTAACTTTACAAATGATTTCTTTGTTAAAAAGGTAGCCCTTATTAAAGAGGCTGCCTACTGTTAACTAAAAGACAGGATCCTAACGTTTTGTTCTTTCTAGATGGGACCTGCATCTTCCAGTCTTCTGGCTGGTAGATGTTGGAAGCTTTGTGCTGAGGTTGACCTCAGTATGCCTTGGGTGACCAAGAGAAGTGGCTTTCACAGGGCTCCTTAATTACAATAGACCTTTTCTATAAAAGTAAAAAAGTAAACTGAGGTCCCCTATACAAATTTCTACCTTCTAAGCCACCCCAATACTCAGAACCTCTTAATGAGTGCTTCCCTCTCCAATAGGCAATGGTAGGAAGAGGGCAAATCTTCCTACCAGTTACCAGATCTAAGAGAAAGTTAAAAACATCTAAACAGCTGTACTGATGTCCAAATACATTCAAGCCTTTATCTCTGTGATCCAAACCTTTCACCTGACATAAAAGGGTATTTTGCTTCTACTAGACCAGACTCTTATCTCATTAGAAAAGCAATGGGTTTGGGCCCAGGCCACTCAGGTTGGAAATGATTATATGGCAAGCAGTGGAGTGCCACTTTACAAGCATAAAGCCCTGAGTTCAAGCCCAGTACAGCCAAAGTAAAAAATAATAATAATATTAATATTTGGGGCTGAGGAAGTAGCTCAATGGGAGAATGTCTGCCCAGCATGTGCAAAGCCCTGGGTTCAATTCCCCAGTATTACTAAAAAAAATAAAAAATGATAAAGAAGATAAGTGTCATTAATGTCACTTCAGCCATTTCATCATGGAAAAACATAGTTTAACCTAGACCAGATCCCTCATTCTTCAAGTGAGGAAACTGAGGCCCAGAACTTTTCAGAGACTTGCTCTCCAGAGTGTCAGGTGTCAATGTAAAATGACAACTTTACTTTACAGCCACAACTTAAAAAGAAAAAAATCCTCTTACCTTTCTACAGCATCTTAAGGACGCTATCTGAAAGCATACCACGGTGGACTCAGAGTCACAGGTGAGAGAGGCTCTCTTCAAAGATAAATTTCTAACAGTCAGCCCCAGATATTCGTAAAAACTCAGACTGTGGTTGAGGGGAAAAGTCATTAAACCAAGTAATACAGCTAGCCATGTGTGTATTTATGGCTAAGTCTGTATGTCCGGGACCTTACTAATAAGAGAGAAAAAGATTAGAGACACCATGGCCTCATTGCTGCTCTCAGAGAAGGCCCCACCCGACTGGGGCCTGTATCCTGAACTTGCTACTGTGGTGGACAGGAGGGGCACTTCTGCAGAGAATGCTTAAGGGGGGCAGCCCAGGAGACAGCATCGCCCCGAATTGGGACCATGCCCTCTGCAAGGGCAACCACTGGAGGTCTGACTGCTCCTGTCACCAGATGGAAGGTGAGGTGCTTCCTCCTATGGATTGATGGGTCCAAGCCTCCTGTCCACTTCTTGGCATCAATGTTGAGGAGCCATAATGGCAGAAAAACAAAAGGTCATTTTCCTCCTTGACAGTTGAGCCTGTCTCTCTGTTTTACTTTTTTCTCCTGGTCCCTGGTCCAATGTCAAAAGTTATTCGGGACAAATCTAGCCAGCCCCTAGAGCAGTAGTTTACGTGGCCTCTGGCCTGCTCTTGGGAGACCTCCTCTTCTGTCACTCTTTCCTCATAGTACCTAAAACTCCAGTGTCCCTACTTGGACAGGATTTACTATCTCAATTAAAATCTCAAATTCTCCTCCTCCCAGGCAGCCATTTCTGCTGCCCTCTCCTTCAGGAACAAAAAGATTCCACAGTGTGGACTGATTAGACGAGTTTAGGGTGAGCCAGGATGGCCCTCCCTATTCAAATAAAACTCAAAAATCCCTCACAGTTTCCACACCTAAAACAATATCCCCTCAAGCCTGAGGGATGATGAGGCCTTACGCCAATTCCTTAAAACAACAAGGGGTACTAATTAGTTGTTCCAGCCCCTATAATATAATAAATTTAAAATTCTTATAAAAGTTAATTTTAAAATACAAGTTACAAAGTAAACAACTGGAAAGGATATAGATAAGTAATAAATATATTTTTGGGGAAGTTAAAGGAGAAAGGAATGGTTTTTTGGATGAGAAGGGATTCTGGAAAGAAGTATTTGTCCTAAAGATTGTTTCAAATAGGAAGGATAAGGACAAATCATCCAGGGGTTTAGTATGTTGTATGAAGGTCTGAGTAAGTTTGAAAAGTGGATAATAAAAGCTTCAGTGTGTGATAAAGTTAAAGTTAAATATAATCTAAAAGTTGCCTAAAAGATTTTTAGGGTCATGTCAAACTAAATTCAAATCCTCTATGTCTGAAATAGCAAGGTTATCTTAATATTGTTCTCCTCTGAGTAACATCTACAAAAAAACGTTACAGAGAAAGATTTTATCAAAGAAATTATTTGTGTTTTCTGCTGATCTTGTCAAGCTTTTACATACTACTAAATCAGAGTTCATTTACATATTTGCTTATGTGTCTTAAATAACCACTTTGTAACCATGTTATCTGAATATGGTATAAACATTTAAAAGGTTAAAAGTGTCAATTTATATAAAATAATGAGCTAAAGCTCTCTTTTATCCAAGAGTGTTACATTTAAATCCTGACAGTTCCTGCCTCCCACAGGTCACCTACTTAGGTGTGGCCTTAAAGGGACAGACTCACTCCCTGAGTCATAAATGCATCCACCCAATCTTCCATTTCCCAACCCCCATACCATAAGACAGCTTACAGCTTTCCTGGCAGTTATAGGATTTTTCAGAATTCAGATCCCTAAGTATGTAGTCCCTGAACAGACACCTCTTGATGCTCCTCCTAATATTCCTATTTGGGTCTTAGATAATGTATGGCCACCCATTTCTCTCTCTGTAGTTGGAGGTCTCTTGAAATTATCTAGGGAACAACATTTCACAGTGGTTCTCCTGGCCAATGCCCATCCTAAGCCTATGTTCTTGCTCTCCTATTCTTAAGCTTCCTCCCTTGTATCATACTACATGTCTGCTATTGCTAATTAAAAGTTTAACCAGTTGTACCTCCAGCGATGCCAACCTCTCCAAAATGCAAGGATAGTTGGCTGATACCCACCATGAGGAGGTCGGAGGATTGGCTTGAGACTCTTTATGACCTGTGGCTACAAGGGACCTTCATCAACTTCAGGGAAGAGGAAATCTTCATTTTCAGAGCCTGGGTGTACACCATCATGAGGCTCACCACCCCAACATTGTTTGCCAACTAACCCTCCCTTCCCCTACGCCACCCCTTGCCAGCTCAAAGAAGCCAGAGTGAAAACAATGCCCCCCTTCCTTAACAAACAAAAAAGGGAGGAATGTTGTCAATAGTGGCACTGATAGGTTTCAGTTCTTTCTGCACCCTTAAGCTTCTGTTTTCCTGGGTCACAGTCCTGCCTCAAGTCTAGTTTGAATCCTCCTTCTGCCTCAACCTCCAATCAGCATGATCCTAACCAATCAGATCATGCCGAGTATCACTGAGGGTATTTAAGCCCCTGCCCTTCCTGCTTCTTTCTCTTGGCTGTCTTGGCTCTCTCCCTCTCCCACCCGGCAATAAAGAATCTCTTGACCAGATCACTCCTCTCCACATGGTCACTTTGGGGCCTACATTTCCAACAGGTTGTACTAGCTTACATTCCCACCAGCAGCATATGAGGGTTCCTTTTTCCCTGCATTCTTGCAAACATTAGTTGTTGGTGGTGTTCTTAATGTTAGCCATTATAACAGGAATGAGGTGGAATCTTGGTGTGGTTTTGAGTTGCATTTCCTTTCTGACCAAGGATGGTGAGAATTTTTTCACCTGGTGTTTAGCCATTTGGATTCATTCCTTTGAAAAAGTTCTCTTCAGTTCAGTTGCCCACTTCTTTATTGATTCATTAATTTTGGGGGAGTTTAGTTTTTTGACCTCCCTGTATATTCTGGTTATCAGTCCTTTGATCCAGCAATACCACTCTTAGAGATATACCCAAAGGAATGCAACTCAGGTTAACTGCACACCCATGATTATTGTAGCACTATTTATAATAGCCAAGCTGTGGACACAGCCAAGATGCCCTACTGCCAGTGAATGGATTAAGGAAACGTAGTATTTATACACAATGGAATTTTATTCAACCACAAAGAATGAACTTTTGCCAATTGCAAGTAAATAAATGGAACAGGAGGACAACATCTTAAGCGAAGTTAGCCAGGCTCAGAGGCCAAAAATCTCTTGCCATTACTCATATTCAGATTATACTCCCAAAACAAGTGCAGTAATATTAGTGGATATGGGTCACACACTAAGGGGAGAACATGCATGGGAAGAATAGGAAAAGGCAAAGAAACCAAAAAGCTTGAATGTAGTTGATGTGCTCAGTGTAGAGGAGTGAATATAGTAATCTTAAACTAGCAGAGGCCACTATGGGAAGGGGACCAGGAAGTGGCAAAGAGGTCTGGCAGAGATGAACTAATGTGAGTTGCAATACACAGTGCATGAAAGCAATGCTAGGAATCTCTCTGTATAGCTATCTTAATGTGAAAATAGGAAAAATGCTATGTTTTTGTTATTATCTCTTATGTTTTCTCTTCAACAAAATCAGAGAACAAGTGGACGGTACAGGTTCTGGTTGGAAAAAGGGGAGAATCTGGTAAAAATAGACACATTTCCATTTGTTTCTATCTTCTTCCTATTTCTTTCATCATGTTTTATACTTTTCAGTACACAAAACTTTTATCTCCTTGGATAAATTAGTATCACAATTATTTAGTTTGATATTTTAAATGTAATTATTTTCTTCTTTATTTTGATAGCCTAATTGTAGTGTATAAAATGCAATGATTTTGTATGCTAATTTGTATCTTGGCTGAGTTTATTAGATTTAACATTTTTGTTGTCATTATTAAGATTTTTCTATACATGAGATCATATAATCTGCAAACACAATTTAATTTTTTTCTTTCTAATTTGGATGTGTGTTATTTTTTTTTCTTGCATAATTTTTCTGCACATGTAGGGTTTCTAGTACTTTGCAGAATAGAAATAGTTTTTCCATTTTAATTTTTGAAAATTTTCTTTCTCATCCATTCTTTTGTGAATTTCTTGCACATGTTTTCAAATTCAAATTTAATTTTGTATACATTTTAATATGTACTCCGTGTTACTTACTTAGTGGCTATGCAAGGCATTACCATGTCTATTCATAGTAATTCATCACAACTTGCAATTGTTAACATTTTCATACTTCAAATGTAGTGTAAATATTTTACCCTCCTATCATTATTTATTATACATATAGTAGACATTATCTGTGATAGTGTTGTAACTTTCATTTCATTCACAAATAATCAAAAGTCCATGAATTTGAGGCTAATCTATTATATTTACCTCTTTCTTTCCTGCACCCTTATTCTTTTCTTTTAAAATATTTTAGTCATCGTTATTTAACATTTCCATTCTTCCCTTGTTTCATTTTCTTTCAGGTTAGTGAGCTTTCTTTAGCCATTCTTTAAGTATAGCTCTGCCAGGAACATAATTCTTGGTTTTCCTTCTTCCCCTCCACTTCTGAAGGATAATTTTTTAGATATAGAAATAAGGACTGGCAGTTCTTTTCTTTCTATACTTGAAAAATATTGACTCTCACCCTTTATTCCTTTCAAGACAGTGAGTTATTTCTCTCTGTTTTTAATGGTTTTCCTTTGTCTTTACTTTTCAGGAACTGAGGTATTATGAGTCTTTGAATTGTTTCAATTGAGTATCTTATTTGTGTGTCTTTTAAGTTTTAAATCTATAGCTTTAGGCTTTTTGCCAAATTTAACAGCTATTTTAACCAATGATATTTAATTCCATAATTTTGGCATCTCTTCTGAGTCTCTGATAATAAGAATGTTAGATAGTTTATAATCAGACAGACAATTGCTAACTGTACATTTTCACACTATTTACTGTCTAGTTAATTTGAGAACATTGTATCATTCTGTTTTCAAGTTCTGAGCCTAACTGGCATATATTGTTTATTTATTTTATGGTATTTTTCAGTTCTGTCACTTTTTGGCTATTTTTATAGTTCTCATTGATTTACTGATACAGTAGGCTTTTCAAATCCTTCAAGAAAATAATCAGTTAATTTTTTAAACATTTTTTGTCATTGGCTTTGTGTGGTTCCTTCATGTAATTAATCTCAATATTTGTATTTTTTTTTCCTCTCAAGGTACTGTTTTGGCAGTTTTTGGTACAGTGAGTGAGTATTGCAGCATACTAAGTATTTTATTATGTTAAGAAACTCTAGATTCTATGTAAATCTTTATTTCTGCCTATAAATGGCAGTATGGTTTTCACATACAGTTTCTTGCCAAATTTTGCAGATTTCATTTCCACTGAAAATTTATTCTCTGAGCCTTTTCAATGTTTTCCTGGTCTGTTACATTCCTCAGATGTTGCTGGAAATCAATCCCTGTCCACGGTGTTTGTGGGACTAGAGCAAACTTTCCTAGGCTTCCTTGTGTCTTCAGAAGTGACAGGGATGGAGCCATGGGTACTGAATCTATTTATAGATTACTGAATGTAAGGTAGGAAGACACAACTTTTCATACTGGCAGTTTCATGAGTGATCTATAGTAATCATTAATTCCATGTTTTCTGAGGATCATATTATCTGCATTGCTTTGGTTGTGTGGTAGGAGGCCAGAAAACCTGAGAATTCCATGTGCCACTGATATCAGTGAACCAGACCACTTACGAGGGCCTAAATTGTTGAGCAGAGATTTGGTAGTTACAGCTCTGTTCTGTTACTGTTCAAACTGGAAAAGTAGGGAAGGAATTGGGAGACTCCACCAGGTCTCTCTTTGTAGTCTTCTTATAGATCCACTAGCCTGAAAGTGAAATCATTTCCTTTTCTTTCTTTGATTATTTGTTTATCTATGATTTCTGGTATCTTTGGGATATAGGATTCTTTGGTCTTCTAGCCAGTAACATATGATAGATAAGAAGAAAATCCAGGGAACTTAATTTCTTTTAATTCCTGAAGTTCATGGGCCTCTACTCAATCTGCTTTTCTCTGCACAATTTACCAAGTCCCTTTGTTCTTGTCCATTGAATTAATTCTAAGCCTTTTCTCTGCATTTAGGGAAAAAGAAAAGAGAAAATTGAGTATACACTTTATTCTGAAACCAAAAACTCTAGGTTAATTTTTAAAATTTTGTAAATACTCAGTTTGAATCAACTATGCTTAGCTGCCAAGGCAAAACTAAAAAAGGTATTGTTACAAATAGGGAACAGAAAACTGATAGTTATTACCTATAATGATGATTTTCAGCACAGAAGATAAAACAGCCAGTCACCTTTTAGTTTCAATAGGTAATATTCTTGTATATTGAGAGTCATTTTTCTCTGGTATTAATTATAAAATGTTTTTAAAAGTGAGCACACATATAATTAATAAAATTATAAAGCAATACAATAATAACAAGAAGTTTCTAACTTTAATTCATCCCATATTAGTCATGAACAATTTATTTGCCATGGAAAATTAACTCTCTTATTTAACATTAAACAGAAAATCATTAATTTTCTATTTTGGACTTCATACTCACAAACATCTCATCTTATTCATGAAAGAAATATTATTCATATATTAAGAATTATGGTTGGCATAATATAAAAACACATTTTTAATTATTGTATTCTGGATTAAAGTAAAAACTACAGTATTTAGCTCTTGTGTGTTACATGGTGATTGTAAAAGGCATAAAGACATATATGACAAGGTCTGTGCTATCAGTGGGTTATTCCACTCTAATGATGTTATGTATCCCTAAAGAGCCTTTTCTAAACACATAGTCAGATAAAATTCCTATCATTTGAGTACAATGGGAATTAAATTTCAACTGTGTTAGGGGGTAAAGCAAGATTAAAATCAAAGAAATACCAACATCAAATATGATAAAATTAATTACCTAGTTCACACATCTTATGAAAATGACATTTATTAAAGACATCACCATAAAAAAGAAAACTACAGCTATTTTGATAGAAAGGAAAATTTACATTTCTAACAATAAAAGGGTTACATGAGTAAGACAATATGAGCCTAATCCAGAAAGGAAAATATTGGTAAATTTAGTTACATTGAAACAAAAACATCAATATGAAAAATACTATTAACGAAGTGAAGATTCGTGTAAGAGTCCTATAATAAAGTATTTCTAATTAAAAAATCTTACCTCCTACAAGTGAATAAGAGAAGAAAATAAATGAAATCTACATGTGTTGGGCAATTCACAAGTGAGGAAACCTGAATGAGCAGTAAATGCACAAAAAATACAACGTAACTACTAATCAGGGAAAGCCACATTAAAATAACAATAAAACAATTTCTAAACCCATATGACTGGCAAAACATTAAAATAAACAGCATTGAAGGGACTGAAAGTTAGTCAATTGTTTTGGTGTATATTGAAAAGTATCTCAGAAATATGAAATTTGCATAAGCAACAATTCATTAATTCCACTAAAAGGTAAATACAGAAATTTCAGCACATGTCTACAAAGAAAACATATGCATATTTACTTCAGTAGTATTTCTCAAAGTAGAAATGTGAAGGAAAAACTAAACTAAGAGTAAGGATAAAAAATTAATACAGCAGGATATGTTAATGCAGTGAGAATAACTGACCTAAAACCACATGTGGAAACTTCAGTGGATCTCACTAACAGTATTTAAAAAAAACAAGAAGTTCCTGAAGAAAATTTACATTGTAATACTACTTAATCAAAGTTTTAAAACATAAAAACAATTCCAAATATTATATATGGATAAAGACACAAAAATTGAAATTATAAAAGTGTTTCATCCACTTCAAGATTATAGTGATCTCTGAAGGAGAAGCAAAAGGAATAAACGGAGAAAATATAAGGTGGCTTTAACTGTATTTTCAAAATTAATTTCATTTGCAATCAGAAGAAAATGAGGAATATTAGAATTAGATAATTTTGAGTCCATGTACATGAGTGTTGGTTATGTTAATCACTATATTTTCAATCTTGAAGGAAAATAAACTTGAGGTCCATTTGCTACTTATTAGATGTGAATCACATTTGAATACATGTGCTAGGCAAGTGCTCTACCATTGAGAAATATTGCCAACCCTTTAATGAGCTTTTATGTTTTATTCAGAAGTCATGCAAGCCTCTAGTCAATTAAGCCTCCTTAATTGCTATTTCAAAAACATGTTAACTATTTGAAAATCCAACCCAATGGAAGTTCTGATCATTGTGTTACAGTGAAAATTATCAGAGGTTGCAATTTGTGTCATAATTAGCATCTCTGCTTACCATTGTTTCTTTTCATAATTTACTTTTTTCCTTTTATCATTTTTACATTGTCTTACATGTGTATACATTGTTTGGGCCACTTCCTCCCTCCTTACTCGCCCTCCACGGCTTCCAGGCAGAACTTGCTCCTCCGTCTTGTTTTCCGATTTTGTTTAAGAGAAAGCATAAGTGATAATAAGAAAGACATATTGTTTTTCCTAGTTTGGGGTAAAGATAGCTATACAGAGAGATTCCTAGCATTGCTTCCATGCACTTGTGTATTGCAACCCACATTGGTTCATTTCTGCCAGACCTCTTCTCCACTTCCTGCTCCCCTTCCCATAATGACCTCTGCCAAAGTAAGATTCCTTTATTCATTCCTCAACAGGGAGCACATCAAACACATTCAAGTTTTAGGATTCCTTTCCTTTCCCTATTTCTCCCATGCATGTTCTCCCCTTAGTGTGTGATCCATATCCAATAATATTACTGCATTTGGTTTGGGTCTATGATCCATATATGAAGGGGAACATTTGATTTTTGGCCTCTGAGCCTGACTAACATTGCTTAAGATGATATTCTCTAGTTCCCTCAATTTATTTGAGAATGACAAAATTTCCTTCTTCTTTGTGGCTGAGTAAAATTACATTGTGTATAAACACCACATTATCTTAATCTGTTTCGTCGTTTTGGGGCATCTTGGCTGTTTCCAGAGCTTGGCTATTGTAAATAGTGGTGCAATAAACATGAGTATGCAGGTGTTTTGCAACAACTTGAGTCTCATTTCTTCTGGTATATACCTAGGAGTGATATTCCTAGATCATATGGCAAATTTATGTTTAGTTTTTTAAAGAGCCTTAATATTGTTTACCAAAGTGGTTGTACTTACATTCCCACCAGCAGTGTATGAGGCTTCCTTTTTCCCTGCATCCTCATGAACATTTGTTGTTGTTGGTATTCTTGTTGGTGGCCATCCTAATAGGGGTAAGGTAGAATCTTAGTGTGGTCTTGATTTGCATTTCCTTTATGGCCAGGAATGGTGAGCATTTTTTCATGTGTTTTTTGGTTGTTTGGATTTCTTCTTTTCAAAAGCTCTGTTTAGTTCAGTTGTCCATTTCTTTATTGGTTCACTGACTTTGGGGGAGTTTAGTTTTTTGAGCTCCCTGTATATTCTGGTTAACAGTCCTTTGTCTGATGTATAGCTAGTAAATATTTTCTGCTACACTGTGGGTGGTCTCTTCAATTAGCAGACTATTTATTTTGTTGTGCAAAAGCTTTTTAATTTCATGTAGTCTGATTTGTCCATCCTTTCTCTTAGTTGCTAGGCTGCTGGAGTTCTACTGAGGAAGTCCTTATCAATACCTATTGTTTCTAGGGTTTTCCCTGCTCTTTTGTGTACTAACTACAAGGTTTCAAGTCTGATATTAAGGTCTTTAATCCACTTTGAGTGGATATTGGTACAGGATGACAGGCATGGATCTAGTTTCAATTTTCTGAAGGCAAATAGCCAGTTTACCAGCAACATTTGTTGAAGAGGCTATCTTTAATCCATCATATGTTTTTGGTGCCTTTGTCAAAAATAAGGTGGGCACACCTGTGTGGATCCATATCCTGCTCCTCTATTCTGTTCCACTGGTCTTCATACCCTGTTTTCTTGGGGGGTTTTTTGCCAGTGCAATGCTGTTTTTATTGCTATGGGTCTGTAGGATAGTTGGAAAGCTGGTATTGTGATTCATTCAGCATTGCTCTTTTTGCTCAGTATTGCCTTAGCTATTCACAGTCTTTTGTGTTTCCAAATGAACTTCATGATAAAATTTTCAATCTCTGATGAATGTCCTTGGTATTTTGGTGGGAATTCTGTTAAACATATAGATTGCTTCTGGTAGGATAACAATATTTACTAAGTTGATTCTGCCAACCCATGAGCATTGGAGATCTTTCCATCTCTGTAGAATTCCTCATTCACTTTCTTCAGAGGTTTATAGTTTTTCTGGTAGAGATCATTTATGTCCTTTGTTAAGTTTACTCCTAGATATTTGATTTTTTTTGAGGATATTGTAAATGGAATTCATTTCCTATATTCTTTCTCAATTTGTTCATTGGTTCTGTATAGAAAGGCTACCGATTTTTGTAGGTTGATTTTGTATCCTGCTACATTGCTGAAGCAGTTTGTGTTGTCTAGAAGTTTGTGGCCAGAGTTATTTGGGTTTTTGAGGTATAGGATCATGTCATCTGTAAATTAAGATATTTTGACTGTTTCTTTACCTATTTGTATTCCAGGACTATGTTGAATAGGAGTGGGGAGAATGGGCACCCTTGTCTTGTTCCTGAGTATAGCAGAAATGGTTTCAATTTTTCCCCATTAAGTATGATGTTGGCTGTATGTTTATCATATATAGCCATTCTAATCTTGAGGTCCATTCCTTCTATTCCTAATTTTCTTAGAGCTTTTATCATGATGTAGTGTTGAATCTTATCAAAGGTTTTTTGAGATGATCAGATGATTTTTTGTCTTTGTTTCTATTAATGTGCTGTATTACATTTATTCATTTGAATATGTTCAACCATTCCTGTATCCCTAGCATGAAGCTGACTTGCTCATGTTGAATGATCATTCTGATACATTGTTGGATTTGGTTTGCCATTGTTTTATTGATGATTTTTGCATTGAGGATCATTAAGGAAATTGGCTAGTAGTTCTCCTTTTTGTATACATGCTTGTCTATTTTTGGAATAATTGGAATACTGGCTTCATAGAATTAGTTGGGCAGTATTACTTCCATTTCTATTTTGTGGAAATGTTTAAGAAGTTTTGGAATTAATTGTTCTTTGAAGGTCTGGTAGAATTCAGCTTAGAATCTGTCAGGTGCTGAATTTTTCTTTTTTTGGGAGACTCTTTATTGCTCCTCCATTTCCATTAAGTGTTATAGATCAGTTTATTTGGTTAATATCTTCTTGGTTCAGTTTGTATGATCATAAGTATCTAGAAATTCGTCCATTTCTCAAAGTAGGTGCTGATGATTCCATGGATTTCTGTGGTTTTTGTTGTTATCTCCCCTTTTTCATTTCTTATTTTGTTAATTTGGGTCTTTTCCCTCCTCATTTTCATCAGATTTGCCATGGGCATGTCAATCTTGTTTATTTTTTCAAAAAACCAACTTTTTGTTTCATTGATTCTTTGTATGGCTTTTTGGGGTCTATTTCATTACATTTGTACCTTATTTTTATTATTTCTCTCCTGCTTGTTTTGGGTTTTGTTTCTTCTTCTTTTTCTAGGAATTTGAGAAGTAGCATTAGGTCATTTATTTGAGATTTTTCTGTCCTTTTAATATATGCACTCATGACTATAAACTTTCCTCTTATGAGTGCCTTTGCTGTGTCCCATAGGTTCTGGTAGGTTGTGTTTTCATTTTCATTAGATTCCAGGAACCTTCTGATTTCAGCTCTTATTTCTACTGTGACCCACTGATCATTGCACAATATATTATTCAGCCTCCAATTATTTGCATGTTTTCTGCTGTCCTTTTCTTGTTGAGTTCCAGTTTTAATGCACTGTGATCAGATAGAATGCAGGGAGTTATTTCTATTTTCTTATATTTGCTGAGGCTTGCTTTGTATACCAAGATACCTATTTTGGTGAAAGTTCCATGGGCTGCTGAGAAGAATGTATATTGTACTGTTTTGGGATAAAATATTTTGTAGACATCAATTAGGTTCATTTGATTTATGGTGTCATTTACTTCTAGGATTTCCTTGTTGATATTTTTTTTGGATGACCTATCTTTTGGTAATAGAGGGGTATTAAAGTCTCCCAATACCACTGTTTTAGAGCCTACATATTTTTCTAAGTCCATTAGTGTATGTTTGATGAAATTGGGTGCACTGACATTAGGTGCATATAGGTTGATCATTGTTACTGCCTTTTGGTGTATTGCACCTTTAATTAGTATGAAGTTTTCTTTATCTCATTTGACCAGTGTAAGTTTGAAGTCTACTTGGTCTGATATAAGTATTGTTAGTCCTTCCTGTTTCCTGGAGCCATTGGCTTGGTATATCTTCTTCCAGCCTTTCATCCTAAGCCAGTGTATGTTTCTGTCAATGAGATGGGTCTCTTATAAACAACAGGTTGTTGGATCTTCCTTTTTAATGCAGTTTGACAAACAGTGTCTTTTGATGGGGGAATTAAGTCCGTTAACATTTAGTGTTAATATTGATAGGTATATGATGATTCCTACCATTTAGTTGTTTTTGTTCTTTAAGGATTTGATTGTGTGCAGTTGAATCAATGCTATTCACTAATTGCTTGTCTTTTCTTCTCCTGTGGTTTGATGCTTCCCATCCTGTCATGGTTTTGTTTGCCTTCATCTTCTGTGTGTACAATTTCTTGTAGAATCTTCTGTAGTGGTTGCTTAGTGGTCATATACTGTTTTAATTTCTGTTTATTTTGGAAGACTTTTATTGCTCCATCAATTTTGAGTGATAATTTAGCAGGGTAGAGTATCCTAGGGTTGAAGTTATTTTCATCCAGTGCCCAAAATGCCTCACTCCAAGCCAGTCTTTCTTTTAAGGTTTCTTTTGAGAAATCTGCTGTTATTTTGATGGGTTTACCTTGATATGTTATTGTTTTCTTCTCTCTTATAACCTTCAATATTCTTTCTCTGTTCTCGGTGCTTGTTGTTTTAATGATAATATATTGGGGGGAGGTTCTATTTTTATTAAGTCTGCTTGGTGTCCTGGAAGCTTCCTGAACCTGAATGGCAAAACCTTCTTGAGATTTGGTAAATTTTTGTTATCATTTTATTGAATATGTTACATATCCCTTTGGTTTGCACCTCTTCTCATTGTTCAATTGGTCTTCTGATAGAGTTGCTGAATTCTTGAATATTCCTTTCACAGCTCTTGAGTTGTTTGACTAAGATTTATTCTGTTTTTTCTTTAATTTCTATTTTACCTTCAAGCTCTGAGATTCTGTCTTCTACTTGTTCTAACCTGCTAAGTGGCCTTCCATTGTGGCTTTGTTTAAATGTAGGGACTTTTAATTTCCAGGGTTGCTGTTTGATTCTTTATTCTGAGGTTTTCATATCTTTGTTCAATTCTTCTTTTATTATTTGTGTTGTCCTCTTTAATTCATGTATCTCTCTTTTTAAAATGTTCTTTGTTTCACTTTGGTGTTTGTTGAGATCCTTCCTGAGTTCCTTTATTTGTTTCTGTGTCATTTATGTTCTTTATTTTTGGTATCTTGAAATTTCTTGAGTGCATATTATACATTCTGGTTAACCAGGTCTAATAACTTCTCCATGAATTTTTCAGAGATTTCTTCCCAGGTTTCTTTTTTTTTATCAATTTTTTTATTCATTTAATAAATAATTATTGAGTACTATGTGTAGCAATATGCTGATTATTTAAGATATCTTTTCCCAGGTTTCTTATTTGAGGGTCTTTTTGTGGGCATCACTGAACTCCTTAGTTACATTTACCATTGTTTTGTTGAGGTTAGGAACTTGGAATCCATTTTCTTCATTTCCCTCTGAATCCTGTAATGAATTATTTTTTTAAGGAGAGTGTTTTCCATCCCTTCTTCTTCTTCCTATTCCTCCAGTTGGTGCTGTGCCACTATATTTTTGGTAGGCTAGTTGGTGGATTTGATTACCGCCAATCAAATCAGTTGATCAATTAATCAATTGATCCATTCCAATCAAATTGATTCTTTCCATGATTTACTTTTTGTGTAGTGACTGACTTGATTGTTAGCTAGTTTGATGTGCTCTATCTGACCCTGGTCTGGAGGTGTAATTTAACAGGTTCAATGCTACACCAGTTGTTAACATATTCTATAGAAAACACCTTGGTGATAATATCTATAAACAGTCAGAGTTGGGGGAGTAATAGTTATTAGGCTAGCTATAGATTTTGGGTAATTGGTAAAAGTGGCACTGAAAAAAAGGGGAGCTTGGAAAAGGAATGGGTGGGTGGGTTAAGAGGTATGGGAGTTGCTGTGGCGCTTATGTGTGCTTGGATGTATTTCTGTTGTAGTTGTAGTGGAGGGTGTTTGTGTCACAGATTGCAGGTGGCTAGGGTTGTGTGCACTTGGTACAGTAGGCTAGTCAGCAGGTGGTGAGTGTTTAGGATGGAGGGGTAGTGTGGTGAAAGTTTGGGGGAGGTTTGGAGAGGGAGGAGAGGACAGGGGAAAGATTGGATGAGAAAGAGAAGAAAGAATAGTTGGAGGTGAAAAAAATGGATTGTTGTACAGGAGAAGGAGAGGGAGTGAAGAGGGTGAGAATAGGGATAAGAGAATAGTGATGGTGGAGTTAATAATATAGGAATAAAAAAAGAAAAAGAAAGAAGGAAAAAAAAAAGCAATAAAATGACACCAGGTTCAGGAACCACAGAAAGTTCAGTCTATTAATAACATTTCTGGAGTTATTCCTTAGGTATCCAACCTAGTATTGGTGTTCAAGTGGAAACTCTTATGTGGTCTCACCAGGTGACTGGTTTGTGAGTGGTATCTGGAGCTTCTCTCCACAAGCTTAGTTGAAGTTGGATTTGTGAGGTGAAGTAAGACTGCCAGCTTATGAAGGGTGTTCACAGCTGTTTTCAGCAGGCAGCAGCTGTGTTGTTCTTCAACTGCAGTTCTGTTTGGTTTGCCTCTCCTCCAGGAAGGTGGGACAATTCAGTTTTGAATGTTGCCCTCTGTTCCAGCGATCAGTTTGGGGATTTACCTCCTGCCCTATTTTGGGAGGTTAGTTTGTCACTCTGTTCCCTCTCTCAACCTTTATGCCTCTCCCAATCTCTGCTGGGTGCTAGTGGCTCCTCTAGGTGGTTGTCTTGTTGGCCTGCCCCTGCTCTCAGTCTTTGTTGCTTTATGGCACTTCACTGAGAGTTTAACACTTAGAGCTTGGTTCCTTGTCACACCCCTGACAGTTCAGCAGTGAGAGATCAGATCTTTGCCCCTCCCCCATTCTCCAGGACAGATTCAGCATTCCACCCCCACCTCCAATATAGGTGTTAGATTGCAGTTTGCTGTTTATGGTTTTCAGTTTTGCTGGAGGTGGGGGTGGCGGGGAGATTCAGACTGCGCAGGGGTTATGCTAGATTGTTTTCCCAGGTTGGAGCGGGGTGGAGAGGTTAGGGGAGCCATACTTGCTGCATAATCCTCGCCTGTTTCATCTGCAGTTTCACTCAGGTGGCTTTGTAGACAGCTGGTGGAGAGAAATGGTGCTGTTGTTTTCAGTGCAACATGGCTCCAGCATCTCAAGGAGGTTTCTGGAGTCACAGAGCTCAGGATATCTGATTTCCTACCTTAGTTGCCATTTTATTTCCCCTGTTTTCATATTTTCATTACAGGTATGATACACAACGTTTTTTCTTGTTCAGTCTAAGACCTTTAAATCAAATTGATCCAGCCCTCTTTTTATTACTTTTAGCATGTATTGATTACATAAAGTAATGAATTTCACAGTGATATTTTCATGAATTCATATAATATACTTTGTTCATATTCACCCCTATTACCCCCCCTTATTTATGGATACATTTTTATATCTTCCTTTCTAATTTGTAACCCTTTGGCTCTTTTCATTGTCTTATTACACTGAGTAGACATTCTAATACAATGCTTAATTATTAGTGGGAAATTGGATATCATTCACTTGTTCCCAATGTTAGGGAGGAAATATTGAGTTTTTAACATAAAAATTCTCTTAGCTCTAGATTTTTGTTACTGCCTTATCAGGTTGAGAAATATCTCTTCTAATTCTAGTTCATTGAAAGTTTTTGTTACAAGTTGTTATAATTTGTCAAATGCTTTTCTACATCAATCAATATCGCCATGGAACTATTTTTATTTAAGTATATTAATATAACGGATCAGAGTAATTTGTTAATACTAAACAAGTCTTATGTTTACAGCTTGTACCTCAATTTGTTTTAGTGCATTACTTTTATAAATATTGCTAGATTATATTTGCTAATTTTTCATTGAGATTTTTTGCATCTATATTCTTGAGAGATGTTAGTCTGTTGCTTTCCCTTCCTATACTCTTTTGCTTTACTCTTGGGCTAATAGTGATTTCATAAAATGAATTGGAAAGACATTTCATTTGCTTCTGAAAACATTTTATAGATTTGACACTATTTGTTGTGTTAATATTTTTTAGACTTTGTCAATGAAATTACTTGAGACTAGAAATTTATTTTCCTTTATGGAAACATTTAACTATAAAATTTACTTTTTTATAGACATAAATTATTACATTTATCTATTCATTCTTGAATGACTTTTGGTTCGAAAAACTAATACAGATAATTTAAGTTGTTGGATTTATATATAGAGCTATTCATAGAACTCTGTCATCTCCCTTTTAGTCTCTGCAGTAACTATAATGAATCCTTATTCAATTTCTATGTTATAATATATAACATCTGTTGGAAATGTATGCCCCAAAGGTGACCATGTGGAGAGGAGTGATGTGGCCAAGAGATTCCTTATTGCCGGGTGGGAGAGGGAGAGAGCCAAGAGAGAGAGAGAGAGAGAGGGGCAGGGGCTTAAATACCCCTTAGTGAGACTTGGCATGATCTGATTTGTTAGGATCTTATGGTTCATGCTGATTAGAGGTTGGGGCAGAAGGAGAATTCAAGCTAGACTTGAGGCAGGACCATGACCCTGGAAAACAGAAGCTTAAGGGTGCAGTAAGAACCAAAATCTATCAGCACCATTATTCACAACATTCTTCCCTTTTTTGTTTGTTAAGGAAGGGGGGTGTTGTGTTTGATCTGGCTTCTTCAAGCTGGCAAGGGGTGGCATAGGGGAAAGGAGGGTTAGTTGGCAAACAATGTTGGGGTGGTGAGCCTCATGATGGTGTACACCCAAGCTCTGAAAATGAAGATTTCCTCTTCCCTGAAGTTGATGAAGGTCCCTTGTAGCCACAGGTCATAAAGAGTCTCAAGCCAATCCTCCGACCTCCTCATGGTAGGTATTAGCCAACTATCCTCACGTTTTGGAGAGGTTGGTATCCCTGGAGGTACAACTGGTTAAACTTTTAATTAGCAATAGCAGACATGTAGTATGATACAAGGGAGGAAGCTTAAGAATAGGAGAGCAAGAACATAGGCTTAGGATGGGCATTGGCCAGGAGAACCACTGTGAAATGTTGTTCCCTAGATAATTTCAAGAGACCTCCAACTACAGAGAGAGAAATGGGTGGCCATACATTATCTAAGACCCAAATAGGAATATTAGGAGGAACATAAAAAGGTGTCTGTTCAGGGACTACATACCTAGGAATCTAAATTCTGCAAAATCCTATAACTGCCAGGAAAGCTATAAGCTGCCTTATGGTATGGGGGTTGGGAAACAGAAGATTGGGTTGATGTATTTATGACTCAAGGAGTGAGTCTGTCCCTTTAAGGCCACACCTAGGTAGGTGACCTGTGGGAGGCAGGGGCTGTCAGGATTTAAATGTAAAACTCTTGGATAAAAGAGAGCTTTAGCTCATTATTTTATATAAACTGACACCTTTAACTTTTAAATATTTGTATCATATTTAGATAAAGTATAACAAAACACTGTTACAAGGTGGTCATTTAAGACACATAAGCAAACATGTAAATGGACTCTGATTTAGTAGTACTTAAAAGCTTGACAAGATCAGCAGAAAACACAAATAATTTCTTTGATAAAATCTTTCTCTGTAATTTTTTTTGTAGATATTACCCAGAGTAGAACAATATTAAGATAATCTTGTTATTTCATAGACTTAGAGGATTTGATTTTAGTTTGACATGACCCTAAAAGTCTTTTAGGCAACTCTTAGATTATATTTAACTTTGACTTTGTCACACATCGAAGCTTTTATTATCCACTTTTAAAACTTACTTAGACCTTCATACAACATACTAAACCCTTTGATGGTTTGTCCTTATCCTTCCTATTTGAAACAATCTTTAGGACAAACCCTTCTTTCCAAAATCCCTTCTCATACAAAAGACCATTCCTTTTTCCTTTAACTTACCAAAATATACATTTATTACCTATCTATATCCTTTCCAGTTGTTTACTTTGTAACTTGTATTTTAAAATTAACTTTTATAAGAATTTTAAATTTATTATATTATAGGGGCTGGAACAACTAATTAGTAGCCCTTGTTGTTTTAAAGAAATAGGCATAAGGCCTCATCATCCCTCAGGCTTGAGGGGATATTGTTTTAGGTGTGGAAATTGTGAGGGATTTTGAGTTTTATTTGAATAGAGAAGGCCATCCTGGATCACCCAAAAGTCATCCTATCAGTCCACACTGTGGGATCTATTTGTTACTGAAGGAGAGGGCAGCAGAGATAGCTGTCTGGGGGCAGGAGAATTTGAGCATTTAATTGAGATAGTAAATCCTGTCCCAATAGGGACACTGGAATTTTAGGTACTATGAGGAAAGAGTGACAGAAGAGGAGGTATCCCAAGAGCAGGCCAGAGGCCAGGTAAACTAGCACTCTAGGGGCTAGCCAGGTTTGCCCCAAATGATAACTTTTGTCATTGGACCAGGAACCAGGAGAAAAAGGTAAAAGAGAGAAATGGGCTCCACTATCTAGGAGGAAAATGACCTTTTGTTTTCCTGCCATTACAGCTCCTCAACATTGATGCCAAGAAGTGGAGTGTGGACAGGAGGCTGAGACCCATCAATCTATAGGAAGAGGCACCTCGCCTTTCATCTGGTGACAGGGGCAGTTAGGCCTCCAGTGGTTACCCTTGCAGAGGGCAGGGTCCTCATTGGGGATGGGGCTGTCTCCTGGGCTGTACCCCCTTAAGCATTCTCTGCAGAAGTGCCCCTCCTGTCCACCATGATAGCAGGTTCAGGATACAGGCCCCAGTTGGGTGGGGCCCTCTCTGAGAGCAGCAGTGAGGCCATAGTATCTCTTATCTTTTTCTCTCCTGTTAGTAATTTCCTGGACATGCAGACAAAGCTATAAATACAGACATAGCTAGCTGTGTTACTTGGTTCAATGACTTTTCCTTTCAGCCACAGTCTGAGGTTTTACAAATATCTGGGGCTGACTGTTAAAAATTTATCTTTGAAGAGAACCTCTCTCACCTGTGACTCTGAGTCCACCATGGTATGCTTTCAGATAGCGTCCTTAAGATGCTGTAGAAAGGTAAGAGGATTTTTTTCTTTTTAAGTTGTGGCTGTAAAGTAAAGTTGTCATTTTACATTGACACCTGACACTCTGGAGAGCAAGTCTCTGAAAAGTTCTGGGCCTCAGTTTCCTCACTTGAAGAATAAGGGATCTGCTCTAGGTTAAACTATGTTTTTCCACTATGAGATGGCCGAAGTGACATTAATGCCACTTATCTTCTTTACCATTTTTTATTTTTATTTTTTATTTTTTTTAGTAATGCTGGGGAATTGAACCCAGGGCTTTACACATCCTGGGCAGACATTCTCCCATTGAGCTACTTCCTCAGCCCCAAATATTATTATTATTTTTTACTTTGGCTGTACTGGGCTTGAACTCAGGACTTTGTTCCTGTAAAGCGTCACTCTACTGCTTGAGCCACATAATCATTTCCAACCTGAGTGACCTGGGCCCAAACCTATTGCTTTTCTAATGAGATAAGAGTCTGGTCTAGTAGAAGCAAAATACCCTTTCATGCCAGTTGAAAGGTTTGGATCACAGAGAAAAAGGCTTGAATGTATTTGTCAGGGCATCAGTACAGAAGTTTAGATGTTTTTAACTTTCCCTTAGATCTGATAAGTGGAAGGGGACATATGATTTGTCCTCTTCCTACCATTGCCTATTGGAGAGGGAAGCACTCATTAAGAGGTTCTGAGTATTGGCGTGCTTAGAAGGTAGAAATTTGTATAGGGGACCTCAGTTCATTTTACTTTTATGGAAAAGGTCTAATTGGAGTATGGTATTGTAATTTAAGGAACCCTGTGAAGGCCACTTCTCTTGGTCACCCAAGGCATATTGAGGCTGACCTCAGCAGAAAGCTTCCGACATCTACCAGCCAAAGACTGGAAGATGCCGGTCCCATCTAGAAAGAACAAAACGTTAGGATCCTGTCTTTTAGCTAACAGCAGGCAGCCTGTTTAATAAAGGCTACCTTTTTAACAAAGAAATCTTTTGTAAAGTTAGAGAAGGGCATTCAGAGGGCATTTCAGGCCAATAACAGTGCCATACGGGACAACTAGTGTTAATATTTGGAGGGAAAAATTTATGCTGAGGCCAAAGGTATAGAAAATTCTAAATGAGAAGTTTAGAGACCACAGTAATGTCTATTTTGTTATTTCTGGAACTATAACCTTGAGCTAACAATTGGCTTACAAGGGCTGGGTCTGATGCCCTGACATGTGAGGTGGGGCTAGGAGCAGGACTTGTGCAAGGCGCCACTCCCTCCACACACACCTGGGACAAATGACCATGACTACCTAGGCCTGTACCTGCAGCCTGTCACCCCTCCCCCCTTCCTGTGTACTCTGTGTGCATTTATTCTAGGGGAAGTGGCAGTAGGCCACAGCCATTGCCATGTGTGACTGGAGGCCCAGGATTTTCTGGGTCCTCTCTATGCATTTTCTTAGCTATGGCAGGCTTTTTGTTGTGTCCAGAAGATGGCTTCCTGTGCACAGGTGTGCCTGTTTGCTTTCCTTCTTCCCCTTGTGGGGGCAGAGTTACAGTGTGAGCATGGCAGCTGAAGGTTTTTGTAAGTGCTTTTATAAAGCAGCTGATTTAAAGTTACTTTAGACTGAGAGCCCTGCAAACTAATTGGAATAACTTAAGTCATAAGGTACCATGCTACAGGTTTTTCATGGGAGGGAGGGTCCCAGTAAGCCCAGGGAGGGGAAGGCAGACAGAGACAAAGGACATGTGGTGAGACCATGGAGGAGGCAGAAAAGGTGTGCTGACATCTTAGGTAAGGGAGGAGAAGACAGAGCATGGAGGCATGACACACGCCTATGGGATTAGCCATCTCCTGTGCCTCTAGGTTGCTCCCATTGATTGGTACTGGCAGACTTTCAGCAAAACGAAACCTCCATTCTCCAGTCGCTGAATAAATCCAGGGCTTGGTCTCAGTCCACAGGAAGCGAGCATGAGCTCTCCAGAGCTGGAACCACCTTGAGGCCAGAATTGGCAAGGAGTGGCTTGCTTAACTCCATGATGGGGCAAGTTTTTCTGGAAGATAGGAGGAGATAGGTATGGCAAGAAGTCTGTTTACATGGGGAAGGAGGAGGTTTGGGAGAGGAATTGGATGATTTAGAAACTGGTTTACAGGCTAATAGAATCTGCACAGGGGAACAGAAAGTACAGAGGGAGGGTTTGAGGTGGCTTGCAAGTGGTGCAGAGAACCGGATTTAGATGGAGGTATGAAAAGGCTTGGATATATGGAATCTCTCCCCATCATCCTGATTGCTCACAGTAGTTATATGTCCCATAAAAGTTTGGGATCTAAAAACCTGTAAAGGGGCCAGTGATTTTTGTTGTCTAAAGGATAAGTGGGCCAAATTTGGGTGCAAAAGTGGATCAAGTTTTTGGATTTATGTCTGGGTCAAACCCAAGATGTCCAAATTATTAAGGAGGCATCTCAATGGGGAGTCAGATGGCAGAGAAGATGTAGACAGAGACAAAGGGATTATGAGGGACCCGGTCCCAGAATGGGAGAGGAGGATATTATGTACTGTGGAGCATCCCTGCGCAGCACAAATATCCGAGAGAATGCAAAACACAGGAGAGTAAGTCATCACTGAAATCAGGTGGTTTTCAGGCCAGAAGCCAACAGCTTGGATTACCTAAGCCTAGGTTTTGTAGGGTTCCAGACCCTATAAAATCCAAGCTTTGCAGAGAAGGGGATCCCTCTACTGTCTGAGCCACCCAGAGATAGCCCAAAGCAGGGGAAGTGTTCTAAACCCCAGAGACACCAAAGGGAGGGACCGCAAAGGGAGCCCAAGAAAGGTAGGTTGACTCACCAAATAATGTCTGGTGTTGGATGCAAGTGAGGGCAATTGGGAAGATGAGTCCTGGCCAGTCTCATCCTCAGGGTGGTCGTGGGGCTAGTCGGAATGGGGGCCCCACCAGGATTAGTGGGGAGCCCCCATGTGATTCATGTCACCAAATGGAAATGTAGGCCCCAAAGGTGACCATGTGGAGAGGAATGATCTGATTGCCAGGTGGAGAGGGAGAGAGCCAAGAGAGCCAAGAGAGAGAGAGAGAGAGAGGGGCAGGGGCTTAAATACCCCTCAGTGATACTCAGTATGATCTGATTGGTTAGGATCTTATGATTCATGGTGATTGGAGGTTGGGGCAGAAGGAGAATTCAAGCTAGACTTGAGGCAGGACCATGACCCTGGAAAACAGAAGCTTAAGTGTGCAGTAAGAACTGAAACCTGTCAGCGTCATTATTGCCAACAACATCTATCAGTCAGGGTTGTCTAACTTAATTCTATATGATTAAAGAACATACTCTGTATGACTTAGGTTCTTTTATATAAATCAAGTTTGTTTTATGACCCAAGATATAGCCCATGTTGGTGAATGTTACATGGGTACTTGAAAGGAATTTATATTCTGCTATTACTAGGAAGAAGGTTCCATAAATGTCAATTTTACCTGTTTTATGGATGAGGTTGGTGATTTTCTGTTTAGAAGTTTTGTGAATTGCTGATTGTGTGTGTTGACGTCTTCCATTTTCCACTTATCTTTTTTCCACTTTCCATTTCTCATTTCAGTTATGCTATAATTTGGATCTGAGGTGTACTCAAATCACCATTTGTTAAAGGCTTGAAATCCAGCTTGGTGCTACTGGTAGCCTGTGGGAACCTTAAGATGTGGGGTCAGGTTAGATAAGGGAAAACTTAGAAGGTGAGGAAAAGTGGCAGGTCTTCAATTTATAAAGCCTGCCATAATATCAGATTATGAGACTTAGACCCTTCCTCCATCTCTCTTTTTTTCCCCAGACATGAGGTGAGTAGTTTTGCTTTAAAGCTTTTTTTTCAGCGTAATGTGCTTCCTTGCTACAGGCTCCAAAGCAGCGAATTGATGGACTGAAATTTCTAAAAATTTGAGTCAAAATATTTATTTTCTCTTTATAAGTTGATTACCTGAAATATTTTTCTAATATTGATAAGCTGACTAATATAAGCTCTGTCAAGTTTTGCTTTATATATTTTAAAGTTTTGTTGTTAAGTGCATGCATATTTAGGATAATTATGCTTATTTCTTCTGGTAAATTGACTTTTTTCTCACTATGTAAAGTTATTCTTGGTATATGATACTTTCTTTATTCTAAAATTTACTATGTCTTCTATTTAATGAAACATTACAATTTTTTTGTGTGGGGTTGGATCAAGAAAGAGTCTTGCTGTGTAGCTCAGGGTGGGCTCAAACTCCCTGTGTAGATCAGGATTCCCTTGAACTTATGATCCTCCTGCCTCAGCCACAGACCTACCAATACACCTATCTTCAATTTTCTTTAAATTAGAGTTTGGTAAAAAATTTTCATGCTTATGCCTTTAAAATATATATAGCATTATAGGAAAGTAGATTTCTTATATATAGTATATCAATTGGTCATTGTCAAAAGAATACATACATCTAATAATTTCTATTATTTAATTTGTACATTTAGTTAATGTACATTTAATGTATTGATAATATTTGAACTCCCATTCAATTCAAAATTCAACCAATTTTTGTGACAACATTGTCCTAATTTTTGTCAAGGTTTACTTTGGATAATCTTTATGTATCTATCTCCAAGTGTATTAACTCTTTTCCTCTGTCATTTCTGTCCTGTTATTGATTTAATACAATGACTTTTATATTCTGGTTATTGTATTTTTCAGTTACCAAATTTCCATTTGCTTCATCTTTTCATTTTTTACTTCTTGGTTAATAGTTTATATTTTTCTGTTTATATAAAGAGAGTTGAAGTTTTACTTATTGAAACATGATTGTATAGTAGCTGCTTTAAAATCCATGTCTGACAATTCTAACATTTGTGTCAATTTTGATTTTATACCTGCTGATTATCAAATGTCTTGAAAGTTGTGAGTTCTTGAGTCTTGATATGTCAAATATGTTTCATTATTTCCAATACTTTAGGACATTATGTCATGAAACTCCAGACCTTCTATAAATCCTGCAGAGAATATCAATTTTTCTTGTGTATTATTGAAGGAGTAATTGAGTTCATTGGGATTAGGCCACAGTGTTCTTTCTACTTTCTGTGGGCTGTGTTATAAATATTATTAGAGTTTTCAGAATGTTTGCAATACTCTGCATCTATCCAGGAGGTACTTCACTCTAGGTCCTTGAAGGGAGCTTTTTTTCTCACTTGTTTGTTGGAGCAAGCTTTGTTTCACTTCTAGTTATTACTGAACCTAACTGGGGCTAACTGGGGATGACTGGAGGTGTAGAAAAGGCACAGGATAGACCGACAGACAGAAAGTGGGATCAGGTATGTTGGGTACTTGGGTGGAGATGCATAACCCTCATTGCTTTCTCTATATTTATTCTTTAAGGCCTAATCCTTTACAGTTCTTTAAAACCTTGCTTCTGAAGTCTTTAAAGCCTTGCTTAAAACCTCTTTCCTTAGACTCACTCTGTCCTGTGTTTTGTCTTAGCTGTTCTTTAGCATAATCTCCCAAAGTCTTTGCCCCCAGATTTGCACTGTCTCTTTAGCTTTCTTAAAGCCTCAGTGCTCAGACTTGAAAACAACAGCTGTGCCTAAAATCTGTATATGCATAACTCTTAAAGTCCTGGTCCTTAGACTTGCACTTTTCTCTTTAGCTTTTCTTTAGCTTAGCATTTCTAAATCCTATGTATAACATTATCTTTAGCTTTTGGCCCTCAGGCTTGCTAGCAATTCCCCTTAAACAATTCTCTTCCCTTCAACAATCTTTTCCCTTCAGCAATTCTTTTCCCTTCCTAAAGCTTCCCACACCAAAAAGCCTTCCCCATAAGAAAGCCAAAAGCAAAAGCCTTAAGCAAAAAGCAAAATCACCTAAACAAAAGCTGCAATACAAAAACCCCAAAGCAAAAGCCTGTTATCCTCCTTCAGTGAGTCTTTTATACCCAGTGGTAAACAGAGTGGAACAGCAGTTCTTGGAGAGGGCCATGACATTGTAATGGAGAAACCTGCATTCCTGCTTTTCTGAACATAAACAACTTAGAAACAGCTGTTCTGCATTTCACTCTTCCATGGCTGGGGCTGTGCCAATCTCAGCCTACAGATAATCTTAGGAAAAACAGTTGAGCTGCATCTCGCCTTGTTTATGTCCAGTTCTTACAGGTTTCTCATAATCTGCTCTCCACAGGCTGTGTTTAAAACCTAGTAGAATCTCAATTTTTCACTTTGTTTCATTCCAATAGGCAATGAACTTTGTTGAGCTTTGGCTGCAAGTTCCTACATGCCTTCTGTGGTCTATGAATCAAACTTCATGATTTCAGTTCTCAAAAGCATTGTAATGTTATTGGGATGTACTTTGCATATCCACCACTAAGTGGCCATTCTGTAACCTCACCTGGGAAATCACACCAGAGGTTAAGTTTAAAAGCTTTCCTCATGCTGTATAGGGTAGATCCATGTATTTGGCCTTCAGACTCACATACCAGTTTATGTCATCAATATTTCCCTCATGTCTATGATTTTTCAAACACTTTCCAATTCCTAGGTACCTGTTTTCCCAGTTTGCTGACCAGAAAGCTAAGGGTTTATTTCTCTCAAATCTGCTATGTAGTTCAAACTGCTATGGCAGCATCTTGAGCTGAGTAGTGAAAAGATATCAGTAGAAACAAAATACAATTATTGGATAATTGTTTCTTTAATTATGAAAATAATTTATATTTGCATCCAATAGGAGAGATGGATTTGAGTATGCTTACTACTTCTTGTTATGATCCAAAATTATCTCCCTTTTTATGTCTCTTTCCTCAAACTTTCTTTACCCTTCATTATTTCTCTCTCTTTATATAGCCTACATTCATTAAGTATTTCAACCTTTCTCACTTTATTTTCTTTTTCTCTCCATTTACTTTCTGTGGTTATAGCTGTGCTTTATTCATTTTATTTCTTTTGTTTTTTTCCATATCTCTGTTCCTGTTTACTCTTGTTGCTCTCACATTTTTAATTCATTTTTCTTTCTGTGTCTCTCTGTAACTCTTTTTCCATTCCCCAACACAAATGCATATAAAATATTTATTTTCCCATGGAATTTAAAGAACAGAAAACAAATATTATTGAAGTACAGAAATTATCTTAACAAGCATTTTGACACATTTTAATTGTTTTATTGTTGTGCTTGGTGGGGGTACATCATGTCATTTACAAAAGTTCTTACAATGTATCAAATACATCATACTTGAATTCTCTCCCTCCACTGCTCTCTTTCTTTCCCCTTCCCCTGATTCCTAAAAAAGTTTCAACAGGTATCATTTTTGCATTTACATACATGTGTATACATTATTTGCACCATATTCATGCTCCTACCCCTGCCACCTGCCTCCTTCCCTCAGTGCCAACACAACTTCCCCCAGCTCCAGGCAGAACTTCTTCTACCTTCCTGGTCTCTGATTTTGTAGAAGAAAATACATAAAAGATAATAAGAAAAACATGGCATTTTTGCAAGTTTGAGGTAAAGATACTGGGAGACTTATTGTACACCTATGCATTGTTTCTATGCATATATGTATTACAACCCAAATTGGTTCATCTATACCAGTCCTCTTCACTTCTCCCTACCTTAGAACCCTTCCCATAGTGGCCTCAGTTAGTTTAAGATTTCTATATTCATTCCTGTACAGTGAACACATCCACCACATTTAAGTTTTGGTTTCCTTCCCTTGCCCTATCCCTCCTCTGTGAAGTTTCTCCTTAGTATAACCTGTGTCCAATAATATTGCTGCATTTTTTAGGTCTATAATCCACATATGAGGCAAAACATGATTTTTGGCCTTCTGAGCCTGACTAACTTCACTTAAGATGATTTTTTTTAGTTCTATCCATTTACCTACAGATGACAAAACTACATTCTTCTTTGTGGCTGAGTAAAATTCCATTGTGTATAAATATCACATTTTCTATATCAGTACTGGTGCATCTTGCCTGTTTCCATAGCTTGGCTATTGTGATAGATTTAAAAACTTAAAAGAGCTCTTTCAATATGTGATTATTTAAAACTTTATAATTCAACAGATGTTTACTAATACTACTATATATGCTGGAGCATGAGGTGTTGTAAATGATAGAAGACATTCTCTGTGACATCAAGCAACCTACACCTAAGTAGAAGTAAAAGGTCTGATTTCTTATACATTGAAAGGCAAAGAAAAGAAGCAAAGTGTTGCATAAACACAAAAACCTATTCCAAAACCTTAGTGACTGTCTTCATGGGATTTCCATTTCAGTTAAGAAAAAAGACTGTTTACAAGTGGTAACAACATTCAAACATCAGAATTACTTTGTTAGCATTGTGTCTAAAGACTATTTTATGACCAACCTGAATTTTAGCCTCTCATCCCTCCAAGGCTGAAAACAAGTTAATATTTTCCAATCTCAGCCTTAGCATTATCCATTACATCAGGGAAACTGTATTTAAAAGGTGAAATATAGACAGTTCACTGTCTCATCACTAGATTACCTTGTAATAGTTCAATCTCAGTGTAAACATATAGCAGTTCAGTATTATGAATCCATATACTTATAGGAGTCAACTGTGCCAACAAAAGCCCATTTTCATGAAGAATTTCTTTATATCTTTGTCTTACATTTTTCAGTCAAAGCACTGTTTTCCAAAGTAACTTAAGACAGCCCTTTCCCAATGCCATTCAGTGAAATTATTTTATATATTTAAATACAATTATATTTTTTGAAATGGTTTGTATCCATTCTAAGATTCCTGCCATCTCCTATTATTGATTTTCTTTTTGTTTTTTATTTGGATATTTAAGATTCATGCTTTGCTTTGTGATTTAAATTTCTATATGTGTTTACATTAGAGTTGTGCATCCATTATTACTATATCATCACACAAAATTCATTTACATTTCATGTAAGTTACTGAGTGAATCAATAGTTTCTTAATATCACCAAATCGTGTTTTCCTCATCGCTTATTAAATGACATGTTATGTTGGTTCCTTCCAGTATTTGGCAATTATAAATAAAGCTGTTATAAAAATTTGCATATATGTCTTTGTGAGAATATAAGTCTTTTTATCAGTTTGTAAGTATGTAGAAGCATGATTGCTGGGTATATGCTATGACTATGTTTAACTTTATTTGAAACTACCAAACTGGCTTCCAAGGTAACTGTATCATATAGAATTCCCACAGGGAATGAATAGAGCTCCCTCTATCATTACCAACAACTAGTATTGTCAGCTTTGTGGATTTTAGCTATTGCAAGTCGTATATGGATGTATCTCACTGCTGTTTGCATCTCTCTAATGACATTTGATTTTAACCATCCTTCCCTATTGTTATTTGCCATCTATAATTCTCCTTTGATAAGAAGACTATTTATAACTTTTCAATATTTTTATTTGGGTTATTTGTTTTCCTGTTGTTGAGAGCTAAGAGTTGTTTGCATACCTTGATATAAGTAGTATATAAAAAAGATATTTAAAAAATATGTACCAATGATTCTTACTTGTTTTTGCATCCTGAAGTCAGTGTCCACCATAGAACAATATTTCATTTCAAAAAGGCAAACATCATTTTTTTTCCTTCAAGGATCATGCTTTTGAATTTATATTTTAAAGCTAATTAGCAAACTCAAAGCCATACAGATTTTCTCCAAGAGATTATATATTTTTATATTTTACCCTTATGTTTAAGGTCCATTTTAAGTTAAATTTTGTATAATATGTGAAATCTCTGTCCAGTTCATGCTAACTTCTTTTGGAACTTGGATATCTCATTGGTTCAGAATGATTTTTTGAAATGATTATCCTTTCTACATTGAATTATCTTTGAACATTTTTGAAAAAATGAATTGAATATTTGTGTACAGATCTATGTTTGTTGTGTTTATACTATTGCATTATAAATCTGTTTTCAGATCTATAATGTTTCAGTTCTTAGAGCATTATGTTAAGTCTTCAAATCAAGTGTTCTCACATATCTCTCACATTATTTATTCTTTTGAAAATTTTCTTGGCTTCTCTAGGGCTTTGACATTCTTATACATTTAGCACCAACTAGTCAATTACTGCAAAAATACTTTGGGATTTCACATGAGAATATGTCAAATTTCAAGTGCAATTTTGGAAACAATTTTAATACTATTAAAATTTCTGATACAATGAGAAACGATGGCAGATTATAGATTGACACCAATTCCTGTGTCTCCATGAACCTGTAGTTCTGTGATCAGGTGAACCACTCAACAACTGGGTCTCCAGCCTAAGACAAAAGGTGGGCTTGGGAGTAAGCAAACAAGCCAGTTATGTCCCTAAACCCATGGCCCAAACCCACAGGTATACATATATACATATATATATATATATCAGACTATTTGCCCCTCATTTTGAAAACAAAGCATTAAACTGGAGGCTTGGAGAGAAAAGGGAAAACCTCACTGCTGACAAGCCATGATGTGGGCTTCAAAAGTGTATGCACTTGGTAAAGTGCTACATGACCCACTAGCTATACTCAGAGTCTCCTCCATTGACCCCAAACTGCTACACCACATGTCTAGGTCTGTCCCACCTCCACCAGAACCCCAGAAGACCAGCTAAACTCCTTGGAACTACTGCTACTCTACAGGACCTGCCCCATATCACTCCAACAAATGACACTTGTCCAGAGCCTTAAACAACCATAGAAAACCACACCCAGGTTGCACTTATGTAATAATGAGCCCAGTAGGGGATAAATGAAAATGAAACAAAAAAGAAAACAGGCAGACAGAAGACTGAAAGCTGAGGACCAGAAGGTTGAGGAGAGTAGTAATTTACTGATAGATCACAATAAGCATACACTCTTTTCAATTAGAAAGAAACAGTCATTATTTTATTTTTCATGAAATTTCATTTTTTGTTGGTTTGTTCTACCTGATTTTTATGATTCTAAAGTTTTCTGTCACTTAGTAATCTCTGATAATAGCATCTTTCTCCACTATAATTCAACTATATTACTACACACTTTAATTTTGTTTACCTCCAGCCCATTTACTTCAACCGCAGTTCTTCTTTCTCATTTCTTCACTGTCATCACCTTAATTTACTTCCTAATTTTAAACTCCTAAATAAATATACTTTTTCTAACCCATTACAATACCATATAAGAATATTATTCCTTTTCATATATACTGTGATTTTTTGTTTAGTTATTATCTTATTTTTTTTATTTCCTATAAATATGTGGTTTGGTATTGGATTGGTGAATTTATTATTGGTGAATTACCCTCACAGAAACAGTGCATCAACCCTACCACTAAGCAATACTGCTAGAATATAGAGAATAATGTAACTGAAAGACTTCAGCATATTAAACCATGTAATCAATGACATGACTTCAGACAGCAAATCTAAATTCAAAAATGCAAGAAATATGAAAAACATGCTATCTCAAAAAGTCAGCAATCACATAACAAAGGATCCAAATGACAGTGAAGTGGATGTAATTTCAAATATTGAGCTAAAATAAATGGTGATAAAAATGATAAACAAAATGAAAGATGGCATTTATGAACACCTCAATGAAATCAAAGAAAATAGAAATAAGCAAAGTGAATATAAAGAGAATACAAATAAATAGCTAAATAAATTCAAAGAGGATATAAATAAACAGCTAAATGAAATAAGGAACACGATGCAAGGCATGAGAGATGAATTCAATAAAGATCTAGAAACTCTGAAGAAATCAAATTGAAATTATGGAAATGAAAATCACTAGATATGAAATAAAAATTCAAATGAAAGCCTTTCCAGTAGCCTGGATCAAATGGAAAATAGACTATCAGAGATAGAAGACAAGGTAGATATAATAGAAAATATCAGATGAATATAAAGCAAAAGGAAGGGTGTATAAACAGAATATGCAATAACACTTGGACTCCATTAGAAGAGGAAACAAATAAATCATGTGCCTAGAAGAAGGAGAAGCTAACAGTATAGGAAACATATTCAAAGAAGTAATAGCATAAACCTTCCCAAATCTTGAGAAAGAAATGCCCAGCCAGGTACAAGAGACTGTTGGGACTCCTAACAGATAAGACCAGAATAGAATGTTCTCACATCATATTAGAGTAAGAACACTAGATATAAAGAACAAGGAATGAATTTTGAAAGCAGCTACATAGAAGTACCACTGTCACCTATAAGAACAGATCCATCATAATAATAGCACATTTCTGAAAAGAAACCTTGAAATCAAAGGAGACATGCAATGAAGTGTTTTAAGCTCACAGAGAAAATAACTGGCAACCTAGATGCTGCTACCCCAGCAAAGTTAACATTCTTATTTTTTAATTTTACTTTATAATTTTTACATTTATTTACATACATATACATTACTTGGGCCACCTCTCAGTCCTCCCCCTCACTTCTAGGCAGAACCTGTTCCACCCTCTTGCTCTCCAATTTTGCTAGTTTGAGATAAAAATATCTATACAAAGAGAATCTTAGCATTGTTTCCATGCACATGTGTATTACACATTGGTTCATCTCTACCAGACCTCTTCACTACTTTCTGATCCCCTTCCCATAGTGTCCTCTGCCAGTTTAAGATTATTACATTCACTCCCATACAGTGACCACATCAACCACATACAAGTTTTTGGCCTTCTGAGCCTGATTAACTTTGCTTAAGATGATGTTCGTCAGTTCAAACCATTTACCTGCAAATTATAACATTTCATTCTTCTTTGTGGCTGAATAAAATTCCATTTTGTATAAATATCACATTTTCTTAATCCATTCATTGGTAGTGGGACATCTTGGCTGTTTTGATAACTTAGCTTAGTGCTGTGCAACTATGTTCTTCATACTCTAGTTGGTGGTTTTAATTGCCTGTTTTCTTTCTCTCGATTTAATTTTTGTATTGTGATTGACTTTGTTGTTAGCTTGGTTAATGTGTTCTTTCTTTCCGTGGCCTAGAGGTACAATTCAGCAATAACAAATTCACATGTTCAATGCCAGGACAGTTGTTTACATATTCCCTTGGTGATAATCTCTATAATCAGTGAGAATTGATGAGGGTAATGTTTATTCAGCTAGATATAGAAACTTGGGTAAATGGTAAATGTGGCACTATAAGGGGCAGAGAATGGGGTTAGGCAGGGTAAGAGGTATAGGGGCTACTGGGTTTTGTGGCTTTTCTGTGTTTTTGGGTGTATTTGTGTTGTTGTAATGGAGGGTGCTTCTTTCAGAGATTGCAGAGAGCTTGAGGTATGTACAGTTGGTACAGTGGGCTAGTAAGTGGGTGATGAGTGTGTAGGAGGGAGAGGTAGTGTGGTGATGAGTTGGGAAAGGATAGGAAGGGGAGGTGAATACCGGGGGGGAGAGTGAATGAGAAGGGGCAGAAAGGGTAGTTGTGAAGAGGAACAATAGATTGTAGCACAAGAAAGGAGTGAAAGTGAAGGGGTAAGAATAGGGGTAAGAAAATAGTCATGGTAAAATTAAAAACATGGAAGAAAAAAAAAACCACCAGGTACCTCAAAAACTTAAAGTTCATTCTGTTTGGTAAAAGTTGTGGTGTTATTATTTTGGCATCCAATCCTCATATTGGCATACAAGAAAGAGCTTTGATGTGCTCTCACCATGTGACCAGCTTGTGAGTAGTATTTGGTTCCTTCTGTCTACAGGGAAAGTTGCGATTAAGAACTGAGTTAACTCACTATCAGTTTGTGCAGGGTGGTCAGAGATGTTGTTGTTTTCACCAGGTGGCAGCTGTGTTGCCCTATAGCTGCAACTCTGTTTGGTTGGCTCCTCCCCCAGCAAGGTGGGGCAATTTAGTTTTGAATTTAGTTTTGATCTCTGTCCCATGAGATCATCTCAAGGATCTTGCCCTGCTTTGTGAGGTTGGCTGGTTACTCCACCTCCACTCTCAGCCTTTGTGCCTAATCTCTGCTCTGTACTAGAGTGGCTCCTCTTGGAGGTTGGCTTGTCACCCCACCCCCACTCTCAGCCTTTGTTGTTTTCCTGCATTTGTTCCCTGAGAGTTCAGTACTGAGAGTTCAGCTGCTTGCCCCAATCTCATTCTCCAGGGCAAGTTCAGTGTTCTACCCTCCCACCACCACTGTTGGTGTTAGATTATAATTCACTGTTTATGCTTTTCAGTTTTATTGGGGGGGGTTCATTCTACCCAGGGATTATGCTGGATTATGCTTCTGGGGAATATATAGGAAATCGTGCATGGTGTGCGATGCTTACCTGTTCATTCTGCAGATTCATGCAAGCAGCTTTGGAGCTGCTTGGCAGAGAGAAATGCTGTGCTGCTTCTTTCAGCTCAGCATGGTGTAGGGAAGTTTTCCACAGTTTAGGGGTCCAGGATGGTGCAGAGTTTGATTCTGGTTCATGCTCTACCTTCTGCTTGGTGTGAGAAAAAAACAAAGAAAGATATGGCCAGAGTGCTTTTAAACCAAGGCAGGACATGCCTTGCTTGCTGTGCTGCATGGGATTTTCCAGGCTGTTATGTGCAATTAAAAGTTGTTTTGAGGGTCAGTCATTGAATTTTATGTGCACCTAATGTGTTTGTGGGTTATTATTTTGGCTAGAGGTAATTAGAATTACCCAAGTGTAGTTCTGATGTCTCAAGGTGGTTTCTCAAGTCACAGAACTTAGGATTTCTGATTCCCCACCCTATCCGCCATCTTGGATCTGAGTCTATCATTCATATTTAAAGAAGAAGTAAAAATGTTCCATGATAAACTAAAACTAAACAATTTATTTGCACTAAAGCAACACTTCAGAATATATTCAAAGAAATTGTACACATGGAAAAAGAAGATAAATGCCACCATGAAAATATGGCAAAAAATATATCCCAAAAGAAAAGCATATGAACAAATGAAGAGTAGGGATGAATTAAAAACTACAAAATCAGCAAAAATTGTAGGAATCAGTACATAATCTCAATAGTAATTTGGATGTTAATTATCTCAGTTTTCTAAGTATAAGACACACACTGGTGCACAGGATTAAAAAACAACACCCAGTTATTTTTTGCCCACAAGAAATGTACTTAACTGACAAAGACAAATACAAATTTAAAGTTAAAGGATAAAAAAGTATTTTCAAAGAAAATATATTCTTGGAGCAACCAGAAGTAGTCATACTCATATCTGGCAAAGCAGACTTCAAATAAAATTAGTAGAAAGAGACAATGAAAGCCACTTTATATTGACAAAGGGAACAATCCATCAAATGCAACAAATGTCAGTGCACCCAGTTTAATAAAGGAAATACTAGCAGATATAAAAGCTCATACAGACACCAAAACAATAATAGTGAGTGATTTTAGTACCCCACTCTCACCAATAGAGTGGTAAGACAAAAAAGTCAATCAGAAACTTCAGAGAGTTAATTGACACTATAGGTCAAAGGGACTTAAGAACATTCTTCTTGCCAACCTAGACAATTTTCTCCAATTGATCATATTTTAGGACATAAAACAGTCTTAACATCTATAAGAAAATTGAAATAAACATGAATTCTATCAGAAAACAATGGTAAGAACAAAAAATAATAAGAAACTCTAACACATGGATGCTGAACAATGCACATTTGAGTAATTTGTGGGTCTTTCAAAAATAATGGAGAAATTAAAAAAGTACTAAATGCAAAGAACAATGAAAACACAACTTACCAGAACATTTTGGACACAGCAAATACAGTGGTAAATGAACATTTATAACTATGAGTGTCTACATTTAATAAAATCAAATAAATAACCTAACAATGCATCTCAAGCTCTTAGAAAAACAAGAACAAGCTCAACTTAACAGAGATAGATGGAAAGAAATGATATAGACTGGGACAAAAATTAATGGAATGGAGATTAAAGGAGCAAAAAAAAGTATTAAAAAAGTTGTTTCCTTAGAAAGATAAATAAAGCTGATAGAACTTAAACCAAACTAATTAAAGGAAAGAAGGAGAGGACCCAAATTAATAGAATTAGAGATGAGAAAAGTAACAACACGACAATTGCAAATGAAATACAGAGGATAATTATGGAATATTTTAATAAAGCTATGTTCTAATATACTGAAAAGTCTGGAAGAAATGAATAAATTTCTAGATACATATGACCTATGAAAATTGAACCAAGAGGATATAAAACAACTAACCATATCTATAACAGGCAATGAAATTGAAGCAATAATTTAGAGTCTCCCAACAACAGAAAGGCAAGAACTAGATGGGTCAGTGTGAAATTTTACCAAATCATCATTGAAGAACAAACATTAGTGCTCCACAAAGTATTCTAAAAACTAGAAGGAGAAGGAGCAGTATTACTCTAATACCAAAACAAGATAATGTTACACAAAAATTATAGACAAATTTCCTTATGAACATAGAGGCAAAAATTCTCAAGAAAATACAAACTGAATTTATCACTGTGATTAAGTTTGTTTCATTCTAGAGATGCATGTAAGGTTCAAATCAATTAACACAAAATAACATAATCAGAATAAAGGCAAACATTGTATAATCATCTCAATAGATGCAGTAAAAACCTTTAGCAAAAGGCAGCATCTTTTCATTAAAAAACCTTGAAAAGCTAAGAATAGAAAGAGAAAACCTTCACATAGTAAAGGCTATGTATGAGAAACTTATAGGCAATATCAACATAAATAGGGAAAAAGTGACACCACTTCTTATAAAGTTAGAATGAAACAAGGTTTTCCACTCTCCCAATCTTATGCAATATAATGCTAGAATTTTGAGCCAGAGCAATAAGGCAAAGAAAAGAAATAAAAGGGATACAAATAGGAAAAGAAGGAATCAAATTATCCCTATTTGCAGATTATAAGATGCTATACTTGAAAGACCTCAAAGACTTCACCAAAAACTCTTAGATCTGATAAATACTTACAGTAAAGTAGCAGGAATCAAAAATCAATGTACAAAAAGCAGTAGCTTTTCAATATACTAATAATGAATAAGCTGAGAAAGTAATAAGGGAAAACATCCCATTCATAGTAGCTTCAAAAAAATTAAAACACCTAGGAATAAACCCATCTAAGGAGATGAAAGTCCTCTGCAATGAAAACTATAAAACACTAAAGAGAGAAATTAATAAAGACACTAGAGTTGAAAAGACTTCCCATGCTCATTGGTAAGTAGAATTAATATTGCTAAAATGGCTGTGCTACTGAAGGCAATGTAAACATTCAATGCAAGCCCCATCAATGTTCCAGTAACATTCTTCATGCAAATAGAAAAATATATCCCAAAATTTATCTGAAAGCACAAAAAAGACAAAGAAATCCTGAGCAAAAAAGAGCAATGTTGGAAGTATCACAATACCTGACTTCAAATTATACTAAGGAACCATAGTAACAAAAATAGAACGATAATGGCACCAAAACCAGATATATGGATCAATACAATAGAACAGAAGATCAAGAAATAAGCTCAATGTTGGAGAAAAGATGGTCTCTTCAACAAATGTTGGGAAAACTGGATAGCCACTTGTAGAAGAGTAAAACTAGACAGCTAACTACTACCCTGCACAAAAATCAATACCACATGGTGAATGTAATGGAACTATTATGTACTCATGTATGAAAATGGACAAATGAGATGCCGGTTGAAACTATTCCAGGAATGGTGGGAGGAGAGGAAAAAGGAAAATAATGGAGAGTGTGAATTCAACTACAATATATTGTAAGAACTTTTGTAAATGTCACAATGTACCCCTAATAAAACAATAATATGATAACAAAAAATAAAAAATAAAAATAAATACTAAATGAACCAAAGATCACAATGGAAGGCCAGAAACTTTGAAATTACTATTGGGAAAACACTTGAAATAAGGTGTTTCTGAATAGATCCTTAATTGTTCAGAAAATGAAACGAATTGAAAAATGGTTTTGCATCACATTTAAAAAGGTGTTGCATATCAAAGGGTGCAATTACAAGAATCAAAAAGAAAACCTACAGAATAGGAGAAAATTTTCACCAGTTATTCATCAAAGAGGAGATTAATATCTAAAATATGTAAAGAACTTCAAAAATTGAATACCACATGAATAAATAACCCAATTAAGAAATGGAAAAATTAATTGAAAAGGCAGTTTTCTAAAGAAAAATTACAAATGGCTAATAAATATATGAAGAAATGTTCAACATCCTTAACCATGAAGAAAATGCCCATCAGTAAGATTCTATCTCACCTCAGTCAGAATAGTATCTGCAAGAAAATGAACAGCACATGCTGTTGAGAATGCAGGGACAAAGATACCATATACACTATTGGTCAGAATGTAAATTAGTGCAGATACTATGGAAGTCTGTATAAAATTTCCTTAAAAATTACATATAGAACTACCATATGAGTCTCATATATCACTCCTGGGTATACATCAAAGGAATATAAGAAAACATGCAGTTGAGACACGTGCACATCCATGTTCATAGCAGCGCTATTCACAATAGCTAAAATATGGAAAAAGCCTAAGTGCTGATCAACTGATGTGGTATTTATGCAATGGAATATTATTCATCCATAAAGAAGAATGAAATTATATTGTTTGCAGGAAAATATGTCGAACTTGAGATCATCATGTTACAATACATGTGTACATAATAAGTAAACTTCCCACAAGAATTCTAAATCATTCTCTTTTACAACTTATCAAGCAGAACTTTCTCATGTGTACAAACCTAACTATAAAGAAATAGCGGAAAATTTATTCTGTTATTCCGAGTTGTAAGGTCATTTGGGGGTTCTGCTTATGGGCCTCTCTGTATCATGAATAACTCTTCATAATTTTCCCAAAGCCTGGCACTGGTGGCTCACTCTGTAATCCTAGCTTCTCAGGAGGCAGGGATCAGGAGGATCGAAACAAGCACAGACAAATAGTTTGTGAGACTGTCTGGAAATGTTTCATCACAAAAAGGGCTGGCAGAGTGGCTCAAGGTGTGGGCCCTGAGTTCAAACCCTAGTACCACAAAAAATTGTCCTTAATTGAAGCAAAGTGACCGAGCTTTTGCATCCCTGAGATATACAGATTGTGGTATAGGCTGTCCTCTGGGAGGAAGTATAACCTTGGCAGAAGTTGATTCACAGCGATGGAAAGATCCCAATGCTTAGCTGATATTTCTAGCATCTGAGCAACGGAAACCAACATGAAGAAGGATTCTGGGGAAAGCACAACTTATACTAATCTGGCAACCCCAGTAGAAGGAAAATAAAGTGATGAGAACATTGATTAAGGAGTTATTAGAGTGATGGAAGTCAAGGTTGTAACTATACAGGGAAGGAAAAAGGTCTGAGAGTAAGGTATTAAAACAGGCTTTATTATATAAAAATTAGTTTAGCATGGTGGAAATTTATATTTTTAGCTCACAAATAATCTAAGTGAAGAATTCCTGGTAGGAAGTATTTGCCAGAGCTGACTTCAAACTGCAACTTTCCTGATCTCTGCTTCCCAAGTAGCTAGGATTACAGGAGTGAGCCACCAGCGCCTGGCAAAGCAGAAATTCTTAAGCTGAGAAATACATTTGACAAAATTAAAAACATAATTAAAGGTATCAGTAGCAGGATAGACCAAACAGAAGAAGTAAGCATTGAACATGAAAACTGGCTATTTGAAAGTACACTGCTAGAGAAGAAAAACAAAACATGGAAGGATGGAGTAATCTTATAGGAAATATGGAATAGTGTTAAAGAAAAAATATTTGAGGTATCAGAGTTCAAAAAGGACATAAGAATACCAAATTGCTAGAAAGCTTATTCAAAGAAACTATTTTATTATTGTAACAGAAAATTTCTCAAAAGCTAGAGAAGAATACAAACATCCATACAGGAAAATCAAAAGTCATCAGTCAAATTTAGCTCAACTACATTTACACAAAGATACCACATGTGAAAGACAAAAGAGTCTACAATTTGCCTAGCATCGTATTTCTTAGCATTTATTTTACAATCCAGCAGAGAGTGTCATGATATTTTCATAGAAATAAAGGCAAACTGTCAACTGAGAATACTGATTGTACGGAGCAAAGCTATCCTTTACAAGTGAAGGAAGGATAAAGACTTCCCCAAACAAAAGTTAAGAAAATAAAACTATGCCAGTCTTGTTCTAAAAGAAATGCTAAAGAAAGTTCTTCAAGCTGAAAGAAAGATAAGTTAATGACAACCTGAGGGTATATAATATAAAATATATAGTGGTAATAATAATTACACAAATGCAGAGTGCTCCAACAGTTTATGTGTGGTGTATAAACTATTGTATCTTCAGTATGAAGATTAAAAAAAGAAAAATTAAAAATATAATAACTGCATTAATATGTTAAGTGGTAAGTAATATAGAAAGATGTAAAATGAGATATCAAAAGTTCAAAATAAGTTGTTGTGTTAGTGCTCATTTGTAATCCCAGCACTGGGAAAGTCAATGAAAGAGGATGGTGAATTTGAGGCTGGCCAAGTCTTACTAGTGAGTTTGATGCCAACTTGGGCTACATAAGCAAAACTCCATCTTAAAAGCAAAAGTTAAAAATATGTGAAGAAATGGAACACAACTGGAGAATTTTCTTAGGAGTTCATTTTCTCTTGATCTTTTCCTTATTCATTTCTTTTTACTATTCTTATATTTATGATCATGTAAATTTGCTATAATTACAGAATATCTTATCATAATAGAATGTTTGTGTTTATAACCGTCATGGTAACCACAAAGCAAAACTCTATAATAAATAAACCAAAAAAGCAATAAATCAAAATATACTATGACAGCAGCCACCAAAGATTGTTATAATGAGTGAGAAAGGAAATATGACAAAAATAAGAAACAAGCTACATAATAACTATAGTACAACCTTAACTATTAATAATTACCTTGCATCTAAATGGATTGAATTAACTGATTAAAAGACATAGAGTGATTTCATGGACAAGTATCAAGGCCCAAGTATATTCTACTTACAAGAAAATCACATCACCTTTAAGGACAAAGATAGATTGAAAGTGAAGGGATGTATTAAGATATTACATGCAAATGGAAACCAAAAGAAAACAACAGTAACTACATTAATGTCAGATAAAGCAGACTTTAATTCAGAAATAGTCAAAAGAAATAAGGAAAGTCATTATGCTGTCAACTGAGCAAGAGGAAATAACAGTTCTAAACTTACATGGGCCCAGTATTAGAGAATCCAAATATATAAAGCAAATATTAATATATTTAGAGCTAGTGATAGACTTCAATACACTACTAGTTGGTGACTATAACATTCAGTTTTGAGCAATGGACACTTCATCCACACAGAAGATCAACATAAAAAAATCATAGATAAATTGCATCCTAGACCAAATGTATGTAAGAGACATCTATGCATATTTAGTATACATTTTTTCCATCAGCACATGGAATAACCACCAGGAGAGTTCATTAATAAATTGATATCATTTTGAATATATTTCTGAACATGAGGCAATAAAACTAAAAGCCAGTAACAAAAATTTGGAAAGTATAAAAATACATAGGGGTAAGTTGCAGATGTGGAATAATTGGTTTATAGATACTAAGTTTCAGTTAGATAGAAGTAAGAATTTTTAGTGTGCCATTGCAGAGTAAGGTGAGTAGATATAGGAATTACACTGATGGAATACTGTGTATCTTAAAGTTTGAAGAAAGTATTTTGAACATTTTCACCATAATGAAGTGATACATGTTTCAAAAGACAAGATTAACTTGGCTACATGATGTATATATGTACTGAAGCATGGCATGGTACTCCATAAATACGAATAGTTAGTTTTTATATGCCAGTTTAAAATATTAATTTAATTTAAAATTGACAAAAGACTTGAATAGATAGTTCTCAAAGACATACAAATGACCAACACTGTTAGAATGAAATTTCAACATCATTAAGCATCAGCGAAATGCAAATAAAGTCACAATGAGATATCACCTCTTAATTGTCTGAATGACTATTATCAAAAGGACAAATTGATATTGAATGTTTAAAATAATGTGCAGAAAGTAGAACCATTGTACACTGTTTGTAGGGATATATATTAGTGCAAACGTTATGCAGAACAGAGTAGATGTTCCTCAAAAAATTAAAAATAGAGACACCATATGTTCTAGTAGTCCCAATTCTGGGTATATTACCAATAGGAATTATGCAAATTTATCTTTATCAAAGTGATACCTCCACTCCTATACTCATTGAAGCATACTAAGCACTACTCAACTTGTAAATAATAAGATTATTGTTCTATATGTTAACTTCTACAACATCACGGCTTGACATTTTTAATCTCCTTGACTCAACAATTCAGCCGTATTCCACATTATCTCCTATTGGCAATGACTATACCTTATACATTATTATTACACAAGCCTCTCAAACATAAAATATTAAATTAAAATATCCATCTCACTGATCATAACTACTTGACCTTTCTGCTCCCACATATCTTTCTGCCACTCCAGTCCTTTCTTTAATATCACGGAAATTAGCACATATTTCAAATTTCCATCAGAATCCACTATACCTATTCCTACTACAATAAAAATAAAAGGCATAGGACCAACCAGCTACACTACATTTTAATATTCTGTTTGAGTTACATATACATGTATTACAAGTTGTCATCAATTGAATGTGATCAGAAGTCATGTGTTCTATTTGTCTTGTCTATTTGTTCATTCCCAGTCTGTTAGTTTAGAAACAATGTTGAGGCCTTAGTCAGAGGTAGAAGATTGGAGTGAAAGGATTCTACTTTCCTACCAGGAATTCTTCACTTAGATTATTTGTGAGCTAAAAATATAAATTTCCACCATGCTAAACTAATTTTTATATAATAAAGCCTGTTTTAATACCTTACTCTCAGACCTTTTTCCTTCCCTGTATAGTTACAACCTTGACTTCTATCACTCTAATAACTCCTTAATCAATGTTCTCATCACTTTATTTTCCTTCTACTGGGGTTGCCAGATTAGTATAAATTGTGCTTTCCCCAGAATCCTTCTTCATGTTGGTTTCCGTTGCTCAGATGCTAGAAATATCAGCTAAGCATTGGGATCTTTCCATCGCTGTGAATCAACTTCTGCCAAGGTTATACTTCCTCCCAGAGGACAACCTATACCACAATCTGTATATCTCAGGGATGCAAAAGCTCGGTCACTTTGCTTCAATTAAGGACAATTTTTTTGTGGTACTAGGGTTTGAACTCAGGGCCCACACCTTGAGCCACTCTGCCAGCCCTTTTTGTGATGAAACATTTCCAGACAGTCTCACAAACTATTTGCCTATGCTTGTTTCGATCCTCCTGATCCCTGCCTCCGAGAAGCAAGGATTACAGAGTGAGCCACCAGTGCCAGGCTTTGGGAAAATTATGAAGAGTTATTCATGATACAGAGAGGCCCATAAGCAGAACCCCCAAATGACCTTACAGAATAACAGAATAAATTTTCCGCTATTTCTTTATAGTTAGGTTTGTACACATGAGAAAGTTCTGCTTGATAAGTTGTAAAAGAGAATGATTTAGAATTCTTGTGGGAAGTTTACTTATTATGTACACATGTATGTAAATGGAAAAATGAAAAAAATACTCCAGGAATGGGGGAGGATAAAGGAGGATGGAGGGGGTGAATTCAACTGTGATATATTGTATGACCTTTTGTAAATGTCACAATATGCCTTCGATACAATAATAAAAATAAATAATAAATAAATTATATATTAAATCAAAAAAATAAAGCTGTCAGCAGTGTCCACTTTTGGCCCTTTATCCCTCAAATTATGATAACTAGATTATGGATTTAGTTGCCATCCGGAACTATAACATCTTCTTGATAATGGAACACATACAAGGCAGTAGAGCAGAAGGTAGAAACAACCAATATCTCTGTGAAGTAGATACACAATACCAGCTCTGACTTCCTACCTCCATTCTGATTTCTGCTTGTATTCTATCTAGTTAAATCAAATCTCTTCTTAAGGAAATTAAAGTTCTGAAAGACAAAGAATAAAAGGGAAATTCAAACTCATAAAGAGTTTTGCTCCTGTCTTGTCTCTTTTCACACCGCTTCACTATGAAGTTTTTGGCAAAGTTGTCTATACTCATTGATTTATCTTCATCATTTCCAATTTACTCCATTCATTTCTGGCTCTTTTAAAAAGAAAAATTTAGTTCCAACCTGACAAGATATGGTTATCTTGTCTCAGTAAACTTTACTTTTTCATAGATGATGATTTACTCTGGAGTATTTAAAAGTCTTGACTATATCATTATTGTTAAGCCAGTCATATGTAAATGTATATCTGGAAAATATAGTAATACAACTTACTTAATTGTTTGGGCAAATCTTTGTATCTGAATTCAAGATCATTTTACTCAGAATTTTGAAGCATTATTCTCTTCTTTTTAGCATTACAGTTGCTTATGACAGACCTTAATATTCTGGAGTGTTTTCTTTCTACATATGTCCTGTTTCATTGTTTCTCTTGTACAATACTTTTGTATTTGAGTTTTCCTTTAGCTTTGATGTTTTAAATACATGTCAGCATGCCATGATCTAGGTAGGGCATGGAAATTATGCCTCAGGTTTCAGTATATAGGTTTTTATTTTATCTTCCAGTTTTTAGTCCCCAAATATTTTCACTAGAATTTCTTTGTGCCCCGTATCCAAGATCCTGGAGTTTTGCACTTAGATTTCATAGGGAACCAATATATTCTTTAACGGATCAGATGTGGATAATGACTTTGGCTAATGAAGCAGGAGAAATTGATCTGGGTGTCCAACTTCTTACCCAGACTTTCAACACACCTCCCTGTTTTAATCTCTCACTTTATCTTTACCTTACATTATATTTAGTGCCTCTAATTCCTGAGACTTTCTGGAATGTGGTCTCCTAAAGTGTGTGTGTTAAATTAGTGTTCTCATTATTGAACTCCCATGGAAAGCAGTGTAGTTTCAACTGCAATTTCTTTTCTTTTTATGTCAACTTCCAATTAATCTAAGTTATCTATAAATATTTTAAATGCAATACATTGGAAGATAACAGGTAATGGCAAATCTTTTTTTTCAACTACAATTACTAATCTTTATTGATTGTCCCTTAGAATAAACAAATATGTTAAGCACTCCACCAAGAAACTGGTGGTTTAAAATATGGTATGAAGGACAATATGTAGGATAAACATTTATCCCAATTCTTATATGTGTACTTTAATGGGATTGTATTTTTTAATAATTTTTGGTTTTCTCTGAGATCTAAAATTACACATCATAGACAAATGATTCTGCAATTTGATTTGAGAGATTTTGAAGGGCAACCATTTGGATGACTCTATTTACCCTCTTACTGGTCAGTAGAATAATGAATAGACTGAGGAAGAGTTTTAAAGCTGTACTACAAAAGATATATTGCTAAGAAATTTCTCTTTACCCAGTAAAGAAATGTGCCTTCATCCCCCAAAAGGTGTGATTTACATGAGAAGCATTTTAATGATTGAAAAATATAGTGATTATAAACTTTGGATGGCTGCTCCAGGTTAATAACGTGGAGGTAGTTTCTGTATGAACTCCTAAAATACTAAGAAGTTAAGCTTTGATTAAAATGTTGAACTTTGACACAATGTCAGCCCTCACCACTGTCACAAAAAAACTACCAATGAATTTATTTCTGAACATTTACATGTTTGGATAATTGTCATCTCTTGAGCTCCCTGACTTTGTGAGTTTCTTAGTATCTTTCTTTTTGGGTGCTATTTTTCTGCCTCTTTTACTTAATATTTGATACAAAGAAGCATATTTATTCTTTAGCAAAACAAAACTTTTTGGTTTGACAGAGCACCTGCCAAGAAAGCTCAAGTGGTAGAGCATCTGCCTAGAAAGCATTGCCCTAAGTTCAACATCCTATAATGCAAAAATAAATAAACAAGTAAAGATTTCTACAAACTTAAAATAATAGTGTAGTTTATCACCAAGGGATTTTACAGAAGACATTGACTAATTTTATGAACAATAACTATAACAACAGATATACAGAAAATAAAAATGTCCAGTATATTTTTTAACTGACCTCATTGATTAATGCCAAAACCCTAACTTTAAGTGATAGCTTATAGAAGGCTACACTGACTGAAACAAACTGATAAAATAAGGTGCATGGAAATAAATTTCTGTTGATCAGGTTTGAGAGCATAAACACATGCTTTTCTTAGGATTCCTTCCTATCACCTTTCTCAACCTAATATTTGATTAACATTAATTTATGTTTTTGATAGGTACCAGCCAAAACCCTTAATCTGTAAATGTTTTTGGGCAAGGAAGAACTAAAGTGATGAAAAGAGAATTTTGGAAAAGGGGAATATGAAGATAGTTAAGCAACCATATGTTTTCCATAGACCTAGACCTATAAAAGCTGAGGTTTTTATTTTGTTTTGATTTTCTTTTGGCTATTTGTTGATTTCTTCTTTTTCAACTTTTTCCTCCTTGATATCTTGTATTTCTTTTCCCTAAAGATCTACTTTGACCAAGGATCTACTTTCTCTAAAATGCATACTTCACTGCCGGCAATTTAAAAGTTTAAATGTCATATACCATCAGAATAATTCCATGCTACTGAAATCTATTATTCAGAGCATTAGATGAGGAAGTCATATGCTGCCTAAAGGATGCTGAATAAATTAGAAAAAAAACTGCTTTTAAATACTCTTACTTTAGACTGATTTGTATTGCTTTCCATTTGATAAGCTGTCTATGCTTCTATCCTTTGAGAATAATCTTACATGTTGAAAAGAAGATACTGTATACTTCCCTTTGAATTACCTGCTCAGATCTAGATGCGGTTCTCTTAACTTTTGTACTTTATAATGTTTACGATAGCAAATTCTATAAGTAGCATTTCTAGTTGAAGAGTTGGACCAATCATTAATTATGTCTTCGGACCTGGGAACTGGATATATATGTTCCATAAGCCTCCATTTCATCATCTACAAAATGGGCATCTGATATCACCTACCTCATATCGTAAGTCATTGTGAAAATTAAATATGCAATGTAGATGTGATAGTGCGCACCTGTAATCTCAGCGCTTGAGGAGACTGAAGCAAGAAGATCGTGAGTTTGAGACCAGTCTTCACCGCATAGTGAGACTCTGTCACAAAAATTAGAAATGAAAAGAAAGAAAATTCAATGGGATACCACAAGTGAAATAAATGTTAGATCACTAATAAATGTAGTGATTTCAGTAATTTAGTTAAATATAAAAAGTAGCTGTGATGGTGTTAGTGACGAAAACAACACTTTTTAAAATCTGCTACTTCCAATTCTTATCAGGCAGCTAACCTGTTTCTACATGGTGCTACAAGGGCATTTCCCAGACATTTTTCAAAAATTTAGCCTAAGTTATGCACTTCATGTATAAGTAGATAAACTTATTCCACTGCTCCAAATAAAACATCAGCATTTATACCCATACCTTTAATTCTTCTTCTCTATGCATTGATTATGCATGGCCTACAACCTTTTATGTAAGAAAACTTTTTACATGCTTTTGAGACATAATAACTGCACAGATACAGTTTTCAAATTCAAGTTTTTCATAGTCTGAAATCTATATAGAAAATAGTCATAACTATAATTTGTCATGTGTTTGTCATGTCCTTGGTTCATAGATGAACTTATTTAGATGAGCAAGGTCTTAAAATCAATGTTACAATTTAGGAGAAATGGTAAACTTGTAATTTGATCATCAGCAGTTTGAACTTCAGAGATTACACACCATTGCTATGTTGCCTCCATAGAAATAAAATTTCAACACAATGTGATTAACTCATAAATAAAATTCTGCAAGGGCTCTAGACACAAGTCTTCTTACTTGCCTGTTTCTTTTTCATGAATACTATATATTTCACTTTTATATTTTCTATGATTGTTCTTTAAATTCTAACTTAAATATTATTTCCTCAGAAAGGCTTTTGCTATTCATGCTATCTAAAATACCCACATCTTTTTCTGTACTTTCTTGTGGTATTATTTTCCATTATTCTTATAATGTTGTGAAATTATATTATGTACTTATATACTTTTTCAATTTCTGAGTATTTTAGAAGCTCCAAATGGAATGATCTTTGTGTATTATGTTCACTATTGTTTTCACAATGCTATTACACATGTCTAGGGCATAGAGCTTACTCCATTCATGTTGAATAAATGAATGAATGAAAAGATAGTCAAAGAGCATTAGACCTATGAAGGGCACTATTCTTCTAGGATAAACATTTACATTCTCTGAAACAGGGAAAAAATTAACTTTTTGTACCTGGTATTAAATTATGCAGAAATTTCCAAGGTGTGTCCATTTGTTCCTTTTAGTAATATTTTATAATCTTGTCATAACATCTCCCAGTTACATAATTTTCAACATGCAAAAGAACAAATTGTTTAATTGAACACAAATTGTCAATTTTTGGTTCTTTTACAGTAAAGATTTACAAGGAAAGTACAGAAACATGATTTTTCAGCATATTAAAATTACACTTGGCTTCAATTATATTAACTTAAAACAGTAATAAAGTTTTGTAACAGAGTAAGTAAAAACTGCAGGTCATGATTTTCCATCTGTCACATAATAAGGAAAACTGCTCAGTTGATATTCTTTCCAGACTATTCATTTCCCACTTTAAATCCTGCTGATAGAACAACTTTAGACTTCTTTAATTAACAGTTTAAGGGCCGCAAATTTTTCTTTCATATATTTTTCCTTACATCTAAATCAATAGTATATAGCAGTACAGATACTTTACTTGTAGATTGCCACTTGCTTCTTTATTTTCTAAAATACTCTATCATCGACAAAATTCATTTCGGAAGAGTTTTGGAAAAAGAAATATCACCTTATAAAACAATACTTTTGATATGGCCCCATTTCAATATAGTGGACCATGCATAATTTTCATCACCCAGTCTTCCTCAATCCCCAGTAGAATGATAGAAAATAAAAACTTAAAAATGGAATCAATTCTATGACAGAGAAAAAGAATGACCATGAGTCAATAAAAGCATATTGATAGGTTAAATAGAGAGTATGTGCAGAAATGTGGAGACAAAATCCAATATTCCCAAAGTAACACCAAGAGTGTCTAACAAATTATAGAGCAGGCACCTGTAAGTGACTATTTCTTCACAAAGACATAAAAAGAAACAGGAAATATCAAAAATATAAAAATAACAGTAGGTTTACAACAACCTAAAAATGCTCAACTAAGAAGGAAAAGGCAGTGCAAAATGGTAGAAATATTGTGTGGTGTTTTTCTTTGCCGTTGCCTCACCTGTTCCCTAGCTCAGTGGTAGTGTTAAGGGAAGAAGCCCGTGTTCTCTGTGTGATACATTGGGTCTTGACTTCTCAGAGAGCAGTTGAGTTTATTTTCACTTTTTTTTTTCTGTTATAATTTGTCTCAGGGTAAAATATCTTGAAGAAATAATACAAGATTATCTCTGCATTACCTGCCTGGGAAAAAAGTGGTAGGTATTGCTCAAAACCTTAGTAAGGTGGTTAAAAAACACCTGTAATCTTCCTGGAAAGTTTCCTCATAGTTGAGCAATAGAAGGCGGGCTGAATTTGATTCACGTATATTATATGCATATATGGAAATACCACAGTGAAACTACTTTATACAATTAACTAACATGAATAAAATACAAAAGAAAATCAGAAAAAAAACGATGACTGTGGTAAAATTGGTAAATAATCTGGCTAACTGTTAAAGGATTGCCTCAACATAGAATTAATCCCCTTACTGAGGAAGGTAAAGTTTGTTTTGTTCTTTTTTTCTCTTTTGTTAAGCTTCCTGCATTCATGGAGCCTTGTTCAAAAAGCTGGATGAGCACAAGCTAATCCTTTAACTATCAGGAATACCCTGGCAAAGAGGAATATGTTTCCAGGAACAACATATTATAATACCTGAATGTCTACTTTTCAAAAAAAATAACACAGTGTATACAATAAATAGGAAAGTATAGTCCATTAAGCAGGAAAAAAATCTACTTGTCAGAAACCATCTCTTACAAAGTCCAGATATTGGAGTTATTTCACAAAAATTATAAATTAATTGTCTTAAATATTTCCACAGAGATAAGAGGAAAATAAATAAATAATTAGAAGAAAAGAAAATTACATGAACAAATACTTTTACCAATAAAGAGATAGAAAATCTAAGGCCATATGCAATTAATAAATAATTGTAGTTCCAATTACTGGAAAGCTGAGGTGGGAGGTTCACTTGAGCCCAACCTGGACAACATGATGAGACTCCATCTCAAAAAAAAAATATAGAAGAAGATATATAAATTATAGAAATATATCAAATAAAAGCTCTAAAGATAAAAAGTACAGTAAACAGGATGAAAAATTTGTTAGAGGAATCAGAACAAGTGGTAGGCAGAAGAAATAATCAACAGATATAAAGAAATAATCCATAGAAAAACTAATAAAGAAAATTTAACAGAGCTTAAAGGACATGTAGGATGCCATCAATCAGATTAAATTATACATTTTGAGTGTCCTAGAGGGAGAAGAGACAAACAAAGAAGCAGAAAGAATGTTTGAAGAAATAATGATTGATACCTTCCCAAATTTGATGTCAGGCAAAAACCTACAAATTAAGAAGCCCAAACAGAAAGCCACAGTATGACACATTATAGTCAAACTGTTGAAAGCCAAAGACTAAAAAATCATTCAAATGAAGCAAAAGAAGTAACTGATCACTTACAATGAATCCTGAAAAAAATTAACAGCTTGACTTTTCATCAGAACCCATTATCCCAGAAGGCAGTGACATAATACACTTGAAGTTCTGAAAGAAAAAAAGTAAACTCTGAACTTCATATCTGCCAAAACTGTATTTCCAAGCATAAGGTAGAAATTAAGATATTCATGTATAAATAAAAGCTGAAGTAGGATAGTTGTTTTAAGAGACATGACCCAAAAGAAGTGATAAATGGAGTCCATCAAACTGAAATACAAAGACACTGAACAGTAATGCAAAGCCTTAAGAAGAAATAAAAGCTCCAGTAATGTAACTATTTGGATAAATATAAGAGCCAGAATTAAAATTGTAGTTCATAACTCTTCTTTTTCTCCTACATAAAAAAAGAGGCTGGATTTTAATTAGTGCACTCTATATGCACATGCTGAAATATCACACTGAATTACATTAAGATTTATAGCCTATACATTTTTAATCCAAATAAAATATTTCAAAAGCATGTAATGATAATTATAAGCTATGTTAATGTGTAAATATATAATTTGTAACAATTAAAATATAAATGGGTTGAATGCGGATGGAAAAAACCTGAGTATTTACATAGTTTTGAAAATACATTGGTATTATATAAACATGGTTGCTATAAGTTTAAGAAGTTAATAATAAACTATAAGGTAACTAACAAGAAAATAGCTAAAATGTGCATTAAAAAGAGGGGAATTCTGTTATAAAAATCTAAATTTTTGAAAAGGTAGTAATGAAAAACTCAAGGAATGAAACACATATAAAAAATATGAAGAAAACTGATAAATGATAGAATTAAATCCTTCATTATCACTAACTTAAATGTTTATGGATAAAATATCTAATTAAAATGGATGTTGTTTACAAACATTAACTTTAAACACAAAGAAACAAAGAACTTAGAAATAAAAGAATAGATTAATGCAGTCTAAGTTTAATTCTTCAGATAAGAAATGTCCCCATAGAGTCATGTATTGAAGGCTTGGTCGCCAATAAGGCAAATTTAAGAGGTTGGATTATTGAAAAGTGATTGGATCATGAGGTCAGAAGTGGACCTAGTTGGAGTTGTAGCTTATTGGTATCAGACTTGAAGGGTATATTTTTTTCCTTAATCCCCTCTATTTCTCTCCCATTCTGCTTCCTGGCAAGCATGAAGTGAGCAGCTTTTTTCTCTATCCCATGATATCCACAATGATTATCTGCCTGACCATGCCCCAGAAACAACAGAGCTAAGAGACTGTATACTGAAACATCCGAAACCATAAACCAAAATGAATCTTTCTTTAAGTGGATTTTCTCAGGCATTTTTTCACATCTATGGAAAGCCGATTAGCACATCAAAAAATAGTAATGAAAAGAGAACTGTAGTGACTATATAGTTATCAGACAAAATAGTCATTATGTCAAAATACTTAAAGGAGACCAAGAAGGTTATATTTTGACGAAAGTTTCAATCTACCAAAAGCATACATACACCTAACAATAGAATCATCAAATATACAAATCAACAATTGGCATAACTGGAGACAGAACAAGGTATTTCTAGGATATTACAAAGTTCAATATCTCACTTTCAACAAAGGAATGAACAAGATAAAGGATCAATAATGAAACAGAAGATTTGAACAACAGTAAAAAAAAATTAAAACTACTAGACATAGATGAATGACCCACCCATGAGCAGAAGACACATTCCTTTCAAGTGCACAAGTTATTTTCCATGTTAGACAAAATACTTTAAATAATATAAATACTGAAATCATAATAAATATCTTTATGACATCAATGAAATGAAATGTAAAATCCACTACAGCAAGGAAAAAAATCATAAAAACTGAAATAAATGTCAGGGTACAATAAAAATACTTTTAAACAAATGAAAATATAAACACAACCTATAAAAATATAGAATACTGTAAAAGCAATACTATGATGGGAATTTATAGCTACCATTACACAGATTAAACTAAGAAATAGCTCAAAATAATTTAATTGTGCACTTTAAGGAACTAGGAAATAAGGAACTAACAAAACCCAAAGTCAAAAAAGGAAGGAAATACTAGGTATTAAAGAAGAGATAAGCAAAATAGAGAAAGAATATTAATGTAAAACATATATTCAACCAAAGGAGTTTTATGAAAAATATTTTTAAAATTTTTTTATTGTGCTGGAGTTACATTATGACAGTTTAAAAAGTTCTTACAATATATCAAAAATGTCATAGCTAAATTCACCTTCTCCAACATTCTTCTTTATTCCCTTCCTCATTCCTGCAATCATTTCAACAGGTCTCTTTTTAGTATTTCCACAGTATTCACCCTCCTACACCCTTTCCCCACATGTCCCCTGATCACACTGATACAAACCCCCCAGACAGGACCTGTTCTGACCTCCTGTTCACTGATGTTTTTAAAAAATGACATTTTTGTTAAAGATAGATATGAAGTGAGTTTCTTTGTGACACTTCCATGTATATATGTATTATAACTCAAATTGATTCAACTCCTCTATTTTTCTCCTTTCTACCGTAGTCCCCTTCTAATGGGTGATTACAACAGATTTGAAACTTCTATGTTCATTCTTGCATAGGAAGTACTTCAACCATATTCACCTTCTTAATTTCCTCCTTTTACTCTCCCTCTGTCATGTGACTTCCTTTAAGTGTGAGCTGTTTTTCATAATATTGCTTGTATTTGTATTAGGAATATATTCTACATATGAAAAAAATGCTGCCTTTGACTTTCTAAACCTGGATAACTTCACTTAGGTTGTTCTCCAGTTCCATCCATTTGCCTGCAAAGAACAAAATTTCATTCTTCTTTATGGATAAATAAAATTCCATTATATATAAATACCACATTTTCTTAATCCATTCATCAGTAGTGGGGCATCTTGGCTGTTTCCATAGCTTTGCTATTGTGAATAGTGCTGCAATAAAGATGGGTGTTCAGGTGCCTTTTTGGTAACCTGACTTACATTCCTTTGGGTATATCCCTAGAAATGGAATTGCTGTATAATATGGTATTTTTAGTTTCAGGGTTTTTTTTGAGTAGCCTCCATCATGTTTTCCATAGTTGTTGCACTAATTTATATTCCCACAAACTATGTATAAGGGTTGGTTTTTCTCTACATCCTTGCCAACATTTGTTGCTTGTGTTCTTGATGTTAACCATTCTAAATGGAATGAGGTAGACTATTAACATTGTTTTGCTTTGCATTTCCTTTACAGCCATAGATGTTGAGCATTTCTTTTTGTGCTTTTTGGCCATTTGGGCTTCTTCCTAACAAAAATCTCTCTAATTTAGTTCATTTGCCCATTTCTTCATTGGATCTTTGAGTTTTTGGGGACTTTAGTTTTTTGAGCTCCCTGTATATTCTGGTTATTAATCATTTGTCAGATGTATAGCTGGCAAAGATTTTCTCCCATTCAAATTGGCAATAATTTCTTTTGTTGTACAGAAGCTTTTAGATTCCATGTAGTCCCATTTGTCATTCCTTTCACTTAGTTCTTGAGCAATTTGAGTTCAATTTAGGAAGTCATCACCTATGCCTATTAATTACAGTGTATTCCCTGATCTTTTCTTGCACTGTCTTGAAAGTTTCAGGTCATATATTAAGGTCCTTAATCCATTCTGAGTTGATACTCATGCAGGGTTAAATCTATGAATCTAGTTTCAGTTTTCTACAAGCAGATATCCAGTTCTCCCAGCAACATTTGTTGAAGAAAGTGTCTTTTCTCCATCCTATGTTTTTGGCACCTTTGTGAAAAATCTGATGGGTGTAGCTGTATAGATTCATATCTGGCCCTTTGATTCTGTTCCACTGGACTTCATATTTGTTTCTGCACTAGTGCCATGCTGATTTTGTTACTATGGCTCTGTAGTACAGTTTGAAGTCGGGTATTGTGATACCACCGGAGTTGCTCTATTTGCTCAGTATTGCCTTGGCAATTCGTGGTCTTTTGGGCTACCAAATGTACTTTAGGGTTTACTTTTCAATCTTTGTGATGAATGTCATTTGAACTTTGATGGGGATCACATTGAGCATGGAGATATATAAATGGTAATATAGCCATTTTCACGATATTGATTCTACCAATCCATGAGCATGAGGAGATCTTCTGTAGTCATCTTCAATTTTTTTCTTCAGTGGTTTATAGTTGTCATTGTAGAGGTCTTTCACATCCTTTGTTAAATTTATTCCTAGGTATTTGATTTTTTGGAGGCTACTCTAAATAGAATTTTGGTGTAAAGAAAAGTTGCCAATTTTTGCAAATTGATTTGTATCCTGCTACTATGTTAAACAGATTTATGGTGTCTATGAGTTTTTGGTGGAGTTTTTCAGGTCTTTTAGCTATAATATCATGTTGTCTACAAATAGGGATCATTTGTTTTCTTCCTTTCTTATTCGTATTCCTTTTATTTCTTCTTTCTGTCTTACTGCTCTAGCTAGGTATTCCAAGACTATGTTGAATAATAGAAAGAGTGCACACCCTTGTCTAGTTCCTGATATTATAGGAAATGTTTTCAGTTTTTTCCCATTTTGTATGATGTTGGCTATAGGCTTGTCATATTGAACCTTTATTATGTTGAGGTATATTCCCTCTATTCTTAGTTTCATCAGAGCTTTTATCATGAGAGGATGTTGGATTCTGTCAAAGGCTTTTCTGCATATACTGAGATGATCATGTGCTTTTTGTCTTTCTTTATCTCAGCATGTAGCTTTTCTCTTTTTTTCTTTCTTTATTCATATACTCATATGTGCATACATTGTTTGGACCACTTCTCCTCCCTACCCCCCACCCCATACCTTTACCCCCCAACACGCCACTCTTCCAGGCAGAAACTGTTCTGCCTTGATCTCTAATTTTGTTGAAGAGAAGACATATGCATAATGGGAAAGGCAAATCGTTTTTGCTACTTGAGTTAAGGGTAGCTATACGAGAGATTTTTAGCATTGCTTCCATGTACAAATGTGTTACATCCCAAGTTAATTCATCTCTAGCTGACCTTTTCACTAGTTCCTGATCCCCTTCCCATATTGACCTCTGTCACTTTAAGGCTTCTGTACTAGTTCTTCTACAGTGGGGACATCAAACACTTTCATGTTTTGGGTTTCCTACCTGTCCCCATACCTCCCGTATATGCTCTCCCCTTAGTGTGTGACCCGAGTCCAAAAACAGTGCTGTATTGCCCTAGATCTAAAGTTTGCATATGAGGGAGAACATACTATTTTTGATCTTCTGAGCCTGGCTAACCTCGCTCAGGATGATGTTCTCCAGTTCCATCCATTTACATGCAAATGATGATATTTCATTCTTCTTCATTGCTGAGTAAAATTCCATTGTGTATACATACCACATTTTCTTAATCCATTTGTCACTAATGGGGCATATTGGCTGTTTGCATAACTTGACTGTTGCAAATAGCATTAAAATAAACATGGGTATGAAAGTGCCTCTGGAGTAACCTGAATCGCATTCCTTTGGGTATAACTCCAGGAGTGGGATTGCTGGATCATATGGCAGATCTATGTTTAGTTTTTAAGAAGCCCCCATATTGCTTTCCAGAATGGTTACACTACTTTGCATTCCTACCTGAAATGTATGAGGGTTTCTTTTACCTCACATCCTCGCCAAAACCTGTTGGTGGTATTTTTGATGATAGCTATTCTGACAGGAGTGAGGTGGAATCTTAGTGTGGTTTTGATTTGCATTTCCTTTATGGCCAGATATGGTGAGCATTTGTTCATGTGTTTTTTGGCCATTTGAATTTCTTCTTTTCAAAAAGTTCTGTTTAGTTTAGTTGTCCATTTCTTTATTGGTTTATTGCTGTTGGGAGATAAGTTTTTTGAGCTCCCTGTATATTTTGGTTATCAGTCCTTTAATGTGTAGCTGGCAAATGTTTTCTCCCACTCTGTGGGTGGTCTCTTCAGTTTAGAGACCATTTCTTTTTTTGTGCAGAAGCTTTTTAATTTTATGTTGTCCCATTTGTCCATCCTTTCTCTTAGTTGCTTAGATGCTGGGGTCCTTTTGAAGAAGTCCTTGCTTCCAGAGTATTCCCTGCTCTTTCCTTTAATAACTTCAGAGTTTCAGGTCTGATATTAAGGTCCTTGATCCATTTTGAGTTAATACTAGTACAGGGTGATAAACATGGATCTAGTTTCAGTTTTTTGCAGATGGATAACCACTTTTCCCAACAACATTTGTTGAAGAGGCTGTCTTTTCTCCATCGTATGTCTTTGGCACCTTTGTCAAAAATAAGGTGGGCATAGCTGTGTGGATTCATATCTGGTTCCTCTATTCTGTTCCACTGGTCTTCATATCTGTTTTTGTGCCAGTACCATGCTGCTCTTATTGCTATTGCTTTATAATATAGTTTGAAGTCGGGTAATGTGATACCTCCAGCATTAGTTTTTTTGCTCAGTATTGCCCTGGCTAGTCACAGTCTCTTGTGTTTCCAACTGAACTTTAAGGTAGATTTTTCAATCTCTGTGATGAATATCATTGGGATTTTGATGGGAATTGTATTAAACATGTAGGTTGCCTTTGGTAGTATAGCCATTTTAACTATGTTGCTCTACCAATCCATGAGCAAGGGAGATCTTTCCATCTTTGGTTGTCTTCCTCTATCTCTTTCTTCAGGGGTTTGTAGTTCTCCTTGTAGAAGTCATTCACATCCATTGTTAAGTTTACTCCTAGGGATTTCATTTTTTTTGAGGCTATTGCAAATGGAATTGTTTCCATATGCTCCTTCTCAATTGGTTTGTTGTTGGTATATACATAAGCTAATAATTTTTGTAAGTTGATTTAGAATCCTGCCCCCTTGCTGTAGATGTTTGCGATGTCTCAGAGTTTTGGGGTAGAGTTTTTTGGATCTTTAAGAAATATGATCATTTTGTCTGCAAATAGGGATATTTTGACTGTTTCTTTACCTATTTGTATTCCTTTTATTTCTTCTTCTTGCCTGATTGATCTGGTTAGGAATTCCAGGATTATGCTGAATAGGAGTGGGGATAGTGGGCACCCTTTTCTCATTCCTGATTTCAGGGGAAATGGTTTCAGTTTTTCTCCTTTAATATGATATTGGCTATATGTTTGTCATATATAGCTTTTACAATGTTGAGGTACATTCTTTTTATTCCTAGTTTTCTTAGAGCTTTTATCATGAAGTGGTGTTGGATCTTATCAAAGGCTTTTCTGCATCTATTGAGATGATCAAGTGGTTTTGTCTTTGTTCCTTTTAATGTGCTATATTACATTTATAGACTTACATATGTTGAACCACCCCTGCATCTCTGGGATGAAGCCGACTTGGTCATGGTGAATGATCTTTCTGATATGTTGTTGGATTCAGTTGCTATTAATTTGTTGAAGATTTTTTCAGGGATGTTTGTTAAGGAGATTGGCCTTTAGTTCTTTTCAGACATGTCTTTTTCTGGTTTTTGGTATGAGTGTAATACTGGCTTCATAAAATGAGTTAGGCAGTATTCCTTCCCTTTCTATTTCATGGAAAAGTTTAAGGAGAGTTGGTATTAGTTTTTCTTTAAAGGTCTGATAGAGTTCAGCTGAGTATCCTTCAGGTCCTGGACTTTTCTTTTTTGATAGACTCTTTATTACTGCTTCAATTTCATTTTGTGTTATAGATCTATTCAGGTGATTAATACCCTCTTGGTTTGATGTTGGGTGGTCATAATTAACTAGAAATTTCTCCATTTCTTCAATATTTTCAAATTTATTGGAATATTGGTTCTTGAAGTAGTCTGATGATTCCCTGGATTTCCATGGTGTTTCTTGTTATCGCCCCTTTTACTGATTTAGGTTTTTTCTCTCTTCATTTTCATCAGATTTGCCAGAGGTGTAACAATCTTGTTTATTTTTCAAAAGAATCAGTTTTTTTGTTTTGTTGATTCTATGTGGTTTTTTGTTTGTTTGTTTGTTTCTATTTCATTAATTTCAGCCTTTATTTTTATTATTTCTGTCCTTCTGCTTGTTTTGGGTTTTGCCTGTTCTTGTTTTTCTAGGAGTTTGAGATGTAGCATTAGGTCATTAATTTTAGATCTTTCTGTCCTTTTTATATATGCACTCATGGCTATAAACTTTCCTCTTAGTACTGCCTTTGCTGTGTCCCATAGGTTTTGTTAGGTCATGTTTTCATTTTCTTTAACTCCAGGGAGCATTTAATTTCCTCTTTTATTTCATTGATGACCCACTGATCATTGAGTGATGTGTTGTTCAGCTTCCAATTGTTTACATGTTTTTTATTGTTGTTTTTGTTGTTTTAGCATTAGGTCATTGATTCTAAGATTTCATGAAGGCTGGGAAACCAAGGGGCAATAAAGCCTGTAGCATTTACAGGAAGTCATAAGTATGGAGGGGTATGAACAATATAGAGGGCTTCATGGTTATCCCAAAGACTCTCATTGTTGTAATCTGTGAGGAGCCCTGTTATAATTGAGTTAGGATGTACCTCTTTGTTGACATTTTTTACCCATAGGAATAAATGGGGAGCATTAATGATGGTTGTCCATGTAGTGAGATTGGACTGTTAAAGTTGCCAGATACATATAGCCAGTTTACAGCTGCTCTGACTGTACAGTTTCTCCAAATCAATGTCCCTAGTGATAGTAGCAGGGATTGGAAAGAGCCAGTGGCTTATGGGCTGGCAATTGTTCTTTCTATATTGCTATAAAAACATCATTGTTTAGGTCTTATACATTGAGCAGAGTATGTGGTTTTTAATTCTAATATGTTTTTTCCAGTGGATATATTATAAAAGGAGATAGGTCCTCAAGCTACATATTTTGTCATAATTATCCTGGCCTTTACAGTTTTACAAAATTGCCACCACCATTTTTCAGTTGTTTCAATATTTCTTGTGCACAAAGGCAAGTGTAGTGTATTCCAGCTCTGTGTATGATTTTTATTACCTACGGCTGAACTTATATCCCAAGTTTCTACTAAGCCCATAGGAAAAGTTACATTAGCTTTAGTAAGATATATAAATTTAGGAAATTTAATGGCGTTTTTTGTAAAGCATAAGGGATGTAGAGTTGTTATAGATACATTTATTATCCCTTCTTTGGTTCCATCATGATTTCTGAGAAAACATTAGCTAAGGCTGTCATTTGATGTGAATGTGTCCCTATGTTCTGTATTGCTAGGGTCCATTCCTCTATACTACCATTTTTTACTTCATTAATAGCCATCTTGCATTCAGTAGTTGCTCCCTCATATGCCAGAGTCCCTATCAGGATATCACATGCTCCCCCATGATGGATTTTACTCTCCACTGCTTTGGTGACCCTTGCTAGAAATTCCACCCAAGCCTCATCAGCCTTTTGGATTAGCTTTTGAAGAGGCTGGGTATCAGCGGTGAGCCTCTGCCATGCCCTTTGTGCACACAGACTAACTTGATCGTAATATTGAGGAGGACCCCATGCCTGTACTGCCACAGAGGAGTAATCGCCTTCTCCTAAGAACATATCAGAAGTAATGGGTACATTTGCTCTCTCATTTCTGATAGCTTGGTCACATTGGTCAGCAAATAAAGCCCTCCATTTAAAAAATTCCCCTGTGGACGGTGAGCAAAGTGCCAACTGTTTAAAATCCTCAGAGCAGTTAAGGTTTTGGCAAATGGAATCAAACATACTCATGGTTAGGGAGCCATGTGGTCCATGCTCCCGGACGGCATCCTGGAAAGACCTTAAATCCTTAATGCTATAGGGCAGGTGAGTGGCCGGATTTTGAGGTGTAGGATTTACATTAACTGGGAATGCTGTTGCATAAGGATGTATCCCTGGAGGGCAATAGGGAGGAAGATATTCCTCTGGGGCCAATCTTTCTAAAGTCTCTAGGGCTTTATCTCTCTGTCAGCAAAGCTGTGCAGTTAGACTTGCCCAAGGGTCTTTGGATTTATCAGTCATTACCCAAGTCTGAGAAAAAGGTTCTTTCTCTTCCTCTGTATGTCTTTCTTTGTCTTTTTTCTCCTTTTGTTCTTTTGGTTTCTGTTCTATGTGACCTAGGGCTTCCTGGATAGCCCTCATAGTGGGCCAAAACCCACAGTGTAATTTAATATCCTCTTGTTTTGCTTTATCTTCTACATTTTGTAAAGCCTTCTGCCATAGCTCAGGATCAATAGTCCCTCCTGGGGGATCCATGGGTTAAAATCAAATAAGGTATTTAAATGTTTTTCCAGATTGTCTTTTGAAATTTTGAAACCTCTTTGCCTAACTAATTCACCTAGTAATGCCAAGAAAGGGCTTGAATGTGATCCTTTCATTTTTTACCAAGGAGTTCCCGTACCTTATTTCCTCGGTAGCAGGCATTCGTTCGTCCTCCGTTTTCACCGTTCCAGCGGTGAGGTCCTTTCAGCAGGGCCAATTGTCGGACTCTTCGCCTCTGATTGCCTCACGTTAGGCGCCAGTCTATTGCAGTGGTCTGCAGCAGTATGGTGGGGTTCTGTTATCCCAGGAGGGAGGAGGAGGACTGAGAAAACACTCAGGGAACAGATTCAGAGATCAGGTTCAACTTTAATGTGTAATAAGCAGCAGTTAAATACTCTGTTTAGAGGAAGTTTAGCAGATTCAAAAGTTAACTAGGTGCGCAAGCAAGAATTGAGGCAGTAACAGACGCCAGCTGGACCCTAATGGGTCAGAGTGTTTATGCAATTGCTCTACTTGTTTTCAGCCAGGGCAAGATACAATTGCCTTAACTCTTTCCCTGCTGAACCACTGTGGCTGCTCGCCTGGGAATCCTCCACAGATTGTCCTGTGTGTCTAGATAATTGTCCATTTGTTTTAGATTTTCCAGTTTATTTGAATGTAGGTTTTCAAAGTTGTCCCTAATAATCCCCTCAATTTCCTTGGTGTGTGTTGTTTCCTCCCCTTTTTCATTTCTAATGTTGTTAATTTGAGTCACTTTCTTCCTCATTTTAGTCAGATTTGTCAATCTTATTTACCTTTTCAAACAACCAGCTTTTTGTTTCATTGAGTTGTTTTGTATGTTTTTATTTGGTCTCTATTTTGTTGATTTCAGCCTTTATGAAAAAAATTTTTGAATAACTTTAAGTAGATTCAATTAGAAAACAGAAGATACTTTTTGTGGTGGGGGGATTTGAATTCGCTGCCTTGCACTTGCTAGGCAGGTGTGTTATCACCCGAGTCACGACTCAGACCTTTTAAATTTTAGTTCTTTTTTAGAATAGGTCTTGTACTTTTCTCTCGGAGATCTCTCAGACTGCAATCCTCCTGCCTACACCTCCCCCCATTGCTGGGATTACAGATATGTACCACAACATCTAGCCTGAGAGAAGAATTAAACTGCTGAATTCACAAATGAAAGAAGGAACCTTACCATTGAATAAATAGAAATAAAATTATTCATAAAATTATAGTCTCAAAAACTACCACTAAATTGAATATCCAAGTGAGGTGAACACTTTCTGAGAAACACAAAACTACTAAAACCGATGTGTAAAGAAAGAGCATTTCTGAAAAGACCGATAAAATTCAGTAAATTGAATCCTTAACAAAAAAAACCTCACCAGTGAAAAACCCTGTACTAAATAGTTTCATTGATAAATTCTACCAAACATTTAAAAAAGAATGTAAACCAATCTTTCTTAAATATTTGCAGAATAGAGAAGAATAGACTATATTTCTAACTCATTTTCTGAGGTCAGAATTACACCAATAGCCAAGCCAGAATAAGAAACTATAATATAAATCTACAGGCAGCATTCCTTTATGAATATTATTCTGAATGTAAGTTTAAGGTTAACTTGCCTGGATGGAAAGATACCCAAATATCCAATAATGAATTCTTTTTGGATATGTCTATAAGAGTGTTTTTTTAAAATACTGATATTTAAATCAGTAAAGGAAAATACACTGTCCTTCAATGTAGCAAGCACCATCCAATCACCTGAGATCCCAAATAGAACAAAAAGATAGAACAAAGGCAAATTATTTTCACATATTTTGGAATTAATTGGGATATCATTCATCTCCTGATTCTGGGTATCAGAATTCCAGCATCTTTAGGCTTTGGATTTTTTGGTACCAAAATCATTCAGACTCACATGTATTTGTTACACTGTCACCATCTGTCTTGGGTCCCCAGATTGCAAATGGCATATTGTGCAGCTTCTCAGCCTCTGTAATCAGATGACCCAATTTCCCTATGAAATCATCTGTCATCTATCCTAACTTATCTCATCTTGTGTTACTTTATCTATATCTTATTCATTCTGTTTTTCAAACACTGACTCATACAAATATAGATGCAGAAACCCTCAAAAATACTTCAATCTCGATAGTACAGCATTATACATCATGACCAGTGGGACTTATCTCCAAAACGTAAGGGTGGTTTAACATATGAAAATAAACAATGTAATGCAACACAGGAATAGTTTCAAGGTAATAAATGATGGTCATTGGTGATTCACTAAATACACTTGAAGAAATCAAACACATTTTCATGATAAAACCATTCAATACACTGGGAACTAACATCATACATAGTATTAAAATATTGGTAGACATCCCCTTCAGATCAGAACTTATATCCAACACATATCAACTTATATTCAACATACACTGAAAATTATACCCAGGGCAATTGGACAAGTAAAGGAATAAAAAGCTTCCAAATTGAAAATGATGCTGTAAAAACTATAATATCAGATAGTATAGCTTTTTTGTATTAAATCCTTTAAAAATCAACACAAAAAACCTGTTAACATCATGAACAAATTTGGCAAAGTTGCAGTATACAACATCAAAATGTAAAAACAAGCCAGCAAAAATAACTGAAAATATAAATTGAGACAAAAATTAATGTGTAATAGCTTGAAGAGAATATATATATGTATATATATATGTATATATATATACATGCAAATTTGGGTATAAAATTTAACTAAAAGATAAAAGAAGTATTTACTGAAAATCACAAAACATTATGGAAATAAAAATATGAAGGACAAGTATTTAGGAAATATTGTGCTTGCCATTTGGAAGATTTAATGTTGTTAAACTATCAATACTACAGAGTTATCTAAAGATTCTATAATCTTCCCATTAAAATTCCAATACTCTTTTGTGAAAAAAATGTAAATACCCCATCAGCTCATGGATTCTAATGCAACCCTGAAATTCAAAATAGACTCTTAAAAGAAAAACAAAAATGGAAGGATCACTCTTTCCATTTCAAAACTTATTACAATGCTACAGTACTTCAAACAGTGTGGAACTGTCACAAAGATGGATATGTGGAACAATGAAAGAGAATTGAGACCTTAAAAATAAATCATTGCATATATTGTCAAATGATGTTTGAAAACAGTGATAAGACCACTCAATGGGGAAAAAATAGATATTCAAAAATAATTCTTGGAAAACTGGATATACCAGAATATGAATGAAAAAATAAAGATGGACTTTTTATTCTATAGCACATAAAAATTTAAAATATGTAAAACCTTAATTTGAGTTACTACTCTTAATTACACTTTTTGAAGACTCTTAGAAGAACTCATACCTGTAAATCTGCATTTCAATAGCTGTGACAATGTTTCTATGTCAGAGCGTGAAAACCTTGAGCAGTAAAAGAAAAAAAATATGTTTGGCTTCATTAAAAAATATGCATGAGAAGCCACTATAAAGAAAATGAAGGTACATCTCTTAGCATGGTAGAAAATATTTTTGAATTATACATCTGCTAAAGGATTAATATCCACAGTATATACAGAACAACTCAACAATAACTATAACTCAGTAACAAAAGGACAAATCACCCAATTCAAAAACAAAGGATTTGAATACATATTTATCCAAAAAGATACATAAAATGTCAAATACACCATTTTAACATGATTATATATTAGATAAATGCAAATCATAATCATAATTAAATACACCACTTTGATGGTTGTAATTTAAAATAACAGAAAATAAATGTTGATGTGAATGTGGAGATATTAGAACACTTGTGCATTGATGGTAGGAATTGAAAATGGTGCAGCTGCCATAGAAGACAGTTTGGCAATTCCTCAAAAATAAATCATTGAATTACCATTTGATTTAGAAATTTCCCTCTAGGTATAAACCTTCTGGGCATTGAAACAACACCCTCAGATAGATACTTGCACACCTGTGTTCACAGAAGCATTACTCAAAATACTCAAAACGTAACAATTGAAGTGTTCAGTAAAAGACTAATGCATAAGTAAAATATGTTACAGGCATAAAATTAAATACTGTTCAACTATAAAATAGGATGAAGTTCCGATAAATGCTACAGCACAAATTAATCTTAAAAACATAAAGGATCAATACTGTATGATTCCCTATATGAGGTTCCTGAAACAGGCAAATTAATAGACAGAAAATAGATGTTTCTAGGGAATTTGGGTAGGGAAGAATGAGATTTCTAGCTTAATGGGCACAGAGTTTCTGTTTAAAATGACAAAAAGAATTTTTGAAATACAGAGTAATCACATTTTCATAATATTGTGAATATATTAATGCCATTTAATTGTACATTAAAAATGGATAAAAAATGTGCTAACCTTTTTTTCTCACTGTATATTCTGCAAATCAGAAACCATATAACAGTTGCTAGCATCAGTTGTTTAAATCTGAAGATACATTTATGAGGGGAAAGAAAGATTTAAGTATGTCTTTAAAAACAATCTCTGTAGATTGCATTTTGTGATTCATAAACATCTCCACATTTCTTGCACTTTAAAGTTCTTTAGCTGTGAGATGGAAATGATTCTGAAATACATGGCACTTGTTCTTGCATGTCTTTCTAGTTTAATTAAGGCTTTTGAATATTTCTATCCATCTGAGGTATGGTTCAGAGTGGCCAAAGCACCAATCCAAATAATTCGGTATGCAAATGGAAAAATGAGATCTGTTGAAAATATTCCAGAAATGGGGGGTGGGGAGATAAATGAAAATGATGGATGGGATGAATTCAAGTATGATGTATTTGATATATTATAAAAACTTTTACAAGTGCCACAATGTACACCCAGCACAATAATAAAAAGAATTTTTAAAGAAATTTGGACCACATAAGAATACAGTATCTTAAAGAGCAGCAATGAATGAGACAGATAGGGAGGTAGGTTTTCAGGTTGAATGATAAATATAACTTCCGATTACTGTTGCTTTTCTCATAAGAATACAGCCTCTACTACAGAGCCTGAAAAAGCAGTTGAAAGTATGAAAGGATAAAGGCTTTGGACTTAAATATTTCAAGAAATTTGCCAATTTCTAACTGGATTATATATGAAAACCATTCCATCTCCTTGGGCTTCAGTTTCCTCATCTGAAATGTAGTAATAGTAAAAATGTCCCAACTACATCAAAGTGCCTATTAATTGGAATATATAAAGTACCTATTCCAAAAGCATGCAGATCCTGATATCTAATACATAGTAAAAAAAATAATCCTCCTTTTTCATAGATGCTTTCTTAAGTTGTTCCTACTTATCATCACTAAATCAATGGATTTTGGTCTAATCAGCTGGGTGAGAGATAAATAGAGGAGATGAACTAAATTTATATATATATGATATAAAATACATATATGTGCATGTATACATACATGGAAGTGCCACAAGGAAACTCCCTGTATATCTATCTTAAACAAACAAAAATGTCATCTTTTTCTTTTACAAAATCAAAGAACAAGAGGGCAGAACAGGTCCCGTATGGGGGTATCCTGCCTGGCGGTGCAAGTGGAAGAGGGGAGGAGGTGGGAAAAAGTATGGGAGGGTAACAACTATAGAACAAATACTGTGTACACATGTATGTAAATGGAAAAGATAATCTGTTGAAAGTATTCCAGATTGATGGGAAGGAGGATAAAGAAAAATGGTGGAACGAGTAAATTCATGCATGATATATTGTAAGAACTTTTGTAAATACCACCCAGCACAACAATTAAAAAACTGGCTCCATTTTAACTGTTTTGTTGATTATAACAAAATCTAAATCTAAATCTTTCCCCTTTCTAGTTTGAAAATCACTATGCTTCTGTTGGAAATGCAATTGAGAGATGTTCAAGAAAACGTAAGATTAATAGCATGTACTCTCTAAAATAGTAAGCAGGAGAAGTAAGTTTTGAGATTTACTGCACAGCAATGCGATTATATTCAGTAATACAAAATAACTTAGTAAATTTCAAACAGGCAAGTAAAGTGATAAGTATATTAATTAGCTTGGTTTAATCCTTCCATATAATATATATACATCAAAAATAATTTTGTACCCCATAAATTTACATGATTTTGATTTGTCAATTTATGATAATATTAATAAAGCTAAATATAAAATAATAGAATATATTGCTTACTTTAACACCTTACAATTCAGATTAGTACTTAGTCAACAACCTTCGAAACTCTAATTTTTTTTTACTTAATGGCAGTCTATAAATATATAATTATTTTCAAGATTATGTTTTCTCTTCTTCCATTTATCTTTCCTGATCTTTTTTCTCATGCTCATATGGGAAAAATGTTTCTTTGTGTGCTTCTGTTACAATTCTTAGCATATTCTACTTCCCAATAGGCATTTTGCATTTTTGTCTGTCTTCCTACTAGATAAGTAGTCCCTTGTGGGTGGAAGACCCTCTGTTTTGGACATTTCTTGTATCCTGGGTAATATTTAACATAATAGCTGAGACATATTAGACAATAAGTACATATGTGTTAAATTGTCTCTGTTGTTTGGTTATGAATGTATCTCTATTGTATTAAATTTTTTCTATAGTTTGTCTAAATCCTTTAGACCTTAGAATCCCTGAAGGACAGTGTTAGAATAGTACATGCAGCAAAATCATCATCAACTTAATGCCCTTTACAACTATCACAGTAACATTTATTAGTAGAATATAAGACTTATTCATTCTCTGTATACAATCTACTTCATGAATTACAAACCACATATTCACATACTCAAGGATGTGGAAACTCACAATATTTCCTGCTGTGTTCTATGCCTCTCTGCTTCTGGATACAAGATGAGAGTGTAAAAGCTTTGGTACTGTATTTTTTTCATACTCAGGCATAAGTTATGGATATAGCAACAGAGAGTGGAATTTCTTTGTGCTTCTCATTGGCTTCAGTTTGCTGCCTTAAACAGACTGAGTCAAGACCATGTTTTTATGCCATAGACATGCTATTCAAATACCAATGTGACCACATTTGAAAAGCCACCCTGTACCACTTCATTGCCACAGATGTCTTTTACATCTGGCAAGGGCCGTTTCTCCGCATGTCAGCAGTAATTCAGTTTAACAGCTGTCTCTTTTGACAAGCTTAGTGTCACACTCTAAAATGACAGGGTGACAGTTCCCCTTTTCTTAAACAGACATAGTGCAAATTAACTATTTGAATACAGGAGCATTGAATGGATTTAGAGCACATTTTTTCTGAGTAAGCTGAATGGGGTTTGGGATGCTATTTGTATGATTACATGGTCTATAAAGCCACTGAATCTGATTATTCAAGGCTGTTTTCTGGGTGTTTCTATATATACCTGAACTCTTTTCTTGTACATCTAAAAATTAAATTAAGGTGAAACCATTATTGCAGAGGAACAGTAGCATTTGAATAAGCAACTGAATTCCATTGTCTAAACTCTCCAGAGTTCTCTGTGGTTTTAGGCTATAGAATTAAGTGCTTGCTAATGTCACAGCTTACAGTATCACGTGTTAATGTTTTTCCGTTTCAGACAGTGGCCATGCTATTTTTTCTAAATAAAGCTTCCTATAAATGCTGTATCTTGGCAAAATCAAGAATGTAATGACAGCACTGGACTATAATGTTTTCTTTCCTTGTTTTTATACGACAGCACTGGACTTTAGTGCTTTATTTAGTTGTATTTATATGTTGTCCTCTTTCTTCTAATGCCTGTCTACTTCTAAGTAAAACCTAGGAACAGTTTTTCTCTCATTTGATTCTTATAAGCTCAAGAGATCTGGATTAATAACTACTTTTTACCAGGCTCTGAGCTGAATACTGAGATTACTATGAGAAACAAAGTTAGATATACCCCATATCCTTCATAAACAAATTACTGGCTTACTAGTTTTCTGTCCTGTCATATTAAATAATTGTGAGATGAGCAGTTTAAAATAGTGCAACTTTACTGTATCACAGTATTATTGGTCAGAGAAGCCCTTTGGTTTACAGTGTCAAAATGCTTAAAGAGATGTATTGGCAGGGCTGTTTTCCCTTCTGGAAGCTTTAGGATAGAATGTATTAACTTACTTATTCAGGTTATTGAACTGTAGGACTGAGTTGCCTGTTTTTCTGCTATCAATTGAGAGTCATATCCAACTTCAAGAAGCTACCGATATTTCTCAGCTCATGGTCACTTTTCTTCATCTTGAAAACAAGCAATGGAAGAGGAAGTTACTCTCATACAAATACTTGAAGATTGAAGTTTATGCAATGACTTTCTGAATAGGACTCAAATTACTCAGGAAGCAAGAACAAATAAGGCAAAAACTTAATTACATCAAATTAAAAATTTCTGCATATTAAAGGAAAATAATTATCAGAATGAAAAGACAATGTACAGAATGGGAAAAATTTTTTTTGAGTTTGAAAAATTAAAAATATATATTTGTATTTCCTTTGATTTGGGGTGAAAATCTTTATTTTTTTAATTTTTATTTTATTCATATGTGCATACATTGTTTAGGTCATTTCTCCCCCCAGAATGGGAGAAAATCTTTGCTAGGTATTCATCAGAGAAAAAGCTTAAAATGAAACACCAGTACAATAAATAATTCAAATAACAAATAAGCAAGTGAATTGAACAGACAATTCTCAAAAGACATATAAATGCAAGTACATGAAGACATATTCAACATTCTTAACCATCAAGCAAATGCAAATCAAAACTACACTGAGATTTCATTTCATTCCAGTGAGAATGACTATCATCAAGAAAACACACAAAAACAAATGCTGGCAAAGATGTGGAGGCAAAGGAAATCTTATACACTGTTGGTGGGGATGCAATTTAGTACATTCACAATGAAAATCAGTATGGAGTTTTCTCCAAAAGCTAAAAATACAACTTCCATATGATTCTCCTGTACCACTCCTGGGCATATACCTAAAGAATGTAAGTTAATTTACAGTAGAGATACCTGTGCGTCCATGTTCATTCCAGTATGTTCACAATACCCAAGCTAGGGAATCAACCTTTGTGCCTATTTGCTAATGAATGGATAAAGAAAACCCAATGTTCCACACACTATGGAGTATTCTTCAGCTATAAATAAGAGTAAAATTATGACATTTGCAGGAAAATTGATGGAACTAGAGATCATCACGTTAAGTGAAATAAGCCAGAATCAGAAAGATAAACAACATGTATATTCTCTTATATGCAAAATTTAGACCAAAACCAAACTGACATGAATTTAAAAGAGGGACTGTTTTGGGGAACCAGGGTGAAGGAGGAGGGTAATAGAAGTGTGTAATGGTGAATATTATTGAATTGGTTATATGAATGTATAAAAATTGAATAATAAATCTCATTAAAAATTTTTAATTATGCACTTATTCACATGTGCATACATTGTTTGGGTCATTTCTCCTCCCTCTTCCTTACCCTCTCTCTCCCTCTCCCCCTCACTTCCAGGCAGAATCTGTTCTGCCCTTATCTCTAATTTTGTTGAAGAAAAGACATAAGCATAATAAGGAAAACAAAGCATTTGTGCTAGTTGAGTTAAGGATAGCTATACAGAAATATTCCTAGCATTGTTTTCATGTACACATGTGTTACAACCCATATTGATTCATCTCTAACTGATCTTTACACTGGTTCCTGATAAGGGGAAAAAAGAAACTAATAAGGTGGGTGAATTTTTTCAAAGCACATTATATTCATGTATCGAAATAACTACAGTGAAACATTTATGTAAAATTAATTTACGCTAATAAAATAGTAAGAAAAAATAAAAGAAGGAAAAGAAGATACAAAAGTCTTATATTGCAAGAAGATTAAATCTAATACTTTCACAGCTATGGAGAAGAAGTTAATGACTGACTTTCAATTTTCAAAAGACAGGCAGATAGTACATTATTATCTAATGAAGCTGCTGACTTTAGGCTGTAGCAATGGCAATTTTCCATCCTAAAAGTCCTAGCATAGTTAATTATGCTAAATCTATCCTATTTGTGCTGTATAAATGGAATAACAAAGCCTAAATGATAGTAGCTGTGTAATCAACATGATTTCCTGAATATCTAAATCTCACTGTTCAGACCTAGTGCTTCAAGAGAAAAATTACTTTCAAAAGAGTACTGTTTATCCACAATGTATTGGTCATCAAGAGTACAATGAAATTAACATTCTCATGCCTGCAAACATAACATTCATTCTTGAGTCTATTTAAAAATATATTACATAATGGGAGAGCTGATATTGATAGTGATTCCTCTGATAAATCTGGAAAAAGTAAAGTCAAGAACTTCTGGAAAGGATTCACAATTTTAGATGCCATTAACAACATTGTGATTTATGTGAGGAAGTCAAAATATTTTTCAACACTAACAGAAATGTTGAAGAAGTTGACTCCAATCCTTATGGATAATTTTAAAGTTTCCAAGACTTCAATGGAACAAGTAACTATAGATGAGATGAAAACTACTTTTATAAGTAAGATCTGAATATTTGGCTGAATTGCTGCAGTCTTCGATAGTACTTGAATGAAGAGTTGCATCTTATGGATGAACAAATAATATAGTGGTTTCTTTTTTGGTGATACTAGGGTTTGAACTCAGGGCTTCATGCTTGCTAGATAGGTGCTCTACCACTTGAGCCACTCCATCAGCCCAGAAAATAGTTTCTTGAGTTCGAAGCTGTTCTTGAAGAAAATGCTGGGAGCGTTTTTTAAATGAGAACAAAGTGTTTAGAATATTACATGAATTTAATTTTATAAAGCACTTTGTACATTTTGAGAGAAATGACTCCAACTCTGAAAGAAATATCATGAAGCAGGATCAAATGCTTCATGAAAAGAAGAGTCAGTCAATGCCTCAAACATCACTGTTGTCCTATTTTAATAAATTTCCACAACCATGCAAACTTCAGCAACCAGAACCTAGATTAGTAAGCAGCCATCAACATTAACAAGACACTTGAATAGCAAGAAAGATTACAACTCATTGACTACTCAGAATATTGGCAGCAGAAAATAGTTTTTGAATTAGGTATGCTCATTTTTATGAGCATGATGTTGTTTAACAATTAATAAGCTGGAGTACAGAATAAACATAACTTTTATATGCACTAGGAAAACACACACTTTGTGTGACTCACTTTATTTGATATTCAAAATATTGTAGTGATCTGGATCCAGACTCACAATATTTCTGAGTTATAATTGTATGGCTACCACCATCCTTTTTTGCTTTCCATTTCCATGGAAGACCTTTTGTATATGTGTCTTTTTAAATCTGAGGTGATACTCTTCCAGCTAGTATTCATTTATGTATTGTTATTTAATTCATTCAACTATTCTGTCTTTAGTCAGAGTAATGTAATCAGTTCTTTTGTTGAAGGTAATTATTGAAAAGCAACAAATTATTATTGCTGTTTTGTTGTTTTCTTCTAAATTTTTTTAGTTCCTTAGTTCTATTCTTCTTAATTCCTTCTTTTATGATTTAATGAATTTCTGTAGTGATATGTTTTGTTTCTTTTCTCTTTCTCTCTCTCTGTCTTTTTATTTATGGTGGTATTGGGGTTTGAACTCATGGCTTCATGCTTGTTAGGCATGTGCTCCACCACTGGACTCACACATCCAGTCTTTTGTTTCTGATTGTTTGGAGACAGTGTCATGCTTTTTGCCCAATCCAGTCTGGATTGGATTAATCCTATTTTAAGCTTCTTACCATAGATAAGATGACAGGTACATGCCACTATGACCAGTTTTTATTTTCCATTGAGATGGTGTCTCACAAATATTTTTGTCTGGACCAGCCAGGGACCATGATTCTCCCAATCTCAGTCTCTTGCACAGTTGGAATGAAATATGCACACCACTGGGTCTACCCATTGAGATGCTGTCTCATGAACTTTTTGATCAGGCTGGCCTTGAACCATGATCATCCAAATCTCAGTCTCTCCAGTAACTAGAATTTCAGGTGGGAGTCATGAACACTTGACTCTCTTTATCTTTTGTGTATTTACTTTATATTTTTGCTTTATGGTTGCCTCAAGGCTTACACAAAATATTTTATAATTATAATAGTATTTTTAATTTAATAAGTTAAGTTTGATCTTACATATTGCATACTTCTATTATTACATACATTTTGTGTTTCTGATATCATAATTTACACTTTTTTGTATTATGAATTCCTCAAATTATTTTAACAATACATATTTTGCTAGCTTGTGTTTGAAGTGTTTTGCTTGAGATACATGTGATGTACTCACCACAATTTTAGAAATTAAATTTGTGTATGCACATACTTCTACTAGTGTCTTTTATCATTCTATATGTTTTCATATTATTAATTAGCATCCTCTCACTTCAAGTTGAAAAACTCCCTCCAGGATATCCTGGAAAACATCTTTAGTGATGATGACTTTACTTAAAGTATGATTTTCAGGAAGGTTTTCATATAGTTTTCATTCTGAAAGGCAGCTTTTCTGGGTAAAATATTTATGGTTGAAAATTTTGCTAGCACTTTGAATATAGCCTAATATTCTGTTCTGGTCTGCAAGGCTTCTACTAAGCAATCCACTGATATGTGATCCTTCTCATATGAGTAATCTCTAGTGTTGCTGCTTTCAAAATTCTCCCATTGCTTTTGCCCATTTGGCAGTTTGAATATAATAAGTCTTAAAGTAATTCAGTTGAATGCTGTTGAAGATATTTAAGCATCATTTACCTGTATGTAAATATCTTTCTCCACATTTTGGAGGTTTCCAGGTATTATTTCCTTGTTTTATTTCATCCTCCTCCCATATTTTCTATTATGTAAATGTTAGTCTCTTGATGTTTTCTCATAAAGCCCATAGGAACACCTCATTCCTTTTGATTAATTTTTCTTGTCTCCTTTGACTATATATTTTTGAAAGACCTGTGTCTAAGTTCACACATACCATTTTCTAATTGATGGATTCTGCTGTTGATACTTCCTATTGCATTTTTCATTTCATTCATTGTATTCTTCATATGCAGCATATTTCACTGTTTTTGAATTTCTGTTACTCTGTTGAACCTTTTCATTTATTTTCTCCTGATTTTATTCATTTCTCTGTGTTCTTCTACCTCATGGATCTATCCTTTTCCCCTTAAAACACTGTTGCTATTCATATCAATTTTTGCCACCTCTGAAAGAACTAATAAAAATCATGCAACAACTCATGCACATTTGGTAAGGAGTTAATTAATCAATGAGCAAGAAATTACTTGCAAATAACAGTATCAGGAAAGTTTTCTCCTCCATAGATAATATATATATGTGTCACATCTTCCCTTGCTATTAGCCCCAAAATTGGGTAGACTATCTGAATGAATGTGAACTACTTTTGTTCAAATTTTATAAGATTTTATAGATTTTAAAAAATTTATTATATTGCTTCTGACATAAAAGTAATTTGGTAGTATTGGCTAATACCTGTTTTATTAGAGTAGATTCTATAAAAGAGGTAAAATGAGGAAGATCTTGGAGCTACAGCATAAGGTGCAAAACAAGTTAGGCAAATATTTAATGTGAAGAAAAGTGAGTATTACTACCTCATTATTTTGCTTGGAAAGGGCCTATTGGTGATATCTACAGACAATGGTTTTTAAATTACTGTTATATTCAAGAATAACTTCAAGGTTATGGTTTTAAGACACAACTTATACCCCAGGCACATATATAAAAATGTGATTGGGCATACAAGAATGTATATTTCAACAAAGTTCCACACTGGTACAGCCAGAAGGTCATGAAACCACACCTGAAAGATAGTGGTTTGGTCAAAAACCAAGATTTGAGTTAAAGCAATCTGTTTTTTTTAAATCTATACTTAGCAAGCAAAGCTAAACTGGAGGGAGTCTCTAGCATTTATGTCTTTCCTGCCTTCCATCTGCATTCTTCATGGTGCTTTTGTTTTGGGAATTTTCAATTTCTCACTCTTAAGGAAAAAAGAATAAGTGGAAAATCTATGATGGGTTTAACATTTCTCAAAAATTGTGGCCTTTAGATGTTCCACACCTATCAACATCTAACACCATGGAAAACCTGGTATATAACTATATGAAGAATATATACATACACATGAATATCTAATTTTTACACTTTTATTGCTGCACATTAATTGTACAAAGGGGTTATATTGTGATACTTCCATATATACCTATGATGTACTTTGATCAAATTCATCTGCTCTTTATTATCCCCTCTCTCCCACCTTTTAAAATGATTTTAATAGGTTTCATTATTCTATTTTCTATCTTAAAATAAATAATTTGAAGTACTTGTCAGAATATGCATAGGTATTCTTTTCCTTGGATTCCATTAGTGAAAACTATTATATTCCTTTGATTGTTTTTCCTTATTTTTTTGTGGTTTCCTTTAGCCTTGATTTGATATCTGCACATTAGATGAGCAAGTTACCTCTTTTAGACTTTAGGGACTGATTTTTGTGTTTGTTTTAGCTCCAGTGGAGATGAATCAGTTTTGTCCCAATATGTCTTTCTCTGTTAAGTTTAGCATCAACCAAGATTGTTGGGGTCCCCAGAAGTCACAGTTGTCAGTGGCCACAGAGGCAGCAAAGCTTTTTGAGATGTTTGGTACTGATTAGAAATCAAGTGCTCCTTATCTTATTTTTTTTCCAAATTAAGGAAATTGTAGCTTAGGTAATTCCACTTGAGTCTGCATCCAACTCACAGGTTTCTGTGGGGTCTGGGAAATCTCAGTCTAGAAGTGACACTGATACCTAAAGACACAAGCTAGGGTCTACAACATGGACACATACAAAATGATAGTGACTCTTGAGTTTGGTGTACATTTTCCTTGGTAAAGTGGCTGCTTAGTTCTAACACTGAACAAGAGATACTTTATTGGGTGGGGGAAGGACAGCACCATATATCTCTCTGAGGAGTCCATGGTTGGGATGGTTGTTGGTTACTTCAGAGGCAAAAACTGGCAGTGTCCTCTGAAGATCAGAGGACAGAGCACTGGAGCATAGAGTGGAACCTGCCATGTTACCAGTATTAATAGTCATTGTTCCTTATTCACAACTGCCTTTGGATATCTCAGGTATGTCAATCTCCTAGTCAATCTTCTTTGTGTGGTTCTTTTTTTTCTGTCCCATTGTTTTTCAATAAGTTCCTTACTAGACTCTTAAGTCCTCCCAAGGCTATTTTTGTTCATTGATAGCTATTTTTGTTCATTGATAGCTGAGGTTTGTTTTTTTGTTATTGTTGCTGTTGGCTTTTTTTGTTTTTTTGTTTTTTTTGTGGAGGATGAAAGCTGGTACCTCCTGTTCTGTCATTTTGATGACATAACTTCCCAGATATTTAGATGTTTTTCCTAAAAATACCAAAACACAAAAGGCCATTATAAAGTTCACCCTGGAAATTCCCCCATGATTAATATTTGTGGTCATATAAAGCCTAAAATTAAGTATTAGTACAATTTATGCCTTGACATTTGGGACAAACAGAAGGTCTCAAATGGCCTAAATTTAAGCTTCAAGCTTCCTTCTACATTTCCCTCCCTTCCACACAATAGTCCCTTATTGAAATACCCATTATTGTTGTGAAGAATGCACACTTCTGGCTTGTCCCTCAGTAGCAGTCATTTTACTTCTGTATCAAACTATGGAATTATTCATATAATTCATTCATATTCTCTCACAAGAATCAAGTGTTATCTTGCCCTAGTCATACTATAATACCTAGCACCTACAGAGTTTGTTTTTTCACTCTGTTGTTAAGGGCATCCTCTATGTATCTCTGCATGTCACATGTTGTCTGATCACCATTTCTATAAATTGTCTCTGTCCAGTATAAGGTGTTATGTATTTAGCCATCCCCATAATCCTAAGCAGGAAACCCTTTCTCAAACACAAAGTGAAGAACTGGCAAATAAAATAAAAACATATCCATTTTCTTGATCTACAGCACTTAAAAATAATCTTTATTGTCTATATTTGAGGTTTAAAACATGATTATAGCATACTTATGGATAATATGTATGCTTAGGTTACTATAATGAAGCAAATTAGTATACTGATCTGTGCACATAGTTACTTTTAACTATTGAATGTTTCAAGATATTGGAATGGACAAGGATTTTTGATTACTACCTAAATGAATAGGAAACAAAACCTAAAATAGACAAATGAGATCACATCAAATTAAAAGCTTCTTCACAGAAAATGAAATACTCAACAAGGTATAGACAAAACTGGAATAAATATTGCTATATAGGTGTAGCAAGGAATTGATGATGTTGAACATATCAGGAATCCCAAAAACTCAATACTAAAAATTATGCCAACTTTGTAATTGGCAATAGATCTAAATTAGATGTTTCTTGAAAGAAGTCATACAAATAGCCAACATGAAAAAATTCTCAACACCATTAATAATAATTAGGAAAATAATTAGGAAAATGGGAATCAAAAACACAGATATCCTCTCACACTGATAGGAATGACTATAAACGACAAATACTGGTGAGTGTTTGGAGAATGGGAAACCTGTGTGCATTGTTGTGGAGAATGTAGATTAGTTTATGTGAAAAAGAGTTTGGAGGTTCTTCCAAAATTTAGAGACCTAACATAATGCCACTCCTGTGTGTACTTGATTCTCTTCCATTTTCTGCTGTGTAGAATATAATTTCTATAGATATTTTGTATGTGATTATCATTGTGATTTCATGTAAAATCTTTATATCATGACCTTTTTTTGTTTTATATCACTATTTGTATTTTTTTAGTGGTGATGGGGATTGAACACAGAGCCTCATGCCTACTAACCAGGTGTTCTACCACTTAAAATTTGCCCCATAACTTTCTTGCTTTAGTCAGTTTTTGGGAAATGTCTCATGTTTATGTCTGAGGTCATCCTCAGACCATGAGTCTTCCAATCTCTCTGTCCCAGGTAGCTGGGATTACAGTTATGTGCTAATATGCCTGGACCTGTATTTTTAACTGTAATACTAATTCAACATATGTATAGAGTACAATATGATCTTTTAAATAGATACATCCTGGCTTGCATAATGATCATATTAAGGTGGTCAGCTAATATATGACCTCAAACAATTGTCAATTATTTTTGTATTTTTATCATTTATTTCATTGTTTGACAGGCAATATTTACAAATATGAGTTAAAATGTGATGTGTTCATTCATGTATACATTTGGAAGTGGACATCTCAGGATAATTAGCATATCCATTCTCTTAAATTTTTATCATTTCTTTATGAGTTCTTTCAAATATCTGTCTTCTATTTTGAGATCTATGATGTATTATTTCAATTATATTCACCCTCTGTGACATAGAACACCAGAACTTCTTCCCCCTATCAAAGAAATTATTTGTTAATTCATTGATATTTCCTCACTCCCCCACTCTCTCAAATCTGGTAATCACTATTCTGCTCTCAACTTTCATGAGATCAACCTCTCTAGAACCAATGAAGAGTGAAATAACATGGTGTTTGTCTTCCTGTACTTGAGTTATTTCATTTAATTGGCCATTCACATAAAAATTACATTTATGTATTTTATATACCAACATTGTGATATATTTATCTAACTACTTGAAAAATATTTTCATATAGATTGCTTCATTAATTCACAAAGTAAAAAGTCTGGTAGAAAGAAAAGATACTATTTTCTTTTTAAATAATATTTTCATTCCCATTTCCAGGCAAGGAAATTAATTTGCTTATGGCCACCAAGAAACTCATTTGTTATGTTCATTCTGCAGAATAATTGCAATAATAATTAATGCTAAGTGGAGGCCATATTAAATGATGAGCACCTTGTTCAGTAGTTTAACAGGAATTACATAATTTTGTCCTAAAAAACCTGAAGGTATATATATTATCATTATTCATATTCTATAAATAAGAAACTATTTCTCAGGAATATTAAGTTCTTTGTTTAAAGTTATGACAGCTATTAAGAAGTAGTACTAGATAACAAAACTTAGGTCTTATGAATCTAAATTCCACTTTTTACAATAATAACAGAAAAATATTTATTGATAAATATATTATGCAACAGACAGCAAACTAGGTGGTATATTAGATTAGTTTATGCAATTCTCAAGATTATCCAGGTATTTAAAAACTATTATTCTCATCTTGTAAGTGAGCAACTAAGTTTCAAAGCAATATTATGCTCATCATTCATCAATTAGTAAGTAATGGAGATAAGAGTTAAGCTTTCTAGATATAAAATCTGAGACCTTATTGCCTTGTAATATCATATAACATATGAACAATAATTTCAAATCACTCTTGATAATATGCATTTCTGAAAATTTCATCATGTACTACTGATGTTGAGATAGCCTCAAAATTTCTAGAAGTGGTTCCTTTGTTATGACTTACTTCTCTTTAGCTTCCTATGATAGAAATGTGCTTATTGATAGTGTAAAAATGATAAACTGGAGCTTAAATACAATCTACTATTTGCTGGATTTATGCTTTCATTTACTTACCAGTATAACCTAGATATTCTTGTCTACAGCAGACTGTTAGGCTCATGATGACATGTCTTTCACAAAATGAATATCCACCATGATCTTATCTTCATTTCTTGTTTTATACTTTATAAAGAATATAATAATATTTAATAGTCATGAGGAGTATGAAATTGAATTTAGTACTTCATGAAGTACAAAACTAAAAGAAGGGATGTAAGCATAAGTTTTATATATTCACCAAATACTTCAGAGTGACTACAATATGCCAGATATTGTTCTAGACACTAGAAATACAACTCAGAACAAATAAATAGATTTATTTCTCTCATATAGCTTTTCCTCACTATAAATTTTATAATCCACTAACCAGTTAAATATATGAATAAAATAAAGCTTTTAAATTTTTCTTTATATTTGAATTAGCATGCATCAATAATATGAAGAGTTTCATTATGAAAATTCCATACATGCATACAAAGTACTTTGAACAAGTTCACCTTTTCCATTATGTTTTCATTCTCTTCTTTCTCAAACAGTGTTTGGTGGGTTTCATTATACTGTCTTCACATGTATGTATGAAGCATTCTTTGATTCTCTTCACCTTTTAGTATCCTTTCCTTTGCTCCTATCCCCTTCTATTAATCACCTCTAAATGGTCCCCCATTTACATTCATGTCCCAACATCATTTTAGGTCGAGATTACACAAATGAGTGAGAACATGTGTTATTTAACTTTTTGAACTTATCTCACTCAGCACGTTGTTCTGTAGTTCTATCCATTTCTTTTGCAAATGACAAAATCTAATTTTTCTTTATTGATGAGCAACATTCCATGGTATATATTTTTTTCTTTATCCATTCATCAGTTGTTGGGCACCTCAGCTATTTCCCCAGTTCAGATATTGTGAAGAGTGCTGCAATCAATAAACATGGTTATGCAGGTATCCCATTTGTGTATTGATTTATGGCCTTTTAGATATCTTCCCAAATGTGGTATAGAGGTGTAATAAGGTAAAACTATTTCTAGCTTTTTGAGAAACATTCATAATGATTTCCACAGTGGTTGTACCAGTTTACATCTCCACCAATGAGTATGAGGGTTCCTTTTTTCCCTGCATCCTTACCAGCATTTGTTTCTGTTAGTGTTTTCTTGATTCTGAGCAATCTGACTGGTGAGATGGAATCTTAGTGTAGGTTTTATTTGTATTTGTTTATGGTTAAGAATGATGAACATTTCTTCATGTATTTATTAGCCATTTGTATTTCTTATTATGAGAATGACCTATTCAATTCATTTTCTCATTAATTGGATTATTTGTTCTTTGGCTGTTTATTTTTTGAGGCCTTTGTGTATTCTGAGTATTAATTTCTTACCTGTTCAAGAGCTGGCAATGATTTTTTCCCACTTGTGGATTGTCTCTTGATTCTGGTAACTAAAAATGAAGGTTTTTGACAGTATTTTTCTCATATTCTGAAAAATAAAAGAATTTTAACTATTAAATCCCAAGAGAGAAACATTACTTGAAAGCACAATATGTGTAAGATAAATAACAACTCAAACACGGTAATTCATTCCTCTTTATCTTCATAATTTTCCATCCATTCACTCATTCAAACATTCTTCCTCAAATACTTCATCATTATCTACAGTGTGCTACTCATTGGTCTCATTAAGATATGAAGTAAAGAAGGAAGATATGCTCCTTTGTATAATACCAAGGCCATATAATAAAAAAATAAAATTTAAAACATAAATGTGCTTAAAAAGTAAATAATATGCAATCATGGAAAGTAATAGCTTTATTTTGGAAAGTTGGGGAATAAATACCAATCATATTCAGTGAAAAATAAAGCCAAACCTTCTTAGAGATTTAAAATGAAAATAACTTAATATAAGAAACAAGACACACTATTGAAATCCTAGAAGGGAAGTCTGGATGCGACTTATGATTTATTGAGTTAAGAAAATATCTTTAGAAACTATTTATGAAATTGTGGGTTAAGAACTTGTAAAAGGCATCAATTCTATGAAAGAAACAAGGACTGTTAAAAAACAATTTCAAAATAAACATTTTGGAGCTCTGGGGATTAATCAAAGGTTTAAAACAGTCTGAGAAAAATTTATTCAAGATCAACTGCTAAATATCAATAAAAACTAAGTTTAGAGGCATTTTAACTTGCATAATGTCATTCCATTCTCCTCAACTTCACCATAACATTAAAAATTTTAGAGAACCTCCTCTATGGTAGTGGTGAAAAGCAGAGCATACCAGTTACTTCAAAAGCAAGAATGGGATTAGAACTCTCTGAAAGCCACAATCCTCAAGGAATTGTCTATATTTGACCTTGGAAACTTATGTTGAAGTCTCCATTTACAGGTGTTGTCTTTAGTTGACCTAAACCCTTGCAAACAATCTTTGTCTCCATGGCATTAATCCAAATGATCATTGGCAATTATCTAAAATTACAAGTTGTTGGAGTGTTTTTGCCATCAGCATTAACAAGAGGCTTATGAGAAAAAAATAAGGGGATAATACAGGTAAATCAAAGTCTATGAAAGGAATTGAAATATTTAAAATTATTCCTGGGACTTTAGATGGACATTTGCATGCATAGATCTGTACACAGGTCCAGAAAACACCTGAGGACACCATAACCGCTCACCTATGGTTGACCCAAGGCCACTAACAAGCAAAAAAATGAAATACAAAGGCAATGTTCAAAGTTCAAAATGTCCATTTGTGTTGAAGAATGCTCCAGTGCAAACCAAAACAAGGATACTTATCACCTCAAAGTCTGAAAGGAAATAGTCAACATTTTTACATCTACTAAATAACCATTCCAATACATTAGTGGGCAAATCTTATAAAGAATATACTTTTCAGACCTAGAGTAGAACAGGTATTAAATAAATCAAAACCAACAAACAGATAAAACAAAAAGACAAAGAAAAGAGTTGTTTAAATATTGTACCATGATATTTGAAATACCACTTTTGAAAACAATCTAAAGCATGCAAATTGATGATAAATTATGAGTCATATGCATGAAAAAAGTGAAAGGAAACTTCTCTTATAAGCCTGTAAATTGCCTTTACTAGGCAAAATCTTTAAATTAGTTATTATAAATAATATGGATGAAAATAAATATGTTGAAAACAGCTAAATAACAAAAAGAAAGTGTAAAAATGTTCATAAAATACAGATTATCAATATTCAGTAAAATTATTTCTTTTTAATTGGAAATAAAAATTGTAGATTTTTATGAAATATGATACTTGTATACATTATACTGATCAAATCAGCATAATTGGCATTTCCTTCTCCTTGTCATTTGTTTGCATTTGAAGACTTGAGTTCCTCTCTTCTGCATGTTTAAAAATACATGTAAATGAATCAGAACTAAATAACCCCTTGCAATTGCTTTGGGTGGTGTGTGGAGGGGGCTGAGTGGGACAGACAATAGGGGAAATGTAAATAATGTACAATATAAGTCTGATTGGAATTGTCAATTTGAATGAATATGTACTAATAAAAAATTTTATAAAAAATACATTGTGGTTTAATGTGAACTATAGTCACTCTTCTGTGCTGTAGAATTCTTACTCCTACCATTTAACTTATTCTTCCCATCTAACTGTGCTTCGGTACTTGTTTTCTACCTCCTTCTATATTTCTCTTCCACTACACTTCCTAGGCTCTAGTAATTATTATTCTATTCTTTTCTACTTTCAAGTGAGCTAAGACATTAACATTGCAGCACAAAGTCCTTAGACATATACCAGAACTGAAAAGCATAGTAGCGAATATGGTGCAAATACTGTGAACACATGAATGTAAATGGAAAAAAAATGCCTGTTGACACTTTCTCAATTAGGTGGGGGGATAAAGGAGAATGATGGAGGGGGTGAATTCAAATATGATATGTTTCATATATTGTAAGAACATTTGTAAATGCTAAAATATACCCTTGCCCAGCACAATAAAAATAAAAGAAAAGCATAGTAACTAAAATTGAAACCTGATTAAATCAGCTCAACCATATTTTTGAGTTCGCAATTGAACTAAATAACAAATTTAAACAAGATAACATCAATAATTCAAAATAAATCTAATGCTGGGTGCATGGCCCAAATGGAAAAGCACATACCTAACAAGAGTTAACCTTGAGTTAACTCAAATTAACCTTGAGTTTATTATGCTAAATAAGTCAGTCACATAAGGAAATACATTAAAAGATTTCATTTATGTGAAATATTTAAAATTTCAAACTCATGGAAGCAGAAAACAGTGGGGTGGTTGGCCAGGGGTTGAAGATAAGGAGGAGTTTAAACCATGTGTATGGAGTTTAAATCATGAAAGATGGAAAAGTTCTAGAGTTCTGCTGGTTAATGTTATGACAGTAGTTAACAATACTGTCCTATACACTTAAATTGTTGTTAAGATCCTAGATGTCCTAAGTGTCTTTTGCCACAATAAAAATGAATGATACTCTTAAAAATACTGTAAAAATTCAAAGCAGTCCCTATCACATCTTAGCTCATTACTTTTCAGAAACTAACCATCTGTTCCTAAAATTCATACAGAATTACCAAAACAACTTTGAGGAAAAAAAATTCGGTGAATTCATAGATCCTTATTGTAAAGCTTACTACAAAGTTAAGAATCCAAGATAGTGACATAATATCAAAGTCTCAAAAATATAGTTCAGTTGAGTAGAAGTTAGAGTTCAGAAATAACACCATTCACTTATGAGGAACTGATTTCTCACCAAACATGAATATATTTTAATCACAAGCATGAATATATATATAATGAGGAGTGTTTCAAAGAATGGTGCTGGTCACTAACGCCAATACTTCATGTTGTAGCTTCCATGTGGAATCTACACAGCTGAACTCATTAGAAGCAGAGAGTGGAATGATGCTTGCCAGACACTGATGTTTGGATGGTGACATAGTAATTTCTGACAAAAAGGCAATAGTTTCAATTAGACAGAGAGTAAGCTTTTGTGATCTGCGAGGTGACTGTAGTTAATGATTATGTACTATATATTTCAAAATTGCTAGATTAGATTTTAAACATTTTCACTACATTAACTGATAAGTTTGTGAAGTGGTAGAAATTATATCAAAACATCATAAGTATATGCACTTATTATTTGTAATTAAAAGATTTAACTCTTGTAAAAAGAGGGATGCTTGTACAAACAGACACCCACATGCAAAAGAATGAATTTGGATTCTTATGTCACACCCTACATAAAAATTAACTCAATTGAACAAATACCTAAATAAGACCTCTCTTAGAAGAAAACTAAGAAGAATCCATAGATGTAAATTGTCTAAGGCAATTTTTTCTGAGATAGGAAAAAATTGCAAAGAAAACTTGTTAACTTCAAAGGAAATCATGGATAAAGCAAATTCACAATAGATAATCCACAAAATGGGAGAGAGTATTTGCAAATCATATATATGATAAGATACTTTTATCCAAAATAAAAAATGGACTCTTATAACTCAACAATGAAAAGACAAAGCAAAGCACTTAAATGCCCATTTGAAAGGGAAAATGATCAGTAAGTACCTGAAAGGAAGCTCAACACTATCAGTCACTAGAGAAATTGAAATCAAACCTACAATGAGAAATTAGACCATACCTATTACAATGGTTAATATCAAAAAGACAGGTTGTAACACGTGTTGAAGAAGATTTAGCTAACTATAGAGTACTTATATGTTGCTCGTGGGAATATAAAATGCTATAGCAGCTCTACAAAATATTCTAGCCATTCCTTAAAATTTGAGCAGAGAATTACCATATGCCCTAGTCATTCCATTCCAAGATATATACCTCAAGGAATTAAAAGCATGTGTCCACATTGAAAGGTGTACATGAATGTTTACAGCTTTATTCTAATAGTCACAACCTGGAAAAAACCTACTGTCCATCAGCAGATCAATGCTAAACCAGAGATTATATATTCATATAGTAGGATAAAATATAGTAGGGTGAAATACTGATATATACTATAACAAGGATGAATCTTTAAAATCTTATGCTACATGAAACCAACCATATCAAAAGTTCATATTGAGATATGACACACACACACACACATACATGCACATGCACACAAACATGTACACAAAATACCCAGAATAGGAAAATACAGACAGAAATTAGGTTATTGGTTGCCAAAATCTGAGAAGAGGAGAGAATGGGAATTGAATGCTAATAGGTATAGTACTTCCTTTTGAGAGATAAAAATGTTTGTGAATAAATAATGGGAATGATAGCATAACACTTAGAATATGATAAAATGTAAATTCTGTGGTATGTGAATTACATTTAAAAGAATGTATTATTTAAATAATGTCAGTAGAGAGATAATATAATTATAGATAAAATCCAGAAATCACAAAGATACTCTTGCCACAATCATTGCTGTTATTGCCACAGTTGCCTCTTGACACCCACGAAATTGATGATTAATTACTGGAAACCTGAGTCCTGCCACTGAAATTGCTTCTGTCTTTACATATCCAGGATTTTGTTTGCCTATAGATATGGCATTTTTCTGATTTCATAGTTTACTTAATTGCTGGAAACTAATTCTCTTTGGGAGTAAATGAGAAGAGATCTGTTTTGTTTTGACTTTGTTTTCCTAACTGCATTATAGGAAGTTAAGTGTAGATCATTGATGGAGAGATCCAATATTCAGTCCCCATCATAGGATGCCTCACTAGTTATATGATATTTAGACTGAAATGTCAATAATGAAAAGTACTAGTCATCAAACACATAAAAATATGGAGGAAAAGCATTTCAGGCAGTAGGTATAATGTGAATGAGGACCCTGGAGTGAGAAACTACTTCTCTTGCTTAAGTTCAGAATGAAAGCTTTTGCTATCTCTATTTCTTTAGAGTCATTGCATTTACATGTTTCTTCTCATTGCCTCTCTGTACTGCATTTTAGAATATTTATTGTGACCTATTTTGAAGTTTACCAAGTATGTCTTCAACTATGTCAAATTTGTTTGAAATGAAAGTGCGGATTTTCCAAAAAACTATTGTGTTTTCATGTTTTCATTCCTACCAGTTGTAGCTGGCCTTTTCTTCAAATAGGCAGGTTACTTTTACAGTATCTTATTCCTCAGAGTATTTTATTTTATTAAATAAGTTAGTATATTTGTTTTATAATCTGATAAATTGTTTGAAGGGTATTTCAGCATGTTTTTAATTTCTTGTTTTGCTGGTTATAACTCATGTTTTCTTATTTCTCATGTTTTAGAATTTATTTTTAAATAGGTGATGTTTGCTTTCTTTAGCAGAATGGAATAAGTTCTGTCTGGTATGTTGGTACCAGTGGGTGGGGGAAGAATGTAGGGAAAGTGTGTGCAAGGGTGTGTATAGTGCAAATACCGTGCAAGCGTGTATGTAAATGGAAAAATGATGCCTCTTGAAACTATTCCAGGAGTGAGGGTGGGATAAAGGAGAATGGCAGAGGAGTGAATTCCAGAATGATATATTTGATATATTCTAAGAACTTTTGTTAATGCCACAATGTACCCCCACCTGGCACAACAATAAACTAAAAAAAAGAAAAGTAATTTATAACGACTTGAGGTCTAGGATGAAATGCCTGTTCTCCAGACAGGATTTATTTTTACTTTTACCATATTCTTAATGATATAACCAGTTCAGGATCATTTTATATCATAACTACAGCCAGAATTTTTTTGGATTAACCCACTTAGGTTGTGTGAATTTAGGCTACAAATCCACAGGAGGGTCATGTTGAAGTTACAACTTTGCAGGGGCTCCTTTCCCCATCATATGTTAACCTGATCACCTGGGTACCCAAGCAAAATATTGTCTCCACTGAGAAGTACTACATGGACTTTTCTTGTCTTTTTTCTTCTCCTCTCTTATCTTCTTCTCTTCTTCTCTCCTCTTTTATTCTCTTTTCATTTTAGTGGGACTATTGTTTGAATTCAGGGCTTCACACTTGCAAACAAGGGGCTTTACCACTTGACCCATACCTCCAGTCCATTTTGCTCTCGTTATTTTGGAGATGGAGTATTATGAGCTATTTGTCTGGGCTGGCCTCTAACTGCAATCCTCCCTAACTCAGTCTCCCAAGTAGCTAGGATTATAAGGTTAAGCCACTGGTACCCAGCTAAATGGGTATAATTATCAGGTACTTTTACTCTCAGGGTATAAACATTTTAGTTCAGATTTTATTAGTAGGATATATTATACTCTGACCTGGGAAAATCTTGGACTTTCCCCTGCATAAAAGCTCAATATCACCAAGAAATAGCAAACACTTTAGAGTCAAAATAGCTTTAGTGCTCTAATTTATCCTTTGAGTTCCCACTATAAATTCGATTTCTGTCTCTTAAATTCTTACTCTTATCTGCTCTTCACTACTTTTATGACTTTAAAAAATATATATTGTATATATATATATACACACACATATATAATCTAAAATCATATAGGAGTTCAGTTGAAGGTCTAATTGTTTTAAATAAGCCAATTCTCATCCACTTAATCTAACTTAATTCTTACTTTATATATAAATCTGTATTTTATCAAATGAACTAAAAATTCACCATAAAAAGAATTATTTCTTAACCAGGTGTGGTGATGGACACCTGTAATCTCAGCACTCAGGATATGTTGAAAAGAGACATTAGGAATTCAAGAATAAACAGGCTACATAGCAAAATGTTGTCTCAAAAATTACTACTTACAAGGCCAACTAGTAAATACTGACTTTAAGACAGATAGGGAAAATGTCCCATAACTTTTATAAAGGCCAGCTTTATTCATTTTGAGTTTTTAGCATGGTTTGATTAGAATGATCTTTACTACTTTTAAAATACATCTGAAACCAATACCCAGGTGTTCATGGCCCATTTTAATCTATTCTATATAGAGCATTTTGAGTTATCATACAAAAGTAATTTTTAAATCACATCACTAACCTACTTATACCTATTTTATCCCATCATTGTTCGGATAAAGTTGAAAATAGTGACTGGCCAATGCCTTATCAAGACATGCATGATATAGGTCAATCTTCCTAATCCTATCTCTTGCCACTTCCTCTTATCATCTTCACTTTTCTTCATGGATGTGCTTTCTTATTCCAGGGTATTCACAAATACTCTGTCCTTTACCTATGACAGTCTACCTACTTCACCTGATTCACTTCAACTTATCTTTTAAGTGTCATCTCAAACATTACTTCCTTAGGGAAGACTTCATTGACTCTCTAAATATAAATTATTTATATAAATATACATTTTAATATAACTATGTAGTTATCTTTCATTAAATGCAATTGATCCTTTAGACCCTTCTCAAATTTAAGCTTATTGATGGTTGGTAGCTCTCCTTTGTTCATTAATGAATTTAAAATATGATTTCATGTTTTTTCCACATCACCTTAGTTGTTAATTCTCCTTTTATAGCCTACAACTGAAATGACTCACAGTAAGTTTTGCTTCTAATTTGTTGGAACTCTCTTAACTTCTCTCAATCAGTGCTGGAAGCAATACTGACAATGCCTTGGTGAATAAATTCTTTTCTGCTCACAAGGAAAATGATTTTTAGTTTTACCTTGTAGTTATGAAATTGTTTGTGCAAAGTAGTAGTACTTATAAAAGCTTTACATTGATTTTGAAATCTCCATCTTTCACAAAGTGTTTCAGCAAGAGTTCTTCACAAATTATATTTTAAAAGACTTGTTTTCCTCAGATTAACTGAAAATTTTGAGTAATATTTCTGAAACAGAAAGCTTATCTAGTTTAATTACAATTTGAATCCATTTCTGTACATTTTAGATTTTCACTTGTCTCAGGTATCAAGTGATCAAATGATACAATACAGTACTTCCCAAGCTACCTCTTGGGAAGTGTCTTTTCAAAAATGTTCAATCTGAGAGGAAGCAAGAAAGGTGATGACTGAGTGACATCCCCCAGCATCTCATATCTCTTCTCATGGACACACCTTACTGAATAACTATTCTCAGACACACACACACACACACACACCCCTCCAAAAGAACTAAGGCAATTAAAGCAGGAAGCACAGTAGATTTGATTGCACCATTATCTCATGAGCATGCTAGCAGACACCAATGGGCAGGACCAATGGGACTGGCAGACACAGATAGAGCATGGAATCTGAAGATAGGCATGAGGGAACTTGGAGAAGGAAGCCATAGTGGATGAGATCCCCAGTTTGATCTGGCTGGGTGTACAGTGGGAAACTTCAAAACAATAACCAATAGGATACCAACAGCTTCACAGAAACCCCTATGAGTTAAAATATAAAGTCCTGAGCATCAGCATAGCCCTACCACTATTCACAGCAGCATCTTGAAAATCCTGGTGCAGTCTAAAGCAGTATGACCATGGAGATAGTCAGCAAATCCACAGCATGGCACAGCAGTCTCTGACCTGGGAGATAAATTGTGCCAGTCTAGAAAACAGCTTGTGAGTTATGGAGGAGGCGCTAAGGAAACATGATGCCACAGGTCAACTGGGAAGTGCCTAGGGTCTGGGAATTTAAGAACACAGTCCAGGAAGCCAGGATGGTATCTTGCAGCAAAAACTTTAAATCTGTTTTTCTGTGCTGGGGCCTCAGCTCAGAGTTCTAAGCAGCCACTCCCTGCTGAGATAAATCTCTAAATTAGACACCCCCTACTAGCCTCACCAGTTCAGCATTTAAAACTGTTTGAAAAGGTGCTTAGGAGAACAATGAGGAAAATATTGACTGTTATTCTGTCTCTATTATGAGTTTTTTGTTTGGGAGTACGTTTGTTCTATTTTTTTATAACTGTCTTCTTTTTTCTTTTTCTCCCTTCCTATGTGGTTCATTATATATGAACCACAACAACAAATTTTTAATACTCGATTTTAACTAAATCTTCTCCCTGCCTCTCCTATAATTCTCCACATCTATACTTACATTTTGTCCACAGTTACAGTAGTTCTCTTTCTTATTTTCTTCTCTCTCTATTCTCCAGTCCCAAATCATTTTTTGTTATCTTTATTTTTTTTCTTTTTTCCCTCTCATTTTACCTTTAGCTGGCTCTTTTCTACCTATATCTCCTTCTTCTTTCTCATTATTCCCTCTATTACTTTAGCCAACATTATTATACCTTCTATGTTCTCTCTATTGCAATCCTTATTAACTAGTGTCTATCTATCATGAATTAATACCTGGGCTCCTTTATCCTCTAAAGATACTGGAGCAGTGGTAGCAGTTGTTCTTAATTAGGAATTAAGAGAAGTAGTGTGTATATCTATCAACTGTGATTACTTCTACAGGTAATCCTCTCCCTTGTGATGTAAGGAGCCAGACCCACTATCATAAACACTGTGGACAAATCTTTGACTATTGTACCACACTCACAGTCCACTGGTGAAAAAATATACCACAATGCAGTCATTACATAGTCTTGACAAACATTGTGAATACACCACCTGTAAGGACATAGGAAATTAAAATATCCAGTGAAAAATGTGACCTCAGAAGCATAAACCCCAAAGTAGAAACACAAATAATATGAAAAAGCAAGACAGCATGTCTCCTTCAAAAGTCAACAATTTCAAAATAAAGAATGATAAAGATCATTCACAATTTCATGATAAGGAAGTTGATGAACTCTCAAACAATGAACTCAAATGAACAATGAAAAACTTTATCAGAAAAATTTTAAAGGACATACATAAACACCTGAATGAATTCAACAAGAATATAAATAAACAGCTGAATATGCTGAAAGACAATTCAAATAAACTGCTGAATGAAATAAGGAAGATAATGCAGGATATAAAAGGGGGATACAATAAATACATACAAATCTCCCCAAAAAATCAATCTGAAAATAAAAATCTCAATAACCAAAATAAGAAACTCAGCTGAAAGACTCACTAATACAATGGAACAACCTGAAAATACTATGTCAAGGGTTGAAGGTAAAGTAGAAGAATTAGAACAATCAGATAAAGACAAAGAAAAAAATACTAAGAAAGTATTGATGGAACATGCAAAGTCTCTTAGAAATATTAAAATATCAGAGCTATAAATCATAAGTATAGAAGAAGATGAAGACATACAAGGTAAAGGTGTATTCAATAAAACAGTAGCATAAAATTTGCCAAATCTTAAGAAAGAGAGGGTAATCTATGTAAAGAGACTATCAGAACACCAGAGAAGATTTTTTTAAAAGCAAACTCTCCAAAATATAGTTATAGCACTAAACATACAAAAAAAACAAAATAATGAAAACTATAGAAAGCTGCAAGAGAGAAGGGACTAGTCACATATAAATGAAAACCCACCAGAATAACAGTAGACTTCTCACCAGGCAGTGTAAAATGAAGGAGGGCATGAAATGATGTATTTCAAGCTCTGAAAAAAAAAAATTCAACCTAGATCACTGTGTCAAGCAATGCAATCATTTATAATTGTAGGAAAAATAAAAACCTTACAAATAAATATATAACCAATAAAATATCACTGCAGAAGATACTTAAAGGGATCCTTCACTTAGAAAATAAAGATAAAAACAAACAAGAAAATACAAGAAAGAATGAATCCCACTAGAAAAGTAGATAAGCAAATCAGGGTTAGCAAAAGAAAAGCAAGCATCACAAAACAGCAAGCATAGAAAATACTATATAAAATTCAATAACAATAATAAATGTTATTGGTTTCAATTCTGTAATCAAAAGACATAGACTGGCCTGATGCATTAAAAAATAGGACCTGGCCATTTGTTGCATACAAGATATGCATCTTGAGACGGGTGCCAGTGGCTCATACCTGTACTCCTAGCTACTTGGGAGGATAAGATTGGAAGGATCACAGGTTCAAGGTCAGCCTGGTCAAATATTTTATGAGACTCTGTTTGCAAAATAACCAGAGAAAAATAAAGATGTGGCTCAAGTGGTAGAGTGTCTGCTTCACAAGCACGAAACCCTGAGTTCAAGCCCCAGTTCCACCAAAAAAAAAAAAAAAAAACGCATCTCATTGTCAAAGACAAACATTGGATTAGGGTGAAAAATATTTTCTATGCAAGTGTAACCCAAAAGAAAGGAAAAGTACCTACACTAACATATGACAGAACAGAATTCAAATCAATATTTTCACAAGAGAAAAATTAATTTTCACAAGAGGCATATTAATAAAGGGAACAATCTATTTAAAGGAGGTGTATAGCAAATATACATGCAACAAATGTCAGCACACCAAATTTAATAAAACAAACACTACTGAACATAGAAGTACACACAAAAATAGTGAGAAGCAAGAACCCTCTCTCACCAATAGCTAGGTTGTGCTGAGAAAGAAAAAATTTAAATTGCATAATTAAATTATACTGTAAATCAAATAAACTGAATAGACAGCTATGGAATATTTCATCTAACAGGTGAATAATACACATTCATCTCAACAACCCATGGAACTTTCTCCCAAACACACCATATTTTATGACATAAATCAAATCTTAATAAACATAGGAAAATGGAAATAATTACCTTGTATTCTATCAGAAAACAACAGAATAAAACTAGAAATCAACAAGGAAAGAAACAACTGAAATTATATACAGACATAGAGACTCAACAATACATTGTTGAATGACCGGTGTATAACTTATGAAATAAGGGCAGAAGTACAGAAACTGTTTAGCATTCAATGAAAATGAAAACACAATTTATGAGAACACTTGCGATACACCAAAGGCATTGCTAAGAAGAAATTTATAGCTATGAATGTCTACATTAAAAAAGAGCTCTCAGCACCGACGAATGGATTAAGAAAATGTGGTATCTATACACAATGGAATTTTATGCAGCCATGAAGAAGAACGAAATGTTATCATTCGCTGGTAAATGAATGGAATTGGAGAACATCATTCTGAGTGAGGTTAGCCTGGCCCAAAAGACCAAAAATCGTATGTTCTCCCTCATATGTGGACATTAGATCAAGGGCAAACACAACAAGGGGATTGGACTATGAGCACATGATAAAAGCGAGAGCACACAAGGGAGGTGTGAGGATAGGTAAGACACCTAAAAAACTAGCTAGCATTTGTTGCCCTTAATGCAGAGAAACTAAAGCAGATACCTTAAAGCAACTGAGGCCAATAGGAAAAGGGGACCAGTAACTAGAGAAAAGGTTAGATCAAAAAGAATTAACCTAGAAGGTAACACCCACGCACAGGAAATCAATGTGAGTCAATGCCCTGTATAGCTATCCTTATCTCAACCAGCAAAACCCCTTGTTCCTTCCTATTATTGCTTATACTCTCTCTACAACAAAATTAGAGATAAGGGCAAAATAGTTTCTGCTGGGTATTGAGGGGGGGGAGCGGGAGGGGGCAGAGTGGGTGGTAAGGGAGGGGGTGGGGGCAGGGGGGAGAAATGAACCAAGCCTTGTATGCACATATGAATAATAAAAGAAAAATGAAAAAAAAAAGAGCTCTCAAATATTTCTCTAATAATTCACATTAAATTTTCAGAAAAACAAGAACAGACCAAACTCAAAATTAGTAGGCAGAAAGAAATAATAAAAATTAGGGTAGAAATTTGTGAAATGGAGACTAAAAATACACAAAGAACAAATGAAATAGAAAGTCAGTTCTTTGAAAATGTAAAAAGGATTGATAAACCCTTAAACACACTAACCAAAAGAAGGTAGAAGAAGACCAAAATTAATAAAGTTAGAGACGAAAAAGATATCACAAAAAATACATGAAATTCAGAAGCCCACTAGAGAACAGTCTGAAAACATGTTTTCTAATCAATTGGAAAGTTTAGAGATAATGGATAACTTTCCAAATGTACATGACCAAGAAAAATTTAATCAAGAGGATAAAAACCTCTCAAGCAAATTTATAACAAGTAATGAGATTGAAGTACTAATTTAATTCCAACTAAGAAGGATGCAGGACCAGTTGGATTCAGTATTGAATTCTACCAGAACTTTAAGGATAAAGAAATACTCATGCTCCTTAATCTATTCCATTAAATACAAAGGTGTGAATGGGTGAATGCTACAAATTCATTCTATGAAGCCAGTATTACCCTGAGGAAAAAAACTGTTAAAGACACACACACACACACACACACACACAATTATAGAACATTTTTCTTCATAAACATACACACAAAAATTAGCAATAAAATACTTTCAAATGAAACTTTACAACACATTATATAAAATCATAGGCCATGATCAATTTGGACTAATTCCAGGATGCAAAGATGATTCAACATAAACATAATCAATAAACATAATAGAGCACATAAACAGAATAAAGAATAAAAGTCACATGATCATCTCAATAGATGCAGAAAAAGACTTTACCAAAATTCAACATTCCTTTCATGATGAAAAAGCTAGTAACAGAAGGAAAGTACATTATACATAGACTCTGAAATAAAGGCTAAATCATAGCCAACATCATACTTAATGGAAAAAATTGAAAATAATTTTCCTTAATGTCAGGAATGAGAAAAAAGTGCCCACTCTCCTAACTCTTATTCAATATCATGCTTAAAATCTTAGCCAGAGTGAAAAGGCAAGAGAATTTGATTTCTTCCTTTCCTATTTGTATTTGATACAAAAAAGAAACAAAGTAAAGGAAGAAATCAAATTATTCCTATTTGCAGATATTATCCTATACTTAAAAGACACTAAGTGTTCACCAAAATCTGTCACATCTCATAAGCACTCTCAGCACAGTCATGTTATGCAAAACTAACATGCAAAAATGAGTAGTTTTTCTATATACTAATAATGAATGGGCTGAGAAATACATCAGGAAAACAACCCCATTCAAAACAACCTCGAAAGTTTGAGTATCCAGGAATAAACCTAGCAAATGAGAATAAAGACCACTGCAATGAAAACTATAATGCTGTGAAGAAAGAACTTGAAGAAGACACCCAAGATAGGCTTCTCATATTCATGGATTGGCCAAATTAATACTGTGAATTGTTATACTATTAAAAGAAATCTACATAGTGAATACAATTCCTATCAAAATCATACTACTACAAGATACATAGTAAACATAAATCTCATCAAAATCATGTTATTTTCACAGGAATAGAAAAATCAGTCCTAAAGTCTACATGAAAGCATAAAAGACCCTGAATATCCAAAGCAAACCTAAGCAAAAAGCAATACTGGAGGTTCCACAATATCAGACTAACAAAAAGAACATGGTACTGGCACAAAAAACAGACAAGTAGACCAATGGAATGAAATAGAAGACCCAAGAGTAAATACAATTCTATAGCAATCTGACTTTTGCAAGAGTGCCCAAAACATATTGGAAAAGAACCTGTTCAATAAGTGGTGCTGGGAAAACTAGTTAATCGCATGTAGAAGACTAAAACTAGACCTCTGTTTCTCTCTGTGTACAAAATCTATCCAAAATGGATCAAATATCTTAATGTAAAACTTGAAACTTTGAAATTACTGCAGCAAAACATAGGGAAAGTACTGAAAGAAATAAGCATAGGCAATTACTTCCTGAATAAGCCTTCAGTTGTCCAGGAATGAAGAGCAAGAATTGGCAATTGAGATTTCTTCAAACTATAAAGCTTCTGCACATGAAAGGAAACAATTACCAGAATGAAGATACAATCCACAGAATGGGAGAAAATCATTGCAAGCTATGCAATAGATAAATGATTAATATCAAAAATATATAAAGAGCTAATAGTTAAACATCAAAAGAACAAACAATCCAATGAATGAAAGGACAAATTCAAAAGACAGTTCTCAGAGGAAGTACAAGTGACTAATAAATACATAAAGAAATGTTCAACATCCTTAGTCATAAAGGAAAAGCAAATCAAAATGACACTGAGATTCTATTACTACCTTAGTAACAATGGCTATCATAAGAAACCAGACAATAACTAACTCTAGTAAGGATGTGGGGAAAAGCAAATACTTATATACTTTTGGTACAAATGCAAATTATTGCAATTACCACTGAAATCAGTATGAAGGTTCATCAAAAAACTGACAATATATCTACTTCATGACCCGGGTATACCACAGTTGGGCATATATACTTGAAATCATGTAAGTCGACATATAAGAGATACACCTGCACACCCAAGTTTATCACTACACTATTTACAATATGCAAGTTATTGAATCAGTATAAGTGGCTCATAATTAATGAATGGATTAGGAAGATGTCATGCAATATATGTACATATGCCTATATTTTGTCTTATATTTCCTGTATGTGTATATATAAATATATCTGTATTTCCTCTATATTATGTATATGTAGAACACAGTATTATTCAGTCATGAAGAAGATAAAATTATGTCATTTTCAGGAAATTGAATGAAAGTGGAGATTATCATGTGCAATGAAGTAAGCCAAGGTCAAAGAAAACAAATATCACATTTTAATCATATACGGAATCTAAACCTATAATTATAATAACAACATAATAATGGGACATTACTGTTAAAAGGGGAGGGAAAGGAAAGGTTACTGGGGGTGAACAGTATCAATGTATACATATATATATGTGTATGTGTGTATGAAAATAACATGATGAAACCCACTAAACACTGTTTTTAAAAGGGAGAGGAGAGGAGAGAGGTGGATTAATGCAGTACAATAACTAAATCAAAGTACACTGTACACATTTATAGAAGTATCACAATGAAAATCCTTTATACAATTAATGAATGGTAGGGGGAAGAAATGGCCCAAACCATGTATACACATATGAATAAATGTATAAACAATTAAGAAAATAAATAAAATTTTAAAAATTAAAACAAGAAAAAATAAAATAATAAAATGTTGGATCTCTCACAAAAGCATACTTTTGTAAAATATAAGAAAAGAATTAGTAGAACCGAAGACAATTTAAAGCAAAGATAAAGAATTCAAGGTCACAAATCACATTTGGATGTTACTGCAATATCAAGGTTATATAATAATTTGCAAATATTTGTCCTTAACTTGCATTTTTATTTTGCTTTAGAACAGAAAGCTCTCTATCACCATCCATGTTGTAGCACTGAAAAAAATGCACTTAATCACTGCATCTCAAGCTTTTACATACACATGAATCACCTGGAGATCTTGTTAACACGAAGATTCTAATAGTTCTGATGTTGAGCCTGAGATTTGGCATTTCTAGGAGAGATGCTACTTTCTTCTGTAGATCACAATTTTAACAAGTCATTAGAAGTCACAGAGAAAGCTCTCTGTGAGAAAAGATTGTGTATATCCATTTGCATAACTTTAGAGCCCATCACCAAGCCAGGCATATCTCATGTGCATATGAAATTCTTAAGTGTGTAAGAAGTTCCTTTGCATAGATCTATGAATCTTTTTTTTTTTTGGTTTGAAAAACAAATTCTATATCTTTTTGATTATCGATGCAGGAACTGTTGAAGAGATCCTTCATCATCTTTTTTCTACTTTCTAAACTGTGATAAATGGATGCTTTTACAAAGTACTTAAAATGAATTACTACAGGAGCTAAATTGAGAAATAATAAATATAAAATTCAAGTCCATTTTTTCATGTTGCAATAATGTCAAATTTCATGCATGGTGATTCTGTCACTTTCTCTACATATACAAAGCTACAATTCAAGATGAAAAAGTAGATATAAAATGGAGAAAAAGTTGAGACAGTGACATGAATCACAAACTTGGTAAAATGTCACACCTAGAAGATAATGTCTTACTTAAATTAGGACAATACTTCAGAATAGCTCTAATGGAGATTTGCCTCCAAGCTGCTCAGAACTTATTATACTCATGCCATTTCGAATGGATAATGGTTCACAAGTCAACCTCATCAATATGATCAACCTAATGAAAGGAGAAAACAACAAATACAAAACTCTAAAAAAGACCTGTTCAAGTAGTAGCACTTTAATATGCATTCAAAAGCAATAAATTATTTTCCTAACTTTTTTGGTGGTACTGGGATTTGAACTTAAGGCCTTACACTTGCTAGGTAGCCACTCCACTAACCCTTTTTTGTGCTGGATATTGTCCTAATTTAAGTAAGACATTATCTTCTAGGTGTGACATTTTACCAAGTTTGTGATTTAGGTCACTGTCTCAACTTTTTCTCTGTTTTATATCTACTTTTTCATAGCAAATTGTGACATGGTGATTTTAGCAAAAGCAGCTATGAAGTAGCTAATAAAAGAGTTTGTGTGTCTCCTGTAGCTTCAAATGATTCTGTCAAAATTTGATTTTGAAGAGTACCATATAAACGAACCTTTTCTTTGAATCCATAGCAAATGGTTTCAAAATGAAGTGGGAGAAGGGTTGATCAAAACACACTGTATTAAAGTAGAGATGTGAGAGCCCATCAGTGGTTTAAATGACAATTCCTGGTGCTTGCATACTTTCTGGAGGTGTTCTGTAAAAGCTCATTATACCTTTGATGTCACAGGACTTCTCCAGAATTTCTTGTATCTTTGAATCTTTCCTTACCAAGATTCATTGTAAACCCTGGGAACAATCAGGGTTATGGAATTATTATTGTGAGAAAAAATAGTTTTAGATTCCCTTAGCGAATAATAACTGATTTCCCTTCTTGTGTCTGGATTTTAAAATGGCATTTTAGGTACTTGTGACATTTATGCTTCCATTTTATGTGTTGTGTTTATGAAAATTACCAGTCAAGAGTACAATTCTTTCCTTTAACACTATATTTTCATAACTATGTACTACTTTAAGGAATGTCAGGTTTAATAATAACATAAACATATAAATTACCCCAACATGTAAGGCTTTTTTTAATATTGTTTTAAATCTGCCTTCTCTACTTGATGTAAGCTCCATGAGGGCAGTTTTTTCTCTTTTGGCTACCATTACATTCTCAAATGAAGAATAAGGTCCGGATTATAAAGATGCTTACAAAGTATCTATAGAATGAATTTTAAATTACTGCTTCAAACTGTGAACTTAAAATTATATACATAAGTAATTAGGTACCTATGCCAGCAGTATTGATGATAGAAAGATAGATTGATGATAGATAATAGATAGGTCAATAGATAGATAAACATAAAACCGATGAGATTTCTTTTCAATAATGCTGACCTTAAGCAACATTATTTAAAAACTAATTTAAAGAGAAAGCAGTTAATTCACTTTTAAAGAAATGCTTGAATTGAGTGTGCTGACACATGTCTGTGATTACAGCTACTCCACAGGCAGAGATGGAGAGAATCAAGTTTTTAGGTGAGCCTAGGTGAAGAATTAGCAAGACCTCTTCTCAACAAACAAGATGGGTATGGTCTCACATGCTTGCATTCATAGCTATGAGGGAGATATAGGTAGAAGAACCTGGTCTGAGAGAAACTCATGCAAAAATCATGAGACCCTATCTCAAAAATAGCTAAAGCAAAAATGGCTGGGGTTGTAGCTCAAGAGGTGCAGTACTAGCCTAGCAAACATAAGGCCCTGATTTCAAATGCCATTATCATCAAAATGAAAAAGTACAAATGTATAAATAATATCATAATGTTTCTTATTAAACATTGATGTTACTCATAGCTTAATATAACTATGAGTTTATTCTCAAATTGTATCATAATGTTATTTTTAATTTATTTATATTTTCTTTCTGTGTTTTTAGATTTATTGTGGTAAAATTGATATAGACAAAATTGCATACATTTAATGTACATATCTTGAGTCCGGACGTATCTTTACACCTGTGTTAACATCACCACAACCAATCTACTAAATATTTCTAACAACTTTAAATGTTTCCTTTTATTTTCCTTAGATAAGCACAAATGAACATGAGATCTATCTTTATAGCATATGTTAAGATACATAATATTGTATTGTTAATGTAGAATGGTGTAGACACTATGGTAAATGATGTGGAAGAATCTCACAAAAATTTTTAAATATAGAACTACATATGAATCAACAATCCCACTACCTGGTATATATCCTAAGGAAACAAAGTCAGTATGTCCAAAAGCTTATGTTCATTGCAATACTAGTCTCAATAGCTTCTATATGAAAAGAGCCCAATTATGCATGAGGAGAAGAATGAATAAAGAAAAACTGATATGGAGGAGATTAAATATGGATGAAAGAAGATGACCAGTCTCCACCACCTCCTACACAAAGAAGAAATAAAATAGCATGTTCAGAGCTGCATTTTGAGGTGACATTGGGAGAACACTGGAAATCAGCAATGAAGAGACTAGAACCTTGAAGATTCAGAAATCTGGAAGGATTAGCTAGAAAACACCCTTCACCTTCCTTCCCTGATATTACAATATCAGGCCCCCAAAAAGTCTTTCCAGCGGTCATGCCCATCTTTATGAGCTGGTAACATGAAGAAAAAGAAGAGAAGCAGCAGCCATGATAGGGAGAAAGCTACCAGGGAGTAGGGCAGCAGTAAAGGCCAGCAATCTGAGTGACCCAGACAAAATTGGCAAGTGTGAAAGGGACAGGCCAGTCAGTGGACAAAGTAAAACTGACAGTGGCTGATTGGGATTAGCTGGTGGAAAGACCACTCTAACTACAGTAGCCATAAACTTAGGGCCCTAAACCCTGTACCACTACCTTATTTGTCAGGGCCATGGGCCTCGGCCCAGAGGCTTAAACTCTATACCACTACCCTAGCTGCAAATACCAGCAAGGCCCAGAACAACTGGAGGAGCTTCTCTTGGCCTACCCATGTTTTCTGTCTGGATAGAGCATAAGAACCCCAGCCAGCTAGGAATTGATCCGTTTTCCTTAGAAGCTCTTGCAAAACATAGAATAGTATCTCTTTTCAGAGCACAAAAGGACATATGTAAAAATTTCTCTTGCTTGTTGTTGTGACTTCCCTTGAAGACCTTACTGCAGTTTGCTTGGGACATACTTTTCTTCTATTTGAGTACATATTAGGCGAATAATAGCCCACTTTTATTGAGGACTGTTTTAACCCTCAGTCTGTCAACTTGTTGGTCAAAGGAGCAAATAAGCATACTCTCACATAAACCAAAGATACCATAAAAGATGGACTTCTTGCTATCAAAAATACTATTGAAAAGTTGAGGGCAAGAAGGTGGAGAAGTAGGAGCTTTCTGCATCAAAACTTGAGAGTGAGAATTTGGATAATAAAGAGACTTCATACAGAAGTATCAAAGAGAAGAAGAGCATGGAATAACATGAGTGACAGGATATCTGAAAAATACAGAAAATCAAAATGACAACAGAGAAAGTTTGCTATGCCCAACCCAGCTACTCTAAGATAAAGAAAACTCAAAATGTCCACTCCAAGGTAAGCAAGGCAAGTGCCTCAGCAGACTGGCAGACTTAGCTCTGGGATAATATCTACTCTGCCATGCAAACCCTAACCCCAGTGCAGGGATATAACAAAACACAAATTTCTCCTGCATGAAAGGCTAGCTGCAGACTGTATAATCCTTCATTCCCCATGCCTCAGAGAACTGTTACAAGGTGTCGTCTCAAGAGAGAGTCTCCTGATTAAGTCTGAGGCACTTAGTGAGCTTCAAAACAAGAAGCAATCAAACCTCAGGGAGTCTTGAGATACCTGGTCTCAGAAAGGTTTTGACTTGCAGCTAGTTGAGAAGTTAAAGAGAGCTTGGGTAAAGAATTGGTGAATCTGCCTACTTGCCTATGGAAAATTTCCAAAACAAAGCACCTAACCTTTATTGACCAAGAGCTCAGATACCTGAAGCTCCTTGGGAACAGAGGAGTTTAGGGACTGAGCAATTCAGTGGACTTGAAAAGTCACATCCCAGAGAGTTCTAGGATTCCCTACCGTAGTGTCCATGAGAATTTACCACTAGATGCAAACTTAGTGAGGAAGAGGGGTAGATGTGGCAATCCAAAAGTCCCTAGCAGGAAAACAGCAAAATCACACTGAGGTCATCAGACCAGCCCAGTCCTACCACAGCAGCTCCATTGACTAAGGGAAATTTAAAAAACAAAACACTCTGAACCCCCACTAACTGAGAAATAACATTAGAGAACTGCAAACAAGGATAAGTAACAAGCTTCTTGTTTTGTTATTATATTATTGTTGTTCCTGGGATGCATTGTGACATTTAGAAAAGTGTTTACATATATCTTAGTTAATTCACCTTCCCCATGTTTCTCTATTATTCTCTTGCCTCCCATTGTTAGAATAGTTTCAATAGGTCTCATTTTTCCATTTTCATGCACAAGTACATAGTACTTCCACCATATTCACCTCCTGCACCTTTTCCTTATATCCTCCCCTGTCCCACTGGTCCAACCCATAGACAGGAACTTTTTTACCTTTCTGTCCTCATTTTTTGAAAAAAGACATTTTTTATTTGTTTAAGATATCAGTACAGAGATTCATTGTGTTATTTACATGTGTGTATGTATTGTATTCTAACTGAGTAAACCTAGGTATTTAAAAGGTTGCTGCCTGGGTAGACCCAGAGAGGACTAGGTTTTGACTGAGAAAATCTGAAAACCAGAAAAATGCCCGGAGGTTGGTGGCCATTCCCTTTTAAGCTACCTGTGCCCTACTTATAGAATGAGAGACCCCACACTTGCTCCTATCTCTCCAAATTTCAACAAGAAATCTCTCCCTTATCTATGGAGGCCATAAAGACCCAAAACAACTCAAAGGGCAAAGCTCTTAAGCAGAATTGGCATGGAAAGTGTCAGTCACATTGTCTCAGCTGCCCTCCCCTGAAGTTGCAACACCCTAAGCTAAAGGTGAAACTCTGCCCTCCTGAAGCTGTTATCATAACAACCAGGGCAAAAAATCAAGCTATTCCATGAACAAAGAAAGAAGCATGCTTTCATAGCATTTCTACAGTTGGCTATGGTCTGGTAATTTCCAACTTGTCATACATACTGTACTTGTCTTCCTTGTTTAAGTTTGTCTTTGGAGATATTATGGTGCCCTGGTTGTTACTGGGCATCTGGTCTTCTGGTCAATCTGATCCTTATGAAAAGAGTAGAATAATAGGGAAGGACAGATGCCATGAATACTACACTTTTCATAGACTATAAATTACGGTTTAAAGCCTAAAATCTTATCCCCACTTGGTCCCTGGGCTGACTCTTGTCTCATTCATAAGATATTTTTCCTCTTTATTTTTATTTTATTTATTTATTTATTTATTTTTGCAGTACTGGGGCTTGAAATCAGGGTCTTTACCTTAAGCCACTCCACCAGCCCTGTTTTGTGATGGGTATTTTTGTGATAGGGTCTGGAGAGTTATTTGCCCAGGCTGGCTTTGAACCATGGTCCTTCTAATCTCTGCTTCCTGAGTAACTAGGATTACAAGGGTGAGCCACCAGTGCCTGGCTCCTCTTTATTCTTAATGGGAAAAGGTAAAAAGTCTCTAACTTCTAGTAACTGCTACTTATTGATACAGAGACATTAACCCTTTGAAGAATGGACTTTTGAAAAATCTTAGCTAAAGTTTTTATATTTAAGGCAAATAAATTTTCTAAAAAGCATTCTATTGAGAAGTATAAGAAAAAAGTTCTCACATATTGTTTCCTGCATCTATTAGAAGGTCAGTTAACATAATAATATCACATTTGAAATATGAATGAAACAGAAATGCTAAGAAAGTTCTCAATTTCATTTTTGTGAAAAAAGTGGCAAAAGGAGATAGAGATATTCATGTGATAGGTGATTAATGTCCACAATATATAAAAAATACAAATTACACAAGAAATGAATAATCCAATTAACAATAGACAAATGAACAGAACAGAAATTCTAAAAGGAAATACAAATGGCTGACAAATACCTGAAAACATATTCAACATCTAACATCTTTAGCCAATAAAGCAAACATTGAGATTACATCTCACCCCAGTTACAATGGCTATCATCAAGGCACCAAGCTAAAAAACAAAAACAGGTGGTGAGGGAATAGGCATGGGGGGAAGAAATTCCCATACACTGTTGGTGTGAATTTAAATTAGTCTAGCCATTATGTGTGTATGGAAGTTTATGATAAAACTAAAATAAAACTACATATTATCTATCTATAACACTCCTGGAAATAGTACCCAAAGGAATACAAAGCAGTATTCAATAGAGATATTGGTATGCCCACATATATCATGACACTATTCACAATAGTCAAGTTATGAAATTGGCCTAGGTGTCCATCAGTGAATGATGAATAAAGAAAATATGAAAGACATTCAGTATTTACCCATAAATAAAAGTGATATCATGTCATTTCAGGAAAATGAATAGAACTGGAGATCATTATGGTAAATGAAACAAGCTTAAGTCAGAAAAATAAATATCACGTTTTCTCTATTACTAAAAAAATGCATGAAAGTAGAAGAGAGACTATTTGCAAAAAAGAAGGAGACCAGAGTGTGAGGTGAGGAAAAAAAGATAATGGTAATGTGGGGAAAAAAAGATAATGGTAATGTGGGGATGTATATGATCAAAGTTATATACATTTATGAAAATATCACAGGGCCAAAATCACCAAAATAGAGACAAAAAAAACAATGAAGAATCAACTAAACAAGAAGTTGGTTCCTTGGAAAGCTAAATAAGATTTATAAATCCCTAGAAAATCTTACTAAAATGAGGAAGGAAAAGTCTCAAATTAATAAAATCAGAAATAAAAAAGGGGAGATCTAAACAAACACCAACAAAATCCAGGAAATCATTAGGGATTATTTTGAAAATCTATAATTCAAGTAAACTGGAAAATATAGAAGAAATAGATAAATTTCTAGACATGTATGACCAACCAAAATTGAACCAAAATGTAAACCATCTATATAGATCAATAACAAGCAATGAAATTGAAGCAGCAATAAAGAGTCTCACAAAAAGTAAATCCAGGATGTGATATATTCACTGTTGAATTCTACCAGACACATGGAAGAACTAATACCAACACTCCTCAAACATTTCCCTGAAACAGAAAGGAAAGAAACACTGCCAAAATCATTCTATGAAGCCAGTATTACAGACGTACCAAAACCAGACAAGGACAAAACAAAAAAAGAATTACAGGCCAATCCCCTTAATGAGCTTAGATGTAAAAATTATTAATAAAATTCTGACGAGCTGAATTCAACAACATTTCATGATCAAGTAAATCAATTTCATTCCAGGGAAGTAGGGATGGTTCAATATATGCAAATCATTAAATATAATAGAGCATATTAACAGAAGCAAAGACAAAAAACACATGATCATTTCAATAGATGCAGAAAAAGCTTTCGTTAAAATTCAACATCCCTTCATGATAAAAACTCTGATGAAACTAGCTATAGATGGAATGTACCTCAACATAATAAAGGTCATATATAAAACAAACCTATAGCCAAAATCATACTAAATGGGAAAAAACAGAAACCATTTCCTCTAATGTAAGTAATGAAACTCTTATTCAGATAGTTGTGGAATCCCTAGCTGGAGCATTAAAACAGGAAGAAGAAATAAAAGGAATGCAAATAGGAAAGAAAGTTGTCAAACTATCCCTATTTGTAGATTATGTGATCTTACACATAAAAGACCTGGAAAACTCCACCCAAAATTTCCTAGGGAATATAAACACCTTTAGAAAACTGGCAAAATATAAAATCAACACATGAAAATCAGCAATTTTCTATATAGCAACAAGGAATAGACTTAGAATTTCAGAAAACAATTCCATATACAGTAGCTTCAAAGAAATAAAATGCCTATGAGTAAACTCAACAAAGGCAGCAAAAGGTCTCTACAATGAAAACTATAAACCACTGAAGAAAGATATCAAAGAAGACTACAGAAGATGGAATGTCTCCCATACTCATATGTCAGCAGAATCAATATTGTGAAAATGGCTATATTACATTTGCATGCAATCCCCATTAAAATTCCAATGACATCACAGAGATTGAAATATTCATGCTAAAGTTCATATGGAAGCACAAATACTGCAAATAGTCAAGGCAATCAGGAACAAAAAGAACAATCCTGGAGGTATCACAATACCCAATTTCAAACTATACTATAGAGCCAAAGCAACAAAAACAGCATGGCACTGGTACAAAAACAGACATGAAGACCAAGGAAACAGAATAGAAGACCAAGGTATGAATCCATGCAGCTACACTCGCCTTATTTTTGACAACGTACAATGGAGAAATGACACCCTCCTCTACAAAAGTTACTGGGAAAACTGGATATCTACATGCAAAAGAATAAAACTGTATCCATGTCTTTCACACTGTACAAATATCAACTGAAAGTGGATTAAAAACATTAATATATTACCTAAAACTTTGAAGCAAGGGTAGAAAAGGCCAGGGAATACATTGGAACTTATAGACAAGAGCAATAACTTTCTAAATAGAACACTGATGGAGCAACATCTAAGATAAAGGATTGACAAATGGCAATATGTGAAACTAAAAAGCTTCAACCCAACAAAAAAATGGTAACCAGATTGAAAAGATAGCCCACAGGATGGGAGAAAATCTTTATCGGTTATTCATCTGAAAAGGAATTAATAGCAAGAATATAAAAGGAGCACAAAAAAATTAACTCCCCAAAAATCAATGGTCCAATGAAGAAATGGGAAAGTGAACTGAATGGGACTTTTTCAAAAAAATTAGTCAAAATGGCCAAAACACATGAAGAAATGCTCAAAATCTTTGGCCATAATGGAAATGCAAATCAAAACCACATTCAGATTCCTCCTCACTACTCTTAGAATGGCTACTATCAAGAACACGAACAACAGCATATGTTGGGAAAGATTTAAGGAAAATAGAATCCTCATACACTGCTGGTTGGAAAGTAAATTAGTACAACCACTGTGGAACAGTATGGGATCTCCTCAAAAAACTAAACTAGAACTGCCATAGGATCCAGCAATTCCACTCCCAAGGATATTCCCAAAGGAATTCGAGTCAGGTTATAATAAAAGTACCTAAACTCATGTTTATTGCAGCATTATTCACAATAGCTAACTATGGAAAAGAGTCAAGATGCCCCGGTAGAGATTAATAGAGTAAGAGAATGTGGTACTTACATACAATGGAATTTTATTTAACCATAAAGAAGAATGAAATTTTGTCATTTGCAGGTATATGTATGGAACTAGAGAAATCATCCTAAGTAAAGTTAGCCAGGTTCAGAAGGCCAAAAGTCACATGTTTTCTCTCATATGTGAAATGAAGACCTATTAAAAATACAGCAGTATTATGACAAACAGGTCATGCACTAAAGGGAGTTCACATACAAGAGGGGGAGTGTAAAAGAAGGTGAATATGGTTGATGTACTCTCTATAAAAGAATAAATATAGAATTATTAAACTTGTTGAAGTCACCATAAAGAAGAGGGCTAAGGTAGAAAGAAGGAAAAGTGTGGAGATGAACCAATTTGGGTTGTATTATATATTAATATGGAAATGTCACAAAGAAACTCCCTGTGTAACTTAAACAAGCATAATGTCATTTTTTTGTTATTTACTAAATTGGAGAACAGGAAAGCAGTATAGGTCCTGCCTGGGAGGTTTGGTACCATGGGAGGGGGAGGATTTGGGGAAACAGCATGGAAAAATGAACATAGTATGAATACTATGTGCACATGTATGTAAATGGAAAAATAATACCTGTTGAAATTATTCCAGGAATGGTGGGAGGGTTGATAAAGGAGAATGATGGAGGTTGCAAATTCAAGTATATTTGATATATTGTAAGAACATTTGTAATTGCACAAAATGATTAAAAAAAAGGAAGAAGAATGAAATGTTGTCATTTGCAGATAAATGGATGGCACTGGAGAACATCATCTTAAGTGAACTTAGCCAGGTTCAGTAAAACAAAGGGGACATATTTTATCTTATATGTGGAATATAGTCCCAATGTGAATAAAAGCAATATTACATACAAATAGCAATACATATATAACATGTATCCAAAAGTGCGAATGGTAGAGGAGACCAAGGGAGAAGGAAAACAAGAAAAGAAAGATAGTGAATAATAATGAAGTTCATCACATCTGTGTAAGAAGAACAAGATGCAAGGAAAAGCACTGAAAACTGTTAAAGAAAACAGAGCATAGAGTGGAAAGGGCGAGGAAATGCAGTGGAGAGAGTTTGCATTGACTTAAGTACAATGAATGTATAGGTAAAATGTACAGGCAAAAATCCCATGAATAACGAACAGACACTTAAACAACAAAGGACAAGAATGAAAAACAGGCCATGCTACGGGGAGGTCACTAATGGGAGAGGAAATGTAAAAGAAGGAAGTAAATCAGATGAATATGTTTGATATACTTTCTATACAAGGATGAATATAGAATGTGTAAATCTATTGAAATCGCCATAAGAAATGAACTAAGGTAGAAAGGAAAAAAATAGAGGGAATGAACCAATTTGGGTTATAACATATATGCATGGAAATTTCTTAATTAAAATCTCTGTGTAGCTATCTTAAACCAACAAAAATGTCTCTTTTCAAAAATGGAGGACAGAAAGGTAAAACAATTCTTATCTGGGATTTGTTACTGGTAGGAGGGAGAGGATGTAATGAAAGGGTATAGACAGGTGAATATGGTGGAAATATGTATTCATGTATGAAAATAGAAAAATGAGAACAATTAAAATTATTCTAGGAATTGAGGGCAGGATAAAAAGGAGAATAATGAAAGGGGTGAGGGTGAATTAACTATGATAAGCACTTTTCTAAATGTCACAGCATACTCCCAGTATAACAATAATATAATAATAAAAAATGAAAATATAAAACCATCTACAAGGCTGGAGATCTGCAGCAACCCAAGAAGGAGAACCATGGATAGTCTGGCAGACCAAGTTCATGCCTTTTGGTCTTTGAAACCAAAGAAGGCATGAGACAAGGGTGAGAGGTATAAGGGCAAGTAAAACAAGAGGGCTGGGTTAGCATTGAGACTTACTTGTCACAGTGACTTCAGAGAAATGGAAATCCGGCCAGCTTCTCAGCCAATGGTAGAAATGTAAAGATCATGTTTGGAGTCCCAGTGCCTAACAGATCTCATTCTGAGTTCAATTTCCACTGTCCCATCTGAGCCATAAGAAATGCCAAATTCAGGTTTTTCACTGTGGAAAGAATAGAAATGAGGCTGTGCTGCTCATTGCAAAGAAGCAAAACTTTAATTGTGGAGGGGCCTTTAGCTAACGAGAAATGAGATAGTACTGATTGATAGATAAATCAGGTTGCTCCCTGAACAAAAGAAGGAACAACACTTATCGTGATTCTTGGGTGAGCTAGGGTCTTAGAATTTACCATAGTCATTAATGTGTCATTTTTAAGAATATTCTTTTTTGTGTAAGGTACAAATTAGTGGCACTTTGTCCACAGAGACATCATGGTACCACCCTGGTTGTTATGGTTCTCTGGCCTTCTGATCAATCTGGTCATTGCAGTAAGAGTAAAAGGGTCATGAAAGAATAATATCATGAATATCATACTTTTAATTGTTAATAGGTTATAGTTTACAGAATAAGTCCTGAGAGCTTATTTTCACTTTGTCTATGTGATGGTCCCTGTTTCAAAGGGTTTTGCCAGATTTTTATTGATTTTTGTCAGTGTCTGAACTAAAAGAAAATGCCTTCATGGTTTTTCTCCATCCCCCAAACCAAACCACCAACCTACATCTGCCTTTGGCATCTGTTACTGATAGGGCTAGAAGGGAACATCCTAGACATACTGAGTCCACTGAATCAACCATCAACCTGCCCTCACATGTGTGAGGCCAAAGAGGGCCAAGAAGAACTTTGCTCAGTACCCACACCATTCCCACTCCCGGATATGTACCAAGCTGAAAGAGTTGAAAATGGACTGTGGCTCTAGCAGATATATCCAGTGTACATGGCCGAAGAGGACTGACAAGATATTTGCCCAGCCTTAGCCACATTCCCCCTCCCTGAGCATACACTGTCAATTGAGTAGCAAAAAGAGACACCACAATTCCTGCTACCACTCCACCTACACTGTTCCTGCCCTGCCTTGCTCTAAACTATATTAGCATACACACTGTACTAAAAATTTGGTGTAAGTACCACAAAGGTGGTGCTTTGGTTCCTGTCACCTCCTCCCTTGTAGCATCTGACTGATTACAGGACAAGTGCTTAAGACTTCTCACAACTGTAGGGCTTCAAGTTCCAAACGCCCAAGCTAGTAGTAGAGTTAGTATCAGGAATGCCTCAAGAAACCCTAATCCCCTGATAGGAGCTACTACTTCCAGTGTAGGAATAGTGAAAATCCCACATGCACTTCTGTCTGCATTTCACCTTCCTTATGTTCTTGAGTCTCCTAGAACATGCATGGTTGACAGAGATAGTGAGTTTGTCCGGTTCTGCTAGGGTTCACACTGTACACAATATCATAATAGCAAAAGATGTAATAGAGAGCTAAATTCTGGTGGCTCATGCCTGTAATCCTAGCTATCTTGGAAGTTAAAATGAGTAAGATTGTTGTTGGAGACCAGCCCAGGAAAATAGTTTGTAAGATCCCATCTCCAAAACAATCAGAGCAAAATGGGCTGGAGGTGTGGCACAAGTAGTAAATACCTGCTTGCAAGTGTGAAGCCCTAAATTCAAACCTCAATTCCACCAGAAAAAAAGATGTTATAGGGAGATTAAATTATGGCACTCAGCTAAAAACAAAACCAATATTGCATAACTAACACCTCAAAGCACATTTTAGCAGCTTAATAAGAAGTTCGCCTTGTAAAAATGGTAGCAGTAACTCATTTGCCAGATGAGGAAGGCTTGACGTACAAGAATAAGAAATATTTATCAACAAATCCCAAATAGATTAATATCCATGAAACATCTGCTAAAAAATTTTAAAGAAGTACTATGAGAAGGCTCAATAATTTCTAAACCAAAATAGATGAATAGACACATCAAAATAGGAAAAAAATGCAAAAGACAAAAGAGAAATTCAGACAGAGGTAAACATTTCAAAAAAGCAAGCAAACAAATACTGGAATTGAAGAAATCAGGAAGTCAAATACAAAAAGAATTTTTTAAAATATTTGATACGTAGTAAGAACTTGCATAAATGCTGCAATGTACCCCCACCAATCACAACAATAAAGGAAAAAAAAGGAAAAGCATAATAGTTTCTTTTTTGCTCATAATTTTTTGAGTGCCAAAATTGTATCATAGAACATTGGAATTTAAAATAAATAATATTGACACCCAGAGACAAAAAAACAAATAAAAATGGATTTGGAAGTCTAAGCAATAGACTATATCAAGTAGTTGACAGATTCTCTGCATTAAAATACTGGTTTTTGAAATATCCCTTTCATTTAAAAAATGTAAGATAGTATGAAGAGCATATTCTACTCTATTGTGGCACCACTGAATAAAAATTTTCTACATTTTCAGGATGCTCATAGTTGGTAGAAAAATGTGAGGTCAAAAAAAAAACTTCTTCAATGAAATAGTAGCAGAAACCTTACCTAATTTGGGGAAGAATGTGGACATCTGTGTATAGGTTTAACAGACTACAAGTAGGCATGACAAGAAAAGACCTTCCATGTGGTTTCTTATTGTCCAACTTTCAAAAATGCAAGATAAAGGGAAAATTCTGAAATATGCAAGCAAAAGTCACCAAATCACAATTAAAGTTATCCCTATAACATTCTCAGCAGATTTCTCACCATGATTCAGGAGGAAATGGAGAAAAATATTTCAAGACCTGAAACTAAATATCTGTCACTTGAGAATACTATACCTACCAAAACTATCCTTCAGAAACAGAGAAATAAAGATACAAAACAGGCCAAAATTTGCGAATTCATAAACACCAGACTAGCCTTACAAAAGACATTTATGTGGAATTCTACATCCAGAATTGAAAGAAAGATCATTCTGAGTGAGGTTAGCCAGGCTCAGAAGACAAAAAATTGTTTGTTCTCCCTCATATGCAGTCTTTAGATCTAGGGCAAATACAGTAATGTGGTTGGACTTGAATCACACGACAAAGGGAGAGCACATACGGGAGATTTGGTAATAGGTAGAAAACCCAAAACATGAAAGCATTTGATGTCCCCCCTCTAGAGGAACTAATACAGAAACCTTAAAGTGACAGAGGTCAACATGAGAAGGGGATCAGGAACCAGTGTAAAGATCAGTTAGAGATGAATCAACTTGGGTTGTAACACATTTGTACATGAAAGCAATTCTAGGAATCTCTCTGTATAGCTATCCTTATCTCAACTAGCAAAAGCGCTTTGTCTTTCTAATTATTGCTTATGTCTTCTCTTCAACAAAATTAGAGATAAGTGCAGAACAGGTTCTGCCTGGAAGCAAGGGGAAGAGAGGTGGAGAGGGTGGGGGAGGAGGGAGGGGGGGAAGAAATGACCCAATGTACACACATATGAATAAATGAATAAAAAAAGATAGCAACATCATAAAAACATGCAAAAATACAATCCCTCATTACAAGAATAGATACAAAAAAGAGAAGTACAAAGTAATCAAGCATTATTAGTACAGTAAATCATCACACAACAAATGTAATCAAGAGAGAAAGAACAAAGAATATTCAAACCTGGGTGCAACACAAAAGTGCAGGAATAAGACCCTACCTATCAATAACAGGATATTAATAAACTAACAAGAAGGCAAAATAGGTCCTGTGGGGTTTGGTACCAGTGGAAGGGGGGAGGATATGGGGAAAGGGTGTAGGAAGGTGAATATGATAGAAATATTTTGTACACATTTATGTAAATGGAAAAATGAGACTTGTTGAAACTATTCCAGGACTTGGCGGGGAGGTAAAGGAGAATAATGGAGGGGGTGAATTCAACCATTTTATATTGTAAGAAGTTTTGTAAAAGTCACAATGTGCCCCTGTTACAATAATAAAAAAATGTAAAAAAAGATTCCAACTGGCTAAATGGATAAAACCATTTCCATGCTACCTTTGAGAAACTCACTTCACCAGTAAAGACAAATGCAAAATGAAAGTGAAAGGATGAAAAAGGACATTTTAAGGAAATGGAAACCTAAAGTGAGTACAAGTACCTATACATGTGACAAAATAGACTTCAAGACAAAAAATTAAGAAGAGTTAATGATTATTATATAATGACTAACAGGTCAATTCAATAAGAATATATAACAATTACAAATCTATATGTGCTTAATGTTGGAGCACCTAATTTCATAAAACATTATTACACCTAAAGAGAGAATTAGGCTTCAACACAATAATATTGGAGGACCTCAATATGCATTTCATTGGTGTATTGATCATCCCGGGGGAGAAACACCAAGTAAACAAAAGATTTAATTATAACACAGATTAAAAGACTTAAAAATATTTACAGAACAGTCTATCCAACAGTTGTACAACAGACAATTATTTTTTATCACTCCATGGAACTTTCTGTAGAATAGATCATATATTTAGCTGCCAAACAAGACTTAGCAAAATCAAACAAATTTAAATCATATTAGGCAACTTTTCTGATCACAATGGAATAAAACTAGAAGTGAATAACCAAATTCAATTTTGATATATTTGATATATTGTAAGAACTTTTTAAAATAAGACAATGTATCCCCAGCACAACAATAAAAAAACAAAAAAGAAGAAATTTATAAACATTTAGGGGTTAATCTACACAATTTTGAGTGAACCATGGGTCACTGAATATAGCAAATATTTTGTGAAACAAATGAAAATATAAAGACCACATAACAAAATTTATGGATTACAGCAAAAACAGTTACTAAGAAGGAAATTAATAGGAATAGTGCCTAAAGAAAAAAGAAAAATATTTCAAATTTAAAAGAAAACCAATGATGCATCTCAAGGACATTGAAAAGAATAATCAAGCCAAACCCAAAACTAGCAGATGGAAAACAGAGTATAGCAAAAATAAATGAAACAAAAAAATTTTAATTATACAAAGATAGTTGCAACAGTTGTTTGTTTAAATAGATAAACTAAACAAGAAAAATTGAGAAGCTCTAAAAAAATAAAAATATTAAAAGAGATATTACAACTGATTCCACAGAAGTGCAAGTTATTCTTAGGGATTATTATGAAAACCCATATGCCAACAAATTGGAAAACCCTAGAAGATATGGAAAAATTTCTGCATACATATGACCTTCTAAAATCAAACCATGAGTATACATAAAACCTGAATAGACAAGCACCAAGTGATAAGATTGACCAAATAATAAAAGTCACTCAACAAAAAACAGACCAGGATCTGAAGACTGCACTGCTGAATCTTAACCAAACCTTTAAAGAACTGATATGAATTTTTCCTAGTACTCCAAAGAGTCGGAAGAGAACCCCTCCAAATTCGTTCCATGAGGCCAGCATTATGCTGTTACCAAAATCAGACAAGGTCACAAAGAAAGAAAACTAACAATATCACTGATAAACCTAGATGTATGCATTCTCAACAAAACAGTAGCAAATCAAATTCAACAGCAACTTCAAAAGAACATCCATTATATTCAAGGTGGTTTCACCCCAGGTATGCAAGGATTTCTCAGCATAGACATAACAATAAGCAAAATACATCACATAAACAGAATAAAGGATAAAAACTATATGATCATTGCAGTAGATACAGAAGTATTTTATAAAATTTAACATTGATTCATTATAAAAATCCCTGAACAAATTAGGTAAAGGATTATACCTCACCCTACTAAAAGTAGTTTATATATGGCAAATCTCTAGCAAAAACGTGGAAACAGTACTTTTTTTCATCCTTTATTGTTGTGATGGATGGAGGTACATTGTGGCATTTATACAGATTCTCACAAATTATGAAATACATCATGCATGAACTCACTTCATCAACTGTTGTCCTTAATCCCTCCCACCCCAATTCTTGGAGCCATTTTAACAGGTATCATTTTTGCATTTACTCACATGTGTACACGTTTTTTGCACTCTATTCACGCTCCTACCCCCTTTCCCCAACACCTCCCTCTTCCCATTGATCCCAGCACTCCCTCCTGGGCAGGACTTGTTCTGTCCTCCTGTTCTCTGATTTTGTAGAAGAAAAAAGAAAAAAGATAAAACAACAACAACAAAATGACATTTTAGCTTGTTTTAGATAAAAACAGCTACACAGGGCGTTTCCTTGTAATATTTCCATGTATGTATGTATTATAAACCCAACTGGTTTATCTCCTCTAATTTTCTTCATTCTACCTTAGTCCCTCTCTTATGGTAGTTTCAGTCAGTTTAAGATTTCTATATTCATTCTTGTATAGGGAATATATCAACCCTATTCAAGTTCTTAGTTTCACTACCCCTCCCATGCCTGATCTCCCCTTAGTGTGACCACTGTTTCATAATATTGTTGCCTTTTTGTTAGGTCTGGAGAACATAATCTTACATGAAGTTAGCCAGACTCAGAAGGCCAAAAGCCATGTGTTCTCTATCATACATTGAATATAGAAACATTTCTTTTAAGTTCAAGAACAAGACAAGGGTGTTCACACCCACTACTCTTATTTAGAATCATACTAAAAATTTCAGCAAGAGCAATCAAACACAAGAAAGTAACAAAATGCAGATAAATATGAAGGGAAGAAGTCAAATTATCCCTGTTTGGAGATGATATGATTCTATACACAGAAAAACCTGAAGATTCTACCAAAGACAATTAGAACTGATGAATGAATTCAGTGAAATAGCAAGAAACAAAATCAACAAACAAAATGTTAGTTTTTCTACAAAAAATAAGAAATATTTTGAGAAAGAAATGATGAAAACTATCTCATTCATAATAACTATAAAAACAAAATACATAGCAATGAACTTATACAAATAAGGGAAAAGCATTCACAAAATTACAAAACACTGAAGAAATTGAAAACACAAAAAGTGGCAAGTCCTCTCATTTTCATGGATTGTAATAACTGGCATTTAAAAAATCTCCATACTACTCAAAGCCATCTACAGATTCAATGCAATACACTTTAAAATACCAATGGCATTCTTCACATAAGTACAATAAATAATCTTAAAATTCAGGATGCACAAAAGAACCATATAACCAAAGCAATCTTGACTAAAAAGAGGAAAGAGGCAAGCATCACAGTATCAGCTCAAAACTAGCCACATCTACCAATGGCACAGAAGAGACATGCCAGAAATAAACCCATACATCCACAACCAAGTGATTGTTGACAAAATTGCCAAAAACATACATTAGAGGAAGGACAGCCTCTTCAATCAATGCTGGGATAACTCAATATCCACATGCAGAAGACTAAAAGTTGACTCTGTTTCTCACTATGTACAAAAATTGACTCAGTATTGATAAAAAATATGAATGTAATACCCCAAATTCTGAAACAGTTAGTATCTCCACTAGCAAAAACCCTTGGTCCTTCTTCTTAATATTTATACTCTCTCTTCAACAAAATTAGAGATAAGGGCAAAACAGTTTCTGCTCAGAAGTGAAGGGGTAGAGGGGAGAGGAAAGGGGCAGAGAAAGGGGAGGGGATAGGGGAGAGGGGGGGATGGGGTGAGAAATGACCCAAACATTGTATGGATATAGGAATAAAAAAATAAAATTAATTAATTAATAATAAAAAAGAAGAAAATATAGCAGAAACACTACAAAACATCAACACAGACAATGCATTTTTGGAAATAACCTATAAAGCAGATAAAAACAAAAGCAAAACTTGCCAAATAGGATTGCTTCACATTAAAACCTATTGTACAACAATGGAAATAATCGACAACTTGAAGAAAGAATCCACAGGGTGGCAGAAAATATTTTACAATTTTTCATCTGACAGAAGGTTAATATCCAGAATATTTAAGGAACTTAAAAAATCCAATATGATTGTCAAATGGGCAAATGAGCTGAATAGATATTTCTCGAAGCAGAAATATAAATTGCCAACAAATATACAGAAAAAGTGAATGTATCATTAACCTTCAGGGAAACACAAATCCAAGAAAAGATAGTTAAGAATGGCCATTATCAAAACACTGTCAGTGACACTGTGCAGAAAAATAAACTCATACACTCTTGGTTGTAAATTCATGCATTCATCATCTTAGAGAACAACATGGAAGTTCATCAAAAAAATAGAACTACCATGTGATCTAACTACTCTACTTCTGGATATATATCCAAAGGAAATGAATTCATCTTTTCAAAGTGATACCTGCATGCCTGTGTTTACAATAAGCCTATGTTTACAATTCCTATGTTCAAAATAACTAAGATATGGATTCAGCCCAGTACATTGCCCACCGATAGAATGGATAAAGAAAGTGAAGAACATGTACATAATGGAATATTTTGGTCAAAAAGAAAAAATGAAGCTCTGTTATTTGGAGCAACATGAATAGAATTAGTAGGCACTATGTTAAGTGAAATAATCCAACACAGAAAAGGAAGTACCGTATGTTGCATATTATGTATCTTTCTAAATGAAAATACAATAATGAATGCTAGATTAGGAGTAATGAGAAGAAGGTGGAAAAAAGAAGGTTGAATTTTATCAATGAACACTATTCATGCATGGAAATATAACATTGAATCCTATTAACATGTGCAATATGAATTACTAAAAGTGGGTATAATACTTCAAAAATGAAACTGGGGAATATTATTAAGCCTTACAAAGGAAGGAGCTAGTCCTGGTAATTCATTCCTCTACTTCCAGCTATCAGGAGATTGAGGTGAGAAGATCACTTGATCCCAGGAGCTTAGTAACAGCCTGGACAACATAGACAGATCTTACTTCAGTGAAAAAAAGTAAAAATAAGGAGAAGGAAGTGCTGCCATGAACATACCTAAAGGACATTATGCTAAAAGAAATAAGCCAATCATCACAGAAGAAAATAGTGCATGATTACATTTACATGAAGTTTCTAAATCAGTAACACTCATAGAAACAGAGATGGCTGCCACAGATTTGGAAGAGAAGAAAGTGAGGATTTGTCTCTCTTTTTGGTGCAGGAGATTAAACCCAGCACTTCTTTGTGAATGCTAAGCAAGTCTCTACCATAGAGCTATAATCCAAGCCCTGAGAATTGTCTTTCAATAGAATGGTTATAAAGTTCCTGATATACAAGATAAGTATATTCTGTGTGTGTGTGTGTGTGTGTGCATCTGTGTGTGTGTGTGCATCTGTGTGTGTAAGACTGGGTTTTGCAATGTACCCCAGGAGGTTCTTGAACTCACTATGTAACCCCAGCTAGCTTGGATCTCATGATCCTCCTGTCTCCACCTGCCAGGTTCTGAAATTACAGGTATATACTACCAAACCAAACTTATCTTAAGTTCTTCCAACTAATTCTGAAGGTCATTTTAGAGTAAATTTCAAATCTTTGGGGTCATGAAGTTCTAAAATTTAGTTCAGCTTTTTTTTGATAGAAAAGGACCCCAATGGAACCATGAGCTACTTGCACAGAAGAAATTCATTTTAGAATTCTGTTTTACAGTATCAAATGAAATAGACTACCATATTAGAAGTAGCTGTGACAAAAAGTATCTTGGCATTCCTTACTCCCACCTCCACATTTACCTATTATCAGAAAATCACTTTCAGTTTTTGTGAAGAACACCATTCTCCCTCACCAAGGCATTCACTGTTTCTACATACTACATAGGTATCCTCACATCTTACGATTTCTAGGCAGGCACCCTATCACTGGAGCCATGCCTTCAGTCTCTAATGGAGTCAAATTCATTTTTTTGTAGTACTAGGATTGGAATTCATGTCCTCACATTAGCTAGGCATACTCCAGCTATGACCACAGCCCACATTTTACAATTTCTAGTAGTTGTCATTGAAGCATACTGCTTCCTGAAAGAGTATGTATCTATTACATTAGTACAATCCACTTTGAACCAAATTCTGAAATAATATTAATGACGCTTACTGCCCTCCCTCCTTTACTCTGATCCAATAGCAATAACATCCTTGCTGTTTCTGACATTACAAGAATACTTGTCAATTTTGTCTTGTTTTTCTCCATCTCATTTATCACCATATATCTTCTGATAGGATTTGCTTATTTGTTTATTATCTGTGTCCTGCTACTATTTTTAATTTAATAAGCATATATATTGACCCATGTGTGTTACATTTTGCAAATATTAACACTTTAACCTGTCTATTTATTATGAAAGGCAGGAACTATTGACATAGTCATTTATAGATGAATAAAATGGACATTAGTAGATTAGATAATTTGAAGATCAGCTCTCAAATAAAACTTGCAAGCCTTGTGAAGTGAGAGATTTTTAAGCATATTTTCAATACCAAATACCTGAAAGAGTGCTTAGATTACAGTAATTTCTGAATACGTATTTGTTGAATCAATTAATGTGACAAGGTAAGGAAAAAAGTATCACTGCCCTTCTACTCCCTTAAATTTCTCTTGGCAGCTTCAAGAGATGGTATTGTTCAGGTATTTTATGGAATATATTTAGTCATGCCAGAGAAAGTCTTTTGGTAAGGAATATCACTTCAGAAATACTCACTGAGTTATTCCGTGGCATGGTGATGTTCAGTGGTTGTCATGCATCAACATATGAGGTTTTGAGGAAGATCCTAGGGCTGTGAAAGTCAGCAGGTAGAAAATGATTAGAGATTATGACTCTGAGCCTCCAAATCCATCTTAAAAGTAATATCTCTGCTTTTATCTATTTTTATCTTAGGAATATGCAAATAATTTTATTTAAACAAAGGACTAAAAATCTTTTAAACCACTGCTACAGTAGAGACAACACTGCTAAGATTCTATCTGTTTTCCAGGTTTGTATCTATCACTTAATAACTGCAATTCTGGCCCTATCTTCTTCAAGCACTTGGTAATTATGAGCATTAAGTGAGGTACTAATTGAAACAAAATCTTTTCATATGCCTCAGGCTCTATATGTGGGTGATATAGGTCATCTTCTATTTATTGGAGGTGAGAAACTATTAATAGTACATCTCACTAAAAATATTTTTCCTTTCAGCCTGCCACAATGCCTATAATTCTCATCATTAATTATTCCTTTGGACTAAATTAACGTTTCAAGAGATAATGCTAAAATATCCCAAGGAAATCCACCACTGCCAATTAACATATTTATATAAAATCATTTTTCAGATAAAAAAAATGTGATCCATAAAGGAGAAAGTTCTTAAAGGAAAAGGGACATGGGGTGGTAAATATCAAGAAAAGAGAAAAGGAGAAAAAGCTTTGGGAGTGCAAAATAATAATTCCTCATATCACTTAGTTAATTTCAGTTTCAAAAGCATTTTTACTCTTTCATCCACTTGATATTTGCAAGTGTAGAGAACTGTTATATGCACACACACCAGTTTTACAGATAATTAAACAGGCTAAGGATAATCAATCCGACCAATACCAAACAACATATTTACTTTGAAATGCCCTCTCCCTAATGCAAATATGATTTGCTTACTCATGTTTGCCAAACCAATTAGTTTAAACTTTTCCTCTAAAGAACATTCTTTGTGGCAAACCAAATCCAACAACATATCAGAAAGATCATTCACCATGACCAAGTTGGCTTCATTCCAGGGATGCAGGGGTAGTTCAACATATGGAAATCTATACATGCAATGCAGTACATCAATAGAAGCAAAGACAAAAAACACTTAACCATCTCAATAGATGCACAAAAAGCCTTCAGCAAGATCCAACACCATGTCATGATAAAAGCTCTAAGAAAACTAGGAATAGAAGGAATGTACCTCAACATTGTAAAGGCTATATATGACTAACCTACAGCCAACATCATACTTAATGGTGAAAAACTGAAACCATTTCCGCTGAAATCAGGAATGAGACAAGGGTGCCCACTATCCCCACTCCTATTCAACATAGTACTAGAATTTCTAGCCAGAGCAATTAGGCAAAAAGAAGAAATGAAAGGAATACAGGTAAAGAAACTGTCAAAACATACCTATTTGCAGATGATGTGATCCTACACCTTAAAGACCCAAAAAACTCTACCTAAAAACTCTCAGACACCATAATCAGGTATAGCAAAATGGCAGGATACAAAATCAACCTACAAAAAATCATTAGCTTTTCTATACACCAACAAGGAACAAACTGAGAAGGAATATATAAAAACAATTGCATTTACAGTAGCCTCAAAAAAATCAAATACCTAGGAGTAAAATTAATAAAAGATGTGAAAGACCTCTAAATGACAATTACAAACCCCTGAAGAAAGAGATTGAGGAAGACTACAGAAGATGGAAAGATCTCCCATGCTCATGGATTGATAGAATCAACATAGTAAAAATGTCTCTATTACCAAAAGCAATCTACATGTTTAATGCAATTCCCATCAAAATCCCAATGACCATCATCACACTGATCACAAAATCTACCCTAAAGTTCATTTGGAAACACAAGAGACCACAAATAACCAAGGCAATACTCAGCAAAAAGAGCAATGCTGGCGGTATCACAATACCTGACTTCAAACTATATTACAAAGCAATACCAATAAAAACAGCATGCTACTGGCACAAAAACAGACATGAAGACCAGTGGAACAGAATAGAGGACCCAGATATGAACTATATCCACCTTATTTTTGACAAATGGGGAAAAAACATACGATGGAGAAAAGACAGCCTCTTCAACAAATGTTGCTGGGAAAAGTGATTATCCATCTGCAAAAAAACTGAAATTAGATCCATGTCTATCACACTGTACTAGTATTAACTCAAAATAGATCAAGGACCTTAATATAAGACCCGAAACTCTGAAGTTAGTACAGGAAGGAACAGGAAACACTTTGGAACTAATAAGTATAAGCAAGGACGTCCTCAATAGAACCCCAGCAGCCCAGAAACTAAGAGAAAGAATAGACAAATGGGACTTCATAAAATCAAAAAGCTTCTACACAACAAAAGAAATGGTCTCTAAACTGAAGAGACCACCCACAGAGCGGGAGAAAATATCTGCTAGCTGTACATCAGACAAAGGACAGATAACCAAATATACAGGGAACTTAAGAAACTAAATTGTCCCCAAATCAGTGAACCAATTAAGAAATCACAACTGAACTAAATAGAACTTTCTGAAAAGAAGAAATTCAAATGGCAAAAAAACACAAGAAGAAATGTTCACCATCTCTAGTCATAAAGGAAATGCAAATCAAAACCACACTAAGATTCCACCTCACCCCTGTTAGAATAGCCATCATCAAAATCACCAGCAACAACATGTGTTGATGAGGATGTGGGGAAAAAAGAACCCTTGTACACTCCTGGTTGGAATGCAAGCTAGTGCAACCACTCTGAAAAAAAGTTTGGAGGCTTCTTGAAAATCTAAACATAGATCTGCCATATGATCCAGCAATCCCACTTCTGGGGATATACCTGAAAAAATGCAACACAGGTTACTCCAAAGGCACCAGCACACCCATGTTTATTGCAGCACTATTCACAATAGCCAAATGATGGAAACAACCAAGATGTCCCAATACTGACGAATGGATCAAGAAAATATGGTGTTTATACACAATGGCATTTTACTCAGCCATGAAGAAGAATGAAGTCTTATCATTTGCAAGTAAATGGATGGAACTGGAGAACATCATTCTGAGCGAGGCTAGCCAGACTCAGAAGACCAAAAATCATATTTTCACCCTCATATGCAGTCTTTAAATCTAGGGCAAATGCAGCAATGTGGTTGGACTTGGATCACATGACAAGGAGAGAACACATACCATATGAGAGGTATGGGGATAGGTAGAAAACCCAAAACATGAAAGCATTTGATGTCCCCACTCCAGAGGAGCAAATATGGAAACCTTAAAGTGACAGGTCAACATGAGAAGGGGATCAGGAACCAGTGTAAAGATCAGTTAGAGATGAATCAACCTGGGTTGTAACATATTTGTACATGAAAGCAATGCTAGGAATCTCTCTGTATAGCTGCCCTTATTTCAACTAGCAAAAATGCTATCTCTTTCTTAGTATTGCTTATTTCTACTCTTCACCGGAACTGGAGAAAAGCACAGAACAGATTCTGCCTCGAAGCAAATGTACGTGCATGTGACTAAATGAATAATTTAAAAAAAGAACATCCTTTGATCTCTGTAGACTTGATAAGACATGACTTCCAGAATGCTCCACTTCTCCGGTCCTAAATAAACCAAATATAATTGTAATTTTTTGCTTAAATGGTTGTTTCCACCACTATATTTTAGATGGTCTTGATGAAAGAGAACCTGTCTTTCTTATTATTGATTTTCTTTGCCTAAAATAGTGCTTTCAATGTATATAATTTTATCAAGATATAATTATGAAATAAATGAATGATATACTGATGTTCATAGGTAATATTTTAAGTTTATGAGTAGAAGTGGAGCACCAGCAGAGCATGGTCACCATTCAAATGAAATATATAATCCTTAGATAAAACTGTTTCAAATTCAAGATTTTAGTCAAGGGTAAGATTGGTTATTTGTCTTTTCGACATGTCACCTCTCATGTTCTTTCTAAAGAAACTCAATCCAATAATAATCACTTATAATTTATTCTTATCAAAATTAAAAATAGGGAAATTGGTGTGATATTTTTGGTTAAAACCAGAAATAATTATGTTCCTCTTATTTTTATCTATTGTACTTTTTTTTATAAAAGTTCTTATAATACATCATAGTTCAATGCATTGTCTATATAATTTTCCTTTCCTTGCCCCATACCTGGAATTGTTTCAACAGGTCTTATTTTTCCATTTACATACATGAGTACATAATAATTCCATATCATTCACCCTTTTATATGCTTTCCTTATATTATCCCCACTCCGACTAAGTACCAACCCCCTAGACAGGACCTGTTTTGCCTTTCTGTTCTCCATTTTTGATTAAAAAAAAGACATTTTTTGTTTAAAATAAAAGTAGAGGGGATGAACCAATTTGGACTACAATACACATATATATATATATATATGTATATGAAAATGTCACAATGAATCACCCATATAGCTATCTTAAACATACTGTAGTTTTTTATATAGTGACTAAACTCTATTCCAATTTTTGAAAGTGTATGGCATTAGTAAAAATTAAAAAAATTAATAAGTAAATGTGTAAAATCGATACACAAAACCAAAATATTTTTTAAATGTGTTCATAATCATATTGAAACACTGAACATTTTTTTACCCTCAGAACGTTTGAATTAATCAGAAGTAATGTTTAATGTTCTTTGAAAGTAGATTTTCTTTTTTTTATTCATTTATTCACATGTGCATACATTGTTTGGGCCATTTCTCCCCCCTGCCTCCCTCCCCCTCCATCTCCTCCCGACCAAGTCAACATTATCATTATCATAAGACAAACGCATATATGTAAATTCTGAACTGTTCTATGATCTCTAAGAAAAGTAAGTCATCAATGCATGTCCTTGTAAAGCTTCTTTCTGTTCCCAAGATTCTACTCAAGCCAAGGGAGAAATGGTAGGGGGATAGGCAGGCTGAAACTGTAAAGTCCAGTTAGAGTTAACTCCCCACAAGAACACTAGAAATTGTGGAACTTAGTATTATCTCTAGAGGGAACCTACTTCCTGTGCATACACTAAGTCAGACAAAGCAAGTTAACAAGCTAATGGTATCACTGTTTATATGGTCTAACCTACAAAACCCCTTACTCCCCAGTAAGAAGTAAAGTAAAGAAGCACTGAGAAAAGGATGAGTTCTTGTGGTCCAACTGACAGCCAATGGACTTCTGAGCAAGAGCTGTGGAGAGGATAAGAGCTCCTTGCATAACTGCATGACACTGTGGAGAGAAAATGTGCCTGGGAAGTACTATATATAGAGCCAGCCTCTGCTCAAACATTTGGCCAGCAAGCACTATGGAGAAGACAAGCTCTACAAATCTAGCTGGCTGGATTGTTCACCTAAAAGCATTATTGCTGATCCCATTTATGCTCCTTGAGGACCCTCCTTGTTGGTAAGTTTATCTCCGCTGTTAGCTTCCCTGCTAGACAGTTTCAACAAGCCTCATGTCTCTTCTGCCACCTCTGAGAATTTTCTTACATCTCTCAGCAAGCTACTTTACTGTCCTAGCTCAGCTAGTCTCTGGAGGTTACACATGTGTAAAAGACATTCTTTTTCCCCTTTTTGTTTAGTTGACAAATAATTTTTGAATATACTTACATTACAATATGTGATATTTTGATATGTATTTGCAATGTGCAATAATTAAATCAATCCAGTTAACAAATGCGTATCTCCTAATGTGTTTGTTTTATGTAGTTAAAATTTTTTCATTTATACCTTCAGCAACTTTGAAATATATAATGTATTATCACTTGTTTTCCTAATTCTGTGCAATACATCACTAATACTTTTTTCTCCTAACTGGAACTTTTTATCCTTAACTAAACATTTCCTTTTTTCCCATTAACCCTTCTTGTCCAGACTGTGATAACCATCATTCTACTCTCCACTTCTGTGGGTTCACCCTTGTTAGATCCCAAATGAAAGTGAAATCATATGGTATTTGCCTTTCTGTGCCTTGCTTATTTCCCTTAGCCTAGTTTCCTCCAGGTTGGTCCTTGTTGTCTGAAAGGACAGGATAACTCCCTTTTTAAAGGCAGAAAAATATTCGCATAGGTATATATCCCACAGTGTAAAATAATCTCATAACCATTAGAGTGGTTACTATTAAAAAGACACATACGTATTGGCAACATGGTAGAGAAATTGAAACTTTTGTGCACTTTTGGTGAGTATGTAAATTAATATAGTCATTATTGAATATAGTATGGAGGCTCCACAGAAAACTAAAATTGGAATAACCAGCAATCCATTCTGGGTATATATCCAAAGGAATTGAAATTGATATGCTGAAGAGATAGATATCTGCTCTCCCATATTAATTGCAACATTATTCATAACAGTCAAGATATAGAATCAACCTGGGTGTTGATTAACAGATTAACAGATTAACAGAGAAAACCCTATTGATTATCTTAGCTTTTAATGTCACTTTTATTATCAGAATGCAACATAACAGATTTTTTTTCATTTAATTGGAGACTGGCATAAAATTATATTCAATAGAAATTAAAAGGATTGTATTTGGTTAGCAGATTTTGTTTTCATCTCTCTAAATAGTAGAGGTTCTACCTCAGTCCCTATATTATAGTGATAAATTAATTTATGAGTTCCATTCTGCATCCTATATACCTTTCCTAATGCGAAGTGGAGAAATCTGGAAAACACAACCCACAAATCATGTTTTTTGAATTAACTATCTCAAGAAGGAATTACTTTCATCCTGTAGTTTTAACACAATTTATAAAATGAAAATACCGTGTCTATGAAATTGTGATTTAAAAGGTACAAATAATTTTGCATTTAATAAATTAAGAAATATTTCAAACTAAAGAATCAAAAACTAATGTCAATAAATAAATGCCTGATTTGCATTCTGAATTTCACTTTGAGATATTTTTTAAAATTTTGGTGTTACTGAGGTTTGAACTCAGTGTCTTGCACTTGCTAGGCAGGCACTTTATTATTTGAGGCACACCTCCAGGCCAAAAGCCAGACATTACCTTTCTTTTTTTTTGGCACACTGGAGTTTGAATTAAGAGCCTCACATTTGCTAGGCAACTACTTTTAAAGCTTGAGCACTCCACCACCCCAATTTTTTAAATAATATAAAATTAGTAACCAAATGTTATATATACATTATATTTGCTTACATTTAATAATTTTAAATGAATAATATTTAATACCATTGCCATCTCTAAAGACTGAGGGAGAAAAAGAATAGAAATGTATTATTGATTAACAAATACATACAAAATAACCTGTTTTTTTTCCACTGGTAGTGAAAGAAAAACAAAAAGTTGCAATACACAAAAATTTCTTTACATGCAATCTTTTTCATACTCACATTAACATCCTGTAGCTAAAGAACATGATTTTGGGTGTTACATTTGATTTTCTGATATAGGCATTAAATATTTACTTTTAATTATAGTCTTATGTGAGATACAAACAAAAACTAATTTGCATTATTAATGATGCAAGAAATGTGATGTTTAGTCTCTTAAGATAGGTAATAAAGAGAAAAGCATGTCAGAGACTTGCTTTACTCTTCTTTTCCGTTTGAAAGCAAGTTACAGTAATAAAATTTATTAAATTAACTACCTAGGAATTACATGCTTCTGTCAACTAGAATATAGAGTGGGGGTAGTGTCTGAGATGGAGCTGGGACTACAAAGATTCTATTTTCAGTCTCAGAGTCTCAAGGGGGAAATCAAAGGGTTTCTTTCTTTCAACAGTTTGGGTGAGATGATATTTTGAGATGGTAACAGCTGCCAAATTACAAAAACAGTAAAGAAACTCCCCCAAAGAAATTTCTGTTTTTATCTACAGGAATGTTTTTGCTCATTTGGCCCTTTATTCTCTTAATAATGTTTTCTTAAAACAGAAGTTTCTAAGAATGTTTGCCATTCTTCCAGCCACAGAAAAGCGAAACAGGGTTTCCAGTAACATTCACCATGTTTTCATTCAATAACCTCTATACATACAGTTTTACCTGCTCAATGATAAACAGTCCAATAGTAACTAACATGGAAGCTTAATTTTCATGTGAATTAAGAGAGATCATGGGAAAACTCACTACTTTAATCTTGTGGACTAAGTTTAGGTGAATGGAATTCTATTATTATCTTTAAGGACATACAGCATTATCCAAAATATTTGCAATTCTCTGTAGGTGTATTTTCTAGGAGATTCCATACCATAACACAAAACAGAAAACTGATTCAAGTACTAAATACTATGTCTTGATTCTTTGGAAACATTAGATGTTTCAAATATCCTAATGTTTGATGTAAAACAAAATTGAAATATAGGAATTATTTGCTGACTTTTGGTCATTGTTCAGCCATTTAAAGCTCAGTTTAGCCAATATAGCATTGTGAAAAACTCAAAAACTGTAAGAGTAGACAGAACTTGGTTCATAAAATTGGAGAGATTTTAATAGACATGAACCCTTGGAAAGTTATTCAAAATCTTTCAATCATTACCTTATCTGCAAAATATTAATAGTACCACTTTCTTATTATGATTTTGAGAGTTAAACTGAAAAATGTATGTAAAATACATTTCACAGTGACTAGAACACAGTATATGATCACTAAATGATAACTGTTAATATTATTATTATCTGTATCAGTGTTTTAATTCTGTAGGTAGTATTACTTCTTCAAGAACATTATTGATTCTGGCTGTTGATCATTTTATTAGAGTATTGAGCAAATTATTTTTAAATGACCAAAGGTGCTTTCCATTGAAACTTCCTAGCTGATTGCTAGTCCTATTATGCTTTATCAACTCGTGACCTGAAAATTACATAAATACATACTTGAAGTTAAAAGAGACAATATGTTTTGGACAATTAAACCACATATCAACCTTGTCTATGAGTGTTGGCATATGCTTTGGTTTTTTTTTCAGACCTGTTAAGTGTAAGGAAGTATAATGTCCAGCCAACGAATGGAAATAGGTATTTTATACTTTCCCTTGGTAAAATGGCTTTATATGGCAAGGAGATGGGAATGAGGGATAGCTTAATTATTAGCAAATATGTGGAAAATATTGGAAGAATAAGGTCCTCAAGGAAGCTTGGGTTCTCAACTCTTTGGAAAGTGACTCTATTCATTTACCATGATCCTAAAAGAAAGGTTTTTTGGGTTTTTTTTGGGGGGGGTTGTTTGTTTTTTGCAGTACTGGGGTTTGAACTCTGGACCTACACCTTGAGCCACTCCACCAACACTTTTTTGTGTTAGGTATTTTCGAGATAGTGTCTCTTTGAATTATTTTCCCAGACTGGCTTTGAACCACAATCCTCCTAAGTAGCTAGGATTAGTAGCCACCGGCGCCCGGCCTAAAAGAAAATTTAATGGAACACAGTTTTTTTTTTTTTTTTTTTTTTTAGGTTCTGTGGTTTCTTTTTCTTTTATTATTCATATGTGCATACAAGGCTTGGTTCATTTCTCCCCCCTGCCCCCACCCCCTCCCTTACCACCCACTCCGCCCCCTCCCTCTCCCCCCCCAATACCCAGCAGAAACTATTTTGCCCTTATCTCTAATTTTGTTGTAGAGAGAGTATAAGCAATAATAGGAAGGAACAAGGGGTTTTGCTGGTTGAGATAAGGATAGCTATACAGGGCATTGACTCACATTGATTTCCTGTGCGTGGGTGTTACCTTCTAGGTTAATTCTTTTTGATCTAACCTTTTCTCTAGTTCCTGTTCCCCTTTTCCTATTGGCCTCAGTTGCTTTTAAGGTATCTGCTTTAGTTTCTCTGTGTTAAGGGCAACAAATGCTAGCTAGTTTTTTAGGTGTCTTACCTATCCTCACCCCTCCCTTGTGTGCTCTCGCTTTTATCATGTGCTCATAGTCCAATCCCCTTGTTGTGTTTGCCCTTGATCTAATGTCCACATATGAGGGAGAACATACGATTTTTGGTCTTTTGGGCCAGGCTAACCTCACTCAGAATGATGTTCTCCAATTCCATCCATTTACCAGCGAATGATAACATTTCATTCTTCTTCATGGCTGCATAAAATTCCATTGTGTATAGATACCACATTTTCTTAATCCATTCGTCAGTGCTGGGGCATCTTGGCTGTTTCCATAACTTGGCTATTGTGAATAGTGCCGCAATCAACATGGATGTGCAGGTGCCTCTGGAGTAACAGTCTTTTGGGTATATCCCCAAGAGTGGTATTGCTGGATCAAATGGTAGATCGATGTCCAGCTTTTTAAGTAGCCTCCAAATTTTTTTCCAGAGTGGTCGTACTAGTCTACATTCCCACCAACAGTGTAAGAGGGTTCCTTTTTCCCCGCATCCTCGCCAACACCTGTTGTTGGTGGTGTTGCTGATGATGGCTATTCTAACAGGGGTGAGGTGGAATCTTAGTGTGGTTTTAATTTGCATTTCCTTTATTGCTAGAGATGGTGAGCATTTTTTCATGTGTTTTCTGGCCATTTGAATTTCTTCTTTTGAGAAAGTTCTGTTTAGTTCACATGCCCATTTCTTTATTGGTTCATTAGTTTTGGGAGAATTTAGTTTTTTAAGTTCCCTGTATATTCTGGTTATCAGTCCTTTGTCTGATGTATAATTGGCAAATATTTTCTCCCACTCTGTGGGTGTTCTCTTCAGTTTAGAAACCATTTCTTTTGATGAACAGAAGCTTTTTAGTTTTATGAGGTCCCATTTATCTATGCTATCTCTTAGTTGCTGTGCTGCTGGGGTTTCATTGAGAAAGTTCTTACCTATACCTACTAACTCCAGAGTATTTCCTACTCTTTCTTGTATCAACTTAAGAGTTTGGGGTCTGATATTAAGATCTTGATCCATTTTGAGTTAATCTTGGTATAGGGTGATATACATGGATCTAGTTTCAGTTTTTTGCAGACTGCTAACCAGTTTTCCCAGCAGTTTTTGTTGAAGAGGCTGCTATTTCTCCATCGTATATTTTTAGCTCCTTTGTCAAAGATAAGTTGCTCATAGTTGTGTGGCTTCATATCTGGATCCTCTATTCTGTTAATGGAACACAGTTTTGTTTATATTTTTAACTTTTGATTTTGAAATAATCTCATATTTACACAAATTGGCATAAGTAGTACAAAGAATTTTTATATGCCTTGTTCTCAATCTCTGAAATTTAATATATTATATGACAACATTACAAGCATGAAAATCAGGGAATTAACATTTATACAAGAATAACAAGACCTTATTCAATTTTTCCAATTGTCCCACTAATTTCCTGTTTCTGTTCCAAGATTTCATTAATTGTCATGTCTCTTTAGTCTCCTTAAATCTGGAATAGTTCCTCAGTATTTCTTTTCATTTAATTTTTATTAACATAAAGTAACAGTACAAAGGGATTACATTGTGATATGTGCAAAATGCAAATAATGTACTTTCATCAAATTCACCCTAAATATATTTCTCTTTGTTAATTCCCTTTCCCTCTTTCCCCCTCCTCTCTTAATTGGTTTTAGTGGGTTTCATTATGCTGTTTTCATACATACATATACATATATATATATGTACTTCTATAATTCTCATTCCCTATTCACTATCACATTACCCATTTCCCCTACCCATAGGCTTCCCCCTCAAATAGTCTCTCTTTTAGAATTGTGTCATATTATTAATGTTTTTTGAGATCTAGTTTCCACATATGAGGGAAACATGATATTTGTCTTTCTGAGCTTGGCTTATCTCACTTCATATGATATAGATAGACAGATAGATAGATAGATGATAGATAGATAGATAGATAGATAGATGATAGATAGATAGATTGTCTTTATCAAATCATCAGTTGTCGGGCACTTAAGCTGGTTCCATAGCTTGACTACTTTAAATAGTGCTACTATAAAAGTGCATGTGCAGGTATCCAACTAGTATGCTGATTTATATTCCTTCAAATATATGCCCAAGTGTAAAAGTTCTATTTTTGGTTTCTTTTTCTCTTTTTTCTCAAGGCTTCATGCATACAAAGCAGGTGCTCTATGTTGAATCACACCTCCAGTCCTATTTTTAGTTTCTTGAGGAACATCCATATTACTTTCCACAGTGTCTGGAGATGATCATATATAAGACTTCCTTTTTGCCTGGATCTTTGGCAGCATTTAATGTTTGTCTGCCTTTTTCTTTTTATTTTGTGGTACTGGGGTTTGAACTCAGAGCTTACATCTTGAGCCACTCCACCAGCACATTTTTTTGTTTTTTTTTTATTCATATGTGCACGCAAGGCTTGGGTCATTTCTCCCCCCTGCCCCTACCCCCTCCCTTACCACCCACTCCACCCCCTCCCTCTCCCCCCCACCCAAAACCCAGCAGAAACTATTTTGCCCTTATTTCTAATTTTGTTGTAGAGAGAGTATAAGCCATAATAGAAAGGAACAAGGGTTTTTGCTGGTTGAGATAAGGATAGCTATACAGGGAGTTGACTCACATTAATTTCCTGTGCGTGTGTGTTACCTTCTAGGTTAATTCTTTTTGATCTCACCTTTTCTCTAGTTCCTGGTCCCCTTTTCCTATTGGCCTCAGTTGCTTTTAAGGTATCTGCTTTAGTTTCTCTGCTTTAAGGGCAACAAAATGCTAACTAATTTTTTAGGTGTCTTACCTATCCTCACCCCTCCCTTGTGTGCTAAAGCTTTTATCATGTGCTCAAAGTCTAATCCCTTTGTTGTGATTTTTTGTTTGAGACTTATCTTGCCAACTATTTGCCTGAGCTGGCTTCAAAATACCATCTTGCTGATCTCTGCTTCCTAAGTAGTTAAGATTACAGGTGTGAACTACAGGTGCCCAGCTAGTGTTTGTTTTCTTGATGGTCATTCTGACTGTAATGAGATGGAATTTAAGTCTCATTTTGATTTGTATTTCCTTTATGACTAATGATGATGTGTATTTTGTCATATACTTATTACTCATTTGTAGTTCTTCTGAGAGTTATCTGTTGTCTTCATTTGCCCATTTATTAGTTGAATTTTTTGTTGTTCTAATTTTTGAGGTCTTCATATATACTTTGTTGAAGCCATAGTAACAAAAATAACATGGTACAAGCACAAAAAGAGACATATTGGCCAATAGATGAGAATAGAAGATCCAGAAATAAACCCACCCAACTATAGCCATCTGATATTTAAAAAAGGAACCAAAAACATGTTGGAGAAGAGACAATCTATTCATAAAATGGAAACTGGACATCCACATCCAGAAGACTTAAAATACATCCCTGTGCATGTACAAAAATCAATTCAAGATGTATCAAAGATCTTAATGTAAGACATAAAACATAGAAACTACTATAGGAAAAGATAGGGTAAGCACTTGAAGATACAGACATAAGCAATTATTTTCCTAAGGACTCCAATAGCTCACAATATAAAAGCAATAATTGACAAATGGGATTGCATCAAATTAAAAAGCTTCTGCACATCAAAAGAAGCCATTTCCAGAACCAAGAGATAACTCACAGAATGAGAGATCTTTGCAAATTATGCCTAAGTATTTCTTTGTCTTTCAAAATCTAGTCATTTTGCTTTGCTTATTGTTTCCTAGTGATGAAATTCAGGTTATGCATTTTGGGCAAGGATATTATTTTCTATGTTTTCCTTTCTTAATACATCATATTAGAAGATCCCTGATCTAGTAAGTATAATATTAGTATGAGTGAAGTACTATCTGTCAGATTTGTGCATTGCAAAATTTTGATTTTCCCTTTGTGAATAAAAGTATCTTTTACAGATAGATATACTTTTAGTTCATAAAATAACATGTTTTTCATAACATTGGCCCACTAATTTTATTGTACATTATTGATACTTAACTAGTTACTTTGGAATTTACCAATGGTAATTTTCTATCTGTATCATGCTTTGCACATTTATGAAGGATTTCCCATTTTCCCTAATTTATTTATTTAGTAAACTGTTTGTTTTTCATTGATTGTTATTTAATTGTATGGAATAGGATCTAATGCTATCACTATTTAGAAAAATTTTTTCTTTTGGTGTTGGGTGAGAGGGTTTTAAAATTGCATTCTGTAGACAACACAATATTAATCATCATATTTTTAGGAAACAAAATGACTTATTACCAAATATTAATGTGTAGGCAACATTATTTAGATTATTTTTGTATACAACAAATAAGGAAGTAGGAGTCTGCTCCCAGCTTAGCCAAGAAAGAGCTATCAGTTAATTCTCATTCCTTCATCTCAGCATGTTTTATTAGTAGCAAGATAGAACTGGAGTTTTAACAATAGGAATATTTTAAGTCCAAAAATCTTTGATTCTTGTCTCATAGAAATGGATACTGGTTATTAATTGACTGACATTTTTCCAATAACACGAGTCTGGTAAATTGGTTTCAATAAATGTTACACTACCCCAGAAAAACAATACTGATGATAATCAACCATTCTGCCCTGTGTATGATTTCATTATTACAAATATAACAGGTATTGAAGAGCAGAATGGAAAGCAACTCTTGATTTAGGAAAAAAGGAACAGCATTTGGGTAACTTGAGAATGATAGATATAAACCAAAGACGATTTAAGGCAGGTAGGTACAAAAAATTTTTTTGAATAATACTTTGACTGCTTATTTATTGTGAAATACATTTTATGTAGAAATAATGGCTACATTACCTTCCTTGTTTTATGTACATTAACAATGAAAGCATTTTTATTTTACCTATACATAAAATGTATTTTCAGCAAAAACAGAAAATAACAAGCATGCAAAGAATATGGATAAAGCTATGCTTAGTGAACTAAGCCAGGCATGGAAAGACAGGTACCACAGGGTCTCTCTTATATGTAGAATCTAGAAACATTGATCTTACAAGATTTGAGAGGAGAGTGGTAGTTACCAGAGGCAGGAGGAATAAGCTGAGGGAGAGATGTAGAAAAATTAAACAATAGATACTAAACTGCAGTTAGATGAGTGTAAGAAGTTATGGTGTGCTATTGCACAGGAGGTTAATTACATCTAATAACAATGTACTGTACATTTAAAAAACTAGGAGAACAGGTTTTTCCATTTTCACAATAAATATATGATAAATGTTTGAGAACATAGTCATGTTTAACTTTATTTAAGCAATACACAATGTATACATATGTCAAAACATTACATGGTGTCAGTTGTGGTAGTGCACATCTGTAATCCTTCTTGTTGAGTCAAGATCACAAGTTTGAGACCAGCCTGGGCTATACAGAAAGACCTTGTCTAAAAAAATACACAGTATAGCATTGATATGTACATTTTGAATTTTTTTATATCAGTCGAAATGAATTTAACAGTATCCATGAAGAATCTTTGGTATCTTGTGTGAAAAACAACATATTACCTATAGAATTATTTATATTCCAACCACAGTATTATGGTTCAATTTGATGATCTTCTAACTTTATTTATAATGAAGATGACCTTTCATTAAATCACAGTACATTTTGTTCATTAATGGATTCTAAATAACCACTTTTTTAAACTACAAGCAAAGATTATTGATTTTTATTATTATAAAATCTTTTATACTATAGCAATTAATTCTTCATTGGTTGACACAAAACACACACCATATAGATTTTTTCATTTTATTCATTTTAATGGCAATATGAATATCAATGCCACTTGTTTTAATTAAGGAGCATTATACAGTCTTCTTCTTATATAATAATGGTTGCAGTCTATTAGACAGTGTTTCATTAGTTTCTCATGTCAGTTAATTTCCTGAAAATTCTCATGAAAACTAAAATGTTTAATTAAATATTAGTTTTTTATGCAGAACTCTTTTTGATGGACTATTGGATGACAGCATCATTAATCAACTTCTTTTAGAACCTAAAATTAACTTTTCTATTTAGGCAAATGTGATGTGCATGGGCAATCAGATCCTCATTTACACTTTATGGGAAATTTGAAATCATACTTATCCCTGAGAGTGAGCTCTTACAAAGTGGGATAACCTGATATAACTTTGAGTTATTTAGAAGGCTATGTAACCCACCCTAGATTTCAAATGAAATTCAAATCTCTGAATTCTCAAAGCTCTCAAGAAGTTTAATTTACCTTAACAACTAATGTTTCCACTAAACTTGGATTTTAGATCCTTTTCAGTCTTAAGCAATAATGAGTAGGTCCATGACAACTATGCCTAAACAGAAACATTTTCACCTAAACAACTGATGAACAGAGGTTTCACTCTGTGTGATGTAAATCTCCACATGCAGGTGCTTTCCCACTGTACATAGCCAATCGTACATTTTCCATCTTGGAAACAGCATCTTGAGCACAGGGAAAAGAAAAAGGAAGTGATTTACAACTGGTTCAAGCAATTCAAAATGAATGGCTAAAAAATGCAAGGACAGTAGCAAGTTGTGTACTGTCAGCAATGATGAAAATAACAAATGAGCATATGTAGCCCATTTTACACTATCCAGCTCCCTTATGAGCCAACATTCCTATGGAATAAGGGAGCTGCCCATTTTCTACTCAGGATGACTGAGGCATGGGAAAATTTCAAATATTTTTTAGAATTTTTATAGGAACTGAGTAATAGGTCTTCACACAGAGGGATTCTGAGAAAAAAATTGAGAGGGTGAGAAAAAGGATATATGGGGACTGACAACCTATAATTCCTAACAGATGTTCAGTAAGTATCCCAGGAAATAAGAGATTATGAGATCTCCAGCTCTCAGTCCTTCATCCTTCAACCCTGCCCTAATTCCTTGAAACTCTGTAGGCCTCTTAGTACATGAATAAGAACACATGAACAAGTAATCGTTTACAACAGATGAAAAAATGTTTGAAATAGCTCAAATCCTATTTATCAGCCCAAACCAGCACCAATGCTTAGTATAATTCTATTTAAGTGGTTTGTATTCTATTGGTTCGCTTTTGGTAGGTCAAATGTATCTACCATTTATTCATTTTTTCTAGATTTTCTAGTTTGCTTGAAAATGGGTTTTCAAAGAATTCTTTCATGAGCCTCTGAACTTTACTGGTATTTGTTGTACTATCCCCTTATTTGTCTCCAATTTTATTAATTTGGGTCTTTGTCCTCCTCTTTTTGGTGAAATTGGCTAAGGGTTTATTAATCTTATTTATTTCTCAAAGAACTACTTTTTTATTTTATTGGTTCTTTATATAGTTTTTTGTCTCCATTTCATTCATTTCTGCCGTAATTTTTATTATTTTTTCTACCTGCTAATTTTGGTTTTGGCTTGTTCTTGTTTCTCTAGGAGTTTGAGATAGCTCTTTAAGCTATTTATTATGATCTCTCTTCTCTCTCTCTCTCTCTCTCTCTCTCTTTCTCTATCTTTTAGGTTCTTGTAGCTAGCAACTTTCCTTTTAGCATGGCCTTTGTTATATCCCTAAAATTCTGGTAGGTTGTGTTTTCATTTTTAGTTGATTATAGGAACTTTTCAATTTCCTCCCTTATTACTTCAAAGATCCACTGGTTGTTTAAAAAGTGTTATTCACTCTCCATGTCTTTGAATATTTTCTTTACTTTAATTTGCTGTTATGTTCTAGCTTTATTTTATTATGGTCTGTAGGATATAGGGAGTTATTTCAACTTTCCTATATTTGCTAACACTTGCTTTGAGTACTAAGATATGATCTATTTTGAAGGAAGCTCCTTGAACTGCTGAAAAGACCATGCATTTTGCATTTGCTAGAGGAAATACTCTATAGATACCTGTTAAGTCCATTTAGTCTATAGTGTCATTTAATTGTGAGGTTTCTTTGTTGATTTTTTTGTCTTGATGACCTATCTGTTGGTGAGAGTAAGGTGTTGTAAGTCCCACATTGTTATCATGTTGGGGCTTACCTATGCTTTTTAATCCAGTAGTATTTGTCTAATGAAGTTGGGTAACTTCTATATGGTACATATATGTTAAAAATTGCTATATCCTGAGCAAAAACAGCAACACTGAAACAATCACAATACCAGACTTCAAACAACACCACAAAGCCATAGCAAAAAACACAGCACGTTACTAGCAAAAAAGCATATGCAAAAGCCAGTGGAACCAAATAGAAGATCCAGAAATACAATCAGACAACCATAGTTATCTTATCTTTGACAAAGTAGTCCAAAACATACACTGGAAAAAAGACAGGTCTTTCAACAAATGGTGCTGTGAAAATTGGCTATATATATGCAGAAGAGTGAAACTAGACACTTATCTCTCACCCTGTACAAATCTTGAAATTAATATGGGAAAATAGAGAATACTCTGAAAGCTATTTTCGAAATAAAACTTCAATTGCCTAGGAAATAAGAGTAAGTATTGAAAACTGGGATTGAAATAAATTAAAAAGCTTCTGAACATCAAAAGAAACAGTTAGCAGAATTAAGAAAAAACCCACATATCTGGATAACATGTACACCAGCTATTCAATAAATAAGGAATTAATGCAGCATGCAAAGAGCTCAAAAAGCTAAACAGCAGAGAAACAATCTTATTAATGAATGGTCAAGTAAACTGAATAGATAGTTCTCAGAATAAGAAATACAAGTAGCTAATAAATACATGAAGCAATGTTCAACATCCTTAGCCAAAAAAGAAAAAGCAAGTCTTTGCCAGTAGTACATCTCCCAATGTATTAACAGTCAGAATTTACAGGGAGCTCAAAAAACTAAACTACCAAATACTCAATAACCCAGTGAAGAAGAAAAGGGCAAATAAACCGAATGGAACTTTTTCAAAGGAAGAAGTACAAATAGCCAAAAACACATGAAGAAATGTTCAACATCCCTGGCCATAAAGGAAATGCAAATCAAAATCACAATAAAATTCTACCTCACTCTGGTTAGAATGGCTATCATCAAGAATACAAGCAACAAATGTTGATGAGGATGTGGAGGAGAGGGGTAAATGAACACTCATATGCTGTTAGAGAGAATGTAAATTAGTAAAACCACTATGAAAAATAGTGTGGAGGTTCCCTAAAAACTTAAAATAGAACTACCATACACTCCAGCCATAACACTCCTATGCATAAATCCAAAGGAATGTAAGTCAGGATACAACAAAGACACTTGCACACTCATGTTTATTCCAGCAGTAATTCATAATAGCAAGGCTATAGAAACAGTCCAGATGCCATACAACAAATATATAATGGAATTTTATTCAGGGATAAAGAAGAATGAAATTTTGTCATTTGCAGGTAAATGAATGGAACTGAAGAACACCATCTTAAGTGAAGTTATCCAGGTCCAGAAAAACATAGATCACATGTTTTCTCTCATATGTGACAATAGATCTGATACAAATACAACTATTACCATGTATACATATAGATATATAAAAAGAGTTTCCAAAAGAAGAAGAGTTACAGGAGACTGAAGGAAAAGGAAATAAAGAAAGGAATAATAGAGTGAATAATAATGAAATACATCTCATATGTCTAGGAACAAGACACAAAGAAACATACTGAAAATGTTAATACAAGATGGGGGAAAGGGTGAGGAACAACAGTGAAGCAGGATAGATAAATTTAATCATGGCAATATTTAGAGGTAAAATACTAAGGCAAAATCCCCACTGAATGTAAAACAGTTCATGTCAAGTGGAGGGAACTAGTGGAAGGGGGAGGGTAAGTGAAGAGTGTTGAGAAGGGCAAATATGGTTTATGTATATATATTATATATATATATTATGCATATATATATTTATGAAAATGTCTCAATGAAGTCCATTGTATAACTATTACATACTAATAAAAGCATTTTCACTAGCTACACTAAGATTACATCTCACCACAGTCTGATCGGCCCATCATCAAGAAAACAAACAACATTATCAATAAAGCAAAGAACAATAAATGCTGGCAAGGATTCAAGGAAAAGGGAGCCTTCATACACTGTAGGTGAGAATGTAAATGAGAGCAATCACTATGGAAATCAGTATGGAGGTTCCTCAAAAAACTAAAAATAGACCTACTTTATGATTCCACCATATCAGTCTTTGGCAGATACCCAAAGGAGTATAATTCAATATACAGGAGTAGTACCTGCACATCCATATTTATTGCAACTCTCTTCACAATAGTCATGCTGTGGAATCAACTGAGGTGCCCAAAAACAGATGAATGGATAAAGAAAATATGTTGTATTTAATCTTTTTTTATAGCTGAGTAATATTCCATTATATATAATGAATCTTCATTCATATATAATGGAATATTGCTCATGGCATTTGTTTGGCCATACATAAAAATGAAAGAATGTCATTTGCAGGAAAATTGATGAACAGGTGATCATCATTCTTAGTGATAAGGCAAGCTTAAAATGGCAAATAACACATGTTCTCACTCAATTTTGGAACCTAGACCTAAAATTATAATGATGATAATGGGACATTAATTTATGTGGGTGACTGTCTGGGGGTATCAGTGATAGAGGAAAGGGGGAATGAACAATGAAGGATGAAGAGGATGGAAGTAATATATATGTATGTATTTCTGAATGTTTCTGAATGTTCAATGTATTAAATAACTTATACTTCATACTATACTTGAGGTATTAATGTTATTTTCCTTGAACTATCTGTTTTTCATTACCATATCCTTTGAGTAAACATTTGGTTTCCAGATTAGACTTTTTAAGCTCCTGTACTTGAGTATGTTTTCCCTGTCTCAGTTTCCCAACCAACATACACCCCACTAATGTTTGGTCTAATTTCACTTTTTGCTTTGCTCAGCCAAAACATCTTTGATTCTTGAACTAATACATTCAGAATATATATATATATATATATTTATATATGAAGACAGCATAGTGAAATGTACCAAACGGTGTTTGAAAGAGTGTGAAAGAGTAAGGGGAAAGGGAATATTATGGACATGAACTTGGTAGAAGTACACTGCATTCACATGTGGTATTATTAAATGAAATCTTCTTGTATTATTAATGTATGAAAAATAAAAAAATAACTTCAATTCTGTCTCTCCCATGAAAGACATTACAAACCCAGTCTGGTCAACTTAAATATGTCATCAACTGCACTTTCCAGGAATCCATTGCCTTTGTCATTCATTGTGATGCAGACAATCACATTTTCTTATAGCAACTTATCATTTCTAGATTTTTTTCTTTTCTGTTATTTTAGTTTTTTGCATGTTTTGCTTTTAGCTCTTCTAACTCAAAACAGAAAGTCCCTTGAGGTCAAAAAATTTCTCACATTTTTTTAATATCTCTCTTGGTATTTATTGAGTGAATTTTATATACAGAAGCACTTAGTATAAGTGTAATGACTAATTGAGGATAATCAGGAATTAAGATATATAGAAACTACCAAAAAGAAAAACTAAAGTTTCTTTGAACTAGTCAAAGAAACTAAAGCACAAAACATAAAGATATGGCCTTTAGGGTCTCTACTTGATTATTTTCTTGCATATGCTTTCATTTTTACTTAGTAATGTTAATTATTACCACCTTCAATCTTAATTTAAAAATTAGTTTCCTTTGGCAGTAACCCTGAGGCAAGTCAAGCATTCTGTTAATTGATTTGAAGTCTGTTTTAATTATCCTCATGTTCTTCTTTTGTTTGAATCATATCACCCTCTTAAATAGTCACTCTGCACTATAAATGAAATTTTTTCTATGTACATTATTACTGGTATTCTTAAATCAGGATTATTTGTCATGCAATCCTTAATTTTGTTAAGCAGAGAAAATTGTCAAGTAAAAGCACAATTTATTCTGTTTTAAAATAAATATCCATTTTCACAGATAGCTTCACTTTTCAAGTCAGAAATACTGAAGACAAAACAAAATCCAAAAAAGCTAAATGCTCAACACTGAACAGGAAGAGATAGACATTCATCATTTAAAATTCTCATTTTGTGTCACCACTGTTTTGAATATTTTTTCTGTAAAATTATTTTAATTCTTATAGAAACCCAATGTAAATCATTCTTCTTACTAGACCCATTTTACAGACAAAAACTGAGCATGAGATAGCAAAGCTACAAAGTCATATAACCCATATTTAATGAATGATTTATGTGTTCAAGAATCAAAGACATTTTGGCTGAGCAAGGCAAAAAAGTGAAACAAGACCAAACACTAGCGGGTTGTATGGTGGTTGAGAAACCTAGACTGAGAAAACATACTCAGCTACAGGAGCTTAAAAAGTCTAATCTGGAAACCAAATATTTCCCCAAAGGATATGGTAATGAAAAACAGGTAGTTCAGGAAAAATAACATTAATACCTCAACATTATAATATGAGGTATAAGTTATTTAAAACATTAAACATTCAGAAACTCAGCCTTGGCACATAGTTAGCACTCAATGCTATCTATTTTTAGTTGATAATATTGCTTAAATTCAGTTAATAAGGCCAACAGAACAGAAATACGAAGTCCAATTTACTATGGAACTCTGAAATCCAGACAAATAATTGACTTGAGGAAATTCTGTCAGCCATTAGTGGGATCTTAGGTAGTCATTTAGAATTCAGAGACAAGAACTCCAGATTTTTGCAAAAAAAGAATTCAGGACCTCAGTTCCAAAAGGAGAGGGTCAGCAAAGAAAAGATTCACACAAAGAAAATGAAGACAAGATTCCAATTAGTAAAATAGAGGCATGATTGGCAACGGATAAACAGCAATACAATTCAATCCGTGGGGAAGCTTTATAGTTTTCTCCTAGCTCAGCCTGTCATTGCTATTAGGGATTATAAACAGTGTTGATTACATGGCACAATTTACTCCTGGTATTACAGCAAAGAGATGCAAAATCCAGGATTCAGCGAAACAGCAATATCATTTGGACTTTTCTCCATATGATTTTTCAAGCACAACCACTCCTTGTGATTTACCATAGTCTAAATTGACAAGGCAATGGTACCAGAACCCAGAAATAAAGTTGAAAGATATATAGTTATTACACAAAGTTATGGAGCAAACACTCTTGCAGTTATTGAGATGTTCAATGTGAAGAGACAGGGCATTTTGAGCAATAAACCAGAAAGGTTGCCATATGTTTTAAAAGTTACAAAGGCAGGGTAAAGAATGCAAAAGTAGACAGTCCAATCAAGAGTCCAGAATATAAAGCAAGTTTGTAGTCTTGGGAGACCAGTTCAATTATAGTTTGGAAGATCTGAAACTACCTGGGAGGCAATCTGTGGGCACAAAATTGTAAATTTGGAGTTTATCAAATAGTGTTAAAGATAACCATTAGAAAATAGTCACAAGCTGATGACAAATTTTACTGATCAAACAAGAACAGCACTCTGAAAGTCAGTTTTACTCCTTGAAGAACTAGATATAACAGATGCTATTACAAACATGAAGATCCTGTATCTGGCAGATTAAATGATTTTTTCTTCAAAGAGCAAGGAGAGTTTACATAACTCTCTGAAAATAAAATCAGCTCTTTTTTCCTTGTGGAGAGAAGCAAACCGATTTAAAAAACAAATGAAAAGAAATAGAAAGGGCATTAAGAGTACCCAAAATTTTATTTTTATCTTGGCTATGATGTTGTGACCTTGTGTAATCACTTAACATATATATTCCTGATGTAAAATAAAGGATAATGATATCTAAGCATTCATTCCTACTATAAAAAATGATGTAAGGATAACATATTTATCTTTTATAAATTTAAGAATAATATGAATAGGTTTCATATAAGTATTTCCATTGTTAAATCCCTGAATGAAACAAAATACTACGATGTTGACAATTGTTAAATTTTTGTGATGGATACATGAGGAAGGGATCATTATACTATTATGTACACTATTTTGCAATTATCTATAATAAAAATTTAAATACAAAAAGCCCAATGTCCATAGGAAAATGAAAGACCTCTGCTCTGGTGGCAAAAGTTGCACCCAAGGTATGGATATTCTAGATTAGATTATTTAGGGGAAGTAAATAAGTATTCAAAGAATGCCCAAATCTGACTTGTCAGGGAAGGAAATTTTCCTGCCAGAATCTGCTTGGAGTAGTAAATCCTTTCAATTTCCACATGGCATCATAGCAAATATTTAATTCAAGGATTATTTGAAAGAAAGTGAGGATGAACCATAAATTTCCTTACACAGTAGAATGAACATAATTTTGTATTGCTATCCTTAATAAAATTGAATTCATTAACTCTCAAGACTAAAGTAGCCAATCTGAGATTCTTGAAACATATGTAGCTCAAAAGATGCTCTCATGTAGTCTTTGAAGAAAGCGAGATAGAAAAAATACATTATTATAATTTTGATGCTTTCATTAGTAACATTATGTCCTTGAAAATCCCAAAGTACTATTATAAACTAGAATAAAGTATTTTAAATGTACAATAATAAACAATGCAGAATCTTTTCATTTCTTCTCAGTATATGGTAAAGCTTTCAGCTTGAGAAACTCATGGTATTTAATTCAAACTTCAGTCATGCCACTTGGAAAGATCTATGGGGCAGACTAGCCCTGATTTTACTTTAATAAAAGACTAAACTAGCAAAACCACTGTATTTTTCTTATTCTCTTTATGTTTTCTCTTTAACAAAATTGGAGAACAAGTGGGCAGAATGGGTTCTGCCCAGAAGCAGAGGTGGAGGGGGTGCGGGGTGTAAGTGACCTAAAAAATGTATACACATGTTAATAAATTTAAAAACTGTACAATAAAATAAAAATAATAAAAAGGGACTAAAGAAATGAGTATGGGTAAAAAAATTCATTCTGATAAAAGAGACAGAAGACACAAAAAGTTGCCCAAAGAAAAGTTCACCATAAGATGAAAGAGACTACCTTACATCCAGCAGGGGACTCATTCAGATTATTTTTGCTAATATGAGACCTCACATAAAGAGTCTCCTTGAAATTCTCTTTCTCATCTACCATCATGCCATTTTACTTCAAGTCACTTCCACAAGGAAGACTTTTCTGACTTATTTTCCTTTTACCATTCATTCTCATAGCACCAGTATTCTTCCATTGCCTTGATCACTCCTGTAATTTGGATTTTTGTGATTATTTTATTTTTTCTAACTCTCCCATTAGATTATATACTTTATAAGGGAAGAATATTTGTCAGTTTCTGTTTAATATTGAATTTCCAGTGTCTAGTGTAACACATGGTACTACTCAATATTCACAATGAATGAAAGCAACAATAAATTATAAAAGGTAAAATTTTAAGTAAACGTTTCATTAAAATCTCTGCAGAAGGCTAGTCATGTTGCCACATGCCTGTATCCCAGAAACTTGGGAGGCTGAAATGAAGGATTTCAGTCTGAGGCCAGCCCAAGCAAAACAATAAGACTCTACCTGAAAAACGAACTAAAAGCAAAAGGACCGAGGAATGGCTCGTGATATAGTGATTGCCTAGTAAGCATGAGACCCTGAATTCAATAACCACTACTACCAAAAAGAAATAAAAGTCTCTGCAGAATATTAGAAAATGCAAAGTATATCAGCCATAGATTCAAAGGTAGGGACAATTTCAATGGTTCTTTGAGAACTTAATAGCAATGTTCGGCATCTTTGACTTCTAAGAATCATTGGGCTTATAAAAATCTTGTCATCTTTGACCTAATCTTGTCATCTTTAACAGAGAAATTGGTGTTTTAGACAATGGATATGAAGCAAAGCAGTGAATGGCAAAATTGAAAGGCATGACATGGAAATCAAGTGAACTAAGTTCATTGATAATTATGCGTCTTTCTTGAAAGCTTCCACAAATAGTCAGAAAGGAACTGCAAATTGAGATTAAGCTCCTGAATTTTAATGCAGAGTCATGTTAAGTGAAATAAAATAAAATTATTATAAATATGCACCAAATGACATTACATCCAATTTCACAAAACACTACTGAACATAAAGGAACAAATAGATCCAGATATAGAAACCCCACTTTCATCAACAGATAGATTATCCGTACAAAAAAATAACAAACTTCAAAGTTAAACTGTATCATAGATCAAGTGGATTTAACAGACATCTACAGAATATTCCATCTAACAGCTGAGGAATATGCATTCTTCTTAGCAGTTCATGGAATTTTCTCTAAGTTAGATAAAATTTTAGGCCATAAAGCAAGACATAACAAACAAAACTATTGGAATAATTTCTTGTATCTTGTTCTATTGTAATGAAATAAAACTAGAAATCAACAGCAAGAGAAAATATACTAACACATGGAAGTAGAAAAATACACTTCAAACAATCAGTGGATTATTGAAGCAATTGGGGAGACATTTAAAAATTCTTAGGAAAAAATAAAAATGAAAACATAAATTATCAAATATGTGGGATACAGTAAAAGCATTTCTAAAATGGAAGGGTATAACTTTGCTACACTTAAAAAATCAGAGAGATCTTAAATTAATAACCTAATCATGTATGTCAAGGTCTTAGAAAAACAAAAACAGATAAGACCAAAAACTAGTAGATGAAAAGAAATGATAATGATTAGAGCTGAATTTAAGGAAATGGAAACATAAAGAGCAGTAGGAAAGATCAATGAAATAGATTTGGATCTTTGAATGTTCCTAAACCCTTAACCAAAGTAATCAGAAAAAACACAGAAGACCCAAGTTAATACAATTAATAAAGTAAGAGGTTAAAAGGCATAATAAAATAGACACAACTGAAATCCACAGAATCATTAGGTAGTATTTTGAAAACTTATAGTCTAATAAATTGAAAAATCTACAAGAAATGTAGATAAATTTCTACCCACATGTTACCTCCTAAAATTTAACAAAAGGATGTTTTACAAAACTAAACAGGGTCTGGTTAAGTGGTTCAAGTGGTAAAACCACCTGCTGAGCAAGTGTGAGGCCCCAAGTTCAAACCAAAGTGCTGCCCTAAAAACCCAAAAAAATAAACAGAACAGTAATGAGCAATAAAATTGAAGTAGTAACAAAAAGTTTCCCATAAAAAAGAAAGAGAGAAAACAAACATGGAAGACTTCACTGCTGAATGCTACCACCCATTTAAAAAGAATTAATAACAGTCCTTCTCAAATATCCCACAAAATAAAAAGGGAAGGAAAGCTTCCAAACTCACTTTAAAAAAATAAGTATGTCCCTGGTATAAAATTAGATAAGAAAATAACAAAAAAGAAAATTATAGAATAATAACCTAGTGAACACAGATGCAAAAATTACTAGTGATGCATTTGCAAACCAAATTCAACTTTGTTTTAAAATTCATGCACTGTGATTAATTGGTTTCAGTCTAAGGATGCAAAATTGGTTTTACATAAGCAACCTGATTAATGCAAAATAACATATACATTGAATCAAAGACAAAACTCACATGACCATCTCAACAGATACAGAACAAGCCTTTGACAAACTTCAATAAAACTTCATGATAAAAACCTTGAAGAAAGTAGGATAACACCTCAACATAACAAACACTACATATAGAAGATCTATAAGCAACATTATATCAAACGGGAAACAAAGAAAACATTTTTCTAATAACATGAGTGAGACAAGGTTGTTCAGTCTTCCACTGTTATTCAAAATACTGATTGAACTCTTAGAGCAATAAAGCAAGAGAAAGTAACAAAAATGATACAAATAGAATGAGAATTCAAATATATATATATATTTGCATATATTACCAAATATTTAAAGTCTCCACCAAAAAAACTCTTACATCTGATAAACATTTTCAACAATGCAGCAGGATAAAAAAAATCAACAGAGAAAAACTTGTAACTAATCTATACAGAAATAACAAAGTTTCTGGGAAAGAAACAGGAAAAAATCCTAATCATGTAGCTTTAAAAAATCAAATCCCTAGAAATAAACCTAAATAAGGTGGTAAAAGACCTTCCAATAAACCTTTTAGGGACAAGTAGTGATGGCTCACATCTGTAATCCCAGCTACTTGGGAGGCAGAGATTGGAAGAATCATGATTTGAGGCCAGGCAGGACAAAAAAAGTAGCAAGACTCCATCTAAACCAATAAGCCATGTTGCACAACTTAATTCAAGCTATGCAGGAGGTATAGTTAGGAAGATCATGATCTGAGGCTAGTCCTGGAAAAAATGCAACACCCTGTTCAAAAATAAAACAAAAGGGAGGAGACATGGCTCAAGTGTTAGAATACTTGCCTATCAAGCACAACATGCTAGGTTCAACCCTCACTATCAAAAAAAAAAAAAACTTTAAAGCACTGAAGAATGAAATTCAATAAGATGCATGGAGATAGAAAGATCTCCAGCATTTATGGATCATCAGAATTAATATTGTTAAAGTTGCCATATTACTAACAATGATCTACAGATTCATTGTAATCTCCATCAAAATTTCAATTACATTCTTCACAAAACTAGGACAAACTCATCCTAAAATTCATTACAGAAGCATAAAAGATTCTAAATAGCCAAAGACATCCTGAGCAAAAAGAGCAATTATACTAAAGGTGTCACAGTGCCTGATTACAAAACATACTTCACAGGAGTATGTCAGGTTACAATAAAGGCAATTGCACACCCATGTTTATTGTAGCTTTATGCACAATAGCCAAGCTATGAAAACAGCAAAGATACCCCACTACTGATGAATGGATTGAGACAAAGCTGGAATGTTATTCAGCCATAAAGAAGAATGAAATTCTGTTATTGTCAGGTAAATGGATTGAGCTGGAGATCATCATGTTACATGAAGTAAGCCAGGTTCAGAAAGAGAATGGTCACTCACATGTTTTCTATCATATGTGGATGATAGATCCAAATATAAATGTCAGCACTATCATATATACATATACATACAGTACATATTTCCAATAATGGAACTGTTAGAGGAGACTAGGGGAGGATGCAAAGCAGAAGAGAATGATAGAGTTGATAATATTGAAATACATTACATTTGAGTAGGAACAAGACACAACAAAATCCATTGAAAACTGTTGTACAATAGAGGGTAGGAGGTTAAAGGGAAAGGAAATGTAATAGTGGAAGTTAGACTGATTAAAGTACACTATATTTACACATGAAATACCAAGGAAAAACTCCACTGGCAATGAACAGACACTAAAACAATGAGGAGAGGAATGTAGAACAGGACATGTTAAGGGGAAGGAACTAGCTGGAGGGAGAGGGTAAATGAAGAGGGTAAAGGAGGTGAATATGTATAGAATACTTTTTATACATGTATGAATATGGAACATTGAAACCTGCCAAAGTCCTTTTAAGAACAAGGAGTGGGTAGAAGGAGAAAATGGAGGGGATAAACCAAACCAGGATACAGTGTATGCATATATGGAAATATCACAACAAAAAACCCTGTACAACTATTATTCATTAATAAAGACATTTAAAGAACCAAAAATAAAATATACTTCACAGCTACAGTCAAACAAAAAATGCCTGACACATAGACCAATGGAATAGAATAGAGGACCCAAAATAAACTATTCTAATTCTTGACAAAGGTGCTAATAACATGTTGGAGAAGAGTGACTTCTTAATGAATCATTCTTGAAAAAGTGGATAATCACATGCAGAAGACAGAAACTGGACCCTTATACTTCAGCCTGTCCCCAAAGAAAACTCAACTCAAAATGTGTCAAAGTACACCAATATAAGAAATGAAACTTTGCAACTGCTCAAGAAACAGAAGTGCAGTGGAAATGGTTTAGATTGACTTAAGCACAATATATTTATGGCTAAAATACCAAGGTAAATACCCCATGAAACAGCAAATAGACATCTAAACAATGAATCACAAGAATGTAAAACAGGTCATGCTAAGGAGAGGGCACTAATGGGAGAGGGGGAGTAAATGAAGAAAGTAAAGAGGTGAATATGGTTGATATACTTTCTATACAAGTATGAATATTGAACATTCAAACCTATTGAAATCACCATAAGAAGGGAACTAAGATAGGAGAATAATGGAGGGAATAAATCAATTCCAGTTACAATACATGTATATATATATATATATATATATATATATATATGTATGTATACATATATATGTATATATATACATATATCTGTATGTATGTATGTATGTGTGTATGCATATATGGAAATGTCACAATGAAACTCCTTATATATACATGGTAAAGAAACAAAAATATCTTTTAAAAAAATGAAGGACAGGAAGGTAAAACAAGTCTTGTCCAGGGGTTGGTACCAGTGGGGGAGGGAAGGGCATAAGGAAATGGTGAAGGAGTGTGAATATGGTGGAAGTACTACATATTCATGCATGAAAATGGAATAATGACACCTACTGAAACTGTTAAATGAAAGGGGGGATAAAGGATGAAGATGGAGGGGCTGAATCTAACTAAGATATATTGTAAGCACTTTTGTAACTGTCACAATATAACCTCACCACAACTATAATATACTAATAAATAAATAAAAGGGGAAAAAGATTTAGACATGGGGCTGGGCATAGTGGCATATACTTAAAACACCAGCTACACAGGAGACAGAAATCAGAAGGAACATTGCTCTACGACAGCCCATGCAAAAATGTTAGCAAGGCCTCATCTCATAAACAAGACTGGCATGGTGAATCACATGCGTAATTCTAACTATACAGGAAGTGTAAGTAAGAGTATCTTGGTAGAAGTTTGGACCAAGGCAAAAAGCACAAGACCCTATAAAAGTAAAAAAGAAACTAACATGTAGTTCAATGGTAGAATGCCTGCCTAGCAAACATGAGGCCTGAATTCAAACTCTGGTACCACCAGGCTTTGCAAATAATATAAAGAATCCACAAAGGAGATTGCAACAGATTAAAAAACTTGTGTACAGCAAGGGAAATGATTACCAGAATCAAGAGACAACCTACAGAATGGTAGAAAATCTTTGCCAGAAGTTCATTTAACAGAGAATTAATATACAAACTATATTGAAGAACTTAAAATATTAGACACTAAAAGACTTAGTAACACAATCTTGCCAGCTATTTATCAGACATGGAATTAACATACAAAATATATAAAATAACTCAAAAAATAAACTCCAAAGAATGAATAATGTAAGAAATAAATAGGCAAATAAAGAAGTGCAGGTGACCAATAAAAACATGGAAATAATACTCAATTTCAGCCATCAGGGAAATGCAAAAAAAAAAACTAAATTGAGATTCCATCCCAATTCAGTCATAATGGCTGCCATTAAAAAATAATAATGATGATTTCTGGCAAGGATGTGTTAGAAAGGGAACTCTTATACACTGTTAGTGGAAACATAAATTAGTATATAGCCCCTGGGGCAGAATGACCCCCCCACCAAAAAAAATGAACAATAAACAATGAACTGAAAACAAAAAGACAGTAGAAGGGGCAGGATTTCTGAAAGTGCACCAGAGAAGGAGGGACAAGCAAGGAGCTAATCTCTGTGAACTATCAGTAAACAAACACTCAAAATGCAGGAAGGCTGACAGTGGGTGGGTGATAAGACATTGCCTGAGGCAGGGCAGGTAGCAAACCACAAAGCTCATCTGAGTCAGTGAGCAACACTCAAGTCAAACGGCTCCACAAAAATCAAAAAACAAACAGCGAACCATCACAACATGCAGACAGCAGAAGGCCAGCTGACAGAACACTGACCCTGCCCCAGAGAAAGGGGGTGAGGCAAAGAAGCAAGCCCCCAGGAAACAAGTATGCTGTAAAGCCACCTCCAAATCAGGACAGCTGGTGGGCTATAGAACTTATCTCCTGAACCTGAGCACAGCATGAAAATGTAAACTGCCACACCTCACTGAGGGAGGAGCTGACCAAGCAGCTGCAGCTGAAAGACAGAATTAAAAAACACTACTCAAAAACCAGCCATTTCGTGAGACTACAACAGAGCTTCTGCTTTAAATACCAACACAAACCTGGATGCTGGAGGAGTAGCACCAGAACTTAAACTAAGACTGAAATTCTATTGTTCCTGAACCTGGAGTTTTTATGTTTGCTTGTTTTTTTGTTTCTTGTCTGTTTGTTCATCTCTCTCTGTTGATTTCTTTGTTGTTGTTGTTGTTGTTGTTGTCAGTTGTATTATTGTGGATTTTCTATTTTTACTTTTACTCTTATTATCTTTATTTTTCTTTTCTCTTTCTATAAATCAATTTAACCATCATCCTGCTCTCATCCCTACACTCACCATCTTCACTCTCCATCCTTCTCTTGTGCTAAAACCCATTGCTCCCCTCTCCAACAACACATTCTGCCCCCTCTCACACACTCTCTTCCACCAGAACTCACTTTCCCCTCCCATTCTCCCATAACCTGTCACCAGACAGTCCTTCACACTCATCACCAGCTGAACAACCTACTATAAAATCTTTACACAACCACAAACCACTGCAATCTCTAACACAAACACCCTCTTCTACCACAACAGAAATATACCCAAACACACAAAAGGACCACAAAAATAGCAGCCCCAACACTGCTTTCCCCACTAACTTCCACCCCACTTTCCATCTCCACCTTTAGTGCCACCCTACCAACTCCCCAAATTTTTACAAATATTAACTCCCCAACTCCCACTGCTTATAGATATTACCATCAGGGGATCTTCTCTATAACACATAAACTATTGGTTGGGTATTAAACCTGTGAATTACTTAATACTAAATTACACCCAGACCAGGGCCAGAAATAGTACACCACCTTAGCTAAACACCCAAGACAGCCACAAAACAAAAATTAAATCAAGGGAAAGACAACAAGTGACTGAAACCACCAATAGCCTATTAAGAACATAGTTGCACAGTACCAAGTGGAGTGATGGGAGGAAGAATAAGGGATTCTTCCCTCAAAAAATTTAATACTGGATTCAGAGGGAAATGAAGAAAATGGATACCCAGTTCCGGACTCCAATAAAACAAAGATAAATGACACCAAGGAACCTAAAGATGGCCGCAAGAACAACCTCAAAGAAGAAATCCTGCAAGTAATCACTGAGAATTTCATGGAGATGATATTAGACACGATTAAAAAAACATACAAGAGGCACTCAAGAAATTTCAAAAAACCAAAACAAAGAATATGAGAAGACATAGAAACAAATAAATGAACTCATAGGGGCCCTAAACAAACACCAAAGTGAAGCAGAGAACACTATAAATAGAGAGATAAATGAATTAAAGATGAAAATAGACAACATTAAAGAGGATATGACCCATGATATGGAAAACCTCAGAAAAAAGAATGAAACAGAAACACAAAATACAGTGGAAGGCCACTCCAGCAGACTAGAACAAGAGGAAGACAAAAATCTCAGAACTTGAAGATAAAATGGAAATTAAAGAAAAAACTGAAGAGCTATTAGTTAAACAACTAATGTTCTGTGAAAGGAACATGCAAGAACTCACCAAATCCATCAAAACACCAAACCTGAGAATCATGGACATTGAAAAAGGAAAAGAGGTCCAAGCAAAATGGATTTGTAATATATTCAATGAAATAATAACAAAATTTCCAAAATCTAAAGAAAGTTATGCCCATTCAGGTACAGGAAGCCTCCAGGACACCAAACAAACTTGACCAAAATAGAACTTCCGCCATGACATGTTATCATTAAAACAAAAAGCACAGAGAAGAGAAAGAATTCTGAATGCTGTAAGACAGAAAAACAAATAACATACAAAGGTAAACTCATCAAAATCAAGAAGGGCATGGAGTGAGGTATTCCAGGCACCGAATGAAAACAACTTCAACCCTAAGATACTCTCCCCAGCAAAACTATCATACAAAATAGATGGAGCAATAAAGGTCTTCCAGAATAAGCAGAAACTAAAACAATATATGACCACAAAGCCACCACTACAAAAGATTCTCCAAAGAATTCTGCTCACAAAAATGAAGGCAAACAAAATCATGAGAGGACAGGCAGTACCAAAACACAGGAGAAGAAAATACAAGGAATCAGAGAGTAACATTGACTCAGCTGCACACAATCAAACCCTTAAACAACAAAACCAACAAAATGACAGGAATTCACCACAGACATATCAGTATTAACACTGAATGTTAATGGACTTAACTTCACCATCAAAAGACAATATTTGGCAAATAGGATTAAAAATGGAAGGTTCAACAATCTCTTGTTTAAAGGAGACCTATCTCATTGACAGAAACAAGGACTTGCTTAGGGTGAAAGGCTGAAAGATTTACCAAGCCAATAATGGCCTTTGAAAACATGCAGGAGTAGCAATACTTATCTCAGACAAAGTAGACTTCACACTTACATTGATCAAACAAGATAAAGATGGACACTTCATACTAATAAAAGAAGAAATACACCAAAAAGAAATAACAATTATCAATCTATATGCACCCAATGTCAGTGCAAGCAATTTCATCAAACATACTCTGAAGGACCTAAAAGCACATAAAGACTCCAACACAGTGGTACTGGGAAACTTTAATACTCCCCCTATCACCAATAGATAGGTCATCCAAACAAAATATCCATAAAAATATTTTAGAACTAAATCACACCATAGATCAAATGGACCCAGCTAATGTCTACAGAATATTTCATCCAACTTCACACAATATACATTCTTCTCAGCAGCCCATGGAATTTTCCCAAAAATTGATCATATCAGAGAGCACAAAGCAAGCCTCAGCAAACATAAGAAAATGGAAATAATCTCATGCAATCTATCTGATCACAATTCATTAAAATTAGAACTCAACAACAAAAACAACAGCAGAAAATATGCAAACAATTGGAAGTTGAACAACACATTGCTCAATGATCAGTGTATCATCAATGAAGTAAAAGAGGAAATTAAAAGGTTCCAGAAAGGTAATGAAAATGAAAATACAACCTACCAGAACCTATGGGATACAGCAAAGGCCTTCTTAAGAAGAAAGTTTATAGCCATGAGTGCACATATTAAAAGGACAGAAAGATCTAAAAGCAATGACCAAATGCCACATCACAAACTCACAGAAAAACAAGAACAAGCAAAGCCCAAAACAAGCAGAGGAGGCAAATAATAAAAACAAGGGCCGAAATTAATGAAATAGAGACAAAAAAACATACCTTTGTAACAAAAAGCTGGTTCTTTGAAAAAATAAACAAGATTGACAGACCGCTGGCAAATCAGACTAAAATGAGGAGAGACAAAAAAAAAAAACCCAAATCAGTAAAATCAGAAATGCAAAAGGGGAGATAACAACAGACACAAATGACATCCAGGGAATCATCATAGACTACTTTGAGAACTTATATTCCAATAAATTTGAAAATCTTGAAGAAATGGGCAAATTTCTAAATACTTACGACAATTCAAAATTGAACCAAGAGGATAGTAATCACCTGAATATATCTATAACACAAAATTAAATTGAAGCAGCAATAAAGAGTAAAAGAGCCTCCCAAAGAAGAAAAGTCCAAGACCTGAAGGATTCTCTGCCGAATTCCATCAGACCTTTAAAGAAGAACTAATACCAACCCTCCTTAAACTTTTCCACAAAATAGAAAGGGAAAGAACACTGCCTAACTCATTCTATGAAGCCAATATTACACTCATCCCAAAACCAGATAAAGACAAATGCAAAAAGGAGAACTATAGGCAAATCTCCTTAATGAACATAGATTCAAAAATCCTCAATAAAATAATGGCAAACCGAATCCAACAACACATCAGAAAGATCGTTCACCACGACCAAGTCAGCTTCATCCCAGGGATGTAGGTGTGGTTCAACATACACAAATCTATAAATGTAATAAGCACATTAATAGAAGCAAAGACAAAAACCACTTGATCTTCTCAACAGATGCAGAGAAAGCTTCTGAAATGATTCAACACCACTTCATGATAAAAGCTCTAAGAAAACTAGGTATAGAAGGAATGCAAGTCAAAATTGTAAAGACTGTATATGACAAACCTATAACCAATATCATACTTAATGTAGAAAATCTGAGACCATTTTCCCTAAAATCAGGAACAAGACAAAGGTGCCCACTATCCCTACTCATATAAAACACAGTCCTGGAATTTGTAGCCAGAGCAATTAGGCAAGAAGAAGAAATAAAAGGAATAAAGTAGGTAAAGAAACTATCTAAATAACCCTATTTGCAGATGACATGATCCTATATCTTAAAGACCCAAAACACTCTACCCAAAAACTCCTAAACATCATAAACAGCTTCAGCAAGCTGGCAGGATACAAAATCAATTTACAAAGTTCATTAGCTTTTCTATACACCAACAACAAACAAATTGAGAAAGAATATATGCAAAAAATTCCATTTACAATAGTCTCAAAAAAAATCAAATACCTAGGAGTAAACTTAACAATAGACTTCAAACTATATTACAAAGCAATAGCAATAAAAAACAGCATGGTACTGGCAGAAAAACAGATACGAAGAGCAGTGTAACAGAACAGAAGACCCTGATATGAATCCACACATCTATGCCCACCTTATTTTTGACAAAAGCACCAAAAACATATGATGAAGACAACCTCTTTAACAAATGTTGCTGGGAAAACTGGTTATCTGTCTGCAGAAAACTGAAACTAGATCCATGTTTATCACCCTGCACTAGTATCAACTCAAAATGGATCAAAACCTTAATGGCAAACCGAAAATTCTGAAGTTAGTACAGGAAAGAATAGGGAATACTCTGGAAACAATAGGTACAGGTAAGGGCTTCCTCAATAGAACCCCAGCAGCTCAACAACAAAGAGAAAGGATGGACAAATGGGACTACATAAAATGAAAAGGTTCGGCACAACAAAAGAAATGGCCTGTAAACTGAAGAAACCACCCACAGAATGGGAGAAAATACTTGCCAGCTATACATCAGACAAAGGACTGATAACCAGAATATACAGGGAGTTCAAAAAGTAAAGCTCTCCCAAAATCAATGAACCAATAAAGAAATGGGCAACTAAGCTAAACAGAACTTTTTCAAAAGAAGAAATTCAAATGGCCAAAAAACACATGAAAAAGTGCTCACCATCTCTGGCCCTAAAGGAAATGCAAATCAAAACCACACTAAGATTCCATCTCACCCCTGTTAGAATAACTCTCATCCAAAACACCACTAGCAACAAATGTTTGTGAATATGTGGAGAAAAAGGAGCCCTCATGCACTGCTTGTGGGAATGCAAGTTAGTGCAACTACTCTGGAAAACAATATGCAGGCTTCTTAAAAAACTAAACGTAGATATACCATATGATCCAGCTATCCCACTCCTAGGGATATATCCAAAGGAATGCTACTCATGTTACTCCAGAGGCACCTGCACACCTATGTTTATTGCAGTGCTATTCACAATAGCCAAGTTATGGAAACAGCCAAGATGCCCCACTACTGACAAATAGGTTAAGAAAATGTGGTATTTATACACAATGGAATTTTACTCAGCCATGAAGAAGAATGAAATCTTATCATTTGCAAGTAAATGGATTGAACTGCAGTACATCATCTTAATCGAAGTTAGCCAGGCTCAGAAAGCCAAAAATTGTATGTTCTCCCTCATATGTGGACTTTAGATCTAAAACAAATGAAGTAATATTATTAGATTTGGGTCACATGCTAAAAGAAGGACTCATACAGGAGGAATAAGGAAAGGTAGGAAACCCAAAATATGGAAGTGTTTGATGTGCCTACTGAAGAGGAGCTAATACAGTAACCTTAAAATGACAGAAGTTAATATGGGAAGGTGACTGGGAAGTAGTGAAGAGATCTGGTAGAGATGAGTCCATTCAGATTGTAAGGCACTTGTTCATGGAAGCAATGCTAGAAATCTCTCTGTATAGCTATCCTTACTTCAACTAGCAAGAACTCTATGTCTTTCTTTTTATTGCTTATGTGTACTCTTCAACAAAATTGGAGAGAAGGACAGTATAGGTTCTGCCTGGAAGTGAGGAGGTTGGGGGAGAAGGAAGGGGAGGGGCCCCTGGGGGAGATATGGCCCAAACAATGTATGCACATATGAATAAATGAATAAAGAAAAAGAAACTAATTTGATGCAATTCCATTCATCTGTTCTTGCTCTTTTTTTCTCGACAATTGTTGAAGGAATACTACCAAACTCAGTCTTTGAAGCCAGAATTATTATGATACCAAAACCAGACAAATGCACAATGGCAAAAAGACAATTAGAGAACAATTTCCTTGATGAATATCAGTAGAAAAATTCTCAATACAATACTTGCAAACAAATTCAACAACACATTAAAGTGATGATACACCATCAATGGGTCTGTTTCATTTCTGGAGACATCATGTTAATCATTTTATTAAAGCTAATACCACACTATTAGACATATTAGTGTCATGTTTCTATGACTACTGATAGGCCACACTGAGAAAGACACAACATAATTTCAGTGAAATTCTTGCAAAAATGAATAATCTTAAAGTAATTGTGAAAAAATATTAGATAATCACAAATTGAGGAATATTCTACACAATACTTGGACTACAATTTTCAAAACAGTCCTCGTTATAAAAAACAGACAATGAGAGACTAAGATAACATGATAACTAAATGTATTACCAAAATCTGGATAAGATCTCATAATGGAAAATGGCAAAAGTGGAAAGGCTTGGAAATACTAATGGAGTCTTCATTTTAGTTGATAGTGTTGTATCAGTATTTATTTCTTAATTTCATTGATTGTATCAGGATTTTGTAGAATGTATCTTTTTTTTTACATTTTTCTTTTATTATTCATATGTGCATACAAGGCTTGGTTCATTTCTCCCCCCTGCCCCCACCCCCTCCCTTACCACCCACTCCACAACCTCCCTCTCCCCACCTCCTCAATACCCAGCAGAAACTATTTTGCCCTTATCTCTAATTTTGTTGTAGAGAGAGTATAAGCAATAATAGGAAGGAACAAGGGGTTTTGCTGGTTGAGATAAGGATAGCTATACAGGGCATTGACTCACATTGATTTCCTGTGCGTGGGTGTTACCTTCTAGGTTAATTCTTTTTTATCTAACCTTTTCTCTAGTTACTGGTCCCCTTTTCCTATTGGCCTCAGTTGCTTTTAAGGTATCTGCTTTAGTTTCTCTGTGTTAAGGGCAACAAATGCTAGCTACTTTTTTAGGTGTCTTACCTATCCTCACCCCTTCCTTGTGTGCTCTCACTTTTATCATGTGCTCAAAGTCCAATCCCCTTGTTGTGTTTGCCCTTGATCTAATGTCCACATATGAGGGAGAACATACGATTTTTGGTCTTTTGGGCCAGGCTAACCTCACTCAGAATGATGTTCTCCAATTCCATCCATTTACTAGCGAATGATAACATTTCATTCTTCTTCATGGCTGCATAAAATTCCATTGTGTATAGATACCACATTTTCTTAATCCATTCGTCAGTGCTGGGGCATCTTGGCTGTTTCCATAACTTGGCTATTGTGAATAGTGCCGCAATAAACATGGATGTGCAGGTGCCTCTGGAGTAACAGTCTTTTGGGTATATCCCCAAGAGTGGTATTGCAACTCAAAATGGATCAAGGATCTTAATATCAGACCCCAAACTCTTAAGTTGATACAAGAAAGAGTAGGAAATACTCTGGAGTTAGTAGGTATAGGTAAGAACTTTCTCAATGAAACCCCAGCAGCACAGCAACAAGAGATAGCATAGATAAATGGGACCTCATAAAACTAAAAAGCTTCTGTTCATCAAAAGAAATGGTCTCTAAACTGAAGAGAACACCCACAGAGTGGGAGAAAATATTTGCCAACTATACATCAAAGGACTGATAACCAGAATATACAGGGAACTTAAAAAACTAAATTCTCCCAAAACTAATGAACCAATAAAGAAATGGGTACGTGAACTAAACAGAACTTTCTCAAAAGAAGAAATTCAAATGGCCTGGATGTATCCTTAAGGAAAGCTGAGTGAAAGATCTGTAGCAACTGTCTGTAAGACAAAAATTATTTAAATTATATAAATATATGTTAAATTTCAGTCTACATTTCTTAAAAAATCAAATTATTTTCTCATATCCTTGAAAGTTTTAGAAACTTCTGAAGAAAGATTTACATTATTTTCTCATACCTTTGAAAGTTTTAGGAACTACTGAAGAAAGTTTTACATTATATTCCTAAAATTATGTTATTCAAAGATTTCAGGCTTCAGTCACTAAAGATAACAATAAATTTTAATTTACTAATATAATGTTCACAATTATTGAAAAAAGTTCTTAATAATAGCAAGTAGTTTTGAGGACTTCAAAAACTAAGTAGCTTTGTAAATGGAAGGGATTAATATTTGATAACACACTTTCTCTCTGACAAAATATGATAACATGTCTACTAGCATCGCCATGTCAAAAGACAAAACAAGAATAGACCCTCTTGTGGCACATTATATGCCAGCTACCATTTCTGCTGCAGTTGAAGGGTGAATATTGCATCTACTTAAGGTAGCACTAAATGAATCACTGAGGTAAACAATGGGGGATATCCAGATATATGCTTTGTTAGTGATCGATTTTTAATTTGTCATAACCTTACCTGAATAACACCATCAGCTCAATAGGCATTTCAAACATACACCAATTGAATCTGAATGATCTGCAAACCCTGCTTGAAAACATAGATATCTGAGTTTTGATATAAATGAAAAAAAAGTCAGGAAGTAAGGAATTTCTTTAGTAACATTGTGTGCAATTGAACTTGGACTAGTGAATAAATATTTATACACTTAGCTCATTGTACTGGAACTAATATGAGCAAATCTTGTAATAACCCTTAAGCCAGTGTCTTCCCATCTAAGAAGAATGGCTCTTTTATGTTTTCAGAGCAGAAGAAGAGTGATTGACTTAGAAAAGTAATTTCTCTCAGTATGTGCAAAATAGGTACCAAGTTTAAACCTCTGCTTCTTGCAATATCAAAGATACTCTTCACAAATTGTAAGTCAATAAAAAGGAGGACTATGCAAGAAATTAGAACCCATACTATTTTTCTCATCCATCCTGACAATCAAAATACATTTTTCCACAATGCATTTCCCCCAAATGAATGATCACTTGTACTTGTAGTGTGATTTTAAAAGTATTCAGTAATATTGAATTTCTCGTAATTGGCTAGGAAAGCTAATTATGACCAAAGTTTAGACACAAAATAAAAATGCATTGCAGAATTAAAATAATGGTCCAATAAACCAGGTTTTATAGCAGATGCCATTGTTATTGTGGAAATAATAGATGATATACAGATGACAGATGTTAGGTAAGTAGGTAAGCAGATAGGTAGACAGATAGATGATAGAAAGATAGATAGAGAGATAGGTAGGTAGATAGATAGATAGATAGATAAGGAGATTCTCTTATGTCTTATGTTACCTGCATAATGATTATTCACATTTCTACTTAGTTCTCAAATAATAGAGTTACTTAATTTGTATTGAGCTGCTACAAAGCAAATGATCAGCTAACCCTAAAAAATGACATTTTCTTTTTAGGTAAGCTATTATTTTGTGCCAGTCAGATGATCTATGACTTTCTCTTGGATGGGTACAAATGTGAAGTAAGCAAATAACTGTCATTCACTAAAATTTATAAATTCTGTTTCTTTATCTGGGATAGGACTTAGTTATTTTCAATTCTCCCTAGCTATTTCAGCTGGATATTGGTGGCCAAGAAAAATTGACTTAAGCTGTTTGATTTTAATTTTTTATGGGAGATTTTCCATCTTCTGTTGTCTGCTTTGATTTCTTTCTTCAATGGCTTATAGCTTTTCTTATAGAGGTCTTTCACATCCTTTGCTAAGTTTATTTCTAGGTATTTGATTCATTTTGAGGCTATTGTAAATGGAATTGTTCTCCTATATTCTTTCTCAGTCTGTTCATTGTTGGTGTATAGAAAGGGTACTGATTTTTGTAAATTGATTTTGTATCCTGCTACTTGCTGAAGCTGTTTATAGTGTCTAGGATGTTTTGGTGGAGTTTTTCAGGTCTTTTAGGTATAAGATTATGTCATCATCTGCAAATAGGAAGAGTTTGACTACTTCTTTTCCAATTTGTATTCCTTTTATTTCTTCTTCCTGTCTTATTGCTCTGGCTAGGAATTCCAAGACTATGCTGAGTAAGAGTGGAGAGAGTGAACACCCTTGTCTGATTCCTAACTTTAGAGGAAATGGTTTCAGTTTTTTTTCCAATTAGTATGATGTTGGCTACAGGCTTGTCATATATAGTGATTTTTGTTGTTGTTAAAGTGCTGTTCCTTTTTTTTAATTTTTTTATTGTTTTACATTTATTCATATGTGTATACATTATTTGGGCCACCTCTCCCCTTTATTATGTTGAGGTACATTAATTTTATTTCTGGTTCCTTAGTGCTTTTAGTATGAAAGTACACTGAATTTTGTCTAAGGTTTTTCTGCATATATTGTGATGTGTTTTTGTCTTTGCTTTTATTAATATGCTGTATTACATGTAATTATTTATTCATGTAGAATCTTCTCTATATCACTTGGATGAAACCAGCTTGATCATGGTGTATGATGTTTTCGGTATGCTGTTGAACTTGGTTTGTTGATATTTTATTGAAGATTTGGCATCTATGCTCATTAATGAGATTGGCCTGTTATTTTCTTTTTTGTTGTTGTGTCTTTGTACAGTTTAAGGATAAGAGTAATACTGGCTTAATATAATAAGTTTGGCCATGTTCCTATCTTTTCTATTTCATATAAAAGTTTGAGAAGTGTTGATATTACTTCTTCGTGAATGGTCTGGTAGAATTGAGTAGTGAATTCATTAGGTCTAGGCTTTTCTTTTTGGAAGACTGTATTGCTGCTTCAATTTAATTGCTTGGTATAGATCTATTTAGGTGATTAATATTCTCTTGGTTCAATTTTGAATGGTTATATGTGCCTAAAATTTTTTCCACTTCTAGATTTTCTAATTTATTTGAATATAAAATAAATTTTATTTTAGGTTTTTGAAGTAGTCCCTAATGATTCCCAGGATTTCCTTGGTGTTTGTTGTGAATTCCCCTTTTTCATTTCATATTTTATTAATTTGGATCTTTTCCCTCATCATTTTAGTCAGATTTGCCAGATATTTGTTAATGTTATTTATGTTTTCAAAGAAACAGCTTTTTGTTCCATTGATTCTTTATGGGGTTTTTTTGTTTTGTTTTGTTTTGTTTTGTTTTTGGTTTCTATTGCACTGATTTTGGCTTTTAATTTTATTATTTCTCTCCTTCTAGTTTTGTGTTTGGCTTGATCTTCTTTTTCTAGGAGTTTGAGATGCAGAATTAAATCATTTATTTGGGATCTTTCTGTGTTTTTAATATATGCATTAATGGCTATAAACTTTCCCTTTACTGCCTTTGTCATATATTCTGAGATTATGCTTTCATTCTCATTAAATTCCAGGAACTTTTTTATTTTCCTTATTTCTTTAATGACCAGCTCATTGTGGAGCAAGGTGTTTTTCAGTCTCCAGGTGTTTGAGTATTTTCTGCTGTTCTTTTGTTGCTGAGTTCTACTTTTATTGCATTGTGGTCAGACAGTATGCAAGGGTATGTCAACTTTTTTATATTTATGAAGGCTTGTTTTGTGATGGAAAATTCAGTGTATTTTGGAGAAAGTTCCATAGGTTGATGAGAAGAATGGTGGAATACACTGTAGATGTGTGTCAGGTGCATTTGATCTATGGTGTCATTCAATTCTAGAGTCTCCTTGTTGATTTTTTTTGTATGGATTACCTATCTATTGGTAAGAGGGGAGTATTGAAGTCTCCTACCACCAGTGTGTTGTGGTCTGTGGTTTTAAGTCCATTATAGTATGTTTAAAGAAGTTGGGTATACCAACATTAGGTGAATGTAAGTTAACTATTATTATTTCCTGTTGATATATTGCTCCTCTTGTTAGTGTAAAAGGGATTTTTTTATATATTATGTAAACAGCTGGCTTGGCAGTGAAACTGTGAATTTGTTATTGCTAAGTTAGACCTCCAAGTCAGGGAACAGAAATTTTCCAACAACCTAGCTAACAACTAAGCTAGTCAGAGCTAGAAATTAATTCAAGAGAAAGATAACAGATGATTAAAATCCATAACTAACTAATCAACAATACATGAGCAAAACACAAAATAGAAATATGGAGAGAAAAAGAAGGCAAGGGAGTACGACTCCTCAAAAGATTAACAATGACATAATCGAGGATTTGGTGGAAAGTGAAGGGGATGAATACCCACTTACTGACATCAGAAAAAGGATGATAAGAATATTCAATGAGTTAAAGAGTAGTTTGAGGAGGACATACAAAAACAAGTCAAAGAAGTTCAATAGAACATGAACAAAAAAACTGGGGAAGATGCAGAAACAAATAAATGAACTCGGGATTTCAAAACAAACTCTGAAATGAAACTCAGGAGGTTACTAAAAAGGCATAAATGAAATTAAGAAGACAGCACAAGATTTTATGAAAGGGGACTTTAACAAAGAAATAGAAAGTCTCAGAAAAAAGAATGAAACAGAAATCCTGGAAATAAAAATTTCTTAAGTCCCATAAAAAACATAGTTGAAAGCCATTCCAGTAGACTGGAACAAATGGAAGACAGAATTTCAGGGCTTAAAGGAAAAATAAATATTAAAGAAAAAACAGAAGAATTCTTAGACAAAATCTCAGGAGCTGCAAAGGGAATATACAAGAATTCAGCAACTCCATCTTAAGACCAAACATACTAATCATGGGCATCAAAGAAGAACAGGTGCAAGCCAAAGAAATAGGTAATATATTCAACAAAATAATAGCAGAAAATTTCTCAAATCTTGCAAAAGAGATGCCCTTTCAGGTACAGGAAGTCTCCATGACACCAAACACACATCGCCAAAACTGATTTTAATTTTTTGGTTTTTGTAATGCTATCTCCAAAGAATTCATATTTTTCCCGTAGATAACACCATAAACTAAAAAGTGATGTAAAACCAATGTTCATTCCTACTCTTTGTACAACACTTGTAATTTTCAACCATTTTATTAATGGTGAATACTTTTGTTCAAAAAAAATCTAACATGGAAAGCCAATGCATATGGCAGGTAAAAATAAGTTTGTTTTAATTCAACAAGTCATGTATATATAAATATAGTGGAAACATTTAAATGTGTTCAACAATGTTGGTGACTCTGATTCCACCTACTTGGCCATATTTGTTCTCATTCACTCAAATCCCAAAAGCCACTCACAATTTGGTTCTGAAATGACATTATGGAATCTCCTTGAAGTCTGAGAATCACAATTCAAAAATGACAACATATTCCTCCACATCAATGTTCTCATTGAAGGAATTAAATTAATGCTAACTATATTTAGAGCATCATTACCTTATGTAGCAGTTTCAACAAAGAGCATAGACAGAAATTTTTTTAAAGAGATTAAGATATAAAGAAAGGGAAATTACCTAAGGGGAGAAAAAGACTTATGGTTAAAAAGTGAAAGAGAAGATGAAAAGACAGAATGCAAGAGGGAGGGTGAGTAGGATAGAAAGAGAGATAGATGAGCGAGCGAGAGAGAGAGAGAGAGAACATAAACTCCTTAGTCCCATGGAATCAATAATAAATTAAAAATAAGTACCTTATTCCTAGCAACCTCTGGAATTCAAATCAGTCTTCTGGAGACTCTAAGCCATTTCAAACACAAATTCTTGGCATAGTTATGTCAGCAAAACTTAGTCATCACATGCTCTAGAATGATGTGAGAAAGCTTACTCCAAGAGATTCTTTGGTCATAAAATAAAGAAATGGCTAGAACAAGCAACCATATGTTTCCTTTCTTACAACTCCTAAGAGGTCCAGTGTGGATAGATGTACAGTTTTCCATTTGCCATTTAAAATACCCTCTTTGGCTGTGTCAAATGTATGCCAAGCCTAATTTGCCATTTGAGCACCTCCTTGTCAAAATGTAATAGGATAAACTGATCCAACTTAAATTGTGCTCTGCCAAAGAACTCAACTGGTTGAGGAAATCTTGTGGAGTGCTAAACAGGATGTTGGTTCACCAGACTATTACCAGCAGCAAAGTATTCCTACTCAGGTTGGCCCGCTGGAAAAAAAAATCTGGGTTTATATGACAAGACTGAAAACCAGAAACTCAATTCTGTTCACACATGGACACCTACATTCTTCCATAAGTCCGTGTTCTTAAAAGAAGCCACTGAAGCATGAGTGGAATTTTCTGTAATTGAGAAACCTGAGAACCACAGTCAAAGATGTTATTGTCACATAAAAGCAATTTGTCATGGACTAGCCCAGGGAGTGGTCACCTTCTCTTGCTGGTCTGAAGTCTACACCTTGCTCTGCCCACCATGCTGGCATTGCTGCCCTCTGCTTCTGGGCTCCTGATCACCTGTGCCCACCACCAGTGAGAATGGTTGGCTATGCACAATCAGCTCTGTTTTCAAAACCCAGCATTACCTCTAAAGGGTGAAGACAAGGTCAATGCCCACACTGAGTTATACTTGAGGACACATCAGTTGCGAGGCAGGATCTTTTAGTATCAGCTCCCATATTAGTACAGAAAAGGGCTGCTGCCCATTTAAATTACTAACATTCCTTTAAGTTTTTTGTTTCAGATAGGGCCCTCAAGAGAAAGCAGAAGGAGTCAGCCAAAGTGGTTGAGTCAGTCTTCTAGAGTGAATTTTTCTCATCATGATTTCATTTTAATGCTACCTTCACCCAGGAGGTGTTCCTCTCCACAATTTTTGAACAAGTGTTGTCTTAAGAAGCATGATATCAAACTAAGCTTGCTCAGGAATGAGTCTGCCTCTAAATGTGATGCCCAGTCTTTCCAGTATGAATATGCTTATCTTCCCTGATAAAATCCCCTTGTCGCCCTGTTTGGGGATAGACACTGCTTTGGGCATTGTCCCCAGCACTCTCCTTGCTTATACATGTAATAAACCTCTCTTCACTCTTAAAAAATATATAATAAATAAAAATTAAAAAGAAAAACTCAATTCTGGATGGGGTACTCATGAATTAATGGATAATTCTGCATTATAATTCACTTCAAATTTAAATAATATATTTGATGCTATAATTTCCTAGAATGATGATTTTCAAAAGGCGTCAAACACATTTCAGTAATTCAAAAGAAAAATAGATTGACTGTTTTTTATTAGGTTAAGGGGTTGTTATCAAGACTAAATCCTTTGACTATCATATTGACTTAAGATTTTCATTAAGCCATAGACAATGCTATAGATCTAGATTGTTGTCATAATCACATATCTCTTTTGGGTTTGAATATTAAGTTGTAGTAAGCTTCACGCTATACAATATAAGGCAAGGCTTATCTGTAATCATCCATTTATTGAGTGCCTACTATGTGTTTAGTGTTATTGAGTGCCTACTATGTGTTTAGTGTTATTCTAGTACTAGAAGAACAACAAAGAATGTGATAGAAAATGTACCCATTCACAAGCAGCTTTCATTTTAACAGGTGAAAACAGACAATGCACAAATAAGCGTATTTAGATAAATTTCAAGTTATGAAAAATAGCAAGAAGAAAAGCTTAAAGGTAATGATATACAGAATTAAGAGCTACATTAGATATTCAAGGATACCCATCCAAAGAATGAACATTTGTGTAAATAAACAAATATTCTTGCAAGGAAAGAACTTGGTGAACAGTAATCCAGTGATAAAGAACAGAAAATGCAAAGGCCACATGGACTTTGTGGCAGAGGTATTGTGAGTGAGGTGGAAGGTGGGATGAGAAGAGGACAGAGAGGTAGGCAAAGGTCAAAAACAAATTAGGGCTATGATACATTGTATTTACTTATAAATGAGGTGGATTTAAAAACTGTATTTTTAAACAGAGAAGTAACAATCTTATTTCCAATTTTAAATGATTGAATTGAATCATTTGTAAAAAGACTGACTGGAGGAAAAGAATAAAAATACAATCATCCTAGAGATCATGAAATGAAAACTTGCAGCAGACTACTGATTTAGTCCATGTTTTCAATCTGCTATAACAAAATACTTTATTCTAGGCAACTTATAAATAGGAGAATTTTGTTTCTCACACTTCTAGAGGCTGAAAATTGTAAGATTTAAGGTGCCAGCAGATTCAGTGTCTGGTGAGGACCCACTTTCTAGTTCATAGATGGCACCATTTATCTGCATCCTCAGAAAGAGACAAAGGGTTTTTCTCAAGCCTCCTTTTTACTTTTTATTTATTTTTTTATGTTTGTTGTACTGTTCTACTGGACGTGGGTACACTGTGGCATTTACAAAAGTTCTTAAAATGTATCAAATACACCATATGTGAATTCCCCCTCTCTACCCACTCTCTTTTACACTCTCTCCCGGATTCCTGGAATATTTTCAACAGGTGTATTAATTGTGTATATTTGTGTGTTACAATATGATATTATGATAGATGTATACATTGTGGAACAAGTAAATCCAGCCAATTAACATATCTATTACCTCATATTTATCAATAATTTCTTCATGGTGTGAATCCTTAAAATCTGCTTTTTGAGCAATTTAAAAATACACTATTAAATATACTTACCCTGCTGTGCAGTAAATCACTGGAACTTATGCTTGCTGTCTAAATGAAACTTTGTGTGCTTTGAGTAACATCTCCCTTTTCCCCACCCATCAACCTGCATAACATCTGGCAGCCACAATTCCACTCCGTACTTCTGTGAGTTCAACATTTTTAGATTCCACATATAAGTGAGATCATGCAGTATTTGTCCTTCTCTGTCTGGCTTATTTCACTTAGCATAGTGCCCTCTAGATTCATCTATATTCTTACAAATGAATTTTCTTCTTTTAAGGGCCAAACAACACTCCATTATGTATGTATACCATATTTTCTTTACTAATCTGCTGATGGGCATGTAGGTTTCCCATACCTTGGATATCATGTATAATGCTACAATAAACATGGGAATACACATGTTCTTAATTAGGTAACAATGACATTGCCAGGATATTTTGGCTTCTGTTTCCCTCTTTCATCCTTTAACCACTGATTCTTAAGTATCTTAGAAGAAGGAATAGGGCACAGAAAATGAAAATGTGTGGGGTAAGGTAGAGATTAATGAAGATGTAACTTGCTGTTATAATTTAACTAATAGACCCAATTGGATCACTTGAAATTTATGCATTTCTATGATTTATGTTTCTCTGTATTTTTGTGAATGCTTTCAAATAACAGTATTGTTTTCTCCTACTAATGATACATATATAACAAATTTCAGTACTAAAATGGAATTCCGCTTCTTGAGCCCTTGTGGATCTTACCATCTTCATATAGAATCTCAATAATTTACTTTTAAATGGGAAAATAGAATATTGTTAAACAGAAGGAGGCCAATGAAAACAGTTGAAAAATATCAGCACACAATTCAGTAAATGGCATACATAATGAGGCAGTATGATTCATACAGTAGACCCCAGGCTGCTCTACAATGTACTAGGTTTGGGATCTAGCTCTGGTTCTACGTCATTTCTATAATCCTTAAATAAGTCCTTGTTATGAACCTCAGTTTCCCCAACTGTAAAATTAAAGTGATAGGCTTAATGATATCTAAGACTTGCTTTCATTTTCCTCTCAAAAAATTGTCAAATGTTCATTCTCAAGGTGAATATTATGACTTCAAGAACTTCACAAATGGACTTGCAATAATTCTACCCGAATTTCAAGCTGGACTCTTCAGTTGATGGAGGAATGAGTGTGCATTGTGAGTAAAATCAGGCAAACATGGTTACAGGGACATATTTGTCCCTCTTAAAAGAACAAACTGTTTTCAAGCACTTTTGAAGCATCTATTTACATACAAATCCATTTACATACAAATTCCTGATGACAAATAATTCTCAATTCATTACACTAGCTCCCAGAGGCCCTCTACTTGGCAACACTTTGTTAGTGTGGTTTGAGTTGCCGTAGCTCCTTGACTGTAATAAAATTGCCTTTCAAATATTCTATCATTTTTTAATTAAAATTTTTTAATTAAATAATTATTCAGGCCCCCAATTAGACTGAATTAGCAGGGTTTTGAGTTACCACATTTTTGTTCATTAAGCTCTGCCAAGTCTCTTGCCACTGAATACCAATTTCCAGCTGCGCCCTGGCCTCTTCTCCAACTCAGTGAGTGTGAGAAGCACTGTTGCTCCCTGGGTATCCACTGTGCCAGGGATAGCCACAAGAACCTAATTGGAAAGTGCCTGCTCCTGCCCTCCTCAAATCTTTTTTTCCCTTGGTATGTATTAATCCTTCCTCCCTATCCTGGCTGACTTCATGGGAATCTTTCCCAGCCTTTTCTTCTCATGGATGTGACAGTTGGTTTGGGAAGGAGGAGCTTAGAGAGACATGGAAAAACAATCCAGAAAACTACCATATCCCCAAAAGGCAAGTGGAGAGTTTCCAAGCCATATTATTTCAAAATGCAGTGCAAAATTCAACTGCAGCAGTACCGCCTAAGATATTGCCTAAAACTCTCATATCCTTGGAAAGCAAATCTAGAACTATTGAATTAGAATCTTTAGAAATAGTGTCAGAAGGTATACATTTTACATGTTCTTCAGGTAATTCTGACACATATTAAAGTATGAGAATCATTGTGAGTCTATATCATCAGAAGCAGAATGGCTGACAATGGAATATAGGAGAAGGAGCACTGGGAAAACTTCTGGAATGGCCAGTCTTAGTATTCATTATGGGAAAGTAGTTCTCTCAGGAAAATATAGTCTATAATTATCATGTATATCAATAATAATTGCTTCTGATTGATAATAATTGCTGAGGACTTACCACTTGTCAGGCATTTTCTTAAGTGTTTTATCATTGTCATTATTACAACTAATAATATGTATCATAAATAGAATTCACTTCACCTTTTACCAGTTTTATCCACTGAATTCTCTCAACAACCTTGTGAAACAGCCACTATTATTATTCTCATTTTCCAGATGAGAAAAATTAAAGCACAGAGAAAGATGTTAAGTGACTTGCCCAATGTTTAGTATCTAATAAAGTGGAAGAGTTTGTAAGTAATATATCTCCCACACAAGACCAGGAGCTCCAGAAAGGCATGGACAAAGGTTGCTTTAACTCTGAGTTCCACAGACCAATCTGGAGCTTGTGCAGGGTAGGGTCCTAGCTACTGTTCAGCTGAGGTGAAACTAAGGCTATGGTGGAAAAGGAAGAAGTTGAAGGGGAGCTTTAGGGGTGGGGGCCCTGTAAGGAGGCCTAGCTACCACCCTGACCATTGTCCAAATTTCATTCTCAAGCAACATAGTTCTCAAAATTTTCATCCTACTCTCTCTACCACTAATCTTATGACTCCAAAATCAATGCTTAATTAATGCTTTTCAAATATTGTTAATACTTATACATAATAAGAGGCTTCATTTGGGGTTTTTGTTATGCATATACTGGTTCACCACATGATGTATCTAAGGTTTTGCTCATGAATAGTCATTCCTTTCACTTTTTGTTCCTGAAAAAGTATAATTTTAATTCACCTGCCTTCAAGTTTACTGATTCTTTATCATGCACAGTATTCTCAATATGTGTGTGGCCTTCCAGCTCCCCAGAAATATATCAGACTTTTTAAAAAGCCCTCTATGGACATCTTGTTTCCCAGACCTTCCTTTATGTTTTTGGATAGTCACTTGTTAGATCCAATAGACATTAGCCTCAGACAGCTACAATGTTTTACTATGGTTTTAATCTGTTTTGGAAAACACACTGGGGATACAACTTTTCCTACATATGACCTTTAAGGTCAAACACAACATGCAACAAGTTAATCTTTTCCAAGGAGCTGAGAGAGTTTAAAAAATAAAGCCGTGGAGGTGGGACTATTTTCAGAAGCTTTGAACCTGATTTGACTCATCCCACAACTAACTGCAAATCCGATAGCTTCCACAGGTATCATAATTGAATGCGTCTTGGCTTTCAATGTTAGCGTGGGACTTACAAGAGGAAAATGAGGATGAATCAAATTAAACTATCATGCATGCTACTATTCTTACAAAAATTCAGCAGTTTTTTTCATGAACAGATGCTCCTGATATTTTTGTAGACCTTTGCATATTTACAAGAATTAACTAAAAGTTGATTTCTATAATTTTCAAATCATTTATGCGATGAATTTTGTGTACAAGTTTATGTGCAAAGATCCTTATTCTACCACTTTAAAAGTCTTGTCTTCTGTGTAAATATATAAAATATCATGTTTACTCACTAAACTATTATTTATCACTATATATTTCATATATAAATATGCACATAATAACTTAAACTTGATAGAAAATACATTTTATATCATAGTACTCAAAATTATATGGTGACATAATATTATATTCTATAGAATTATACTCTGAAATTTCTAGCTGACATTAACCAGAGCACCACAATGAATCTACCTCACTTTCAGCCAAACATGATGTCTTCCCTTGAAAAATGGCATAGTTGTCAAGGGGGAAAAGTTACTCTGAATCTTAAATCTATACTCTATCTTTTACTTTAGCCTCATTGGCATTAATGCTGAATGTTTTGTGGCCTTGGACCAAAAAATACCAAACAAAATATCTATCATATCATTTACCACTTCATTCTATTAAATGATTGGCTGAGAATGTTATTTATTATTCATGCTTTTCTAGCAAAAAAATGTTGCCATGTACATATAGAACCTTTCAGAAGAAGAAAAGATGTTCAGAGGGAGAATCATGACATTCATGGTAAGTTGTTTTCTAAGTAAATAATGGGATTTGTTCAGCCACTGAACAAAACAAAACTCATTGTTATGCTGATATTGCATAGCAGTCATCATGGAAAAACCTGAAACACTCTTTTTTTGTTGTTTTTTTATTCATGTATTCACATGTGCATACATTGTTTGGGTCATTTCTCCCCCCTGCTCCCACACACCCACCCTATCCCCTCCCCCAATCCTCCTCACTTCCAGGCAGAATCTATTCTGCCCTTATCTCTAATTTTGTTCAAGAAAAGACATAAGCATAATAAGAAAGAAAAAGTGTTTTTGCTAGTAGAGTTAAGCATAGCTATACAGAGAGATTCCTAGCATTACTTTCATGTACAAATGTGTTACAATCCAAGTTGATTCATGTCTAACTGATCTTTACACTGGTTCCTGATCCCCTTCTCATGTAGACTTCTGTAGCATTAAGGATTCTGTATTAGTTCCTCTGCAGTGGGGACAACAAATGCTTTCATGTTTTGGGTTTTCTACCTATCTCCATACCTCCTGTGTGTGCTCTTCCCTTGTCATGTGACCCAAGTCCAACCACATTGCTGTATTTACCCTAGATCTAAAGTCCATATATGAGGGAGAACCTACAATTTATGGTCTTCTGAGCCTGGCTAAACTCACTCAGGATTATGTTCTATAGTTCCATCCAGTACTTGCAAATGACTATATTTCATTCTTCTTCATGGCTGAGTAAAATTCCATTGTGTATAAATACCACATTTTCTTTATCCATTCATCAGTAGTGGAGCATCTTGGTTGTTTCCATAACTTGGCTATTGTGAATAGCACTGCAACAAACATGCGTGTGTAGATGCCTTTGGAGTAACCTGTGTTGCATTCTTTTGGGTATATCCCCAGGAGTGTGATTACTGGATCATATGGCAGATCTATGCTTAGATTTTTAAGAATCCTCCAAATTTTTTTACAGAGTGGTTACACCAGCTTGCATTCCCACCAGCAGTGGATGAGGGTTCCTTTTACCCCACATCCTTTCCAACACTTGTTGTTGGTGGTGTTTTTGATAATGGCTATTCTAACAGGGGTGAGGTGGAATCTTAGTGTGGTTTTGATTTGCATTTCTTTTATGGCTAGAGACGGTGAGCATGTTTTCATGTGTTTCTTGGCCATTTGAAATTCTTCTTTAAGAAAGTTCTGTTTAGTTCAGTTGCCCATTCCTTTATTGGTTAATAGATTTTGGGAGAATTTAGTTTCTTAAGTTCCCTGTATATTCTGGTTATCAGCCCTTTGTCTGATGTATAGCTGCCAAATATTTTCTCCCACTCTGTGTGTGGTCTCTTCAGTTTAGAGACCATTTCTTTTGTTTTGCAGAAGCTTTTTAATTTTATGAAGTCCCATTTGTCCATCCATTCTCTTAGTTGCTGGGCTGCTGGGATTCTATTGAGGAAGTCCTTGCCTAAACCTATTAGTTCCAGAATGTTTCCTGCTCCTTTCTGTACTAACTTCAGAGTTTTGGGTTTGATACTAAGGTCCTTGATACACTTTGAGTTGATACTAGTATCGGGTGATAGACATAGATATAGTTTCAGTTTCTTGCAGACAGATAACCACTTGTCCCAGTAACATTTGTTGAAGAGGCTGTCTTTTCTCCATCATATTTTTTTGGCCCCTTTGTCAAAAATGAGGTGAGAATAGTTGTGTGGATTCATAGCCAGGTCCTCTATTCTGTTCCAGTGGTCTTCATGTCTGTTTTTGTGCTGGTACCAGGCTGTTTTTATTGCTATTTCTTTGTAATATAGTTTGAAATAAGTATTGTGATACCACCACCATTGCTCTTTTGCTAAGTATTACCTTGGCTATTTGTTGTCTCTTGTGTTTCCAAATGAACTTTAGGGTAGATTTTTCAATCTCTGTGATGAAAGTCATTGGGATTTTGATTGGAATTGCATTAAACATGTAGATTGCTTTTGGTAGTGTAGTCATTTTTAATATGTTGATTCTATCAATACATGAGCACAGAATGTCTTCCCACATTCTGTTGTATTCCTTATTCTCTTTCTTCAGGGGTTTGTAGTTCTCCTTGTAGAGGTCATTCACATCTTTTGTTAAGTTTACTCCTAGGTATTTGATTTTTTTGAGGCTATTGTAAATGGAATTGTTTCCATATATTCCTTCTCAGATTGTTTGCTGTTGGTGTACAGAAAAGCTAATGATTTTTGTAAGTTAATTTTGTATCCTGCCACCTTGCTATAGCTGTTTATGGTGTCTAGGAGTTTTAGGGCACAAAGCAAGCCTCAGCAAATATAAGAAAATAGAACTAATCCCATGCAATCTATCTGACCACAATGCATTAAAACTTAGAAATCAACAACAAAAACAGCAGTAAAAAATATGCAAACAATTGGAAGCTGAACAGCACATTGCTCAATGATTAATGGGTCATTGATGAAATAAACGAGGAAATTAAGAGGTTCCAGGAAGTTAATGAAAATGAAAACACAAATGACCAGAACCTATGTGTCGGAGACAAGGCTCCCTTTGTGAGCCATTCTGTCTTGACCTTGCCCTGGAACATTTTGCGGTTGTTTGTCCCAACTTCTCCATCTCCAGCACAAGATGGCGCCGTCCCTGCTTCTCTTCCGGGAGTTTACCTTGCCGCCGGGGTGAATGTGCACCCTATCAGAAGTCCTATAGCAGAACCAGCCAACCAGCCTGCACCTCGTCATACCCCTCACTCCCTCAGCACATAAATACCCCTGTGTGAACAATAAAATTTTGCAGCTTGATCAGAACTCCTGTCTTGCTGTCTCCTTCGTGTCTCTTGTCCCTTCATTCTTCCCCTTTTAGGTTCGCTACCCATGCTGATGTGTCCTGCTGGACGGGACATCTGGCGCCCAATGTGGCTGTAGCTATTCCTTTGATTGCGGGGAGAACACCGTCCTCTGGGAAGGCTTGGGCCCAAGCAGAGTTCGTGATCGCCTCGGCAAACGCAACCTAGAGACAGATCCAGGAGGAGAGTGAGGACGGCGAACGGTGAGTGACCCACCCTGGGACAAGCAGTGTCGTCACATGATTTGTTTCTTTCAGGCCTCAAGGAGGCCCTCAAGACACGAGGGGCGCGTGTTAAGAAAAAAGACTTGAGGTCATTTTTTTGTTACATAGGAGATTTATGTCCTTGGTTTCCTCTCGAAGGAACCATTGATGGTAAGAGATGGCTCCGGGTCGGAGACTGTTTAAAAGACTATTATGAATCTTTTGGCCCTGAAAAAGTCCCTGTGACCGCCTTTTCTTATTGGAACTTGATTAATGACATTCTCAAAAGTGCACCCTTTGATAATGGTACTTTAAAACTTGTTAAATTTGGGCAAAATGCTATGCAGACGGCTTCCCGCCCTCCTACAGGGGTCTCTGATGGTGGAGGACCCACGGATGCTGTCAAACATCTTCAAATAATTGAGCTTTTAAAACCCCAAATCCCTGAACTCACATATCACCCCTTAATGTTGCCTAAATCTCAGATTCCAGATTTAGATCCCAATACATTAGATATTTTGGGAAGTACCTTCTCCTTGCTTAACACTTCCAACCCCACCCTTGCTAAGGATTGCTGGCTTTGCATGACCACAGGAGCAATAATGCCCATGGCAATACCTGTTAACTCCACCATAAATAATCAGGATACCTGCCAATCTGGACTTCCCTTTAAAGTACAGCCTATGGATGCACCTACAGTATGCCTTCAAGGCAGGATGCAAAATAATTCTTATGATATTGACGTTGGGGTTAGTTCTTTTGGAAATTGCTCATCAGTTCTAAATTATTACTCACCCACCCTAGCTCTTTGTCCCCCCAACGGTACAGTTTTTTTGTGTGGAGGAAACTCAGCCTTCCCCAGGCTTCCAGCGGCTGTGTTGTTGCCTTATTACTCCCAGATATTACTGTTGTCTCAGGAGATGAACCTCTGCCCATTCCTAGCTTAGACACCTTAATTAAAAGACATAAATGGGCAATACAAGCCTTGCCGCTCCTTGCCAGCCTTGGAATAACAGCAGCTATAGGCACAGGTACAGCTGGCTTAGGCACGGCTATACACTCTTACTGTCGCCTATCTCAACAACTTATAAATGATGTACAAACTCTATCTGGAACCATTAAGGATTTACAGGACCAAATAGACTCCCTGGCAGAAGTGGTCCTTCAGAACAGGCGAGGCTTAGATCTGCTAACAGCCAACCAGGGAGGTATCTGCTTGGCCTTAGGGGAAAGATGCTGCTTTTATGCCAATAAATCAGGCATAGTACGCACCAAAATTAAACAGCTTCAAGAAGATTTAGAAAAGAGATGAAGGGAGCTATTTGAAAACCCCCTCTGGACTGGGCTTAATGGAATTCTACCCTACCTTCTTCCACTATTAGGCCCCTTGCTAGGTCTACTTTTAATTGTGATCATAGGGCCCTGCATTATAAACAGGCTGATACAATTCATTAAAGAACAAATTAACACCTTAGCCTCTAAGCCTATACAGGTCTTCCTGGATATGGAAGACTGTGCTCCTGAGACCTTCCTTTCAATAAGAACTCGCTAAATGCTCCATCTGGGTTTCCAAATTTTCTCTCTGCCACCCCCTCTTATATAACATTCTTAACCACTCATCGCCCATTGGGCCCTCCTCCACTGGGCCCCTCTGCTTGGGGGAGCCAGCACCCAGGGAGAGTGATCATAAAGGCTTTTCTAAACGAGGGTGCAGGTAAGACTGCAGGAGGGTGGATCCTAGGATCCCCAGACCCAAGACCTCTGTATGACATGCCCTGGTGCATGGCAGTTGGCATGCTCCTAAAAAATCCGCCTCCTCAAAAAACATGCCGAGGAGATTCTCTTGAGAACTTAGCAAGGACGCTTGCTTACAAAGCAAAAATGATCTCCACCCTGAGGAACTGGGCCTCTGTCATCCCCTCTCAATAAGCCGACATATTCTGGTCATGTTTGTATAAGAATAAGGGGGAAATGTTGGAGACAAGGCTCCCTTTGTGAGCCATTCTGTCTTGACCTTGCCCTGGAACATTTTGCGGTTGTTTGTCCCAACTTCTCCATCTCCAGCACAAGATGGCGCCGTCCCTGCTTCTCTTCCGGGAGTTTACCTTGCCGCCGGCGTGAACGTGCACCCTATCAGAAGTCCTATAGCAGAACCAGCCAACCAGCCTGCACCTCGTCATACCCCTCACTCCCTCAGCACATAAATACCCCTGTGTGAACAATAAAATTTTGCAACTTGATCAGAACTCCTGTCTTGCTCTCATCCTTCGTGTCTCTTGTCCCTTCATTATTCCCCTTCTAGGTTCACTACCCATGCTGATGTGTCCTGCTGGACGGGACACCTATGGGACACAGCAAAGGCAGTCCTAAGAGGAAAGTTTATAGCCATGAGTGCATATATTAAACGATCAGAAAGATCTCGAATCAATTACCTAATGCTACAGCTCAAACACTTACAAAAACAAGAACAAGCAAACCCCAAAACAAGCAGAAGGAAAGAAATAATTAAAACAAGGGCTGAAATTAATGAAATAGAAACAAACAACAACAAAAAAATACAAAGAATTTATGAGATGAAAAGCTGCTTCTTTGAAGAAATAAATAAGATTGACAGACCCCTGGCAAACCTGACAAAATGAGGAGAGAAAAAACCCAAATCAGTAAAATCAGAAATGCAAAAGGGGAGATAACAACAAACACCACGGAAATTCAGGAAATCATCAGACTACTTTGAGAACCAACATTCTAATAAATTTGAAAATTTTGAAGACATGGACAGATTTCTAGATACTTATGACCATCCAAAACTAGACCAAGAGAATATTAATCACCTGAATAGATCTATTACACAAAACAAAATTGAAACAGCAATCAAGAGTCTCCCAAAATAGAAAAGTCCAGGACCTGATGGATTCCCTTGAATTCTATCAGACCTTTAAAGAAGAACTAGTACCAACCCTCCTTAAACTGTTACACAAAATAGAAAGGGAAGGAACACTGCCTAACTTATTTTATGAAACCAATATTACTCTCATCCCACAACCAGACAAAGACAAATCCAAAAAGGAGAACTATAGAACAATCTACTTAATGAATATCAATACAAAAACACTTAATAAAATAATAGCAAACCAAATCCAACAACACATCAGAAAGGTCATCCACCATGACCAAGTCAGCTTCATCCAAGGGATGCAGGGGTGGTTCAACATATGCAAGTCTATAAATGTATACAGCACATTAATAGAAGCAAAGACAAAAACCAGTTGATCATCCCAATAGATGCAGAAAAAGCCTTTGACAAGAACCAACAACACCACCTTATGATAAAAGCTCTAAGAAAACTAGGAATAGAAAGACTGTACCTCAACACTCTAAAGGCTATATATGACAAACCTATAGTCAACATCATACTCAATGGTGAGAAGCTGAAAACATTTCCCTGAAATCAGAACAAGACAAGGGTGCCCACTCTTCACTCCTATTCAAAATAGTACTGAAACACTCTTAAATGTGTAGAACTCCATTACAATGTATCAGTCCATTGCAAATGATGATGACACTGAATGATGATCTTTAGCAGTTTATTGTTATGAAGACATGAAATTGTTCCTTTGCCACCTTACCAAACTTTGTGCAGAGCACATAAAACTTTGTGCAAAGTACAACTTTGTAAATAGTTGAAAGATTATGAGAATCAGACTCTGATGGAATTCCCTTACCAAGATATAAGCTCTAGGAAGTAATTCATAGTCTATATTCATCCTTATCCAGAACTCATCTTTTAGAAATAAAGAAGCACTATTTTCATTCCCAATGCATAGGAAAGTGTATACTACGCAATAAGTGTCCAATTAATAACCTTTAAATGTAAGCAAAAGTCATTCATAAATAAAAAATTAAACAATTCTGACCACCAGCATACTAAATAGAGGAGACTTATTTAATGTTGAGTTTTAGGCAATGTTCTAAGAACATTACTTGAGAAATTCACTAAACCATTTTAGAGAACAAACAAACAAATAATTAGGAGATAGATAACTTACATTTGCAAGCACTGAAACACAGCAAATTTAAATATTTTGCCCAAAATCCCCAGATAAATGATAGAAAAATGAGTAAATCACAGGCAGTGACAGTAAGTACAGAAGTGGTTCATTCACTTAGAAAGAAGTGGTAAGCCAAGGTAAACCTTTTTAATGCTTGAGATCCAGGTAAATCATTCATTTTGTTTAGCCTTGGGCACCTTTAAAAGTTATGCTGTGGAGGCTCAAGGGAATTATAACTTAACAGCCTTTTTTGCTTGATTCAAGTGATAGTGTCCTAGAAAATGGTTAGCTCTAAAAGTAAATCCTGTGGTTTTGAGGTAAAAAATAACTGGTTACATTATTGATTTGAAAGGAAATATCTCTCACACCATCAAAGAAAGGGCCTTGAAAGTGAGTAATGGTTTTACTGGATAGGTAAATTCAATTCTTTTGAATTAGACATAGAGAACTTCCAAGTGGAATGAAAATCATGTGCCTGTTGTGAGATAGGGAAAGAAGGCAAGGGACATGATTACCACAATAACTACCTAACTTCTTTCCCTGTTCCCATCTTATTCTCCTATAACCCATTTTCCACACAGTTCCCATTCTTTTCCTAACCCTTGACTCCTGCCAATCCCTCTTTTGCTCTCTGTGCTCCACCCACTCTAACATTTTTACTCACTGTGCCCCAACCACTCTGTCATCCTTGCTTTGATGGTTCCTTCACCATCCCTCCAAAAAGGAATAGATCAAGTATTTCTGTGGCAAATGTTAGAATCATTTTAAGAACACCATATGGACATAGTTACTTTCAGGTTTACTCCATCATTGAAAAAAAATAATTGCCACAAAATAATAAAAGTGAGAGAGGCCTGACTGATACTGATACCAAAAAAGCACATTCCCTGGGTTTATATTATAACTCTACAATTTGCTAGCTAGATATGCGATGGTTGGTAATTTACTTAATCTCACTGTACCTTGATGGCCTGATTATTATAATGAAAGTAATAATAATGTTTGCCTCATCATGGTGTTGCTGTGAAGATTACAAAGGATAAGAAATAAGAAATGTGTAATTCAATGCATGATTCATAGAAATCCATCAGTAAATACCAAGTTCTAGTATTATTACTATCATTACCATTATTACATTAAATGATTAAATGCAATAACATATTTTATGGAGCATATGTCATATTTTCTAACACATACAATATTACCCAACATAAATGACATTATACTATTAATTTTGTTAACATAATAGCACAAAGCAATAAATTTCATTGTGACATATTCAAATATGTACAATATACTTTGGTCATATTCACCCCTTCCATTAACCTCTCTTATTTTCTCATTAAAACAACCTTATGAGTAATGTTTTCATTACCTCAGTTTTAGGTGAAGAAATAGTTACAGAGTTGGTTATTAGAGTAAGAAGTTACATCAGAAAGCAAGGAAAATTTGAGCACTCAAAACTTCACTAAAGCCATATTTATTACAGTAAAATGATACGTGTCTATATACATCTATATGTACAGTTGAAATATCACTTACTTACCTGACTTACATTCATATTAATTAAGCACATGGATTCTAAATTCAAATCATCTATTCCAAATTTTGCCTTTGCCATTTAAAAGCACTACATTCCAAGGCAAATTATTTAATCCTTCCCAGCTTCAATTACCTCATATGTAAAGAAGGACATAAGTAACAGCTTTATAGGGTTAATTGCAATTATAATTATATATGTAAGATACATAGTATAAGATGGGGTGCATAGAACATGTTCTGGAAAAGTTAGCCATTATTTATCACCAATGAGAAAAACATATAGACTATGTACTATGGTTTTCACAAGCAAATATTTTTCTAGGCATACTTTCTAAGTAAAAATTTTAACATGCTGACAGTGCATAGAATGCTGACAGACTTGACCCACCCAAAGTGAAACATGTGCTTTGAAAGTTTTTCCTACAATGTTCACAAAAATATTGCAGGAAACTATCCTCATTGCCTCATCTACTAGTCTAAATAAGGTCTCCTTTAGACAAATAATAAGTTGGTATTGAGACAGCTTACCTTCCTTTTCAAACACTTCTCTTCCAGAGTTAAATACATCTAGATTATATTAACAAGCCAAGGATACAAATAAAAAAATCTTAACCAGTCACATTGACTGAGTCCTTCTGTTTTCAGAAGCATTCCTTGAAGTTCAGCTTCTCATTAAATTTCATTTTTCATTGATTTTTTTCACAACTAAAATAGCAGTTTTCCTGAGAAAATGAAAGAGTCTGTAATAAACCAGAAATTCCATGTATTAAAAAATCAACTTTTTAATCCAGATTTTAAATAACATTTTAAAAAGGTTCATGTTTTTCACCTCTCTGCATTTCCTACATGATTAGTAGAGGAAATTCATCCATAAAAGCATAATAAATTCATAAACAACTGAGTTTTCCTCAACAACACTAAAATAATAGTCAATAAAAATATCTAATTAAACTACAACTCTCTCTTTTTTATTTATTAAGAATGGTCTCAAGGAGAAAAGCTAAACCTTGTGATCACCATTACCAGCAAACAAGAAATATATTCTTAATTCATTTAAATTTTTTATTAACATCACATATGAATGGAATAATTTTCATTAAAATGCAAGTAATACACAATTGAAAACTTTCATTTACATTTTTCTAGGATCTGTATAATTTCTATGCAGGTTAATATATCAAGATGTTCCAAATTTCAGATCCGTATATAGGGTTAACCTCAAGTAATGTCAATACCTATAAATTTCACTGCCTCCATAAAATTATAAAAAAAGATAAAAATGGTAGTAAAGAATGAAGGGCAGTTCTGATTTCATTTTATAAGGGTATCAGGTAAAAAGTGCATTTTGTATTCAGAAGAGACATCTCTAAATTCATTGGAATGCTGTATTTTCTCCTTTAAGCAATAATACAGAAAAGATTCTGCATCTAATGAATGAATTTGAAAGTAAATTAGTTCATTTAAAACATTGCAGTTTATTGAAGTAATTTAAATGTAATTAATTAACACCAGGTAAAAAGAGACTTTATTAGTTTTAAATTGCCAGTTTTGTGTATTGAAAAATCCTTTTGTGTAATCACAAAGCAAGCTTTCTCTGAATTTGCCCAAGCTCTTTCCTCCAGCTTACAAATGGACCTCTTTAATGCTTCTGGGCCTTGAGAACAGTTTGTATCCATACTATATTTCACCATTTTTACTGTTACCTACATCTGAAATCATTATCCTGCCATCATATTTACTATATCACTAACAAAGAAATAAATAATGAAAAATAATCACCCTAGCTACCTGTGAGAAGAAATTCTTTAGGAGAATGAACCATTAAAGAAAAATAAAGGTCTGATCAAAGATGGCGACTAGGATATGGAAGCAGATAGCCTAAGCTCTGTGACTCCAAACCCCTCCTGAGACACTGAAGCCACAGTTGGTGGAAATAAAGCACCAACCAGTATCAAACCTTTGACACCCTGAACCCCTAGCCCATGGAAAGCTTTCCTACAACACATTACACTGAGAAAACTTGAGAGCCACCAACACCACTGCAGCTGCCCCCACTGGCTCTAAATCTACCTGGGAGACATTGACAGACAAAACAGATGACTATTACACATCACACAGAATTCCCCCAGTCACCCCTGGGATAAACCAGCACAGCCCCTGGTCAGACTGATCCCCCCCAAGAAAAACTGAACAACAAAAAGTGAACTGTAATATAGCACAACAGCTGAGGGAAAGCTGAAAGTGCACTGGAGAAAGGGGAAGGGGCAAGAAGTTAATCTCACCAGGAACTATTAGTAAACAAACAGTGGAAAAGAAGTAAGGCTGAGATTGGGCTGGTGATAAACCACTCCCCAAAGCAGGGCAGGTAAGAGCTCATATGCTGACCCAGTGAGCAGCACCCAAAGTCAAATGGCCCTTCAAAATTGAAAAACAAACAGTGAACTGTCAAAACACACTGACAGCAGGAGTGGGGGGCTGGCTGAACACTGACCCTGACCCAGAGAAAGGGGGCAGGGCAAAGAAATAAGTCCCCAGTGCAGACATCCCAGTAAACAAGCACAACAAAAAACCACCTCCAAAGAGGGATAAATATTGGACTACAAAACTGATCTCCTGAACCTGAGGACAACATTCAAACTTAAACTGCCACACCTCACTGGGGGAGAAACTGACCACACAGCTGCAGCTGAATGGCAACACAGCTATCAGCTAAGGAAATCAATAGCTCTGACTACCATTACCATCACCATCTTGTCATCCCCACTCACACCCCCTTCACTCTTTCCTCCTTCTCCTGTGCTAAAATCCATTTGCTCACCTCCTCAACAACTCATTCTACCTCTTCTTACCCAATCTCTTCCTCAGCCTACACCTTCCACTCCCATTTTCCCCTAACCTGTCACCAGACTACCCCTCCCTCCTACACACTCATCACCTGCTGACCAACCTACTATATCAACTTTACACTACCTCAAACCCCTGCAATTCCTAACACAAACACCCTCTACTACAACAGAAATAAACCCAAACACACACAAGGACCACAAAAACCAGCAACCCCTATATTGCTTCCCCCACTCACCCACAACAATTCCAACCTCCCCCTTTAGTGCCAACCTATCCAACTCCCCAAATTTCTATAGCTAGCCTTACAAATGTTAACACCCCCAATTCCCACTGCTTATAAATATTACACAAAGGGGTCTTCTATGTAACATATAAACTACTGGTTAGGTATTAAACTTGTTAATTAGTTATTACTAAATTACACCCAGACCAGGGACAGAAATAGCACACCGACCTAGCTAAAAACCCAAGACAGGCACAAAACAAAATTAAATCAATGGAAAGAAAATAGGTGACTAAAACCACCAACTAGCTTATCAAAATCATAGTTGCATAGTACCCAGTAGAGTAATGGGAAAAAGAAAAAGGGATGGAAATCATTCTCCCCCCAAAATAATTTAATACAGCATTCAGAGGTAAATGAAGATAATGCATACCCACTTCTGGACTCCAACTAAACAAAGATAAATGACACCATGGACCCAAAAATGTCCACAAAAATACTCACAAAGAAGAAATCCTTCAAGCAATCACTGAGAATTTCATGGAGATGAAAATAGATACAGTTAAACAAAATATATAAGATTCGCTCAAGAAACTTCAAGACATCAATACAAGAAGACACCGAAACAAATAAATGAATTCATAGTAGCCCTAAATAAATACCAAAGTGAAACAGGTAACAGTATAAATGGAGAGTAGAATGAATTAAAGATGAAAATTGAAAATATTAAATAGGAAATGACCCATGATATGGAAAACCTCAGAAAAAAGAATGAAACAGAAACACTCAACACAGTGGACTTCATGAGACTAGAACAAACAGAAGACAGAATCTCAGAACTTGAAGATAAAATAGTAATCAAAGGAAAAACTGAAGAATTGTTAGTCAAACAATTCAAAACTTATGAAAGGAATATGCAAGAACTCATTAACTCTATCAGAAGACCAAAACTGAGAATCCTGGGTATTGAAAAATTAGAAGAGGATCAAGCAAAAGGGATTCATGATATATTCAATAAAGTAATAACAGAAAATTTCCAAAATCTAGAGGAAGTTATGCCCATTCAGGTACAGGAAGTCTCCAGGACACCAAACAGACTTGATGAAAATAGATCATCCCACACAACATATTATCATTAAAACTACGAGCACAGAGAAGAGAGAAAGAATACTGATAGCTGTAAGAGAGAAAAAAACAAATAACATGTATAAAGGTAAACATATCAAAATCACAGTAGATTCCTCAACAGAAACCATAAAATCAAGAAGGGCATCACCAGCAGCCTAGCAACTAAGAGAAAGGATAGACAAATGGGACTTCATAAAATTAAAAAGCTTCTGCATAACAAAAGAAATGGTCTCTAAACTAGAGAGACCACCCACAGAGTGAGAGAAAATATTTGGCAGCTATACATCAGACAAGGGACAGATAACCAGAATATACAGGGAACTTAAGAAACTAACCTCTTCCAAAATCAATGAACCAATTAAAAAATAGGCAACTGAACTTAATAGAACTTTCTCAAAAGAAGAAATTCAAATGGCAAAAAAGCACATGAAAAAATGCTCACCATCTCTAGCCATAAAGAAAATGTAAATCAAAACCACACTAAGATTCTACCTCACCCCTGTTAGAATAGCCATCATCAAAACCACCACCAACAACATGTGTTGGTGAGGATGCAGGGAAAAAGGAACCATAAGCCACTGCTGGTGGGAATGCAAGCTGGCTCAACCACTCTGGAAAAAAATTTGAAGACTTCTTAAAAATCTAAACATAGACCTGCCATATGATCCAGCAATCCCACTCCTGGGGATATACCCAAAGGAATGCAACACAGGTTACTCCAGAGGCACCTGCACACCCATGTTTATTTCAGCACTACTCACAATAGCCAAGTTATGGAAAAAACCAAGATGTCCCACTATTGATGAATGGATCAAGAAAAAGTGGTATTTGCACACAATGGAATTTTACTCAGCCATGAAGAAGAATGAAATCTTATCATCTGCAGGAAAATGGGTGGAATTGGAGAACATCATTCTGAGCGAGGTCAGCCAAGCTCAGAAGACAAAAAATCATATGTTCTCCCTCATATGCGGACTTCAGATCTAGGGCAAATGCAGCAATGTGTTTGGACTGGGATCACATGACAAAGGAAGAGCACATATGGGTGATATAGAAATAGGTAGGAAACCCAAAACATGGAAGCGTTTGATGTCCCCACTCCAGAGGAGCTAATACAGAAACCTTAAAGCAACAGAGGTTATCATGAGAAGGGGATCAGTAACCAGGGAAAGATCAGTTAGAGATGAATCAACATGGGTCATAACATGTGTACATGAAAGCAATGCTAGGAATATTTCTGTATAGTTATCCTCAACTCAACTAGCAAAAGCACTTTGTCTTCCTTATTAGGCTTGTCTCTTTTCTTCAACAAAACTAGTGATAAAGGCAGAACAGGACCTGCCTGGAACTGAGGAGGGAAGGGGGAGAGAGAGTGGGGGAGGGGGGCAGGGGGAAGAAATGACCCAAACAACGTATGCACATGTGAATAAATGAATAATAATAAAAAAAGAAGTGCATGGAGTGAGGTATTCCAGGCACTGAATGAAAACAAATTCAACCTTAGGATGCTCTACCCAGCAAAACTATTATTCAAAATACATGTAGCAATAAAAATCTTCCATGATAAGCAGAAACTAAAGCAATATAAGACCACCAAACCACCACTACAAAAGACTCTCCAAGGAATTCTGCACACAGAAAATGACAGCAAACAAAACCATGAGAGGACAGGCAGTATCAAACCACAGGGGAAGAAAAGACAAGGAATCAGAGTAACATTGACTCAGCTGCACACAATCAAACCTTTAAACAGCAAAAACAGCTAAATGACAGGAATTACCACACATCTATTAATATTAACACTGAAGGTTAATGGACTTAACTTCCCCCATCAAAAGACACCATTTGGCAAACAGGATTAAAAAGGAAGATCCAACAATCTGTTGTTTACAGGAGACCCACCTCGCTGACAGAAACAATTACTGTCTTAGGGTGAAAGGCAGGATGAAGATTTACGAAGACAATGGGCCCTGAAAATAGGCAGGAGTAGCAATAATTATCTCAGACAAAGTACACTTCAAACTTACATTGATCAAACAAGACAAAGAAGGACACTACATACTAATAAAAAGAGAAATACACCAAAAGGAAATAACAGTTATCAACCTATATGCACCCAATATCAGTGCACCCAATTTCATCAAACATACTTTAAAGGACTTGAAAGCACATATAGACTCCAATACAGTGGTAGTGGGAGACTTTAATATCACCCTATCACCAATAGATAGGTCAACCAAACAAAAAAATTAATAAAGAAATTATAGAACTAAATCACATCACAGATCAAATGGACATAGCTAATGTCTACAGAATATTTCATTCACCTTTTGCACAATATACATTCTTCACAGCAGCCCATGGAACAGTCTCCAAAATTGATCATATCTTAGGGCACAAAGCAAGGCTCTGCATTATACAGTAAAATAGAAATAATCCCCTGCATTCAGTCTGATCACAATGCATTAAAACTAGAACTCAACAACAAAAACAACAGCAGAAAATACTCAAACTTTTGGAAAGTAAACAACAGATTGGTCAATGATCAGTGGGTCATTGATGAAATAAAAGAGGAAATTAAAAGGCTCCTGGAAGTTAATGAAAATGAAAACACTACCTACCAGAACCTATGTGACAAAGCAAACTCAGTCCTAAGAAGAAAGTTAATGGTCATGGGTGCATATATTTAAAGGACAGAAAGATCTCAAATAAATGACCTAATGCTACATCTCAAACTCCCAGAAATACAAGAACAAGGAAAACCCAAAAATTCAGAAGGAAAGAAATAATAAAAATAAGGGACAAAATTAATGAAATAGAGACCAAAAAACCATAGAAAGAATCAACAAAACAAAAAGCTGGCTCTTTGAAAAAGTAAACAAGATTGACAGACCCCTGGCAAATCTGACTAAAATGATTAGAGAAAAAACCCAAATCAGTAAAATCAGAAATGCAAAAAGGGGAAATAACAAAAAATACAAAGGAAATCCAGGGAGTCATCAAAGACAACTCTGAGAATATAAATTCCAATAAATTTGAAAATCTTGAAGAAATGGACAAATTTCTAAATACTTATGGCCATCCAAATTTGAACCAAGAGGATACCAATCACCTGAATAGATCTATAACACAAAATGAAATTGAAGCAGCAATTAATAGTCTCCCAAAAAAGAAAAGTCCAAGACCTGATGGATTCTCTGCTGAATTCTATCATACCTTAAAAGAACTAATATCAACTCTCCTTAAACTTTTCCATGAAATAGAAAGGGAAGTAATACTGCCTAACTCAGTCTATGAAGCCAGTATTACACTCATCCCAAAACCAAAGACACATCCAAAAAGGAGAACTACAGACCAATCTCCTTAATGAACATTGATGCAAAAATCCTCAATAAATTAATGGCAAACTGAATCCAGCAACATATCAGAAAGGTTATTCACCAGAACCAAGTTGGCTTCATCCCATGGATGCAAGGGTGGTTTAACATACACAAATCTATAAATATAATGCAGCGCATTAATAGAAGCAAAGACAAAAACCATTTGATCATCCCAATAGATGCAGAAGAAGTTTTTGATAAGATTCAACACCACTTCATGAAAAAAGATAGAAGAAAACTAGGAATAGAAGAAATGTTCCTCAACATTATAACAACAGACCTATAGCCAACAGCATACTTAATGGAGAAAAACTGAAACCATTTCCCTTAAAATCAGGAATGAGGCAAGGGTGCCCACTCTCCCCACTCCTATTCAACATAGTTCTAGAATTCCTGGTGGAGCAATAAGGCAAGAGGAAGAAATAAAATGAATACAAATAGGTAAATAAATTGTCAAAATATCCCCCATTTGCAGGTGACATAATCCTATACCTCAAAGACCCAAAAAAACCTACCCAAAAACTTGTAGGCACCATAAACAGCTTCAGCAATATGGCAAGACACAAAAACAACTTACAAAAATCATTAGCTTTTCTATACACCAACAATGAGCAAATTGAGAAAGAATATATGAGAACAATTCTACTTACAATATCCTCAAGAAAATCAAATACCTAGGAATAAACTTAACAAAGGATGTGAATGACCTCTACAGGAGAACTACAAATTTTTGAAGAAAGTGATTGAGGAAAACTACAGAAGGTGGAAAGATCCTCTGTGCTCATGGATTGAAAGAATCAACATAGTAAAAATGTCTATACTACCAAAAGAATTCTACATGTTCAACACAATTCCCATCAAAATCCCAATGACATTCATCACAGAGATTGAAAAATCTACCATAAAATTAATTTGGAAGCACAAGAGATTGTGAATAGCCAAGGCAATACTCAGCAAAAAGAGTGATGCTGGAGGCATCATAATACCAGACTTCGGACTATATTATAGAGCAATAGCAATAACAACAGCATGATATTGTCACAACAACAGATATGAAGATCAGTGGAACAGAATAGAGGACCTGGTTATGAATCCACACAGTTATCTGCACTTTATTTTTGACAAAAGCACCAAAAACATACAAGGGAAAAACAGACTGCCTCTTCAACAAATGTTGCTAGGAAAATTGATTATCTGCCTCCAGAAAACTGAAACTAGATCCACATTTATCATCCTGTACTAATATTAACTGAAAATGGATCAAGGAACTTAATATCGACCCAAAACTCTGAAGCTAGTACAGAAAGAGCAGGGAATACTTTGGAAGCCAAAGGTATAGATAAAGACTACCTCAAGAGAACCCTAGCAGCTTATTAAATAAGAGAAAGGGTGGACAGTGGGACTCCATGAAATTAAAAGCTTCTGCACAACAAAAGAAATGGTCTCTAAACTGAATAGACCACTCACACTGTGGGAACAAAATATTTGCCAGATATTGATCGGACAAAGGACTGATAACCGAATACACAGGAAGCCCAAAAAACTAAACTCCCCCAGATTCAATGGACCAATAAAGAAATAGACAACTGAACTAAACAGAACTTTTTCTAAAGATGAAATCCAAATGGCCATAAAACACAGGAAAAAATCCTCATGATCCCTGGCCGTAGAGGAAATGCAAATCAAAACCACACTAAGATTCCACCTCACTCCTCTTAGAAATGTTATCATCAAAATACCACAACCAGCAATTGTTGACTAGGATGTGGGGCAAAATGCACTCTCATATACTGCTGGTGGGAATGTAAGCTAGTACAACCTCTTTGGAAAACAATATGGAGGCTTGTTAAAAAACTAAACAAAAATCTGCCATATGATCCAGCAATCCCACAAAGGAATGCCACTCACTTTACTCCATAAGCACCTGCACACCCATGTTTATTACAGCACTATTCACAATAGGCAAGTTATGGAAACAGCCAAGATGCCCCACTACTGACGAATGAAAATTTAGTACTTATACACAATGGAATTTTACTTAGCCATGAAGAAGAACAAAATCTTGTCATTCGCAAGTAAATGGATGGAACTGCAGAACATCATCTGAAGTGAAGTTAGCCGGGGTCAGAAGGCCAAAAATAGTATGTTCTCCCTCATATGGGGACTTCAGTCCTAAAACAAATGCAGTAATATTATTGGACATGGGTCACAAGCTAACGGGAGAACACATGCTGGAGGAATAGGGAAAGGTAGGAAACCCAAAACTTGAAAGTATTTGATGTGCCTACGGTAGAGGAGCTAATATAGTAACCTTAAAATGACAGAGGTCAATATGGGAAGGTGACCAGGAAGTAGTAAAGAGATCTTGGAGAGATGAATCAATTCGGGTTGTAATACACATGTGCATGGAAGCAATGCTAGGAATCTCTCTGTATAGCTATCCTTATTGCAAACTAGCAAAAATGCTGTTTTTCTTACCATTCTTCAACAAAATTGGAGAAGAGGGCAGAACAGGTTCTGCCTGGAAGTGACGGTGGTGGGGGAGAGAGGCAGAGGGCTGGGGATAAAGAGGAGAAATGGCCCAACCAATGTATGCACATATGAATAAATGGATAAAAAAGAAAAGAAAAATAAGATAGGATCATGAGAATGAAAAGCCAACCTGAAAATTGAAAGAATATGTAAAAGATTCTTAAAACTCAGCAATATCAAAACATAGTTTGATTAAAATGTATAAAACATATGAACAAACATTGCACCAGGAGGGTATAATAATGAAAAATAAGTGCTTGAAAAGATATCTGATATCATTAGCAATTAGGGAAATGTGAATTAAAAGCATATCAAATCACTCCTGCTTACCTGTTAGAATGTTTAAAATTAAAATTACAATTTCAATTGATGGCTGAGATGCTGAACAACAATATTTTTCATATTTTATTGCAGTGAATGCAAAATGGTTCAGCCCACTCTTAAGTATGATTGGCAGTTCTTTATAATGTTAAATATTTTCTTAATATATGATCAAGGAATCCTACGTTTGAGTGTCTTCCCTAGAGGAGTCAAATTTCTTATTTACACAAAAATGTATACAATGCATGTATGGAACTATCACAATGAATCCCTTTTATGCAATTAATATATATATGAATAAAATGTCCATAAATAAAAAATGAAATATAAATGACAAGAAAACAAATGTGAACTGGCTCTTATAGATAGTTATAATCTATTGCACTGAAATTTTCAAATTTCAAATTATAAGATAAGAAGGAACAATGTGGCATGTGAATGAACACATGCCAAGGAACGATAGGCACATTTAAAGCATTCTTATACATCCAAAATACTCTGAAAAGTATTTTATTAAAAAAACTAATTTATTTGACAATAATCAAATATATGGTATCCAAGATGATGTTTTGCTATATGTATATATTGTCTAAAAGGGTAAGTCAAGCTAATCAACATATCCCTCAGCTCACCAAATTAAATTTTTTATGATGAGAATATTGAAAATCTATTCTTTAGTAGTTTTGAAATATGCATACAACCTTTGATGCTAAGTGACTGGTTTCATACTAGCTATAGTTCACAGATGTCATAGAGGACATCCTATCTATGGCCATACCAACTTGAATGGCAGATCTTATCTGATCTCAGAAGCAAAACAGTGTTAGGCCTATTTAGTACTTGTATGGGAGATCATTTGGGAAACCCTGTGCCACAGACTTTAGTTTTTCTCTTTCTCATTCTCTTTCTATATATGACTCACTTTCAGTCTATTGAGACTGTATTTTCTTCCTAAGTAAGTTTTGTATCTCTTTTACTACAAAAAAAAAAAAAAAAAAAAAGGACAGCCTGCCGCCTGATGCACACTTGTTTCCAACAATTACTCCTAAGAAAGAGAAAATGATTTGGGGAAAGCCCTTTTAGTCCAAGTGTTAGTTTGGGATTTCAGTTTTCAGTTTGACTATTTTCCCCTCTCTCCACCAAGAAAATGACAGAAAGGCTCATAATATTTAATCATAGCTTGAAAGGAGCTCTTAAAGATGCTTTGGAGAAAAAACAGCCTCTCAACTAGTGCTGTTGGGAAAACTGAATATCCACTTGCAGAAGACTGAAACTAGATCCCAGTCTCTCACCTTATACTAGCATCAGTTCACAGGAGATTAAAGATCTTAATGTAAGATCTGAAACTGAAATAACTCCCAAAGAAAAATAGGGAATACATTGGATCATATAGGCATAGCTAATAACTTTATAAATACAATTCCAATATGAATGGAGACTGATGGAGGGGGTGAATCTAAGATACATTGTAAGAATATGACACAATATTCAATTCATATACAACTATTATAAGCTAATAAAAAATTTTAAGAGGAAAGAACAAAAAGAATGACATGAGTGCAAAATGGGGCATGTTTGCAGAGGGGACCTAGTAGAAGGGGGGAGGGAAAAAGGAAAGGGTAATGGAGAAAGGTGATTATGATGAAAGTACTTTATATGCAGGCATAAAAATAGAATCATGAAATCTGTTAAAATTGATTAAAATGGGGAGAGGGAGAACAAGAGCAATAGAGAGGTTGAATGCATGTTCAGAATATCAAAAAGAAAACTGTATAAGTAGTTATTAGTAAAGGTAATTATACTAACAATAACACTTTGCAAAATACATTATTTAAAAAATTTAAAAATTATCAAATTGAGAACAAAAATTTAAAAAGAAATAAAATTAAATTTATAGCACAACAGATACTTTAAAAATGATGTAATACAATTGAATATGCCAGGAAAATGCTAACCAAGAAGGGCAGAGTCTTCACCTTGGTGCCTCAGATTTTTTTCAGATTTCTCATTTTTATTATTACACATTTTTCTAAAGTGGAAATTTTGGGGAGGAAAGTCAGGAACCAGTTACTCTTCCTTCATATTGTTGTCTTTTAACTTTAAAATTCCCTCATATGCATCATTAAACATAATCTCTTGAACATCACATTTGGGTGATTTTTTATTTCATAAGAAATTTTTTGCTGGGTTATATTAAATTGTACATAATAAGGTGTTTCAGTGTGATTTTCCATACATGCATATAATGTACTTTGATCATATTCACACCCTCTTTTATTCTTTTTATTTTCTTTCCTCTTTCCACCTTCCATTAGTTTCAATTTTAACTTACCTTCATGATCTTTGTTTTTTAACTTATTTTGCCCCCCCTTTCTCCCACAAATAAGAGAAAACATGATATTTGTCCTTGTAAGACTGCCTTATTTCACTCAATATGATAATCTCCAGTTCTATCCATTTTCAAGCAAACAATACAATTTCATTCTTCTTAACTAGTAAGTAAAACACCATTGTGTATATGTACCACATTTTTTTCTATCCATTCATGTGTTGATGGCTGCCTAGGTGGATTCCATAATTGGCTGCCTAAGATTTTTGACTCAGCATTTACATTTTTAAACATGTTCCTAGTGATTCTAAGCCAGGTAGTCCTGGGATCAGACTTTTAAATAACAATGAATTAGAGCGCTGTTGAACAGAACAATTTCTGTCCTATAACATTTAAAAGTAACTTCTATCTGGATATAGATTTATATTTTTAACCTGAACATGTCTCAGATTTTGGGACTTTATTTTAAAGCAAGTAATGGTGACTTACAAGAGGACCCATGTTCAGGAAATTTGGGATTTTTCAAATTCTTCATTCTAGAATATTTTTACTTTTTATGTAAGTTAGTCAAGTTAAAAGCAGGCAGCACCATATGTATTATATTAGTGTAAGTCATCATTATATTCTGAATGTCTTTCTCTTGAAATTCTCAGAGATGTTTTCATGTTGAAACTACACAGATACATTTTATTGCTAATATTAATTTAATTCATCACCTTATGGCCTGCCTAAAGTCAGTTTACATGTTTAGAGGAAGGAGTTTGGTTCCACTAGCAAAACATATCTGGAACATGGACAAAGAATGAATATTTTATAGTAGAGAAATTGAAACTCATAGTTTTATGGGTCATGTTTTATCTGATGTGTAGATTAATTGGTTGAGCCTAACGCTTGGAATGGGGCATTAAGTGAGGTATAATGTGCTTTAAGAAGCAAAGTCATGCACTACCTTTTCATGTTCCTCTTTCACAATTTCCTAATATAAGTTAGGTGTGCCTAAAAAAAAACTTTTGCCCAATTTTTTTTTTTACCTGAGAAAATTTCAAATTATGAAACGTGTGGTTGTTAATGTTAGGAAAAACGCCACTCTCAAAGAAAGCTCACAAGAAAACTCACGTCCATAGAGCAAAGTTTAATGGCAGGCCCAAACTGCCAGGCTGGCGGGGAAAAGATGGCACAGCCCTGAACCTGGGCGAGCAGTGACTTTTATAGAAGGGAGAGGGTAAGGAAGTTAGTACAAGTGCAGTAGCCTCTGGTAGGAGTGGGGCTGTCTTAGAGCATAGGAATTTGTTTAAGGACGGGGCTGCCATTTTGCCTGATTCACAAAATGGCAACATTATTGTTCTATCATTCCCCCATTTTTTCTTTAATAATGATGAGGGTAGGGGCTGAGGATCAGGAATTGGGGCAAAGCATTGGTCTCTTTAAGTGATTCCTGCTGGCAGGGGGCATTGTATGAGGCAAGATCCTCAGGCTCCTGTGTCCCAGTGGGGGCCCCTCAGAGCAGTCCCCTGGACGGTTTTGGAGAGGATGGTATCCCTGGAAATACAACTGGTTAAATTTTTGATTAGCAATAACAGAAATGCAGTATGATACAAGGGAGGAAGCTTAAGAATAGGAGAGCAAGAACATAGGCATTAGGAAGGGCATTGGCCAGGAGAACCATTGTGAAATGTTCTTCCCTAGACAATTTTAAGAGTCCTCCAACTACAGAGAGAGAAATGGGTGGCCATACATTATTTAAGACCCAAATAGGAATATTACGAGGAGCATAAAAAGGTTTCTGTTCAGGGACTACATACCTAGGGATCTAAATTCTGAAAAATCCTATAACTGCCAGGAAAGCTGTAAGCTGTCTTATGGTATGGGGGTTGGGAAACAGAACATTGGGTTGATCCATTTATGACTCAGGGAGTGAGTCTGTCCCTTTAAGGCCACACCTAGGTAGGTGACCTGTGGGAGGCAGGTACTGTCAGGATTTAAATGTAACACTCTTGGATAAAAGAGAGCTTTAGCTCATTGTTTTATATAAATTGACACTTCTAACCTTTTAAATGTTTGTACCATATTCAGATAACACTGTTACAAGGTGGTTATTTAAGACACATAAGCAAATATGTAAATGAACTCTGATTTAGTAGTACTTAAAAGCTTGACAAGATCAGCAGAAAACACAAATAATTTCTTTGATAAAATCTTTCTCTGTAATGGTTTTTTGTAGATGTTACTCAGAAGAGAACAATATTAAGATAACCTTGTTATTTTATAGACATAGAGGATTTGATTTTAGTTTGACATGACCCTAAAAATCTTTTAGACAACTCTTAGATTATATTCAACTTTAACTTTATCACACACTGAAGTTTCTTATTATGCACTTTTAAAACTTACTTAGAACTTTATATAACATACTAAGCCCTTTGAGGGCTTGTTTTTATCAGTCCTGTTTGAAACAATCTTTAGGATAAACCCTTTTTTTTAAAAAATCCCTTATTATCCAAAAAAAACATTCCTTTTTCCTTTAATGTCTCAAAAAATACATTTATTACCTAACTATATCATTTCCAGTTGTTTACTTTGTAACTTATATTTTAAAATTAACTTTTATAAGAATTTTTAATTTATTATAGGGGCTGGAACAACTAATTAGTAGCCCTTATTGTTTTTAGGAATAGGCATAAGGCCTCATCATCCCTCAGGCTTGAGGGGATATTATTTTTGGGTGTGGAAACTGTGAGGGATCTTTGAGTTTTATTTGAATAGGGAGGGCCATCCTGGCTTCCCCTACTCTCATCTCATCAGTCCACACTGTGGAATCTCTTTGTTCATGAAGGAGGGGGCAGAAGATATAGCTGCCTGGGGGGAGGAGAATTTGAGATTTTAATTGAGATAGTAAATCCTGTCCCAGCAGGGACACTGGAGTTTTAGGTATTATGAGGAAAGAGTGACAGAAGAGGAGGTCTCCCCAAGAGCAGGCCAGAGACCAGGTAAACTAGCGTTCTAGGGGCTAGCCAGATTTACCCTGAATGATAACTTTTGTCATTGGACCAGGGACCAGGAGAAAAAGGTAAAACAGAGAAATGGGCTCCACTGTCTAGGAGGAAAATGACCTTTTGTTTTTCTGTCATTATGGCTCCTCAACATTGATGCCAAGAAGTGGAGTGTGGCCAGGAGACTTGGACCCATCAATCCATAGGAAGGTGGCACCTCATCTTCCATCTGATGATGAGGGCACTTAGTCCTCCAGTGGTTACCCTTGCAGAGGGCAGGGTCCTGGTTGGGGGTAGGGCTGTCTCCCGGGCTGTCCCCGCTTTAAGCATTCTCTGAAGAAGTGCCCCTCCTCTCCACCATGGTAGCAAGTTCAGGATACAGGCCCCAGTCGGGTGGGGCTCTCTGTGAGAGCAGCAATGAGACCATGGTGTCTCTTATCTTTTTCTCTCCTGTTAGTAAAGTCCCGGACAAACAGACATGGCTAGCTGTATTACTTGGTTCAATGACTTTTCCCTTCAGCCACAGTCTGAGTTTTTTTATGAATATGTGGGAATGACTGTTAGAAATTTATCTTTGAGGAGAACCTCTCTCACCTGTGACTCTGAGTCCACTGTGGTATGCTTTCTGATAGCCTCCTTAAGATGCTGTAGAAAGGTAAGAAGACTTTTTCTTTTTAAGTTGTTGCTGTAAAGTAAAGTTGTTATTTTACATTGACACCTGACACTCTGGAGAGCAAGTCTCTCAACTACTCTGGGCCTCAGTTTCCTCACTTGAAGAATGAGGGATCTGGTCTAGGTTAAACTACGTTTTTCTACTATGAGATGGCTGAAGTGACATTAATGCTACTTATCTTCTTTACCATTATTTATTTATTTATTTATTTATTTATTTTAGTAATACTGGGGAATTGAACCCAGGGCTTTGAATGTATGCTGGGCATACATTCTCCCATTGAGCTACTTCCATGGCCCCAAATATTATTATTATTATTTCTTACTTGGCTGTACTGGGCTTGAACTCAGGACTTTATGCTTGTAAAGCGGCACTCTACTGCTTGAAACACATAATCATTTCCAACCTCAGTGGCCTGGGCCCGAACCCATTGCTTTTCTAATGAGATAAGAGTCTGGTCTAGTAGAAGTAAAACATCCTTTCATATCAGTTGACAGGTTTGGATCACAGAGAAAAAGGCTTGAATGTATTTGGGCATCAGTACAGCTGTTTAGATATTTTTAAATTTCCCTTAGATCTGGTAACTGGAAGGGGACATATGATTTGTCCTCTTCCTACCATTGCCTGTTGAAGAAGGAAGCACTCATTAAGAGGTTCTGAGTACTGGAGTGACTTAGAAGGTAGAAATTTGTATAAGGGACCTCAGTTTACTTTTTTACTTTTATAGAAAAGGTCTATTGTCATTTAAGGAGCCCTGTGAAAACTACTTCTCTTGGTCACCCATGGCATACTGAAGCCGACCTCAGTACAAAGCTTCCAACATCTGCCAGCCAGAAGACTGGAAGTTGCAGGTCTCATCTAGAAAGAACAAAACATTAAGGATCCTGTCTTTTAGCTAACAGCAGGCAGCCTCCTTAATAAGGCTACCTTTTTAACAAAGAAATCATTTGCAAAGTTACAGAAGGGCATTCAGAGGGCATTTCAGGCCAATAACAGTGCCATATGGAACAACTAGTGTTAATATTTGGAGGGAAAAATTTATGTTGAGGCCAAAGGTATAGAAAATTCTAAATGAGAAATTTAGAGACCACAGTAATGTCTATTTAGTTATTTCTGGAACTATAACCTTGAGCTAGCCATTGACTTACAAGGGTCTGATGCCCTGAGGTGTGAGGTGGGGCTAGGAGCAGAACTTGTGCAAGGTGCCACTCCCTCCACACACACCTGGGACAAATGACCCTGACTGCCTAGGCCTGATCCTGTGGCCGTGGCCCCTCCCCCTTCCTGTGTACTCTGCATGTGTTTATTCTAGGGGAAGTGGTGGCAGGCCACAGCCATCGCCACATGTGGCTGGTGGCCCAGTATGTACTGGATCCTCTCTATGGATTTTCTTAGCTATGGCAGGCATTTTTGCTGTGTCCAGGAGCCGGCATCCTGTGCACATGTGCACTTGTTTGCTTTCCCTCTTCCCCTTGTGGGGGCGGAGTTACAGTGTGAGCGTGGCAGCTGCATTTTTTTGTAAGCGCTTTTGTAAAGCAGCTGATTTAAAGTTACTTTAGACCAAGAGGCCTGACAAACTAGTTGGAATAACTTAATTCATAAGGTACCATGCTACAGGTTTTTCATGGGAGGCAGGGTCCCAGTAAGCCCAGGGAGGGGAAGGCAGACAGAGTCAAAGGACACATGGTGAGACCATGGAGGAGGCAGAAAGGTGAGCTGACATCTTAGGTAAGGGAGGGGAAGGCAGAGCCTGGATTCATAACACATGCTTAAGGGATTAGCCATCACCTGTGTCTCTAGGTTGCTCCCATTGATTGGTACTGGCAGGCTTTCAGCAAAACGAAACCTCCACTCTCCAGTCACCAAATAAAGCATGAGCTCTCTAGAGCTGGAACTGCATTGAGGCCAGAATTGGCAAGGAGTGGCTTGCTTAACTCCATGACGGGAAAGTTTTTCAGGAAGATAGGAGGAGATAGGTATGGTAAGCAGTGCAAGAAGTCTGCTTACATGGGGAAGGAGGATGTTTGGGAGAGGAATTTGCTGATTTAGAAACTGGTTTACAGGCTAGTAGAATCTGTGCAAGGGAAGAGAAAGTACAGAGGTAGGGTTTGATGCAGAGATAGGGAAAGGATTGTACGTAGGAAAGTTCCTTCCATTTACCTGCACGCTCACAGAGATTGCATAGATCCCTTAAAATGTTGGGATTGAAAGTACAGTTAAGTGGCCATTTGGAGGCAATGTCCAGTGGATATTGGGGCCAGGCCTGATTACAGAGACAAATGAGCTTTCGTGGCTTAAGATCAGGTGTTAGGCAGAGGAGCCCAAGGTTGGCCAGGAGACATCCCATTGGGGAGTCTGAAGAAATTTGGGACAGTCCAACTCCATGGTGAAGGCCTGACCTGAGGAGAGATATGGCAGGTGTCCCCGAAATATCAGGTCCTCAGGAGAGAGAGAGAGAAATGTGGAAAACAACCCCCAAAGGGACGATCTTGACCACGGGGGTTCCACAGTCCCAAGTGGGGAACCCGGTTCCCAGGACAAGAGCAAGCTGTGACCTAACACTAGGGTTTTCGAAGAAATGAGAGAGAGACCACAGCTCAGAGTGCGAGGAGGACTCACTGAGGGAGAGAGGACCTTAAGGGAAGATTGGCCGGTGGTGGATGGCAGTTGGAGGTGCGCTGGGGTGGAGGAACTTCCTTGTGAGCTAGTGAGAGAGTGGCACTTTCTAGGATTGGGGGTCCCCATAAAGCAGCTCAGATCCTGGAGGAAAGCTGGGAGAGCAAGGGCAGTGCTGGGAACTCAATCCAATCCCAGGTTTCAGCACCAAATGTTAGGAAAAATGCCACTTTCAAAGAAAGCTCAAGAGAAAACTCACGTCCATAGAGCAAAGTTTAATGGCAGGCCCAAACTGCCAGGCTGGCCAGGGAAAAGATGACACAGCCCCGAGCCTGGGCAAGCAGTGGCTTTTATAGAAGGGGGAGGGTAAGGAAGTTAGTACAGGTGTAGTAGTCTCTTGTAGAGGTGGGGCTGTCTTAGAGCATGGGAATTTGTTTAAGGGCAGGGCTGCCATTTTGGCTGATTCACAAAATGGCGACATTATTGTTCTATCAGTTAAGAAAATACAAAGGAAGGAGATAGGAAGGGATAAAATATTTTCATGACATATATTACATAAGGGATTTGTTTTTTAAATCAGTAATTTGGCAAAAACAACCTGAAACAGTCAGTGCAAAAATTCTAAGGTATGGGTATATTTAGTATATTTGAGGAGGCTACTGTGGCAAGAACAAAATTACTAAAGTAGAAAAGATAAGAGAGAAAGCAGAAGAGAGAGAAAGTCATGTAAGGTCTTTTAAGTCCCATTATAGATGTAAGCTTTTACATTGTGTGGGAAGGGAAGACACTAAATCAAGGGTACTTGACCTTGAGAGTTTGGAGACAAAATTTTGAAGGTCTGTACACCTGGACAGGAAAAAAATCACTTTAAATTTCATTAATACCTAACCTAAATTTTGTATTTCCTTCTATTATGAATTGAATGCAGCAACAACTATAGCAGTAATAGCAAGAACTGTAACTTTGTAACCAACAGAAACAACAAATAATTTTATATCATACTTCAGTTGTAACTGATATCTTAAGACCTCATTTATATTTATCACTAAGAAAGTTATAATTTTTGAATCTGACCCTAAATCTTGTCATTTAATGCATTAATTATGAAGCATGTGAATTAACTGAGCAATATATTTAGTTTCTCATAGTTTCTTTGTACTGTTTGTTCTAAAACAGATCACTTTCTCTGACCCATTTCTGATCCAATGAGGTTTATCCAACCAAGAGTAAGTGGGATTTTGCTGCCCAAGTACCCACTGTGCTTGCTCAACTCAGACTCCTAAACATACCTGTACCCCTCTTGCTTCCTTTTCCTCCTTTTCAGATGTTCTTTATCATAGCCTTTAATATTTTCAAGACGTTTTTGCTTCTAAAGAGAAAAGAAAGGAAAAATATTATATTTCGCTTTTTAAAACATTTTGGTTCAAAGTAATTGATTTATTCTGTATCTCTTTTTAAATATCGTGTATTTGAAAGTATCCTGAGAAAGGATCCAGAGGTTTTCACTAAACAAGCAAAAGGCTTGTTGATAAAAAATAATGTTTAAAAATCCCTAAACTAGGGAGTTTGAGGCAGAGCAATATTATAATAAACATTTTTTAAGATATTGTGTGGGTAGGAGAAAGACCAATTAGGACTTGTTGAAATCATCCAAAGAAGAGATTATGGTGTCTTAGGTCAGGATTGTGGCACTGTATGAAGTCAAAGTGGTCAAATTCTTGATATATTTTGACAATATAGTGAAAAAATCTCAGCCAATGTACTGAAATGTGGACTAGGAGAGAAAGAATGTATCAGGGATAACTCTAAAATATTTTTGCAAAATTTACATACCCAGTAGATTTAGATTTAAAAAAAAGTAGAAATTCTCACAATTCCATGTAACATACTTCCCCAATTACAGTAAAATTGAGTATGAGGAAGAATAGTTAAGGTGATAATGGTGGAAGCTTCAAATTAATACTGTAAGGCAATCTCCAGCTATTATCCAGCTATGCTGATTTTAACATTTTATAGCCTTTAGGAAATTCTGGTCAAAGGTAAACAAGCATAATTTAGCATAACAATGAGAAACGATTAACAAAGCTGTTCCTCAAGAGCAATGAGGGACTCCTCCTATGCTTTGAACACCTATTTGAGTATTCAAAGTTTGAGGGTGGATTGGAACTGAAGACACGCTGGGCTTATTGCAGCCCTGTTGCAGTCAATAATTAAAGAATACAAAATATGTGGCCTATTTATGTGCTGGATCAGGTCAAATTTAGTTGAAAGCAGTAAAAGCAACCAGGTTTTCCTGTAAAGTAACACTGAGACAAATGCTCTTGACAAAAAAAGGATTCTGGCCTGGATGAGTCATGGGACTGACAATTCTCATATATATCATGCTTATAATTAACAAAAGATTGAAAAAGTATAATGGTTTCTGTTGTGCTGCTTTTTAATGAGGAAAGAGAGATGACATATTTATATGAAAACATTTTACATCTAATGAACCTCAAAACAATTTCAAATGATGAATTAGTTTCCTAACCAATTTTTAAACAATATTATTCACCTTGAAAAACTATACAATGATCAATACAGACATTTCATTCCTAAATTCTCTACTTTTTTAATATAGAAGGTTTAACTTCTATAAGAAGCTTTGGAATGATCCAGAATACATAATCAAATAATTAATTCATTTTGTAGAAAAATAAGACAAACAAATTCTTTTGCTACTTTTACCATCACCTTTTTCTGGGTTTATTTTCATCAATGATATTACATTTTCTGAAAGGTAATCCCTGAATGGGAGAAATTTAGGTAGAGCTGCCTTAGAATGTCTGTTGTTAGATTTGGGATGCTTTCATTTGACCATAGTTCCTACAGAGGGCAATCAAGACTGACTTTTGGGTGAGTGTCTGTGGAGACCTCACTATTTTGGGTATTTGCTTTTTAGCTCATCCTGACTACTGTTTCTGGGCATATAGAACTTCCAAATAGAAAATCACTGTAAATTTATGATTGCATTTAGTATTTATCTTACTGGACTTAAGCCATCTAAATCTGTCATTCCCATCATCCAGTATTACAGACATCAATAGGTAGCATGAAAAATAAAGTTAATTTCAGTGATTGGTGGGTTATTTTATTTTTCTTTTGACAGTACTGGGGTTTGAACTCAGGGTCTCCCACTTGCTAGGTAGGTACGCTATCCTTGATCCATAACTCTGACACATTTTGTTTTAGGTTATTTTTTGGATGGGGACTCATGTTTTTGCCCTGGGCCAGCCTTGGACTATGATCCTAATACTTACTCCTCTGCATAGCTGAGGTTACAGATATTTACCACAATGCCCAACTTGCTGGTTGAGATGGGGTCTTGTTAGCATTTTGCCTAGGCTAACCATGACCCTCTTGATCTCCACTTCTTCAGTAGCTGGGAATACAGGTGTGTGTCACCTCACCCAGCTGGATTCTTATTTCTTTTAGGTTCAATCTGTAAGAGCTAGCAACTTTCTAAAGCAGGCTTACTACACCACCAACACTATCAATCTCAAATCCATGTATGCATGGATTTGGCAATATAATTTCTCTCTCCTCTCCTAACACTCCCAGAACACTTAAATGTTTAATCATCTTCTAGCATGTCACTATTATGGACTGCTGTCAATTGCACTTTAGTGAATTTGCTATATGTCTTCCCTCCCACATTGGTCCTGTAAATAATTCAAAGACAATTTTTTCTGAAATTTAGTTTATTCCCTACTTACCTGCTCTACAAGAGAAATCCTCCATCCCTCCCAGTATTCCTCATTTCAGGAAATAAGTTTAGAACTATAGTTCATAAGTATGTCTCCATAGCTAGCACATTGTTAAAATTGCTATAATCTGTCACATGGACTGTTGCAGTAGTACCCTAATTTGCCTTCTTGCTTTTATTCCTGCACCCTCCTGTCAATTCTGTATACATTAGCCAAAGCAATATTTTAAAAGTGCAGTTTTGATAACATCAATTCACCTGTTCCTGCTTAAAACACCTTCAAGGTCTCCCTTTGTACTTATGTGAAATGACCCATATTTTCCTCTCTTACTTGATCCACCTTGTTTTCCTCCCAGTCTTTGTACTCTTTCCACTACAGATTTTCAATTCAAGAGTGCCATGATTCTGCAACAGACTTTTCACAATATTCTTAAAATCATTTCAACTCTTTAAAATCTAATCACATAAATCTCATCTCAAAGGAGTCATTACTTGTTATCCAGTAAAGGCAAGATCTTTTCTTATATGCTTCATAGTTCTGTCAACCTCTCTTCAATTGGGAATTTGACAGTTCTTTATGTGATTTGATTAATGTAAGTTTCCTTCCCGCCACTAACACCATTTAAACTCTGTAAGGGAAAACATGAACTGTTTTTTGTTTAGCATAGTGCCTTGTACTTAGTGAGTGCATGATAAATCTTTGTTGAATAAGTGAAATATTTTAACTTTATTTTCATATTCTTCAACATTACCAAGCACAATAACGACATGGTAATGATATTATTGATTCTTCTTGGCTCATGGCTTGGTATTGGACCTTAGGCTGAACAACAATAAGAAAATTGGTCAGAGTTATACATTTGCTATGCAGTCAGGATCCTCAGTTACGGATTTTCATTTTTTAGGCAAACATACCATCTATTTTCTTAAAAATACACAAAGATAAATAAAAATGTGGAAAAATGAGAAGATCAACTCAAATGCAGTAAACCTTTTTTTATTCAAGGAGTTAGAAAGTAGAATGTAGGTTTCATATATTCATGGTTAACAGTGAGTCACTCTTTCATCAAAAATTAATTCTCAGTTTCCAAAGCAAAGAGTAAGATACATAAAACCAAAAACATGCAATACTACAGTAATACTGAGCTTGCCTGCATTTTATTAGGAGGACTTAGAATTACTTCAAAATCTTATAATACTCTAGAATTATCATGATAAGCTATCATCTACCACTGCCTTACAGATAGTTTGGATAGAATTGTTTAATAAAATATTTCAGTTAGGAGAGCATATCTTAATATTTCCCCATAGCAATAAGTCTAGTTATAACTAGAAGGAAGGATCTGAGGGTGATTTCAATTAACATACAGCCACATTTCCTCAGGAATAGGTGTCAAAACAGAATGCAAGTATGTGTGAATTTGGATAAATTAATAATTGCTTTTGGTGGAAAGATGAGAACCTTCCAAAAGATAAGATCTGCAGATGGATATTCTATTGCAAATTGATAAACCTCAGTTCCCAGGTATTGTGGGAAATCCCTGAATGTCTATCATGATTCTTATACAATGTTGGGGAGAACATTTATCCCATTTATTACCCAAAAGTTAGCCAAATTCAACATGGTTTAGTTTAGTTATAAGTTCTTCAGCCACAAGTAGAGAATGTAAAATGTATTAACTGTATTATTGATATGAAAAACAATTTAAAGGGAAGATTGATGTTTAATTAGGACTAATTAGGCTGATATAAAAACATCTAGAATGATATCTTTCACTTGATGTCCATCTAGTATACAGCATTATGTAGAAGCATTGACCAAGGAAAGAAATGTTGATCAAGAAACTGTATTTCAGCAAATATGCATAAAAACCCTATTATATTACCAGTTTTCAATAAATAAGGCCAAAGTTTTATCAACCAAACTGTGACTATTTGATAAAATATTCTGATTCAAACGAGTTGAATAATTAATTTTCTTCCTTTACACAATGGGTCTTTAAAGAGTTAATTAGATGATCAAAAAGTCACAATAGTCTATCTCCCTGAATGTTGTTATTTTCCTCTTTCCCCATGTTCATCTAAATCTTGACAAGTATACATTTGGAACTAAAGTGATACCATATGCTGTGTTCACAACTCTGATACCTAATGAACATTGGCCATTTTCACAATATTTGCCAACATACTCTCTCATCAGACCAACTGGAGAGCCCAAAAAGAAACAAGCAATAAAGGGGCAGGTGTGATATTGGGCTACAAGAATGAAGAGAGGCACTAAGGAGTTAGATTACAACTAGAAAGTAAGAGTAGCATTAGTTATGAGTTGCAACAAGGTTAGGTAACTTATGTCCAAGGAAAAAACAAATGCAAGACATTCACATACAGTGTACTGAACCATTTTAACCACCAACTTTCCCTGACTATCCCTCCACATACAGGATTCCAGGTAGCCTATTAGCGTTCTAGGACATTGTATATTCATGAAGATCTACATTAATTTTTCTGTAATAGTTAAAATAGCTTCTGATATTTTGGATTTCATAATATCATAACTGAGCTCCTGGCATTCTCTAGAGGATGCTGAAATTCTTGATAAGGTTTTTGAGACTTACAACTATTTCTCAAAGTGTGGCAAATGGAAGTCACCTGGAAACTTGTTAAAATTCAATTTATTTGGCTATACCCCATGTTAGGACTCAAATCCCTTGGAGGGATTGATTTTAGAAATGAATTAGGTGGCAATGATATGCAGTAAATTTGAGTAACGGTTCCGGGCAATGGAAGGAGGAGTGGAATGCTATGATCCAGATTTCGGCTTTGATATGAAGACAAAATTGGAATGAGGAGAAATTATAATAATGCAGACAAGATGTCATTTCAATGATCAAACTGAAAGATAATGATTATATGAATACTTCAGAGGTGGCATCAAAATGGCTTTCTGGTACTGGTGATTAATCCTAGAGGCTTCAACATGCTAAGCAAGCCAAGCACTCTATCATTGAGGTATATCCCCAGTCCTGGAATCAATAAAAATTTTGGATTACAATATGAGCAAATGATTCAAATTTGCATAGCAAAAAAATCTGGGATTATATCATTATATAAATATGTGTACTTTACAACTAAATGCCTTCCTGAGCCATGAATCTTTTAAGTAGAGTAACATTTGCACATAAAGTATAATAACAGATCTAATTAAAAGTATTTGAGGTGTAAGATTTTATATACCATTATCTTATAGTAAACTATATTAATTAATAATGGAACTAACTCTATAGATGGTAGTAGGGAGGAAGATGCAAGTAAAATGCCCATGATCTCAAATATTACACCCATTCTCATTTTTAGACATCACTGTAGACATTTTGAATGTACTGTGGTTAATATATATCCTTAAAATTCTTCATAGATCATAATACAGGTCTATAAATAAAGACATTTTAAACTTGAATATTACTCTACTGGTAAAATTTTCCTTAAACTGAAGGTCAATGAAATTTAGAGGAAAACTCATGGATCATTCTATCTCTATAAATCTGTTCTATTAATCTTAGTCTTTTTCATTTTACATACCTTTTTTTTACACAATGAAGTGAAAAACAAGTAGGAAAAGTCTCATGTTTAAACAAATTCACTGTAGTACCTTATTCTAAGCGACACTACTTAAAATGCATTAAAGTATGTCTGTCATTCGCTCCCATTCACTTTCTCTGAAACAAAAATAGCTTTCCTAAAAATCAATTGTGGTAGTGATGGCCTTTGCCATTTTCCTTCTAGGACCTGGAATATTTCCATTTCCAAGTCTCTGATACCTGCTGATTCCTATCTCTGCTACCAGATTTCTGACTGCCTAATTGACTCCACAAATGTCATTTGTTTCTGAATTTCTCACTTGTGGAAGATCTGCCAAGGTAAGCTGTTATTCCAAGTTGGATCTCTTTGTTGTAAACTGCTATAGTAAACTCTTTTAAACATTTTATTAGCATATATAATAGAGGGTTTTCATTGTCACATTTCCATCTACGTTTGCAATGCACCTTGGTTATATTCATCCCCTCCAACATTCTCTCAACCCACCTCTGCCCTCTTAAAACAATTTAAACAAATTTTGCTATTCTATTTTCATATATGCATATAAAGTACATGGATCATATTCACTCTCCTTCACCCTTTCCATTCATACTCCTTTCTCCCAATAATGTTCACTCCTTAATAGGGCCTGTTTTGCATTCCAGTTTTTCATTTTTAAGTGTGTATTCATCGTTCAAAGGGGTCTCACCATAGTATTTCAACCCATGAATATATTGTACTTTAATCTAATTAACCTCCTGCATCAATTTCCTTACCCTTTTCTTTCTACCCCCTATTAATTAACAGCTTTCAGTGTACTTTATTATGCCATCTTCCTACACAGATGCAATGTGTATCAATATTCTCTCTCTCTCTTTCTCCATATATATATACATATATATATATACATGTATATATATATATACACAAATCATGTTTGTATTTGTGCATACATTTATCTGCTATGCCTATCATCCACACATGAAAGAAAATATGCAATCTTTGTCTTTCTGAACTTGACTAACTTTACTTAACATGATGATCTTCATTTCCATCCACTTACCAGCAAGCAACATAATTTCATTCGTTATGGCTAATACTCCATTGTATATATAAATACCATGTTTTCTTAATCTATTCATCGATTGTAGGCCTAAAATACATTGCACCAAGAAACTGAAATTTTCTCTGAAGAATTATTTCTTCTCTATAGGAATTGCACACTTGAGAAGCTAATGACTATAATAATTATGATGATAATAATAGTAGCATTTTTGGTTTATTTCTCCGTGCTAAGTTAGCATGCATTAACCTATTTCACTCACAGGCAATCCTATGATGTAGGCATGCTTAGTCCAAGATTATAGATAAGAGAATAAGAAATAGTTTACTTGATCTTAGGTGACAGGACTGGAGAATAACCCAATTTCTCTTAGGTCCCTGGCATTCTTGGGGTGGGTGGAAGGACCCGAGACTACACCTTAAAACAAGACTCCCTGATTTTTGACAGCTTGTTTCTCCCTTCCTGATTGTTTCTTGGCTTGCAAAACAACTCAGGAACTTCCAGTTACTCAACTAGCCAGGCATGTCGACCTGTTCCATCTGCTGATCGCAGATAATCAGAAACCAGAGACTCTCTCCCTCCCCCATGGCTTGGACCCTTCTATAAAGCCCACTACCCAATTCAGCCAAGCCGCTTCACTCTGAACCTGACAGTGACAGCCCATGGTCTGGATTAATAAATCTTTTCTTTCCACGCATGGCGTGGTCTTTATTCTGCAGTACCTTACATCTGGTGCCAAAACCCGGGAGAGGTTACAGGACGCTCTGGCCTGGGCTGCTCCCTTGGCCTTCGTGTCCTGCCCTCTCCCAAACCCAGACTGCTGAATTGACCCCACATGCCTCCTGACTGTGGATTTCTGACCTTACTGCCTTGCCTGCTTTTTCCATCCATCATTAGCCTTTCTCTTCCACTGCTCTTCACCTGACCTACTCCTCAGACTCGGTGAGTGTCACTTTCCCTGGGGTTGCCTCTTCCCTCTCTCTCTCAGGTCTCAGAAGTCACAGGCACTGTGCCAAGCACACCTCCTACCCCTATTTGGAGCGCCCACCGCTTAGCATGGGGATGCCTGGCTAACCGGCTGAGGCATTCTCTGTCGGATGGCAACCCAAGCTGGGGACACCTGCCCTTGGGAACCCGTTCAGGTGACACTCACACTCTCCTTCCCTCTCTCTCTCTCTCTCTCTTGCTCTCCCTCTGTTTTCCTTTCCTCCACCCAAGGTGAGAGCTCGACAGCCCCTCCAGCTTACTACAACCAAACGGCAACCAGACAATTCTGCTGTCTTTGCCTGAGTCATGTAAGGGAGGCTAGATCTTGACCTAGATCTATACTGGCCTGAAGAGTAAACTCACCAAGGCACCTGCCTTGTTCTCTCTCTTGCTCTCCCTCTGTCTGTCTCTCTTCCTCTCTCTCTCTCTCTCTCTCTCTCTCTCTCTCCCCTTCTACATTCTGGAGACCTCCTACTCTACATTAGATGTGTCCACTGGGATGCCTTCTCCACACCCCCCCCCTTGGTCTCCAAGAGGATATATAACCTAAAAGACTAATTTATTATTGCAACACCGTTTGGCCTCAGTACAAGCTAGACAATCATTCACAATGGCCTGAAAATGGTACTTCTGATTTTCAGACACTTCTAGGTCTTGACAATTTCTGCCACCGCAACGACAGTGATCCAAAACTCCATTCGTCCAAGCTTTCCTTTCTCTCTGCTCTCAACCCTCCCTGCTCCAATCTTGTAATGCTGTTCAAATCCTCCTTGCCAGCAACAAACCCCCTCTCAAAGTCTGTGTCTCTCCCTCCCACTGAACTCTCATACTTGTGACCTCACAGGATCTGTCTGCCCACCTCCCAACTCTTCCTGCTAGCCTTCTGAATCAATCTCTTCTCCCACCTTGTCCTCCCATGACTCAGACCCCCCTTCTTCCATCCCTGCTGACTCTCCCAAACATCTGCCACCCTATTTCCCTTCTACAGTAGTTACAATTGACCCTGAGCCATCGGATCCTCAGAAACCAATACTGCCAGCCTTGCCCTCAGCCCCTGCTACACCCTCACCCTTCTCCTCCCCATCTGCATCCCATACCCGCTCCCATACCTCCTCTCAAGCATGCCCAGCCCATCTCTACCCACTCCAGGAGGAGGCAGGAGCTGACGGCATTATCAGAGTTCATGTGCCCTTTCCCATGACTGACCTCTCCCAAATTGAAGAGACTTGGCTCCTTCTCTAATGACTCAGTCTCTTATATTAAAAAATTTAAATACCTAACCCAATTATTCTCAACTCTCATTTTATTTCCCAATCTTTCCCTGATATTCAAAGAAAACTTAAACAGGCAGAGGATGGCCCTCAGACCCCCCCCAGGGAGATCTTGTGAAAATGGCATTTAAGGTATTTAATAACTGAGATGAGATTTGAGACCAGTGAAAGGCACAGCTCTTGGCTGCTGCCCTGAGACTACCTCCTCCAACTTCAAGATGGGCTGGACAACAATGCACACCTCCAGAGCCTGACAGGACACTGGGCAAAACAGTGCCCTTCATCTCGCCCACCGCCAGGACCCTGTCCATAATGTGGCCAGAATGGACACTGGGGAATCAACTGCCCCTCTATGTCTCTGCAAGGTAGGTCAGTCTCCCACTACCACTCTCAACAGAGTGAAGGCCTAATGGACCTCTTGGGCTTGGTGGCAGAAGACTGATGTGGCCCTGGGGCCTGGGCCCCCTTCAAGATCAGCTCGGAGGAGCCCAGGGTAACTGTTCAAGTAGCAGGTAGACCTCAATCACCTACTTGGTGCTACCTGACTTCTCAGGTAAGCTTTATCCTTCACAGATCTCCATGGTAGGGATGGACAGTCTCATCCACCAGCCAAAAAGGAAAGACAGTTTTATTTAAAATTAAAGTTCTTGTGGAAGACAATTTTGAAGTACAAGTTGCAAAGTAAACTACTGAAAAGGATATAGATAGATAAACTTCAATGTGTAATAAAGTTAAAGTCAACTATAATGTAAGAGCTGCCTAAAAAGATTTTTAAGGTCATGTCAAACTAAAATCTAACTCTCTATGTCTATAAAATAACAAAGTTATCTTAAACATATTATCAAAAAAAATTATTTGTGTTTTCTGTTAACCTTGTTAAGCTTTAAGTACTACTAAATCAGAGTTCATTTACATATTTACTCATGTGTCTAAAATGACCACCTTATAACTGTGTTCTGTGTCTATACTTTATTTAAATATGGTACAAACATTTACAGAGTTAAAAGTGTCAGTTTATAAAAAATAATGAGCTAAAGCTCTCTTTTATCCAAAAGTGCTATATTTAACCTCCATTCTGACAGTCAGCATCTATTTGCCTTTAAAGGTCCCACAAATGCTAACCTGGTCAGTTTTGCCATAAGAATTTAAAGACAGCCCTCATCTTTGTGGACAAACCCTAACCAGAGACTTATTAGATTGGCACTACCCAGAGGCCACCCTTCTTCAATGCAGAGCCACAGAGCACCTTATCTGCAGGGCAACTGAGTCCTTTTTAAAACTTTATGGCCTCTGGGGATACAAAGTCTCTAAAGAGAAGGTTCACTTATGCCTCCCATAAGTCACCTACCTAGGTGTGGTCTTAAAGGGACAGGCTCCCTAAAGCCCATCCTTCTTGAGCCCCTTTTAAATAATGTATGGCCACCTATTTCTCTTAAAAAACTTGCCTCTAACAGACTCTGCTCCTCTGGCTGACTATCTTAATCTCCTCTGGGAACTTCTCAGACAGCAGGCAGACCAGGTCCTGCCCTACTCTTCAGAGGGCCCTATAACAATTTCAATTAAACCAAGGGATCTTGCTCTCCTCAAGGATCTTCGACCCTCTGTTGGGACGTCAGTGGACCAGTCCTCATCTTGTCATCCTCACAATGCCCACCGCTGTCAAGCTCAACGGGACCCCCCAGTGACAGCATCTTTCAAGGATAAAACACTGCCCACCACCCCAGACTCTTCCATAACAGCAAAGGATGAGTACTCTTGCATACCTCTGGGCCCCACGCTTCTACGCCTCCCCTGCAAACTCTCTCCCTCTTCCACTCCACATAAGCTCTTATTTCTCATCTGGCTCTCGATCTGCTTTCCCTTCGCAGCCCAGAAATCCTCCTCCTGTGACCCATGCATGCACATTGCAAGGGCAGGAAGTGTTGTTACTAAGACTTTACTCTTCCACACTTCCTATTCTTGTGTAGGCTCTTATCGGGTCATGCACTCACAATCACACCATCTATCAAGTTTGTTCCCATGATAATCAATTTATCTGCTTCAACCCCACTTATCACCCTGTAGAGCAATGGTTAGAACTCAGGAGTGGCCACCTTGCTAGGAACATTGTTACTCGAACCCAGGTGTTTGATCCTGAAAAACCAATGTCATTATTGTTTGATGCTTGTGTGGCCATAGACAAACTATGTGGAGGTACAGGCTGTGGCTGTGGAGGCCTGGGTTGGGAAAGGACCTATACATCAAATGAAAATATATATGCCGGGGAGACAACTCCCGGCCATGTAATAATGAAGGTTATCATTTTTGCCTTTATTGGAGTTGTGTTTCATGGGCCACATGGCACGAGGCACACACTTAGCCCTCCTTCAAAAGGGCACTACTACCCCTAACTGCAGTCAAGGCACCTGTAACCCTGTAAATTTCACTGCACTTAAGCCATCTGATTGGACACAGGGATAAATAATTAGCATAAGGATAGATGGCCAAGGCTTTCACCCTGGGACTCTGTTACACCTTAAGTTAACAACTGTTACCCATGAGAGTTCCCCATACCAGGTCTTCCACTCCTTTTATGAGGAAATGCCAAATAAATTCCCCATTTCTGTTACAACGAAAAACTTGTTCCTCACCTGGCCAAATCTATAGCTCAGACACTAAATGTCACTTCATGCTATGTGTGTGGGGGAGCCAACATGGGAGACCACTGGCCCTGGGAGGCAAGGGAGTTAGACCCACGAGTGCCTTTCAATGAAAGTGCCTTCCCATGACACAAGACAGGTGTCTGGTTCCTTAAAACTTCCATTATTGGAAATTACTGTATCTCCCGCCATGGAAGACAATTCTCCACCCTAGTGGGGGACCTAACTTGTCTAAGACAGAAGTTTTACAATGACACAGTCCAAGAGACCCAGTGGTGGGGTATCCCAAACCATACAGAACCCCAGCCTCACCCACTGACCAACTTTTCTAATCTCAAAACAACATGGGACAATCTTACTGCAGATATAAACTGGCAGGCTCCCAGGGGGCTGTATTGGATCTGTGGAAGGCAAGCCTATACAGTGTTGCCTAGAAACTGGTTTAGGTCTTGTGTGCTGGGCTCCATCAGACCATCTTTCTTCTTGCTCCCCTTTGAACAAGGTGAAAATCTGGGAGTCCCCATATATGAACAAAGATTAAATAGAAAAAAATGGGGAGCCTTACAAATAGGCACTTGGAAGGATGATGAATGGCCCCTTGAGTGAATCATCCAGTACTATGGTCCTGCCACTTGGCTTTGGACTATTTGCTAGTCTCTGAGGGAGGAGTTTGTAGAAAATTTAACCTGAGCAACTGCTGCCTACAGATTGATGATGAAGGAAAAGCCATAGAGGAGATCACTGAGGGAATGACAAAGCTTGCCCATGTCCCCGTCCAAACTTGGAAAAACTGGGATCCTAATAACTTGTTTGGAGGATGGTTTTCTGCCATAGGTGGATTTAAAACACTGGTGGGGGCAGTGGGCCTAATTCTGGGAGTGTGCATAATACTTCCCTGCTTCCTTCCCTTGATTATATGATCTATTAGGTCCATTATAGAGGCTACTATAGAAAGAAAAACAGCTGCACATGTGATGATGCTATGGAAATACAAACCCTTAAACCAGGAAAATGCTCTTTAACCCTAGATGCCTCCAGGATCATTCAGGGAACTCAGTAGACTTCCCACCAGATGCTACTACAACCTTCTCCCAATAACTGGCCTTGTCTGCAAATGAAGCCTGGGACAAACCATCATCCTCTGCTCCTGGGGATCTCACAAATTTCCAAATTCCAGCCGAACCCCCTTTAACAATGCCCCCATTCAGCATGAAGCAGCTAGATCTATCAGATTGATCAGCGCCCATAATACCAACAAAAGGCTGGAATATTAGGTCCCTGGCATTCTTGGGATGGGTGGAAGGACCCGAGGCTACCTTAAAACCAGACCCCCTGAATGATGACATCTTGTTTCTCCCTTCCTGATTGTTTCTCAGCTTGCAAAACAACTCAGGAACTTCCAGTTACTGAACTAGCCAGGCATGTCGACCTGTTCCATCTGATGATCGCAGATAATCAGAGACCAGAGACTCTCTCCCACCCCCATGGCTAGGTCCCTCCTATAAAGCCCACTACCCAATTCAGCCAAGCTGCTTCACTCTAAACCCGACAGTGACAGCCCGCAGTCTGGATTAATAAATCTTTCCTTTCCACACGTGGCATGGTCTTTATTCGGCAGTACCTTACAATTTCTGCTTCAGTTTCCTTCTAGTTCATTCTATTTCATTTTGGCAAATAATGCATCCCCATCCTTATCAAAGATGTGTCTGATAGTTCCTGATTTTAGAACATAAAGTTTAATATCAATACACATTCTTAAACTGAAACACACACGTACAAACATACCAATCAGAACATTCAAGTGACCTTTATTCTAATGTAAAAATTATGACCTTACTTTAGCTATACATTTTGTATGATGAATTGAATCTAACATGTATTTTATTATTGAAGGAATAACAAAAGACCTGGTTAAATAGTGCAACTGTCTCAAGAATAAATACCCATCACTTCAAGAGGGCTTGAACTGTATGATGGACATGAATTACAATACACCTAAAAAAATTTCATCCATCTGCATATAAGTATCCAGATCACCAAGTTAGAAGTGGATACAGATACCAACAATGCATAAATGTGTATTTGGGTGAGTGCAAGGAAAGGAAGGACTAGAATTGGTATAAATATCCATATGAGGAAGGAGAGATTCAGTATTTTCTTTAAAAAAATAATAAAGTCAAAAGCCACACTGAAACTGAAAAGGTCACATTTTAGAGGATCTCTCTTCTATAATTGTGCTGCTGGGTCACAGCTATGTCCTACCACTACAGTTTTGCCATTTGTTTGGCCCAGTTATTTAATATGACTTTTATTGATAAAGGGAAAAGTGCCAATTACTGTCAAATATTCAGCAGTACCTGGGAGCTTGCAGGTAGGTGTGTGGTATTTCTAGACCAAGATTTTCAATATTGTCAGCTTGACATATACTATTGGAATACTCATTGTCATGGGGAATTGTGCTGTACATTGTAGAACATTGTAGAATCCTTAACAGAATCCCTGGCCTTTACTCACTAGATGCCAAATAGCATCCTGCCATCCCAGTTGTGACAACCAAAAATGTCTTCAGATATTGCCAAATATCAGCTAGAGTACAAAATCTCTCCCACTTGCATACCACCACTATGGGTTAAAAAAAAAACTATTCAGTTACCTATATTTCTTAATCCTCGAAAAACTGACTCTCCCTTCCAATAAAGTAATTTGTTATCTATAGCTGAATACTTGGTTTACTGAAAATTTTGGAGTAGAGTTAAATAATGAAAGTTGTTTTATTCTGTGGAGCATATCTGAGCTATTAATTTAACTTGGATTTTACATACAGTCATAGTCTATGTTCTTATGTATAAAAATGCACACAAAAATGAAAAAAATGAGCCAATAAATATACATTCTATGTCTTTTATCTGCACAACCATATTTCCATCCATGACTACATATATGTAATTCAAAAACAATTACTTAATGTACTAAAATATATTGAATTTTTCTCTTTGAGTCATTTCTTTCCTCTCTTATCCTTTTCTTTGACAAAACTTCCCTAAGGTTCAAATGTGGCAGGGATGAAGAAGGGAGTCCTTCACAGAGTACTCATTCAACTGCTTAGCCCAACAGCATAAATTTGATCTTGTAATTAGTATTCAACTCAGCATCTTTGACAGAAACCAGTGTTGCAGCCAAGAGGTGGTTTAAAGCACATAAATCATAGATCAATGACAGAACTCGAAGCACTGGATGGATTGCAAAAGTAAAGCTTCAGTTAAGGATAGATTAACTGTTGCCCTGCAGAAATTCTTTAATCTCTCTGAAATATATATAAAACAAATTAAATTAGATCTGATCATATTTATAGCATATGCATATAATATTGAAATGTACTCTTCCTCCACAGTAACATTGATGTTTTGGAAATGTAGAAATGTGTGTGCACTCTCGCGTCAAGAAAATAACCCATGTTTCTAACACTTTATTTTCAGATGATCTTAAAAGACCCACAAAGCACATTTGTTAAAAGTAGCAATTATATTAGTAACATGAAAGCTGTCTTAAATTTCTTCATGATGCTTAATTTAAAAGGCAAATTTAAAGATATATTTCTGTTTCTTAAACAACAATGTAAATGTTTGCATTCAAATCTTGTAACTACTAAAGTTCATACAAATGTTTATGCTATGGTTAAAAAAACTACTAAAATGGGAGGGTATATGAGTTTTATGATAAAAATATCATCCCATTAAGAATAACCATTTGATTTACCCTTCTGCATTTTTAGAATCTAGGACTACTAAAAACCATGGAAATTTGACTTTTAGTAATTTAAATATATGTATTTTCAAGTGTGGCATATTATAATATCCTCAGTAAAAGTGATAATTAAATTTTGAGTTGCATTGATCATCCCTTTTTGAAAAATCAAGCCCTTCTACTTTAAATCAGGAGCTTTTATTCTTAACACTAAAGAACATACCCAAAGTAATAGTGAAAGTTTTTCTAATACAATTCCAAACAGTTAAAAAACAATTAGGCAAAATGCAGAGAAAGTATCAATACATAATCCTGTCACTTTAGATGCTCTTTCTTGTAATAACTGAATAAATTTGCAGAGTTAAATTGCTTGAAAAATGACCAAATATAATGAATGAAACCAAAACTTTTATCACCAAATTTTAGAACTGTTACTCTAAATAAAAAAAAAACCTACAAAATTAGTACCAATATGATAAAAATATCTTTGTGCTAAAAAAGAAGGCAATGGGTAAATTAATTTTTAAATATTTTTCTCTTACATTTTATATTTATGAAATATTCTTGTGGCTCCTTTTCATAAAACTAATTCACAAACACCTTATTCACCATATAGATTTTCTGTGACTATTTTTAAAATAGGGATACTCAACAGGGGAATTTCAATTTTAAAGTGTAACTGCTGAAAATCAAGATTAGTGAAGACAGTATATTCCTATTACTGCACTATATATTATTCATTACCAAGTCAAGTTAAATTTTATTATGTTCTCTTTTTGTTAGTTTTATAAAGTACCACAGGTCTCTGATCTTGAGGTCAAACTATAAATCTACAATTAAGTAAAAGCAGTCTAAAAAGAATTTTAATGTGACATTGTATGTTTGAATTTTGGATCAAAGATCTCTGAATCTATCTGTGATTAACTTGCTCCAAATTATATCAGTTTTCATTTGATGTCTGCTGTGACTAAAACCTTAACATTTGTCTAAAATTATAATGTATGTAAGTATAATCATTTATATTAGAAAACATTGGTCACATTACTAGAGATCCATTTAAGGAATATTAAATAACCACAGGGTGCTCAACTGTGCTCCACCAATTGGTTACAATTTGTAAAACATTCTTTTAATAGATCTAGATTGTAATTTCTCAATTCATTCACTAACAGATTCACTCAAGTTCAAAGGGAAAAAAATCCCCAAAATACAACCCATACTTATACTCAATAGAATAACACAAAAACTATTTCAAGATGTGAACAGACATTAAAAGTAGAATTTGGTATATAACTTTTCAAATATTAGAGGTGAATATTCTGAAATGAGATACATTTATAGCAGTTAAGTGTTCTTGGCAGTTTATAAGAATCAAAAGGATGCTAAATTTTTTTTTTGTAGGAGAATATTCATAGGTTTATTTTTAGTTGCCCCCCAACCTAGAGATAGCCCAGGTATCTATCAACAGCAGGATAAACAAACTAGTATGTTCACAAAATGGAATTCTACTCAACAATAAAAAGAAGCAAACACTGGTAAACACGACAACATGGTTGAATCTCAAATACACTGCAAGGAATGAAGGGATGCTAAATTGTATCCTTCAGTATTCACCTGATGAAACATGTGAGACATTAAGTGAATAAAGCATTAAATGCAGCCATGAAAGTTCATCATTTTATTCAGTCATGCCATTATGTCAGTTTCTAAGTCAAATATTTCATCCCAAATAAAAATAGCTAATATATCATTGAGAAAGTTTTTCAAAGGGTTTCAGGCTCACAAATACATATGCATTTTAATAAGTCTGGATATCAAATGTTTTATAAGGAAAAAAATTAAAAAGAGAATAGTTTAGCAAACTCTACCAGATCTGTTGCAAACTAATGGAGTTTTTAAATACCACCTAATGCAAAGCATACTCTAGCTAGTAATAAGATTAAAAGCTTTTCAAGTTGCTATCTTGGGAAATTTCTTTCAAAGAAATTACTACAAAGCCTTGTTTTAGTAGGTTCCCCTACTGTGCTTCCCACTGTGTTTTTTTAATAAGGAAAGCTATCCATCCATAGAGGTGTATCCTGTTCTCCATGCTTCACTGTCTAGCAGCAGGCAGATACAGTAGACACTTGAGTGTTTGACTCTTTAATTCTCACTCCATAATATTGATCCCTGCTTTTGCTGACTGATGCATGTAGCTTTGTGGTTTGCCCACTATGAGTGGGCACAGATTTCCTCTACCCAATAATCTCCCCCTTAATAGTCACTCTTAGCCAAAACAATACACAATCTGAGCTGTCTCTATGTAAATAAGGTAATAGACTTGTGTTGTAATCACAACAAAAAAGCCAAGTTTTCTAGCTTAAATTGTTGAAAAAGAGAAGGCAAATTTAATTACATAGGATCAAAATATCTTATTACTAATGTACCAAAAATAACATCAGAAGTTGCTTTTAAAATTCTCTTATGTTCAGTTTATATTTTAAACTATATGGAAAATGGCCATTAAATAAAAGAGTATTGAGAAGTGTTATAGAGGTGGCATGGAGTAGCACATAAAAATTTTCTTTCGTGCCATAATAACTCAGATTGAGATTTTAAATTACAAACAAGAAAAATATTGTTTTTGCCACGTGGAGATCTCTTTGTTATTTTAAAGTGAAAAGCCAATTGTTTTATGAAAAAAATAAAAGGACAAACTTTTCTTATGCAACAATATGAGAAAAGATATTTTACTCACAATAAGAACAAATACATAAAGAAGAGAACATTTTGGGCACTACACTTTCTAGGCAACATCTATGTATTTGGCAATCCACCAGTTCATTTACTTTGTTCTTACGTATACTTTTTGTTATTAAGTAATAAAAATGAAATTCTTGATAAATCCTAAAATCCCTGCCTTTTACAAAGTTGTGTATTGTTTTGCAAGGTCCACGTTTGGTCATAAGGTCTGGAGCAAGCATTCTTGCAACCAATTTCTTCCACTAGAAAGATTAGTTACATCAAGCAAACATGTATTTATTCTGAAAAAAATGTTTTTCAGAACTGACAACATAGTTTTTAATGAAAAAATTCTATGTAAACTGTTAATGTTCTCTACAAATTTAAAAACTACATGAAATTTCTATTAATTATTTATAGAATACTACTACCTCTCTTCATACACAGAAGAAAATATACACTGAGTGACTCAAGAAAAAAATATTCCATTAGGAAAAGCTACATGTTTAGGATTTTTGTTTCTGATTCTCATGATTAGTAGTGACAAATGTTTTTTAAAAAACAGAACATTCAAAATTATTCTTAGATTCAAAAATAGCTAAAGGATTTTAGTATTTTGTGCCTCAGATATCATATAAACAGCAAGGTTTCTAGTATAGGGATTGAATTTTACATGTAATTAAAATTGGTAGATAAAAATGAGACTGTACAAAGACTAATGGTATAGTGTCACCAGTATTGGGTTGTGCTGCATCCATGACAACAGAATGCAAGGTTGGTTTTAATACTTATTTTAGATATACTCACAGCTGAATGCTAATGCAGCTATACTGAGAAAAATCTAAGGCCACTGATCTTACATACAGTATACAAAAAATTGCAAAATCAGAAAAGAACAGAAAGATTAATATCAGAACATGAGAATCTCTCAAAAATTATTCACTTCTAAATGTATATAGAAAGAATAATGATCAACCATTTAAGAAAACATATGTATTTATACATAAACACCAAATTCAGTAAAAGGGATGTTTTGCTGCTAGTTGTTTTTTGAAAGCATAATTAGCAAAGAAAGAAATAATTCAATTTCTTTCTACATTGAAACTAAATATTGGTCACTTATTTCAAGTAAGCATTGGTACAATATTGTCTAACCTATCTTCAAAAATGAGGCAGAAAAAACATAGAAAGAAAATGCAACTGTGGAACTCTTACTGATCTGATGAAATAAAACCTAGCTGATTTCTTGATAAAACAAGAATGCATTATCCAAATTTCATATTAGTCTGTTCCCTTGTTTTGAAGATGAAAATATAAATTAAAATAAGTGATTAGTAAAGGAGAAGAGAGAAAGAAAGAAAGAATACATTCAACGTACATATAGAGAGGTAGATTCCTTCTCTGAGGCAATCTCATCTAGACCCCAAAGTAAAGTCTATGATTAAACTTAGCTATCTTATCATGGAGACTCTAATTGCATTATTGTTAGGCTTACCTTTTTCTCAGAAACCAAGAGAACTCTTCTGGAAATTCTGTTCCAATAGAGTAATTTCTTTTTGTAAATGGAAAGATACCTGCATCTGTACTCAGCCAATGTGAAGTAGACTTTAGAGCTAATTCATTCCACTATAAAATAATAAAGGAAATAAGCTAACTCATAATAATACTGATCACTGACAAACTAGAAAACCCCACACAGATGGACAGAAATACACACACACACACACACACACACACATACACATTAAGATGCAAAGCTTGAATTATGCAATACAGAGCAGTTCTTCCTTTGTATTAGTCTGAAAAGTCTAGTGTTCTGTCCCTAGATTCCCTTTAACCCATATCCCTTGACAGTGGTTGTATTACAGATGTTTTATTCACTTTAGCTTCCTCTTATTCTTATTTTGTGGTGTCTTTAGTAATAAATTTAGATTGAATTGGTATGCAGAATAATTTGAAATGCAGAATAATTTAATTTAATATTGGTGTTGAGTTAGACACTGAATTAATCCAAAATTATTCCTTCTTCTTTAAGAATTGTTTTAGGAAATAATCGATATATAATTTAGTTAATCACAAGAGAAACTCAGAAAAAGAGGATATTATTAAGTCCAAAGTGAGTGTTTATCCTGGCCTGGTTATTAATCATTAACATTGACTAAGTGTAATGGATAATTATCCAGTTTTCTTCTTCATAACATAGTCAAATTGTGCTACAAATTTAACTCATATACATATTAATTTATTCACCCTCATCCATTAAATAAATAGTTATCAAGAACTTATGTGAGTCACATAGAAGTTACATGGGTTTGGAGTTTCTATACATAGTAGTACCGTACAGTAAAATGGAATCTAGCTCCAAACTGTTTGAAATCAGAAGCCACCTGTAGCCATTTTGTACCTGAGTGGTCTTGGACAAGTAACTAGTTTTCTTTGTGTTCCTTGTTTTCTCATCTGTAAAATGAAAATGATACTAATGTTATCTACCCATAAGGTGTTGTAAAGATTAAATAAAGTAATTAGGGCAAAGAACTTTGGCCAAAGAATTGTCAAATAATACATACTAATAAGCACTTGGTATCATAATCATTTTTCATTTGCATGTGTAACCAAGTGACCACTTAAAGACCATAACTTCATGCCAATGACTACAATGTTAAGTAAACCTTTTGATATAGCGTAGAAACTTTAAGATATAATTTACATTTCCTTTCCTTAATTCATTATTCTAGGCCTATTTTTCTTTAGAGAATCTTCCTGTTGTTTTTTTTGTTTGTTTGTTTGTTTTGTTTTTTAAGCTGCACATATTTGTTTCTTCTTTTCCTTTTCTACTCACTTTTCAACCTTCTCCAATCTGGGTTCCATCACCATTTTTCCAAAGAAAATTATCTTGACAAATCTTGCTGTTAAAACCAGAAGGAGGATTAGGGGTGTGGCTGAATTGATAGAGTGTCTGACAAGTGTGAGACCTTGAAGTTAAAGCCCAGTATCACGGGAAAAGAGTATGATGCTTTATTGGTCTAAGGCATAGCTCAAGTGGCACAGTGCCTGTCTAAAGTCAGTGGATGTGTAATTATTATGTTACTTGTTAGGAGAATTTTAACAAATTTGACCTTTCTGCTCTTCTTCAATCACTCTCATCTCTTTGTTGATAATATTATATTTACTTATTTTTCCTCCTATCTTTTGAGTCGCCTCATCTCCAAGTGTTTTATTTTTTTTTCCTTTTCCTCTTGCATACTAGGTAAGTGACCCTCTATTTGAGCCTGCACCCATGCCTTTATTTTGTACTTTGTTTTAGAAAGTTTTAGAAATAGGGTTCTCCCCTAACTTTGCCCAGAGTGGATGTTTACTCCTGATCCTCCTGCCTCTGCCTTCCAAGAATTAGCTGGAATTACAGTATGCACCATCATGCCCAGATTCTAGCTGCTTCTTTTGACATATAAAACTATTTATATGTATGTAGTGGCATGTGATTTTTCAATATATATATACATTGTGCAATGTTCACATCAGGGTAAACATCTATTTCAAACACCATTTCTTTATAGTTAAAACACAAAATCCTATACTCTAGTTTTTTGGAAATGTACATTATATTATTACTATCTATAATCACTCAACCCTGCAGTAGAATACCAAAACTGATTCCTTTATCTACTGTAACATTGCACTCATTTACTAAATCTGACCTGCTGCTCTCCCCAAATTCTGGCAACCAATACTCTGCTCTCAACTTCTATGAAATCAATTTTTTTAGATCATGCACTATTTGTTTTTCTGTGTTGGCATATTTCACTGAATATAATGTGATATAATTCCATCCATGTTTTCTCAAATGACAGGATTTAATCATTTTTATGATTGAATATTATTCCATTGTCCTTGCACCAATTTTGATTATTTTCTTACTGTAAACTCAACTCCTAACCTTCTCTTGTTTTATGTAACCCTTTCTATTGAATTACATAAAGATTGTTTTCCTGGTTATAAAGACATTAGTAGCTGATGATAAGTAGAAAACATGTTCGATAATTAATAATTTTTATTTGCACCAATATAATGATCTGCTTTTGTGGGGCCTGAAGGAACACATACAGAGTGATTGTGCCTTAGCCATTGTGTTTTCCAATATTTTCTTTAAATATGTTTATCTACATCTTATTGCTTATTATGAACCCAATAAACTTTAATGTTACAAAGAAAATTTTTTTAAACTTTCACTTTCCTTATGAGTTCACAAACAACATACTAGGTTTAAGAGAGCTGAATAAAAAGAAAGAGCAACATATGAGAATTTAATGACATCTAGGTTTCATCTACATGGCATCAAAACATCTGGCTCATTTAAGCAACTCCACCAATCCTAAAAGTATTTTACCTGTAAAGTCAGCAGATACAATTTCCTACACTTGAATTAGGACACATTCTCATATAGATTAGAGTATAATTACAGGAACAGTAGGACAAAAAAATTGAAATTAGAACTGGCCTGGAAGATTCAGGGCATATGGTCATTATATCTATATAACAAAAACAAGACAGATTTCAGCAGATGTTTTAGCACCATTCAGACACAGACTCTATTTTTAAAGATTTTATGCATGTTGGAGGAAAACATAGTGTAGCTGGGTTTTTCAATTATTCTGTTCTGTGTGTTAAAGAGTTTTTTAAATATTCAAAACAACAAAAGGTTATGGGCCCCTGTGAGAAGCAGTAGCGTTCTGTGAGGAAGCCAAATTAGAAAATGTAGAGTTTTGTTAAAGTAATCCCTTATGATGTAAATGACCCATAAAGAAAAGGGAATGCTCCCTGATGCTAATGGAAAAGAAAAGTCCTGAAGTAGCTAGTTCTCCCAAGTCTAATGAGAAAAGATTGTATTTTTGGATAGAACACAGAGTAACTGTGTCTTAAATTCATTTGTATTATGCCTAACAAATTGATTTATTCTACAATAAATTATCAAATATCCAGCAAGTGATTCTTCTGAGAGAAAAAAAAAATTTAATGATTTATATTTTCTAACTGAACTTGAAATGATCATCAAGATTTAGCATTTGCTCACTAATACGCAATCCCAAAATTAAGTAAATTTCCCTTTGTTTAATAGTAATTCCACTTCTCTTCAAAAACTAGAAATAGTCCCTTGAATCATCAAAATAGCATATGAATTTCTTTTAAAATGTAGTGTACATTTCTGTCAGTTATATTACACTATTGTTTTCTTTATAAGACTGTGGGTGTTTTAAGGGCAACAGTTATCTTTGTGTAAGATCTTTGTCTAACACATGCTCAATAAATTAATGTTTAATTAATGGAGCATGCTATAGATATAATGTAGCTTTATTTTAGCAAGATACATCATAGTTTTCCATATTATCCTTATGAATGAGATGGAAAACATACATCGTATGATGTATCATTAAGTGAGTTTGCACACAGCTCAAGAATTGCATATAAATAATATGAACTCATGAATTCATACTAACCTAGAAGTAATTTTCTGTCCTTTTCAACATGTATAGATAATTTAAACAAAATTGTTAATGGATTGATATAAAGGTGAAAGATAAAGCAGGATTCAAAAATATGAAAGATTTGACCAAGCCTGACAAGATGAAAAAGGACTAGAACTGTAAGTTCTCTACTAATGTTCACCAAAAAGTGAATTGTATAAGTACAGACTAAATTCAATTGTTGGTGATATAAAATAGAAGGTTTCAAGATTATGCACAATATGAAAATAAATCAACAGTAGAGGGGTAGGCAAATAAGTTACTTAGGTGGTAAGGAAGGGAGCAAGAAGTAACAGTTTATACCCCACTATGGAATTAAAGAAGCTTGAGTTCAAATCTGCAAGTTATTAGCTATAAGCACTTAAATAGCCTACATCAATAGTTTCCAATGTCATCATCTATGAAATAGAAATATTGAAAACACCTATGTGATACAGTTAATATGTTGAAGATTTAATTAGCTAACATATAAAGTGTATAGCAGTTTCTGACACATAGTAAGCACTCAAAATAATGATAGGCCATAGCAGACAGACATGTATCTCTGGCCAAAAGTTCTGCATTCTGTACTGTACAGAATAAATCTCTACTGTCATCAACATTGATGATACATTTTTTAAGGTGAGTGTTGAATCACTGGAGAGCACTTAGCAAGAATCCATGGGATCGTAAAGGATCTGGAAATGGCCAGATTCTCCAAAGAAAGAATTGGGAGAAATTAGAAGGCAGAAGGGATATAATTAAATTTTCTTAATTGTTGCAATGCTGTTATATGAAATGAGAATTAAATTTGTTCTGTACGATACAGTCAGGAAGGGATAAATAAAATATCAGTTTAATATTTAAAAACACTTTCTAACAATATCATCAAACAAGTAAATAGGCTTTCTTGTCTAAAAAACTGAGCTCCCAATTCTGAAGGTGTCCAAGCAAAAGCTAAGATATTTCCTGATAAGTATAGTGAAAAATAGATTCCTTACACTGGCAGGATTAAGTTTTTTCCAATTGTAGCACTCTCTGAATCTATAAAAAAGAGACTGTATTCATAAGAGGCAAATAAACTATTATTTTGAACTATAAATTTTTCAAACTCCTTTTGTTTATTAACAATGCAAGCAAGCAAATTGACTGATAATGGGTAAGGTGGCTGAAGATAGGACAAAGGGTTAAACTATACACATCTGCATAATTCAGTAAAAGGAGCCATGGGTCTGTGAAACTACATGCTGATAACCTCTTGTTTCTGTAATGGCATGTCCACTTTTATGGGGTTTCAGTTTCTTATCCATCAAATGAGCAGGTTAAATTAGATAATCTCTAAAATCCATTATATTTCTTACAGCTTCTTATCATTTACTTTTTGTAGCAACATTTACCTTTGCATCATTGACAGCAAACCAAATTTACAAAACTTGATCAAAATTGGTCAGTTTCCTTCTACATCATCAGAGACATATGGAATTACCTGTTGATTAGTATTTTGAGTAGGCTACATCCTTCACTAGTACTGAATCCATTTATGTCAAGTCAACATTGAAGCCAAAATAAGTGAGTGGCAATCCCCAAATCTCAAGTCACACATATTTGCAAAAATTTTCATTTGCATTAATGATGTACTGTGCACATTAGTGCATGGGGGGTAACTTTTTCCTAGTCACAACATATGTTGCAGGAGCTGAAAAATTAAAAATCAAAAGCATAAATGTTTTCAGTGTTTGTAATACTACTCAAAGAATAGCATAATGACAAAGTTAACAAAATCTATTTTTTACATTAAAAATCATAAATTTCAAGACAGCACTTTGGATATAATTTGCATACTTTTTTCTCTATAGCTCCCTCTAAAATTTTTAAACCATATGTTTTATTGCAATCAGTGTACAGTCTAAGTGTCCCATTGTTCCTTTTTTCCTTGGGGAAAAATGGCAGCATTTCTTGTGTCTCACCTACCTCTAGTGGCAAATTAATCAGCCACTTGTAGCCGAGATAAATTTTCTTTTTCTAGTTTAAAGACTTTCGACCCATAGAATTAGCACTTTGGACTATTGCCAAAGGAAAACCAATCTCCATAAAAGAAGGCCTAGAGTTGAAGGCTTTAGTTTTTGCTAAATGGTCCAAGGTGGCATAGCATCTGACCTTCTGATGACCCCATTGAGGACAGATGGGTTGTAAGCGAAGGCATCTTCTATCCATACAATCTTGTTACACTCATATTTCTAAATGAGCACCATGAAAAAAATTTATTATTGTTAATGTTTTTTTTCCGGATCTACGTTTCAGATAATATCTATCCTTCTGCTTGATCAGTTTTACAAAAAGAAATTTGAAGCAGGAAACTGGTGAGCTCATTTTCCAGTTCAGAAAATTTTAAAATTTAAAAGAAATTAGCCCTTAGTTAGTAGGTATTTTACTGTAAATTAATTTTAGATACTGTAAGAAATAACCTCAGATACTGCCCATTTGTTTCTTTTCACAACAGTGTTGCTGTTTGAAGTAGTTCTTCAAATTTCACCAGCTCTAAGAGTTGAGTTTTCTAGTGGAGAATTCCCAAAAGAATTCCCACATCAACAAATATTGTCATTAGCTCTCCAAGAAGCATGAAAATTCATTAGGGCTTCCTCCTTCCCTCTGGGTAAAACTTGGGAGGTTTATATATATGAAAACACTGCCAAGTTTCTTAAACTGTACCTTTTAAAAAAGTTTTTATGCACATTTGCAAACACCTTTCTTAAAGATTCACTATCAGACCCCTAAGAATCTGAAAAATCTTTAGGTACATAAATATATTCTTATTTTCTAATGTAGTTAAAATGTAAATGTGAGAAAGCAGAGAGTGTGGGAAAATCATATAATAGGATGTTAGTAGCTTGGTCACTCAGTCTGTGGCTGGTTAATTCCTTTGGCTAAATCATGGCACTAATGAGAACAAGGCAACAAATTTTATCTCCATCTGGGCCAATTAGCATCATTTCTTTTCAATAATACAAATTGCAACCATCACCCTGGTGAGCCAAATGGCAGTCACCTAATTTTGCCATAAGGGAAACCAGGTGAATGTGACTGCCTGAGTTCAAACTGAGGCCCACCACCAGAAGGCTTCTTTCAAGAGGCAGTATCTCATGATACTTTCTCTCCATGTACAAAAGTGAGCATAAATAGAAGGAAAAATCGTTAACACGTTTTATAGTACCTTCTTATCAGTAAAGCACATTCACATATTTTATGCTACTTTATCCTTACTATAGTCCTATGAAGGGGACTTATTGCCTTCACTTTATAGAGAAGGAAATATTTATTATACTTTTATCAGGCTGTTATGAGCCCTTTTAAGTCCTATGTAAGACTAAGAGCTTTAAAGGTATAAAGAAGCATTTCGCAGTTTTTGAATTTTTATATGCCAGCAAAATTTTATTTTTGTTAGTATTTGTATGAAAAGGAAAGTTAAATGTAAAGTTGACTCAAGACACAAGTATTTCACTAAAACTTTTCAAATAACTAAGAAGAGTGTGGGTTTTCCACCAAGATTTTCTGGACAACTGCTTTAATTTACTATCCAGTTTTATACATATAACAAGACTCCCAATGATGTAGGATTTAAAAATTATTTCTTACCATTTTAACCTTACAGTAATCTTATAAAATAGATATCGTTTGCTCTATTTTATGGGTAAAAGAACAAACTCGGGGGTGATGTAACTTTCCTGTTTCATTTAGTTTTATCTTCATTTATGAGCTATGCTATTATTAATGATACATAAATTATGAAAACATTCCTCAGAATGCATTACATTTTTGGCTATCAAGTAAAACCTGTCTGTCCAGTTTTTAATTTCATTTTGAGTCATTCATAGTTCCATAACGCTGGCCTAAATTACAAGCACGTGACATAAAATAAGTAGCAATGACTCCTAGATATTTTTTGTTAAACTTGTTTTTAGCTAACCTTCCCTTCTTTAAAAGTTATAGTTATAACACCGAGATATTCTAATTAATGCCTTTTCTCTTTAAGAGAGTATTTCTATTTCACCCCTGTATGAAAGAAAAATAAATTATAGAGCCATATTCTGAACAGTAGTAACAGCTGGATAGTTTTCCTTCAGTTGGTTGTTTGATTTTTTTTGCTAAATTGATAGACTGTTAAGTTAACAAGTGCTCAGTTATTTGGTGTCCCAAAATTTAAAAATACAATCTTTTATAACACTCCATTTTCAGTATCATCATCCAGATGATATGCCAAAGAATTTTATATAGAGAAATGCCAATTCTAGAAATGCTGTAGTACACTAGCCATCTCAATTCTGTACCTCTTATTAGCTTCATTTTGTGCCACATGTGGGAAAAAATCAAAAGGGAAAACAGATTTTTGCAGAAAAAGAACTTCAACAAAATTGTAATAGGAACAACTGCGAAATTCATCAGTTTTTGTCTCACTTGAAAAGATTTCTGTTCAGTACAATTTCCTTATAATCCATTCTGATTAGGTTTACAAAGTTTCTCAGATTAATTGCATTGCAGTTATCTGTGTTAATGTAAGAAAGAGTCTTCAGAAGATTTCACTAGAAAATTAATATAGCTGGTTGTGATGTAACATTTTTAGAGAGTGGAAAAGTAGTTACTTTTCCAAGTTTCTATATTAAGATGAATGCTTAATTTTTTTTCCTCTACTTCAGGGACAATACAGTTGGTAGAAATGGGAAAAGAAAAATTCCCTACCCCCAAACCACAAAAACCTCTAAACAGTAATGTACATAGCCTAATGAAAAGAAAAATAATTCTATCTTATTTTGAGACAATTATTTCAACCAGTAGTAAAGTTACTGCACTTGATCCTATCCTGTTAAGTAAAAGAACAAAAGTGTTTACTGCAAAAAGTAAATATGCTTAATAGACTTTTTTATAAAAGGAAAGGTCATTAATCTTAAAGCAACATTTTTAGGTTTATTTAAATTTTGCTTTTCACCTAGAAGATTTTAAAAACAGTAAAAATGAGGGTGAATTAACATTTAATGTGTCATTTTTAATCACTAAAATATTATAAGAGCATACATAAAAACCTACTTGAAGTATTTCCTCTTGTTAAAAAATGCCTTTTGTTGGCAATTCTCATTTACTTTAAACTACCTCATAATTAAAGGCACTTCACTCACATCCTCAGTTTCAGCAAAGTATATATGGAAAACAGCCACTGACTATTTCCAGAAAGTTTTCATAGATGAAAGTATTTGATAATTTTATAAAATTGTGTCTACAGAGCCTATTTCAATGCTATGATGCTATGTGTGTGAGTGTATATAATGATTAAAAACTTACCAAAAGCCATGAATCCCATTTCACTGTCACTTCCTTTGATTAACCTTCACCTGACCTCACTCCTCAAGATGGCAATTTCAGATTCTTTTATTTCTACATTCAAATCTTCAATCAAGCAGGCAAATTTATTAAAAATCAGTCATTAAAACGATTTCATTAGCAGCAATTTTTGTGATATTTTACAGATGTTTGTTATAAAATAAAATCATTTCCCATTAAATAAAACAACTGTTTGTGACTATTCAATTGGTAGGGCAACTCAATTCACAGAAGAGAGATCTGAACTCGGCAGTCCTGCAGCTTTAGCAATTCTTCCTAGGCCACAGAAACCAGCACAAATAGCATATAAATATGAAGAAAGACATAATGGCAATCACATGACTGCTTTTCCACAACTGAGCTGGAGAAAAATATGTAAGTATTCATAAGAAGTCAAGACAATAATGCGATATGAAAAAACGCAATTTTAAAAGAAACTCATTTTTAAATTTTTAAATAATTTCTTCCATACATCATGGTCTTAAAAACATTATTTTATAATAAAATAATTGCCTGAAATAATAGATTTTAGATAATTTCCTATCATTTATTATTAAAGCCACGTATTTGGCTTTTTATTGTAGATGCATTTCTTAAAATAATAAACCAGATACTTGCCGATATCTCACAAGGAGTGTGAGTAAGGGTGTATAAAAGGAGAAAGAACAGGCTTAAATAGCTAAAATGAAAAAAGAACTTTGAAAATAATTAACAAGGTAATAAACCACATTTTGGGGCTCATTTCAAATAATTTTTATCCTTACCCTTTCATCCTTTGAAAACTTCATGGCCAAAAGTATGATTCTTCTTGCTAGCTGCAAAGGAAATTAAATATTGACAATAGATATAACAAGTTGTTACCACTTTTACCAACAATCACTCATCATCAAGGAATAACAGACAACCAGATAGTGTGTCTGTTTTGATGAAGTACAACAAGAAGTATTAAGCAGCACCTATGAAATATACTTGCCAAAAATAATATGCAGCCTTTAGACTTAACTTTCAATTTAGAGGAAATACAGAGACATGAAGAATGAATTAAATACCAAAAGAAAGGAAGTAATTAAATCCAGAAGATCAAACATTCTGTAGAAGCATAGTCCCCATCTCTTTAACAGCTCAGTAAAGAAGAAAAAAGTTGGGGGCTATTAGATTAGAAAATAACTGTGCATAATACTTAATAGAATACTGACATGAATAAGTTACTAAAAACCTTTTCTGGACAATTAGGAAACTTGAATATGGACTAAATATTAAATTATAACAAGGAATTTTTGTCCATTATGAAGTATGATAGTAGCATAATTTTTTTAAAGGTGTCCTTTTCTTATTTTGTAAAGAAGCATATGGGTAAAATTGCAGGTAAAATGTCATGCTGTCTAAAATTATCTTTTAAATTCTTTAGAAAAAGTAGATGAAACAAATATGGAAAAATATTAAGGATTATTAAGTTTAAGTAGTGATATATATATATATATATATTATTTCCTTACATAATTCTTTGAGCTTCTCTGTATGTTTGAAAGGTTTTATAATAAAGAATTTTTAAATAGTTCACACCCAAAGACAGTAACGAAACCACTACATTGAGATTCTAAAACAACATCAGTTTCTTGTTTTCTCCCAGCGCTACTTGCACGTTAGGTGGCCTTCAACCCCTCTCTGCCCCAAATTCAGGATCCAGAAAATAATGTTCACTACCTGTCTCCCTACTCCTGCAACTGCTCCCAACTTCCACATAAAAAAACAAAGAAAAAAATTCTCAGGCCCTGAAACAAAAACCTTATCCTTTCCAGGATAGAAGATTTTTGCACCAGAGGTAATTTGAGACTGTTTCGGCCTTAGACTTGGAAACCCTTTCCCACATCAGATCAAACAATTGAAGTGTCTCTAATTTTATTTTAAATACAAATTAGAAAGGTTTAAAGAATGTCATTCTGTATTTTATAAACAATATGTTGTTATAATCATAGATAGTTATTTATGAATTAAATTGGTGTTTACTAATTGACATATTATACTATTTAGAAATCTGTGTGTAAATTTTGCTCTTACCATTGTGTTTACTATTTTAAAGTCAGCATTTTTTCAGGTTGTAAACATGTTTAGAGGTTCTTGGAAAGACTGAAGTCTGGTCTTAATAAAGAATGGAAGACCATCAAAAAGGACAGCTAATCCTAGTTGGCCCTGTCCATGCCAGGTTTCACGTATTTTGAACAAGCATTCATCTTTTTTAGTATACAACAAGAATAAAGAAATGTTATTTAGTTGAAGTCAAAAAACACAACCAATTTTGGTAAAACTGACTATGTTTCAGAACTCTTAAACTGGAGTTTATGTATGAGCTCCAGGGAGGCCCCAAGTCTCAAATCTTTGGTTAAATTGAGTGTAAGGTATGTGAGGGTGGGTTTTGCTCTATAGCTGTTTGTTTTCTGGGGTCTTGAATTTCATTGGAGATTTTCATGACTTCCACCACTCTACCTCCTTAAGGAGTGTCACTGCTTCTAGCATAACTTTCTCCATTTAAAGATAAGAAATCTAAGGTCAGCAAGGGGAAGGGAATTGCCCAAAGCCTCACAACTAATTAGGGGTTACAGTTTAAAGTCTCCTAAGGCATAGTTCTCTTTCCTATCCCTGAAATTAGTTCTAAAATCCATATTAAAGCATTGCCTTGTCACTGCATTTTAGGCTTAGGCATCTTGAGAAAGCTGAGTACAAATGGTTTAGAATATTTCAATGTCTTTCGTCAATCTGTCGTTTAAAACAATGATCAACACCGTTGATTTTGCTATGTTGAATCACATTCTAGTGGTATTTAGCATCAAAGAATTTCTCTTGTCTTTATTGTGCAAAAGTTCTTAAGAATTTTTAGGTGAATTTTATTTTAGAACTCCTGGGAAAGGGCCATAATCATAAAGAAGAAGGAAGTAGAATATGGTGGCTTAGTAGAGGAGTCTGAAAGTCTGGGTTTCTTTTTCATTCAACCACTAAAATATATGACAAACTCAGTAAGCTGGGTTATTATCTTGGAACAGTTATTTTGCCAGTCTCTGACTCAGTTTCTTTCTAGGGAAAGTAGCAGTATCAATTTTGGAGTCATTTGCAAATGACTCCACAGCCAATGAAAATTACCGTATTTGTAGAAATTTTCAAGATTTTCAGACAAAAAAAATGCCATATCCATTTTAAAGCAACAGAAACTCATGTAATCTACTATAATGACTACTCCTGAAAAGTAGTATCTCTGCTTCTGAATCTATCCTTTGACCTTATACTCCAAAATTAGTCTTGAGAATTTTCTTCTCTGAGACTGCTTTCATTTCTCAATCATATAAAGGAAATTCTGGAATAGTCTATTAAAATTCAAATAAGTTTTATAAACAAATCTAGAAACTAAACTCATTTTTTCTTTTTTCCCTATAATGGAAAGCATCTTCTATTTAGAATTACATAATGAAATATGGCAGTAGATCTTAAACTGCAGCCCTTCCTCAGGCTACAGTTATGTAAAAGTTTATATGGTACAACAGTTATTAATCCTTCTCCTCCTTGACAATTGATTTGAATACAGCGTCTGTTGTAGATTCTTTATAATACAAGATCACAAAAGTTCAAAACTAATTTATTTTTCTTTTTTCCACCCAGGAAAAAGTGCACCTTATCAAAACTGTTACTGTCAGATTGATATTGTGCTGAAACAAAAATGCAGATTAGCTGTTAAAGGCTTCTGTTTTTAGCTGCATTCATGAATTACTTGCAAAATCCAAGCACTGTGGTGAAGGGGAAAAACACTTCAGAAGAGAATTTTGAAATAGAGTGGGGAGGCAAATAGGAAAAGAGGATCATAAAGGCTCCATTTCTAAAACAATCTGATGTAAATATAAGAAATTTACATATTTAAATAAAATACTGATTGTATTTGGAAACTGGTAGTGGAGAAGACATCCATTTCCACTTGGGCAGTTCAATAATACCTGCAATGTATGAAATACACATCTCAGGAAATTCTGCTCAGATGCCAAAATCAAAAGTATTTGAGCACATGAAAATGACTTGACTTACATTAGTGATGCAAATCTATTGAATTTAGAAGCTAACAAATTCCCAAAGTACAAAGCACTCATTGATTTTAAAAGGAAAAAATCAACTCCACTCTGTTTAAAGAATGTTTACAACAAAGAATAAAATATAACTAGCTTTTGTTTTTCGATTAGGTTTATTTGGGAAATTCATCAATCTTTCTTTCTCTTCTCCCTGTCCAGGCCTTCTCCATTATCACCTCACCTCTGGGGGTCAGAAGGGTACACAGCACTACACCAGATAAGATGAAAGAGAAGAGAGGAGAAATGAGGCATTTGGCTGCAAACCTATGTTAGTAAAACTGCACAAATCCTGAAAATAGATGCTGAAATAGACAGTGGATTTATATGCTGCCCTTAGGCATTGATACCTTCAACTTGTATGCCATATTTACATTTGTGTATTCTGAATTAAATGAGAAACAGTTACCACAGCAACCTACAAATCACCTGGCAGATTTGCTACTTCAATAAAGTCATGAAGTCCTCTTGCACAGGAAAAAAAAGTATATAAAACAATAAAATGTGTGATATATATGCCTGTACAGTGGAGGGCATTCATCTTCACATCATCTTTGTTCTTCCCATCCAGCTACTTTAGTATAATTTGCAAATGTATTCCAAGGCTGAATCGGAATCTCTCCCATATTTTCCTCTCTATTCCCACTGTAGTTTATAAGACTGAATGAGTTCAATTTGGTTAAAAATTTCCCAGTTCTGCAGTACCGCCTCTCCCAATTTTATCCCTAATTTTCAGTACACATTCAATAGAAGGTTTATATGCTTTTATGCTATTTTTCACTTTTACTTTTGCATTAGGGAAATATTTACTTTAAATTTTATGTGAGAGTCAATAAATGTGCATTTAGCTTAAAGTTTACACATATAGGGGTGATGGAAAAATACTCTTAGAAGAATTATTTAATAATTATTTTCATAGAGATCATTTATTGTTATGCAGGTTTCAAGTCACATTTAAAAACTAAAGGCTTTCAAACATAAAATAACATGCATTCTGTTAGCCCCAAGTACATAATTTTATCCCACTGGTGCAAAACTACAATTATGATAGCAAATAAAAATCCTTCATTTCCTGAGAATTTTGTTTAAAGTTTCTGTGATACTTCTTGCAATTTTTTGGTAGTAAGAATCCTTTTATTATGCAAACTAATCTTGCAACAGTCTTTGCATTTCCAATCTGCTGAATTATAATCAAGCATCTCTCTACTAAGTTGCTTTGGACATGTAATTTACAATGTACTCCAATTAACTGGAATATTCAAATATTCAAGGAAGAGATTCCAATGTGTCATATTTTTTGGAAAGGAGTTTAATGCTTATTTTTAGCAATTTTTCTAATACATACTGAAGTATGCATGGGTAAGAGTATATCTTTGGGGGAATATATTTTAGAATTCTCCAGAATAAAATGTAGAGGGTGAAAATGGAAAAATGTTAATAATATTGAATCTGGATATTAAATACATGGGATTCCATTGTTACTATTCTTCCTTTGTCTATATTTGTTATTTATCCCACAAAAAGAACAGTCTAAAATGTCTTAGGTTGAAGGTTTTTGCCTCAATAAGGTTTGTTCAATGTAACTTCGTTCTCTACATGCCAAGCACTATATATGTTACCTCTTTTTATTTTCATAACTACCAGTATAGTTAAGTATTATTCTAATTTTAAAGACAATGAGTTGTAGATAAGGATTTGACAATTAAGAATCAGTGGCAGTCAGGTCTGCCTGGCTAAACCCCCAGTGGGCTCTGAAAATCTCTTTGATAGGGACCAAGTTATCTCTATTCAGTACAGGAGACATTATTAAGTACAGAAGAGTTTGGGTTCACTGAATTCAATGAGTTGATTTAGTTCATAGGTGAGATAATAAATGTGGACTAGAGGACCAGAATATTTTTTGGGTTTTTTGTGTTTTACTAATTCCCAAATAAACATTTGTTTTGCTTTTTTGTTGTTACTTATTAAATTTTCACCTGTTATTCTCTGAAAAAGAGAACAATGTTAAATTTTAGGAGATAGAATTGCAAATTAAAATACAAGACAATATCTGAGACATACATATACTAAAAATTAATCAACTTAGTTGAAAATTCTGTATTTTTATTTGCTAACTTTGGCAATCCTAGGTTAGTAAGACATTTTAGAGAGTTGGGTCATAGTTAACTGAAGTTTGATTAAACACTGACATGGAAAAGTAAGCACTGTCTCCATTATAATGACAAGGCACACTCTCACATTAGCAGAATTATAGTAATGCACGCCTTAAATCTAATAGTAAGGTTAAAATATTAGGTAAAACATTATTCAAGACTTCTTTAATGAATTGACACTTCTTTTGTGAAAAGAAAAATCATATTAATTTAAAAATAAATGGATTTCCAGTTTAAAATTGTTACTGAATACATCTGGATAGATTAAACAGGTTTTTGCCTTTTTTTTTTTACTTTATTTGTCTTATTTGTTTGGATATTGATGTTTGTTTTCATAGTCACTGAATGCTTACAGAATGTTTTCGGAGCAAAAACTAAATTAATTGCATTATTACTGTTCAAAAGAGTTTATTAATTTGGTTCAATTATATTTGTTTCTCAAACCCATTCAGTGATGTTTTACTAAAATAGTCTATGTCTGAAAAAAGTTGAAGAGATTCACACATTACAAACTCTCTCTCTCTCTCTCTTCCTCTTCCTTTCTCAGGGACACTCACAAATACATTTTCCTTCTTTTAATAACAGTAGAGATCTGTCCAGACACTAAAACCTATTAGGAATTTAAACCAATAAATAAAGAAAACCAAAATATTATATAAACCTTAAGTAGTTTGGGTTTATGTTATTGCTGAAAAATATTTAAGAAGTTTTATTGTTGAATAGAAAGGGAAAAAGACAAAGGGAAAGGGTGAAGTGATAATCATTTATGAACCAAACAAACTGATTTACTGAATTCAATGAACCTATCAGTTTAGTATGGGGGGAAGAAAGTAAATCAAATTTATTTGACTTACTAGTAAGATAAAACAACTACATTTTACACAAAATTTGCTTACAAATATTGCTTGCTTTCAAAACTTTACAGTCAAAATAATGTCAATTAAAAATGTATGTAGGCTTCTTCACTTAGGCCCCCAAAACTGCCAAAGCTCTTGTTTATAAACAAATATGATTACTGCATTCAAGTGCTCCATAACGCCTATTAGCATTCTGTTTTGTCTCAAATCAGTATTCATTTTGAGCAAAGTACATATACAGTTGTCTTCATAACATTCCATCTGTGAGCCATGCTGAGAGAAAACAATGATTCTTTCATTGGACTACACAAAGTGAGAAAGCCATCAGCACAAACAAATCCTCCCAAGTGAAGAAGAAAAAGAGTCAGCAATAATCTCAGAACATTTGTTTCTGCAAACATGACTAACAGAAGATTGAGAATTAAATTAAACTAAAGCAAACCCACTAAATAAGACTGTAAAAGTAGTGTTTGTGAAATATACTGCTGATTGGAAGCCTGCTTGTCATTGTGCTTCCCATTTAGCAAAATCATGTTTGCATTTCCACCTAATTTATAAGATCTTTGAAAAATGTAAATTAAGTTTTGATTTAAAAAATCAGAGTTTCTCATTTTACTGAACATTTCATTTTGCCTGATAATACTTTTCAGGTTCAGAAGTTTTCACTTTTTTATCTTCATACCACTCATTATCGTATTGCCTGATTCCTTATGTATACCCCATCTTATTCAGGTAGTTTATCTCCAACTTTCTTCTACACTGTAATCTTACACCAAATTACTTGTTAGTTCTCCCAAGTGTTATTACACCTCAACTTATCCAAATGACACCGCTTGGAATGCCTTGCCTTCCCAGAGCCACCTATCCAGATTTCAACCTTTAAGACTGCAGCTTGCCACACATGCTCTGAGAAGTACTTCCCCAGCTACACCAACCCACAAAGATTTCCTTCTTTTCTAACTTCCAAACATGGTTTTCAAATAGTGGAACAAGAACCCTTGCTACAGGATCAGTGGAAGGGATGAATTCAACAAGGATATATTGTAAGAACTTTTGTAAATATCACAATGCACCACTAGTACAATAATAAAAAATTATTTCCACAAAAATACTAAAGTATGATTTTTTTTCACTGTGTGAATAGATAATGCAAAAGTAGTGGGGATTAAAATGCTGGCAGCATAGCAAAAATTGAAACAGTCATTATATTATCCCTGGTCACACATTTGCAGATCGAAACCATTATGCTTAAAGTTCTTGGTGAGGAAGTATAGATTATTAATTTTGTAAATTGGAATCACTCAATATAAAACTTTAAAATAAATTTTATGATGAAATGGCAGTATGCACAAAGCACTTTTTCTGTATACTGAAGTATAAAGTTGTCTCCAGGGAAGGCAGTTGTGATTGGTTGAGTTGCAAGCTGGTTGTCATTTAAAAAGAAAACACATTTTTTTTTTCACTTGAAGGAATGTCCAAGGGACAAAGTATGGCTATTAGCAGACATTTGTCACGTATTTTAAAAAATAAAACAAGATTATTAAGTAACTGAAAAGTGACACTAATTATTACACATAATAATATTTCAAGAAAATATTAACATTTTTGAAAACTTGCATCTGCTACAATGAGCTTAGTAGCCTTGCAGAATTTAAAGTTTTCTTTTGACATGGGTGGTGATGTGAAAGATCTTGACTTTTGAATATCATATGATGAAGCATATTACTATTTAGAAATGTATAAAAGTCAGTGAACAAATTTTTCACATATCAATTCATTAACATGATTTTATATTGCACATTGTGACCACTTTATCTTTTGTGACTAACACCAAATTTGATGTGATATCAAATGGGAATATTTATGATTCCCTGAAAAAGTTATTAAACTATCATTTTCTTTTTCTTATTATATTTCTGTGTGAGACTGGATTTTCTTCATACATTTCAACTACAGCAGCATATTCAAAAGACTGAATGTGGTTGCAAATATAAAAACCCAGCTGTCAAGTCATGGTCCTATGAAGGAGATGGGGTGGACCTGTTGCCAAGGTTTGGTTCCAATATTATGTAATGATGCCATGCATGCTCAAAAATGTTTGCCAATTTTTTTCACATATTTATCCATGTAAATTAATTGTACAAAGGGGTTTCATTTTGATAGTTATGTATATGCATATAGTATAGTTTGATAAATTTCACTTTGTGTATATTACTCTTTCTTAAAACCCCTTCCTGCTCACCCCTTTTAATAGTTTTTAGAGAGATTCATTAAACCATTTTCATATATATATATATATATATATATATACATGTATATGTATAATGTGCTTCTATCCTATTCCCACTGGGACCCTCTTAAACAGACCCTCTTTACCATCATGTCTTATCATTTTTACTGTTGATTATATGTCTATATTCCACATATGAATGAAAACATGATATTTGTCATTCTGAGCTTTGTCAATTTTTCCTCATATAATAAGTAATTTGAGAACATTAGGAAGGCTCCTAAGCTGGTCAAAAATTGCTTGAATGAGCAAGTAAGGGGTAAGTAGTCTTTGCTTTTATTTTGTTTAGGGGATCAGGACTATACCAGGGTTTGTATGCTTTGAAATTCCTACTGGTGCCAAAACAGTAAATGTCCATGCTTATTTACCACATTTCCCAAATGCAGGGAAAATGGAAAAAGAGAGAGATGGAGATTGTAAAAAATCAAATATTAAAAATGGAATCATATTTTCAATTATAGGGTATTTTTATTTCATAAAATATTCAGATGTTTGGCAATAATTATAAACCGTGCCATTTTCTCATTTTATTTAGAAAAATGTTAATTTAAAAAATGTTAGATATTTACTTTGCCATTAATGGATTTATTATTCAAATAATGATTTTTAAGATAATTATAATAAAATTTGTTTAAATAAAAATTTTAAATAAGCAATATACAGGTACCAATATGTGACAAGAATACTACAAAAAAGGAAAATTCCCTGCTAATATCCCTGATGAATATAGATGCAACAATCCTCAATAAAATAATAGCAAATGAAATTAAATAGACCATTAAAAAGATGGGATAGACATGGTGGCTTGTGCCTGTAATCCCAGCATTAAGGAGCCAGTAACAGGAGGAATGCAAGTTAAAGGTCAGCACTGTCTGAAAAAGAATGATAGTTTATGATTGAGGGGGAATTATCCCAGGGAAACAAAACTGATTTAATGTACACAGAATTACATAAATGTGATAAACTATATTGACATAATGAAGAACAAAAGGCAAATGAACAACTGAATAGATACACAAAAGCACTTGACAAAATTCAATATGCTTTCCTCTAAAACACACTTTCAACAAATTAGGCATTAAAAAATGTACCTTAATCCACTCTAAATCCATATATGAAAAAGTCAAACTTTTAGTATCATACTTAATAAGAAAAATCTGAAAGCTCTGAGTTCGATTCCTTGGTTATATAAATAAATAAATAGACATTCAATTTTAAAAAGTTCAATTGAACTTGTTTACAAAATACTTGAGCATATATATATATATATATATACATATATATATATATATATAAAGCTCTAAAAGACTCCACTAAAAAAGCTCCAAAATTAAACAAATTCAATAAAATTTCATACCACAAAATCAACACACAAAAATCTGTATTTTCTTTATACTGTCACTGAACTCTCATAAAAATAAATCAAGAGATCAACCCAACTTATAAGAGCTCCAAAATAAGCTGAAGCACTTGATAACAAAGTAAATCAAAGAGTCTAAAGATTTCTATACTGAAAACTAAGGAAGTTAAAGAAGACACAAACAGAAAGATATTCCATGCTCATGAACTGGAAGAATTAATATTGTTAAAATAGCCATACTACCCCAAGATATCTACACATCCAATGAAATCCCTATTAATATATAATGATATTTTCACAGAAGAATAATCATTCCTAAAATATGTGTGGGACCAAAAAAGACTCCAAATATCCAAAGTAATCTTCAGCAGAAAGAACAAATCTGAAGCATCACAGCACCCAACTTCAAAATATACTACAAAGATAGTAATCACACATAAGAACAGACACATAGATTAATGGTACAGCATAGAGAGTCCAGAAATAAAGTGACACGTCACAGTTAAATGATTTTCAACAAAGATGCCAAGATGTGGAAAGAAGAATGAGAAAACTGCATGTCCACATGCAGATGAATGAAAATAGACCTTATCTTTCAACATTTAGAAAAATCAACTCAAATGGAGTAAATACTTAAACATCATACCTGAAACTACGAAACTACCAGAAGAAAACACAGGGGAAATAATTCAAAACATTGGAATGTGCAAAGACTTTTGTAAAAGTCCCAAAAAGTACATGAAATAAAAGCAAAAATAGACAAATTAGATTATAACAAACTATGAAAATAACTGCACAGCAAAGAAAATAACCAGAAGGGTGAAGAGATAACCAGAAAATAGAGAAAACATCAGCAAATTATGTATCATGTGGGGTGTTGACATTTAAAATATATAACAAACTCAAGTCAATAGCAACAAAACAATGATTTTTAAAAGAGAATAAAACTTGAACATACATTTCTCAAATCAAGACACAAAAGTGGCCAGTCTGTATATAAAAATTTGGGGAATATATTTAACCTTAAGAAAAGGCAAATTAAAACCACAATGACATATCACCATACATTTGTTAGAATGTCTATTATCAAAAACCCAGAAGGTATACATTCTACAGAATTATACTATTTTTTTGCTTATCTGTGATTAAAAAGCTTATCTTTTATTTATTTACTTTTCATTTATTTATTTTTAAAACACTCAGACTTCATTTTCTCCATTAATTTCGCAACAAAATAGAAAAGCACACATCAAAGGCAAATGACAGTTTTGAAAGCAGCATCAAAAATCCCCTTTCAACCTCAATACCCTGTGTCTCCTCCTCAGGGTTTCTAGTATTCAATAGATCAAGAGAAAGCTCTCTAGTAACAAACTATAGAAATGATTCCTGAAATAGTCTTAAAAGCCTTTCTTTCAAAGAAAATCTCATGAGGATACCCAATATCTGAAACAGATTAAATATAAACCACTATTATTGAAAATTGAGTTGGGGTTTCTCCTCCCTTTGGCCTAGAGTTTTATAAAACACAATTAGGAAAACACTGTTCTAGGTTTTCAGAAAATAAAAGGATTTTATGAGCTTGATTGCTTTATGACAACCTCCCTTTCCCTTCAAAATTATCTTGCACTAATAACTTGCATACACTTTAAGCTAAATTCTTTTTCATACACTCTATTTATTAGTGGTAGTGGAGAGAAATTTCAAATATTAATATGTTTCTGCTGTTTTACTTGGAATAGTAAAGGTACTGGAAATCTAATTGCAAAGATAGATCCAAAAGATAAACATATACACAAGAACAATCATGATCATATACAAACTCATATGTAGAACATGTTTGTAATAGTGGAACTACTTTATGGAACTCGGGGAAAGAGGGAAAGGAAAGAGAATGATAGAGCATCTATAATCATAAAACACAGCATCTGTGAATGTGGAGGATATAAGGATGTGTTATTGAAAGCTGTTGAAAAATGAGGTAGAAGGTAAAGGGGTAAGGGCGAGTAATGGAAGGGGTTGAAGAGACCAAAGTAAAGTACACCCACAGTGGGGATATATTGAGAAACCCCTTTAGACATCAACTTGAATGTTAATAATGAAAGACAGGACTGTAAAATAAGTACAGTGTGTGGGGGGGTACTAGTGGGAGGGGGAGGGAAAATGAAGGAGATTAACGTGAGGGTATATGGTTGATGGACTTCATACACTTATATGAAATAGAACAAAAAACCCTCTTGTAATTGCTTTAAGTAATGGGGGAGGAGCTGATGGGGAGAGAGGATGAACATGATTTAATCAAGGTACAATACAATCAAAATCTCAACAATGTTTTTTCAGAAGTAGAAAAAACCTTTATCCTAAAATTCACACAGAAACTCAATGGATGCTCAAAGTAAAATTAATCTTGAAAAGAACAAAGTTGAAGTTCTCATAATCCTTTTATAAACATTTATTTAAAGGCTACAGCAATCAAAACAGCATGCCACTGGCATGAAGAAAGGTATATAGACCAGTGTAAAGTAATAAAGAGTTCATAAATGTATCCTCATATATGGTGCTATGTTTTGGATGTATTTTGTTCCCACCATCCCCTCTACTATGGTTCCTGTGTTGGAAACTTGGTCTCAATGCAGCAAAGAGAAAGGTGGTGGTACCTTTAAGAAGTAGAAACTTGTGAAAGGTGATTAAGTCTTTGAAGGCTCTGACCTCTGAGGTAATTGATGTAATTCTCCTGAAACATTAGTTAGCTTTCTGGAAAATATTATTATATAGGAGGAAGTCTGGTCTCTCCCTGTTCTGACTTTCTGTCCCACCAAGAAATGCCTTTTGTACGTATCCACACCATGATGTCATCTTCCTTGAAGTGATGAATCAAGGAGGTTCTCATGGGAACTGAGCATATGTCAGTGTTTTGCTCTTGAACCTCCAGAATGTGAACTAAATAAACTTTTTTCCTTTATAAAGTAACTAACCTTATGTATTTTGCTCTAATAACAGAAAACAGACTAGTCCAGGACAGTAAAAAAGAACCCAGAAATACACAGTTTAATATGCCTTGTCTTGATTTGGTTATGTAGCTTTCAAAAATCATAATTATTAAGCATATTCACACTATTGTGTAACACATCTCCAGCATTCATTCCATCTTGCAAAACCAATTCTCTGTACAGTTAAACAATAGTATCTCACTCCTTCCTTCTAGCCATGGCATCATTATTTTACCTTCAGTCTCTTTAAATTTGACTACTCTAGGTAGCTCATGTAAGTGGAATTATACAATATATGTCTTTTCATGAGTGACTTGTTTTACGTAGAAAATATTATCAAAGCTCGTCCAGGTTGTAGGATGTATCAGACTGTCCTTCATTTTGTTTCTTTTTAGTTTTGTTTTTTATTAGCATATAATAGTTATACAAGAGGATACATTGTAATATTTACATGTGTGCTTATAATATATCTTAATTTGATTCACCTCCCATTATCCCTCATCACACCCACCTTCTCAGAAAAATTTCAGCAGATTCCTTTATTCTATTTTCATACATGAATGCAAAATATACCCACTAATTTGTCCTCATTCACGGTTTCTTTATGCTTTCCCCCTCATACCGGTACACAGTCCCAAAAGGACCTGCTTTACCCTCCTGTCCTTCATTTTTTAAGTGTATATTGATAGTCCAAGGTGGATTTGCCTTGGCATTTCAGACATGTATATATCATGCTTTAATCTGATTAACCCCACCATTATTTGCTCTTTCTGTATTGTTATTCTCCCCTATTATTGAACATCTGGCAATGTATTCTATTATCTTCATATGTAGATGGAATGTTTCAATATTTTCCTTCTCTAACATGCTCTCACTCTGTGTCCCATAGTCCCTTCAGACAGACCTACTAATACAATCTCTCTCTCTCTCTCTCTCTGTCCTTTCTGTGTCATATATATGACTAGAGGATTATGTATATATTTATGCACACATCTATCTTATAAATCTAGCTTATACATATGACAGGAAACATGTGACCTATGACCTTTTTAGCCTGGCCTACTTCACTTAACGTGATGTTCACCAGTTCCATCTATTCACCTGCAAAAAACCATAATTTTTTTGTTATGACTGAGTAACACTCCATTATAACCCATTCAGTAGTTATGGGCATCTGTGCTCTTTCCAACACTTGGATTTTGTGAATAATGTGAAACAAACATAAGAGTGCAAGTGGCTCTATCTTATTCTAGAGCACATTCCTTAGGGTAAATGCCATGAGTGGTATTACTGGATCATATGGTAGTTCTAGTTTTGTTTTCCTTGTGGAACTTCCATACTGATTTCCATAGCAGTTGAACTAATTTACATTCCTACCAATGGTGTATGAGGGGTGCTTTTTATACTTGCCAACGTTTGTTGTTGTCTGTGTTATTGATGATCACCATTCACACTGAAGTGAGGTGGAGTCTCAATATTGTGTTGATTTGCTTTTCCTGTATGGCCAAGAACAGTGAGCATTTCTTCATTTATTTATTGATCATTTGTACTTCTTTTAAGAATAGTCATTTCAGTTCATTTTCCCATTGATTTAGTGGGTTGATAATTCTTCGTGGAGGGAGTTTTTTGAGTTACCTGTATAGTCTGGATATTTACTTCTTGTCAGATGGCAAAGATTTTCTCCTATTCTCTAGGCTACACTATTAGTGTGGTGACTGCTTCCTTTACTATTTAGAAGCTTTTTAGTTTTATGAAGTTTCATTTGTTAATTATCAATCCTTTCTCTTAATTGCTGAGCTATCAGAATTTTGTTCATAAAATTATTACCTATGCCTATGTGGTCCAATGTGTTCCCTATTTTTCCAGTAGTAATTTCAGATTTTACTTTAAGATCTTTGATCCACATTGAATTGATACTAATACAAGGTGAGAAGCATGGATTCAGTGCCAATATTCTGCAGGTGTACATCCAGTTTTCCCAACATTTGTTAGGAGGCTATCTTTTTCTCCAACTCATATTTTGGGCTCCTTTGTCAAAAATCAAATGACTATTGCTGTGTGGGTTTGTGTAAGAGTCTTCTATTCTATTCCAATTCCAATGGTTTTCATGTCTGTTTTTGTGCTACTACCATGATGTTTTTCATTACTATGTCTCTGTAGTATAGTTAGAAGTCAGGTGTTGTGATATCTCCAGCATTGCTCTTTTGACTGAGGATAGCTTTGGCTATTGCTTTTGTGTGAGACGAACGTGATAACCACTACACTACGGAAACCGGCCTAGGCTATTGCTTTTGTGCTTCCATATGAACTTTAGGATTCCCATTTCTATCTTGGTAAGGAATATCATTAGAATTTTGATAAGGAGTGCATTGAATTTATAGATAGCCATTTTTATAATATTGATTCTGCTGATCAATGAGCATGAGCATGATGTTCTGACACTTTCTTTGTTTTCTTTCTTCAGTGGTTTATAATTTTCATTGTATAGGTTGTTCACCTCCTTCGTTGAATTTATTCCTATGTATTTTAATTTTTAAAGCTGTTGTGGATGGTATTGTTTTTCCTGATTTCTTTCTCTTCCTGTTCACTGTTTGTGTATAGAAATGCTAGATGAATCAACTAGGGTAATACATTTGTACATGAAAGCAATGCTAGGACACTTTCTGTATAGCTATCCTTAATTCAACTAGCAAAAATGCTTTGTCTTCCTTATTATGCTTATGTCTTCTCTTCAACAAAATTAGAGGTAAGGGCAGAACAGTTTCTGTCTGGAAGTGAGGCTTGGAGGGGGAGAGAGGGAAGAGGAGGGGGGCAGGCAGAGAAATGACCCAAGCAATGTACACACATGTGAATAGGTTTGTCATATACACCCTTTACAATGTTGAGGTACATTCCTTCTATTCCTAGTTTTCTTAGAGCTTTTATCATGAAGTGGTATTGAATCTTATCAAAGGCTTTTTCTGCATCTATTGAGATGATCAAGGGGTTTTTGTCTTTCTTCTATTAGTGTGCTATATTACATTTACTGATTTGCATATGTTGAACCACCCCGGCATCCCTGGGATGAAGCAGACTTGGACATGGTGAATGATGTTCTGATACATTGTTGGATTTGGTTTGCCATTATTTTATTGAGGACGTTCATTAAGGAGATTGGACTATAATTCTCCTTTTTGGATGTGTCTTTGTCCAGTTTGGGGGTGAGTATAATACGGGCTTCATAAAATGAGTTAGGCAGTGTTCCTTCCCTTTCTTTCTCATGGAAAAGTTTAAGGTGCATTGGTATTAGTTCTTCTTTAAAAGTCAGATAGAATTCAGTAGATAATCTGTCAGGTCCTGGACTTTTCTTTTTTGGGAGACTGTTTATTGCTGCTTCAATTTTATTTCGTATTATAGACCTGTTTTGATGGTTAATATACTTTTGGTTCAGTTTTGGGTGGCCAGAAGTGTCTAGAAATTTGTTCATTTCTTCAAGATTTTCAAATTTATTGGAATATAGGTTCTTAAAGTAGGCTCTGAAATTTCCCTGGTTTGCCTTAATGTTTTCTGTTATCTCCCCTTTTGCATTTCTGATTTTACTGATTTGGTCTTTTCCCTCCTTGTTTTAGTCATATTTGCCTAGGGCTTGTCAACTTTGATTATTTTTCAAAGAACCAGTTTTTTGTTTCATTGATTCTTTGTGTGGTTTTTTCCTTTTTCTTTTTTTTTTATTTTGTCTCTATATCATTAATTTTGGCCCATATTTTATTACTTCTCTCCTTTAGCTTGTTTTTTGTTTTGTTTGTTCTCATTTTTCTAGGAATTTGAGATGTAGTATTAGGTCATTTATTTGAGATCTTCATGTCCTTTTAATATATGCAATCATATCTGTAAATATTCCTCTTAGGATTGCTTTTGCTGTGACCCACAGGTTCTAGTAGGTGGTATTTTCATTTTCATTAATGTCCAGAAACCTTTGATTTCCTCTCTTATTTGTTCTACAACCCACTGATCATTGAGCAGTATGTTATTCAGCTTCCAATTATTTGTGTATTTTATGCTTTTGATTTTGTTATTGTGTTCTAGTTTTAACGCATTGTGATCAGATAGAATGCAGGTGGTTATCTCTATTTTTTAGATTTGCTGAGGTTTGCTTTGTGCCCTAAGATATGATCTATTTTGGAGAAAGTTCCATGGGCTGCTGAGAAGAATGTATATTGTATAGAAGTTGGATGAAATATTCTCTAGACATCAGCTAGGTCCATTTCATCTATGGTGTCATTTAATTCTAGCAGTTCTTTATTGATTATTTTGTTTGGATGACCAATCTATTGGTGGTAGAGGGATATTAAAGTCTCCCACTACCACAGTGTTGTAAAGTATATGTGCTTTCAAGTCCTTTAGAGTATGTTTGGTGAAAATGGTTGCACTGATATTGGGTGCATATAGGTTGATAGTTGATATTTCCTTTTGGTGTATTTCCCCTTTTATTAGTATGAAGTGTCCTTCTTTACTTCGTTTGATCAATGTAAGTTTGAAATATACTTTGTCTGATATAAGTATTGTTACTCATGGCTGTTTTCGGGGACCATTGGTTTGGTAAATTTTTTTCCAGACTTTCACACTAAGACAGTGTTTATTCTGTCAATGAGATGGATCTCTTCTAAATAACAAATTATTGGATCTTCCTTTTAAATTCAGTTTGCCAAACAGTGTCTTTTGATGGGGAAGTTGAGTCCGTTGACATTCAGTGTTGATATAGATAGGTATGTGGTGATTCCTGCCATTTAGTTGTTTTGTTATTCAAGGGTTTGATTGTGTGCAGCTGAATCAATGTTACTCTCTAATTCCTTGACTTTTCTTCTCCTGTGGTTGATACTTCCAGTCCTCTTGTAGCTTTGTTTGCTTTCATCTTCTGTGGACAGAACTCCTTGGAGAACCTTTTGTAGTGGTGGCTTGGTGGTCATATATTGTTTTAGTTTCTGCTTATCATGGAAGATTTTTATTGTTCCATGTATTTTGAATATTTTGCTGAGTAGAGTATCCTAGGTTTGAAGTTATTTTAATTTGGTGCCCAAAACACCACACTCCTTGCCCTTCTTGCTTTTAATGTTTCTGTTGAGAAATCTGTTGTGATTTTGATGGGTTTACCTTTATATGTTATTTGTTTTTTCTCTCTTACAGCCTTCAATATTCTTTCTCTGTTCTCTGCTTGTTGTTTTAATGATAATATGCTGTGGGGAGGTTCTATTTTGGTCAAGTCTGTTTGGGTGTCCTGGAGGTTTCCTGTATCAGAATGGGCAATACTTTCTTGAGATTTGGGAAATATTCTGTTATTATTTTTTTGAATATATTACAAATCCATTTTTCTTGGACCTCTTCTCTTTCTTCAGTACCCATGATTCTAAGGTTTGCTCTTTTGATGAGGCTGCTGAGTTCTTGCATATTCCTTTCACAGCTCTTGAATTGTTTGACTAAGATTTCTTCTGTTTTTTCTTCAATTTCTATTTTGTCTTTGAGTTCTGAGATTCTGTCTTCCACATGTTCTAGTCTGCTGGAGTGGCCTTCCACTGTTTTTTGTTTCTGTTTGATTCTTTTTTTCTGATGTTTTTCATATCTTTGGTCACCTCCTCTTGTATACTTTTTATTTTCACCTTTAATTCATTTACCTCTCTTTTTATAGTATCCTTTGCTTCACTTTTGTGTTTGTTTAGGACATCTCTGAGTTCATTTATTTGTTTCTGTGTCTTCTCATGTTCTTGATTTTTGGTGTCCTGAAATTTCTTGAGTGCATCTTGTACATTTTGGTTAACCATGTCTCATATCTACTCCATGAAATTCTCAGTGATTTCTTGTATATTTCTTCTTTGAGGGTGTTTTTGAGGGCATTGCTGGGTTTCTTAGTGTCATTTATTATTGTTTTTTGGGGTCAGGAACTGGGTATCCATTTTATTCATTTCTCACTTTATCCTCTATTGAATTATTTTTTTGAGAAGATTGGCTTCCATCCCCTCTTCTTCTTCCCATCTTTCCACTTGGTTTTTTGCAACTATATTCATGATAGGCTAGTTGGTGGTTTTAATGCCTGTTTACTTTCCCTTGATCTAATTTTTGTGTTGTAACTGTCTTGGTTGTTAGCTAGGTTGGTGTGCTATTTCTGTCCCTGGCCTAGAAGTATAATTTAGCAATAACTAATTCACAGGTTCAATAACCCAACTAGTTGTTTGTATTATCTATACAAAGTGGGAGTTGGGTGGAGTAATGCTTGTTAAATTAGCTATAAAAATTTGGGGAAATTGGTTAGGTTAGGAATAAAAGGGGAGGCAAGGGTGAGTGGGGGAAACAATATGAGGACTGCTGGTTTTGTGTCCCTTGTGTGTGTTTTGGTGTATTTCTGTTGTAGTGTAGAATGCTTGTGTCAGGGATTGCAGGGGTTTGGGGTTGTGTAATATTGGTACAGTAGGTTAGTTGGCAGGTGGTGAGTCTGTATGAGGGTGGGGTAGTCTGGTGACAGGTTGGGGGAGGATGTGAAGGGGAGGTACAGGTAGGAGAAGAGAGTGGATGTGATGGGGCAGAAAGGATAGTTGGGAAGGAGAACAGTGGATTGTAGCACAGGAGAAGGATGGAGAGTGAAGTGGTAAGAATAGGGATGAGAAGATATTGATGGTGAAGTTTATAGTACAGAAATAAAAAACAAAAATAAGAATAAAAATGAAAATTAAAAGCCCTCAATAGTAAAACAAAAACCAAAAAACAGAAAGAAAAACAGGTTCAGGAACAATAGAATTTCAGTGTTGGTTTTTGCTCTGGAGTTATTCCTCCTGCATCCAGCCTTGGTATTGGCATATAAGCAGAAGTTCTGACTGGTCTCAACAAGTGACTGGCTTGTGAGTAGTGTTTTGCTCTTCTGTCCACCAGTTTAATTGAAATTGTGAGGTGAGGTAGGTTTGCCAGATCATGCAGGTTGGTTGGAGTCATTGTTCTCCCCAGCTAACAGCTGTGTTATCATTCAGCTTCACCTGTTTGGTCAGCTCCTCCCTCAGTGAGGTGGGGCAGTTCAGTTTTGAGTGCTGCCATCTGGTTCAGGAGCTGATTTCTGTGATTCACTACCTGCCCCACTTTGGGAGGTGGCTTGCTGCCCTGCCTCTACTCTCAGTCTTTGCTACCTTTCCTGTGTTTGCTCACTAGGGTTTGGCACTGAGAGTTTAGTTCTTTGACCCTCCCCCTTTCTCTGGGGGAAGTTCAGAGTTCTACCTACTCTCTCTGCTTTCCATGTTTGAGTACAATCCACTGTTTTTCAGTTTTGTTTGGGGGATCAGACTGCCCAGGGGCTGTGCTGGTTTATGATCCTGGGGGTGGGCAGAGGAGTCCAGCTTGGTGTGTGATGCTCACCTGTTCATTCTGCCAGTTGACGCAAGGGCAGGTTTAGAGCTGGTGGCAGCAGGGAGAAATGGTGCCAACTTTTCTTAGTGCAGCATGGAGTGGGGAGCCTTTTCATGGTCTAGGAGTTCAGGATGTTGCAAAGTTTGATTCTAGTTGATGCTCTACTTCTGATTGATGGAGGAAGAAGAGAAGAATAAAAAGGGAGAGAGAAACTGCCATGGGAGAGGAGGGTTTCCCAGGGCCTGATCCACCTTGGTGGCTGTGCAGTGGGCTGCAGCTGTTAGGTGTAATTAAAGGCTGATTTGAGGGCCAGTCTTTGGATTTTTTACTGCACCTAATGTGATGGCAGTTATTATTTTGCCTAGATGCAATCAGAATTACCCAAGTGTGGCTTCAGTGTCTCATGGAGGCTGTTGGCATCACAGGGCTTAGTCACGGAGCTCAAGTTTCTGTACCCTAGTTGACATTTTGGATCTCCTTTTTTCCTTTGTGACAGTTTGCATGCAATAACCCTTCAATTTTGTCTCCATGTCTGATATTCTTTATTCTGTTTGATCATGTTTGCTGATAATACTGTCCACTGTGATTTGTGTTTAATTTATTGAGGTTCATGTTTCTACCATTTCTGCTTTGTTATTTTTCATAACTTCCATTTCTTTGCTGAATTTCTCTTTCATATTGCTAACTTTCTTGTATGGCTAAGTCTTGGATTGATTCCCTGACTTCATTTATCTGTTTATTTGAATCCTATCCTGGTCATTTTCAACATTAGTGTAGTGAATTATCTCTCTGACATTTCAGCCAATTTATTATCTTTGGATTTACATGTTCATTTGTTGTTGTGGAAGTTTGGAGGTTAGATGTTGTCTTGCTTTTTCAAGTTCAAATTACCATGCCATACTCAGGTGCTGCTGACTCAGGCCTATAATCCTAGCTACTTGGGGGCAGAGATGAGGAAGATCAAAGTTTGAGGTGAGCCTGGGCAAATAGTTTGTGAGACACTTTTTTGAAAACACCCAACAAACAAAAAAGGGCTGCCAGGATCGCTCCAGTGGTATAGAACCTACTTAGCATAATAAGGCCCTGAGTTCAAACCCCAGTACCACCAAAATTATAAATAAATAAAAAATTTCTATGCAGTGATTTGCACATCTGTTGGTCTAAGTCTCCTTTTATTCCTTGGGTAACCAGAGAACTTATTGCAATAACTAGGTTAACAAGTCAACAATCTAGCAAATATTTGGGTAAGGAACAACTGGAACCCCATTGGTCTCCCCAGTAAGGTTGTATGAGAACAAAACTCTGGTTTCCAGGGGAATGATCTGATAGCATAAAATAGATTGAGAGGTACAAGGATTGAAAATTGAATACTATGTGGGTTGGGTGTGGGGAAGGGAATGGAGTGGGAGTGGGATGTTTGAAAGAAGTGGAGATTGGTACAGGAGCTAGTAGTATGAGAGAGTGCTGTATAGTTATGACTGGAAAATAGAGGATGGTTTGGGGAACAGGGAGAATGGAAAAAAAGAAAAAGGAGAGAAAAAAATCTCAACAATTAGAAACCAAGTTTTTTTTTTAAAAAAGAAGAAAACAATAAAGAAAGAAAAAGGATAGAAACAGCCAAACAAGAACAAATTGGATGAAGGCAAACAGAATGTCATAGAAACAAAACATAAACAAAGAACAAGAACAAACAAGATGAAAAATAAACAAAACAAACAAGAAACAAAGAAAACTGATATTTCTTGTTGGAGAGAAGTGGGGTTGACCAATTCAATCCTTCTTGTCCTAGTTGTTATGGAACCAACTTCAGGAAGGCAGTGTTATACCTCTAACCTAAGGGTCTAGTTTGGGCCTCCGGGGAGGGCAGTTGAGACAGTGTGATTGACACTTTCCAGGCCAATTCTGTAAAAGAAATTTGTCCTCTGAGTTATTGGGTCTGTGTGGCCTTCATCGATAGGGAAGTGAGACTTTCTGTTGAAATGTAGAAAGATCTGAGTGGGTGGAGCACTTGGTCTATGAGCAGGGAACAAGTAGCATGAACAGATGGGTCACTGACCTCTATGTCTTTTGCAGCTTTCCCAACTTGGGCCCAATCAAAACCTCACCATCCCTATGTCTGCCATTGGTGACAGTCTCCCAAGCAGACACTGTGGTTCTCAGACCTGGAACTCTCAAGGTTGCAAACTTTTACATTCTCAGATTTGTACAGTTAGAATTTTGCTGTTTGTCATTTTTTGCAGTCAGGCAGTTGCTCTAAATTGAGTTCTCAGACAGTGAAGATTGGGTGTTTTTTTTTTTTCATTGTTGTGCTGGGTGACATTTACAAAAGTTCTTACAATAGATCATACTTGAATTCACCCACTCCACCATTATTCTTTATCCCTCCATTAACATTACTCAAGGGAGCTCTTGTGGCAAGATTGTGCAGGAGCTATTACCCTCTGTACTTTTTTTTGCTACTTTCCATTTAGGGATGTTTGAATTGTCCCATGTGACACTTTCTCTCCCTTAGTTGTCCTCTGGCAGCCGATTCCCATGTGGACAGTGTGGCTAGTCAACCTGAAACTCTCTGGTTGTGGTTTTCCAAATACACTGAATCACTCAGGCTTCAAGTGTCCCTGCTTGCAAGGAACTTCAGATATCTGAACTCTCTGCTAGGGAAGTCTATGTACTTTGTTTTGGAAATTTTCCTCAGGCAGTTACAGGGGTTACCAATTCCCTAACCCAGCTTCCTTTAACTTCTCAGCTTGCTGCCAGTCAAAGCCTCTCTGTGGCCAAGATTCCTGAGTACTTCAGACAAAATCAGGAGGACCTCTCTAGAGATGGTGCATTGCCACACCTGTCTGAGGCATGGGGAATGAGGAGTGGTTTTGTTTGCTGCTGGCTTGGCATGCAAGGGAAAATATCATCATGTGATATCCCCACACAGAGATTAGGATTTGTGTGTGGCATAGTTATTGTCACAGAGGTAGTTCTGCCAGTCTGTTGCAGCAGCTGCCTGGCTTACCTTGACATGAAAGCTTCAGTTTCTCCTCACCCAGGGGGAACAGGAACTGGTGCTGCCACTTGTTTCTCTGGCATCTTTTTAATTTGCCATATTTTTTAGGTATCATTTCACTCTTTTTTGTTTCTCCATTGTCTTCTCTCTGATTCCTCTGTATGTAGTCATTTCTTTGTCATCCAAACTCTAATTCATGGGGCCTGATGGAGAAAGCTTTCTTTTCCTCTACCATCTTGGTCCCTTCTCCTGTCCTTCTTTTTTAAGGTTGCATAATATTCAGCAGAAAACAGTATCAAAAATCATTTGATCACATATATGAGGATATATTTCAGGACTTTTGATTTTACACCCTTGTTCTGTATGTCTGTCTTCTTATTAGTATGACACTGATTTATTGCTGGAGCTTTGTAATAAATTTTTACATCGGAGACATGGACACACCCACCACTTCCCTTCATCTCCTTGAATTTGAAGTACAAAGTCAGATACATTGCAACCAGGGCAAATGGGCTGCTTAGAAAGACAAAGGATGGCATCCCAAAAGAATAAACTGTTACAGACCAAGAGAAACCAGAAAACATCAAATTTCAAATCTACAAAAGCAAAAAAATGACTCTAACATAGAGTGCTAAGCAAAGTGGTAAGGGAGAGGGGATAACACTCTGTGGTATCTATACAAAATGGAATTTTATGCAGCCATGAAGAAGAACAAAATGTTATCATTCACTGGAAAATGGATGGAATTGGAGAACATCATTCTGAGTGAGGTTAGCCTGGCCCAAAAGACCAAAAATCGTATGTTCTCCCTCATATGTGGACATTAGATCAAGGGCAAACACAACAATGGGATTGGACTATGAGCACATGATAAAAACAAGACCACACAAGGGAGGGGTGAGGATAGGTAAGACACCTAAAAAACTAGCTAGCATTTGTTGCCCTTAACACAGAGAAACTAAAGCAGATACCTTAAAAGCAACTGAGGCCAATAGGAAAAGGGGAACAGGAACTAGAGAAAAGGTTAGATCAAAAGGAATTAACCTAGAAGGTAACACACACGCACAGGAAATCAATGTGAGTCAATGCCCTGTATAGCTATCCTTATCTCAACTAGCAAAAACCCTTGTTCCTTCCTATTATTGCTATACTCTCTCTACAACAAAATTAGAAATAAGGGCAAAATAATTTCTGCTGGGTATTGAGGGGGTGAGTGGGAGAGGGAGGGGGCAGAGTGGGTGGTAAGGGAGGGGGTGGGGGCAGGGGGGAGAAATGACCCAAGCCTTGTATGCACATATGAATAATAAAATAAAATAAATAAATAAATAAAAAACTGAAACTCTTAATGGCTGGGAAATGACCACTTAACTTTACTCTGTCTTATCTCAAAACTCATATCTCTTCCTCTGTAATATACTGGCTGACATTTCGATACTAACACTGATAGTCTCTCTGAAAGAAAAAAAAAAAGGGAGAGGGGATAACACTCCCAATTGGGCTGCAAGCAAAAAAGAAGAGGGAAACTCTCTTGAGAGATTCCACAGACACACACAAACTAATATTCTGCATAAATAAGTTTAAGATACTGGATCTGCATCCTGCACAACAAGCTGATGACAAGAACGTGGCTCACTGTACCTCTGGACTCACTAACTAGTGCCATGGATGAATCTATACAAAGGTCTTAAGGACAAGCCTTCCAGGGAGAAGAACAAAAAAACATGATTATTATATTATAGCCACTCAAAGATAATCCAAACTCCAAACACCCCCAAAATCAGCATAGACCCAGAAAATTGGAAAGAACTTGACTTGGATTCATAGAGATAGAACTATATGGGTAGAAAGGATAAGCCATGCTCCTTTCGCCACTCCATAATGAAGGACCTACCCTGTGTTCTTGGGAGAAGAGTGCACAATTTGTGGGGTGCATCCTGACCCACACCATGCTGAGAGCCATTGCTACACATATTTGAATGGAAATGAAATCCACATGGCAGGACATGCCCATTCAGCTGCTGCTGCAGGACTAAAGCAGCCAAAACCACAGATCTGGATGTGCTGCTGTGTGACATTAGACATCACAGCTTGAGGAAATGTTGCTGTGAGCATGCTGCTGCATGTCCATAGTCAATACAACCCCCAAAGCCACTGCCCCACATTTGGAGCCTTAACTGGTGACCAGGTCCAGACTGCAGAGGGGAATCATACACAGACCCAGGCCCAGAAGAAAACCAGTACTGAATGCATCATGGGAACCAAAGATAAACTCAGCCTGTATCCACCCTTTTCCTCAGCATGAAATATAGACTTTTTTCCTGAATGTTTTGTCTCTCTGTAAAAATTACTACTCTCTCTCACAGTATTTTTTATAATATTCTCCATATACTTATCCCCCATTTCATGATCTTCTTCTTTTCTATTCTCCACACACCCCATGTAATATTAATTAATTTCCCATACATATAACTGTAGTAGCTTTTAAACTGCTAGTTTTAGTTCCTTTCTTATATAACTACACTCCCTTATTGGGTGTGATTGATGTTTTGAATTGCTTTTATACTATATTTAAATATCTAGTTTATTTTTGAAGTATTGATTTTGTAACTGCCTTCTGCATTCTATCACTTGAGTGATAGTGAAAGAGACACCTGCCCCAACAGATGTGCAAATTGCAATGAAAAAAAACAAGGAAAATGAAAAAGCAAGGCAATATGATTCTTCTAAGTACTCATAGCAACTCAATAACCAAATCCAAACATACCAAAATGGCTGAAAACCAAGGCAAAGCATTAAAACATTTATTTTTGAAGATAATAAATGACTTCAAGGAGGATTCAAACAAATAAATGAATTAACAAAATCAATTCAAGACCTGAATATGAAAGTCAACATTATGGAAGAGGCATTCAGCAAGGAAAATGAGATTCTGAAAAAAATGGAAATGTTGGTAATGAAAAACTCAGTAGATCAAGTGTAAACAAAGTAGAGAGCATCACCAGTTGTCCAGAGCAGTGAGAAGAAAGAATATGCATGATTAAATATGTGATCAATGAAATAATACTCTACTTTAGCAATGAATAAAAAAGCAAATATATGAGCATGACCACAAACTTCAAAAACTGCAACATGAAAAAGGGACCAGATCTAAGAATCTATGGGGTAAAAGAAAGAGCTAAGATACAAATTAAAGTATAATCAATGAAATAAAAAGCTAGTTCTTAGAAAAAACAAACAAGATTGACAAATCCCTGGAAAACCTTATTACAATAATGAGGGAAAAGACCCAAATTAATAAAATTAGAAACAAAAATCTAGAGATAACAACAAACACTAAGGAAATCCAGGGAATCACCAAAGACTATGTTGAAAACCTATATTCTAATAAATTTGAAAATCTAGAAGAAATGGACAAATTTCTACATACATATTACCATTCAAAATTGAATGAAGAGGATATTAATCACCTAAACAGATCTATAACATGGAATGAAATTGAAGCAGCAATAAAGATTCTACCAAAAAGGAAAAGTCCAAGACCTGACAGATTCTCCTGAATTCTATCAGACCTTTAAAGAAGAACTAATACCAACACTCTTTAAAGTTTTCCATGAACTAGAAGGGGAAAGAACATGGCCAATTCATTCTATGTAGCCAGAATTATACTCATTCCAAAACTGGACACACACACAAAAACAGAATTACAGTCAATCCCCTTAGTGAACACAGATGCAAAAACCCTCAATAAAATAATGACAAACTGAATTCAACAGAATATCAAAACAATCATGCAACATGATCAATTCAGCTTTATACCAGTGATGCAGGATGGCTTAACATAAGAAAATCATTAAATATAGCATATTATCAGAAGCAAAGAAAAAAACACTTAATCATCTCAATAGATGCAGAGAAAACCTTATAAAATTCAATATCCTTTTGTGATAAAAGCTCAGATGAAATTAGGAATAGAAGGAATGTGTCTCAACATGATATAGGCTATATATGACAAGCCTATAGTCAATATCATACTGAATGGGGAAAAACTGAAGTCATTACCTCTAAAGTCAGGAGTGAGACAAAGATGCCCACTCTCTCTACTCTTATTCAAAAAAGTCTTGTAATTCTTAGCCAGAGCAATGAGACAAGAAGAAGAAATAAAATGAATACAGTACAAAAGGAAGAAGTCAGACAATCTCTATTTGCAGACATCATGATCTTATACCTAAAAGACCCAAAAAACTCCATAGAAAATTCATAAACAGCTTCAGCAAACTACAAGTATACAAACTCAATTTACAAAAAATCAGTAGCTTTTCTATACACCAACAATGAACAGACTGAAGAGGAATATAGGAAAACAATTCCATTTACAATAGTCTCAAAAATATCAAATACCTTGAAATAAACTTAACAAGGATGTGAAAGACTGCTACAAGGAAAACTAGAATCCATTGAAGAATGAAATCAAAGTACACTACAGAAGATGGAAAGATCTCCCATACTCATGGATTGGTAGAAGCAACATATTGAAAGGGCTATATTACCAAAAGCAGTCTACATGTTCAAGTCAATTCACATAAAAATTTCACTGACATTCATCACATAGGCTGAAAAATATACCCTAAAGTTCATTTAGAAGCAAAGAAATCATGAATAACTGAGGCAATACTGTGCAAAAAGAGCAACACTACATGTATCACAATACCCAATTTCAAACAATACTACAGAGCCATAGCCATACAACCCACATGGTACAGGTACAAATACAGATATGAAGACTGATAGAATGCAACAGAAGACCCAGCTATGAATCCATGTAGCTATGCCCACTTAATTTTTGACAAAGGCACCAAAAATATACAATGGAGAAAAGACAGCCTCTTCAACAAATGTTGCTGGGAAAACTGGATATCTGCCACCAGAAAACTGAAACTATATCCATGTTTTTCACCCTGTACAAGTATCAACTCAAAGTGAATTAAAGACCTTAATGTAAGACCTGAAAATTTGAAGCTAGTGCAAGAAAGAGCAGAAAATATACTGGAAGCAATAGGCATAGGCAATGACTTCTTCAGTAGAACTTAAATGGCTCAGCAACTAAGAGAAAGGATTAACAAATAAGACTACATGAATTTAAAAAGCTTATGCACAAGAAAAGAAATGGTTTCTAAGTTGAAGAGGCTGCTCAAAGAATGGAAGAAAATCTTTGCCAGCTATACATCAGACAAGAGATTGATAACCAGAATATTCAGAGAACCTAAAAAGCTAAACTCCCCCTAAAATCAATGACCTAATGAGAAAATGGGCCAATGAACCGTACAGATGTTTTTCAAAGGAAGAAGTTGAAATGGCTAAAAATATGAAAAAAATGCTCACCATCCCTGGCCATAAAGGAAATCCAATTTAAAACCACATTAAGATTTCACTCCTGTTAGAATGATTACCATCAAGAACACAAACCACAGCAAATGTTGGGGAGGATGTGTGGGAAATGAACTCTTATGCACTGCTGGTGGGAATGCAAATTAGTAAAACCACTATGGAAAACAGTATGGAGGCTCCTCAAAAAAGATACAAATAAAACTGCCATAGGATCCAACAATACCACTCCTAGGGGTGTACCCAAAAGAATGTGAGTCAGGTTACAAGATAACCACATGAACACCCCTGTTTACTGCACCATTATTCACAATAGCTAAGTTGTGGAAACAGCCAAGATGCTCCACTACTGATGAATGGATTAAGAAAATGTGGTATTTATATACAATGGAATTTTATTTAACCATAAAAAAGAATGAAATTTTGTCATTTGCAGGTAAATGGATGGAAGTTGAGGACATCATCTTCAATGAAGCTAATCATCTTAAGTGCAGTTATCCACATTCAGGAAGCCAAAAGCCACATATTTTCTCTCATAACTGGAATACAGACCTAATACAAATATACCAATATAAGGAAAAAGAAGTCACATTAAGGGGAGGTCACACATGAAAGGAGTAGGATAAAATAAGGAAACTAAGAAGGTGAATATGGTTGATATACTATTTATACAAGAATGAATATAGAATTTTTAAAGAGATTGAAACCACCATAATTAAGGGACTAAAAAATGAACAAAAATAGAAGAGATGAACCAATTCAGTTTATAGTATATATATACATGGAGAGTCACAAGGAAACTCCCCGTGTAGCTATCTTTATCTTAAACAAGCAAAAACCTCATTTCTTTATTCTTTTTTCTTTTACAAAATCAGAGAACATGAGAGTGGAACAGGTATGTCAGAGAATGGGGTTGGGGTGTTGGTACCAGTGGAAGGTGGCAGGGAAAAGGAATAGGAAGGTGAACAAGGTGAAAATACTTTTTACACATGTTTGTAAATCCAAAAATGATAGCTGTTGAAACTATTACAGGAATGGGGGGAGGAGGAGATAAAGGAGAGTGGTGGATGGGGATGAATTCAAATATAATATATTTGATACATTGTATGAACTTTTGTAAAAGCCACAACGTATCCCCACCCAGCATAGCAATAAAAAAAGAAGTGAAAAAGAAAGCAAATAAAAGTATAGTTAACCAATCAATGGAATTATGGCAGGAAGTTTCCAATATCTTACAATATGGACATCCAAGTATACATGATCAAAAATACATGATCAGAAAATAACTTGTACAGTTAAAATGACAAAGATGAGAAGATAAAGAAAGGATAATAAAACTTGTTAAAGAAAAATGCCAACTTACTTATAACGCAAACACATCAAAATTACCTCAGATCTCTCAGCAAAATCCTTAAAATCCAAGAAAGCAAGAAACAATGCATTTGAAACTCTGAAAAAAATAACTGCCAAAAAATATTACTATATACAGCAAAGCTACATTTCAAAAGCTGATAGATGAATAGACTTTCAAAGAAAACCTTATCAGGTAAAGCAATACATGTGCACTAATCCTGCATTGCAGAAGATTCTTATGGGAATATCAAACACAAGGAAGAATAATGACAGCCACAAACATGAGAGTTCAGGAAACAATAAATTGCATGAGAAGAAAAGAGGAAAACATAAGAATTAAGAAAGAATCAAACATGTTCAATTCATTAAACTAGAAAAATCCTAAGATAATAATAGTAGAAGAAAAGAAAAAAAATGGAATTGAATCAAACTGGTACAAAAAATCAAGCTCACAGAAATTAATAAATACCTGTCAATAATAACCATAAACATAAATTTTGCATAAATATTATTGACTCTGCAATCAAAAGACACAGACTAGATGACTGGATTAAGATACAAGGTCCAAGTATTTGAAATCTATAAGAAATACACCTTACAGGTAAAGATACACAGAAACCAAGTCTTCCATCCAGAGACTACTTAAAGGATGGAAAATTCTATACAAACAAGTGGAAGCCAAAATCACATGTTCATGGATTGGCAGAATCAACATAGTAAAAATGGCTGTACTACCAAAAGCAATCTACATGTTCAACACAATTCCCATCAAAATCTCAATGACATTCATCACAGAGATTGAAAAATTTACCCTAAAGTTCATTTGGAAATCCAAAAGACCATGAATAAACAAGGCTATACTAGGCAGAAAGAGCAACACTAGAGGTATCACACTACCAGACTTCAAACTATACTACAGAGCCATAGCAATAAAAACTGTATGGCAGTCTTCCATGAAGACTAGTGGAACAGAATAGAGAACCCGGATATGAATTCACACAGCTATGCTCAGCTTATTTTTGAGAAAGTTGCCAGAAATATTCAATGGAGATTAGACAGCTGCTTCAACAAGTGTTGCTGGGAAAAGTGGTTATCTGCTTTCAGAAAACTGAAACTAGATCCATGCCTATCACCTTGTACATGTATCAACTCCAAGTGGATTGAGGATCTTAATATTAGACCCAAAACTTTCCAATTAGTACATGAAAGAGTGGGAAATACTCTGGAATCAATAGGTATAGGCCAGGACTTCCTCAATAGATCTCCAGCAATCTAGCAACTAAGAGAAAGCATGGACAAATGGGACTACATGAAATCAAAAAGCTTCTGCACAACAAAAGAAATGGTCTCTAAATTGAAGAGATCGCCCAGAGAGTTAGAGACAATATTTGCTAGCTATAGATCAAAGGACTGATAAGAAGAATATACAGGGAGCTCAAAAAGCTAAACTCCCCCAAAATGAATGAACTAATAAAGAAGTGAGCAACTGAACTAAACAGAACTTTTTCAGTGGAAGAAGTCCAAATGACCAAAAAAACACATGCAAAAATGCTCACCATCCCTGGCCATAAAGGAAATGCAAATCAAAACCACACTAAGATTGCACCTCATTCCTATAAGAATGGATACCATCAAGAACATCACCAACAATGAATGTTGGCAAGGATGCAGGGAAAAAGGAACCCTCACACACTTCTGCTCATTGCTAGTACATGGAAATACAACTTATTTTTTGTGTTTTTATCAGAAAGATGTGTCAAATTTGCTTATTAGTTATAATAGCTATTGTGAGAAACTGTCAGTATTTTCTATAAATAAGATCACTGTTCCAATTTAGAAACATTTTACTTCTTTTTTAACCTAACTTTTCTGTATAGTATTCCTGGTTGCATGTTTACAAGTGCAAAAGTTGGTATTCTCTTGTTCCTAATCTTGGAGGAATAAAAATTTCAAGCTTCCATTGAGTATGATGGCAATTGTGGGCTTTTCTTCATGACCTTTATTATGTTCAGATAAATTTCTTCTATTTATAGCTTGTTGAGTGCTTTTATCATGACAGAGTGTTGAATTTTGTCAGATTTTTCTACATGAATTGAGATTTTTTGTGTATGGGATTTCCCCCTTCATACTATTAATTTGTTGTTTTATATCATTCGATTTCTTATGTTGGGTTATCAAGCTTTGAGAAACTGCACTTAGTAATGTAATATGATCCTTTTAATGTGTTGTTGATTTCTGTTTACTATTGTTTTCTTGAAGATATTTTCTTCGAAATTCATCATGGGTGAATTTTGTCTTCAGGTTTATTTCTTGTGGGTACTTTGCCTTTCATTGGCTCCAGGAAAATACTTGTCTCATAAGGGGAATTTAGAAGCGTTCACTTTTCAGTTTCTTCTTGCTTGAAATTGGACATTTTTAATATTACCTACCTGGAATATTATCATAATATAAAATTTTTCATGCCTGACGTTATTTCAGTGATCATCCTCTTAGTGACCTTTTATAATTTCTGCATAAAAATTATGTATATATGTAAATTAAATTTCAAACAATTTCTGGAGACCATAGGGATCTAGGTGTTAAAAATTTTTTTCTGTTATTCAAACAAACAACTGATTTTTTATTATTATTTTACAAAAGTAATTTTTTATTATTATATTACAAAAGTAATATATCATAGCTGAATTCACCCCCTTCATCATTCTAGCAATAGCCTTTTAGACATATATCTGAAGGAATGTAAGTCACGACATAATAAATACACTTTCACAGCCATGTTTATGGCAGCATTATTCACAATAGCCAAGCTATTGAAACAGCTCAGATGCCCTACAAGTAATACATTGATTAAGAAAATGTGATATCCATCTATTTAGATAGATAGATAGATATGTGTGTTAAGATGAATATTATTGAGATGAATGAAATTTTATCATTTGCTGGTGAATAGATGAAACTGGAGAACAACATATTAAGTGAAGTAAGCCAGGTTCAGGAAGACAAAAGTCCCATGCTTTCTCTCATATGTGGAAGACAGATCCAAATACTTTTCTCATCTCCAAATGTTTTACTTGTGTTTTGTCACATTTTCTTATATATACATGCTTATTTTTTTCTTTTTTCATGACCAAATGTAATATAATTATATATTATATGTAATGGAATGATATATTATATATGCATATATACATATTATCATATTTGTGTCAATTAGGATTCAATCATTGCCTTTGTATTCTGGCTATTATTTACCTACTTTCTTTCAAGCTTGGTGTTTAATTGTTTGCCATGCATTGTTTATTTTACCTTGTTGAGTGTTCAATATGTATTTTTAGCAGCATTGTTTTAAAAACACTTTTTAAAAATACCTTTCTAAAAGTGTACAAATTTTAGGTATTGGTGAATTTGAAAGAAAGTACAAACCCATGAAACCATCACCATTATCAATTTGTAAAAATGTCCAGCACCTCTAGAAGTTTAATCCTGTTCTCTTTTGTGATAAACATTCACCATAAGATGTACTCTCCTAGGAAAGTTTTTATTATCATTAAATACTTAACTAGGCATTATGCTTTGCATTAGGTCTCTATGACTGTTTGCATCTGGTATAACTGAAACTTTGTACCCTTTGACCAACATCGTATTTTGCCATCCCACAGTTTCTGGGAACCACCAGTTATCTCTGAGTTTGATTATATTACATTTTCATATCATATAGTATTAGTTCTGCATCTAGATGACTTCACTTAGCATAATGTCCTATAGGTTAATCCACATTGTCACAAATATCAGGATTTCCTTCTTTTTAAGACTGAATATTGTTCCACTGTATGTAAATACTTCATTCAGTTTTAATATATCCATCCGTTTATGGGTACTTAAGTTGTTTATACCTCTTGGCTATTATGAATAATGTTGAAAGGTATATGAAATAATAGATATTTCTTCAAGATTCTGATCCCAACTCTTTTATTGTGTGTGTGTGTGTGTGTGTTCCTGGGGTTTGAACCGAGGGCTTCACACTTGCAAAGTAGGTGCTCTACCTCTTGAACCAGGTTTCCTGTCCTCCAACTCTTTTAGAAATATCCATAGAAGTGGGATTGCTGGTTATAGTCATCTGACCCTTGACAAGAACACAAACATAAACAAATGTTGGTAAAGGTGAGAGTGGAAAAAGAACTCTTATGCACTCTTTTTGGGAATGTAAATTTGGACAACCACTATCAAAAGCAGTATGGGTTCTTCAAAAAACTGAAAATGGAACTACTGTATAATCTAGTCATACTGCCCCTAGGCAAATGTCCAAAGGAATGTATATCAGGATACAATAGAGATACTTGTGCACCTATGTTTATTGCAGCATGATTCCCAATAGCCAAGTTGTGGAAACAGCTAAGCTGCCTCATTATTGGTGAATGGATTAAAAAACTATGGTTATATATACACAATGGAGTATTTGTCAGCCATCAAGAAGAATGAAATTATGTCATGTGCAGTTAAATGGATGGAACTGGATATCATCATGTTAAGCCAGGTACAGAAAGAACAAGGTCCCATGTTTAATCTCATATGTGAAATATAGATCCAAAAGATAAATGCATACACAAATACAAGCATGATTATATATATCAAATAAACGTATTTGCAATAGTGGGACTGTTTGACCAAAAGAGGGAGGAGGGAGAAGAAAAGAAAATGATAGAGAGTGAATAATACTGAAATACTTTCATCTTGTATGAAGAGGGCATAACAAAACATGCTGAAAACTGTTGAATAGGAAGTAGTGGGGAAAGGGTAAGGGAGGGTAATAGGTGGGATTAGTCAGATTAAAGTACAATATATTCAAGGGTGAAATACTATAGTGAAACCCCTTGGAACAATGAATATACCTTTAAATAATGTAGGACAGGAATATAAAATAGGTTGTGCTCCAATGTGGGTTTTAGTTGGAGGTGAACAACTGAATGGAGAGGGTGAAGAAGGGTGAAAGTAGTTGATGGAGGTTATACACTTGTATGAAAATAGAACAATGAAACCTGTTGAAATAATTTTAAGTAGAGGGGTAAAAAGATGAGATAGAATAATGATGATGGTGAACCTAACCAAGGTACACTGGAAGCATATATGGAAATGTCACAAAGAAACCCCACTCTACAACTAATAACTGTACTTACATCTAAGAACTAAGATCAGGATTAAATTTGATAAAATATATAAAGGATTTTGTATATGGTCTACATGTTATAAAAGTTCTCTTAGGTTTTTTTATTATAGAATATTATATATCCATTAAAATATTTACAAGCTGGGAGCCCATTTTTTACCCCTGTAATCCTACCTACTTGGGAGGCTGATTGGGAAGATCATTTGAGGCCAGCCCAGGCAAAAAATTCATGAGACCCCATCTTAGTCAATAGGTGGGCATGGTGTCATGCACCTGTCATCCCAAGCTATGCAGGAGACTGTGATTCAAGGGATAGCAGTTCTAGGTCAGCCTATGTAAGAAAAGTTTGCAAGACCTCATTTCAATGGAAAAAATTCTGGGCATGGTGTTATGTCCCTGTCATCCCAGGAATGGTGGGAAGCTTGAAACAGGAGATTGTGTTCCAGGCCAGCTGGAAAAAATACAAGGCCCTATCTCCAAAATAACCAGAGCAAAACAGGCTGGAAGTGTGGTACTAGCATTAGAGCACCTGACATGCAAGAGCAAACCCCTGGGTTCAAAACCCAGAAGTGTCAAAAATAATAGTAATATTTTCAAAGACTATTTAGCAAGTTGGCAAATTGTAAAGCATAATGTGATATGAAAAACCAATATAGAAAGTTGAATGTGTAATATCATCTAAATTTTGTACCATAAACATAGACACACACCCAAAGAAAGAATATGAAACAAAATATAGCCAAATGTTGGAAAATGTTATTTTGTGTGGAAGCATATAGTAAATATTTATATTTTCCAGATTTCCCACAATGAATATTTTCTTTTTTATATGCAATTATAGTCAAAAATTTAAGTACATTACTATTATTAAGGAATTAAGTAATACATGTTAAAAAGGAACGATGGCTCTTAAAATCAGGATCACTGTCAGAAAAACAAGGAAACCTTAATTTTTGGAAAATAATAGTAGATTTCAAAACTAAAACTTAAAATGCCACTTTGAGGTTATAGCCAAAGGAACAGAAATCAGTATATTGAAAAGATATCTCCACTCCCATGTTCATTGCATCATTATTCACAATAGCCAAAGTATAGAAACAATCTAAGTGTCAATCAATTAATGAATAAAAGAAATGTCACGTGTGTGTGTGTGTGTGTGTGTGTGTGTGTGTGTAGGCACACAATGGAATACTGCTCAACCTTAAAAAAGAAATTCTGTCATTTTGGAACAACATGGATGAATCTGGAAGACATTATAGTAAATGAAATGAGTCCCACACAGAAAGACAAATACTGTATGATCTACGTTACATGTGGAGTCTAAAATAATTGAGAAGTACAGAATAGATTAATGATTATCACATGCTGAGGGGGTGGTCAAGGTTGAGGGAGGTAATGTGTACTTGTCAAAAGAGATGAATTTTTGGTTAGAATAAGTTTTGAGACCTTTTACACAGCAGGATGACTACAGTCAACAATAACATATTGTATTTTTGAAAATAATGTAAACTGAATTTTACATGTATCCCCACAAAAAGTGATAAGTAAGTAAGGTAATATATGTTAATTGGTTTAATTTAATCATTCCATGGAATACACATTCATCAAAACATCACATTGTATCCTATAAATGTATTCAATCATGATTTTTACAATAAAATTAATTTTTATTTTTAAGAGAAAGATAATGGACCTCACTGATTCTGATTCTTTAGAGTAATGGGTAGGTTTTGGAAGTCTGCATTTTGAAGAATACCCAAATTATTCTGCTGTCTGTAAACTACATTTTGAGAACTATGACCATGGAGTAAATAACAGAAAAGGTCTCTTATGAACATTACTGATTTCATTTCCCTCCACTTAAGAGTGATAATATTTTTATAGCTAGCAAAAAATAAGCATTAGTGATATAAGCTAGATACTTGGAGCAAAAAATCAAGGATAATGTATGCAGTATCAAAAGTTATATTCCACTAATAATACATTTAATCATATACTTTAGTAATTTGCTAGCAAACTTGATAAATATTAGCTGCACTTCATTTCAGTCATCAACAGAACAAAATAAATAAATTAATTAATGAATAAATTTTAAAATTAGGTTAATGATGACTGCCAATTAAAATTAGAAATATGGCAAATGCTTTGAGATGTGAACTTTATGTCACTTTTACTTTCATCATGTCAATACTGTATTTAAACGTCGTTAGTAGTTCTCCAGCAGAAAGCCTCCGTCATAATATTTAAACGACTAGACTCTCTGTGGACTCTCTGAAATGAGCCTTCACCATCCATAATCAACCTTATCCTTCATTATTCCCAGAATACAGTCAGGACAAACTTCTTAGGGAAAATGAGTATACTGTGTTCATTTTCAACTATGTGGATTTGAGTGTACAGTTTCCACACTGAATCTTTCTAACTCTTTCAATCTGCATACTCCTTAAATTACATCTTATGACTTCTAAAGAATTTCTTCCTTTTTCGTTTTTTAGGGAGCCATAGTAAATTTAAATAATTCCTAATTGACATACATGGTTAAAATATGGTCCATGCCCTCAAGATAACTCACAGTTGAATAGACTAAACTCATCATTTTGTGAGTTTTGTGAATATAACTTACCACCTTGTCTAAACCTTTGAGGCAAGGAAGATGATACAACACATACACACACACACATGCACACATACACACATTGCATATTTCACTTTTTATAGCTATAATTATACATAAAAGCATATGCAAAATATTTTGAAGACGAAACTAAATCTATAATGAACAATGCAATATTGCTCAATATTATTGCTTTTAATGCTTAACAATATTCCCATTTTATTACCCCCATTTTCATCTTTCTCTTAAACAAGTTTCTACATTGGAAAAAATGAATTTAAGTTATTTTAGATTTTATAGTATATGTACATATTTATTTTACTTTCATTTGTTTCTCCATATTTACAACTTTGAACATGACACCATAATAGAAAATAATGTCATTCAGGCAACACTGACCAAAAGCTCTTTCAGGATCAGTGAGAGAATACATGTTCAAACACGTTGAAAGTTGGAAACTACTGTAAAATATAAGTCATCATTAGTGTTATTTATTTCACTGAGGTACTTAAGGCCCACTGTGAAGAATCAGCAAATATAATTACGTTGTATCAAATAAAGTATTTTTTCCTACAAAGACAATATGTCATATGATAACATACAGTCATTCTTTGCCTAAATTTCCTTTCAGTCTGAAGAAATTGAAACATGAATCTAAGATAAATAATTTAATTATTTTTCATTCTGAAAGGGAAATTTTTAAAGCAGGATATAACTTCACTCTGCTAGTTTTATTTCAGAAATATTTTCCAAATTATCCAGGTGCTATTTATACTACCCACAATGAACCAGTAAAATAAAAATGTAAAAGTATTATGCTAATATAAAAGATAATTTAAAATCTGTGTTTTCACAACCTTGTAACTTTTTTCCATAATTGTTATCTTCATAATTGTTTCCCTACTCAAATTATATTTCAATATAAATTATTCTTTTCCTTCATACTATCCTTTGAGAAAAAAATTACGATTTTTATACTTTTATTTTGATTTTTCAAAACAAAGTATGCCACCAACTTAAATTATCTGTTATTTATGAAGCTATTTAAGATATCTACTGGATCTTTGCAAAGTATGACTCAATAATATGCACCTCATGCAGGCTATATCAGACTCAAATTTTTCCCCAAACTCAAAAATGTCTGTGCCTTTTGCATTATCATATTAACTAGCAATCCATGAAGGAACATCAAAAAAAAGAACAATGGCTTAAACTAGAGATCTTAGAAATAGCAGCAGTGAAGAAGTCAGAGAATAACAGAATGTGACAAATAGTATAAGTAACACCTTACTTCACTGAGGCGATGTGAGGAATCTAATTTTAAAATAAAAGTAGAGATGTGCAAAATTATTAACAGCTTGAATTTTAAGTACAAATTGGTTTGTATTCCAAAAAGTAGTGACATAAATTTTCATCAAATATTTTTAATAATATCTCCTACAACCTCTTTAATAGCCCAAGTGGTGTATTATATTTCAGAATCATACCACTAGTTAGTATCAAGTACTAGGAAAACTCAATAAACAGCTCTCATGTTTACTTATAAACTTCTGAAACTTGAGTCTATGCTTTTGTTGTTTCTGCTACTCATTTTTGTTTATGTACTAAGACATATCTCCAGAAATGAAAAGGCATGAAGAATGCCTTTGATAGGCAATGTGATGATAGAGTGATAAAGGGATCAACTGGAGGTCCATGGATACAACAGAAAACATGCTTATGGATTGGGGGATGAGACAATTTTAGAAAAGCTGTTGAAAGTAGGATTTTACTTTCTTTTTTTTTTTTTTCTTAGTCCAAGCCTGAAATTTATTTTCATTTCATATATATCTTATGCACAAAGCCTAAAGACAATTTAATACAATTTAATTTAAATTAATTAATTTAATTTAATATTAAATAATTTTTCACAGGGAACAATGTTTTTATATATAGGGCCATTGGAAAGTGCCTTTGTAGCTCCTGGTACTCTACATGTTCCCAATATTGGGACTTTACAGATTCTGGATTTTCTAATTATAGATGCTCACCTTGTATTCAGTTTCAGAGAAAAATTTCTGAGATTACAATAGTTTACAACTGAATATATTTGGATCGTTTGTCTGTCTTTAAAGTTCTCAGTCACTGCACAATATTTCAAGTCCACTGCTTTCTCTGATGAGTGCAAGTTAACCTCACTTTCTATTGGGACTTTTGTAGCCATCTCTTAATATTTTCTTCTTCCTGTTTTTTTTCTAAAATATAGACACAGACAAATCAGATTTATTCAACATTATAGAAAAATCATTAGATTCTAGTTATATCCATAGGGCAATTTGATCATTCCTAGTATAAGTACTCAAATGTTCCCTTCAATATTCCAAAACATGAAATAATACTGATTAGCACAAAACAGTAGTTCACTGATTAAGGGATGATGCCATGTTTACCTATAGAGGCCAGAGTCTTGAAGTTTCCTGTATCACAATTGTATATAGCTTCTTTTGAGAAGAGTCCAGCAAAGCCCACTCTTTCAGGGTGAAGTTCATAGGTACATCCTTCCAGGTTACTGGTTCCTAAAACATCCTGCATACACTACCAAGTGGAATGGTGAAAATCCCAGCACTGCAGAAACAGACTCGCTTCATAAGAAGTCACAACACGGTGTTATCCAAATATTCATCCATTCATGGTCAGCATATTCCTACACTCCACCTAGCATAGCAATTCTGACAGTAGTTTGGAACTGTTTGGTAAAATAAAAGCAATATACAAATACCTTTTTTGTAGCTTGTCCCTACTTTATATATTGGGACAGAAGCACCTCTAGAGCAAATTCCTACTACTTAGTATCCACAAGAGTAAATACATAGGCAGACCACATCTACAATGATTAACCACCTGCTGTGATATTGCCTAGTATTAGAATTGTATGAGAACAAATTCCCTCTCCACTGTATCCGGGAAACACTAATGGGATGGACTTTACCAACATTAACTGTAAAGAGAGCTCAGTGTTCTGAAACTGTTTATTCCAACAATGTACTATTTGCTTAAATACTGTTGTACGGTTGATTATTTGCATGTTTCTGTAAGGTTCATCTGAGGGAGCCTTCCTGATTAGAACCAAAATACTCTAGATGAGTAATGTCTAATGAGGTGGTCTGACGTAATATTTAATGCCTCCTGTGAAAATCAGTTCTGCACTGGCAAAAATTGGGATTTTTTTTATGTTTCCATAACAGCTGTCCTCAGTCCTGCTGCAGAAGATTCTTTTTTTTTTTTTTCATTTTTCTTTTATTATTCATATGTGCATACAAGGCTTGGTTCATTTCAAAGCTGTTGAAAGTAGGATTTTACTTTCATTTTGTTTGGGAGTATCAGGTACATGATCATGAACTAAAGGTCACTCCAGGAGGTCACTTCCTGGAGGTCACTCTCCAGGAAACAGAAATGATAATCATGAAAAATGTTAAGACACAAGTACAGGCTGAGTTGTGAATTGCTGGAAATAGAGAAAGAATCCAATGAACTAAGAAGACAAGGACCTGAAATTACAATAATATTCAATTCAAAATATAAGCTGTTGAACCAGTGTAAAGATCAGTTAGAGATAAATCAACTTGGGTTGTAACACATTTATACATGAAAGCAATGCTATGAATCTTTCTGTATAGCTATCTTTAACTCAACAAGCAAAAACGCTCTGTCTTCCTAATTATGATTATGTCTTCTCTTCAATAAAATTAGAGATAAGGGCAGAACAGGTTCTGCCTGGAAAAGAGGGAGGTGAGGGGGAAAGGGTGGGGGAGAGGGGCAGGGGGAAGAAATGACCTAAACAATGTATGCACATGTGAATAAGTGAATAATAAAAAATTAAAATAATATATATAACCTGCTGTCAGAACAAAAGGTGGAACAAAAGAGCACATATAATTAAGACCACATGTTGAAAAATTGTCTTTAGCAATTGAGTCAACATTGCCACCAGAAGAAGGGACTTCTGGTGACACTGACTATGGTAAAGGAACTCGGTGTTCTGTAAGAGGAGAAATAATTTGTTATGCTCGCATGTGCCAGACACTGTCTTATGTGATTTATATGCATTATATCATTTAATCCTCCCAGATATCTAGCAATATAAATATTTTCATGGAAAACTGTTTCCACTAAATTCTAACATTACTGGTATTACTTGTTTGTCAAGCTACCTCTCTACTTGCTCCAAATGCAAAGGTATATAGTTAAAGAAGTATTTGACAGAGTAGATAAGAATATCCCCTTAGAACAGTGGAAAATGCATTATGATTTGTCCAATATAATTAACTGTTTTATGATCCACAAATTATGAAACAGGATTTTATGGGTTTAATTATGTTCTCTCAAAATGTTGAAGTCCTAGCCCCTAGAACCTCATAATGTGAATTTATTTGGAGATATTTTTTAATGTGATTACTAGGATGGGCCTTAACCTAATATAAGTGTATTTGTAAAATAGGATATTTAGACATATATACACACATTAACCTTAAATTCACAGGGAGAAGAGAGTCATTTACAAGCCAAGGAAAGAAGTCTCAGAAGAAACCAACCCTGCTTTCATGTTTTGGGTTTTCTATCTAGCCCCATACCTCCTGTATATGTTCTCCCCTTGTCATGTAACCCAAGTCCTAAAATATTGTTGTATTTGCCGTAGATCTAAAGACCACATATGAGGGAGAATATATGATTTTTGGTCTTCGGAGTCTGGCTAACCTCACTCAGAATGATGTCCAGTTCCATCAATTTATTTGCAAATTATAAGATTTAATTTTTCTTTATGGCTGAGTAAAATTCCATTGTGTATAAATACCACATTTTCTTGATCCATTCGTCAGCAGTGGGGCATCTTGGTTGTTTCCATAACTTGGCTATTGTGAATAGCGCTGCAAAAAACATGGGTGTGCAGGTGCCTTTGGAGTAACCTGTGTTGCATTCCTTTGGGGATATCCCCAGGAGTGGAATTGCTAGATCATATGGCAGGTCTATGTTTAGATTTTGAAGAAGCCTCCAATCTTTTTCCAGAGTGGTTGCACCAGCTTGCATTCCCACCAGCAGTGTACCAGGGTTCCTTTTTCCCCACATCCTCGCCAACACATGCTGTTGGTAGTGTTTGGATGATGGCTATTCTAACAGGGGTGAGGTGGAAACTTAGTTGGCTTTGATTTGCATTTCCTTTGTGGCTAGAGATGGTGAGCATTTTTTCATGTTTTTTGGCCATTTGAATTTCTTCTTTTGAGAAAGTTCTGTTTAGTTCAATTGCCCATTTCTTAATTGGTTCATTGATTTTGGGAGAGTTTAGTTTCCTAAGTTCCTTGTCTATTCTGGTTATTAGTACTTTGTCTTATGTATAGCTAACTTAACAAAAGATGTGAATGACTTCTACAAGCAGAATTACAAACTCTTGAAGAAAGAGATTGAGGAAGACTACAGAAGATGGAAATATCTCCCATACTCATGGATTGAAAGAATCAACATAGTAAAAATGGCTACCAAAAGCAATCTACATGTTTAATGCAATTCCCACTAAAATCCCAATGACTTTCATCACAAAGATTGAAAAATCTACCCTAATGTTCATTTGGAAACACAAGAGACAACAAATAGCCAAGGCAATACTCAGCAAAAAGAGCAATGCTAGCGGTATCACAATACCCGACTTCAAACTATATTATAAAGGAATAGCAATAAAAACAGCATTGTACTGGCACAAAAACAGACATGAAGACCAATTGGAACAGAATAGAGGACCCGGATATGAATCCACACAACTATACCCATCTTATTTTTCACAAAGGGGCCAAAAACATACAATGGAGAAAAGTCAGCCTCCTCAACAAATGATGCTGGGAAAAGTGGTTATCCATCTGCAAGAAACTAAAACTAGATCCATGTCTATCACCCTGTACTAGCATCAACTCAAAATGGATCAAGGACCTTAACATCAGACTCGAAACTCTGAAGTTAGTACAGGAAGGAGCAGGAAACACACTGGAAGTAATAGGTATAGATAGGCAAGGACTTCCTCAATAGAACCCCAGCAGCCTGGCAACTAAGAGAAAGAATGCACAAATGGGACTTCATAAAATTTAAAAGCTTCTGCACAACAAAAGAAATGGTCTCTAAACTGAAGAGACCACCCACAGAGTGGGAGAAAATATTTGCCAGCTATACAAGAAACAGTAATATTTTGGTAACATAACCTAAGTAGGCCATAACATTTGAATGTATATATTCAAAAGCCTTTATATTGTCAATATTGATCTACAAGTAGGCATTCATATAAGGAGTGGAAATTTCCCAAGCAATACCTTTAACAATGAGTGACATAATTTGCGCTACCGGTTTTTCAACATAGACAAAGTATGCATTGAGTGCAAGGTAGAAGGTCCATAAAAATCTAACTTTTAGATCAATACAATGTGGAGAAACTTAGAAAAATCAGTTATTCTTGTCAGTAGTTAAAAGGGTTTTGAGAAATTATATTTAGAAATGTTTTAAAGTGTGATGTTTATTAGTACTTTACAGTTTCAAAAAAGTACAATTTATAATGAGGTTTCTTGTAGCAAGTAATCCTAAAATCATGTTGTGAAATCAGTTGTGTAGATTTTCATAAAGGTAAACATATACAAATTATTTGGTCCTGCAATCTCATTTGCAAGTATTCATCCAAGTGATATGGCAACTTAAGTTTATATAAAAACTATATGGAAATATTTACAGCTGATTTCATTACAATCACCAAAAATGTCCAAATGAGGTGTGGTATGTGTATACATTAGAAAATTACTCAGAAATTGAAAGTAATTATCTTCTAATAGTCAACATGGAAAAACAGAAAAACATGCTAAAACATAAAAGTAACCAAACACAAAAGAGTATATACAGCATGAATCCATTCATTTGAAATTCTAGAAAAAGAGCAAACTAATATACAGTGACAAAAAGGAAATCTAGGTTTGTGTGAAACCAGGAACAGAAGTAGAATGTGTGACTGCAATGCAGACAAGGGAACATTTTGGATGTTCCCTTATTGTTGTTGTGGTGATGGCTGTATAACTGCAAACATTTTTTTTCAAAATTCATCAAGCTACATAGCATAAAAGGTAAATCTTATATATATAAATTATAATTCAACAAAGATTTTTAAATATAGTAGTAGTCCTCTACAAACTACTTTATTATCATTAAAACTATGAATGAGGACATACAACTTCAGAAAAGATGGAGTAGAATTTTCAATTAGTACAGTTGAAAAATCCAAACATTATAAGAGAAACATGAAAGCTGAAAGGTAGAGAGGAAGATACAGGGAAGACCTACAGATAAAGATTTCAGTTCTAACCTAAAGAATACCAACCATAAAAATTATTTCTCTTGATTTTTTTCTTCACATATCCCACATTTGGTCCTAGTGTATTTAACAATTCAGAAATAACAAGAGACGCAGATATAAGTAGTCCTGTGATAGATTTGCTCTCTCTAGGCAAAAGAATTGTAATGGTTTGCCACCAAGAAGGAAACTTTTGTGACAACACTTACCCTACCCTAGGGAAATACCATAGAAAATACAGCTCTCTACATCTGTCAGGACCAGGAAAGAGAGGAAGAAAGCCTGGGTTTTCAATTAGAACTAAAAGTACAAAGTCATACATCTCCCTTCAACAGTGTAAATAGAGGCCATGCGGGAGCCTGGACTTGTGCACAAACTAAGCAAACACTCCCTTCTTTGTGGTGTCAGCAGGAAACAAGTAAGAAATATTAACTTCTACTCCTGATTTGTGGTGTATACATCTTCTCCGCATTGGTGGAAGAGAAATGAGCTGTCTGGATTTCCACCATACTCAAAAAATATCAATGGAGGCTGAATGAGAAGCCTGAACTTCCACCTACACCTAACAATAATAACATAGCTCCATTTCTTTCCTCCAGTTGTGCCATGTGTATAAAGGTATGCTACAAATATATTATACAAATAGGGTACATTGTCTCACAACATATTGTCACTATGTCCAGCAACCAATCAAAAATCATTCCTAATACTAGGAATCAACAGATACCAATACCAACAAGACAGAAATTATGTAATTATCTGATAAGAGTTTTAAAGAAGTCATTATAGAACTGTTTCAATAAATAATTATGAGCATTTATAAAATACAAGAAACAGGAAAAAAAGAAACTGAGCATAGACATAATTAGACAAGAAGGCCTTTTATCACACTGGGAAGCTAAAACTACGATTTGTACATCTTGCTATACAACCTTGCCATAGACAAGAAACTAAAATGAATAAGAAAATTAGTCATTTGATAAAATTAGTTTTGTATATTACTGAAATGATAATTACTCTCAAAGAGAAAAGTTTTGTTGTACCCCCAAATTGCTAAATTTTTAAGTAAAAACAAGGCTGAAATTTCACATATCTCCTTAAATTTACTTAAACATATATTTGTCTTCTCAATAGTAGTAGACTAAAAGTTGCTTGAGGGCAGGCACAATCTCTCACACTTACATACATTCCTTTATTACAGATTAATTGGGCAATAATTAACAAATAAAATTGTATAAACAAAGTATATGTGTTGCTTTGATAGTTTGAAATGATTAACATAATTAAGCAAATTAGCATATCTATAATCTTGAATAGTTACTTTTGTGTGTGTAGTGATAATATTTAAGACAAATTTTCTTAGCAAATTTCAAGCTTACAATACAATGTTATTATCTATGCTCATCATGCTATGCACTAAATCTCCAGGACTTACTCAACCTGTATAACTAAATCTTTGTACCCATTACCAACATCTCTTCACTTCCCTCATGCCCAAGTCCCTGGCAATCACCATTGCACTCTGCTTCTAAGAATTTGACTTGTTAATATTTCACATTTACATGAAATCAGGCAATATTTGTCTCTCGTGCCTGAATTACTTAACTTTATATAAAGTCTCCTAGGTTCATCTAGTTGTTGCAAGTGGCAGAATCTCCTTTATCAGTACTGAGTATTTTAGTGTGTGTCTGTCTGTGAGTGTGACTCCATCAATCAGTAGGCATTTTGATTGATTCCATATTTTGGCTATTGAGGATGCTACAATCAACATGGTGGCACAGGGAACACTTCAACCAACTGATTTTAACATCTTTGTCATGTTCCCAGAGGTGAGTATTGTGGATTATATGGTAGTTTTAATGTTTTGAAGATCCTCAACACTCTTTTCCATGATGATTATATAAATTTTCATTCCAAGCAACAGTAGATAAGTGTTTCCTTTACTCCACAGCCTGGCTAACACTTTTATTTTATCTTTTTGATAATAGTCACTCTAATATATGTGACATGATATCTCACTAAGGTTTTAATTTTCAAACCCCTAAAAATTAAAGACAATGAATTTTTTAAAAAATACCTGCTTGCAATTGGTATGTATTTTATGGAAAAATGTCTCTCCAGGTCCTTTGCTCATTATGTAATTGTGTTACTGATTTTCTTTCTTTTGAGTCATTTAGGATTCTTACATACTTTAGATATTTACTCATTATCAGATGTATGGTTTGAAAATATTTCCCTATGCTACAGGTGGTAATTTTTACTATATTGTTTCCTTTGCAGTACAGAAGCTTTTTGTTTTATGCAATCACATTTATTTTTGCTTTTATACCTGTGATTTGGCAGTGATATAAAAAAAATTGCTCAGACCAATGTCAGGAAACTTATGTTTTTCTCTAGTAGCTATGTTTTATTATTATTATTTTTTGGCAGTACTGAGATTTAAACTGATGGCTTCTCACTTGGTAGGCATGTGCTCTACACTTGAGCCACATCCCTAGCTCTTTAATTGCTTTAATTATTTTTCAGGTAGGGTTTCACCTTTTTGCTTGGGGTTGGCCTCAGAATGTGATCCTCCTATCTGTAGCTTCACACATAGCTGAGGTTACAGACAGATATCATCACACCTGGTTTCTTGATTGAGATGAGGTCTCAATAAATTTTTGCCCAGGCTGGCCTTGAACCATGATTTTCCTCATTTCTACCTCTTGAGAAGCTGGGAGTTACAATCATGCACTACCAGATCTGACTCCTCTCGTAGCTTTATAATTTCAGGTGTTAAATTTATATCTTTAATATACTCTGAATTGATTTTTATACTTGATGTGAGATAAGGTTTTAGTTTTATTCTTCTGTACATATATATCTAATTTTCCTAACATCACATTTTTATGCTTTGGTCATGATCTTACTATATAGCCCAGGCTCGCCCTAAATTTGTGATCACCATACCACAGCATCTAGTGCTGAGATTACAGGTGTGTGTAACAACACATGGTTCCTAACATCATTTATTAAAGAAATTGTTATAATATTAATCGATGTTCTTACCAACTTTGCTGAATATCAGTTGACTGTAAGTATGTGCATTTCTCTCTTGGTTCCACATTCTTTTCCATGGTCTTTATGTCTATTTCCATGCCAGTAGCAACTGTCTGGATTTTAATGTTTTGTGGTGTATTTTGTAAACAGGCTGTGTTATTCCTCCAGCTTTGTTGTTTGACAAAGAGTACTTAGACTATTGTGGTTCTTTTGTGACTCCATGTGAATTGCAATTGTTTTCTCTATTTCTGTTAAAAAAAACATGTTTACCATTGCAAAAACATGTAAGTTGGAATTCTGATAAGGATTGCATTGAAACTGCACATTGCTTTGGGTAGTATGAACCTTTCTTATCCATGAACATGATGTGTCTTTCCATTTATTTGTGTCTTATACAGTCTATTTTATCAATGTTTTGTAGGGTTTAGTATACAGTTTCTTCCCCTCCCTGGTTAAACTCATTACTAAGTGTGAGATTTTTATTTTCTTAATTGTTTTTAGTAGTTTGATATTAACATACAAAAATGCTACTGATTTTTGCATGTCCATTTTGTTTTTGTTGGTGTCTTTAATGTTTATTACATGGAAGATCATATCCTCTGCAAACAGACAATTTTACTTCTTCCTTTCTGAGTTGGGTTATTTTGTTTCTTTTTCTTGTCTGATTGCTTTGGCTAAGATATTCAGCACTGTCTTGAATAGAATTGGTGAGAGTAGGAATCCTTGTCCTGTTTTTAATCTTAGAAGAAAAGCTTTCAGAATTTTTTCAGTATACTATTTTACCCTTCATTATGTTAATGTAGCATGTCACACTTTCTGACATGTACATACTGAAACACCTTTTCATCCCTATTTGATTATGAAGCATGTTTTTTTTTCATGTACCATTTTATTTTGCTTGCTAACATTTTTTAGTAATTTTCTATCAATATTCATCCATATGTTTGTCCTAGCTTTCTATTTGTATTCATATATCATTATAATCAATGTTAAGAAGGAGAAAGCTTTTCCACTAAGATTAGGGACAAGCCAAACTGCTGTGCTACTTCTAGTCAACAGTGTTGAACCATAACATAAAGAAAAATGAAAGGCATCCAAATTTGAAAAGATGAGCTAAAACTGTTTGCATCATTTTTCAGATGAAATATACAGAAAGCCTTAAAGATTTCACAAAAAAGTCTGTTGTTAATAATAAACAAATTCAGAAAATTTGGAAAATACAAGATCAGCTGATAGAATATTTTACTTCCGTAAACTAACAATGTACACTCAAAAAATAACGTAAGAAATGATTCCAATAAAAATAGCATGAAAATAAATATAACACTTAAAGAAGAACTTAACCAAGGAAGCAAACACCTGCATGTTGAAAACTACAACACTTCTTAGAATAAAACAGAAGTAAATATTAATGATGTGGGATTTTGCAGTAGTTTCTTGGGTATAATAAGAAAAGCACAGGCAAAAAAGTAAATGTGATGATCATATACTAGCTCATGTGTAGAACATGTTTGTAATAGTGGAAGTATTTTATGAAACCTGGGAAAGGAGGGAAAGGAAAAGAGTAAGATAGAAGATAAACAATACTGTAAAATATAACATATGTGAAGGTAGAGGACATAACAATATGTATTGAAAGCTGTTGAAAAGGGGGAGGGGGTAAAAAGAAAGAAGAAAAGGAGAGCAACAGAAGTAGTTGAATGGACCCAACAGTAAAGTATAATCACAGTGGGGATACATGAAGAAACCACTTTGAACATTAACTTAGATATTATTGTTGTTTGTGTTCTTGATTGTAGCAATTCTAAACGGAGTGATATGGAATCTTAACGTGTTTTTTTATTTTCATTTCCTTTTTGGCTGGTGATGTTGAGCATTTCTTCAGTGTCTTTCAGTCATTTGGACTTCTTCCTTTGAAAACACCTCTGTTGAGTTCATTTGCCCATTTCTTCATTGAGTCATTGATTTTTTTAGTGGTTTAGTTTTTTGAACTCCCTGTATTTTCCCTTTTCTGATATATAGCTGAAAAACAATTTTCTCCCATTCTGTGGATAGCCTCTTCTATTTAGTGACCCTTTCTTTGTTGTGCAGAAGCTTTTTAATTTCATGTAGTTCACTCCTAGGGATATGCAAGTTAGGTAACAACAAAGGCATCTGCACACCCATGTTCATTGCAGCATTATTCACAATAGCTAAGCTATGGAAACAGCCAAGATGCCCCACTACTGATGAACGGATTAAGAAAATGTGGTACTTATATACAATGGAATTTTACTCAGCCACAAAGAAGAATGAAATTTTGTCCTTTTCAGGTAAGTGGATGGAACTCAAGAGCATCATCTTAAGTGAAGTTCACCAGATTTAGAAGGCCAAAATTCACATTTTCTATCATATGTGAAATACAGACCTAATACAAATACAGCAATATTATGAAAACCAGGTCATGTTAAGGGAGGTCACATGCAAGATGGGGAGGTTTTTGAAGTAAGTTTAGAAGGTGAATATGGCTGATGTACTCTTTATACAAGAATAATACAGAACTTTTAAGCCACCATAAGAAAAGGACTAAGGTAGATAGAAGAAAAATAGGCTTATAATGCATATAAACATGAAAGTGCCACAAGGAAACTCCTTGTTTTGCTACCTTAAATAACAAAAAAATGTTATTTTTTCTTCTTCTTTATTATATAAAATCCAAGAACATGAGGGCAGAACAGGACCTGCCTGGGCAGTTGGTATCAATGGGAGGGAGGAGGAGGTGGAAAAATGGTGGAGGATGAATATGGTAAAAATATTGTGTACACGTGTATGTACTTGGAAAAATGATATCTGTTGAAACTTTTGCAAGAATGGGAGGAAGAGGGTATGAAGGAGAATGGTGGCCAGGGTGCATTCAAGTACATTATATTTGATATATTGAAAGAACTTTTATAAATGCCACAATGCACCCCAACCCAGCACAATAAAAAACTGATAAAAAGAAATTAATATTGAAAGACAGGCCTGTAAAATTGGTACAGTGTGGGGGAGTACTTCTCAGAGGGGAGAGGCAAATGAAGAAGATTAAAGTGAAGGAACATTGTTGATAGACTTGGACTTCCTATTCTTATATGAAATAGAATAATGAAACTTCTTGGAATTGCTTTAAGTGGAGCTGGGGGTGTTGAGGGGGACAGATAGTGAAGGTGATCTAACCAATGTTTCTAGAATCAAGAAACCACAATTTTAAATCAAAGTGTTGCCGTTAACCAACATTTAAAAGATTATTAGGATATATTCATTATACAGAGGGGGATTCATTTTGACAATTCCAAATAGGCTTATACTATAAATTTATTGCTATGGCTCTGCAGTATAGTTTGAAGTTGGGTATTGTGACACCTCCAGCATTGCTCTTTTTGTTCAGCATTGCCTTGGGTATTCATGGTCTTTTTTGTTTTCAAGTGAACTTTAAGATTGATTTTCAATCTCTGTGACGAATTTCATTGGAATTTTGATGTGAATTGCATTGAACATGTAGATTGCTTTTGGTAATATAGCCATTTTCACTAGGTTGATTCTACCAATTTGCATTTATTTAATGACTAGAGTTGCTGAGCATTTCTTTATTTCTTTATTGGATATTTGCACATCTTTTTTGAGAACTGTCTACTCCATCTTTGCTCATTAAATATTTTTGTTATTAAAGTTGAGGACTTCATTCTATATTCTGTGTATAAAATTTTTAAAAATTTATGCCTTGAAAGTATTTTCTATTTGTCTTTTCAGTCTGTTGGTTCTAACATTTTCTTTTGGCAGTAGTGGGGCTTGAACTCAGGGTCTCACACTTGCTAGGAAAGCACTCTCCCAATTGAGCCATGCCTCCAGCCCTGGTTCTGTCCTTTGATCCAAGGATATTTCTTGAATTTTGACATATTTTAATTAACCATGTCTACATTTCAAATTGTTTCAATTAGGGTATATTTGTTGTGTAGGGGAAATTCATTGTGACAATTGCAAATAGGCACCTGCACACCCATGTTTGTTGCAGCACTATTTATAATAGCTAACCTAGGGAAACATCGAGGATGCTCCACTACTGATGAATTAAGTAAGAAAATGTGGTATATATTATATATAATAAAATTTTATTCAGCTATAAAGAAGAATGAAATTTTGTCATTTGCAGATAAATGGATGCAACTGGAGAACATCATCTTAAGTGAAGTTACCCAGGTTCAAAAAGCCCAAAGCTGCATGGTTTTTCTCATATGTGGAATATAGACCTAATACAAATATATCATTATTAAAAGTTGGTCACAGTAAGGGGAGATCACATATGAGAAGGATAAGGTAAAAGAAGGAAACTAAGAAGGTGAATATGTTTGATGTACTTTCTATACAAAAATGAATAAAGAATTTTTATTTTTTAATTGATGTTGTTATATTAGCCTTTTATTTTCAAGCTGGTTGAAACAACCATAAGACAGGGACTATAGTAGAAAGAAGAAAAATAGAGAATATGAACCAATTTGGGTTATAATACATATATACAGGGAAATGTCACAAGGAAACTCCCTGGGTAAGTACCATAAACAAACAAAAATGTCATTTTTTTCTTTTTTCTTCTACAAAATCAGAGAACAGGAAAGCAGAACTGGTCCTTCCCAGGTGAGGGGTGGTTTGTACCAGTAGTAGGAAAATGGTGGTGGAGAAAGTGTGTAGGAGGATGAGTATGGTACAAATGCTGTGTAAACATATATGTAAATGTAAAAATTATACCTGTTGAAGCTATTCTAGGAATGGAGGGAAGAGGGGACAAAGATGAATGGTGGAAGAGATGAATTCAAGTATGAAATATTTGATACATTTTAATACTTTTGTAAATGCCACAATGTACCCCCACCCAGCACAATATAATTAAATAAATAAATAAGTGCAAATCAAAGGCACAATGAGATATTATCTCACAGTAATTGTAAAGGCTACTATAAAAAAGAAAACAAAACAGAATATATGAAAACATGGTGAGAATATGGAGAATTTGGTATTAGTGGGTACTGTTCATGGGAATGTAAAAAAGGGGAAGGACTCTGGAAAATTTACATAGATTTCTCAAAAAAATTAAAAATAGAACAACCATGTTATCCAGCAATTCAATTTACAATCTGCATTCAAAATAATAATTGAAAGTAGGATTTCAAGAAGCTATTTCCACACATCTGCTCATTGCAACAAGAGTTAATGGTGAAAAATAACCTAAATGTCCATTGATAGATGAATCAAAAAATGAGCTATGCTAGGTGTGGTGGCTCATGTCTGTTATTCCATCTACTCAGGAAGCAGAGATTGGGAGGATTTTGATTTGAGACTAGCATGGACAAAATGTTTGTGAGACTCCATCTTAACCAATGGTTTGGTGTGGTGTCCCACCCAAATCATCTCAGTTATGTTGGGAAACACAAATAGGATTGCGGTGCAGCCTGTACCAGGCATTAAAGTGAGAAGCTATCTCAAAAATGACCAACACTAAAAGGGCTGGTGGAGAGGCTCATATGGTAGAATACCTGCCTACCAAGTGTAAGACTCTTAGTTCAAACCACAATACTGCCAAAAATGCATTATGTGTACACAATGGAACATTTTTCAGCTCTAAAAAAAGTCAGTTTTGAATTTGGCAAAATTCACAAAACAGTACTACACAAAGAAAGAACTCCAGTGTAAATAATACTCTTTTGTTAAGAATAATGTACTGATAATAGGTCATCAATTGTAACATATGTGCCACTTTAATATAAAATGTTCATAATAATAGAAACTGAGAAGACAAAGGAATATATACAAACTCCTGGAAGTTTGTGTGCAATTTTTATGTAAATCTAAACTGTTCCAAGAAATAAACTTAAGGATTTATAAACAAAACAAAAAATGAGGATGCTTTCTGTCTTAATATAAAAAGATCCTCACATATTTGTTCATTTGAAAAAGAAGCAAAATAGTATGTATAGTAATTTTCCATTTGTATGAAAATGAGGTTATTTAGAATTAAGTATTTTATGAGTTTCAATATGAATTTAAAACTCTCTAGAAAGATATACCATGAAAGAAATTAGTTAACAGTGGTAAATTGCTATATTTGAGGTAAATATAGTAGATAAGAATAGGCAAAATACTTTTTAAAATACATGTTTTAATATACTTTTAAAAGTTTGAACTACATGAATATATGTTCTAAAATATTAATAATTTTTCTTAACTTAGAAGTTTCAATAGTCAATGAACTAAGGATGGAGCTTAGTGGTAGAGTACTTGCCTAGTATATGCAAGGTCATGAGTTTGATCTCCAGCAATAACACACACACACACACACACACAAAATAAAAACCCACTAAATAAATAATCCCTAGGACATTAACATCCAAACTCCAATCCTTCATATATGAACTTAACAGTTTTTCTAGATTTGTATAAACTACTTTCTGGTATTTTATCCACTATCAGTACTTTCAAGCATACTTTGTAAATTAATACTTACTTTGCCAATGTCTTAAGCAATATTTTATTAAATCATGGGTTTAATACATGAATTGTATTCTTAAATAATGTTAAAGTGTATCAGTAGTATTTTATTTTTTTCTTTTTACTACAAAAAATCATCTTGTAGGCAATTCAACAGTGTAAGCATACCACACTTTAAAAATCACTGTCTAGAGATTGTCATTTAGCCTGCTTTCAGGGTAATTTTTTCAGGACAAGTTAACATGCACAGTGTCCTACAAGCCTGGCCCCACAAGAAAAGGCTGATTTCTGCAGACAGTACAGAAGGTTCCCTGCCTGTTTTAGGTTTTGTTTCTACAGGAAGGAAAAAGTTATTGAAAGCATTCAAACCTAACATTGTTCTAAGTTTTTCTAAGATCAACTATTTTCTAATATCAATAAACTAAATATCAGAAAGATCAACTGTCTATCTTATACTTCATCTAGAAAAGTTACATTGATTTTACAGCATGTTGTTAGAAGTTAAGAAGACTAAATCCCCATCTGTGGGAAGCACAAGGTTAAACCTGAAAATCTTTGTTCCATCTTCTTCCTTGGAAGGCATTTACAAAGAGGTATTGGATATTTCTGAATGGACTAAGGCACGATTTTTCTGCTATGGGCTGGAAATAAAGAAAATTTTAGCTATGTCTAAGATAAAAAGGAAGAAAAAATGGCAGAAATGTTTATGACAAAACAAGAAATAGGAAAAATAACAATAACAGCAAACTCTTCAGAAAATTAGGGATTGCAACAATGGTCAATACGTAGCCCAAACATGGCAGGAATTTTATAAGGTAATGAAGACAAATGATTTAGGACAATAATTAGAGCAAAGAAAGTCCTTAATTAATTAATCTAACATTTTAATCATTTTATTGAAATTCAATCTTTTTTTTTCCCCCAGTGTTTATGTTGACTTCATAACCGAAGTTAAGGAAACAGAGGAAAGTGGAAGAGAAGGTTATGCTGCCCATTTAGGAAAACCTAAAATGCTAAATTTTAATTAATTGATTAAAACTACTCAAAAATCAGAAATCATCCTGTGTGTTCATGCACACACTGCATATGATCAAATCATAGTAATTAGTATAAGTTAATATAACAAACTAAAATTTAAAATGTACCAAGCTAATGTTGTATTCTTTACCCAAAGAGATAAAGAGTGTAATAATATTTCAATATATTCCATCAATATTCTTTCTTTCTAAAGCAATGCTTGCCAGTACCATACCTTCATGAAAGATAAAAACATTAGGGGCAGACAAAATTACCTTGAGATGAGGTAACTCTTCTTTTATCCAATTCTGCCAACATAATATTTATTCATACTCCAATATAAAATTTATTTTAACTAATTAGATTCAAACACAGACTGTAACAAGCTAAACAAAAGAGAGTTACAGTATGGATAGCAAACAATGACATGCAGTCACCAAAATCTATTTCCTTTACTCCTAAGTAAATAGATTACATTTCCAAGACCAATTTTCATTTAGAAGTGTCCAGTTACCTTATTTGTAGAGAGATAATAAAGTACACCATTTTCAGGCTTGTCTCATAAAAATCTCACCCACAGTTTTTTTTAAACTAAGCACACAGCTACCACTCTACCCAACAGTTGAATTCCTATACATTATTCCAGGGAAATGAAAATTTGTGTTCACACAAAAACCTGGCCATGAATTTTCACTGTGGCTTTGTTTTTAGTAGACGCAAAGCAGAAACAATTTAAATGTTATTCAATAGAGGAATCATTAAACAAGCCATAGTGTTTCCATCTTATGGCATATTATTCAACAATAAAAAAGGAATGAACTATTGACACACAACTTGAATGGATCTCAAGGGAATAATACTGAGTTGGAAAAAAAGCAAATCTCAAAAGTTCACAAAATATATGATCCAAAAATTCTTGAAATGTCAACATTTTAGAGATGGAGAAAATATTTATTGTCGAGGTTTTGGGATGGGGAGAGGAAAGGAAGGTTAGAATACCTATGAAATAAGGTAACACCAAGGAGATTTTTGTGGTTATGAAATAATTCTGCATTTTGATTGAGGTGGCAGTTACATAAATCTACATCTGATAAAAAACATGTACATATATACAATTACAATTTCCTGGGTTTAATAATAAATTATAATTATGTAAGACATAATGATTGGAAGAATCTGTATGAAGGGTACATGGGATGTTTCTGTACTATTTTTGTAACTTCTTTTAATTTGGAACTATTCCAAAATAAAAGCAAAATTAAAAGGTTCTCCTGCATGGTCTTATTCCTTTTCCCCATGTGCTGGCTTCATGGAGAGGACTTAGATAGTACACCTTGAAAATGGCTGAGCCACAAAATGGAAAAGTTCTAAGTCTCTGAACACCATAATCATGGTTTACTTTTCAATGTAACACTTTTGTAAGTGAGAAATAAATTTCTACTGTGTTTTCTCAGAGTTTATATATTATGAAAGGTAGTGATACCTTAACATAAAAAATATGCAACAATATAAATGCCTTACAATGTACAAACACCTTGTGAAGTGCATTTTCTAAAGTATTGTTATATGTCATTTTTATTGTTAAGAATTTAAAGGAGAATCAACATTAGTTGTTTAATTTAAATTTATGTGTACAATAATAATTGTCATACTTAAGAGAAACATTTTATATACAATGAGAAGCCACATTGAGTTAGGTGTACCAAAGATCTTCCTATAGTGTGTTAAAATAATCTTCATTATGAGTATCAACTCATATATAAAGTGCATATTTCAATGCCTTTAACAGCTTTAAAAATTACTTAGGTCTGACAGCATATCAAATTACTCTAATTTTCAAAAACCTTGCCAGATTTCAGGAGGCTGAGAGAGGAAGATTGAGGAGTTGTAGACCAGCCTGTGCAACATAGGTAGACCCTTTATCATAATAAATAAATAGCTTTTCCAGTAGTTAATATTCAGTCAGCATTAAGAACATTTGATTTCAAAGTGCTCTAAAATAAAGTTAATCCTGTCAATAAAGTATAGATTGTGTATTGTGAATAAATCTACTAACTTCTAAAAAGTATTGACAATATGCAACCATTCTACATAGCCCAGAGTCATGAGAAAGTGATAAAATTATGTTTGGCCTATAGAAAAAAACAAAACTTTACTCATAGAGAGAAAATAATTAAATGAAAAACTAACAGTATGTTCATGAATATGAAAACTTTATATTATAAAGACATAAAGCCTTTCAAAATGTAATGATAAAGTAATTCTATCTCAATAGAATTCTTAGAATAGTTTCAACAGGTCTTATTTTTCCATTTACATATATGTGTACATAATAGTTCCACCATATTCACCCTCCTACACCCTTTCCTCATATCCTCGTCCCTCCCACCAAGAAACTTTTAAAAGTAATTGAAAAGAATATCATAGCCATATCACAATGAAAGTATTGCTCTGAGTAGGAATAAATAGATCAATAGAAGGAAATACAATACAAAGATAAAAAGATTAGTAAACACCCATGGTTATGAAGATTTCAAGATAGAGTCAGTCTCTTACATAGCTTATGTAAACTGATACAAGTTTTATATAAATGTTTGATTTGGGTCAAAAATGCTGGTTGGGTCTGATCTTCATGAGTTAACACTATTTTTTGTGGTACAAATATGCTCCCCAATCTATAGAAGAAAGTATGATTCCCCCCAAATTAAATGGAATATTTATACTATTTCCCACCTTTCCTCCAGATTAAAATGCGGACTTTAGTACATAGTATATTATTTGACCACTGTAAAGAAAGGCTCAGGTCATGAAATATATATCAAAAGGATAATGGGTCTTCAGAATTGTAAACGTGGACAATGTCGCAAAAAATACTGTTATTCTAGATGGAAAAAAACACATAAAACCATTTTTTTGTCTTCACTTACTGAGACTACTCAGAGAGTTTTCTAAAGGATAAAATGGAAACTCCATTCAAGGAAATGCATAGAGATAAGGACGATTTTACTGAAAAAAGGAAAGGGAGAGAATTTCTTTTAAAAAGAAATATATCTGTATGGTAATTTCGTCACGAAGTATAAGCTAACAGCTAAATCACTGGAAAACCATTATTGACATACTCACATTATTGTAGAGATACATAAATATCTATTCAATCTAGTATTTGAGCATTTACTAACATGTGCTCGTGTGCTCCCTCTGCTGGATTGCTGGTCATACAACAAGAGATAGCCTTGAGCATGAGTGAAGAATTTCACTATTCTGTTGGTCACTCTATCCCTGTTGGGTGGAATATAACAAATACTGCAGCTTTAAAATTTGAATGAATATAAGTTAATGTTACAACTTTGTGTCGGTCATTTATGGCTTTGTCTATTTTTAACTCAAGCCTCATGAACTGTGTATTTAGTAATCCACGTTGATTTTTGAATTGAGCATATTTAATTATAATACTGTTATTTCAGATCTACATATTGTCATCTTCCTTCAAGGTTTGATAGCTTGCATTCATTTTTACTTATAATTAAAAGCTCTGTTTTGAGAACTACTTCACAACTGCACTTTGGTTTTTATACTCCTGGTTTTCTTTGGAAAGCTACAAGTTATGTTTATTGTCCAAGGCAAATAATAATAACGCTCTGTGAAAACCCTAGATGTTTTACTCACACTTTGTCACTCACTCTCTAGTTACCACCTGCATATGTTTGCTTCTTACATAAAGTATAAAATAGTGAATTTCACTTATCATACCATAGTACCTCCTCTTCACTTGGAGGAAATTTAATCTACGGACAAAATGGTGGCCAAGGTAAAAGATTTGCGGATTAATATAAAAGGAAAAATCTATTTTCTACTGTTGAGAACTGCTACTTTAACAAACACACTGTGGCAAAAAGATGTACACCTTGCTTGCCCCAAAATTCTCAGATTTCTCATGCAACGACACTCTTTGCTTAACATGAGCTATCTTTAGATTTCTGTTCTTTGAGGCTGCCTGCTGTCCCTTGCATATAGTTAAAAGAAATGCTTTTTTTCTTGATTATTTTTCTTGATTATGATGACTATTGAAACAAAGGGTTCTAATGAATAAATAAAAAGCATACCAATGAATAAAATAAAAATGACTGCATCAAAATCAAATTGCTCTTCCCCCCTCTGATTTCTGTCTTTTTATAGGCTAAATCAGTTAATAAAAGAAATTTAACTGTAACAGACAAGGAAGATCCCTGTTAAAAATTATTTGAACTCTAGTGTTTATAACCAAGGCATTATTCATTCAGTCTACTCTAGAGTTGCTCAAGCTGCATCAGCAGGATTAGTTATGTAATTAATTAGGATAGCAGTAATAATTGCATATATTAGTAAATAGAAAACCTGAATCCCCAAAAGACTGTATCTAGAATGCTGAGGAAACAGCCAGGACTTTGTCTAAAACTAGATAAAATGTCAAGGTATGTTTTAAGGCAAACTAAAATGTATAAGTGAAATGAGTAACTAAAAAAAATTGCCAACATCTAACTTACACATTGACAATGGAGATTGACTGCCTAGCTTCTATTAAAAGCTTAATATCAAGTAAAATTCAAGAAATTCACTTTGTGGATATATACATAGACAAACTATAAGTGGATGAAGCCCTGGGTTCAATCCCCAGTGCCAGGAGAAAGAAAGAGCAAAAAGAAGGTGGAGACGAGAGAGAGAGAGAGAGAGAGAGAGAGAGAGAGAGAGAGAGAGAGAGACCAAGAGACAGAGAGACAGATAGATGAAAGAAAAATTATTAGTCATTAGAATATACAGGATACATTTGCAATTCACCTTATCTGTAATTGACTTATATATTCTTTTCACATGAGTTGGAAATGACAAATTTAGTAAACCAAAGAAAACCTCATAGTGTAAAGCATCACTAGTAGAGTAGCTTAAGCTGAAGAAATAATATCAGGAATTAAAGGCAGGGTTAAGGAAATACTATATTCAGGTAGAAATGATGTAAATAAATAAATTGATAAAAATAATCAAGAACACAACTTTCAAGTACTTTGGGACCTGAGAAAGAGTCAAAACCTAAGAATCCATGGAATTGAAGAAGGATCTGAAATAGAAACTAAAGGAATAAAAAATTTATTCAAATGACATTGTAGCAGAAAATTTCAAGAATCTAGGGAAAGATATGGACATCCAAACACATAAGAATTTTATAATCACAAATACCATGACCAGCAAAGAACCTCTTTATATCATATGACAGTTAAAATGCCAACAGTGTAGACTCAACAATGTACCTTAAAATCTGGAAGAGAAAAATATCAACTTACTTGGAAAAGTAACATCAACATTATCTCAAAGTTCTCATCAGAAGTATTGAAAGCCAGGAAACCATGGAGCAATGTATTCCAAGCCCTGGGAGTAAATTACTACCAACCAAGATTACTATGTCCAGCAAACTTATCCCTTAAAATCAAAAGAGAAAAACAGAATTTTCAAGATAAGCAAGAAGATACCTAAAGGAATCCTACACATAGATGAGGTACAAAGATGATCATAAACCTAAAAGCATAGGACAGTATAAATTTCACAAAAGGAATAGAAGAACAAATGAGAATTAGGAATTCAAATATGTTCAACTTGGTAAACCAACAAACTTCTAAAATGAATAAGGGAGAAAGAAAAGAACAAAAGGTACTAGAATCAGAAGGGAAAAAAAAAGAACAAAATTATAGGAATCAACAAATACTTCTAAATAATAACCCTAATGTAAATGGTCTTAACACTACAATTAAAACATTCACAATGGTTAATTGAACTGAAAGGCAAGAAGCAACTATAGTCTGCAATACAATACACCTCACTGGAAGATTCACACAGACTAAAGGGAGAAGGAATGAAAAATGGTATACCAAACAAGTGGAAATTGAAACAAGCAGGAGTGTCAATACTTATATCTGACAAAATAGACTTCAAGTCAAAATTTGAAGAAACAAAGGTCATTGTACATTAATAAAAGGGACAATCTATCAAAAAGATACAAGGATTATAAATTTATATGTGTCAAACATTTGTGAACACAACCATATAGAACAATAGCATAAAACTAATGGACATAAAAGTCCAGATATAATAATAGCAGGTGATATAAATACCCAACTCTCATCAAAACACAAAACATCTAGACAAAAAATTGACAGTGACACTTCAGGATTAAACAGATCAAATTGATGTCCCAGACATCTAGAAAATGTTTCATTCAATTATAGTGTAGTACACATTCTTCTCAGCAGCTCATGGAACTTTGTCCAAAATCGATCATATTTTAGTCCATAAAGCATGTTAACAAACACAAAAAATGGAATATTTTCTTGCATCTTAACTTTTATATTTGTATTGTGATTTTTATAGATCACAACACAGTAAAACTAGCAATCAATAGCAAGAAAAAATTGCAATTACAAAGACAGATGGAGATCAAATCATACATTTTTGAAAGATAAACAGGTCACTGAAGAAATCAGAGAAGGAATTAAAAATTTCTACAATCAAATACAAATACAAATACAACTTGCTAGAACCTGTAAAACAAAGCAACGTAGTTCCAACAGAGAAGATTATTGCTGAGTGCCTACATTACAAAATCTGAGAGATCTCAAATAAATAACCTAACAATGTACCTAAAGGTCTTAGAAAAAAAAAGACAAGAACAAAACAATCCAAAAATTAGTATATGGAAAGAAATAATAAATACTATGGTGGAAATTAATGAAGACTGAAAGAAAAATAAAAAGGATCATTGAAACAAGTTGTTTCTTTTGAAAAGATAAACAAGTTTACAAATCATTAACTAAACTAACCAAAGAAAGAGAGAGAAGACTCAAATTAATAAAATTAGAGAGAAAAAAAGAGGTTATCTTGAAATTTGGAGCATGATAATGGAATATTTCAAAATCTTTTATTTCAATAGATTGGAAAATCTAGAGAAGTAGATGGATTTCTAAATACAAATGATCTACCAAAATTGGCCTAATAGGATACAAACACTTAAAAAGATCTATAATGAGTAATGAGATTGAAGCAGTAATAAAGATCTCCCCAACAAAGAAAAGTCAAGGACTGAGTAGATTCATTGCTAAATTTTACCAGATCTTTAGAGAAGAATTAACACAAATGCTCAAAGAAAGGAATTCTATGATGCTCATTCTATGAAGCCAATATTACCCCAATAACAAAACTGGATAAGGACACAACCAAAAAAGAAAACTATGGAAAGATTTCCTTGATGAACAAAAACACAAAAATTCTTAATACAATATTTGCAAACAGAATTCAAAAGCACATTTAAAAGATCATACACTGTGATCAAGTTAGTTTTATTTTATGGATGCAAAGATGAATATATGCAAATCAACAAATGTAATACAGCACACAAACACAATCAGGGAAAACAACTACACGATCATCTCAATAGATGAAGAAAAAGTACTTAATAAAATTTGACACCTCTTTATGATAAAAGCCCTGAAGTAATTAAGAATAGAAGGAAATGCACCTCAAAAATATAAAGGCTATGTGTGATAAACTTATAGCCAGCATCATACTAGATGCGGAAAACTGAAATTATTTCCTCTAAATTCAGGAACAGGAGAAGGATGTCCACTCTGTCCACTCTTATTCAATAGTAAGGCAAGAGAAAGTAATTTAAAAGGATGCAAATAGGAAATAAAGAAGTATAATAATCCCTATTTTAAAATGATACAAGCTTATACTTAAAAACCTCCAGCAAAGAAACATAATACAAAATCAATATACATATATCAGTAACTTTTCTATATATCAATAAGTAATATGCTAAAAATGCAATCAGGAAAACAATACCCTCAAAAAAAAACCTCCAGGAAATTACCTAAACAATTAATTGAACGACATCTACAACACTGAAAGCAACAACAATATTGAAAAAAGAAATTGAAGAAGACATTAGAAGATGCAAATGCCTCCCATGTTCATCGAATCACAAAATTGATATTGTGAAAATGACTACACTACCAAAAGAAATCCATACTTTCAGTGCAATCTCCATCACATTTCCATAGGCATTCTTCACAGAAATAGAAAAAAAGTCATAAAATCCATATGGATGCACAAGAGACCCCAAGTAGCCAAAGTAATCCTGAGCAAAAAAGCAGGTAATATACTATAAAGCCATGGTAACAAAAGCGGCCTGGTACTTACACAAAAACAGACATAGACCAAAGGAATAGAATAGAGCTTCTGGAAGTGAGCCTACACAGCTACCATCATTGATTCTTGATTCTTGACAAAGGGGACAAAAACATTGAAGAAAAGACAGCCTCTTCAACACATGTGTTGGAAAAGCTGGATATTCACATTAAAAAGTCTGAAACTAGATCCTTATCTCTCACCCTGTACAAAACTTAATTTAAAATTGACCAAAAAATCCTTAAGTTAAAAGCTGAAACTTCAAAACTACTACAAGAAAACAGAAAGAAACAGTTCAAGATAGGCTTAACCAGCAATTTGCTGAATAGTACCCCAGTAGCTCAGGAAATGAGAGCAAGAATTGATAAATTGATAAATTGCATCAAAATATAAAGCTTCTGCACAGCAAAGGATCCAAGTACAAGAGTGAAGAAACAGCCTAGAGAATGGCTGAAAATCTTTGACAACTATTCATCTAACAAGAGATTATTATCCACCATATATAAAACGTTAAACAAATTAAACATCAAAAGAACAAATAATCCAATTAATAAATGTGCAAATGAATTTCACAGATGGTTCTCAAAAAAGTATAAATGATTGATAAATACTTGAAAAACGTTCAACATCTTTGGCCATAAAATTAATGCAAATCAAAACAATATTGACATTCCATCTCATTCAAGTCAAAATGACTACCATAAAGGAAACAAACAAGGATCTAAGGAAAAAGGAACACTTATTCACTTTTGGTGGAATGTAAATTAGTTCAGTCACTAATCATTACATAGGTTCCCTAAAAAACTAAGAGTAGCACTTCCATATGATCCTGCTTTACTGTTCCCAAACATCTACCCAAGGTAGTCAAAGTCAGCATACAATAGAGATACCTGTGCACCCATGTTCCTGGTGGTACAATTCTAAATAGCCAGGTAATGAAATCAGCCTATGTGCCCAACAGATAATTAAATAAAGAAATTATGGTAAATATACACAATGGGGATATTATTCAGAAACAGGATGCATAATGAAATTATATTATTTTCAGGAGAATGGATGAAACTAGAGATCATTATTTCAGGCAAAATTAGAATAAGAAAGACAAATACCATATTCCTTCTCTCATATGCAAAATATACACTAAAAATTAACAAAAATGACATTAGTGTAAAATGGGAACAAGCAGAAGGGAGGAAGGGGACATGATAATGGTGATAAATACAATAAAAATGCATTTCATATGTCTGGATGAAACTCATTTTGTAGAATAAAAAAGGATAAAATCCTGTCATTTGTATCAAAACATGTGGAAATGGAAGACAGTATATTAAGTGAAAGAAGTTAGGAACAGAAAGACAAACATTGCATGTTCCTTCTCATATGTATATGCTCAGTATAGTTATAACAAGAGGTTGAGAAGGCTGAGCATGTTGAGTATAGAGGATGAAAGAAGATTGAATAACAAGTGCCAAAACTGAGGTAGATAGCAGTAATAAACTTACTTTTCTATAGCACAGAGGGTGACTCTTGTGTACATATGTTACACAGGTAATCATTCTGTACCAAATAAATATGTACAATGAAAACAATTAACTGAAAATAACTAACAAAATAAAAAAAAACTATCACTATTTTTTCCATCAAACATTTGTATTTTTTCTAGCATGAGAATAAAAACTGAAGCCCTATTATGTAAATGCCACACTATGATCCATTTAAATGACTTACACCTGAACACTCATGCTTATAGCAATACTTTTTACAGTAGCAAAACAATGGCACCAGTCTAGGTGCCCAACAACTGATGACTGGATAAAGAAAGTGTGGTACATATATAAACGGGAGTGTTATTTTGTAATAGAGAAAAATGCAATGTCATTTGCACAAAAATGGGTGGAACTGGATATCATCATGTCTAAGTGAGTTAAGCCAAGCTCAGAAAGACAAATATCCCTTTTTTCATTCATATGTAAAATCTAGACATACAAATAATAATAATATGACATGATTGCAAAAGGGAGACTGTTTTGGAGGAGACTGGGAGAAGTGGGGGAATGGAGGGGTACTAGAGAATGAATATGATAGAAGTTCATTATAAATATGTATGAAAATAGTATAATTAAACCCACTAAAAATTTTAAAAGGGGAGAGGAGAGAGATGAGGATTAAGAAAGAGTAATATAGACAGGTTGAATTTGATCAAAGTACAAATACACATGTATATAAATGTCATGACAAAACCTCTTTATACAATTAATTTTTGCTAATAAAGTGTTTTTAAGTGATACCATTCCAAGCACTGAATCACTTAAATGTGGTAGGAATTTATTTTCATCCCTTGCATATTCATTTCTTTCCCTATTATGACCTTAAAGTACAGAACTTCCATTTTGTCAGATGAATTTCACCTAATTCTGAGAAATGTTTTATACAAGTAATGTCTATGCCACCATCCCCAAACACAAGAATAGCTGCATCTTCATCTCATATGAACCAGAGTGGCTCAACAAACAAAAAGTTTATAAAAACAAATACCTCTGCTTATAATTTCATGAGTTTCACTATTGTGGTACATATTTTCATAATGGACTTCATTCACAATGTGCGATAGTATAAAACACCTCTAATCTTTTTCAAAAATTTATTGTCTTTAAAAACTGTTTGAATTAGGCATTTTAATTTGTTGTACTATAAGGCTTCTAAAGTTTAATCTGTGTAGAGGGTCATGCTGACCTCTAGTAGTTTGGTGGCTTAAAAAAAACATTCTCATTTTTATTATTCTAAAAGAAATGTAAATAGTCATAAGTCATTTTTAACTAGGAAATATGGGAAGGATTTTGATATGATATAAAAAGAGGAAATGAAATATCTTGGTTTTAAATTAAATCTGATGATATTAGTAGCCATATTATTAGAGACAGGATAAATGTCAAGAATTCATTGGGGGAGAGATTCAAAATGGTGGGAATCAAATAGGGATTCAGATCCCCTAAGCTCCATGACTCCAGAAATGTCCTTGAGATGCTGGAGCTACATTTAGGTAATTTTGATTGCTCCTATCCAAAATAATAACCACCATTACATTAGGTGCAGATAAAATTCAAAGACTAACTCTTAAATCAGCCTTTAATTACACCTAACAACAGTGAAGATCCTGCCTGGCACAGCCCACAAGGCTTATCTGGCCTCCGGCCCTGGGTAAAAAGCCTCCAGCTGCTTCTCTTTTTTGTTTTCCTTCTCTTTCTTCTCCCAACAAGCAGAAGACAGAGCATTAGTCAGAATCAAACTCTGTGACATGCTGGACCCCTAGCAAGTGGAAAGACTCCCTATGCCACTACCCAATGAAAACAGTGGGGTTATTTCTCAATCCCAGCTGGCTACAAAGTTGCCTGCATGAAATTGCAGAAGAAACAGATGAGCATCACACACCACATGCAGCTCCCCTACCCACCCACCCCTACCACTCTATCCCCAGAAAAATAATCCAGCACAGCCCATGGGTAAACTGAACTGCCCCTGGGAAACTGAACATCTGAAACAGTGAACAGTAATCTAACACTGACATCAGAGGTGGGGGTAGAATGCTGAACCTGTCCCAGAGAACGTGTGTGGGGCAAAGAGCTGAACTCTCACTGCTGAAATGTCAGGGATGGGGCAAGGAGCCAAACTTTCATTGCTGAACTCTTAGTGATGTACCATAAAGCAGAAAAGATTGAAAGCAGTTATCGGCCAACATACCAACCACCCAGAGGAACTGGTGGCACCCAGCAGAGATCAGAGATGCATAAAGGCTGAGAGAGGGAGTAAAGTGACAAACTAACCTCCCAGAGGATCAATCAGCACTCAGCAGAGATCAGGAAAAGCACAAAGACTGAGAATAGAGTAGGAGGACAGGCCAACCTCCCAAAGCAGGGCAAGTGGATCTGAGAGCTGATCTCTGGGACAGAGGCCAGCATTCAAAACTGAATTGCCCCACTTTGCTGGGGGAGGTGCTGACCAATCTGACCTGCAGCTGAAGGGCAACACATCTGCTGCCTGCTGAAAACAACAGTTCTGATCACCCTGCATGAGCTGGCAGTCTTCCTAACCTCACAACTCCAACTAATCTTGTGGATGGAAGGTCCAAATACCACTCACAAGCCAGTCACCTGGTGAGACCACATCAGAGCTTCCACTAGAACACCAATACCAAGATTGGACAACTAAGGAACAACTCCAGAACTTATATCGTAATCACAGGAAAATTCCAAAATCCCAGGAAAATTTTGTCCATTCAGGTACAGGAAGCCTCCAGGACACCAAACAGACTTGACCAAAATAAGACCTCCCCACAGCATATTATCATTTAAAACAACAAGCACAGAAAACAGAAAAAGTATTGAAGGCTATAAGAGCAAAAAAACAAATAATACAGAGGTAAACCCATCAAAATAACAGCAGATTTCTCAATGAAAACCTTAAAAGCAAAACAGGCATAGAGGGAGGTATTTTGGGTAGTGAGTGAAAATAACTTCAACCCTAGAATACTCTACCCAGCAAAACTATCATTCAAAATTTACAGGTAGTAAAAATAATCCATGATAAACAGAAACTAAAATACTATATGACCACTAAGTCACCACTAAAGAAGATTGTACGAGGAATTCTGCAAATAGAAGATGAAAGCAAACAAAAGTATGAGAAGATGGGAAGAATCAAACCACAGGAGAAGAAAAGACAAGCAATCAGAGAGTAGCATTGATTCAACTGCACACAATCAAATCCTTAAACAACAAAAACAACTAAATGGTAGGAATCACCATCTTTAATACTGAATGTTAATGGAATCAACTCCCCCATCAAAAGACATCATTTGGCAAACTGTTTTTTAAAGAGACCCATCTTATTGACAAAAATAAACACTGGCTTAGGATGAAAGGCTGAAAGAAGGTTTACCAAGCCAATGGCTCCCCAAAACAGGCAGGAGTAGCAATACTCATATCAAACAAAGGAGATTTCAAACTTACATTGCTTAAAGGAGATAAAGCAGGATAATTCGTACTAATAAAAGAAGCAGTATATCAAAAGGAAATAACAATGATCAACCTATATGTACCCAATGTCAGTACACACAATTTCATCAAACATGTAATAAAGGACTTAAAAGCACATATAGACTCCAAAACAGTGATAGTGGGAGACTTTAATACCCCTCTATCACCAACAGATAGGTCATCCAAACAAAAAAAATCAAGAAAGAAATCCTAGAACTAAATGACACCATAAATCAAATGGAACTAACTGGTGACTATAGAATATTTCAACCAACCACAACACAAGACATTCTTCTCAGCAGCTCATTGAGCTTTCTCCAAAATAGATCAAACCTGAGGACACAAAGCAAGCCTCAGCAAATATAAGAAAATAGAAATAACCTCATGCATTCAGTCTGATCACAATGCATTAAAACTAGAATTCAACAACAAAAACAATAGCAGAAAACGCACAAATAATTGGAGGCTGAAAAACAAAAGGTTCCTGGAAGTTTATGAAAATGAAAACACAACCTACCATAACTATGGGGCATAGCAAAAGCAGTCTTAAGAAGCAAGTTTATAGCCATGAATGCATATATTAAAGGATAGAAAGATCCCAAACACACTACCTAGTGGTACATATCAAACTCCTAGACAAGCAAGAACAAGCAAAACCCAAAACAAGCAGAAGGAGGAAAATAATAAAAATAAGGGCCAAAATTAATGAAATAGAAACAAAAAATCCATACAAAGAATCAACCAAACAAAAGGCTGGTTCTTAGAAAATTACAGATGATTGACAAGTCCCTGGCAAATCTGACTTAAATTAGGAGGGAAAAGACTCAAATTAATAAAACCAGTAACAAAAAATGGGAGATGATAACAAACAACAAAGAAACTCAGGGAATAATTAGAGACTACTTTGAGAACCTACATTCCAACAAATTGGAAAATCTTGAAGAAATGGACAAATTTCTAGATAATTATGACCATCCAAAACTGAACCAAGAAGATATAACCTCTTAAACAGACCTATCATATGTAATGAAATTGAATAAGCAATAGAGTCTCCCAAAAAAGAAAAGTCAAGGATCTGATGGATTCTCAGATGAATTCTACCAGACCTTCAAAGAAGAACTAATAACAACACACCTGAAACTTTTCCATGAAATAGAAAGTGAAGGAACATGTCCCAGCTCATTCTATGAAGCCAGTATTACACTCATCCCAAAACTAGACAACACATCTAAAAAAGGAAAACTACAGGCCAATCTCCTTAATGAACATTGATGCAAAAATCCTCAATAAATAATGGCAAACCTAATCTAACAACATATCAAAAAATTCATTCACTATGACCAAGTTGGCTTCATCCCAGGGATGCAGGGATGGTTCAACATATGCAAATCAATAAATGAAATACAGCACATTAACAGAAGCAAAAACAAAAACCACATGATCAGCTCAATGATGGAAAAAAAAGCCTTTGATAAGATTCAACAACACTTCATAATAAAAGCTCTTAGAAAACTAGGAATAGAAGGAAGGCATCTCAGTATTATGAAGGCTATATATGTCAAATCAATAGCCAACATAATATTAAATGGGGAAAAACTGAAACCCCTCCCCCTTAATACAAGAATAAGACAAGGGTGTCCACTCTCCCCACTCCTTTTAAACATAGTCCTGGAATTCCTAGCCAAAACAATAAGGCAAGAAGAAAAAATAAAAGGAATACAAATAGGTAAAGAAAGACTCAAAATATCCCTATTTGCAGATAACATGATCTTATACCTCACAGAACCAAAAAACTGCACCCAAAAGCTTGTAGACACCATAAAAAATTTCAACAATGTAGCAGTATACAAAATCAACTTACAAAAATCAGTAGGCTTTCTCTACACCAACAATGAACTACCTAGGAGTAAACTTAGCAAAAGACATAAATGACTTCTACAAGGAGAACTACAATCCACTGAAGAAAGAGACTGAGGAAGAGTACAGAAGATGGAAAGATCTCCCATGCTCAAGGATTGGCAGAATCAACATAGTAAAAATGGCTATACTACCAAAAGCAATCTACATATTCAATGCAATTCCCATCCAAATCCCAATGACATTCATCACAGAGATTGTACAATCTAACCTAACATTCATTTGGAAATACAAAAGACCATGAAGAGCCAAGGCAATACTGAGCAAAAAGAGCAATACGGAAGGTATCACAATATCCAAGTTCAAACTATTCTACAGAGCTATAGCAATAAAAACAGCATGGTACTGGCACAAAAACAGATATGAAGACTACTGAAACAGAATAGAGGACCCGGATATAAATACCCACAACTATGCCCACCTTATTTTTGACAAAGGTGCCAAAAACATATGATGGAGAAAAGGCAGCCTCTTCAACAAATGTTGCTGGGAAAGTGGCTATCTGCCTGTAGAAATCAGAAACTAGATACATGCCTGTCACCCTGTACTAGTATCAACCCAAAGTGGATTAAGAACTTTAATATCAGACTCAACACCTTGCAGTTAGTACACGAAACAACAGGGAATACCCTGGAAACAATAGGTATAGGCAAGGACTTCCTCAGTAGAACTCTAGCAGCCTAGCAACTGAGAGAAAGGATGGACAAATGGGACTACATGAAATTAAAAAACTTCTTTAGAACAAAAGAAATGATCTCTAAATTGAAGAGACCACCCACAGAGTGGGAGAAAATATTTGCTAGCTATATATCAGACAAAGGACTAATAACCAGAATATGCACGGAGCTCAAAAAGCTAAACTCCCCCTAAATCAATGAGCCAATAAAAAAGTGGGCAATTGAACTAAACAGAACATTTTCTAAAGAACAAATCCAAATGGCCAAAAAATATGACAAAATCCTCATGATCCCTGGCCATAAAGGAAATGCAAGTCAAAACCACACTAAGATTCCACCTCACCCTTGTTAGAAAGGCTATCATCAAGAACACCAACAACAAATGTTAGTGAGGATGCGGAGAAAAAGGAACCCTCATACACTGCTGGTGGGAATACAAGCCAGTGCAACAACTCTGGAAAACAATGTGGAAGCTTCTTTAAAAACTAAGCATAGATCTGCCATATGATCCAGCAATACCACCCCTGGGGACATACCTGAAGGAATACTACTCAAGTTATTACAAAAGCACCCGCACACCCATGTTTATTGCAGGACTGTCTACAATAGTCAAGCTATAGAAACAGCCAAGATGCCCCACAACAGATGAATGGATCAAGAAAGTGTGGTATTTATACACAATTTTACTCAGCCACAAAGAAGAATGAAATTTTGTCACTTGCAAGTAAATGGGTGGAACAAGACAACATCATCTTAAGTGAAGTTAGCCAGGCTCAGAAGGCCAAAAATCATATATTCTCCCTCATATGTGGATTGTAGACCTAAAACAAATGCAGTAATATTATTGGATGTGGTTCACACACTAAGGAGATAACACACTCCAGAGAAATAGGGAAAGGAAAGGAAACCTGAAACTTAAATGTGGTTAATTTGCTCAATGTAGAGGAGTGAATATAATAATCTTAAACTGAGAGAGGCCACTTTGTGAAGGTGACCAGTAAGTAGTGAAGAGGTCTGGTAGAGGTGAACCAATGTGGGTTGTCATACACATGTGCATGGAAACAACACTAGGAATTTTTCTGTATAGCTATCTTTATCTCAAACTAGCAAAAACTAGTCTTTCATATTGTCTTCTATGTTTTCTCTTCAACAAAATTGGAGAATAAAAGTGAAACAGGTTCTGCCCAGAAGCATCGAGGTTGGGTGGAGGGTGAAGGTGGCACAATGTATGTACATGTAAATAAATGTAAAAGCAATAAAATAAAAAGATAAAAGAAAAAATAGATAGGGTGAACAAGATGAAAGCACATTATGTACATGTATGCAAATATCATAACGAAACTCTTTAGTATGCACAATTTAATACACACTAATAAAAATTTATTATTTTCAAAACAAAAAAACAATTTATTATTTTGCTTCAAACTTAGTTTATCACAAATCTAGTCTATGGTCCACAATAACTTGTACTGTTTTTGGTATTTAATCATAAATTCAATAGTGTAAGTGAGTGATGATGAGTGGCATGATAATGACTCCCCAGGGAAACCAGCTTTTTGGACACAGGAATATGTGAGACTTTATTCAAATAGAAAACAATATTCAAAACTTTATTGTTTCTCTGAAATATCATCAGCTAATTAACAGAAAGTCAGTTGAAGCAGATAAGTAGGCTTGGGAAAATATCATAACTAAAAAGATATTTTGACCTTTCCAGTATAAAGATATAAAGAAATATTTAGCATATTGTATGCTGAAAGTTACAAGTGATTATATATAACAGTACTTTTATTATATGGTTCTGGTATGTTACAGAACACAATAAAAGGAATGTTAGAAGAACAAACAAATAAACTAAAAGGAATGTTAAAGGAATGGCAGTTCAATTTTATTTGTTGTAAAAAAGATAGGAATATTAATTAAAAAGTACAGAAACAAATTGTTTCAATTTTCCACATAGAAAAAATATATGAACATGTGAATATGAATAGCACCACTTCAAAGTTTGCAAAAGCTAACTCAATGGAGATACATTATTTTTCCCACACAATTCACTGATTCACATATAATGTAGTGCTGTTTTTCTCCAAGAAAGAAACATTAAGACTGAAATTTGAAATTTGGTGAACAACAGATTACTTTCCAGTATATGGAAAAAACTTATACTGGAAATGTGTAGACAGAAATTTTTATTTAAACTTAAGTATTATGCTCCTCAAATGTCAAACACAGCCCTTCGATCTCCTACTATGGAGATGCTGGCAAACGGTCACCCACACTTGCATAGTGATATAAAAACTCTCACAACATGACTGTTGCTCCTGAGTTGTCATTTTACATTGGAACATTGGCTCAGTTAATCCAGTTTCTCTTTGCCCTAGAATCTGCAGGTTTTATTACAAGCACATGCATGTTTTACTTGAGGAGATTGTGGGAGGAAGAATCATATATTTTTGATATGTTTAAAATGATTGTTAAAAAGAGACAAAATTCATTCTAAATAAAAACTTGAGATGGTAAAAATAATTATTACATGCTTTCTTATGTTTGTCATATGTTCTACTTTGTTTCTAATGATACATTCACATATCCTTTTGTGTGCATAAAAGGCTGACTCAGAACATATCTCTGATCACTGAAATAAAAATTAGGCTTTACTTTCAAAGTGTCTTCTACTGTTTTAAATACTGTCATCCACATCTCTCACATTTCATTACTTACTCTATAACATACTTTCAGGATGAAGAAGCAGAAAGTTCTTGATAAATTTTATCACATATAATAAGAATTATGAAACTGAAAGGAACTTTAGAAGCTATAGTAAACAAAACATGGTATTTTCATGCATACATAGCAATAGTATAAGCTTCCAACATTTCCATTTACCAACTTGACTATGTTCTCTTTACTTTACAGGGAGACTTAGCCATTAAGAAAGAGCAGAAAAAAAGCTAGTACAAGCAGCAAATAATACATGGGATATAAATATTGTCCTGAACCATGGGAAAAGCATTTCTCATTTAATACCTTCACCTGAGATAAGCAGTGTAAGAATAAAACTATATTAATGCTACCACTTAAAATGTTTTTATCTTTACTCAATATTCAGCAACTTAGTATTTAAAAGGAATGTTTAAAGCAAACTCAGATTTTGAAAGAAAAACTACAGAATGAACATATAAAATATTGCTCTTAACTATTCTAATTCTAAACTACTAATTCTGTGAATCATTATTTGAATTTATCAAATTTCACTTTAAATCTTTCTTATAAAGGTAAACAGATTTATATGAATATTGAATCACAGTAGAATTTTGAAATTTTTTTCAAAGATTTAAATATTAAAGACAAATTTATAAGTATTATCCAATAGTTCTTGTTGTAATTGTTAATGAGTTATGGTTTATGACCAATTAATTGGTCTGAAATCTGAATTTGTAGCATCTGTTGAATGATATGTCATAAAAACATCCATAAATCAGTTGGTACAAATCCTAATGAGCTTAAAGCTTCTGAAAGCTAGTTTAACATAAGTATCTGCAGATATACATATAGCAAGTCTAGTCTTTGTTCTTCATCTGTGTGTTATTTTGGAACTGCAGGTATGAGTTTTCTGTTGATTTTTATGCTTGTCTTAAAGAGATTTTTTTTCCCAGTAATCCCTGAACTCCAATCTTTAGGCCTGTTGTTAGGACAAATTAATTTCTGTGGAAACCCACCATGCCTCAGATACTATCTAGGTGTGGAGGAACAGAGAGAAGAACCTTGAATAAGTGGAAAATTTACAATATGAGAGAGTCAATATGCCATTGAATTTCATGTATTAGCATTCTAAATAGTAACATACCCTATGCAGAAAATTAATATGGAGCAGAATATGTAAACATTTTTTTCTTTTGTGTTAGCATATATTAATTGCAGAAAATGATTTCATTGTGATATTTCCATACATGAACATATTTTAATCAAATTCACCCCATCTATTACTCTTTCCTATACCCTCTCCCCCCCATTTTAAAAACAATTTTAATGGGTTTCATTATTCTTTTTTCATCTATGCCTACTTTACCTACCTAGTTACACTGTTCTGCACATGACTATAAGATACTTGTATAATTATTCACTGACTTGATTTCTTCACAGGAAGAAATGTATAGAATTCAGCTTTTTTTTTTAATTTAGACATTTTCCCTCATATGATTTTTTTCCTCTTGGCACTTATTTATTGTTGCAATTAAGAATTTTGGAGGTTGGACCCTCATTTGTACAGTTTGCCTAGCATGTATGAAGTTCTAGGATCAATCTCTAGCATCATAAAAGAAAATCAGAATGGAATTTTGGAGGTTGAAAGGTCATTGTGAGTTTCTATTTAAAAAAAGCAAAAATAGAAATACCATGTCATCCTGTTATACTACTCCTTGGTAAATACCCTAAGGCATTAAAGGTAGCATACAATGAAGACATCTCCACACCCATGTTTATTGAGGCACTATTCATAATAGCCAAGTTAAGGAATCATCCTAGATGTCCATAGACTGATGAACGGATAAAGAAATTATAGTATATATACACAATAGAGTATTATGCAGTCATAAAAAACACAGAAAATGGATGGAAATAGAGATCATAATCTTAAATGAAATAAACCAAATTCAGAAAGACAAATATTATATGTTTTCACTCATATGTGGAATCTAGATTTTTTTCTAGAAAACATGAGAGCAGAAAGAGGATAATGTGGTGAGAGGGGACCAGTGGGAGGAGGGAAGGGGACAAGAGAGGGTAATTGTGATCATGGACATAATAAACAACATGAAAATATCATAATGAAATCATTTATTTTCTATAATTAATATAAATAAACAAATAGAAAGTACTTGTATAGATTGAAGCCTAAACTTAAATAAATAGAGACTATTCTTATGAAAAATTCCTCAGACCCTTCCATGTTAACCTCCTAATTTTGCTGATATTTTCATGAATTTTGTGGATCTGTGGTGTGAGGGTTGTTTAGGAACCTGAAACACCCAAAGAGATAATATGAGCCATTTGAATTTTATCAAATAATATCACTCTTCATCTTCATTCACAGACTTTGATATAAGAATCTCACCCAACCAGTCTGTCACTAGCAAATAGCTTAAACTCACTTAAGTCAGCAATTAATTTTCTGTACATTTATTAGTTCAACATTAATAATGGCAATAATGTTCATTGTTTTTGCCTCAGGGACAGTTTCTTGGGAAAAATTGGACAATATAGCTAAAGGAGGAAAGCACATTGAAATAAAGACTTTTCCTGGTATTTATGGGTCCTAAGAAACTATGATAGTATCTTAAATTATTATATTTTGAAATATGAAAGCAAACTATAGTAGAAGACAGTTGTAAGATCATTCTTCTCAGAACTTGGTCTAGTTTCTTGGTCTATATGCCCAGGAATCACATAAGAGTTTTCTTGACTTCCAGTTTCTGAGAAGTTGGCCTGGGTTGCACCTGAAATACTGATTTATAACAAGGTCAAAATTTTGGATAGGAAGAATTTTATGAGTATCAGTTTCCTCAAAGAAAGCTAACAAATCTCTGTCCTATGTCCATAAATGCTTCTTGAGAAGATAAAACATACTTGGAAATTAGTCTTATCTGATTATAAAAGTTATTTTCACTTAAGATTATTACATACAATTCAAAGATACTAGCTGAGTGGATACCACATGCTCAGGACTGTACTAGACACTGTAAAACCAAAATATAATAGACATCTCCCAACATAGTATACAATCCAATTGTATTCAAAACTGGTCCAAATAAATATTTATTTGTACTTCATTTATAAAATTTTCTCAATATGTCCAGTATGCAATGTTTTACATTATGTAATGCTGGTAAATGTTTATCAACCAGCTCTATGAAAAAAGTGCACATATACTTATTACATATATATATATACTGATGATAAATTTTGATTATATGAAGGATATAGATCAAATAATTTACAAATTTAATAAAATGAACAATTTACTTCATTTTAAAGTCTATATAATCAATTGCTTCTCAGAGAATATTTTGGTTGATATTGGCAGAAAGTTTTGTATTCATAGACAAACTGTAGCTGCAACTGAAGTACTAGAGTAATTCAGATATTATTGTTGGATAACATTTTTGTTTTTTAACAAGAAAGTAAAAACAAAAATACATGTCCGAATTTCATTTACTCTTCTACAAAGTGAATGCTTTCTTTACTGAGTTTTCAAATACTAAAAGACTATACCTAAATAGCCACAATATCACAGCTACAGACACATTACACATGTAAATATACTCTTCATTACTAAAATTTTCTCCAATATTTTCTTAAATTTACACCAAGAACTACAAAACTTTTTATCTAGAGTAGGAGTAAACATATTGGGATTTTCAAGCCATGTAGTCTCCATTGCTACTAATCAACTCAGCTGTTTAGCAATGGAGTGGAACTGGCTAATTCCAGCAAATTTTTATTTACATAAACAAATGACAGACTAGATTAGGCTTACAATCACTGCTGACCATTAGGTTACAGAAAAAATAAAACAGTAAATCAAGTCCTGATTTTCTTATTTCCCTAACACAAATATTCCCTCTATGGCCAATTTCAAGATAGCAACATGATATCACTGAAAGCAGTATTGGAAAGAGATGTTGAAATGTATGGTGGCACCCTGTCATATAGCATTCTCAGTATATAGGTTTAGTACATGCACACAAACTGAAGAGCATAAGTAATAGTTAATATTTAAGAAGTGATAAGTGTTGTCATTATTCATATTATAACACATTTAATTGTAAGTTTATGTCATTTAATTCTTAATAATGGTTGAGTATAAACATTTGGCTCAAAAAATTCCTGAAAATTTGACACCCAGATTTTTTGAACCAACAATAGCCAGCTCTGGGACACCATTATTTAACAGAAATAGATTTAATTCTGCATCTTCACATCTAGCTATTGGTGCTGATATCATATAGATAAGGGCTTGGAGTGGAGAAATGAAAATAGATGTGCCTGCTTCCATGCCATTCTCCTCACCTTTTCATCACTTCTTGCTTAACAGGATGAGAAAGAGAAAAGAAATGAGGATAAAAAGATGCATATAAATAATCCAGACTCAGAAAGACAAATATTGCATTTTCTTTCATTTGCAAAAAATCTAGATTTTTAAAAAATACATGAGGAGATTCCAAGATGGTGACTAGAGGGAGGAAGCAGAAAGCATGCTTCCTAAAGTAAAATCTTGGGGAGATGCTGGAGATACACCTTACAGGAAAAACCACCAAAAAGAGGCAAAACTTTGACTCCTCCACACTCCCAGCCCACGCATAGCATTCCCACTCCACATTAAACAGAGAAACCAGGAGGGCTCCAGCGCTGCCAGATGCCAGAGCCCAGACTGCTTGGGAAGATACAGACCACAAGGTGAGATAAGCTGCATGTGGTATTCCCACAGACAATCCTGGGCCAGCTCAGCATAGCCCCCTGAACAGACCGACCCCAGCAAGGGAAAAAAGAGAAACTGAATAATAAACAACAACAAAAAAGACACAAAGCAAAGAGGGCAGGGTGCCCTGAGTGCTGAAGAGTGGGGGAGGGGCAATCCCCCACAGAACTGTAAATAAACAAGCAAGCTGGAGAAGACATAAACGGCAGCACCTGCCCAGCAACCAGTAGCAGGAAAGCTTGTAAAACTGGTGGTGGGAAGAAAACTTCACAGGAGAGGGGGGAAAGCCCACTTCCCACGTGAACTGTAAATAAACATGCCAGCCAGAGAAAGCAGGTGTAGTGCCACCTCACCCAGTGTACTTGGAAAAGGGAAACCTTGTAACAGTGGTGGTCTTGCCCAGGAGAACTCTAAGTAAACAAAGCCTGCGGGGCTAGGTGAGTGTTAAGCTCACTCCTGAGATCTGCATAAGGAAAGCCTCCACAAACAGCAGGCTGACAGCAGAGGGCAGATGAGCCGTAGCCTCAGATAGCCATTCACAGAACCATCTCTAGACTCTCTTTTTTTTTCTCTCTTCCTTTAATGACACAATAACCAAACTACACCTGCATGCTGAAAAACTTACTGAAACTATATTGTATTTGAATTTGGGACACTTTGTGGTGCTTTGTATTTTTGGGGTTTTTTTTGGTATTTTTCCTCTTTGATGAGACAATGACAGAACTGCTTCTGAGAACCATCTCTAGGATTGGAGGCTGAGGGACTAACACCAAAATTATTAAGACTGAAACTTTACTGCATTTGAACTTGGAGACTTTTTTTAATTTTATTTTTCAATCCTCTCTCTGTCTTTAATGCCTGTTTAGCTTACTGTTGATTAGTACACTATATCTCCCTGTTTATAGCTTTAAAACTTTTTTGTTCTGTTTGTTTGTTTGTGAAAGGAATCACCACACACCTATCAGTACTAACACGTAATGTTAATGGACTTAATTCCCCCATCAAAAGGCACCGTTTGACAAAATGGATTAAAAAGGAAGATCCAAGAATTTCTTGCTTACAGGAGACCCATCTCATTGACAGAAATAAGCATAGGCTTAGGATGAAAGGCTGGAAGAAAATTTACCAAGACAATGGCCTCCGAAAAAAGGCAGGAGTAGCAATACTTATCTCTGACAAAGTAGACTTCAAATCTACATTGAGCAAATGAAATAAAGAAGGACATTCCATACTAATAAAAGGGGAAATAACCAAAAGGAAATAACAATTATCTACCTATATCCACCCAATGTCAATGCACCCAATTTATCAAACATACCCTGAAAGACCTAAAAGCATATATTAACTCCAACACAGTGGTTGTGGGAGACTTTAACACCCCATTATCATCAATAGATAGGTCATCTAAACAAAAACTCAATAAAGAAATCCTAGATCTAAAGTATACCATAGATCAAATGGACCTACTTAATGTCTACAGATCATTTCATCCAACTTCTACACAATATACTTTCTTCTCAGTAGCCCATGGAACCTTCTCCAAAATAGATCATATCCTAGGGCACAAAGCAACCTTCAGCAAATATAAGGAAATAGAAATTATACCATGCATTCTATCTGATCACAATGCAATAAAACTAGAACTCAACAACAAAAATAAAGACAAAAAACATGCCAACAGCTGGAAACTGAATAACTCATTGCTTAATTAAGAATGGGTCATTGATGAAATAAAAGAGGAAATTAAAAAGTTCCTGGAAACCAATGAAAATGAAAACACAACCTACCAGAACCTATGGGACACAGCAAAGGCATTCCTGACAGGAAAGTTTATAGCCATGAGTGCATATATGAAAAAGATTGAAAGATCCCAAACCAATGACCTAATGACACATCTCAAACTCCTAGAAAAACAAGAACAAGCAAATCCCAAAACAAATAGAAGGAGAGAAGTAATAAAAATAAGAGCTGAAATCAATGAAATGGAAACCAAAAAAACCATACAAAGAATTAATGAAACAAAAAGTTGGTTCTTTGAAAACATAAACAAGATCGACAGACCCCTGGCAAACATGACTAAAATGAGGAGAGAAAAAAACCTAAATCAGTAGAATCAGGAATGCTAAAGGGGAGATAACAACAAACACCATGGAGGTCCAGGAAATCATCAGAGACTACTTCAAGAAATTATATTACAATAAATTAGAAAATCTTAAAGACATGGACAGATTTCTAGATACATATGATCATCCAAAACTGAACCAAGAGGATATTAATCACCTGAATAGATTTTGAACACAAAATGAAATTGAATCAGCAATCAAGAGTCTCCTCAAAAAGAAAAGTCCAGGACCTGATCGATTTCTGCTGAATTCTATCAGACCTTTAAAGAAGAACTGATACCAACCTTCCTTAAACTGTTCTATGAAATAGAAAGGGAAGGAAAACTGCCTAACACATTTTATGAAGCCAGTATTACACTTATCCCAACACCAGGCAAAGAAACCTCCAAAAAGGAGAACTATAGGCCAATCTCCTTAATGAACATTGTTGCAAAAATCCTCAATAATATAATGGCAAACCGAACTCAACAACACATCAAAAAGATCATTCACCACAACCAAGTAGGCTTCATCCCAAGAATGCAGGGGTGGTTCAACATATGAAAATCAATAAATGTAATAAACCACATTAACAGAAGCAAAGACAAAAACCACTTGATCATCTCAAAAGAAGCAGAAAAAGCCTTTGATAAGATCCAACACTATTTCATGATAAAAGCTCTAAGAAAACTAGGAATAGAAGGAAAGTACCTCAACATTACAAAAGATATATGACAAACATATATACAGCCAGCATTCTATGTAAAGGTGAAAAACTGAAACCATTTCCCTTAAAATCAGGAACACGACAAGGGTGCCTACTATCCCCACACCTATTCAACATAGTACTGGAATTTGTAGCCAGAGCATTTAGGCAAGAAGAAGAAATAAAAGGAATACAAATAGGTAAAGAAACTGTCAAAATACATTTATTTGCAGATGATATGATCCTATACCTTAAAGACCCAAAAAAATTCTACTCAAAAGCTCCTAGACACCATCAATAGCTACAGCAAGGTAGCAGGATATAAAATCAACATAGAAAAATCATTAGCATTTCTATACAATAACAATGAATAAACTGAGAAAGAATATACAAAAACAATTTCATTTATAATAGCCTCAAAAAAATCAAATATCTAGGTGTAAACTTAACAAAGGATGTGAACGATCTCTACAAGGAAAGCTATAAACTTCTGAAGAAAGAGATTGAGGAAGACTAGAAAGTGGAGAGATTTCCCATGCTCATGGATTGGTAGAATCAACGTAGTAAAAATGTCTATACCTGCAAAAGTAATCTACATGTTTAATGCAATTCCCATCAAAATTCCAATGATATTCCTTAAAGAGATTAAAAAATCTACCGTTAAATTTATATGGAAACACAAAAGGCCATGAATAGCCAAGGCAATACTCAGTCAAAAGAACAATGCTAGAGGTATCACAATACCTGACTTCAAACTATATTACAAAGCAATAACAATAAAAACAGCATGGTACTGGCACAAAAACAGACATGAAGACCAGTGGAACAGAATAGAGGATCCAAATATGAAGCCACACAACTATAATCAACTTGTCTTTGACAAAGGTGCTAAAAATATATGATGGAGAAAAGACAGCCTCTTCAACAAAAACTGCTGGGAAAACTGGTTAGCTGTCTGCAGAAAACTAAAACTAGATCCATGTATATCACCCTATACCAATATTAACTCAAAATGGATCAAGGATCTTAATATCAGACCCCAAACTCTAAAGTTGGTACAAGAAAGAGTAGGAAATACTCTGCAATTAATAGGTATAGGCAAGAACTTTCTCAATGAAACCCCAGCAGCACAGCAACAAGAGATAGCACAGACAAATGGGTCTTCATAAAACTAAAAAACTTTTGCTCAACAAAAGAAATGGTCTCTAAACTGAAGAGAACACCCACAGAGTGGGAGAAAAATATTTGCCAGCTGCACATCAGACAAAGGACTGATAACCAGAATTAATAAGGAAATCAAAAAGCTAAATTCTCCCAAAAATAATGAACCAATAAAGAAATGGGCAACTGAACTAAACAGAATTTTCTCAAAGGAAGAAATTCAAATGGCCCAAAAAAGTATGAAAATATGCTCACCATCTCTAGCAATAAAGGAAATGCAAATTAAAAACACACTAATATTCCACCTCACCCCTGTTAGAATAGCCATCATTTAAACACCACTAACAACAGGTGTTGGTGAGGGTACAGGGAAAAAGGAACCCTCTTACACTGCTGGTGGGAATGTAAACTAGTACAATCACTCTGGAAAAAAAATTGGAGTCTACTTAAAAAGCTAAACATTGATCTACTATATGATCCAGCAATACCACTCTTGGGGATATACCCAAAAGAATGTGACACAGGTTACTCCAGAGGCACCTGCACACCCATGTTTATTGCAGCACTATTCACAATGGCCAAGTTATGTAAACAACCAAGATGACCCACCACTGACGAATGGATTAAGAAAATGTTATATTTATACAAATGGAATTTTATGCAGCCATGAAGAAGAACGAAATGTTATCATTCACAGGTACATGGATGGAATTGGAGAACATCATTCTGAGTGAGGTTAGCCTGGCCCAAAAGACCAAAAATCATATGTTCTCCCTCATATGTGGACATTAGGTCAAGGGCAAACACAACTAGGGGATTAGTCTTTGATCCCATGATAAAGCGAGAGCACACAAAGAAGTTATGAGGATAGGTAAGACACCTAAAAAACTAGATAGCATTTGTTGCCCTCAATGCAGAGAAACTAAAGCAGATACTTTAAAGTAATTGAGGCCAACAGGAGAAGGGGACCAGGAACTAGAGAAAAGGTTAGTTCGGGAAGAATTAACTTAGAAGGTAACACACATGCACAGGAAATCAATGCGAGTCAACTCCCTGTATAGCTACCCTTATCTCAACTAGTAAAAACACTTGGCCCTTCCTATTACTGCTTATACTCTCTCTTCAACAAAATTAGAGGTAAGGGCAAAATAGGTTCTGCCAGATAGCAAGGGGTAGGCAGGGTAAGGGAGGGAGCAGGTAGAGGTAAGGGAGGGGGCGGGGGGAAGGGGGGAGAAATGACCCAAACATTGTATGCACATATGAATAAAATAAAAATTTAAAAATAAATAAATAAATAAAATAAAACATACATGAAACTGAAAGGTGGCTATTTGGGAAGAGGAAAGACCTGACAGGAATGGTGGTGGGTCTAAGAGAGAGAAATGGGTAGTAAATATGATCAAAGTACATTATATATATGTGTGTGAAAATATCATATTGAAACCCATTGTTTTTTTACAATCAATATGCATTCATAAAAAAGAAAGAAGCATAAGGGTCTGAAAATATAACTTGGTATTAGAGGATTTGCCTAGTATGTGTGAGTTCCTAGTTTCATTTCCTAAAACAGAAAGGAAAGAAAGAAAGAAAGAGAGAGAGAGAAAGAGAAAACTAAGGGAGGAGGGAGGAAATAAGGGAGGGGGAAGAGAAGAAGGGAGAGAGAATGAGAAAATGAGATAAAGAGAATGAAAGGAAAGAAGGAAGGAAGAAAGAAAGAAAGGAAAGTAGTAGGGAGGGAGGTAGAGAAGAAGGGAGGGATTAGTCATACTTTTCTCTACTCTATTTGTTTCTCATAGATTCCTAGGCAATGCCCAGCAAAAATTTCACTTTCCTAAGGCATCTTCTTCCTACTTCCACCAAGTGATTTAGTCATGGTATTTTCTGTTATGAAACATGTGATTTAGTTAGATGAAGGGAGTGAAGAAAACTGCAATTAGATGAATAGATTTCACCAGAGATGTACCTATACATAAGCCAACCATAGACCCTACTTCAACCAAAGTACATTAAATCTTATAATTTGTATATATATTTTGAATATGACTTCATTTTCAAAATTATTCTGACTCAAAAGAGAGGCACATAAAACAAAGGTAGTGGAATAAATATGCTATTTGGAACCAAACAGAAAAAGATTTAAATAATTATTCTTACTGGAAGTGTAATTTTGGCAAAATCAATTATCTTACCTACTTCTCTAAACTATCACCTGTGTTTACCTCCTTTCAACATACACTTTAGTTGAGCAAAGTAATTAGAGGTTTCCTAAACATTTCATACTATTTTATACCATATTTCAATAAGCTAGACCCTCCTTCAGCAATGCTTTTACTCCACTGTCTTCATGTTAAACCTGTATTTATACTTCAATACACAATTGAAGCATTTCTTCCTGTAAAGTTTAACTCCATGCATATCTCAATACTTTCATTGCTGCTTTGACTTCAATTTATGATATGCTATCCAAAAGTTTACCACTAACTACTCTATATAGAACCTGTCATAGTGTCTCAAAAGATCACTCCATATCATATATGAAGCATAGTTAGCTATAATTCCTAGAATGCTACAATGACAAACTTCTCATTAGAAAGACAGATGTCATGAATAAGAAAATAGTTCTTAGGTAGGATCTGGTGCCTCATGCCTGAAATCCTAGCTACTTGGAAAGTTGACATAAGGAGGATCACAGTTCTAGTCCAGACTGAGAAAATAGTTCATGAAGACTCATCTCCAAAATAATCAGAGTGAAAATGGACCAGAAGTGTTGCTCAAGTGATAGAGACCCTACTTTGCAAGTTTGAAGTTTTGAATTCAAACCCCAGTCCCAACCAAAACAAAAAGAAAGAAAATAAAATGTAATTTACGTTAAATTAATGGCCAAAAATAGCATGTAAGACCAATAAAATACTTTTATAAACAAACATTTTACCATTAATCTAAAAACCTGATGTAGAATTTGATTCATAACCAAAAATATACTATTCAAGTCCTGAGAAGATTCTGGAATATTCTACTTTCTACTGCCATATCACTCTATATTTTACATCATTTTATGTCACAGCTAACTAGAGTTATATTAGACCATACAAAAAATAAAATATGATTGTTATAGTAGTAGTGAGATGTTCATTTTGGGGAAGATTTTTAGTTCATTAATTGATTCATTGAACAAATAAACACTGAATCCAAATTCTGTGCCGATGATGAAAATATAAAAATAAAGTACAGAATCTAATCTAATAGTAAAATGTTAAAATGGTGAGCTGAAGTTTTTAAAGTATATATCTGAAAGTCAATTAACTGCTATGTCTCACCTTTACCTCTGAAGAGTTGTTTGCCTTATAATGACAGACAAGATAATTTAACCCAATTTTTTCTCTGGCTTGTGATAATGACATGCTAGAAAATGTTTTTCTAATATTCTTCAAAGTATAAAATAAAGCATAGAAAGATAATGTGTAATTTCTGGGTTGAGATATGCTAAAAAAGAGAAAACCAAAAACACTTAAACAATGGGGATATTTTTATATCTAGAATAGGCAATTGACAGACTGAGCCAAGTATTTAGTTGGTCTTGACATTAAATTTAAAAATCCCAAAATCGAAGATCTGCAAAAGATAAAGTCCTGATATTTTTTCGATGATTTGGACTGAGAAAAAAATGGTTAAAACCTAGGTATAAAGGCAATACAAGGAAATTAATCTTCACAAAAATTACAGTATGAATTTGAGAAAATAACAAGCCTTCAACTTGCTGATTTGTTAGTCATCTCAGTAACCTGAAAAAGGCAATCTAAAATTATCTTTTGTAAAAGATATAATCATGATAGATTTCAAATGATTTCTACAAATTGTATTTAGTGTCTACAGCACATTTACAGATAAGTAGACATATAAGAAAATCAAACATCAAAAGCTAGAAACAGAAGAAACAATAAACAACAAAAACAGGCATGTGGGGACTCCAGATACTGTTATTAGGAAGCACAAACTGTAAAACAACTGTTCTTATATTGTTCAAAGAGATAAATTCTCTTCTTAAAATTTTAGAAGGAAAATGAAGCAAGGGAACAGATATAGAGAGAAACAAATTAAAACTGGACTTAAAAATAGTATGGCAAATTAAAAACTGATTGGATGGGCTTGACAATAAATTATAAACAGCTGAATATAGGCTTAGTGAACTGGAGAACAACTCAGAAAAAAATTATCTGAAATTAATTCCAAAGAGATTTTGTGATAGGGATTATGAAAAAGAAAATGAAACATAAGAGATATACTATGATACATTTAATTGAGGTCCCAGAAGGAGGGAAGAGGGAAAAAATGAGTCAGAGTCAATGCTAAAGAAACTATGACAGAGTTTTGATTAAAAATACCAACTCATAAATACAAGTTGAAAAAATGTAGAGAGGAAAAATAGGAAGAAATCCACAGCTAGATACATCATGATAAAATTATAGAAAATGAAAAAATGAATATTTTTAAAATTTGTTAGAATAAAAAAAAGTTTACCTTCAAAGAAACAGCAGTTAAGAATACTGTATTTCTACCATTAAGGCTATGACCCCATAAGTGAGATTAGTTCAAAGTTGAGGGCACATCCCCTAGTGCTTTTGTTCCCTCTGCAATGTGAGGACACAGTGTTCCTTCTCTGAAGAGGATGCAGCCACAAGGCACCCTTTTGGAAGTAGAGACTGGACCCTCTTCAGACACTAAAACTGAAGGTGCCTTAACCTTGCACTTCCCAGTATCCAAAATTGTGAAAAACAAATTTCTGTTGTTTATAAATTTCTTAGAGTATATTTTGTTATTGTAGCAAGAACAAGCTAAGGCATCATGTGACATGTTTTGACAAGAGGTATTAGTAGATGTGACATTGACAGAGGCATGAGACACACAGGTATGCTTGGGCTTGTGCTTTGGCATGTTTGGCATCACCATAAAAGCATGCATGAGCAGCTGTGGTAGAAGATGGGAGTCAAACTGGCAATTCAGCTAAGATCAGCAAAGCCATCCAGGTGGACACACATAGATCATAGATCAATCATCCCTAAACTGATCCAGGTTTTTGAACTGAATAACTATTTTTTGTTATATGAAAAGAAGAATACTGGATTTCTTAATAGCTTTAACATAAATCAAGAAGATAAGATTTGAGCTCTTATTTTTATTATTTCTCTCCTGTTTGTTTTGGGATTTGTTTGTTCTTGTTTTCTAGGAGTTTGAGATGTATCATTAGGTCATTGATTTGGGTTCTTTCAGTCTTTTTAATATATGCACTCGTGGCTATAAACTTTCTTCTCAAGATTGCCTTTGCTGTGTCCCATAGGTTCCAGTAGGTTGTGTTTTCATTTTCATTGATTTCTGGAACTTTTTAATTTCCTCTTTTATTTCATCAATGACCCATTGTTCATTAAGTAATGAGTTATTCAGTTTCCAGCTGTTTGGATGTTTTTTGTCTTTACTTTCATTGTTGAGTTCTAGTTTTATTGCATTTTGATCAGATAGAATGCATGGTATAATTTCTATTTTCTTATATTTGCTGAGGCTTGCTTTGTGCCCTAGGATATGATCTATTTTGGAGAAGGTTCCATGGGCTGCTGAGAAGAATGTATATTGTGTAGAAGTTGGATGAAATGTTCTGTAGACATCAAGTAGGTCCATTTGATCTATGGATCTATGGTAAACCTTAGATCTAGGATTTCTTTATTGATTTTTTTGTTTGGATGACCTATCTATTGATGATAATAGGGTGTTAAAGTCTCCCACAACCACTGTGTTGGAGTTAATATATGCTTTTAGGTCTTTCAGGGTATGTTTGATGAAATTGGGTGCATTGACATTGGATGCATATAGGTTGATAATTGTTATTTCCTTTGGTCTATTTCCCCTTTTATTAGTATGTAATGTCCTTCTTTATCTCATTTGCTCAATGCAGATTTGAAGTCTACTTTGTCAGAGATACGTGTTGCTACTCCTGCCTGTTTTTGGAGGCCCTTGGCTTGCTAAATCTTCTTCCAGCCTTTCATCCTAAGCCTATGCTTATTTCTGTCAATGAGATGGGTCTCCTGTAAGCAAGAAATTCTTGGATCTTCCTTTTTAATTCATTTCATCAAATGGTGCCTTTTGATGGGGGAATTAAGTCCATTAACATTAACTGTTAGTACTGATAGGTATGTGGTGATTCCTTTCATTTAGTTGTCTTAGTTGTTTGAAGGTTTGATTGTGTATACCTAAATCGAGGCAGGAAACGGTAGGAAATACTCTGGAATTAGTAGGTACAAGTAATAACTTTCTCAATGGAACCACAGCAGCACAGCAACTAAGAGATAGCACAGATAAATGGGACTTCATAAAACTGAAAAGCTTCTGCTCAATAAAAGAAATGGTCTCTAAACTGAAGAGAACACCCACAGAGTGGGAGAAAATATTTGCCAACTACACATCAGACAAAGGACTGATAACCAGAATATATAAGGAACATAAAAACTAAATTCTCTCAAAACTAATGAACCAATAAAGAAATGGGCAAGTGAACTAAACAGAACTTTCTCAACAGAAGAAATTCAAATGGCCAAAAAAACACATGAAAAAATGCTCACCATCTCTAGCAATAAAGGAAATGCAAATTAAAACCACACTAAGATTCCACCTCACCCCAATTAGAATAGCCATCATTAGCAACAACACTAACAACAGGTGTTGGCAAGGATGTGGGGAAAAAGGAACCCTCTTACACTGCTGGTGGGAATTTAAACTAGTACAACCACTCTGGAGAAAATTTGGAGGCTACTTAAAAGGCTAAACATTGATCTACCCTATGATCCAGCAATACCACTCCCGGGGATATACCCAAAAGAATGTGACACAGGTTACTCCAGAGGCACCTGCACACCCATGTTTATTGCAACACTATTCACAATAGCCAAGCTATGGAAACAGCCAAGATGCCCCACTAGTGACAAATGGATTAAGAAAATGTGGTATTTATACACAATGCAATTTTATGCAGCCATGAAGAAGAACGAAATGTTATCATTCGCTGGTAAATGGATGGAATTGGAGAACATCATTCTGGGTGGGGTTAGCCTGGCCCAAAAGACCAAAAATTGTATGTTCTCCCTCATATGCGGACATTAGATCAAGGGCAAACACAACAAGGGGATTAGACTTTGATCACATGATAAAATCGAGAGCACACAAGGGAGGTATGAGGATAAGTAAGACACCTAAAAAACTAGATCGCATTTGTTGCCCTCAATGCAGAGAAACTAAAGCAGATACTTTAAAGCAACTGAGGCCAATAGGAGAAGGGGACCAGGAACTAGAGAAAAGTTTAGATAAGGAAGAATTAACCTAGAAGCTAACACACATGCAGAGGAAATCAATGTGAGTCAACTCCCTGTATAGCTATCCTTATCTCAACTAGCAAAAACCCTTGGTCCTTCCTATTATTGCTTATATTCTGTCTGCAACAAAATTAGAGATAAGGGCAAAATAGTTTTTGCTGGGGCTCGTGGGGGTGGGGGGGAGGGGGAGAAATGACCCAAACATTGTATGCACATATGAATAAAAAAAAGAAGAAAAAAGAAGAGCATTGTCTTCAGTATGATTTGAGGAAATTACTGCCAACCTAGAATACTGTACTCCATGAAAATATCCTTTAAGAATGAAGACAAAATAATAACAAATTCAGACTAAAACTGAGAAAGTTTACTGCAAGAACACCACACTAAAATTATTCTAAATTATTCATCAATTAGAAGTAAAATAATCCCAAATGGATAGTCACAGATACACAAAGAAAGAAAATGGAGATCAACAAAAGTGGTAAATATGCAGGGAAATCTATATTGATATAGGATTTATATGAGAAATTATGTCCATATGGGGCTATGTGTGTGTGGAGGTTAAGAAAGAGAGAGAGAAGAAGAAAAAGGAAGAGAAAGAAGAATAAGGAAACAATACAGTACAGATTTAGTATACAAACCAGAATAGGGAGGAAACATGCAAAAGGATAAAAGTATCAATTACCATTTTAGTTTCATAATTTAAGGACACAATAACAAGGATAGAGTAATGAGAGGACATGCATATTTTTTTTTCAAAGTAAGGGGAATAAATATAATAATAATTACTTAATAAATGACAATACATTAGGGAAAGAGACAAGTACAATATTTAATATGTTAAAAGTGCAGCATAAAATGATAGATTGAATACCTAAATATTTTATGCATTACATTAAATATAAATGGACTAAAAGTTACCACTTAAAGAAAAAAGATGGTAAAACTCAATAAAAATATCTAAATTCCATGTTTTTTACAAAAGACAAATTTAAAACATAAGGAAATGGAAAGACATAATTGAAAGGTTAGAAAACAAATGTTAAAGCACTGAACAAAAACATATATGATTATAGAAATTCTAGATGAAAGTAAACTGAAAAGCAAAAGGTTTATTAGAAAACAGGAGAAAAATATGCAATTATCAAATTCATATTTTAGAGCCAATGGAAAGATGATATAGACATAAAAGAAAATGAGTAGCTTTAAAATGTTAGAGGAGAAGAAAATCTGGGAATTTATTACCTATTAATTCATGTTAAGATATTGAAATTGATATTAAAATAAACCTAAACAAATGAAAATAAAATAAACGTAGAAATGTAGGGAGAAACAAAAATAAAATACAGAAGACCAAGAAAGCTAAAAGATAATTTGCTTAAATGTTAATAAACACACTTCTGACAAATGAACAGCTATGAAAAGATAATCAACATAAGTAACAAGCATCAGGAATAAAAAAGTGACAAAGGTACATATCCCACAGTCATTTTGAAGGTAATAAGAGAGCCAAGCATGGTGGTCACACCGGTAATCATGGATACTCTGGAAGCAGAGGTGGGTGGGTCATAGTTTAATGCCAGGCTGGGCAAAGTTAGCATGAGACCCTATCTGGAAAAAAGCAAAACTAAAAGCAAAATGGCAGGTGGCATGCTTCAAGTGGTACAGCACTTGTCTAGCAAGTGTTCAATCCCTAGTACCACACAAACAGATAGGAGATTATTAATAAATGTGACACACTAAATTGAAAGTTTATTTGAAATGAACATATTCCTAGAAACATGCAGGCTGCTATAATTGCCCAAAGAAGAAAAATGAATTCAAAACATATATCCCTACTATGATTTGAATATTGTTTGAGTGTCACCCAAGTTTCATATGCTGAAATTTAATCTTCATTGTTAGGTTAACACTTACTCCAACTATGATGTTTAAAGTGGAGCTTTCTGAAGGTGATTAGGTTTAGATAAAGTCATTGAATTGGAGTCCCCTTGATTGAATACTGGCACACACATGTTCCCTGTGTCTCTTGCCATCTAAAGACATGTACCACTTTGGGTTTCTGCCGGTAAGAAGGCTATTCCTAAGTGAAACTCTTGACTTCATATCAGAAACATGAACAAAAGTAAATCTCATCTTTTTTTCAAATTTGTCTGTCTTCAAATATTTTTCTTTTGTTATTAGCAACAGAAAATGGACTATATATCTCCATTAATCACCAAATGGAAATTAATCACCAAATGACTTTGATGCTGAGTGCTACTGAGCACGCAAAAGGTAATTTCAATCTTTCACAAAGCTGTTCCAAAGGACAGAGAAAGCAGAAACACTTTGCAATCGATTTTATGAGTCTAGCACATACTTAATATTGAAATCCTACAAGGTTCAGTGATGTCAGAAAATAGAATATGAAATCTCAAACCTTGTTCCTATCACAGAACCAACAAATTTTGCAATTATATAGCTAAAAAATCCTGTAATGAAATTTCCAAAGTCTATCAACCACCAAATCAAGGACAATCACATTGAAACAGTTAAGAAAAATAATTAAAATTTACCTACATAAGCCTCTCCAAAGAACACACCTTAGTGACAGGAAAGAATGCCCAGGCTCACCATGAGGAGATGAGAGAGGGAGAAAAATAAAACTTCTGCCTAGTAGCTTTTCAGAGAGCTGCTCAAAGGAATGGTTTCAGTCTTGATTTCACTCATCGTTCTGATGGATTTGGTGGTTTAGATGCATGTTAGTAAAAGGTAAAATGAGTCAGACAGTTGACTTACTGTTGGCAGAATTAGTAGGCACTATATAAAGAAGATGCACAACTTTATATGGGAGGGAGGAGGCAGAATAGAACATTAATTCAGTGTTCTAGATTCTTTGGGGGGGGCTACATAATTTACTAGAATCTTTCTCATTTGATCTGAGGCCCTGATAAAGAGTCAGAAAAATTTGGATAGCTGGAGGCTACTGAGAAGAAAATAAAGTGGTGTATAATGCTGTGATAGAACCAAAAATTTGCAGCGCTGCAAACAGACACTGGAGGGATCAAGCGATTAATAGCTACTAAAAAAAAACCCATCATACCCAACCAGTTGAAAAGTCAAAATAACATCCTTCCTAAAAACCTGGTTTCAAAAGCCCCTAGAATCTCTAGGTGGGCTAATTGATGAGAATATTACCTGGTATAAACTCACTCTTTAAAGACTGGAAGAGGTGGCTGTTTTATAAAATGTGTGAATCTCAACACAATGTTTTAAGGTATGCAAAGAAGCAGGGTAACATGCTTCAAAAAATGAGCAAGGTAAATCTCCAGATACTGATACTAAATAAATACAAGAATTTGACTTACCTCACAAAGATTCAAAATAATCATCATAGAGATGTCTATGAGTTCAAAATACTATGCATGAACAAAAATGAGAATATCAACAAAGAGGCAACAGTAAAATAACAGAAAATTTTGAGATACAAAATATAATAATGGAACTAAACAATTTGTGGGACCCATGAACAGATTTGATCTTATGGAAGAAAAACATCAACATCAAAGACAGATTACTTGAAATTGTTGACTCAAAAGATAAAAAAATAAAATATAAAAAAGCCTGAGGGGGATGGAGCCCAATTGGTCTATGGAGGACATCAAGAGGACCAAATTATGTTAAGAGTATCAGAAGGAGAAAAGGGAAAAAAAGAACGTAAAAATCTTATTTAAAGAAATAATGACACTAAGCTTTCCAAATCCGATAAAGGAAATAGACTTTCATATTCAACTGGGGTGTTAACAAACTCCAACTGGTGTGAGCTTAAGGAAATCTACAAATGCACAAACAAATTGGTAAAAGTCAAGAACAACAATCTTAAAGCAACAATAAAAGTGTTTTCTCACATGCAAGGAAATTACAATAAGACTATAAGTGAAATTGTCAGCAGAATTTTTGCAGAACAGACAGAGTAGAATACACATTAAAAGTGTTGATAGAAAATAAGTTATAAATGATACTATATCCAGTTAACTATTTTTCAAAAACAGAGGAGAAATTAGACTTATCTAGAAATACAAATTCTGAGGGAATTCATAAACACTAGATCTGCTTTACAAGAAATGCCAAATAGAGTCATTCCCTTTAAAATGGAAAGAACCTAAGAAGTGACAAAAGATTTGAAAGTATAAAGTACACCAGTATAAGTAAGTATATAGACAAAATAAAAAGCTGTAAATGTGATACAAAAATCACTTTTAATACTGCTGTAGAAGCTAAAGGACAAACTATAAATATAATCATTATTACTAAAATATGTTAATGAAACAACAATATAAAATTGCTTTTTGTGGCACTGATACCATAAAGTATGGGTGGAGTAAAACTGTAAAATATTTGAATATGATTTAAGTTGAGTTATCAGTTTATAATAGGTTATTATCGCTAAAAGATATTTCATGTAAGCACCATGATAACCACGAAGAAAATATCTATATAATATACAAAAAAGAAAGTGAAAAAGGAATCAAAGCATGTCACCACAAGAAATGAACATAACACAATGAAAGACTGAAAAAGGGGGAATTGAATAAAAAGAGCTAAGACACAAAGACGGAAAAACAATTAAGGAAAAGGCAAGGGCAGACCCTTTCCTTTCAACAATTACTTAATATAAATGGATCAAACTCATCAGTCAAAACATACAGATTAGCAGACTGGATTTTTTAAAAAGTTCTAGCTGTTCCCAAGAGATTCACTTTAGATTTAAGAACACACATGCACTGAAAGAAAAGGATGTTAGAAAATGTTATTTAAAAGGTTATAAAAAGAGAGCATGGATGACCATATTTACGTCAGAAAAATTAGACTTTAAGGCAAAACCTGTCAAAAGACAAATAAGACATTATATAATGATGAACATGTGAATTCACCAAGAAGATATAACGATTATGAATACATAGGCACCAAACATCAGAGCACTGAAATATATGAACAAGCATTTACAGAGAGAAGGAAGAAATAGACATCAATACAATAATAGTATAGTACCTTAAAATTCCACTTTCAGTAATGGATAGAACATTAAACATCTGATAAATAAGCAAACAGAGGATGTGAACAGAACTACAGACAAAATGAAATGAGTACACATGTAACGAACACTCCATTCACTCCCTCTACTGCTCTTCCTTGTGTTCTCTCACCATTTTTAGACCAATTCTAATGGAAAAAATTATATTAATAAATGCCTATATTAAAAAAGAAAGGTCTTGTATTAACAATCTAACTTTATATCCAAAGTAACTAAGAAAAACAAATTGAGCACAAAGTTAGCAAAGGAAAGAAGTAATTAATAATGAAGTAGAAATAAATGAAAGAAAGAATAGAGTACCAATAGAAAAAAGTGGAGAAATTAAGGGTTTTGTTATAGATCAATAATATGATATATTTTAGCTGGATTAACTAGAAAGAAAAGAGAAGATGTAAATAAATAAAACCAGAAATGAAAGTGGAGAGATTACAAAACTGATGATAGCATTATCATCGTTATTATGAGACACTAATATGAACAATTAAACACTAAAAATGTTCAGCCTGAAGAAATGGATCAATTTCTATAAAAACACGATCTATGAAAACTGAATCATAAGTAGAAAATTTGAACAGACCTATAAACATTAAGGAGCTTGGACAAGAAATAAAAATTTCATAAGAAAAGACCAGGATCAAATAATTTTCACAGATAATTCTACCATTTAAAGAAAAATGAATACTAAACTTCTTAAACTATCTTAGCCCATTTTCTGTTGTCCTAACAGAACACCAGATATTGGGTAATTTATAAAGAAAAATTCTTTCTTAAAGCTCTGAGTGGTGAGGAATCCAAAATCAAGATGCCAGCAATTTGTGAAGATTACATCATCCCATTGCGGAGAGTAGAAGGGCAAGAGGTGTGAGAGGAAAAGAAAGCAAGAGAGAGCCAAATTCTTTTATAGCAAGCTCAGTCTCAAAATAACTAACTCAGCCCCAAGGTAATATTAATCCATTCATGAGGGCAGAACCTTAACATAATCTTACTAGGACCTACCCCCTCAACACTGCTGCTTTGGGGATTAAGTTTCCGATACATGAACTTTGGGAGATATAGTCAAACTATAGCACTGTTTTAAAAGTTTTGAAGAGAAAGGAACATTCCCACACTCATTTTATGAGGCCAGCAACAGAAAGATACTACAAAATAAGAAAATTAGAGGCCAGTATTACTGATGAATGTGGGCATTAATAGCCTCAACAAAATACTAGCAAACAAAAATCAAACCATTAACCATGATCAAGTGGGATTTATCCCTACTGAATAATGCAATGCTGATTCAACATACAAACATCATTTTATGAGATACATAATACTAACAGATTGAAAGATAAAATTACATGATCCTTTCTGCAGATGCAGAAAAATTATTTGACAAAATTTTATGCCATGAATGATTAAAAGTTTTCAATAACTTGAAATTGAAGGAAATTACTCTATATAATAAAGACTACATATGAAAAACTCACAGTTAGTACCATATGGAATGATGAAAAGGTATGGGTTTTTTTCTATGGTTACTAATGAAAACAAAAGGTTCAAAGTTTTGCCATTTCTATTCAAGAGTCCCAGGCTGCCTGAGCAATTAAGCAGGAAAAGAAACAAAAATTCAAATTTGAAAGTCAAAAATAAAAGCCAGGCATGGTGGAATACTTCTATAATCCCAGTATTTCAGAAGGTGAGGCAGAAAGATCATGAGGTCAAGGCCAGCTTGGGTTATATAGCAAGACCCTGTTTCAAAGCAGAAAGCAAAACAAAAAAAGAAATAAAATTATCCCCACATTATAAAGTGACATGATCTTCTAAGTAGAAATACTTCTACAGTACTCCTTTAGACAATAAAAATGCTCAGAACTTGTAAATCATTCAGCAAACTCACAGGATTAAAAGAAAAAAAAACATAAAGGACTTGATATATGGCCCAAGTGGTAGAGTGTTTGCTTAGCAAGCACAAGGTCTGAAGTTTAAACCCCAGTAACCAACAGACACTTAATATCACTAGTAATCATTAAAAATGCCAATCAAAACCACAATGAGGTACCTACTACCTCATATCTATTAGGATGTTCGTCATAAAAATAAACAACCAGCAACACAAAAAAATAACAAGTGGTGAAGGTTTGCAAAAGTGGTACCCGTTTAAACTATTGCTGGGAATGTAAAATGATTCAATCGCTATAGTAAACATTATGTATATTCCTCAAAATGTTAGAAAAAAAGAAAGCTAGGAATGTAGCTCAGTAGTAGAATGCTAGCTAGCATATGGAAGACTGTCGGATCAATCACCTGTACTGCAAAAAATTTATAATGAAATTTAAAAATTCTCATTTGATCTAGCAATCTCATTTGGGGGTGTTTATCTTAAAGAACTAAAATCAGAATTAAAGAAATATTTGCTCTTCCTCTGTTCATTACAGCAATGTTTACAATAGCCACGAAGTAGAAACAATGTAAATGTTCACTGATTGATGAACCTCATAATGAAAATATATTCTAAATTCACACAATAAAACATCATTCAGCCTTTAAAAAGAAGGACAACATGGATATACCTTAAGAATATTACACAAAATAAAGTTAAGTCCATCACAGAAGAACAAACTCTGAGTGATTCAATATATACACTCTATCTAAAAGTAGTCATATTCCTTTAAAATAGAAAGCATAATGTTGATTACCAAGGAATGCAGGTGGGGCAGGAGAACAATGACGTATTTTCCATCATACAAGACAAAAATGCTGTATAACATTGTACTTATAGCTAACACTTGTTAAAAAGGGTATATCTCAAGTTATGTGATTTTTATCACCACAATAAAATGCACAAACACTAAAATAAACAGGGAAATCACCAACCAAACTCACCTATAAAAGTACATGCAGGTATCCTAACAAAATATTTGCAAACTAATTTTCACAATATATAAAAGAATAAGATATCATTACTAAGTTCATTTTTAAATATAAGGGATGCAATGTTGATTTAACACTTGGAAGTCCCATATGATTATCAGAATATATAGAAAACAATGGCAAATATGGACTATCTTGCATTATGAGGCTTTCTAGAAAACTAAGAATAAAAAGGAAACTCCTTTATATTTTTTAAAAAGAAACTAACAAAATCTACCACAAAAAAATCATACTTAACAATTATACATGGAATGCTTTCAATTAGAGATAGGGAAAAAGTAAATTACATTACTAAATTTACATTATAGTAAATGTTCTAGTTAATGCAGTAAGTCAATAAAATTCTTAATTTAGCAGAGAGAATTTACAATATGAATTGGATAAACAGGTATTAGAAGACTGAAAACACAAATTTTGAATACCAAGGTAACCAGAGAATAACTATAGGAAGAGATAACACTCCTAGAACCAAAGAAACAAATAGGAAAGTTTAGGATTATCAGACCTTAGAAACCTGTAGGCAAAGCCTTGAGAAAGTAGGACAGAATCTTCTGTGAGGGCTAACATCCTGGTGAGTGATGATACTCATGACCTAGAGAAGGACTTCATGGAGCTGGGAGGCAAATCACTGAAGATGGCCTACTGCTAATGATTCAGACTTGTGCCAATACCTGCAAGGAAGCACAATAAGGCTCTTTCTGGGAATATGGAGAAATGCTGAATACTGGAAACAACTGTTACTGAAATTGAATATCATTGCTGGGGTTAGCCATTGATGCAGTGATACTAACATAAATAGAAAGCAATGAAGAGCAACTTCCTTCTCTACTTCTCCAAACTTGAAATTTCCACTAGGGCCCACTATCAAAGAAATCCAATGCAGAACCAGCTTGCAAAGGACAAATGTATTATGCAGAGCTTTAGTCCCAGAGCCACAGAACAAATTATAGAACGTAAATTTGAAGCAGAGGGAAAATAATAACTGCCACAAAAGTAAAATGTTGAAATATTACATTTTATTTCATATTTTATTATAACTCAAGTATTTCAGTAACATTTGTTTATTGCTCACATTACATGAGGGTTGTGGATTGCTTATAGTTCTGCTTAGCCCTGCTGGGCTTCATATGTCTTCTTATTCTTAGTCCCAGTTTAAGCATCAACTCCATCCTGGCTATACTATTCCTCAGAGAGGACACATGAGTTTAAGAAAGAAAACCTAGACAATGACATTTAAAACTTCTGTTCAAACAGAATATTCATCACATTCATTCACATGCTGAAAGAAAAAGCATATTCAAAGTATGTACCATGTCTAATTGCTAAGGCATTGATGTGAGAAGTATAAAACTCTCTCTGGTATTTGTTCATGGGAAGATACGGACAAGGTCACATGACAGTTGTCTGGGTTGTAAGTTCTATTGCAGAAAACTAAAACTAGTTGAGAAAAATAATTCAGCATTGCACAAATTTGAAGGGAATAAATGAAACTATTAATTCTAAGTTAGGTATTGCGTTCCTAGAAAATCTAACAAAATCTATACAAAGAGTATTAAAAGTAATAAAAGTTAACAAGGTTGATGGAGACAAAACAATGAATTGTAAACCCCAATTGTACTTCTAAACAAGAACAAATGTTTTAAATTGCTATTTGTAAAAAGGGTATCTACAGAAAAAAAGTTAACAAACAATGAGCAAAATTTCTATGGAAAAACATATTGCTTTATTAGCTGAAACATGTTTATGGATTGGAACACACTATATGGTCAAAACATGCAATAAATTCAATGAAATCCCAATCAGTATCCCAGTGGGCTTTTTGTGAAAATTAATACTATTTATCCTAAAATTTACATGGAAAAACATGAGGGTGTGAATACGTAAAATCCTTGGAAAAGAAGAACAAATTGTGAAAACTTTGATTACAATATTTATAAAATTATTCAAATAAAATATATATTTGCAGAAATACATAATTTGACCAATGAGACAAAACTGAGAACCTCAAGCCTGCCAAATGCATATAGGATTCTTTGAGTTATACAGTATTAGCATTAAAAATAAAGGTGAAACAACCATGTAACCCTATAGAAAAAATAAACCTGGAGACTTACCTCATATGGTTACAAAAATTAATCTCAGGTACTTCATAGATTTATGTGTGGAACAAAGCAATAAACTTTCACATGATATAAGAATATTTTATGATCTCAAGACAAGAAAATATTTTTTCAGACATAAGCATTAATCACAAGAGTAAAGATGAATATATTTGACTATTAAAATTGATTTATATTTATTAAAATAATACTAAAAGAGTATAAAGATAAGGCACAGAATTGAAGAAGATATTTGGAAGAATGTAACAAACAAAGGGATCCTTTTCAGAACATAAAAATAGTTGCAAGGCTATAAGAAAGGCAACTCAACAAATATGTGTAAATGACTTAATAGGAACTTTTACAAAAGAAGAAATACATTTAGCTAACAAATATACTAAGTGTCACTTAACCATATAAGTAATCATGTCATTGAAAATTAAAACTATTAGATACATATTCAACCAGAATGGCTAAAATTTAGAAGTCTGAAAATATTAAGTGTTGACAATAATACAGAACAATGAAAAGACTCATAAGTGTGAAGTGATGAGGTTGTTAACGGACAGAAAAGAATTTGGAATAATCTAGTGAAAATTGGAGATGTCCAACAATAATTTTAATCCTAAGCATATATAAATACATACATATATACACACATATATGTATCTTATAGAAATATGAGTTTATATGTACCAGAATCCATATACACAAATGCTCATAACAGCATTTATCATAGTCAAAGCAATAAACAACACAACAACATCAACAAGAGAAGAGATAAAAGTATTACAGTATAAATTCTGGCATATTCACACAGTGCTGTACAACCAATACAGCAGTGTGGAAGAAACCCATACTATGTTGAATTATAAATAACCAGACAAGAAATAGTGCATTCTGTATTATTCCCTTTACAAAATGTTTAAAACAGGTAATTTTAAAGTTTGTTATTTATTAAGAACACTTGGGTAATGAAAAAAAGCAAATCAGATGTTAGAAGAATGGTTACTGTTAATTGGGGACAGGAGCGCATATAAGAAATGGTAGCAGGGCACCAGTGGCTCAGTGCCTGTAATCCTAGCTACTTGGGAGGCTGAGATCTGGAGTGTTGTGGTTTGAGGCCAGCCCAAGCAAAAAATGAAACCCTACCTCCAAAATAATCAGAGCAAAGCAGAATTGAGGTGTGGTTCAAGTGGCAGAGCACCTGCTTTGCAAGTGTCTTGAAGTCCAAATCCTAATACTACAGAAATGAAAAAAAAAAGGTAGATGAGGTTTTTAAGGTGCTGATAACACTTGATTTATTTATTTCTAAAAAAATGGCATATAAAAATTACATATATTTATGGATACCATGTAATGATTTGATATATGTATACATTATTTGAATTTCAAAAATCAGTATGAACATATCTATCTTCTGAAATATTTATCATTTATTTGTGTTGAAATCATTCAAAATTCTATCTTTCAGCTTTTTAAATGACATAAAATACATTGCCATTATCTATAAATACCATACTGTACAATAGAGTGCATGGCAGAACTTGTTTCTCCTAACTATAAGTTAGTACCTGTTGACTAATTTTCCTTCATTTATGCCTTCCCACTACTTTCCCCAGCCTCTTGTAACTGCAATTCTACTTTCAATTTCTATTATACCAAGTTTTTTAGATTCTACATGAGTGGTTTCATGTGGTACTTGCCTTTATGTCAAGCTTATTTCACTTGATATAATGTTCTCTAGTTTTGTCTATGTTGTCTCAGATAACAGGATTTCATCCTTTTATGAATGAATAATATTCCATGGTGTACATCATAGCAAATTTTCTTTATCCAATCATCCATTGATCATAGCAGTCATGACAATACTGTTATATTAAGACTTTCATTTCATTTCAATTGTGTACACTAAGCAGAGGAATTCCTGGATCATATGGTTGTTCTATTTCTAGTTTCTTGAGTAAACTCTATGCTGTTTTTATAATAACTTGAATTAATTTACATTCCCAGTAATAATGTAGATGAGAGTCCCCCATTCTTCACATCCTTGAGAGTATTTATTATGTTTATTTTTATAGCCATTGAAACTGGGGTGAGATGATATCTCATTGTGGCTTTGATTTTCATTTCCCTGATGATTAGTTATGTTGACCATATATATATGTATACCAGTTAGCCATTTGTATGTCTTCATTTGACAGTGTTTCATTTCTTGGTCTGGGAATTACAAGGTTGGTTGCTTTATAATTATTTTCAAAGTGTATATTTGTATTTTATATATCATATGTGAGCTATAATTCATAACAAAAATGTAAAGGTAAGTTCTGTAATTAGTCAAAATACATTTTATAAAGTCTCTAGTCAAAAGATTAGGCTTGAATCTGGGCTATAAAGATTCAGGAACATCCCTTAACTTTCTGAACCTCCACTTCTCTGTCTGTAAATGAATGATAAGTATATCTATTCTCTTCAGGATATCAAGAAACCTTGGATATGAGTGCACATTGTAGACTATAATTCATAGTTTAGACTGTTTATTGTTCTGTTTTTCTGAGTTTAAAGCAAGTTAAAGAAAAAGGGGAAATAAAGTAAGGTTGAGGCTACTACAGGCAGAAATATTTAACCATGAACATTTTTCAAAAAAATAAGAAAACTCAGGTAAAGATCAGAAAAAGCACAGCTTGGGACAATTAGTGGATGGAACAAAGAGGACTTTTAATATGTCAGTAGCTCAAGGGCATTAACACATGAGAGCAGAGCACAGAGATGAGAATTCCTTGTGATTACCCAAGACCATTAAGAAGCATGTCAGCTATGTTCACTATAATCCATCAAAAGAACCAGAGAATGCAATATAAATGTTTCCATCCAAATGGGTAACACTTTAAAGGATTTTTTTTGCCTTTTAGAGGTAAAATTGTTAGCTTTCAAAACCAAACATAAGTGGAAAAGTTAGGTTAATAAAATAACTACCTTTCACAGAATGCTCTACCATGTGCTAGGCACAGATAGTACCTAGAAACTAGGTACTATCTACTTTAATTTTTAATATAATGGGATTAACTATTTCCTTTTATTTCTATATTGCTAATTAAGAAGCTGAGATTTAGAAAACTTCAATGACATTTCCTTAGATGGAATTTGAACCCCAATATGATTATTCCAAATCATGGGTTCCTTCTACTGTTATAAAAGCTAATTTCCATTAATTAAACGTAGCTGGCAAAATGATGGAGCATCACTTTACTTGGGCAGTCACACAGATAGGTGTTTTTACATATCAATTTGCTTAACTCTATATAGCAATGAGATCATGCAAGCTTTTTATTCATCATGTTAAATATGTGTTCATTTCTTGAAGCATGGATCCTTATGCAACTTGTAGACATATTATTATCATTTTAGGTGAGTCAAAAAAGACATTTTCTCTAAGTAATTTACAATGCCAGTTCATCATCTTCATAGGTATATCAATCATCTCTTGTGCATGCCTGTGCATATTTCCAGTTTCTGATAAAATGATTTGAAATTCTATGAAGATAAAGTTTTAAATTTCTTTCAAAATTACATTTGAGCTCTCTGAACAATATTACTATGGGGTAATTTGGATTGTATAGCCTAAATGCTGATGTTTTCAAACTATGGATATAGAAAAATGATTCATTCTTTGTTGAATACCCCCCAAAGACAAAACTTTGAAATTCATTTTCAATGATCTATAATTGCTTAATTAATATGTAATAATCTGGCAATACTTTCAAGGCAGTTTGTACAAAATCTAAGCACTGAATATTTCACATCATGATGTAATTCAGGCCAAATAGCTCCCACAATTTTATTCATGCTTCATATACCTGCTACTATAGTTTTTATGGCTGGAACAGGCAATGATTCTTGTATATTTGCTTTTTAATGCTAATTCTGTAATATTTTTAATACAAAACATTGCAGCAGATTAACAATGTTAAATTAAAATTCTATAATTTCAGCATATTATTATTTGAAGTAGGAGCTATCCCAAGTGGTAGACAGCAAACATCTGTATCTTAACCAGAGAGGAAATACGATTTCTAGAAGCTACAGAATTTAACACTAATGGTCAATAAAATTCTCAAAAAGATTATTAAAAACTTCTGTAAAAACCCAAATGAGGGAAAGTCCCGGTGTTCATTAGGAACCTGTATAGATTCAATATAAGCAATCATGATGAACTACATTTCTTTTTCCAATAATATTATTACATGGAACTGTTATATAGGTAGTATTCTTTTAATAATTCATTCAAAAATTTGCATTAGGCATGTAGCCTGTATGATCATATAAAGTCCCCTTTGACTTTAAAATCCCATGGGTTTCACTTTGAAGACCTAAAGATAATTTTTATTGGATGAAAAGGGATTCATAATTTTATGTATGAGATTTCATGAAAACCTGAATATCTATTTCAAAAGGTAAAACTTTATGTTTTACATTATCCATTTCAACATTTTTTCTGTGTGAAACACCGTATAGAAAGATTTTTAATTTGCATACAACACAATCCTTTTTAGGATCACTTACATGTTAGAAACCAAAACCAAGATTTGTATATGAGTGTATATCCATGGGCAAAAAAGGTTATTTTAAAAATAAATTTCAATTCAAAAATAAATTATATTACATTGATAGTATTTTAAAAGTCAATAAAAAAGAAATTCAATCTAAATTATGATATATCATTAAGATGAAATATTGTGCAATCTTAAAAATATTTACAAAGAATTTTTAATGAGATAGTGAAATTATATAATATTAAATTGAAAAGGTCATCAGATGAAATTACTTATAAAGTATTATCCCAGTTACACTCATAGATATTTAAAGGAAAATATAATTTAGGGGAAATCACCAAAATATTAAATTTGATGGGTAGAATTGCTACTTTTTATTTCAGTATTGGAACTAGACTCCCAGTACTGGCATACGTAACAAGACCCATGTCCTAATTCCATTCTTGTCACATTTCCTATGAAAGGGGGTCTTGAATCAATTCTAGGGAAAGGAAATAGCTTACAAGCACTAGGGTTCCAGGGGATACTCCACAGACGAAAGGATAACAGTTGAAATGTCTGGGAAAGTCCCAGCCTCCTCTACTAAAGAAAGAGATTTTCAACAGTGATAACTATATCCCAAAGAAGTGCTAAGATACAAAACAAGAAAATAGGATTTAGGTGTGAAGAAGTGAATGATTGTGATGATAGCAATGGTCATGCTCATATATGATTGATTATTCAAAAACCACTTGTTAGGAAGGAAAAGCATTCTGGATTGAAATTTAAATAAAACTAAATTAAGATGAACTATATAAATCTCTCAGTATAATAATGAAGCAAAATTTTATGGTAATAATTAATATTATTAGGCATCACTCTATGTCACCCACTATGATGTACATGTATATGCATTATGTCATTTACTTCTCATAACAATCCCACAAGGTAGGTTCTAATGCTACTCTCATTTTCTTAAAAGAAAATCAGAATCTCATAGATGATATGCGATTTAAGGTCACTTAATAAGTGGCAGGGCTAAAGTACAAACCTAGTTTAGCTCACTCAATTAATCTGCATGCTATTCTATAAAAGCTTCCACATTTAGGTCCTAAGGGTTTGTAATGAATAGCGTAATAATTTAACATACACATCAAAATATTTACTGGTAAGAAAAGACACTATCTGAATTTCTTTTGGGATAAACCAATGATGAGAAAATGTACCTGTCTAAAAAATCGTTACTGTGTTTACACTTCTGTTGGATATTCCTGCTTTCATCCATACCTACTGAATGATTACCGATCATACACAGGTACTAGCCATGGATGGAATCCAGTTCACTTTACAAGTCCTTCCATTGTTCTTACTGAGAACTAAAGAATATTTGGCTTTTTCCTATGACTATATTTCAAATTTGAGGAACCTGCACACAGTCAATTTATTGAACACTAAAAAGTACTTTTAACACTCAATACTGTATATAAGTCATTTCACTCTTTCCATGGCCATCAACATTTGACAGAATGTTTTACTGTAAATAAGTTTGGGGGCCATTCTGTGATTATTCCCACTTGGAAAATATACTGTTTCCTTTCCATGAAACTAGAACAGAAGGTCTAAGAAAGGAAATTATTAAGCATTCTACTGAGTTTTTCCCCCAACAAAAACTAAAATAGAGGTCAGTGAATAAGTATGTGCAGACTGGAACTTGAATCCTCAAGGGTGACTGTAGGCTAATTAATAATTAATGCCAGAGCCATGGTGTTTGAAATGCAGATGTGATAACTGGAGGCCTGGCAGAGCTGTTCAGAGGAAGCAGATTTAGATGCTATAGGGAATAGGCACTCCCTTGCCGGCTGGCTCAGAGAGCCAGCCTGGGTGCAAAGCAGGGTCTATGGTTTAGATTATATTCCCCTCAGCTGTTAATTACCTGAACCTACTTTGAAGTTCTTCTCTTTTTATCCTCTGCATGAAAAGAGATTGGTTCAGCCAAGGGACTTGGAGAAATGATCAAATACATGGGGTGGAGGGAAAGGGGGAGGGAATAGAACTTCAGATATAAGAAGATAACCAAGAAAAATACATAATAGAACATACAAGAACATGCATTGTTAGGAAATGTTGAATTGTGATTCATTGTTTCAAGTACATTGTTTCACTCAGTTATTCCAGTGAAGTTGATTTTAAGTAAATGTGCACAGTCTGTCTGAACAGACATAACAAAGAATTTCTATCGTGTTACTATGCAAGGTAGAGATTTGACAAGAGACTACCACAGGTGCTTTATAATGCCGTTTTAACTAAATAAAGTCATTTAAACCTCTTTATATTTGAAGCCAAGTAGTGATAAGGGTAAAATTAATAGAATCAGCCACAAATTACTTCTATATAACTTGCTTATATTCGAATAATTCATTCTTAGAACACAAATAGTGCATGCCATTGCTCAATGGGGAAAGTTATAGGTTGTTAGGAAATTGTAGAAATTGGATGCAGTTGAAAGAAATCTAAAAATGAATGTGGGTAGATTTAACTGCATGAAAAAGCACCTTGATTTTTTTTAGCATATGTGAGTGTATACATGAAATTAAAAGAAGCATGGACTTTATCTGTTTTGCAAGTGGATTATAACAGACTAAGTTGAATATAAATGCTAAGTTTTTTAGGGGTGGAGTTGGTTATTAAAATATTTAAATATTTTCTTAAGTAGAGCTACTTTACGTAAAGCTCTGGGACATGTACTACTCCCATATCAATAGTTTTCTCTTTTTTGGTGCATGAACATGTAACCATGAAATAGATAATTTTCAACTATATCTCTGTATCTATTGCAGTATAATGATATTAATATCTCCATCAAAGAAAAATGTGTACCTTCCTTGAAATTGACACTTGTATATGCATTATCATCTGATAAGGTAACATCAGATGCATACAATGAAATGAGTGAATAATGATCATGCAGTTCAGCTACAACATGTAGATTTCCAAGCAGTGATCTGCTTTAGAAGCTCTATTTATTTTACTGTCCATTTTTAGTTTAAGATAACACTTTTGTGAGCAATTCTTAAAATTTTGAGTCAGTATGAAAATGATAGATTTCCTCATTTGAATCTATTGTTCAAAATACCAAATGGCAAAAAAAAAAATGAATAATAAAATGTAGTACTCCATCATTGCACAAATTAAATTTTCTTAAGCAAGTAAACAATCTTGTAACTAAGTCTTCTATCAAAGGAAAAACACAACAGGGATTTTTATAATTGGTGTGTGGCACAGCTTTCCCAGTTGTGGTTTTCATTCTAAGAACATATATATATATGTTCTTATATATATATATATATATATATATATATGACATATATATATATATGATATATATATATATATCAGCATTAAGATTATATATATATATGATATATATATATATATCAGCATTAAGATTATGCAAAAACAAATATGATATATATATATATATCAGCATTAAGATTATGCAAAAACAAAGACACAACAAACCCATCTTAATGAGACTTCAACTCTAACTTTCTAATTTCCACTGACACAAGGCAAACAGGAAAACTTACATAAAGGAGAGTTCACTTTAATGTCAATTTTATCATCAAACAGCTATTAGTGCAATACTGTACTGCTACACTCCAGAGTGCTTATGGAAAAAGTAGAATTTTTTCCAGCCTTTAAATATAAACTTTGTATGCTGAGTTCCCTAATATTAAGAAAAATGAAAAACAAGAAGTGCCCCTAATGTGTAGGAAGAAAGCCAGAGGGACAAAATTTGAAAGTCAACCCCTTAGATCAGTACCTAAGATGTCCATGGTCAGAGCCCTTTTCTCTGTGGACATTCATGATCACTAATATATTATAGGTAACAATTTTAAAGCACAAACACAGAACAAAACACATTTCTTAAAATGGAACAACAGTTATTTTTCAAATTTGAGATCCAAAATTTGAATTACTATTTCTCAACTGCAAGTAAAACTTGAGATTTATCACATTCAGGCTTCATTAATATGTGTTTTTATTTTTGTTTTTGTTATAGTGTCTCTATGCTAACAAATAAATGTATGTACTTACATTTACTTTTAAGTATTTTAACATCTCATTTCTTTGCCAATCCAATTGAAGGGGGAAATATAACTGAAAACATGATCTGTGGCAGTGCAAACAAGCTTTAGGTTAAAGAAATAAGAAGAGCAAAGATTAAATTATAAAACAGCACAATGGTGCCACCACAAGCATTAGGTTAATCTTTCCACTTTATTTCAGCTTTTGGGTTTTACATCCCCACATCCATCATTCTTACATGGTGACTATCTCTTCCACAAACCATTGCCTATTTTGTAAAGACTTGTTGAAATTTTAAAGCACATTTCTAAAAAGTTTCAATGTGATCTATTAGCACAGTCTTGTGATAATCTCAAATATTAATGTTTTTAAAAGTTACATAAAAATAAACCTCATGGCAACCAATATTTAGGCCATGTAGCTTCGAGGTTTTCCATATTAATTTGGTGCAAATAACGCATTTCTGCTTGATGTCAACTGTATGTAAAATATTTTTTCCTGTCAATGTATGTTTTCCACAGTTCATTTTCAATCATGTGTTCGTATTGTAAAAGTACTTGTGACTAGAAGCTCCTACATGTCTGCACAATATTCTGCTTCTAAGGCAGTCTAAATTGTGGCTAGATTATCTAATTTGTTTTGTGTCCTTTTTACCTCCAGCTACAGGGAAACTGAAATGAAGTTCTCAACTCTGCTAGTAGAAGCACCAGAAAAGTAAATAAATCTTAACAGACATGTTTTTCTGCCTTCAGTATGAGTGATGTATGCTGCATGAACTATATACTGTAAAGCAGAAGAAGACTTCTTTACCCTGCAAAAGGAAAAGTAAAGCACCGAAAAAGGATTTTAATGAAATCATAACATTAAAATAGTTTTATGTTAAATCCCACTAATTTTCTAGGTAAAGCCTCAGAAGTGAATTGAGGAAACATTAAAAGGGAATTGAATTTGCATTCCTTATACTACAGGCACATGTTTACATGACCTTTAAAACAAAATTAAAGCTGTATCATCAGCAGCTGTAGGCAATTCACATTACTAAGGCAATCAAATCAGAATACTAAACTAACTATAAAACATAAATTAAACTGATAGGAAATCATATTAATTCAGTAAGTTTATTTGCAATGTACTTAAACACTACTAGTCATTTCAAAGCAGTTTGCAGATCTGCCAAATAAGAAATAATCCAACATAACTGAAAACAATGTCCAACTATAACAATGTAAGCTAGAAACATTTTTAACTTATCTTTCTGAACAAAGCTCCATCAATCATCAGAGTTAGCTTATTTAATAAGCATTATTTAAATTCAACAATCACCTCCAAAAGTAAGCATCCTCCCATAAAGACACAATGAACTCTGATATGCTGTGCATGGCAGAGATGATTTTTTTAATTTCCAAACAATTTTTTAAAAAATTTATAATGAATTTTTAAGGTAGTTAAAAATTAAACAAACTACTTATTACTCCAAACCTCATTGTATTATTTCCCAACATTCTCTACACCTTCCGATAACTATATACTGATTTTCTTTCATAGTATGTACAAAAGTACCTCTTTTCAAAATACGGTAAGGTGGATTATTAAATAGAGCTTTATATCTAATTGGGATGAGACTTACTCTAATGACATGACAAAAGAAAATATATTTATAGTGCAACTCTTTATGTTACCTTTTATGTTTTTACAAAGCTTGCTTTCTTTCCATTTATAGTTATACAATTCAGAAAAGAAGCATATTCTATCTTTCCCAAAGTGTTTCTATCTGTATGTTGTGACTAATTTTTATCCTCATTGGAACATTTTGCAAACTCCATGAACAACATTGAAAACATAAGAAGTGTTTTGAAAACGCAGTTCTTCTACTCTGAGGGCTATAAAAGCCGGTAGCTCAAATACTTCTCTCCACCTCAAATGTGAATGTTTGTATAGGACAAATCTCAGTCTATGCAAAGCTGTTAACTAGCTGTTAAAAGAAAACCAAGCCTCCACAGCTCTAAATCTCCGTTTCTGTATAGCTGAGATTCATACGCAGCATTGAGGTCATTATTAAAGGCAATTTACAATCAAACAGATTTGTTCTTCAGCGTGCAAAGGTTGAACTCTGTAAAATATCTCCCCCCCCACACACATGCACAAAAGTGTGTGTGTGTGATCCATTTGTTGGGGGGACGATGCATAACTAATGTTTACATCAAGCACTTAGAAAAATGTTGTATTCAAGGATAAAGATGAGAATAAATGTAATTGAACTTACAGTTTAACTGCAAACAGAATTCCCAAAAGCCAAAATTAAAGACAGGCAAATGAGGATAGGTGGGGGAAAGTAAAACCTTTATTCTCACTAACATTTGAGTAAGATAAAATAAATATTTAAGTTGTACAGGAGAAATTTGAGTGTTGATATTTACATTATCCTAAACATCTTTCTTTAGCTGCTGAAGGTTTCTTATATCCCTGGCAACTGTTAAAAATAGGAAATTTGTTCTGTTTAAGAAAGATTAGAGAGATTTAAATGCTCAGTGTTATGCCTTCGATGTGATATGAATTGGCACCTTAGTGACTATATACAATATTTTAGGGTGACATCACCCCAATATACAAACACAAAGAATCTTGGAGGTGCTTCTCCTGAGTACACCCCCACTGGAGTAGAGGCTCACTGCTTCAGAACTGTGGTAACAAAGCATCTGTAGAGACAGGTGTTTTGGGCCTTTACTGAAAAATCAGTACTGAAAAATCAGTATGCTGAATGCCTTATCTTGATGCAGGTCTAAAAAGGGAGACATTGGGTTTAAGAGTACTCAAGGGTCAAAAGGGGTCTTGGGCCTAGGAGGAGTTTGCTGGAATGGTGTCAAGACATTCCAGGGTCAGGATTCTATGTGCAAATTCAGCAAGACCCACAGCTCTTCCAAAAAGCTACCAGGCTAGCCCAGCTACATTGATGAGGGTGCTAGGTAATTTCTGAATTATGACAGCTAGTAAATTGTATCACTTGATCCTTTTCAAACATAATATACATAGATTCTTGTCCACAAAAAGACTGCACACCCTCACTCTACCTCCTGCAGGGGGAAAGACCTGGCCTTTACACTTCAGCTTCTACTCCAAATAGAAGATTACAGGCTATGGAGGTGAGGGGGCAATAGGGCCCAGGAGGCTGCCAAAATAAACCCCTTTCAGCAGCTACCTATTGTCACAATAGAACTCACTTGCCATCCACACAATTATTTTAAGATAGGATTTCTCAGTCGACTGTTACTAACCTCCATTCACCACCCTCCCCAATGGCCCTGACTAAACCAGCCCTATTCAGTATGTGTCTAGGAGTCTAAGGTCAGGCCATGCCCCTCTACCTAATGGGCATCCTAGATGAACCTCTCAGGAAGTGAGGGGTCCTGTTACTTTCCAGATAACTCCTCCTCCCACCTCTGCCTTACTGGGGCAGTTCCTTGATTCTCTCTGGTTGTAACCTTCCATAGGTTGGTGTGAGTGGACTCCAGTTTACAGCAACACCAGATGAGGGAAAAGGATGGCTGTAAAGAGACCCAGCAAGAACACGGAACTGATGAGGGGTTAGGGTCTTCTGTTGGCCAAATGCATACACACCACGGTCCTTCTTAGGCAACTAGAAATCTAAATACCAGATCAAATAAATCTCTTCTTCAACAGAGAAGCAAAATTAATTCCCCAAATCCCGAGTGTTATCAGCCCAAAGAAAAGTTATAGGAAAGGGAGATTTTTAAGAAAACTCAGGAAGCCAACATACAATTCTCCAAGAAGAATTAACATAGTGATCACAACAGAGGAAGCAGTAATAGTCTTGTTTAAAATGGGTTCCCAAAAAGTTGTTGCAAATTGAACTTTTCCCTAAAATTCTCTCTCTCTTTCTCTCCATATATGTATATATATATAAACACATATTTGTGTGTGTGATATTCATGTGTATAATTTTTTCACATAGCCCTCAGCCCCCTTTTCTACTTCTATTCCTGAAAAAATATTAACAATGAAAATTTCTGAATTATGACAGCTCGTAAATTTTATCACTTGCTCCTTTTCAAATTTAATATACCTACATTCTTGTTCACAAAAAGACTCCAAAATAGCAATGTGAGCCCGAGACACTCAGCAAATTACTTACTAAGAATTTTTTATATGAAGCCCATATTTTGATATATAAAATGTTTTCTGTAGTCCCACAACCACATTGGTCTGTGAAATGCTTGCCATTTCAGATAAACACTAATGGGAAGGATTGGGAGGCAGTGAAGTGCAGGGAACAGAGGATCTCAGTTCTGAATGAAGCCCAAGCATCCTCACAATTTTGCACATTAAAACCTTTAATCCGTGTATGAAGAAGGAAATGAATTTCTATTTGGGGCTTCCCTATTAACTACTAAAGAGACTTGTAAATAATATCTAATGTTCAACTGACTCATTGACACTTCAAATACCAATATTTAGAGTTTAAAGTAATAGATCATCTCTACACACCCTCTCATCAGTGATTTTACTAGAACTACTTTTTCTTATCTTTACTCTACCATTTTTGATTTTAAAAGAATAATTAAAATAAAAATAAAAACATCTATTGCCATTTAAGTATGGAAACAATCTATGTCTCCATTTAAAAAAATAAGGAGGCAAGGGTAACTCCATATGGGATTTGTATTTTGTAAAATGTCAACAGAGTTCCTCAAAGCTAGACTCTGTCTGAAGTATAAAACAAGTGACTAGAAAATGCCCACAATAATTCCTAGACCCCCAATCCTAATGCCAGGGAAAATGATAGCCGTGCTGAGTAGTATACAATAGCTTTGTCTCCTTAATGTTTTTTTTCCTGGGGCCCTGTAAGATCTGGGTTCACCCACCTACAATGGCAACAGAGAGGGAAGAGGTGACTCTAGAAGAGAAACTGAGACTGGATCAAGGAGATCTAGCCAATGCAGCTGTGGGAGCAAACATCCTTTCTTCCCTCAGCAGTCTCTATTGTCCCTGCCTGTTCTGTAACCATCCTGTCTGCAGTCCCAGCTATGCAATACCTTAGCACTTCCCCATCAACATTAAATTTTGCTAGCAAATGACTAGTGTTCTTGCAGATTTGAGTATTTGTAAAAAATTTTACATGAGTAATGTTTTATTTTTTACATTACTCTCTTTCTACATAAGCATTCACTGTATGCTATTACTCCCTGCCTTCTTCCTTTTCCCTTTTCTCTGAAGATCTTTTCCCTCACATTCAAGGAAAGACAACAAAGACCCTAAAATGAAGTAATTGTGCTTGAGTCATCATTGACCAGTGTCTGTTACTGCTATCTAAATTCATTTTTCCCTACAATGTTTTGAGCCCCTTGTCTTCCCTATACAGTTTGCAGAAGAGAAGAGAAAGAAGAAAGACTGAAGGAAAGAAAGAACAAAATGAAAGGAAGGAAAGAAAAAGAAAGAAAGAAGAAAGAAAGGGAGGGAGGGAAGGAAAGAAAGAGCAAAAAAGAGAGAGAGACGAAAGAAAGAAAGAAAGGAAAGAAGGAACTAAGGAAGGAATGAAGGAATACAGGAAGGAAGGAAGGAATTAAGGAAGGAAGGAAGAAAAACTATAAGAGGAGGTACAGTGGGCTGTTGCTTTGAAGGGCAGCTGTGTTTTAACACCCGGAATGTCTCATGAGCTCACTGTACAGACACCGGAGGAAAAAGGCTTCTTTCTCTGCTGCTTTGAGAAGCTGCTTAATTGTTTTCCCTCCCTTATGAGCCCCTGGGTTTCAAAAAGAAAATGTGTACTTGTCCCTACCAAGCCCAATCTAACTTGTTCTGTTTTCAAAGTGAACTTGGGTTGAAGGTGAAGTTTTCAATCTAGAGGTCATGCCTATGTACTGTGTCCTATGGTCTGAAACTTCATGCTGTATTACACACAATCAAATCTGGCCCTTTGGACTTCTTTCCCACCCTGACACCCACCCCCTGCCAACTCAGCCCAGGACTGCCTTCCTCCTCCCTCCCTCAATTTGTACACATAATCAGAATGTTTCATAATCTACACTCAAATATTAAAACTGCAAGAGTCATATTCTCCATGGCTGGGGCACTTTCTGGAGTCTGGGTGTAGGCTGCCCAGCTGCAGCCATGCTCACTTGCTTCCACAGGAGTGCAACCTGAACCACATTAATCTGCTTAATTTCTTTTGTGAGACCTTCCTTGCTTGGAAAGACATGGGGAGTGGATTTCTACAAGACCCGTGTAGGGAAGAAAAGCCACTAAGAACCTCCAAGTTACAAATAAATGATAGTATGATAAATCAAAGCAAACTGACTTTCTTTTAGAAATGAAATGAATTTCTGTCTTAGAAATGAAGCAAGGGGGATGGATAAAGTGGGGTGGCAAATTGGACTGTGAAAGCAACTAAACAAGAAATGAAGGTAGTGCCCTGTGCTTTCATTGCCCAAGAATTTAAACCTTTGTTGCCTTGCTGGAGATAGGTGGTGGATTTGCTACAATTACAGTTTGTCTGCTTCAGAGCTGGACTCCTCTCTAGGGCGACTTTTAGCTGCACCAGCCCAGTGGGTTTAATAGCTATTGTGATATTATTCAAACCATAGCACCACAGGGGGTGAGAAGAACCAGATCTGAGGAGGCACAGTGGACTTCAAGATCTGCATGAGGAGCACACCAAGGTGTGTGTCTATCCCAGATGCTGGAGAGAGAACTTTTGCCAGTAGTAATTTAAGAGTATAAGGCAAAATGCTGTCTATGAAAAATAAGTTACCAGTTCTTTGCAACAGTAGCTTCGCAGGGACTTATTTTTCTCCCATCTCCAGACGGGGTCGTCTTTTGAATGAGGCTCTTTTATTTTGCATGGGGCAGGGGATTTGTGACCATGGTCCCCCCTTTTATTCCTCTCTCTATGGAAACCCAGATCATGGGGAGAAATATGCGAGACTGAATAAAGAGAAACCGCAGAAAGGAGCGCTTGAGAGCGGCATCTGTTACACTTGGGAAGTTAGACTGACAGGAGAGGGCGAAGGAAACCTCTCCAATAGATTAGTTAGAACAGCAAGAAGATTTGACTATATGCAGATATTTTCTTCAAAAAGCAAAATACCTTGCATGCAAGAGAATATTCTATCACACAGCTGCACAAGATGTGATTGCACCTGAGTGCAATAGGCAGTGTCTATATTCATGGGAATAATTTTTTACAATGTTTTTAAATAAGAGGGCAGGAAGGAGTAGAGAAAGAAGAGAGGCCAGGAGAGGAGAAGAGATGAAAAGCAAAAAGAGGAGAAGCAAAAAAAAAAAAAAAAAAGAAAGAAGAAAAAAAAAGGAGGACAATGTATTCTCTCCTTAAAAAAAAAAAAACTATTTTTAAATTCAAGACGGCAAAACAAGGGAGTGAAAACCTGTTTCTCAGTGTAGATGCCCCCTCCTGCTACTTCCCCCACCCCCAGCCTGAGAGCAAATGGTCTAAACCACTTTTGCTCTGCAGGCAAAACCCAGTTCCAGAAGCAGAGGCCATGAGCAAGAGGAAGATTGATTATAAGAACTCAAGCAAGTCAGAATTGGAAAAGGAACCCCTTCTTCATGCAAAAGCCTTATCAGTTGATAAGTGTCTCAACTCCCTAAATGGCTGGACTAAGATTAGCGACTCTTTCTCCTAAACGCAGCTGTTAGGTGGGGGTGGGGAATTTACCAACATCAACAGCAAGGCAATGGTCAGGATCGGTATGTGTTTTTTTTTCCCCCCTTTCTTCAACGCATTTCCCTCTGACCTTTAAGCTGACCCAATACAGACTGACAAATGGATCTTTTAACAGGCAGCTTGACAGAGCATCTAAAATTTGTATTTTTGTTTGATTTTAACAAGTTCTTATTTTGTCGGGAAGCAGGGGTTCAGGCACAAATGAGCTTGTGTTCTTGCAAAAGACGGTGCACATAGTTGGCAAGTAAGAAATGGCCTTCCTCTCTGAAGAGGAGAGATAGAGAAAGATACAGAGAAAGAGAAAGAGTGTGTGCGCACAAAGGTGGGAGGGAGACAGAGAGGAAAAATCAATGTGTAGATTAAAGCAGATAAACCTTTACAATAGGACATCGGCAAATGAAGCAACAATTTCAATGAGGGAACAAGAGGAGGAGGTATAGCAAATGAGCTTTTCTGCTAATAATTAGTGTTTATCTTTTTTTTAGGAGAAAAAGAAATAGATCTCAACCAGATGCCAGATTTTACTGACTAACAAACACGTTTATATATGCCAGTATCAACTCCTATTGCTCTGTGCTGTCCTAGAGAAATCAAGAAATCACTAATTACACAGGAAATAGATATTCTTTAAGCTATATAAAGGAATGGCAGAATAAGCTCACCTTATTTTTATTTTTTCTCATATTCTTGTATTTTCTTCAGATCTGTCTTCTTAGAGAAACTAATGCCTTAATGACTTTCTGGTAGCTGCAAGCCTTCTTTTATTTCTGCTAAATATATGAAAATGTATGCAAATTTAAATCAAGCTTAACCTAGGAGCTCTTGCAATATATTTAATGGAATTTCAAACCAATAAGGGAACTCTGATGCCGTCTTCTGTAAGTACAAATTTAATTATGCAGCTAGGTTACCTCCAAAATTATGCAATGAAAGGTCATTCTTTTAACTTCTGATTCGTGTTTGGTATCGGACATTGCCTTTTCCCAGCTAGAGTAAATATAAAATCTTTGCATTTTGCCTTCACCTCGCTTCTAAGCTAAGCCTTTGCGAGGGACAGTGAAGCACAGAGACTTGTCCTTCTATAACTTATAAAAGCTTAGGAGGATGCAAGTCTTTCCTTCTAACCAAAATGTAAAAACAATCCTGTTTTTCTAAGCTGAAAGGAGATTCAGGCTTGCTGGAAAACGGGAAGAGTGGATGAGAGGTACTTTATGCCACAGTCCGCTCTCTCTCTCTCTCTCTCTCTCTGAATTTCCCGGACAAAATAAATGATTCACGTTTACTTCACTTTGGCGGGGGATGGGGTGGGTGAATGTCTTAACAAATTTTCAAGGGACAGCATTGGGCAAGGTATCTAAATGTTTTCCTGTGTACCTATTGGGAATGGGTCCCTTGAGTGTCTGGGGTATGAATGAGGGATGCTGGCTGCAGCAAAAAGCTCTTCACAACTTGTTCTGACAAGTTGTGGCACCTCTGTTGAGAGGTGACATGAAGTAGTAATAAAACAAGTTTTCCAATTAACCAACTTCAATTCGGAAGCTAACTTTAAAAATAACTGAATTTTGCATTCTCCCATTAAAATTTACTTTCCAAAAATTTTCAATTCTTCATGCCCTAAATTAAAATTTTAAGAAGAAAATAGGAATCTCTTTCTTAGATTCGTTCAGAACTTGAGATCGAGTTTCTTATAAATAATAAAATGAAATAAATAAAATAAATTAAAATAGCTTTTATTGGAATCATGAATTCATTGATTTAGACTCCTATCAAAGACGAGTTTGCTCAAAGTTTGTATCGGCGTTTTGTTTTGCAGTCCCCACCACACACTAACTCGGAACGCTGAGTGAGTGTGAAAAATCTTTACGCACCAAAATCAAAATGACATTTAAACTTGATTTACTTTTTCTCACTCTCTCTTATGTTGATCTAGATAAATCAAAAGGAGTTCTAAAACCCACTTGCTAAGCCCCTTACTCCTCACGTAAATATATCCCTCTCATCTCATCCTTCCCCACCACAAGCACCAGCGTAGCCTTGGGGAGGGGGAAAGAGTTAACCAAAAGAGCCGCTGCCACTCTGTGCTAAGCAGCCAATGGAGCCGAAAGATTGATTCACTTCCTGCTTGGGTCTCTGTGAAATTCTCCAGCTTCGCCAGCCTAATTTGAAAGCTAGCTCGGCCTACCTCGTCGCCATTGGCTGTGCTCACGCCTGGCCAGGCCGAGTCACACTGCGATTGGCCCTGGCGAGTGCTGGTTAACCCGCGCTAGCTGCTTTGGCTCCCCCGCTCCATAGATGTCAAAGGCTGAAGCAGCTCCCTCTGCCACATTATAACTAGTAGGGGATCCTCACCGACCATGGCCACAGCTGCCTCGAATCCCTACAGCATTCTCAGTTCCAGCTCCCTGGTCCATGCCGACTCTGCGGGCATGCAGCAGGGGAGTCCTTTCCGTAATCCTCAGAAACTTCTCCAAAGTGATTACTTGCAAGGAGTTCCCAGCAATGGGCATCCCCTCGGGCACCACTGGGTGACCAGTCTGAGCGACGGGGGCCCGTGGTCCTCCACACTGGCCACCAGCCCCCTGGATCAACAAGACGTGAAGCCTGGGCGTGAAGACCTGCAACTCGGTGCGATCATCCATCACCGGTCTCCACATGTAGCCCACCACTCGCCTCACACTAACCACCCGAACGCCTGGGGGGCGAGCCCGGCTCCAAACCCGTCCATCACGTCGAGCGGCCAACCCCTCAACGTGTACTCACAGCCAGGCTTCACGGTGAGCGGTATGCTGGAGCACGGGGGTCTCACCCCACCGCCGGCTGCTGCCTCCACACAGAGCCTGCACCCGGTGCTCAGGGAGCCGCCAGACCATGGCGAGCTGGGCTCGCACCACTGTCAGGACCATTCGGATGAGGAGACGCCAACCTCTGATGAGTTGGAACAGTTCGCCAAACAATTCAAACAAAGAAGAATCAAGTTGGGTTTCACACAGGCCGACGTAGGGCTGGCGCTGGGCACACTGTATGGCAATGTGTTCTCTCAGACTACCATCTGCAGGTTCGAGGCCTTGCAACTGAGCTTCAAGAACATGTGCAAGCTGAAGCCCCTGCTGAACAAGTGGCTGGAGGAGGCGGATTCGTCCACTGGGAGTCCGACAAGCATTGACAAGATCGCAGCCCAGGGCCGCAAGCGGAAGAAGCGAACCTCCATTGAGGTGAGTGTCAAGGGCGTCCTGGAGACGCATTTCCTCAAGTGCCCCAAGCCTGCAGCGCAGGAGATCTCCTCGCTGGCAGACAGCCTCCAGTTGGAGAAAGAAGTGGTGCGTGTCTGGTTCTGTAATCGAAGGCAAAAAGAAAAAAGAATGACTCCGCCAGGGGATCAGCAGCCGCATGAGGTTTATTCGCACACGGTGAAAACAGACACTTCGTGCCATGATCTCTGACTGGAGGAAGCAAGGAGGCGAGGAGGCGGCGGGTTGCACTGGGAGCAGTGCGGAATTCTTTCTCACTTTCCTCCTTTCCTTATAATATTCTTTGTTATTGCTCTCTCTCTAGTTCTTTTCTTCCTTTCTTTTTCTTTCCTTCTGTTTCTTCTCTCTCTCTCTCTCTCTCTCTCTCTCTCTCTCTCTCTCTCTCTCTCTCTGTCTCTCTCTCCTCTCCTCTCCTCTCCTCTCTCGAGTTCTAACTTGCGTTAAGAAAGGAAATACAATCATATTCAGTCTTCTCAACTCTGAAACACAGTTATATTAAGCAGTCCAGGTGGGGACCTCATATTCTCTGCGGCCCAGGCAATTTCCCTCCAACCTCTTCTGCTGATAAATTCATATTGTTTACTCTGAGTAATGTTTGTTTGGTCGCTCCTCTCTAGGAAGAGCAAGAAGTGGGGTAATTTGGGGGCGGGGGAATGGGAGGGGGGAAGACAGATGTGTGCCTCTGAATAACCTTTCAGCGCCTTGGTTATAGCAGCTGTATTTCAGGTGAAATCTGTTTTACAATAGATTAGTTTTGCATTTTTTAAAACTTCTATAGCGTTTCTAAATGTCTGCGGTGTTTTACTACAAGCTGTACACAATATTTGTGAGAAAATTTGTATCTAATTGACCACTCCACATTATTATCATTCCTTCATTGAGCTCATGGTTTTTTAATTGCTTAGAAACTGGAGGGTTGGTTGGGAAGAGGGGGGGAGAGAAATGCTTATCTCCCACCCCACACCCCCAACACACCCGAAATCTGTATGAAGAGGAGAGGGTAAAATGGAGAGTTGTCGAAATTGGGTGTATTTTTTCCCTGGGGATGGAGTGCCTAGGATGAGGAGATTTTTCGCAGCTTCGCGCCCTCCTTCCTGGAACTGTGGAGCCCCCACAGACTTCCACAGCGTTAATTCCGGGTGCCCCAGGATTCAGTGGTGGCGCTTGGCGAAAGAGTGGTCTGAGCGCGACTAGAAGGGTTCTGTACCCACCGGGGTCACGGATGCCTTAATGTGGAGCTCCTCAGAAGCCTTCTAGCCAGGTTGACAGCCTGCGTGACCCACTTCGGCTCTTCGAGTCGCAAAGACTTTGCCTTCACAAGCGGTTACTTTCGCTGGAGACCACGACCTGGAGACGCTGGCGACCGACGAAGCCAGAGCCTCCTGGTTCAGTTCACCTCCAGTTCACTGCCTGCTCCTGGTGTAAGAAACCCTCAGGAAGCGGTGGCGAGGGAGTGGATAGACAGACAGTCAATCTCTGCTTGGTGCAGAACGACAATGAAATGATTGGCAATAGTCACGGAGGTTCTGGTCCAGCAGCCTCTATCTCCTTTCTCGTGTATATACCGCTATGAGTGGGCTAGTGGAGAGACTTTTCGTCTGCTCTGACAAGCACAGCTGGTGGAAGCCCATGGCCAAGATCAAGCCAGCTAGGGAGGGCCTGGACGGCTGGGTTCCTGCTTTTTTTTTTTAATCTCTCTGTGTGTATGTATCTCTGTGTGTGTGCGTGTGTGCACTTGCAAACGGGTGTTGGGGTGTGTAGATAGCTGTGTGTATCGTATTACTGTATTCAAAAAACAAAAAACTACAAAAAATTCACGTTAGGCTGTGTAGAGATCCCAAAAACACGCATTTGCTGTGGCTTTATTGATAGTTCTCATGTCCACAGGCCAGGTTCACAGATGCACTTCATTCCCCATGCGCACACATTTGCTAGCCTGGCCAATCACCAAACACCCAGCTATGGCCCGCCAGACCTGGTTGGGGGCTCCATACCCTGGGGTTGTTGGTCTGTGGGAGCAGCTGCGATAGACAAAGCTTCAAACTACCTAAGGATCATAAAAAGCCTTGTGCCAGTTGTTGAGGATGCTCTAGTATGGGCTGCCAGTCCTCTGGTTCACCACACTGTGTATCCCGCAGCTTCATGTTGAAGAACATGTATTAATTCAAATCCCATCCAGGACCCTTTTACTCTTTTTGCCAAGACTCTGTATTCTGTTGATAGGTTTTAGCTCTGGGATTTTATTTTCCACATTGAGTTCATGTTTCACAAATGTTTGGGGGGGGTTGTTTGTTTCGGTTTTTTTCTTTGCAGTTAAATGCTATGGTTCATACCTGAGTTAACCCAAATATTTCTGCCGACTTTATAATTGTACAGTTTTGTATATTAAACGTTTTTGAAGTTATTAATTTAAAAAAAAGATCATTTAGTTTATTCATTTAGTAACTGATGTATAATAAACGCTATTTTCATTAAGAGTTGCTTTTTCAACTATTTTATTCAAATTGCCTATTGCAGTTGCCAACAATTATTTATTTTCAATAAATTCTGCATTGTGTTTAAAAGGAAATTCTCTCAAAGATGAGTTGGGTGTCAAAAAAAAAACAATTCTCTGTAATGTTTGATGTGAACAGTTTTAGTCAAGGGGTTTATATTGACACAATATTTTATTGTTGTAAAAGATTAAAAAGGTTTAAATAAAACATTTTTCCAAAAAAATCCATTTTCTTCTCCTGACTTTATTGTGTGCTGTGTGAAGTGGGACATTTAAACAGAAGCACATTCTGGGTGAGCAGTCTGCTTGCTTTGCTTCAGGTTAGAAATCATTACTCATTTTGATTCTTGATTTTCTTCCTCTGACTTTTGGTCTTTCAGTTCAGTACTGAAATACACTTTCATACACAGAGAGGCCTGTTTGCATGCCCATGCCCACACTCACACAAAGGTGAAAAACTGCTTAGAGAAAGCCAGGGCTGGGTTTTATTTCAAGAGCTGCAATTTTATTGATGGTCTCTGAAAGAGTGCCTCTCTCTTTCAGTGTCTTCTAATGTGCACCTCCCGAAAGTGGACCCAGACTTCCTGAGTGCTCCATATTCCCTAGGTGCACTTAACCTTTTTTTATCCTCCCCATTCCTGCCAGCTGCCCTTCTAATAGGTGAGCCTCCATTGCGTCATGATGAGAGATTGAAATATATGTTAGGGTAAGTGTTCTTAAGTCTCTCTCTGGACCTAAAAACCCTAGAAAACTGTTTGCTCAATAAGAGGCTGTATCTCTTCCATCCCTATCTAAGTTTATGAGAAGAAAAAAAATTACATGGAGACATGTGGAGGAAATTTTTACTTTTCTTATTCTTCTCTCACTCCTACATACAATATCACTTGTAGGATTTGATTTCAGAAGACCCTTCATAAAATAAAGGACTTTTGTCTGTACTGGTGTCTGAGGCATAACTTACCAACATGAAGCAGTTCTAAGCTTTTGTATATACAAGCATGCCTTGTCCAACCATTTTTGGTGGATGCATATGAGGCTAGATATAGGACATTTACCTACAATTTTCCAGCAGCAAAACTTTTCTCCTCAATTCATACTCCAATGTAGTTTTTTTGTTGCCCAAAGCAAAATTATTCAATCATTTTATATGTAATGATATCACATGTAATATCTTGCATTTTTCAGATTGCTTAGTCATTTATAGCTGCATGGTGCACCATACAGATGTGAGTATTGTGTATGAAATATACCACATGTTCTGTGTATGCTCATGGGTGTATGTCCCTTTATACATAATATTGATTTTAATTAATTGATTTATTTTTAATGTATTTGCAAGCACAAAACCCGCAGTAATAAACCTATTGGGTCTCCTTTGATTAACACATACTACTTCCTTCTTATTCAATATTCTGTCAAAAATTTAAGTTGATTAAAAAGTTGTATCTTTTCTTACTAAAGAACTGTCTGTACACAGAAATCAACTTTCAATGTATCCTAAACTCTTTAGTGGAGCCATATTTTAGGAAGTATTTATATGAATGTATACATGTAAACATCAGTATATCAGTGTTTTACTGATACATATATTTTATACATATTTATCAAACTAACTTCCTTTACTGCCTCTTTTGTTTCTCCTAAAATATAACCAAAGCATGGATGATCTTCTTTATCATCCTCTTTCAGTCATGAGAATAATATTTTCATTGAAATCAGGCATTTTGGTGCTACTGCCTCAGCTTTCCTTGTTTTGAGGTTGCTGCTATTTCAGCTTCCAACCAAGACCATTGTAGGAAAAGCAGTTTTGTCTTTGGTTTCTCTCAGACTTTCACAACACAAACTCTCTCATGAAATAGGAATGATGGATTAAAAAGGAACAATAATGATCATATGTAATGGAATGAAAGCAAAGAAGCTTCATTCCCATGACCATATTAGAGCAATAGAAAATGTAGAAATTATGGAGGGGGATAGAATGTGAAGAAAGTGAATATAAGGTACTACTGATGCGTCAACCAAGTCAAATATGTAAATCAATACATATGTGTATATAAATACAGTTTGGTTGTCTATATACTTGTCATTCTCTGCATACATAACAAAAGGAAAATAAATTACTGAGTTCCAGCATTTATCTTTCTAATAAAAAATGAGAAGATAAATACTTCTTGTGGAAATTGATTTCTTATCATGAAAAAAATGGTAGGGGAGCTACTGCTTAAATTAGTACATAAGCTAAGTTCATCTTTAATAAAATCAAACACTGTCCCCTTGGAAGTATTTAGCATTCAGATATTTACCTCGTTCCCAAGTTAGTCTGCTTTTGTGCTTCAATTGCCTCTGTGTTATAAGTAGAACATAAGTTTTGGTTGTGATTTAAAATATTTTTATGGAAGGGGAAAGAGAAATAAGTATTACTCCACCTGTTACATCTTTATAAAGATACATATGTAACCTCAGAGTCCTGAAAATTATTTCTATAATTTCTAAAAATCAAAACATATGGGCATATTGAAAAATCTTGAAATATGGAAAAATAGCAGTATAAAATAATATCATTTGACTTGATATTGCTCAAACACATTCTGTAAAATAAAAGAGTAGAACATTCTTTATACATACCCCAGACAGTAGTTTTAAAATAGCAATCCTCCAACTTACTCACTTACAGATTTTAATTTGTAAAGTATATACAAAAGTTAATATGAAATATATTTGAAATCAGTTAAGCTTTTTTATTATTTTTTATAAGATGAAATGAAAATAACTTTTTCTTAAGAGCACGTCTGGTGGAATATTTCCAAAATTAAAGGACTATAGTAAAGAATACAGTCTCAAAAACAAAATCCAGTTAATGTATGCAACCTCTAAGAAGGGTAGTGCAATCACATAATAGTATCCCTGTAAAGTGTATTCACAAAATGGAACTTCTGTGCATTGCAGTAAAACACATTAGCTCACTATGCTTTTTTGTCATATATATCAGTATATACTTTAGCCTATTCATACATTATCTAACTCACTAACTAAAACACTGGGTTCTACTTACAATGCTATTTTTTACCTTGGACGATTTGTTATAAAATGGGTTCATGGTGGATGCTTTCCGAAGGGGCTGGTTTATTTAAATACCAAAAAGGCCTTATTATGAAATAGCTGCAACCTCTAAGGGAGAAAATATGGAACAGCTTGCTTTGGGATGAAACTTAATAGCAATTTGTATATCTGTATAGACACATAGCCAGAACCATAAACATGCTCCCTCTCTTCTCAGCTAACCCTCCCTCTCATACACGGACAGGATGAAAACAGTCTGTACATAAAGAAGAAAAGAAAGAGATCAAGTAAGTCACGGACCAATTTGTTAGGTGTGTCTTTTCATCTCTCCGACACTAAAGCTGTGTCCACATTATTTTGGTATAGCAAATTGAAACAAGAAAAAAATGACTCTGAAACAATGTATGCACATATGAATATATGAATAAAGAGAAAAAACTCTTGTTTTATCAATAAAATGTAGAAATCTAGTTTAAATGATCCTCCTTCCCCAAATCCAACACACACACACACACACACACACACACACACACACTGACTGCATGCATTGTTCTCTTGTAAATAATATCTATTATATCTGGCATTCCTGGAAGAAGGGGTCATACAAACATTTTTAATATTGATAGCTTTTCATCTTTCCCACTTATTTTCCATATACTGTAGAATCCCATTTCAATGTGTTTGATTATGTCCTATATTTGTACAGACTGGATACAAGCCTGCCCGCCTTTGGCAGACATAGAAAAGCCTTCCATAAAAGTAAGTTTGTAAAGTGGGTGCAAGTATACACACATTAAGTATGTATTAAAAAGATGTCGGTTTTATATAATTTATATTTGTTAAATGATATTCTCTCCTACTTCCTCAGTCTGAGCACAGATAACCATGTACCTAACCATATCACTGATATGACAAGGATCACTATTTGATATTGTATTTTAAATTACTGAAAAGAGAGGGGCAATAAGCAAGGGCAGTAGTTTGTTGGGCTCCAAATGGTACATGATTTTTTGTAATGTTTTACTATTCACAGTCTATCCATATTTGGTGGTATTCATATTTTATTAACATCAGATTTTTTCCATAAAGTATATTCTATCAGAGCATATGAATTTATGCATGTAGTAGAAAAGGTAAGAATCAAAGTCTGAAGCCTGTCTCAAACCTGTTATGGCCTAAAAATGTAAATAGAAAAAAGTCATATTTGTAAGATGCATTGGTATAATGAGAAACTGTGTCTGATCAGAACAGTTTAAAGTAGCCACTGTTCCGGAGCAAGTCTTGACTTGCTCCCCAGTGAAGAACAGTTCTCTATAAATGTTCCTTTCATCATAGAAAAAGTTGCTCAATGTGTTTAATCTGAAGTTCTAAATTCTGAGACTTTGATTTGGTTGAACGTGGTTGGCATTCTAGATAAACAAACTTTTAAAAGTCACCTTCTTTTTACATAATACTTCCTGAGACAAAAAGCCTGATGTCCTCCAAGCTTTTAGATCAAAACTGAAACTAATTTTTCAAAATAGCTTTTCATCTCCCCTGAGTCCTTTTCTCATCCTGTCCGTGGAGGAGTGGGCTGTGTTGGTTTTATAGATGCTCCCCATCAGCCTCCTTGGGGAAGGTCTAAGGAAGTTGATGTAGAAGAGATTGTTGGACAAAGATCCAGCTGCCCAGTCTGAGAGCTCCAGTCTTTCTTCTAGAGTAGAAGTTCAACTGACAAGATTAAGTTCTATAGTGCTTTGAATCTACATGTCCTAGGTTGATGACTTCTATTGAATTAGAAAAGTTAGCACCTTTGTTTTAATTAATTAAAAATACATCAGAACAACTGGATATTTTCAGAATTGCTGATTTGAACTTAGTTTTTCTAGAGTTTTCTATTTGTACCTCATTTTTGCTTTGTACTACTGTGTTTATGCATGATTTTAAGAGCTTACAAAAATAATTTAAAATAAAGACAACTATAATCTTTTCATTTTATGTTCTATCTTTCCTCTGTAGGGATCCCTAGACACTTTAGAAACAATGTACACACTATATACTACAAGAACCAATATGCAAATCACAATAAAATGACTACTTCAGGCCACACAAAATGATCACACTCAATCTATGCAAAAATCTCATTAATATTAATAGGAATCCTGTGCACAATTGAAGGGAACTACATGCTATGGTTCTCATTCATTGCCATGTCAGAGTATGAAAGTGCATGGACTCACAGCTCAAAGCGATCAAGCCCCACACTTTAAACTCATGTGATAGAGACAAAAAAGGCAAATAAATGAATTCATACATATTTTATAATAACTGATTAAATTTGTGTTTGATCCTTTTTGAGAAAAATATATTTTGGCAGCAGAAAGAAAAGCAATATTCAAAAGTAATTGTGCACTTGAGAGATGTAATATTTTCAATTAAAATCACTAAAAATATCTGGAAACACTTTTAGAAAAAGTCAATTTTTAAATCAGTCTCCCCACTGCTTCTAATTATATATATGCATATATAATATATACATACACATCTCTATATATCAATTAAGATACTCACTGATACCAGTTGCCTTAAAAGTAATAACTGAAATTGTCTTAAGCTAATAGTCACTAATCTAGTAACTCTCCCAACCCCCAACACTATTGCCCACACTTCAGTCTGTATTTCATGAAAATGACCAAGTTTTTCAGATGGGGAGGCATTGATATGCTTTAATTGAATTAAGGAAAAAGAGGACTCTCAGGACAGATCTTTAATAGTTTAGTAGAAACTAATTATTTTCTTGGTTACTTTTAACCCCTTTGACAATGAGATATGGGATACAAATGGAGATTCTTCTTCAGTGAAAGAAGTGTAGATTATATTATCATTACCTTATGTTAGTATGTGAACATTTTTTAAAGTTTTGTAAAATACACTTCAAAAATCAACTTACCTGCAATAAAGCTGAGTATTTACCATAAAATATTTTTTTAAAACTCTTTGTGTCCGTCCTAACCTTTATCCATGCCTCTGGCTGTCAGACTTATAGAGCACCCCCTCAAAGCTCAGTGTCAAATTAAGAAGTGACAAGAATGGAGCAGCATAAGTAATAGCTTAAAGATATCCTCCACCTTTCCACATACAAACCTATGAATTTCAAAACCTAGCAATTTTGCTGAATAAACATATTCATATATTACATTCAAGCTTGTAGACTAAAAATAGCAGCAACATTCAATTTACCAGAGTATTTGCTATGCACACCATATTAAGTAGGGTATGCATGGTGTGGAGTAAAGAAAGGACCTTGTTTCTAAAAGCTAACAATTCTTATGGTAAGATAGGAATTGAAAGTACTAGATATATTGTCAATGTGGAGCCAATACCCTATATTTTAATTGGTTTTTGTAATACACATTTATACTCAAACATAGCATTTCTCTGTGCTATTTTAATAATATTACTTATCCTTGTTAAAGTAATTTCACTAGTTAGTTGACTTACATGTCTGTTTAAATACTAAATATTTATTTGCAAATTTCTATATCTGAATTTCAGCTCTGAAGAGTTTGAATTCTTTTCTTGTGGAATTTTTTAAAAAGAGGTAATATGTGGAGGGATTAAACATATTGCAAGCTTCCAGAAATCACATCCTATTCCTCCCCTCCCCACATGGAAAACTAGGGGTAAATGACAAGTACTCTGAGCAATGTTTCCCTCCCCTTCAGCTCTTTTCTGATTAGAAGATTAGTGTGTCCCACAGTTTTTCAACTACTAACTTGTACTTGAGTTAAGGAGGAAGGAAAGCCTTACCAGCAGGTGTTGGAAATCAGGCTCCAAAACAAAGAGATTCCATGTAATGGTTCTGCTCACACCATGGATTTCCTTGCATAAGATTTATGACATAGTAAAACACTAGACAAAGACAAACATGAAAAATGCATTTCAAGACCAGAAATTCCTGTTGCAAATTTTGTGATTTAAAAAAAAAGAAAGGAAAAGAAAACCTTATGAAACTGGTAAGAGTTTTTTGTAACAAAATTGTACCCAGCTAAAAAGATAGCCTCGTTGAGATTTTTAGTTGTACTTTTCTACTAACTAACAATGTATGAATTCAGCAACTTATGAGGAAATGGCATTGGTGTTTAAAATGTGACTACTTAGTTGACTTGTCAGGATGATTTTCAGATCTTGAAGAAACCTGAATCTCTAGCAAAAACTCATTAAGCATGGAATGCATTCTGTCTTCTTTTTCCCCTTTTGAAATGCATTCAACAAAGCAAGGCTTGCAGCACTATTTCAAAATTTCTAATTATTTTGGGGAAAATATGTTCAGTATGAAATATGTTCCTTACCACTGATAAAATAAATAATCAAAGGAATAAGAATATTATTCTCAATTGGCCTACATTTGCACTCTTAAGTTAACACAGAGTAATGATATGCAAGAGCATGCTTATCTTAGAGAAAAGAGCTAGACACACAGTAGACAATCTCATGACTGGACCATCTTCCTGGCTAAGCCTTCCAGGACAGACTTGCCATCATTGTCAGTCATGATCTTCAGGAAACAGAAATGAACTGAAGCAGGGTTTCATCAGTACAAGAGTAAACAGTGGTTCCTGTGGGGTAATAGTTGAATAAGCAAATGCATTTTGGGGTTATCAAATCAATCCACATATATTTATATCAATATCTTGGTTGCAATACTGTATAGGTTTGAAAAATTTTACCCTTGGGGAAACTAGATGCAAGATACATGGGTATTACTGTGTTATTTCTGACCACATTAGGAATGTTTACCTCCAGAAATTTTTCAATTATAAACACCAAGGCACATTTTTCTTTTCCTTCTTCTGTTCTTCGAGACAGGGTGTTGTTATGTAGTTCAAGCTGTTCTTGAACTTATAATTTCGTCTTTATTTCCTGAGTTCTGGAATTCTAGGTATGTACCACCACACCTGGCTAAGGCATACCTTCAACAATTTAAAAATAGCTGCTTTAATTATTATCCTGTGATTCAGTAATGTTCATGGCTCTAAACATTGACCTTTCATTTTTCTTGATTTTTTTATTATTGATTAGAGAGAAGCAGTATATAAATAAAACCAGCCTCTTCTGAGTTCTTAAAATTTCAATAAGCTCCTGTCTCTGGTACTAGTAGACACCCAAATCCACACCCATACATTGGAAACTCTGGTCATACACCTGCAATGATTGGTTTTTAGTCTATTCTGTGCTGAGATGACTACTTACATTATCAGCCCCAATTCCAACCCAGAGAACAGCAACACAATCTAATGTGTAACCACGGAATGATAACATGAAAAACTACGTATAAATTCCTTAAGGGAAATATGGTTTTAATGATTTTTCTTTTTATATTTACTTTTATTTATATTTGTTGATAAAATTATTCAACAAAGATTTACTGAGCACCTATCAAATACTGAAATTTTGTAACCAGTATAGCATTGTGAATTCATTTTTGCATGATTTTAACTTGGTTTCGAATTCCAGGTTAATTAGCTATGGGCTATTGAGGAAGTCCCTTAATTTCTGTGTCTCAGTTTCCTCAACTGTAAGGTTAGAATAATAATTACTTATACCTATTCCCATATCTCCCATATGTGCTCTCCTCTTGTCATGTGATCCAAGTCCAACCACAATGCTGCATTTGCCCTAGATCTAAAGTCCACATATGAGGGAGAACATATGATTTTTGGTCTTATGAGCCTGGCTAACCTCGCTCAGAATGATGTTCTCCAGTTCCATCCATTTACCTGCAAATGAGAAGATTTCATTCTTCTTCATGGCTGAGTAGAATTCCATTGTGTACAAGTACCACATTTTCTTGATCCACTCATCAGTAGTGGGGCATCTTGGCTGTTTCCATGACTTGGCTATTGTGAATAGCACTGCAATAAACATGGGTGTGCAGGTGCCTCTGGAGTAACCTGTGTCACATTCACACAGGAGTGGGATTGCTGGATCATGTGGCAGGTGTATGTTTAGATTTTTAAGAAGCCTCCAAATTTTTTTCCAGAGTGGTCGCACCAGTTTGCATTCCTACCAGCAGTGTATGAGGGTTCCTTTTTCCCCACATCCTCACCAACACCTGTTGTTGGTGCTATTTTTGATGATGGCTATTCTTAACAGGTGTGAAGTGGAATCTTAGTGTGCTTTTGATTTGCATTTCCTTTATGGCTAGAGATGGTGAGCACTTTTTCATGTGTTTTTGCCATTTGAATTTCTTCTTTTGAGAAAGTTCTGTTTAGTTCAGTGGCCTATTTCTTAATTGGTTCATTGATTTTAGGAGAATTTAATTTCTTAACTTCCCTGTATATTCTGGTTATCAGCCCTTTGTCTGATGTACAGCTGGTAAATATTTTTTCCCACTATGTGGGTGGTCTCGTCACTTTAGAGACCATTTCGTTTGTTGTGCATAAGATTTTGAATTTTATGAAGTCCCATTTGTCCATCCTTTCTTTTAGTTGCTGAGCTGCTGGTGTTCTATTGAGGAAATCCTTGCCTATACCTATTACTTCCAGAGTGTTTCCTTCTCCTTCCTGTACTGACTTCAGAGTTTTGGGTATGATATTAAGGTCCTCGATCCATTTTGAATTGATACTAGTGCAGGGTGATAGACATGGATCTAGTTTCATTTTCTTGCAGACAGATAACAACAATTTGTTGAAGAGGCTGACTTTTCTCCATTGTATATTTTTGGTGACTTTGTCAAAAATAAGATGGGCACAGCTTTGTGGTTTCATATTCATGTCCTCTGTTCTGTCCCACTGGTCTTCATGTCTGTTTTTGTTCCAGTACCATGCTGTTTTTACTGCTATTGCTTTGTAATATAGTTTGAAATCAGGTATTGTGATACCTTCAGCATTACTCTTTTTGCTGAGTATTGCCTTGGCTATTCCTGGTCTCTTGTGTTTCCAAATGAACTTTAGGGTAGATTTTTCAATCTCTGTGATGAATGTCATTGGGATTTTGATGGGCATTGCATTAAACATGTAGATTGCTTTTGGTCATATAGCCATTTTTACTATGTTGATTCTACCAATCCATGAGCACGGGAGATCTTTCCATTTTCTGTAGTCTTCCTGGATCTCTTTCTTCAGGAGTTTGTAATTCTCCTTGTAGAGGACATTCACATCCTTTGTTAAGTTTGCCCCTAGGAACTAATACAGAAACCTTAAAGCAACAGAGGTTAACATGAGAAGGGGAGCAGGAACCAGTGTAAAGTTCAGTTAGAGATGAATCACCTTGTGTTATAACACATTTGTACATGAAAGCAATGCTAGAAATATTTTTGTATAGCTACCCTTAACTCAACTAGCAAAAATGGTTTGTCTTCCTTATTATGCTTATGTCTTCTCTTCAACAAAATTAGAGGTAAGGAAGAACAGGTTCTGCCTGGAAATGAGGGAGGAAGGGGAGAGAGAGTGGGGGAGGGGGGCTGAGGGTTGAAATGACCCAAACAATGTATGCACATGTGAATAAATGAATGATAAAAAATTTAAAAATAAATAAAATAAAATGCAGAATTACAAAATGGAAAAAATTTATGCTTATACAATAAGATTTTGTAAATTAAAAATATAACCCATGCAGTACACATAAATTTACACTTGACACCCAGTAAATGCTAAATTGACTCTAGTTATTATTTCTCTTTTTTAGTCTTCTTTTCTAAATCCTATAAGGTATGCTGCAATATTGTGGAATTTATTGACTCAGGATAGAGAGAGATTTTCTTTTTTGAAATTTACTACTGTGTATCTCATAATATTTTTCCCCATTGTAATATACATGACATTGACATTTATTTGAGAAACACAATGGATGGTTTTTCCCCAGCATTATGTGTTATTCCCTGGACATTAACTGTAATACAGGAGCTTGGGAGTGGTATCATCTAAACAACCTAGAATCTGTCCTGATTTATTTCACATGGTTTGGTAATTCAATGGTCATAGTAACATATTATTTTTGACAAATCTCAAAACACATTAAAACATAAGAGTATCTTGTCACTCAATGGTTGAAAATTGCTACTGTTCAGAAATTTCCATGGATTTCTCAACTTAAAGCATAGGCATGAAATATTTCTATTCTCCTTGCTTAACCATTTTAACAACTATTATGTCTTATACCCATTAAGGAATATAATTAAAAAGTAATTCCATTGTAACAATATAGGAATTTCCTGGGGAAAAAAGATTAAATTATCACCTTTGTGTCCACCATCACCTAGAGGAAAAAAGGCTAATATTAGTTTCTTTACCAATTTCTGGCTTAAAGCTAAGATGGTTTCCCTGAAATTGTGAAACTTTATACATTCTAGGTAGAGAATAAGAGACTACACAACTTTGACTTTTTTGGAGTTTGTGCAGTATGATTCACTATTCATCCCTTTCCTTCCTGTTTATAGTCTGAGTAACCTGTAGAGATAAAGCAGTATAGGCAACCAATCAAAATGCAGAATATTGAAAAGGTTAAAATCTATGTTTATGAGTCTATTGAATGTTTATAGTCTTTCACAAACTGCATTGGGCATTAAAACTATTGTACCTCATTTTGGTAATAAACATTACAACAAGAAAAATGTAGACAAAAACAATTCCATTCTCAAGGCAAAATCTGTTATGAGAATACAGAATGGCATAATATGTATTAATTTGTTCCCATGACAATAACTGTAAGAATGATGGAAAATAGAGCAAACTTAAACCTCTCATTATGGTAAAGACAGGAGTTATTAATTAATTATAAGAAAGTCACTTTAAAGTGTCTAGTCTTTTGAATAACAGCTTACATTTTATGCTTTTGAGGAAGGTAAAGAAATTCTTAATGTCCATAAAATACATGCAGAACCATGAACCAGCTGATTCCTTTCTAACCCCTCTAGCCAAACACTGATAACTGATTTATTTTTCAATCATCAGGTAGCCAGAGTAGCTACTTGTGCTATTATTTACATGTCTGTTTTATATTTGTTATGTGTTATTATTTGGTTGGGTAATGTCTTGAAGCTTCTGGAGCTACATAGCCTAATTATATGTTATATAAAAATGTTCCTTTTGTCTGATCCTTAGGTCAGATGTTAGGCCTTATTGTAAGTAAGGAAAAATCACTTTCTACATATCATACTCATCCAGATTAACTGTATTTAGAATTTCTCTTTCAAGGAAAGCTGAAATATAAATCACACAGATCGCTACATGTCAGCTTTACTCATATTGGCTGTGATTAAAATATATTAATTCTTCTTTTGTTTTAAAAGTGAATTTAGTAAAATTTCAAGTATTACTACAAATCCTAAGGAGAACACCAATTGAACCCTTATGTTTCAAATGGGGCTTCTATTACAAGAGATGTGTGAAGTGACATTTTGGGTTTTTTGAAAGAGTGAGTTTTATAAGCTAACACCAATGAAAAATATGATATCAGTTTAATAACATGCAGTTTAAAATTTTATCATTTTGAGAATCATCTTTGCTACCCTCTTCTAATTGTGGAAATATTGAAATACTGAGAACCTAACACAATTTAAGATCTACCTAGTGATTAATATATAATTTCATTTGAAAGAATGTTTTAAGTTGCTTTTAGATTATGTGAATCATTTTTTTTCTGTTTCTAACAGTTTGGAAGAAGGCAAATGCTAAAGTTGGAAAAAATAAAAATGAATTGATTACTACCACAATGACCCAATTTTAATACATAACAATTTTCTAGAGCTTTTCCACATCTAGAATTCATCCTAATGGAATAATGCACAGTATATTGAGTTATTAAATAACAAAACTTTCATATTAACAGCCTCTAGATTCTTCTAAGAAACATTTTGAAGAAGGAACCACTCATTTGGAGCTCTTATCCCTAGGCTTGTTGCATAGTTATATTTGGCTGCCCAAGCTCTATAGTACCTTAACCAGGCCTATCAGTCAAAGCTTTCTTTTTCTCTCTTGCTCCCTCCTTTGAAGGATGTATCCTCTCATTTTATCTATGCATTATTGGGTTATATATTGTCTTAGTATTATTTCTGTTTCAAAAGAGAAATACTTACATGTTTCCAATCCTGCACCATAGGCCCATCTCTCCTCTAACTAAGAGTAATCACAACAAATTTCCCTTTTTTCTCCATTTTAATATATCTTGTTTATCATAGGGATGTGACTTTATTGAAGTCACATCCTATATTTCTGATATAACTATCAATAATAGCTAGCATTTAGTATGCATGTGTACTCTAAACATTTTACTTATATTAACTAATTTAATCTTCATAATAACCCTAAGATATAAGCATCATTTCCATCTTCATTTTTCAGATGAGGAAACTTAGGTCAGAGAGGTTGTACAAATTGTGTAAGGTCTTAGAGCTGGATTCTGTGCTCTTAACTACTATACCACTCTGATTCATTACAACAAGTGCACTTATACAATCTAGTTCATATTGATTTGAGTCTTAAATTGCCCTATATATTTTTTTAAGTGTTATTATTTTCCTAATATGGGTATAGTGTGTGTGTGTGTGGCCCGTAATAGGGTATACTAAGGTTCCAAGATCTAGAAATGAGGTGAGTTAAAAATTAAAAAGTGCTGGTACCCTGTAACCTTGATGATAATCAAAATCTAAAATTCTGGAATTTCCTATGGTCTATTTGTGCTATATTTTCAATTTTAACAACTCAAATACAAGACAGATACTATTATCCTCATTTTACAAAACCAAGGTTTAAGAAGTTTAAATAATATGTGTAAATTATTCAAACCTAAGCTACAATCCAAATTCTTTGGGCTTTTTTTTCACATTTATTTGCAAGAATAGGTGAATGTCTAGAAGATCAATTTTCCTCCATTCTAGATGTGTGGGAATTTTGACCCAGATTCTTATCTCAGTCCTGAGTTCAAAATAGTTATAAACTCCAGAGAAATAAGAAAGGTGGAAGGAGAAGAAAAGAGATAGCTAAAGAGAAAAATAAAACAGATAAGAAGAATGAGTAATTATGTATTTCTTTTGCACCTTGCTTTCCATAATGCTGGTTATGCTGAATTGTGATAGGTTATTTACTTATCTATCTCCCCAACTATACTATGAACTCACCCAGGACCATGGGGACTGGTACATACTGAATAGTCAAAGAATGTTTGCAGAATAAATGAGAAGAGGAAATCAGGGAGAAGAGAGAAAAGAGGCACATATGAACAATTTTGGAGCTAAAAGATAAATGGGGCAAACTCAAATGCCCTCAATCCTGAGCAAATAATATAAGGGAGGGACACAGACTAGGCATTAGACAGTAGAGAGTAGCAGGGAGTGAGGGGAATTGCCAGTGAATGTTCCTTCTCAAGAAATTTATGTAAGAGAGAAAATTAAAAATAGATATTGGCTAAACAAGTTGTGTTAACCAGCTGGATTTGCCTAATGGGGGTAGTTTAAGACTCTGGTCTCCAGTGACTTAAATAGAAATAGAAATAGATGCAAAACCAACAGTTATCTATAATTTGAACAGATTTTTGCAATCTTTTCCACTGAACAACTTCTTGAGTGCCAGATATCTGTGCCAGATACTGGGGCTGGTCTTGGAGATAAAAAGGTAATCTCTGTCCTTACATTCCAACTGAGGAGGTAGAAAAACAACAATAGATTTATCCTCATGCACTATTTTCCATCTGACACAGAACCCTTGCTAAAATTGTATTTAAAAGTGTTTTTTAGTATATTCTTTTCTGTCTTTCTCCACCTTCCCAGTCCAGACCCTTTCTAGGCCTGCTTGCCTCAGAAGTACTTCAATTTATCTTTCATTCTGCCCTCATTACTTAAAACTTTGTGAAAATTCTGACTTGAAAATAAAAATATTTGACGATAAGAATATTTTAATTAACACTCAGATATCAATGACCACACTTTAAGTTTACTGTCAGCATAAAACTTAACATTATAGTTTCCTTTTTTCCACAGTTATTTGTAAATAGTTATAGCTCAAAAAGTGCTTAACTAAACTTTGAGCTCATTGAAAATATTTCTCTCCCCTGGCCTATTTACATTTTAAAAGAAGAACAAATGAACTGTTGAAAGTATTCAAGTACAAGTCTCCTGGTGCTATTAGCATTGTAATGCATTTCCATAGGATGCTGCAATTTATGTATGAAATTACAGGGTTGATTCAGAATTGTATGATAACCTAATCTCTAGTAATCCAGAAGCTTTGGAAGAACTGCCTTCAATTACAATTAGGTTATAATAACATTGATCAAGATATTAGATTAAATCATGGAAAAGGAAAAGTAGGAAAGCAATATTTGCTTCTGATGTTTGAAAGTTAAATTTTAAAGAAGCCCAAGGCTTCCCAAGTGGGTGCTTTTCCTGTACTGTGCTGGATGTGACAATTTGATTATTTTTAAACCTTCTGAATGACATAGCAAATAGGATTTATTCAATATCAAAGGGGAATATAAAATAAGTTAAAAAAAAGTTTTGTTTCCTCCTTCATATGCTCCCTATAGTTTTTTAAAGCCATGAATCTGGGAGCAAAATTTCCAGTAAAAATAAATGTTAAAACAACTTCATCTCCTCTTTCTTCTATACTATAAAATCCTGTTGAATTTCTCAGTCTCACTTTACATACACTGCTTTCAGCTTACTCATGGAGCCTGTGCATGAGTTTGGGCAGTACCTGACCTTGAAACTGTTTAGGGGACTTGAAAGCCGCCCATTTTAGAGCACTAGCTTGGGCTGGAGATGGATCTCAGTGAAAGAGCACTAGTTTAGCTTACATGAGGCCTTGGTTCAAGCCCCACCACCATAAAAAAACCAGCTTATTTGATTTCATTTTAAATATGTTTGGTAAAGAGACAACCTCTAACATACTACCTCAAATTACTGTTTTTGTTCCATATATATAAGCCTTATCTCAACAAAACACTTCAGCTTTTTTTAAATTAGGATATATTCATTAAATAGGGGGGAGTTGTAGTGACAATTCTGACTAGCCTTATATTATACATTGGTTAGATTAACCCCATCCTCTCTTCCCATCAACCCCTCCCCTCCCACTTAAAGCAATTACAAGATTTTCTTTTTGTTCTATTTCATATAGTTATATGAAGTCCATCTACCAAATACCCTTACATTAATCTCCTTCATTTACTCTCCCCTCTCCCATGAGTACCCCCCCATACCTATTTTGCTGTCCTCTCTTTAATTATTAATATTTAAGTTGATGTTCAAAGGGGTTTCTCAATGTATCCCTGCTGTGGGTATACTTTACTTTAGTCAGTTCATCCCCTTCCATTACTCTCCCTTACCCCTTTACCAACCACCAACCATTTTTCAACAGCATTCAACAGGCATCCCTATATCCTCTACCTTCATAGGTGTTATGTTTTATAATATTACTGATGCTCTATCATCCTTTTTTCCTTCCCCTCTTTCCCCAAGTTCCCCAGAGTAGAGATATCACTTCTGAGCATCTACCCAAAGGAACATAAGTCAGGATACAATAGAGACACCTACCTGTACAGAAATGTTCATTGCAGCACTATTCACAATAACCAAGCTTTGGAAACAACCCAGATGCCCTACAATTGATGAATGGATAAAGAAATTTTGGTATATATACACAATGGAGTTTTGCTCAGCCATAAGGAATAATGACATGTGTTTTGAAGGTAAATGGATGCAATTAGAGGACATCATGTTAAGTGAAGTAAACCATGCTCAGAAAGACATGTTTTCTCTCATACATGGAAGATAGATCCAGAAGATAAACATACACACAAAACCAAGCATGATCATATACAAACTCATATGTAGAACAGGTTTTTAATAGTGGAACTACTTTCTAAAACTCTTAAGATTTTGAGGGCAGAAACAGATTCTATTTCATTGTTGTCACAGCACATAACAACCTGATTAATTCAAAATAGTCATCAATAAATGCTACACATATAAATAAATGTTGATATCTGAACATGATTACTGCCTCTTGTAATAAATGATAAATACACAGCATGTGTAAGTTTTCCTAAGATTCAACATATTAAAGAGGCCTTCCTGTTTTAGGGTATACATTTTTGCTTTTGTAATTGGTTCCTGGTATGCATAATTAGCCACTTGCTAACATTGTTGGTCACTTGCCTTTGTTTTTTTAGGATATTGAGTGACAAAGTGCAGCACTTTGTGGGTCTGTAACGAGTTACAGCTGAGAAGTAAGTGAAAAAAATAGATTAATTGTGATCCCTCAACAATTAGGTTCCTAGTGTTAAACCCCATACCTTTCAAATGTTCTTTGAAAACTTTTCTTCAGAACCATTGTCAGGAACTTTATGGGAATTTGGAAAAGATAATTTTTTTCTAAAATATAATTTAAAAAAAATTTTTTATTCATTTACTCACATGTGCATACATTGTTTGGGCCATTTCTCCCCTCTGTCCACCACCCCCTTCCTTGCTCCCCCAACCCCCCTGTTTACAGGCAGAACCTGTTCTGCCCTTATCTCTAATTTTGTTGAAAAGAAGACATAAGCAATAATAAAAAGACAAAGCACTTTTGCTCATTGAGATAAGGATAGCTGTACAGAGAGATTCCTAGCATTGCTTCCATGCACAAGTATATTGCAAACTGAATTGGTTTATATCTACTTGACCTCTTCACTAGTTCCTGATCCCTTTTCCATGTTGACTTCTGTGGCTTTAAGGTTTCTGTATTAGTTCCTCTGCAGTGGGGACATCAAACACTTTCAAGTTTTGGGTTTCCTACTATCCCCATACCTCCTGTATGTGCTTTCCCCTTAGCATGTGGCCCAAGTCCAACAACATTGCTGTATTTGCCCTAGATCTAAAGTCCCCATATAAGGGAGAACATACAATTTTTGATCTTCTGAGCCTGGCTAACCTTGCTCAGAATAATGTTCTCCAGTTCCGTCCATTTACTTGAGAATAATAAGATTTTATTCTTCTTCATGGCTGAGTAAAACTCCATTGTGTGTAAGTACCACATGTAAGTGAAAAAGTAAGTGGAGGGAAATATTGTGAAGCCAATTTTTTCAGAAACTTTATTACCAAAAAATAAGGTTTTCATCAAAGTACACTTGATGAAAGTCTGCATTTCACAAACACTTTTCATTTCGGTAGATAATTCCAATTTGAGTGAATTATTTTGTACACTATTAGGACAAGTTGTGCAAGATGGAGTCAAGAGTCCAGTGGGGCATCTTTTTAGCCCGCTTAATATTTTACATAATAGAAACTGTAATTCAGGTGTAGTGTCACATGCCTATGATCCCAGCCGAGATAAGAAGATCATGAGTTTGAGGCCAACCTGGCTATATAGTAAGAAAAAAAAGAAACAAGCTTTCAATAAAAACAATGAAGGAACATATTAGCCTATACCACAACTAGATTTTGGGCAACTCCATGGCTATGGTCAGTAATCAACTGACCATAGAATTTTGGGATGATTGGGCTGGGATACACCATGGATTGGATTTCTGTATGATCCTTATTTTCCCCAATTTTTCTTCTTTGTAAAATGGTCATTCCTATTCAGGGTATATATTTCCCATGGTGGATCACAGGAGGACAAGATGACAAGCCAAATCATACATGTGCATTTTAAGCATTTACTGGCATGATTTCCACTCAACTTTTCATTGGCTAGGATAAGCCAACAATAGAAGTATATTCCACTCACACTGAATTGAAAACACAAATTTATATGGAAAAATGTGTAGATGCTTAATAGTATTAAAAAGGGAGGAAAAATCATGAGTAATAATCTAATCTATTATAACCGGGCACATTGATTCTGATAAATTACATGGTAGTTAAATGTTTCAGAAAATAATACCATACAAAGGTTTGTTGAAAGAATTTAGCATTTTTTAGCTTACAGAAGATAAAATCTTTTAGGAGTGCTAGAGAAGGAATTCCTACTTTAGAGGATATAATTGTATAAAAATCTTATCTCTCTCTCGGAAAACATGATTATTTTAGATATTTTCTTCATGAAACATTGGTTAGTAGACTGAGGAGAAAGGGATGATACTGTAGGGACAGACAAAAAGTGAGTCTTCTTTCACACGGTGGCGTTTCTCCACATTGTTGTACCAGGTGCTTTTTCATTACTCTGCAATTAAGAGAAAAGGAGCTCTCATTATCCATGTTGGTTAATAGCCCAAACTCTCCTCTTAGGGCTCAATACACAATGGAGAATCTTCTGAGACATTTGCAGACTTTCTCCTGCCTCCTCAACCAGAAATGTTACCTGCATAACCTTGACAATAACTCTCTCACCTTTCCTCAATTGAAGAATTGTACAAGGTGGACTAGCATTTAATGAATGCCTTCTATGTGCCTGATCCTGTTCTGTGCACTTTCATAGGCTCTTGAATCTAGGAATTATATGCTTTTGTAATTTTACACAGTCAGTCAGCACCTGTAGCACGAGTAACTGAATAGCAGAACAACTTTGTGAACTACTGTTGCTGTCTAATGGCTTTTTCATAAAACTGTCCATTAAATTCACACCTGTGACCTTTTTCATAACATTCCTTTCTTCACTTTCTTCCCTAAAAGATAATAGCTACTGATTTACTTAGCTATAAAATGCAGCATGAAAATGGATATTCTGAAATTCTTTAAAAGAGATTCAGTTTCAATCACTCCTAAAAGATGACCAAGTGGTAAGAGAAATGAATTACATCCTACTCACTGAGGTTTCAACAGACTTAAATATTAATAATAATAGCTATCATTTATTGAGCATCTATTTATGTCAGGAACTATGCTAGATGCTTTGCATATATAATTTTATTTAAGCAACAGTGATCTCTCCTATATGCATATATAATCATAATCTATTGGGCTGCAAGACTGAGCACATAAAACTGAGAATATCCTGCTTGTTGAACTTGCTACTAAAGCTCACCTTAATAAAAAATATTTTAAAATCATGTTTAGCAGCAAAAAATGGGTTTAGATATTGTCAATATCCCCTGGGGGCATAATTGCCCTTGTTGAGAATCACTGATATAAAGAAAAAAATTTCCAGGTACTCTGGTTGCTAAAGGAAAAATGATTTGTAACAAAATGTTTATAGAAAGAATTTTAGCATCTGAAAGGCTTTGAAAAACATAGAAAATACCCTTATTTTACTAATGAAGAAATTAAAGTTCAGAGAATGAGGAGACTCTTTTATAATCACAGAGTGACAATAGAACTTTTCTCAAATCTGGATTTCCTGACGCCTAGTAAAGATGTGGACCATCAAAGCATGCTCAACTTTGGAAATTCTATAAAAATAGCCTTCACTTGCCAGTGAACAACTAAAATTGCAACCTAAATAAAATTGGTTGGTTTGTTCCTAGCACTTTCCCTGACTGCATAATTTGTGGAAGCCAGTGCAAATTTAAAATGCACAACCTCTTGCTCAAAAACCAAAGTAAAAAGTATACTAAAGCCTTTTCTTTCTTTTAATGGTCTCTCTCTCTCTCTCTCTCTTGAATTGTCATGACATTTTAAATTTATTATCTAATGTTGCAGTCCTTCAGGGACAAATATACTCATGGGGTGAGTAAATGGACCCTGCTCAGTAACTTGCTATGTGCCCATGGGCTACTGGGTTCCAATTCCTGACCGCCACAACACCAATGGGCCATATGCTTCTGGAAGTAGGGAGGAAGTTGAGCAAAGCAATTCTCCTTCTTGCCACACAGTGCCTTAGCACCCAAAGGAGATGGCAGACTTCCCAAAGGCAAATACACAATAGGACTCATTCTTGGATTAAGAATGAGGAATGAGAGAAAGCTCACTCTTATTGAGGACCTACCAAACTCATCATGGTACTGTCAGTCCAAAGCAGGGTACCCAAGTCCTAGTCAGAGACTTACAGAGTCCTCTACCCATCCTCCTGGGGTGGAGAGCAGCAGTGCTGCTGGGAGGTATGTAGAGCTCAGCCTAGGGGGGCAAAGAAGCAGTAGGAAGTGAGACTATAGGTGAGGGCAGGTTTTAAGCCCCTATCTTATGCTTGGATGCTTCACTGTACTTTATGTACAAAACACAATTCAAAGGAAAATTTCCTAAGAATTTCAAAATGGCGATTATAGAGCATTGAACTTCAAGCACAGAGACCCTTTCTGCATGTGGAAACCCTGTGACTGATTATTGGTACTTTCTTATCATGATCTCTCTGCAGTCATGTTGAGCTTTTAAGAGATGGAGGACAGACTTTGTAAAATGATTTTACTACATCTAATTAATGATCCCTTGCAAGATTTTGAGCTCTGAGCAAGTACACCAATACCTCTATAAATCACACTCTATTCTGCATGTCTTCATTGTATGGTATAAAAGTAATGTATTATATAGGCTTCATAAATATTTCTAACTGTGGGTCTTGTTTTGTTCATAGAGCAGGAAATAAGAGATGCTGCATTTTTGCATTTTCTAATGTAGCACTTTACCTCTGCACTTCGATTTACCCAAGGGAAAATATAACCAAAACGAGAAGTTTGAGAAATGTAATTATATCTTCAACTACCCAGAAAGCACCATGAATCTTTTTTAATGTAGTCTGAGGATATCCCATTAATATCTCCTTCATGTTCAAAGGACTCCAGGATAGTTAAAAGACAACATTATAGATATTAATTCAATTTTGGAAGTTCTGCCAATATGATTGTAACTCATCAGTGAGTTAACATATTATTTGTGTAAGCTGAGCCTAAGGTGCCATATATATATGTGTGTGTATATATATATATATATATATATATATATATACACACACATATATATACACATATGTACGTATATATATGTATATATGTACATATATATATGTGTATATATATGGGTTTAGACTTAGCGCCTCATGCTTGCTAGAGAGCTACTCTACTACTGAGTAACACTCCCAACTCTTTTCTGCTGTAGTTATTTTTCATGTATTGTCTTGTGCCTTTTCCTGGAGCTGGCCTCAGACCGGTATCCTTGCTTATTAGTTGAGATGGAGTCTTGCTAAATTTTTGCTCAGACTGGCTTCGATTTACTATTCTCCCAATCTCTGCCTCTCATGTAGCTAGTATTATAGATGTGAGGCTCTGTACCCAACAGACAGAATTGTTTTCATGACTACCTTTTCAGGGTTAAGGTGAACAATCTATCCATATAGTCTTCTATTTACAAGTGAAACCAATTTCAGCTATTGAATCTGCTTGACTCCATAAGAAGAGCTACATAAGCAGTTGAGAGTGTTTACACTAGAGGCTAACAGCAGGCTACTGTAGAAACTTGGACTCTAAGTAATTGGCATGGAAAATGCATTCAACTCATTAACCAGTCCCTGAAACAGAGCCCTTTGAAAATCAGCTTGACAGTTTCATTTAATAAGCATTGAGCACCTCCAGGCAACTTCACTACACTCTTTCACCTTTCACTTTCTTCTTGATATTTCTTGCAGTCAGTCACCACTGCTGACTGTTTACAGTTCCTGCTCTAGAAAGGAAATGTTTTGCAGGAGCGACAACTGCAGACACTCAAATATATGTATGCCAAAACACACAGGATTTCCTTTTCTCTTGAAAATGATGAGGTTTTTCTAATCAAATTTTCAGAGCCAGGCAGGAGTCAGAAAAGATCTATAGAAAAGAGAAGATTGTTGTTTGGACTGCAGCTTTGGTAATCAGGGTCCTGCCAGGCACTATCAGTGTCCAGGATCATCAACATGGATTTTGATTACATGGATAAATAGAACCTGACTAGCTTCACTATTTGCTTAGACTTATATAAGCCTAGTCTGATAAGCCAAAATTATTCAGAATGGTTTCATGAGATTATAAAATTTTCCATGGTCCTGAGACACCATTTATCAAGGTCATAATCTCCTCAGCAGAAACAAACTAGATTTCCTCCCAAAGGCTGGATGGATTTTTTAAAGGCCAAACTAGAGTAAAAATTGGTAACTGAGAGATTTGGGGAGGTATACTCATTAGCTCAACTCCCCAGCAAATTGGGGGAACCCAAGACAAGGTGAAGTGGAAAATTGAAGTAATTAGGTAGATAATTCAGTTCAAAACATGCTCATCTAAAATAGTCAGATAATTGAAGCAAGAATCCCTTTTTGCCTTGAATTATCTTAATAGTTGTCTCAATTATCTACTTCACTGTGTGTGTGTGTGTAGACACAGTCAGCCACAGAATCATAATTATCACTACTTGACCTTAGTCTGATCTCTTTCCTTGCAAAATAGTTACCAGTAAATGTGAACCTAAAGGCAACTTGGGAGAGGTGCAGTAAAGAGACCAAAGTACCCTTTAAGTATCCCCAGGAAGAATAAAAAAGGGCAAAATGGAATGCATGATTTGTGTGTGTATGAAATCACTGTGAATTAAAAAATTCACCTGTCAAATTCTATTTATCCATGTAATCACCATCCACGTTGAAGATAATGTCCATTAACTGAGCTAGAGTAAGTTGAGAAATGGGTTTCCTCTAGCCTAATGCTGTTTTCTGTCAAGCTTGTATAGCTAGTTTCGTCTCTTCTGCATTTGGGGCTCCCAGTTAATAACCTGGAACTGGAGTATTTCTCCAGTTCTTACCACATTCCTCTCTCTAACCTGGCCATTCCCAGGAAATACCAAAAACTTTGAAAGTCAGTTAGATACATTAGCATCTAAATATTCTTAAGAATTTGCACATTCCTTTGAATGAATAAATTTTAAAGCCATTGACAGCATGGCACACATTAATTAAAGTGAAACCATGCCATGAAAGCAAATTAACATGCCCAACTCCCTCCCCTGTTTTCCAGAGGTGTAACTTTACCTAATCAACATTTTCTCTAATATTACTGTAAGAAAGCAGAATAGAATGACGACTAAGAGTTCAGGCAGGCTCTGAAGCCTTAGTACCTGGGTTGAAATTCCAACTCTAACAGTTAACTGTTATAAATCCTTGGGCAACTTATCTTGTCTTAAAATTGCTTTACATAAATATTTGGAAACACAAGAACTTGGGGAAGCTAGGTGGTTTGGAAAAGCTTCTTGAAGAAGGTGACTTTAAAGGATGACCAGCGTTTAGACAAGTACCTTTTTGGGACAAAACTGATCAAACTATATCTAGTTTTTTTCCATTCTTTTTCCTTCCAATTCTAGTAATAAAGACCTTGCCAAAACTACCAAGACAGGTTCTTTCTGTTCATTTGCAAAGAGACACTTTTCTGAAACAAGAGGTCATATTTCTATGTAAGAATAGATGAAAAACATACATATGGAAAAACTTACACACACCTTTTAATATTTAAGCAAAATATTTTTTCCTCAAAGCAAAAGATCTGGTATGAGATTGGCAGCTGCTGCCATGGTATTCACAACTGCATCAAGGAAAGGATGCATGACACGTGCCTCTGAAAGCTAAGCCATCTGATAGCCAAGGGAGAAATAAATAACAGAGAAGACAGACCTGTTCCACCTCTTGTTTTGTTTTCCATCATTACAACAGGAATTAAATCAAGACAGGGGTTGGGAAAACAAAAGGAAATAGATAAATTGGTACCAAGAAGAAAACTTGGAAAATCTTTCTGAAATGGTACAGCAAAGTGAGAAAAGACTAAATCCTTTTTCCTGCCAAGAAAAAGTCACAATTCAAAGGTTTCTTTTCTCCACATGGGAAATCTGAACATGGTCTTTAGCATATTTCATCGCCTGCCTCTCCCTAGTGAGCAACACCAAGTGTTGACTTCACTATGCTGGGAATTTCACTTCATATTATAGATGGCAATTTTGCATTAAGAAAAAAAATTTAGAATAGACTATTTTAGGTATTAGAGTTTGAACTCAGGGCCTCACACTTGCTAACACATGCTCTACCACTTGAGCCACACCTCCAGCCTAAGAAAATATCAACTTTAATTGGAAAAATTACTAGTAATTATGATCTCATAGTAAAACAGAGCATGATACTCGAGAAGAATATTTAATATGAAGCCACATTCCATTTCTTGCCTAGTTTTTTTGTGTGATTATCACATGACACATGGAAGTTTCTCCAAGAGACTAAAGAAAGGAGAGAGAGAGCAAGAGAGTTAGAAAATGAAAGGAAGAAACAAAAAGTGTTTAGTGTTAAATTTTCCACTCAGTACACTGATTGCAGTACTTTATAATAAAATCAACTTGTCCTGAGTCTCAAAATATAACACAAGTTAAAAATATTACTTTCAACTTGTCATTCAGAAACATTTTTAAATTCCCAAGGAATTATGGCACAGATGGTCCAGGAATGAATCTACCAGGAGGAATAAAGTAGCTAAATGATCAAGCATTTGGTAAAGAAACTTAGAGTAGTGAAAGACACTAGTTAAGTTTTACCTCCTTTATTTTCCTTATATTCAGAAAGTGGTGTGAGAGATAGAAGAGCAAATTTACTCTAAGGAAATCTTCCTTAATCTGAGACCTTCACCACCAGTTTATAAATCAGAGCACTTCCTTGTGATCTCTTTATTAAAATAGAGCCTCTAAATTACAGAAATTTGCTTACATGATTCTGGGTTATTTTCTTATGTGTATCACCAAAATGACTTAGCCTTATGCAATATTTTAAATGAGAAAGCTTATAATTACATTATGAGAGAGAAAAGATATGATTAAAAAGTTGCTGGTATAAAATAAGACACAGAGAAGAAGCAGTATCCAAATGTTGTCTCCCTTTTATGTACTTGAACAGTTCGTCTGCTGTTTGGGACAGAAGTGAATCATGTGAAAATATCCAGGCCATCATCTCATTGCTCTTTCACATAAAGAATATGCAGTCACACAACAAAATCATGGATTCCTATGTGTTTCAGTTGTTGAACGATTGATTTTTGAGCTCTCTGATTCTCCCACTATGGTAATGTAGCTGCAGGAGAAATGAAATAACCTGGAAAACAACAAAGCAGGAAGCAGAGCAGGACAAATTGACAAATTATTTAATACTGAAACCCAACCTCAACAACCCCCTGGCAACAGTTACAATGTGAAAGTATGAAATAAATAAATAAATACTAATTATCAATAATGAACTATTTGGGGCCATAGTAATGAAGGTACAAATATTAGAGAACAGCAACAGGCACAGTTAGATATTACATGTGTTTTTGTAATGTTCTTTTATTAACGAAGCAATCACACTTGGGTAGCAGTAAGCCATGGAAGGAGTACTAACGGGCACTCACGGGCTCTTTGTCACAAGGTCGTTGATGAAACAGTAGTGGAACATCTCACTTCATTTATATGCCATTTTATTACCTCAGTTCTTCACAGATTGTTCTCTGGATCTCAGCATCCTGCCGTACCCCACCTCTCCATGCCCCCTCACTTCTTTCTGCACCCTGTACCTCCTTCTGCCCCTGCCACCTCCCTCTGCCAACTTAATCCAGATAGATACCTTGTTTCCTCCAACACACAACTCACCTCTGCTTCCAAAACCTTCTCTGATCTTTCCACGACTCCCCAGAGCTGTTTCTGATCCCTGTAAGGTTGGATGTTTGGGAATCAGTTCAAGAAAATCTTACTTCTTCCTTCATGTTATACTATTGAGAATTGCATTATAAAGAAGAATTTGGCCCCTGTTAAAGGGAACACAAAGGACCTCAATCTAAGGCACATGTACAACAATATGTGAAGAGCTTTATATTTCAAAAATTATGAACTATTAGAATCAGAAGGCAAATTAGAAATTATCCAATCCAGAGTTTCTCAAATATCCAGTATGCAGATTAGCTACATCTAAGCCAACTGGATAATTGATTTCAACGTCAGACCCTTAGGGTCATACACCAGATCTATATAATCAGAATCCTGAGATGGAATCTTGGGTGATATAAACAGAGTTCATAACTTACTTAAGAAGAGCCAGGTAATAATATGGAGTAGAGCACAATTCACATGCAGATCCACTTAATTATAAAGCTTATTCTTTTTACCATTTTATACTGTCTGCTGTAGGAATGATTGCCACACCTGACTCAAGTGGGGAATCCTTGAGTTGAAATAGTAGGGAAAAAAATCTGACCTAGCATTTTACATGTCTTCACCACTGAGAAGGAACCTAGGAAACACACTGGCAGAAATATAGAATTAGATAATTAGGATTTCTGTTTTAAGCAAAACATTTTGAGTAGTCTCTAAATATAAGTGTCAGATTAATCAAATATCAATTTCAGCCATGTAGCCATCAAACAAAGGGCACATTCACTGGCTATATAATTTGCAGCACCCAGTACATATTGAAAAATGGAACACCTTGCTCAAAATGCAGAGATAAAGTGCCGTTAAAATAGCTAAAATGTAAAACTTTGCTTATATTTTCCTTTCATTCTTTTTAGTCATTATCATAGAAAGTGTTTTGCTAGGAAAAGAAAGTAATCATAAGTAAGAAAAAATATGACAGAATTCTTTGGATTCCTCTTTCTTAGGACATCACTGTTTTTCTGCATTTGAAGGAAATTCGAGTGCATGGAAAATGTGGCCCCTGCATCATTTCAGTGGTTAGTCTTAGTCATACTGAATGTCTACTAGCACTCTGTGTTTATGAAGAGCATGAATCAAATATGCAAATAAAGTGACAACAAATGATAAATTTTCATATAATGCACATTTCATCTTTTCACACACTCCAGTCTAGTCAGTATTTAAGTAAAAAATTTTGAGCACTGCTAAAAGATAAAATTATTAAGGATTCTGAGATACTTACAATAGAACTTTAAACCATAGGGACCTTCTGTGCATGGGACCCTGTGCAACCACATAGATTACATGCTCATAATTGCACTGCTGTATGTGTATAAACAGCCATGATCAAGAGCATTTTCTTATAAAGGAATCAGTGTTAGGGTCCTTTGGGCTTTAGCATTGAAAGCCAGAACTTCTGTGGTGAATAAAGCAGATAAGGATAAACAAAATAGTCAAATCATGTTAACCTCTAAATTCAGAAAATAAAGGATCTAGTTATTTCTACAAACATTTGTAGCTGTTTTTTTGTAAATATGTTCTATGCTAAAAATCACAGTGAGACATAGGAACAAAATATTCTGCCGTAAAGTTGTTTGTAGTTTAATAGCACTGACAGACCTCTTTAAATCACAGTGGATATAAAACAGAATGATTACACTTATGTCTTTTCTTCAACAAAATTAGTGATAAGGGCAGAACAGGATCTGCCTGGAAGTGAGGAGGGGAGAGGGAGGGGGACAGGAGGGAGAAATGACCCAAACAGTGTTTGCACATGTGAATAAATGAATAATTTTTAAAAAACACAATTAAAAATGGTTAAATCATTATCCATGGTACTCTCTTTCGTATTGTATTTATGTTGTCCCTTTTGTAAAAAGCAAAATAGACAACAGCGACATTTATCTACCATCACAATCCAAATAAATGTAACTTTTTATTAAAAAAAATAAAACAGAATGAGCTGTGTATTATTCTAGAAATATAAACCAAATGAATTTAAGAATAAAGATATTTATTCTGACTTGGAGCATTGGAAAAGCTCCATAAAGGAGGTGGCAACAATTGAGTTAGGATTAAAGAATGTTTAATAATTTTGTAACCTGAATCATTTGAGGCTGACAGAACAGCATGAATGAATGGACAGCATCTGTTATAGAATGGGACGTTTAACACATGTGACTAGAAGTATATGGTATAAGGGAATAAATTGGGGAGTATATAAGTCTGATAAGGTCCTGAAACCAACTATTACAAACTAGGTAGTTTAAATGACAGAAAATTTTCACAATTCTGGAGTCTGGAAGTTCAAGATCAAGGTGCCAATTGATTCAGTTCTTGGTCAAGTACTCTCATTGTGAAAAAAAAGAGAGCTACCTGAAACAGAGAGACAGAGACAGAGAGACACAGGGAGTCAGATACAGATGAAGACAGGGAGCTCTGTAGTGTCTCTTATTATAAGGGCACTAATCCTATCATAAGGGCCCCATCCTCATGACTTTACTAATTATCACCAGTGGCCCCATCTCAGCTTACGAATTTCATGGGGAACACAAACATTCAATATATAATAGGGAAATACTACCAAAGTTATAAACTGGGTCCCAATTAATGACAGCTTTGAATATCATGCTAATCATTTGAGTAACTGCTGTTCATATTTGAGGAGCAGAGCAACATATTTAAACTGATAATCTAAAAAGATAATTTTAATTTCAATAGGAAAGAAGGGGCAATGTAAAATTTGGATATGGTTCCAGTGTCCCCAAGTCTTCATGTGTTGAAATTTAATTCTTAATTTGAGGTATTGAGAGGATGGAAACTTAATCTGACTATAGTGTTCAGAGGTGAGGCCTTTGGAGTATAATTATGACTAGATAAGGTCATTAGGGTACAACTCCAATAATTGAATCCTGATAATTTATAAAAAAGAGAGAGAGACAAGCTAGACAAATAGACACATGCATACTATTTGTCCTTTGCTATATAATGCTATGAACTGCCTCAGGAATCTTCCAGTAAAAAAAAAAAAAAGAATCACCAGATGAAGTTCCTGGACCTTGGTCCTCTGAAACCATGAGCAGAAAAAATAACCCTCTTTTCATTATAATGTAGCCTGCCTAGGTATTTTATTATATTAATTAAAAAAATGGCCTAATACAGACAGATTATAAGAAGAGAAACAGGATACTATTTGTAATAGTCTAGGAAAGAGATAATGGTGACTTTCACTAAGGAAATGACAGTGGTAACAAAAAGCAAGGGTCCTATACAGGAGAATCTGAGAGAATTGAAAGAGAAAAAAATAGACGATGTCTTACAGATTGATTGAACTTGCAGCTAATAAGGATAATGGAAACCCCATTTGTCTTAATACTTATTTCAAAGTCTTTTCAGAGTGTGTATAAGTACCCTGTCTGGCTCTGATGAATAGAATTTAATGAATGTAAATTAAATCTTTCTTTGTGAGTGAAGATTTAAAGGTTCTTGGGGATATGATTCTGAAAAATTATTTAGCATGGTAGAGGACTGTAGATGTAAATATGGACAGACAAGTTTTAAATATAGGTTCAATTATATTGAACCCTAGACATCCTGAAACTTTGTGTTTCATTTTTGTCAATTTATTCTTTTTTTCTTAGAAAATTATACTTCTTACATTTTTATTGGCATATATTAGTTTATAAAGGGGTTTTGTTGTGCTATACATGCCTTTCATGTACCTGGATCAAATTCACCTTCTCTACGACTCTCTCTTATTCCTTCTGACCTTTTTCTTAAAACAATTTCAATAGGTTTTAGTGTTCTATTTTCATACATGTGTGCAAAGTATTTCAAACATATTTACCCTTCTTCCGTTCACCCTCTACTTTCACTCTTCATTTCCTGCTGGTTCCCACTCAATAGAACCTGTTTTACATTCCTATCATTCATATTTAAGGCCTAGAGTCTGCGTATGAGAGAGAACATTCAATATTTGTCTTTCTCAGTCTGGGTTATTTCAATTAATGTGATAATCTCTAGTCCCATACATTTTTTTAAACAACATAATTTCATTCTTCTTTATGACCAATACTCCATTATATGTGCATATAATATATTTATGTACACATATAACATATTTTCTTTATCCATTCATTGGCTAATGGGCACCTAGGCTGATTATGTATTTTGGCTACTGTGAATAATGTTGCAATAAACATGATAGTGTGCATGTATCCTGACAGTATGTTGACTTACATTCTTTGAGATATATGCCAGGAATGTTATAGCAGTATCATATGGTAGCTCTACTTTTAGTTTTCAGATGACCCTTCATGCTGATTTATTTTCCCAAAAACATTAGATAAGTGTTCTTTTTTTCTCATGTCCTGGTCAGCATTTGTCATTTGTTTTCTTGATGAAAGCCATTCTGATTGAGGTGAGATGGACTCCCAGTGATGTTTTGATTTGCATTTCCTTTATGGCTAAGGATGTTGACTGTTTCTTCATGTCTTTATTAGTCATTTGTAGTTCTTCTGAGAACTGTCCATTAAATTCCTTTGCCCATTTATTAATAGAATTATTTATTTGTTTGATATTTAAATTTTGGAGCTCTTTATATATTCTGGATATTATATTAATCCTTCATCCATTGAATAATTGGCAACACTTTTCTCCTATTCTTTGGAATTCGTTTTGATTTTGGTAAGTTTTCTTTTGTTGTTCAAAGCTTTTTAATTTGATGCAATTTCATTTTTAAATATTTCATATTTTTGAGTAATTGGGGTTCTATTCAGAAAAGTGTTGCCTATGTCTTTATCTTTAAGGGTTTTCCTCTAGCAATGTCAAAATTTCAGGTCTTATAGTAAGATCATTGATCTATTTTTAGTTAATTTTTATACAGAGTAAGATATGGAATCTAGTTTCAGTCTTGTATATGTGAACATCTAGTTGTCCCAAAATCATTTGTTGAAGAAACTATCTTTTCTCCAGTGTAGGTTTTAGGCAGCTTTGTCAGATGACTGTAATTATGTGAACTGATACCTGATTCTTCTATTCTAGTACATAGATCACTGTGTTGTACCAGTACCTTGCTGTTTTTGTTACTACAGCTCTGTATTATAATTTGAAGTCAGGTATTGAGATACCTCTAGCTTTGGTTATTTAAGGTCTTTTGTGGTTCCAAATGAATTTTAGGACTGGATTTTCTATTTCTGTGAAGAATGACATAATTATAATGAGGAATACATTGAATCTGTAGTTTGCTTTCAGTAGTACACCAATTTTCACAATATTAATTCTGAAGTTCCAAGAATATAGGAGGTCTTTCAATTTTATAGCATCTTCTTCAATTGCTTTCTTCAAGGACTTACAGTTTTCACTGTAGAGGTCTTCCATCTCCTTAGTTAAGTTTATTCCTATGTATTTAATATTTTGAGGCTGTTGTGGTTGGAATTATTTTCCTGATTTTTCTTAGCTTGATCATTATTGGTATATAGAAAAGCTATTGATTTTTATGTTGATTTTCTATCCTGTTACATTGCTGATCTAAATGATTTTTGATAAAGTCTTTAAGGCCCTTTATTTTTTTTTCATTTTTCTTTTATTATTCATATGTGCATACAAGGCTTGGTTCATTTCTCCCCCCTGCCCTCACCCCCTCCCTTACCACCCACTCCGCCCCCTCCCTCTTCCCCCTCAATACCCAGCAGAAACTATTTTGCCCTTATTTCTAATTTTGTTGTAGAGAGAGTATAAGCAATAACAGGAAGGAACAAGGGGTTTTGCTGGTTGAGATAAGGATAGCTATACAGGGCATTGACTCACATTGATTTCCTGTGCGTGGGTGTTACCTTCTAGGTTAATTCTTTTTGATCTAACCTTTTCTCTAGTACCTGTTCCCCTTTTCCTATTGGCCTCAGTTGCTTTAAGATATCTGCTTTAGTTTCTCTGCGTTAAGGGCAACAAATGCTAGCTAGTTTTTTAGGTGTCTTACCTATCCTCACCCCTTGTGTGCTCTCACTTTTATCATGTGCTCATAGTCCAATCCCCTTGTTGTGTTTGCCCTTGATCTAATGTCCACATATGAGGGAGAACATAAGATTTTTGGTCTTTTGGGCCAGGCTGACCTCACTCAGAATGATGTTCTCCAATTCCATCCATTTACCAGTGAATGATAACATTTCGTTCTTCTTCATGGCTGCATAGAATTCCATTGTGTACAGATAACACATTTTCTTTATCCATTCATAAGTAGTGGGACATCTTGGCTGTTTCCATAACTTGACTATTGTGAATAGGACTGCAATAAACATGGGTGTGATGATGCCTTTAGAATTACCTGTGGTGCACTTCTTTGGGTATATCCCTAGGAGTGGTGTTGCTGGGTATATGGCAGGTCTATGTTTAGTTTTTTAAGAAGCCTCCAAATTGTTTTTCAAAGTGGTTGTACTAGCTTAAATTCCCACCAGCAGTGTATGAGGGTTACTTTTCCCCCTCATCCTCACCAACATTTGTTGTTGGTGGTGTTGTTGATGATAGCTATTCTAACAGGAGTGAGGTGGAATCTTTGTGCGGTTTTGATTACATTTCCTTTATGACTAGGGATGGTGAGCATTTTTTTATGTGTTTTTTCACAATTTGGATTTCTTCCTTTGAAAAGTTCTGTTCAGTTCAGTTGCCGCTTCTTTATTGGTTCACTGATTTGGGGGAGTTTAGTTTTTTGAGTTCCCTGTATATTCTGATTATCAGTCCTTTGTCTGGTATACAGCCAGTGAATATTTTCTCCCACTCTGTGGGTGGTCTCTTCAGTTTAGAGACCACTTCTTTTGTTGTGCAGAAGTTTTTAATTTCATGTAGTCCCATTTGTCCATCCTTTCTCTCAGTTGTTGGGCTGCTGGGGTTCTGTTAAGGAAGTCCTTGCCTATACTTATTAGTTCCAGAGTATTCTCTGCTCTTTCCTGTACTAACTTCTGAGTTTTGTGTCTGATATTAAGGTCCTTGATCCATTTTGAGTTGATACTAGTACAGGGTGATAGGCATGGATTTTTTGCATAGAACCTTTGTTTAAAAATTGAAATTCTCTGTCAAATGTTTCCTGGGAAGAAATTGAATTCAATAAGGATCTGAGTTAATTCACTTCACAAACAACAAAAGATGTGTACAACAGTATTTCTCAAACTCAAACCAGGTCTTGAGATCACAGGTGTACCCTAAGTTTCTAAAAAAATCTGACATTTTGTTTCAATTATTTCTCTCTCTTCCTCTCTCTCTCTCTCTCTCTCTCTCTCTCTCTGGCAGGTCTCACTACATAGCCCAGGCTGTCCTCAAACTCAAAATCCTCCCACCTTTCAGTTTCCTAAGGGCAGTGATTACAAACATGTATCATCTCACATGGTTTCCTGGGTTAAAAACTTATCAAGTAGTGCCTTTGAAGCCCCACTTATTTCACAAAAAATTTCATAAAGATAGCTATGGAGGAAGATTCCTTGTGTTGTTTCTATGCATATATGTATTAAAACCCCAATTGGTTCAACTCTACCAGTTCTCTTTACTACTCCTTAGATCCCCTTTCCATAGTGGCCTTACCAGTTTAGGATTACTATATTAGTTCCTATACAGTGAGCACATTAACCACATTCAAGTTTTTAGTATCCTTCCCTTGCCCTAGCCCTCCTGTGCATGGCCTCCTTTTGGAGAGCGGGGTGAGTTGGCACCAGTGGAAAAGGGGATGTGGCAGGGAAAGGGGTAGGAGGATGAATGTGGTAAAAATAATGTATACACATGTATGTAAATGCAAAAATGATACTTGTTGAAACTATTCCATGAATCAAAAGGGGAGGGGAATGAAAGAGAGCAGTGGGGTTGGGGGGAATTCAAGTATGATATATTTGATACATTGTAAGAAACTTTGTAAATGCTACAATGTACCCCCACCCAGCACAAGAATAATTTAAAACTTTCATAAATCATGACTCAGTTGTTTTACTTATAAGTAAAATAAACCTTGAACTGGTAGAGGAATTACTTTAGTTGTTGAAGGTAATGATATGAAGAACAGAGAAGTAAGTTATCACACATAAATGATGTATTCATACTCAGTGAATATCAGTGCCTTCATGGCAAATGAAAACTTTAATATCATTCAATTAAAGAATTGTTATGGGAGCACTGCCATATTCTCACAGTACCAAGTAGCCTAGGAATGCAATATTTGAATGAATCTAGGCAGTAGCATTCACTAACATATTCAAATGGCATACTCATCTTTGTATACACCAGCCAGTAATTCTTCAAGAACAATAAGTAATAAGCAGTGATTATTCAACAAAGAATTTTTTGTTAAATGTTATTTTTATAATTTGAGTACTATATTTTTTTCCCTTTATTGTGCTGGGTGGGGGTACATTGTGGCATTTACAAAGGTTCTTACAATGTATCATGTATATTATACTTGAATTACTGTATTTTAAGGTGCTAATAAATTAATTCATGAAAACAATGGATTGAATGTTTTAAATTTATTTATTGTTCAGCTTAGTGATATTATCTAACTTATTTTGGATCTTTGTAATTAATTTGTGAATTTGTTTTATAGTGTTTGTATAAAATACTGTGAATTAAGGAATTTATATCTTGTTTATATTTGTATTTAACTGTTAAAATAATATGAAAAAGTCTTTTAGATAACCACTAAGTATAAGTGCTATTGGTTTCTAAAAGCGCATCATTTCTCAAGATTGAGACCTTTTGGCATAGCAGTTAAGATCTTGAGCTCAAGTTCTAATCATTGCTTTAGGACTCACTAGTTATGTGAACTTGGATGAATTACTTAACCTTTCCAGCTCTCCATTTCCTCATTTGAGAAATGGGAATAAAAATAGTACTGGTCTCATATGATTGTTGGGAGGATTAAATATTATAATTATGTTAAGCAGTTTTTATAGCAACTCACACATTGTAAATATTCAAGAATATCAGCTATTAAAATAGCAATCTTTTTCACAGATTGAGGCAAACCTGGATTTAGCCTCAAAATCCTTCTCAACATCATGCTCTGGATAGTCACTTCAAGTCTCTTAGAGATGGATGGCAAGCTGAAACCTATTTGCCATCCCTACATTAATTGCCATAACCATGCCATTGAATAAATGATACTTACAGTCAGTGCTTAAATGAATGGAGAAAGTCCCTATTATGTATGATTCTGCCAGTTATATATGGTAATCTTTTTTCCTAGTCTATAATGAGATAATTTGACACTTCCTTGGGTTAATATAACTGTACAGTATTTTTATAAACACGTTTTGCATTTGAAAATAATCTTTACCTTTAAGAGTAAGGATTTCAAATTTCAGTGAGACAGGAGGAATGAGTTAAAGCTGTATTGTGTCATATGGTGTCTATAGTTAATAAAGATATGTTGTACATTTGAAAGTGGTCAAGACAATAGATTTTATTTGTTCTCACCATGAACAATGTGCTGTATATATAAGGTAATGAATATGTTAATTAGCTTAATATAGTCAATCGGCAATGGTTTTATATATATATATATATACACACACACATGTATAACCACAAATAAAATGGTACTGTAAAAATAATTAGGCCTTCCTTCACCTGATTTGAGGTGTGAATTTAGATTAAATGCAAGGTGCTGCCAGTAAAGTAATATCAAAACATGTTGTGCATCATAGCAATATATACATTTGGCAATCAAAACAATAATTTTAAGATTCTGATTCCAGCAATATAGCAGCTGAATGACCTAATCTCCTTCTACCACACACACACACACACACACACACACATACACACACATGCAGACATATTATGCTTTATGTTTTTATATGTTGGAGCTGGTAAGAGAATAAGGAAATGCCTACAAGCCCAAATAGAAAGGAAATTCAAAATAAGCGCAATAACTATGAGCTGAAGCTGCAGCTGTCCTGGAAAGAGTGGGCTAGTCTCAGTAATCAAAGTGGAATGGATTTCAGTGGCATTGGTTTCACAAAGTAGGTAATCAGAATGAAGGTTCCCATCTAAAGCCAGGAATTTTATGGGGTCTCAACCTCAGTGAAAGCATGGACTATAAAATCTCCTCACCAGTGTAAGAGAAAGATAACAAGGAAATTTTTGTTTTACCCTTTGGCCTAAGTCACAAAATGATTGTTTTTTCTCTGAAAAGTAACAATAGGTCTGCCTTCACCTGGCTTTAGAGTTTGAATTTAGATTATCTGCAAGGCACTGCCAATAAATTAATATTAAAGCATCTTTAAACCTGGTATGAGCTCTGTATTGTTTGGCAGAAGAAATGCAACCCCCACTGAAGAAACGTGTGTTCAGGGGCCAGGACCATGAGCAACACCTAGCACTTACTACAAGTGCACATTCTTGAGTCCAGAACAAGACCTACTGAATCAGAAACTCTGGGTTGACATGCAACAATCTGTGTTTTGTAAGCCCTCCAGAAGATTCTGATGCATGTTGAAGTTTGAGAACCACTATTCTAGTTAAAGCCCTACTGACGATGAACATGCAATAAAATCTTCCAGAAAATTGCATCTCATAAGAAATTCAACTCCATCTGACCTACAGTAGAAAGATTTGGTTTAGAAGGGCTCTGCCCTTACTACCCATATAATCTTCAAAAATTCACAGTTAAGCTATAATTTCCTTGTGCTAAGATGTATAGAATAAACTTTTTCCTAACAACTTCATAAGACTGTGAGGTCAAATGAGATAACCTATGTAAACATTTTCTAGAAATTATAAAACATAACCTCCTATTAAAAGTACGCCCAGCTGCATAGTAGTTCACTCATCCCCTTGTCATCATCCCCACTTCTATGCAGAAAAGCTCTGATCATAAAAACTCTGCTGTGTTTTAACAGTGAAACCAGATTATACATACAGTGTCAAGGAGTAACACGTCTTGCTGAATATCACCACAGGTGGATCATGAATAAATGGCATCAAAGTAAGCATTTTTCTGATTTATTTGCAATCAAGCCAGGGTAGTCTTGTTGTGTCACCAAAGTAATGCTAGAGTTACTCTGTAACTATAACAAGAAGAGAAGTTTTCTGAGAGCTGAGCCCAGTATGAGGCTTTATCTACATAGTATGATTTCAGTGATACGGAGAAGATAGTAGTGGTGACATTAAATGGAGATAAAGCCTAATACAATATTTGATACGTACATTTTCTGATCTTTTGTATTAAATTTATGAATAAAAGACTGTTTCCCTCTTTCTCTTTTGGGTAGTGAATTCAGCTAAGTAAGGAGAGTTCTTTTGGAGAAGGTGATTGGGAGTACTGGAACACTATTAACCATTCCCCTGAATCACACACACCACTATCATCACCATCACTATCACCTCTATCACTCTGAGTCTTGTGTTCAAAATATGCAAGTTCATTACAAAACCTAATTTTCCAAATCATGACCTTTACTTATCCTTTGACCACTATGCATTTTATTAGCTTCTTGAGCTTACTATTGTGACTGGAAGGCTGATCTATGATACCAAATCTTCCCAAATACTACAAAATTGTTTGCCAAGTCAAGGAACTGCAAATATAGTTTACATTTTACTTGCTTAAGACTTTCATATATTGTCTCCTTTTAGTATTATGACTTAATATTGAAATAATCTTTCAGTAATTCCAAGTGGTACTACATAATTCTTAGTTCATTTTCAGTCTCACTTCTTGTTCAAACAATTTTATATCTTCTCTCCTCAAACATCCAGTATTATAACTCCCCCTCTCCTCAGTCTCTACTGATTTACTGGTTTCTTATTTCACTGATAAAAATAGATGTTAACTTAAAAGAATTATTTTAAGTTTGTATCACCATTATTTATCTATCTAACCACATCTGTACCCACATAATCTTTACTCACTTTTGGCTTTTGCTCCTGCAAATAACTTCTTTCTCTGGCATTATTACTTATTCCAGTACACTACACCCTCATCCAGAAGCATGTTGAAATAGCTCACATCTTAAACAGTAACAACATCATCATCAACAACATGGATTTTCTTAAATACAAATTACTTATTAGTTACCACTTACTAGCTTCTTAACTCTGATAACTTTTACAGCACCTCCACCCACCAAAAGCATTGTCTACACTTAACTCCTTCTACTTTCCCACATTATTACCTGTCAAATGCACTGCAATTAATTTTTTCTCATCACTCCATTGAAACCTCATATTGTGACTCTAGTGACCTCCACATTTTTTCAAAGCAATGATGAATTCTCACCTTCAGTTTCTTTACTCTTTCAGCAACATTTCACAAAATTGACCACTTTCTTTTATTTGAAATATTTTTTCACTTGATTTGCTCTGAGTTGGTACTTTCAACTGCATGACCTCTAGACAGGGGAGAGGGTTAAGATATTGACATTAAACATGTGCCAAGTTATTTAACCAATCTTGCTTACCTGTATAATGAACGCTATATAAAACTCTGGGCAACAAAATTCAGACAAGATCACTGGTTGGTGAATACATCAATGTACTGGAAGAGTGGCACAACGTGAGTCCATCGAGAAAAAGTTTCTTGTGCTAGAATCCTCCTTGATTTTGTCCTGTTTTATCCATTATTTACTTATAATCTTTATAACAAAAATGATAATCATAATCATAGTCTTCCTGAGTTCCATGAGTTAATCTAGTGAATTATATGAAAGTTGAGATGGTATTGGAAAGTTCCAAATTTACAGAAGGCTAGGCAGAAATGACAGTAAACTGGAAACCCTTCTTACAGCCGGCATCTTAAGAAGGCAAATTTATTGAAAACCTTGACTTTCAACTAGTGGAATCTGATGCTAACTCCATGTAGACAGTGTCAAAATTGACATTCAGTTGGTGTCCAAGAATTAGAATCAGAATGCAACCAGTTACTCATGATATCTTTGCTAGACACTCTGACATCTATTTATTATCAAGTAAAAGTTGTTGGCAACAACTGATTTTAGATATATGGTGAAGTCAACACCAATTTTCTGTTTCCTTATTTCACTTTTTAATTAATTAACTGGTAAATTTGATACTGTGTGACTTCTAACTTGTGTAGAAGCTGGCACTACGTTGATGTTAAATTAATGTTAAATAGCAGCAGTATTAAAAGTATATAAACCCTGCAAGTCATTTAGAAAACATACATCACTACCCCTTGATTTAAATAAACTTTAAACATTTTACATACTTAAAGATTTGAGGATTTTTTTTTATTAATCTTATGGGAATAAATGTTAAGCATTTTAGTTAAAAGACTGTTAAATCTCAATTAGAGAAGAAGAATGAATAGCTATTCACATAGAAGGGCATGACTTTTAAGATTAATTTTGATTTTCTTGAGAATTTAAGTGTGAAGTGGGAATAAAAATTATATACCCACTATGTGTTGCACCAATTAGAGTCAACCTAAGAAAAATAGGTATTATATACTAAATTAGTATTTGAATTGCAAAAAGTCATTACTTACATGGTCTTTCACTTAAAGTTATTTATTAACATTTTCACACATTAGATGCTGCTATTTCTCAGAATTAAACTTTTAAATAAACATGTTTTACATTGGTAACAACACTGGCCCTCAGCAGTCATGTAGTCATTATGCATTCATCAAGCTACACTTATATCAAATGCCATGCCAAAACAAGTGCCTTATAGTCACATGTCCTTGATCATGCTTATGTCAGATTGTCAGAGATTTACTTATCTTGCTTGCTGTCTAAACGTTTCCCTGATGCATTTGCCCTTCAGTGCACAAACTGTTTCTGGACTTAACTTGAGAATAAAGATATATTTCTTGCAATTATAAAAAAAAAGTTATATAATCTTTGAGAAGAACTATGTCTACAAAACAAAAAGAGAAAGTCATTTATTCCTTCTTTAATCTCATCTCTGCCATACATAATGGGATGTTGATATGTATTTTATGGATCGAAAAGAGAGCAAGGCTTGACTCCTAGACACACCAGCAGTACAGAGTAGTGCGTTAGTCTTGTAGTGCTGCTATAACAAAAGGTATACCTCAAATTATAGAAAAACATTTGTTACCCTATTCTGAATGGTAGATGTCTGAGAGCAAGTTCTTTCCAGGGACATGCTTCCTCTGACTATAATAGGGAAAGATCTGTTTCATATCTGTCTACAATCTTTTTATAGTTACTTGTCTGTTCGCAACATAACTAATCTTTACAAGACATTCTCCATATATGTGTACAAACTTCCCCCCTATTTTATAAGGACACCAGTCATAAAGGATCAGTGGTATAGTCTACCTCAATATGGCCTCATTGTAACTAATTGTATTTGCAATGACCTATTTCTGAGATACTACGAATTAGGATTTCAGCATAAGAATGGGAAAAAACACAATTCAATCCACACCAACTAGAAATTGATAATAGTTACCACTTCATGTATGTTTTCTGTTCCAGACCCTACGGTTGGGTTAGATAGTTCTATGGAGTATCTTACTTAATTCTTATAACCAACCGCTATATGATGTAGTTACTATTAATGCCCACATCTTATAAATGAGCAACTGAGGCTTAGGGAACCAGAGCTCATGCTTATAAGTAACTGAGACATGTTCTAGTAATCTGTTACTAGAACTTCCATTATTAACCATTATAAACTTCTGGAAACATAATGGTGTACATTCCCCTGGGACTATAATGCAGCACACAGTCCTTTCTTTCTTTTGAAAACCATGCTATCTGGTGAAAATCAGGACAAGGTCATACTATCCAAATATGATGCAACCTTGTAGCACATAATCTAAACACTGGCTATATTATGATTTATAGCATTTTCATTTGAAAAATGGGTTTTATTTAGTTTTCTCAACTAGGGCATGCACTTCTTTAGATCAAGGATGTGTCATCTGTTGCTTTTCTATATTGCACAGAGATTAGAAAAGTATTGACTCTCAATAAGAAATTGTTGGGAATAAGTATAGCAAAAAAGTGCTGTCTTGAATATGTTTTCTCCATTGGGTAGAAGACTTAGTTCAAATACCTATATAGAAAATTAAGTTCATGGAAGCAATTTCAATTATGTCACTGCTAATATCTAAACACTTTCCTAACGCTGGAGCCCTGGTGCTAGGCTTTGCAATTTATTGAAGTTTTTTTTTCACCTTGGGCCATGAATTCCCACTAAACTTTCATGAAGTATTGAGAAAATCAAGATATTTATCAATAACAATGATGTGGATGTTTTAGAAGATACATTTCTTATTACTACAAAAATTACATTTTTCCCTCAGAATATCAAGTGAAATGTAGGTATCTGATCACACCAAAAGCCTAAGCTACTAAAGCATAAATAAATAGTAGAATTTCATCAAACAAATAAGCCTTGTGCAATGAAGTAAATAATCCAAAACAATGAAAATAACCTATAGACTAGGAAAGATATTTCAAAACTACATATTTGATAATTCAAAATTTATAAAGATCACTTACAACATAGTAGCGGAAAAATAAATGCCCAAGTTTTTGAAACAAGGAGTGGGTAACAATGGCCCTTTCTCCAAAGAAGACATAAAAATAGACAATAGATATATGAAAAGGTATTTGATATCACTAATGTTTAGGAAAATTCAAATTAAAACCACCATGAAAAATCACCTCATGCCTACAAAGATATCTATCATCAAAAAGTAAAGAGAAGAGTCTTTACTCCCATTTCTTGTGTGGCAAACAGGAAATGTTTCTCTGTCCCATCCCTCACTTCTCCCTACTGTATCCTGTTATACTAAAATAAGTCTTTGCTAAAATTTCCAAAAAAATGAGGAGATAACAAATGTTAAGGAATATGTGGGAAAAAAGGGAATCCTAATATACGGTTTGTGGGAATGTAGATTGGCACAATCATTTTGAAAATTAGTGTGAACATTCTTATATAAATTAAAAATACAACTATCATATGACCCAGAAATTCTTCTTCAGGTATTTACCCAAAGGAAATGAAATTATCTCCTCATAAAGATATCTGCATTGTTGTATTCATTGCAAGATTAGTCACAATAGTCAAGATAAGGGAAAAAGCCTAAATGTCCATCACTGGATGAATGGATGAAGAAAATGTGAGCTATATACACACAGCAAAGTAACAGCCTTAAAAATATGAGGAAAGGCCTTAGTGTGATGGCTAATACCTGTGATCCAAGGTACTCAAGAGGCCAAGCAGAAGGATTATAAATTTAAGACCTGTCTGGGCTACATATTGAATTTGAGGCCAGATTAACTTTGAGGAAAGTTAATGAGATCTGGTATCAGAAAAAAATTTAAAAGGGCTGGGGATATAGTTCAGTGGCAGAATGCTTGCCTAGCGTGCACAAGGCCCTAGGTTCAACCTCCAATACCACAAAAATAAGAATGGGAGTAACAGCAGCAGGAAGAGGGGAACAAAAGAGGGTAATGAAAGAGTGAAAATGATCAAAGTACATTATTATATGCATTTTGTAAATATACCATGACTGAGATAAGCTAAGAAAAACAATATCACATGTTTTCACTCATATGTGTACTCTGACCTAAAAAATAATAACATAATGTGATTATAAAAGGCAAACTCTTTTGGGGGGCACTGGGTGGAAGAGAAAGAGAGGGTAGCAAGGATGGATAATACAGAAGCACATTATCTCTCTCTCTCTCTCTATATATATATATGTGTGTGTGTGTGTGTATGAATCCCACCAAAAACTATTTAAAAGGGGAGGAAGTGAAGGTAAATAAGAAAGAGCAATATACATAGTATGAATTTGATCAACGTATATTATATGCATGTCATAAATATAACAATGTTAATTTATGATAATAAAAAGTTAAAAAATTAAAAAGTACATCAAAAATTTTAAATTTGTTGAATAATAAATACTGACTTCAGGTAACTAAAAATAAAGGGGATTACTTCCATTTGGACCTAGAGGACAGTAGGCCAGATACAGAAGGAAAAGTTTTACTAATTTCCCTTAATGTAGAATATATATGTGTTTAAAAAGAGCTCAAATACACAGAGATAGAGAATGAACCAGAGATATGGACAGGCAAGCAAAGGAAATAAGGAGACATATGTCAAACGATAAAAAATACCAGATGTATAGGATGAACAAGTTTAGAAGTAAAATATACAACATGAGGACTAAAGTTAAGAATTGTATTAAGGATTTTTGCTAAATAAGTATACTGTAGTGGCTCTTGTCACAAAAAATTACCTAGGAGAGATATGATAACCTGCCTTTTCAAAGTAACATTATCATATATAATAAATATATGTATCCCAAATATCATGTTACAGACATTAACACAATAAAACTTATTTTTAAATGTATGTATCTATTGTAATTATGTAAATGAACAATTTTATATTTAAATTGTTACTTAGGTAACTAGTGTTCTTAAGGATAAGTTTTACCTGATCCAGGCCAAAAAAAAAAAAAAGCAATGACATAAAGTTTCCTTAAAAGTCACTGGAACTTTAGTGATGGTGATTTCATTAATTTGTTTTGTGTCTAGAAAGGACTTCATCACATTTTAGAAACTCAGTTTCTCAACCTGTAAAGAAAGACTGCTACCACCTGCCCTGCATGACTAAAGGGTATTGTAAATGATGAAGTCTGATGAAATATACACAAAGGGATTACCATTATTATTGCTTCCTTAAAACCCATCTCTAATATTTCAAGTCTTTAAAGAAATAAAGTAATTTTTAAAGTTGAGATTGACATTGGATAAAGAACAATCATGTTGCTAAGGAAAACACCTGTAGCTTGCTAAAAAAGAAATAATCACTCTTAATCGCCACCTGGAAACAGCTGCTCATATCAAGTTCACAGTCACAAATACTTGTTAGAGAAAAAGAAATTGCCTATGCACTTCTTATAATCCATTTGCACATTGTCTTTCTTTCCTTTTTTATAGGAAAGCAAGGTACCTACCAAGATCCTTAGGATGTGTTTGAGTAATAAGAAGAAAGATGCCTTCCTGACTATGTGAAATTCGAGTCCAAAGTAATCTATAATTTGAAATGAAGGAAAACATTAGAATAGATTATACTTAGCATCCTCTGTGGGAGAAAAGCAGGAGGGTGAATTCATTTAAAGTACACTGGATTTATCTGTGGAACTATCACAATGAAACCCCCTTGTACTATTAATTTATGCTAATAAAGGTAGCAAGAAAGGAAAAGCAAAGCTCTAAGATTAGTTCTGAAAATCTCAGGAAAATAAGTGTTAATACAAAATCGATTTTATTTATATATAATAAAAATTTATATATAAAATTTTAAAGTTCCATTTTGTCAGCATTATCAGAGCCACTCTTTTATTTAATTTTTCTAAAATCTGTACTGGAATCATACAGATCATTATCCCTTGTAAAAAATGAGACAGCCGATTTCAGAAGGGAAACAACTTCTCAAAATGACCACAGATAGCTAATGAAAGAACAGATCTAGAATCCTATTTATCATAGAATCAAATTTATCTCAACTTCTACTTAGGAAAGAGATTCCTAGAGGAATTACCAAATTGTGGTGTTGGAAAAGAGTGCAAGGTCCAAAGAAGCCCATCCCCCTGTTACAACTGCCACTCACAGACGTGGCAGTCTTATGTTTTCAATTTCTGAAGTCCTCAGGAGGGTTTCAAAAATGTTAAGCACTTTTCTTCTCTTTCACACAGAATTAGGAGACTTAAAAATATATGAATTTTGTGGTAGTGTTCCCAAAGAGAGACCATGTGTTTGTGTTCCCCTTTATTCCTTCCTCAGTACCATTTTCCTGACCACAGTCCCTATCTTTCTTTTTATAGTGCTATTGTTTGTGCTTAAATTCCTCTCAACACAGTTAATTTAAAGCATCTTGTGATTCAGCAACTTTGTTCTTTGTCTTTTATCCTTTTAATCTTCTATTTTAAAACTAAATAAAAAATAACAAGGTAAATGCTTTTGGATGGTTATGTGCCAGAATGATTAGATGGAAAATTTTAAATCAATTCAAAATATTAGGAACTTGATAAGACCTAAGGAAGGCCATATTCATATGATCTATAGTTAGAACAATCATATAGTTCTTTAACAAACAGGAGACTTTTCAAAGTGGAAGAGGGCATTGACAAATCAGGACACTGAGAAAATATACATAAACTGGAGCTGTTACTCTATATGTCAATGAATATAAAATTTAGGGTGAACATATTCAGAAAGAGTTCTTACAGTATATGTTCATCATCTTACATGTAGACCTGGACCCTTTAAGAATCTGAGGAAAGATTGTGGACATTTTTTCCAGAAGACTTAAGATTTTATTGGGACATACATAGCTACACTCATTAGTTTCTGAATTATTTATGGTTGCTTTTTGCACTACAATGGCAGAGTTGAGTAGGTGCAACAGAGACCCAACTGTTGGCAAAGATGAAAATATTTACTATGTGTCCCTTTACAAAGAAAACTTTCCTGTCTTTTGTTTTAAAAAATAATTACTTATTATAATAGTAGGCTAACACTAAAATGTGAATCTTAATTAAATGAAAGGTTATGCATTTAGTTTAAAAATGATTAATTTCATTGGAACAATCTGGGGAGTTTAGCTGAAAAGAAGCTCAGTATGGACCAAACAGCACATCATGGCTTCTCACAATGCTCATGCTGTCTTTGTCTATGCAGATAGGCATACAGAATTCAGATTGAATCTGAAATACTGTGCTGCATTTAAAAATGGGCACTAATAAACTGAGGCAAACAGTTTTAGGAAGCTGGTTTGGTAAAATATCTATTTCAATATTTCATGAAAGACTGTGAATATTCTCTTCAAATATTTGAAAGGGTTCACAAATGCAAAACAGACTATAATGGGAGTACAAATTAGAGTAAATGATGAAAACATGTGCCATCAATTTTTCAGCCTGCATTCTGATTCTAAGAATCTATGATCTTGCTTGTTAAGCAAATAGATGATGGGACTATCTGATATATTTTGCTTGGAGTTTAAAATATCTGTTAAAACAACCTATGTTCATAAATATCCTAAAGAAATGCACTTAGTTCTATGAAATCTAAAATTATTTTCAGTTAAAAGGGTATAAGAGAAGAAGACAATTTTATTTAAAATACATTTAAAAAGAATGGGTTCTTATGGCACATTTTTCTCACTATAGATTTCTGGACAGCAAATGAAAATTGGTGGAACATACCTTTCTTCATTATGTGTCTATATTTCATTCAAATCAGCTGGATAGGACATTCTCTACCATTTTTCCTGTGAGAGATAGCTTCAATTAATTACTGTATATCACATTTCAATAGTTACCATTAACAGAAGAGCAACTAAAGGACTAATGGGAAAAACCTGGCAATTATATTCAGCATTTCAAAGAAAAAGAATCCTAATCTAGAAAGAGTATACCCATATTATTTACAAGGAAAAACTCCAATAACCTGAAAAAAATTGATTAACAATACTTTTTTTTTACCATGCAGCTTATATTTTTATTTTTATGTTGGGTGGGGGTACATTGTGGCATTTACAAAAGTTCTTATAATGTATAAAATATATCATAGTTGAATTCATCCCTTCCACCATACTCCTTTTTCCCCTCTTCCCCCCATTTCTAGAATACTTTCAACATGGTATTATGTTTCAATTTACATACATGTGCACATGGTATTTACAATACATATTCCCTCCCACACCCTTCCCCCCCTCCTCTCCACTCCCATTGGTACCAAACCCCCGGCAGGACCTGTTCTGCTCTCCTATTCTCCAATTTTGTGAAAGAAAAAAATGCCATTTTTGTTTGTTTAAGATCACTACACAGAGAGTATCCTTGTGACATTTCCATGTATATATGTATTATAACCCAAATTGTTTAATGATACTTTTGGATTCAACGACCTTAGCAGAACCTTCTATTTTTTACAGTTCAAAAGAGACAAATGAATACCAGTTTGATTTTGAAACTTGTGTAGTGTACATGGATATAATCTTTAATGTACATCCACGTGGAATTTCTTGGAAAAGAACCCATTTGGAATCAAACATTGCTTGAACTTCAGAATTTAATTCTCTAGCAAGCATCAGGAGAATAAGTAATCTACCACCATCTTTTCTGTAAGTGTCCTGTCCGAATTTTGAACTTTTATACCATCAACTTTACCATGCATTGAATACTAAACAAAACAATTTAATAGTTTCACAGCCTTCCTAGCAGAATGAAAGTCAAAGACAAAAATTACAATTTCACATTAAAATGCTTTGGTAATAAAATAGCCTTTCTGCTCACCATCTCTAGCCATAAAGGAAATGCAAATCAAAACCACACTAAGATTCTACCTCACCCCAGTTAGAATAGCCATCATCAAAAACACCACCAACAACAGGTGTTGGTGAGGATGTGGGGAAAAAGGAACCCTCATACACTGCTGGTGGGAATGCAAGCTGGTGCAATCATTCTCTGGAAAAAAATTTGGAAGCTTCTTATAAATCTAAACATGGATCTGCCATATGATCCAGCAATCCCACTCCTGGGGATATACCCTAAGGAATGTGACACAGGTTACTCCAGAGGCACTTGCACACCCATGTTTATTGCAACACTATTCACAATAGCCAAGTAATGGAAACAGCCAAGATGTCCCACTACTGATGAATGGATTAAGAAAATGTGGTATTTATACACAATGGAATTCTACTCAGCCAGGAAGAAGAAGAATGAAATCTTATCATTCACATGTAAATGGATGGAACTGGAGAACATCATTCTCAGCGAGGTTAACCAGGCTCAGATCAAAAATTGTATGTTCTCCCTCATATGCAGTCTTTAGATCTAGGGCAAATACAGCAATGTGATTGGACTTTGGTCACATGATAAGGCAAGAACACACACACAGGAGGTATGAGGATAAGGAAGAAACCCCAAAAACATGATAGTATTTGATGTCCTCAATGCAAAGGAAATAATGCAGAAACTTTAAAGTAACAGAGGTCAATAGGAGAAGTGGATCAGGAACTACAGAAAAGATCAGTTCAAGAAGAATCAACCTAGAGTGTAACACATTTGTACATGGAAGCAGTGCTAGGAATCTCCCTATATAGCTATCCTTATCTCAACTAGCAAAAATGCTTTGTCTTTCTTACTATTGTTTATACTCTTTCTTCAACAAAATTAGAAATAAGGGCAGAACAGTTTCTGCCTGGAATGAGGGGGTATGGGGTAAAAGGGAAGGGGCAGGAGGGGACAAGGTGGGGGCTGAGGGTAGGGGGGAAAAACAATCCAAACATTGTACGCACATATGAATAAACCAAAAAAAAGAAAAAAAATAGACTTTCTTAAAATAAAGCAATGGAATCTGCAAAGTCAAATAGTTAATATATGTTATTTGTTGAAATATGAACATTTAAGCAGTAAAGATTTTCACTCCTCTTCACCATCCAATGAAGATAGCAAGCTTTGCTTTACTCATGATTAATGTCCAAAACCTTATAGCTTCCTCCTTTTCTGCATTTTCAAGTTACCACTAAACTAGAAAAGGGGGGAGCCTTTTCTCTCTAGTATTTTGCCCTTATTTCTGATATTGACACTACACTTCTCAGATGACATTGACTCCCTTTCTTGTTTTGGAGTTGAAATACCTCACCAATTATGGTTTTAGCTGCTAGGAGTTGTCACTGGAAATGTACCCAAACAGCAGTCCATATGGCCATGATTCCCACTAGGTTTGTCCTGGCACCAAAGACAGATATAATAAATGATAAAAATGTTTGGGATTTGTGGTGGTAGTGGTGGTGGTGGTGGTTGTGTGTGTATATAGAATGTGAGTAACAGCCTTTCAGCCAAGGAGACAGAGTTTTTAAGATGCACTTGTGGTTTTTTAAAAACTGTTATTGTAAAATGTGCAGACATGGAAATTAATGTCATGAAAGCTTTTATACTCTCAGAATCCTAGTATCAGGAGATACACCAAGTCACAGGGTAAGATGAGGTGAAGTAGGGGAAGCATTAGCATACTTAAGAGGCAGAGTGAGCAAGGGGAAAAGTGGGCAAGAGACTTTATTTTTCTTTCCACAGAAAAGAGGGAGGTGTCATGGTTAAGATGGGCTCCTTTGAATAATTGCAGAGGACCCTGGGATATAGGTATTATATTTAGTTCTTTGGTAGTGTAGTGCCCTAGGATGATTAAGGGTAGAAAACTGGTTATCTCAATAAAATTTTTTCTGTAGGGAAGGGAGAGACCAATAAAAATTTGAAGTAGTCATCTCTCATTTGGGTTGAGAGAAAGAGTGCTTGGTATTTTGTAGGTGGTTCAGTGAACTTTTTATTAACTATGCTTAGGTAAAATTATGAGTTTACTTTATCCTGTCTTTTTCCATTCTGATCTCCAAATAAACTTGTCTGAGGTTTCAATTTTGTTGAAATTTTATTTATTAATAGAAGTTATCACAGAAAAATGTAAACAGTGTATGAAGAAATTACAGGTTATTTTTATTACTTCATTATACCTTTCTTAATTTTATTTCAATCCTTAAGAGTGAGCATGTATTACTTGATAGAATTATTATTTTTAAAGTAACATGAGAAATGATGAACATAGATGATGCTACATAATGAGACTTTTTAGATAATTCTCCAATATATTTCATCTATTGTTTATAAAGATTGGTTGAGGTAGAATGAGTTCAGAGCAAGTGCAGGTCATGTTTCACAAAATAATCTTTTGGGGCAAGTAGAGAATAATTTCTTATAAGGAAAATAATCTTGTAATAAGGTCCCTTCTTTTCAGGCTTCATGAAGGAAGGACTCATATCAAGGACAAGTATTACAAATGAAAATGTATATTTATTTCAATATATAGTGACAAAAAATAAATTGTTTCTTTTTTTGTGAATAAGACAATATATATTTGCATGTATGTATAGTATGCATATACATACATATGTGTATACACATATATATACATAACATATTATACATATGTATAACTTTATCATAGACCACTAACAGTTACAGAATAATAGAATCAAGTTTTCATATACCAATAAACAAACAAAAACTCATGTTTTAAACAAAATTTAGGAGCAAACTTACATAATATATGACATTTATGTGAAAAATAGTAAAATAAGCAAGAGAGAAAATACACGTTTTTAAAATTTTTTATGGTAAATTTAGATATTGTCGACTATTGTAGAAACACCAATTCTTTTTGTTTTTTTTTCAATTTACTCTTTTTTTGGTTTATTTATTCATTTATTCATATGTGCATACATTTTTTTCAGCCATCTTTCCCACCTCCCTACCCCTGCTTCCGGGCAGAACCTGTTCTGCCCTCTTCTCCAATTTTGTTGAGGAGAAGACACAAGCAATAAAAAGAAAGACAGACCGTTTTGCCAGTTTGAGATAAGGATACCTGTACAGAGAGATTCTTAGCATTGCTTCCATGCACATGTGTGTTACAACCCAAATTGATTCATCTCTACCAGACCTCTGCACTACTTCCCAGTCACCTGCCCATAGTGACCTCTGTCAGTTTAAGATTACTATAATTAGCTCCTCTGCAGTGGAGACATCAAACACTTTCAAGTTTTGGGTTTTAAATTGTTTCTTTTAAAAGTCAAGACAAAAAGAGATTTCCTTATCAAAAAATTTTATGATAAAGAAATCATTTGCAATTATTCTCACAAATACAACTTTATTATACCAAAAGCTAAAGATATAAACAAAAAATTAATACCACTTATGCCTTTTAATTTTTTTGGAACAATATAACTCAATGTTGGAAATTACAAAGAAATCAGAAAACAATAATTTTTATTATAAAAGCATGAGTGTATGTTGTTCACAAGAAGGATAGTTGAGGAGAAATTAAACACCAAGCAACTCTTAGGCTCCCCTGGTTTTCTCAGGAATTGATGTGTGTACATAAAGGGAAAAAGGATGAAAAGGTTGTGGTCATATGCTGAAACTCGACCCTCACTGCATCACACCTCACAGGTTTTCATAATATAGGAACCTGATTCTATTTATAATCACAGCAGATTTAAAACATTATTCTCCAAGAATTAAGATTAAAGATGTATTCAAAGACATTCTAGAGGCTCCCAAATAAAGCTATTTCACAATATACAATTTTCAAATTTATAAGGACATATTCTCTATGTGTTTTGCATAATGCCCCTATAAGGAACAGAAGTGTTATTCTGATGTGTCAGTGAAGAAATGAAGCATGACAAAGTCCTCATGACTTTCCCAAACAAACACAATTGTTAGTAGTAAAATGAAGATTCAGATTCAGGATCTCTTCCCTCCCTCTCTCCCTCCCTCCGTCTCTCCCTCCATCAGTCCCTCCCTCAATCTCTCACTCTGTCTCTCCTTCCCTCCTCCCCACCCTTCTTCCTTTCTTTCCCCCTCCTTTCCTTCCTTCCTTCCTTCCTTCCTAAGCTGTACATATATATGGGGCATCAAGATATGATTAAATACATTGTGTATTGTTCAAATCAGTGTATATATATATATAGTATATATATATAGATACTGATATATACGTGTGTGTATATATATATATGTACTGATATATATGTATATATCATCAACAAACATTTCCTCTTTTTTTAAATTCATTTATTCACATGTGCATACATTGTTTGGATTATTTCTCCCCCCGGCCTCCATCCCCACCCTTTCCCATCCACCCCCCTCTCTTCCACGCAGAACCTGTTCTGCCCTTATCTCTAATTTTGTTAAAGAGAAGACATAACCATAATAAGAAAGACAAAGGTTTTTTGCTAGTTGCGTTAAGGGTACCTATACAGAGAGATTCCTAGCATTGTTTCCATGTACAAATGTGTTACAACCCAAGTGGATTCTTCTCTAACTGATCTTTACACTGGTTTCTTATCCCCTTCTCATGTTAACCTCTGTTGCTTTAAGGATTCTGTATTAGTTCCTCTGGAGTGGAAACATGAAACGCTTTCATGTTTTGGGTTTTCTACCTATCCCCATACCTCCCATATGTGCTCTCTTGTTGTCTTGTGACCCAAGTCCAGCAATATTGCTGTATTTGCCCTAGATCTGGAATCCACATATGAGGGAGAAGATACGATTTTTGGTCTTCTGAGCCTGGCTAAATCACTCAGAATGATGTTCTCTAGTTCCATCTATTTACTTGCAAATGATAGGATTTCATTCTTCTTCATGGCTAAATAAAATTCCATTTTATATAAATACCATATTTTCTTGATACATTCATCAGTAATGGGGCATCTTGGTTGTTTCTGTAACTTGGCTATTGTGAAAAGTGCTGCAATAAACATGGATGTGCAGGTACCTTTGTAGTAGCCTGTGTTGCATTCCTTTGGATATATTCCCAGAAGTGGGATTGCTGGATCATATGGCAGATCTATGTTTAGATTTATAAGAAGCCTCCAAATTTTTTTCCAGAATGGTTGCACCAGCTTGCATTCCCACTAGCAGTGTACCAGGGTTCCTTTTTCCCCACATCCTCACCAGCACCTGTTGGCGGTGATGTTTTTGATGATGGCTATTCTAACAGGGGTGAGGTGGAATCTTAGTGTAGCTTTGATTTGCATTTCCTTTATGGCTAGAGATGGTGAGCATTTTTTCATGTGTTTTTGGCCATTTGAATTTCTTCTTTTGAGAAGGTTCTGTTTAGTTCAGTTGCCCATTTCTTTATTGGTTCATTGATTTTGGGAACGTTTAGTTTCTTATGTTCCCTGTATATTCTGGTTATCAGTCCTTTGTCTGATGTATAGCTGGCAAATATTTTCTCCCACTCTGTAGGTGATCTCTTCAATTTAGAGACTATTTCTTTTGTTGTACAAAAGCTTTTTAATTTTATGAAGTCCCATTTGTCCATTATTTCTCTTAGTTGCTGGGCTACTGGTGTTCTATTGAAGAAGTCCTTGCTTTTACCTATTACGTCCAGAGTGTTTCCTGCTCCTTCCTGTACTAACTTCAGAGTTTCAGGTGTGATATTAAGGTCCTTGATATAATTTGAGTTGATAGTAGCACAGGGTGATAAACATGGATCTAGTTTCAGTTTCTTGCAGATGGATAACCACTTTTCCCAGCAACATTGGTTGAAGAGGCTGTCTTTTCTCCATCCTATATTTTTGGCACCTTTGTCAAAAATAAGGTGGGTATATTGTGTGGATTCATTTTCAGGTCCTCTATTCTATTCCAGTGGTGTCATGTCTGTTTTTGTGCCAGTACCATGTTGTTTTTATTGCTATTGCTTTGTAATATATTTTGAAGTCAGGTATTGTGATACCTCCAGCATTGATCTTTTTGCTGAGTATTGCCTTGGCTATTCAGGGTCTCTTGTGTTTCCAAATGAACTTTAGGGTAGATTTTTCAATCTCTGTGATGAATGTCATTGAGATTTTGATGGGAATTGCATTAAACATGTAGATTGCTTTTGGTAGTATAGCCATTTTTACTATGCTATTTCTACCAATACATGAGCACCATAGATATTTCTACCTTCTGTAGTCCTCCTCAATCTCTTTTCTTAGAGGTTTGTAGTTCTCCTTGTAGAGGTCATTCACATCCTTTGTTAAGTTTAGTTCTAGGTATTTGATTTTTTTTGAGGCTATTGTAAATGAAATTGTTTCTATATATTGTTTCTCAATTTGTTTGTCGTTGGTGTATAGAAAAGCTAATGGTTTTTGTAAGTTGATTTTGCATCCTGCCACCGAACTGTAGTTGTTTATGGTGTCTAGGAGTTTTTGGGTAGAGTTTTTTGGGTCTTTAAGGTATAGGATCATATCGTGTGCAAATAGGGATATTTTGATAGTTTCTTCACCTATTTGTATTCCTCTCATTTCTTCTTCTTGCCTAATTGCTCTGGCTAGGAATTCCAGTACTATGCTGAATAGGAATGGAGATAGTGGGCACCCTTGTCTCATTCCTGATTTTAGGGGAAATGGTTTCAGTTTTTCACCATTAAATATGAAGTTGGCTGTAGGTTTGTCATATATAGCCTTTACAATGTTGAGGTACATTCTTTCTATTCCTAGTTTTCTTAGAGCTTTTATCATGAAGTGGTGTTGGATCTTGTCAAAGCCTTTTTCTGCATCTATTGAGATGAACAAGTGGTTTTTTTCTTTGCTTCTATTAATGTGCTGTGTTATATTTATAGATTTGCTTAAGTTGAACCATCCCTGCATCCCTGGGATAAAGCTGACTTGCTTGTGGTGAATGATCTTTCTGATATGTTGTTGGATTCGGTTTGCCATTATTGCACTGAGGATTTTTGCATGGAGGCTCATTAAGGAAATTGGCCTATCGTTCTCCTTTTGGGAGGTGTCTTTCTGGTTTTGGGAAGAGAGTAATATTGGCTTCATAAAATTAGTTAGGCAGTGTTCCTTCACTTTCTATTTCCTGGAACAGTTTCAGGAGGGTTGCTATTAGTCCTTTTTTAAATGTCTGATAGCATTCAGCAAAGAATCATCCTGTCCTGGATTTTTCTTTTTTAGGAGACTCTGTATTGCTGCTTCAATTTCATTTTGTGTTGTAGATCTATTTAAGTGATTAATATCCTCTTGGTTCAGTTTTGGATGGTCGCAAGTATCTAGAAATCTGTCCATTCTTCAAGACTTTCAAATTTGTTAGAATATAGGTTCTCAGAGTAGTCTCTGATGATTTTCTGGATTTCCTTGGGGTTTGTCATTATCTCCCCTTTTGAATTTCTGATTTTACTGATTTGGGTTTTTTCTCTCCTCATTTTAGTCAGGTTTTCCAAGGGTCTGTCAATCTTTTTATTTTTTCAAAGAACCAGCTTTTTGTTTCATTGATTCTTTGTGTGGTTTTTTTTTTGTTTGTTTCTATTTAATTTATTTCAGCCCTTATTTTTATTATTTCTGTCCTTTTGCTTGATTTGGGTTTTACTTTCTGTCCTGGTTTTGTTTGCCTTCATCTATTATGTGCAGAATTCTTCTGTAGTGGTGGCTTGGTGGTCATATATTGTTGTAGTTTCTATTTATTGTGGAATATTTGTATTGCTCCATCAATTTTGTATGATAGTTTTGCTGAATAGAGTATCCTAAAGCTGAAATTATTTTCATGCAGTTTGCGAAGTACCTGACATCATGCCCTTCTTGCTTTTAAGGTTTCTGTTGAGAAATCTTCTGCAACTTTGATTGGTTTACCTTTATACATTATTGTTTTTTTCTTTTTTACAGCCTTCAATATTCTTTCTCAGTTCTCTGTGCTTGTTATTTTAATGATAATATGCTATGGGGGGGGTTATACTTTGGTGAAGTCTTTTTGGTGTCCTGGAAGCTTCCTGTACCTCAGTGAGCAAAACTTTCTTGAGATTTTGGAAATTTTCTGTTATTATTTTATTGAATGTGTTGCATGTCCCTTTTACTTGCACCTCTTCTCCTTCTTCAATACCCATGATTCTCAAGTTTGGTCTTTTGATGGAGTTGCTGAGTTCTTGCATATTCCTTTCACAGCTTTTGAGTTGCTTGACAAAGATTTCATCTTTTTTTTCTTTAGTTTCTATTTTATCTTCAGGCTCTGACATTCTTTGTTCCACTTGCTTTAGTCTGCTGGAGTGGCCTTCCACTGTGTTTTTTTTATCTCTGACTCATTCTTTTTTTTTGAGGTTTTCCATATCTTTGTTCAACTCATCTTTTATGTTTTTTATTTTCATCTTTAATTCATTTATTTCTCTGTTTATAGTGGCTTTTGTTTCACTTTGGTGTTTGTTTAGGATGTCTTGGAGTTCATTTATTTGTTTTGTTCTTCTCATGTTCTTTATTTTTGGTGTCCTGAAATTTCTTGACTACATTTTGTACATTTTGGCTAAGTGTGTCTGGTATCTTCTCCATGAATTTCTCAGTGATTTCTTGAAAGATTTCTTCTTTGGGAGTGTTTTTGTGGGCATTGCTGGGGTCTTTAGTGACTTTTATCATTTTGGGGGGATCAGGAACTGAATACCCATTTTCTTCATTCCCCACTGATTCCTGCATTGAATTATTTATTCTGAGGAGAGTGTTTTCCGTCCCTTCTTCTTCACATCGCTCTACTTGGTGGTTTTCAACTATGTTCTTGATAGACTAGTTGGTGCTTTTAGTTGCCTGTTTTCTTTCCCTTGATTTAATTTTAGTTTTGTGGCTGTCTTGGTTGTTAGCTAGGTTGGTGTGCTATTTCTGTCCTTGGCTTGGAGGTGTTAATTTAGCAATAACAAATTCACAGGTTTAATGCCAGATCAGTTGTTTACATATGATATAAAAGACCCCTTGGTGATATTATCTGTAAACAGTGGGAGTTGGGGGGGTAATGCTAGTTAGGTTAGATATAGAAATTTGGGAAATTGGTGAAGGTGGCACTAAAAGGGTGGACTGGAAGTGGGTTGGGTTAGTGAGGGAAGATGGATGGGGGCTGCTGGATTTTGTGGCTCTTGTGTGTTTTTTGTGTATTTCTATTATTGTAGTGTAGGGTGCTTGTGTCTGGGATTGTAGGATGTTAAGGTATGTAAAGTTGGTACAGTAAGCTAGTCAGCAGTTAGTGATTGTGTATGAAGAGGGGGTAGTGTGATGACATGTTGGGGGATTATAGGAGGGGGAGATAAAGATGGGGAGAGAGTGGGTAAGAAGGAGCAGAAAGAATATTTGGGAGGGAGAACAATGGATTGTAGCATAGGAGGAGGCAGAATGACAGGGGTAAGAATAGGGATGTGAAGACATGATGGTGAAGTTAATAGTACAGAAAGAAAAAATAAAATGGAAATAAGAATAAAATAAAACAAAATAAAAACCCACAATAGTAAAAAAGAAGAGAAAAAAACTATAAAAATACCAGGTTCAGGAAAAATGGACTTTCAGTCTTTGTTTTAAGTTCAAAAACTGTTCCTCTGGCATCCAGTCCTGGTATTGGCATACAAACAGAAGCTCTGATGTGGTCTCACCAGGTGACTGGCTTGTGAGTAGTGTTTGGTTCTTCTGTCCATCAGTTTAATTGAAATTGTGAGGTGAGGTTAGTCTGTCAATTTGTGCTGGTGGTCAGAATTATTGTTTTATCTTTCAGCTGCAGCTCTGTCAGGTCAGCTCTTTCCCCAGCAAGGTGGGCAGCTTGGTTTTGAATTCTGCCCTCTGGCCCAGGAGATCAGTTTGGGGAACCAATACCTATCCTGCTTTGCAAAGTGACTTATCACCCCACTTCATTCTCAGCCTTTCCTGTGTTTGTTCACTGAGAGTTTAGCTCCTTACCTCACCCCTGTTCTCCAAGGTGGGTTTAGTGTTCCACCCCCACCTCCACTACTGGTGTTAGGTTACAGTTTTCTATTTATGTTTTTCAATTTTGTTGGAGGGGTTCAGTCTGCCCAGGGACTGCACTGGTTTATGTTCCTGGACAGTGGGTAGGGGAGTCACATGTGGTGTGTGATGTTTACCTGTTCATTCATGCACAAGCAGATTTGGAGCTGGCAGTGGCGGAGAGAAATAGCACCAATTTTTCTCAGTGCAGCATGGCTTTCCATGGGCTTGGGGTTCAGAGTGTCACAGAGTTTGACACTGATTGATGTTCCATCTTCTCCTTGATGAAAGAATAGGAACAGAAGGAAAGAAAAAAAAAAGAAATAGTTGGGGGTGGTTTTCCCAGGGCTGGAACCACCTTGCTGGCTGTGCCATGGCTCAGAGCTGTTAGGTGCAATTAAAGGCTGATTTGAGGGTCAGTCTTTCAACTTTTTTTCTGCACATAATGTGGTGGTGGTTACCATTTTTTCTAGAAGTAATCAGAATTACCCAAGTGTAGCTCCAATGTCTCAAACAGGTTTCTGGAGTCATGGAGCTTAGGCTTTCTGCTTCCATATCATGGCTGCCATCTTGGATCTCCCAATTAACTGATTTTTACACATATCACTTTAAAAGAGATTGTCCAGACAAAACCATGGCTTCATTTTATGGCAAGTTTCATCCCCTCATCTCTTCCCCATTGTACCATAGTTATGTGCATGACGATTAGGCATTGTTATTTGGGTGGCCAATCTGATCATCAATTTATGTGATATGCCCAGTCAGGAAAAAATTAATTTGATGTCCCTGTGAATGGTAAGAAGAGAAAAAGTCTTAAGTAAACAGCAGTGATTATGATAAACCATATAAAAGGTCAAGTTAGGTGTTGACAGAAACTAAATAGAAGCAGAATTAGTTGTCTCAGAAGGAAATAAAAGAAGAGAGCAGTTAGGCTGAGAGGAGAAGTGACATAAAACACCAGGACCAACTGGCTCTGTAAAGAATTTGAAAAAGTAACAAGATTCTGGAGGAGTTGCTTCTCTTCTGAAAACTTCCATATTGTAGTCACAGGCAGACACCACACCTTATGTTTAGTTAATTTAAGTGAATCTCTTAATGAATTTCAGGCATATTTTCTCCAGAAAGCTCCACTAGATTTCCTTGGTCAAATTGAATTGTGCCTTTACAATGGCTCCATGAGCACCTTGCATCCAAAATATCCTTAATCATTTTGCATGAAAGTGGCATGTGTACCATTCTCTCTAATTACATTGAAACAGAATGTGGTGCTCTTCTGAGAGTTGATGCTCAAATCAATAATGCTTGTTTGACTGAAAGGCTTCAATAGACTGAATTAATAAATTGTCAGTCACTGAGTTACTCAAGCACAGTCCAGAAAACATTCTGTCAGTGGGTGTGTAGAGGACATCCCCACATTGGGAGTTTGAGTACTTTTTATAAATCTCTTTTATACTTAAGGTGTTAGGATTCTATGTCCACTCAAGTAGATTTGTCAGAGTAAGAACAATTGTTCCAATGCGTTATGAGAGGACAGGACTATATTACTATACTAAGAATCAGAGTATTTCTTAAGTTTGTGTTTAATTAGAGATTATATCCATTGGGACATCAATTTCCATGAGAGAACCAATGTCCAGAATTTGTAATAAAAGAGAAACAGCCATAAGCCATTTCCATATGAAGGGAAAGGCATAGTTTAGGAGAAACATATTAAGATCAGAGATTTTTCAATTGTTTAGGCAATATTCTCCATTGTATAATTAAATCGTGTTTACTGGGATGTCACATTATTACCTAAGTGGTCAAAGAAATAACTCATAATTTTGTTGTTAATTGTCTCCATTGCATTTCAAATATATAAACGCTATTTCTATTTTTCATTTTTTCTTTATTCCTCAAATAGAATAACAGTGTTCCATCATCTACAGTGCTGAGAAATTTCTCTGCAATCTCTGCAAACATTGCTATAGCATATTATTGAATGTTAGTATGACTTTTAAAGAAGAATTAGATATAAATACATGCTATGCAGGCAACACTAGCTAGGATAAAATTACAAGGACTATTAATCCTCATGCTTTAGGGTACAGGCTGATCACCAACTGAGGTCAGGAAGACTTTTTCTTCTTTGGTATAGTATTTCACAATTAGGTTTATTGGGGGTGGGGTGAGGTATGATTTTCAGTGAAGCATCCAATTTTAGCCACTGTTGGACATGAACACAGGTTTGATGTCTCATTGGTTGGATCCATTCAGGTTTCAATGCTAATTAGACTGTGCAATGTGATATTTTCATGGGTGTAGGGGTTAAATCTGACAACCAGATTATAATACTTACTAATAAATCAGTCTTTGCAGTACATAATTATAAAAAAAATGCATAAAAGTGTCCTGTTAATATTAAAATATCTATATGAGTAGTTGAATTCATTTTTTTCACAAGTTTCTTAATGAGACTGCTATACATAAACTGCTATAATATAAAAATAGCAAAATATGCTTTAAAATGAAAGTCACTAAAACAATTGTAGCTGTGAATTGCTATCATCAAATATCTCTGAATTTAAGACTTCAAGGTTATTTTAATTTACAATGTAACCTCTAAACTGTAGTAAGAGAAGTCTGGAAATTTCACAGTATTTGAATCTTTATTTACAATGCATATATTGAAAGCTAATTCTGAATAAAATCATTAAAGCTGATAATCCAAATCATTTTGTCTTCCTGTAACTATGCTACTATATTTAAACACTTAATATTTTCAAAGTTCATTCTCATTCATCTTTCATCACAGTGATATAAGAAGTTAGATGAATAAAATTACAAGTCCAATAACTGATATAATATGAGCAAAATTCAACCATTTTCCTCAAGTACTTTGTGTTTTGGCAGTGGAAATTAGTTACCATATAGATACCCCAGCACCAATGTGTAATTGTGATCCATCAGCATATACTAGCTTGCAAATAATAGTGCAAGTTAGTATTACCTTCTATGACAGTTTAATTTTGGAGATTTCTGGATCCATCCATACATGTGTCCCCAAGTTTGAACTTTTAAACAACTTCTAGACATTCAAAACAAGTTCATAACAGATTCCTCCTTGCTCTGTCTGACACTGCTAATGTAGAAAGAAGAACTGTTATAATAATGTTAAGTGAAAATAGTTTAACTTGAAAGAAAGTTTCCCAATGTATGCCAAACGTATGTCTTTTTTCTTAAGAAATTTCTATGCTAATTCAATTACTCCAGCAGCCTGAGTAAAACTTTCAAGCCATTACTGATTATTGATAACATTGCATAGGTTTTGTTGTGCATTTACAAACTGATGAATAATAAATCTTCAGTTATATTTTCTCTAAACCAAAATGCATTTTGTATCACTTATCCTATTTCTGGTATTATTGTTTTCACCACTAGTGATATCTGGAAGTTGCTGTATGATTCATTATTGGTAGCACCACTTGCTGTTTCCTCCTATTGATATATTGTATTGTACCTCCACTGCCTTCTTTTGTAGGCCTTTGTATCATTTGAAGTTCTAAAAGAATATAACTCTTTGCTATTTGCATAATGTATCATCTGACCACCAGACAAGAAGGTTGCACATGACTTATTATTAGTTTTGCAGTGACTAAATCCACCTTTTATTTTTTAAATACTATTGTCTAAACTCATTTTGGGGGGAAAAGTAGCTGCTTTCTGATATCTTTATTCTTTGGAGACAGTTTACCAGCAGCTTTCTAGACTGTACTTTCCACATTAAGTCATTATCTATGCTGTTCACTCCATTAATTCTGCTACTTTTATTAGCAAAGTTTTAGTGCCTGGTTCTGTAGTACTGACAAGCATTCCTAGAAGCTAAACTGACAGATAATGACTCAATTAAATGTAGAATAGTAATTGGTTTACATCAGAGGCCTGAAATTTAATTGATGTAAATAAATTAGCACCTGAGCATGTACCACCCAAGCTTTGAATTTTCAAAATACCAGTGATTTTTAAAGCTTGCATCTTTAGTAAAATTCAATGCATAGAAACCTTGTGAATAATTAAAATGTGGTAATGAGTCAGAATATCAAAGGAGAAATACAAAATTTTTACACCCATTTCTGGGCATGGTGGTATATGCATATGAATTCCACCCTAATAATAATAATGATGATATAAGAGATAGATTTTAACTACCCTCCAAAGAGCATATTTCTTTACTGCAATTTTCCTGGAATTACTAGTCACAACTTATAATGCCTTAAAAAGTCAAAGAATATGACTTACATAAATAATATGAGGTTTAAATTCTTTAAACTTAATTTTGGCAAAAATTTCATTTTATCTGACTGCAAAATCAAGTCCAGTTATACTTCCCATGTACTATTGGCTCAAATTCTAATCCAAAGAGTCATAATAATCAGGTATATTTATAGCAGAAAACTTCAAAATACACAGCAGTGAAAAAATTTAAATTTCCTAGAATGCACACAACTAAAATTTTGTGTATTTCCCTTCTGCTATCAATGTTTTGCATGGTTAAACCATATTTGACGTGTAGTTTATACCCTTATCTTTTGCTTATCTATATAAGTATCTTTCCATATCACTAAGTCCACTTCTAAAGCACCATTTTAATTGCTGTGAATATTCTATCATATGGAATATATGTAAATATACATAATGGAATACATATATATGTCATAACCATTTCTCCTTCACTGGAGTTATTCATAATATTTTTCTATTTAAAATTTTAAATGCAAATGTTCATTAAATATCGTGTTTCTAGGATAAATTTCCAAATGTTTAATTGGTGTACTCTTGGTATATATTGACAATTTTTTTTCCAAATGGTTAAGGATTTGCATACAGAAGTAGCAAGTGAAATAATGTAGTTTATTTCCCAATATCTAGCAAAACTTGTAAAATAATTCAAAAAGAAAAGGAAATAAAGAAAAAAATTAAATTGCCAATAACAATGAATTGTGTCTTTCTGCAATGAATTTGAAAGCTCATGACAGTAGGAATAAACTAGATTCTGGCCTAATCCCAAGTAGAACTTTTATTAAATGTGAGATGAAATTCACATTAAAATAAAAGTAATCATTTTAAAGTGAACAAATATATGGAATTTGGTACATTTACACTGTTATGAAGCTACAACTTCTTTCTAGTTTCAAAACTTCTTTTTGCACCAGAAGAACGCTCTGCTTATAAATATCATACCTCATTCCTCCTTCTCTCCATCTTCTAGCAGTCATTAATCTTATTTCCTATTTGTATGGATTTCTTATTTGGATTATTCATATAAAATAATACAATATGTGATCTCTGTGTCTGGGCATGTTTCTGAGGTTCATTCCTGTTATAACATATTCTAGTACCTCGTTCTTATTTTCATGGCCAAATAATATTTCATTTTATGTGTAAACCATACTTTTCTCTTTTGACAAACATTTGGATTACTTTCATCTTTGACTATAATGAGCAATGCTGCTTATAAATATTCAGACAAATTTATGTGCAAAAATATAACTTTATTATTTGTAGGTGTTTATCTAGGAGTGAAATCGCTGGGTAATTATGGCCATTCTGTTTAACATTTTGAGAAATACCTAAGCTGTTTTCCATAGCAGCTGCATCATTTTACATTTCCAACAGAAGCGTTTGAGAGTTCCTACCTCTTCATAACTTACTTGTTAATTTCTGTTATTTCCTCATGGTAGGCTCCTAATTGTGTGAAGTGGTATATCATTGTGGCTTCAAATTGTATTACCTTAATAACAAATAATGAAAATATCTTTTCTTTGTATTTGTAAATATTTTTATATCTTAGTTGAAAAAATACTATGCCAATTTTAAGACTATTTTTTCATGTTGATATATAAATGTTCTTTATATACTTGGGATGCTAAACCATACATGATTTGAAAATATTTTCTGCCATTCTGTCGGTTACTTTTTTACTTTTTATAATGTGCCCCAATGCAGAAAAAGTTTGAAATTTTGTGAGGCCCAATTTAGTTATTTTTCATTTGTTTCTTGTGCATTTGATGTGAAATCTAAGAATGTGTTATCAAATCAAAAGTTACAATAGTTTACTCCAATTTTTCTCGCAATAGTTTTGTAGTTTAACTCTTACATTTAGGTGCTTGTTCAATTTCTTTTTATTGTTGTACTTGGTAGGGGTACAGTGTGACATTTACAAAAGTTCTTTCTATATATCAAATATATCATACTTGAATTCCCCTCTTCCACCATGCTCTTTCAATTTTCCCTGCCTCCATTCCTGGAATAGTTTCAGTAGCTATCATATTTCCATTTAAATATATGTGTATGCAGTGTAGGCAACTTTTTTATGTGTTGCCTTGTAGGCCTGGCATTGCCTTAGGGAGGGCAGCTATACCACATGATTGACACACTCCAGGCTAATTTTCTTTACAAAGTACTTTGTTTTGGGACCGCACTGCCTCCACTTAAAAAAAGGACATGATTTCCTTTTATATTGCTCAAAGGTATCAATGAGTAGAGCTGTCTTTTGTCAGAGGGGTGCATTCAACAGGTGGGAGTTTGGAAGATGTTAGTGACATCTCTACTTAAAACTCATGCTGCCGTCTGTTCCCTAGTTCATAACCACTTTTTGTTGTCTGTGTAAATAAGGCAATGACAAAAATTTGCACAACGACTTGTAACCATTTTATTCTTAACAACTATTGTGAAAAGGAATCTAGTATATGTAGAAATGAAGTTTCTTAGTAATGCAAACATTTTGGATATCATTATGTGATTAACCTAAAAGCCAATTGGATCAAAACAATATTTTATGTGTACATTACCTCTAAGCACTTCATCCAGGTTCCTTATAACTACTACAAGTATTTTGACATATTTATATATATATTTCTTCCTGCTGGTGCAGTTAGAATCACCAAAGAAGCAAACTTGATGAAGTAAAAAATCTACGAAGATAAACATTCCCAGGGGAATATATTTCTAATTGCAAGGCAGGAATGAATAAGTAGAATTATTTGACAAGACAATTGAATTAATGAATATTTAAAAATGGGGGATAGGGTCATGTTGAAGGGATACAATAGACAATCTGAAAGAGCTTTCAACTTCCAAGGCTGGAAAAACTAGAGAAACAAAGCAAATAACATAATATTGGATTATAATTGAATGCACAAAATGAATATGCATAAATTTTTGCTCATAAAAGTAAATGATTGCATAAATAAATGTGAGGAGCCAGACATGGTGGCTCACACCTGTAATTTAAGTTACTCCAGAGGTGAAGACCAGGAGGATCACAGTTTGAGGCCAGACTAGGCAAAAAGTTAGAGCAGACCCCATATCAATAAATAGGCTATGTGTGGTGGCACACACCTGTAATCTCACCTATGGAGGAGGCTTTAAGTAGGAGAATTGTAGATCAGGCTGACCTGGACAAAAACACAAGATCTTATTGGAAAAACAACTAAATCAAAATGGACAGGAGCTGTGGTTCCAATGAAAGAACACTTGTATAGGAAAAATGATACCTATTGAAAGTACTCCAGGAATAAGGGGATAGGGAGATAAAGGATAATGATGGAAAGGGGTGAATTCACGAATGGTATATTTGATATGTTATAAGAACCTTTGTAAATGCCATAATGTACCCCTACCCAGCACAACAATAAAAATATTTTTAAAATTACCAAAATATTATGGCTTAAAACAATGAAAATTTATTATCTTACAGTTCTGGAAATCTTTAGTCCTAGATGGGTTTCACTGGATTTTAGCAGGGCTGAGTTACTTTCTGGCTGTTGAGTGGAGAATTCATTTGCTTGTTTGCTTCAGACTCTGGTAGCTGTCAACATTCACCTTCCTTGGTTGCTGATCCCTCCCATTTTCAGAGCTGGCAAGGGCTGATTGCATTTCCACATCTCATTACTCTGACACTCTCTTCCATAAAGACCCTTTTTATTAAATTGGACCCATCTAGAAAATCCCGGCTAATCTTATTATTTTAAAGTAAGCAAATTAACAAATTTAATTTCATCTGCTACCTTAATTCCCCTTTGCCATGTGATTTAACACATTCATAGGTTCCAGAGATTGGAACATAGACACCTTTGAGAGATAATTATTCTGCTTACTATTCAGATCTTAAAATAGAGAGATTACCCTGGATTGTCTAGGTGAGCCAAACGTAACCACATGAGCCCTAAAAGCAGAAGAGAACGGTAGAAGGGTCTGACACAGGCAATTTCAGAAGTAGATTAGATTCCTGCTCAACACACTGTTGCTGGTTTTGAAGTAAAAAGAAGGGGCAATGAGTCAAGGCACTGATGAAGGAAGCCTTTAGAAACTAAAGAAATCCTCAACAGATAGCCAGCAAGGAATAGTACCTTCACTCCTAGAGGCAAAAGAGCAGAACCTAAATGAGTATACAGAAGGAACACAGGCCTGTCAACAATTTTACTTTAACCCAGTCAACCTGCATTAGACTTCTGACCAACACCACTATAGATAATAACCATGTATTATTTTAAGTCATTAAATTTGTGGTAATTTATATCATATCAACAGAAAAGCAATACAGCCAACACCCATTTTTACATAATATGTCCTATGCAATTGTCTTAGAAACTATGCAAAACCAGTAAACAGGGTGCATATCGTTTTTTTTTTCAACAAGTTTACAAGATATGCTCCATAGTGATACCATGAATGCAATTCCTTATCACTGTCTTATTTTAGTGATGTGTATCTTTGGCTACAAACTCATCTCCCTAATTTTGGCCATCTCCCTTCTGAGCATGTACTCTTCTACTTAATAAATATATATTAATTACCCAATAGTGCATGTATACTGCCACATATTGAAGATTTAAAGAGAGATGTCACATGATTCCCAAAATCCTGGAACTCACAGTTCAGTGGAAGAAACAGAAATCTATATATTTAATTGTACAAATTAGTGGCTTCAGTTCTCTACAGAAAAATACTACAGATTAGGTGACTTGCAAAAATTGAAATTTGCAGTTCTGGAGGTTGAAAATCTAAGATTGGAGGCAACAAGGTCAAGTTCTAGTGAGTTCTCTATTTTCGATGCAGACCAACAACTTTTTATTGTATCCTCACCATGTTAGAAAAAGGGTAAGAGAGGTCTTTAGGGTCCCTTTTATAAGAGCACTAATCCCATTCATGATGACTCCTCCCTCATGGCCTAATTATCTCCCAAAGGCCCTTCCTCTTAAACTATCACATTAGTATTTAGGATTTCAACATACAAGTTTTTTGAAATGTGATGGTTAATTTTATGTGTCAACTTGATTGGGTAAAGGGATACCCAAATAGCTGGCAAAACATTATTTATGGGTTTTATCTGTGAGGATATTACAGATTACTAGTTGAATCTGTAGATTAAGCAAAGAAGACCCAAATTCAGCAACATGTTTGCACACCATCTAATTTGTTGAGGGCTCAACGAGTACAAGTAAAAGTTGTTGGGAACCAAAAGCCACAGTCTGACAAGGTCGCTGTGGCTTAGCAGCATTCCGACAAGGTCAGAATCAGCAGGTGCACCACGTCTCTATCATGGTGGGAAGGAACGCTAAGTGGTTTCCCTTGACTGAAAAAAAGTTCATACTTAGTCAAGGACACTGGCAGTAAAAATACAGAATGGCAAAAACAGAAAGGTTTTAACTAGGTCAGAGTGTTTTGCTGTTTAAGTCTCTTCCTCTTTTGTATAAAGCTTGCTGAGAAACATAAAATTTTGCCAGTTGGCCATCAGCCTGCTGGCCCTCTTGATATGTGTTTTGTCATTCCATTCCTGAATGAGTGAGTCCTTTTGTATGGTATGTCCTGTCTTGTTCATTCCTTTCTTGAGACCTTTTGGGTCAAGGACCTCTATGATCCAGGCAAAAAGTGGAGAAAAGATGAATTCTTTCTCCCTTGAGTTGATACAACCATCTTTTCCTGCCCTTGGTCATTGGAGCTCCTTGGTCTTGGGTCTTCTGACTCTGGGATTTAATTATTCTATTCTCCAGGACTCAAGTCTGTAGATTCAGGCTGAGAGTTATACCATCAATTCCTTTGGTTCTCTGATTTCCCAACACAATCTGAGTTATCATGAGCTCTACACCCTGCAAACAGCAGATGGTGAGCCTGCTTGGTCTCTATAATCAATGACATGAGCCAAGTCTATAATTTCTCTCAGTAGGTTTATAACATTTCATAGATATACATTAGTCATAGATATCTCCTATTTCTGTTTCTCTGAAGAACCCTGATAAATACAGGAGGATATTTTGTTCATGACAGTAGTGACACAGGAATATAGCTCAATTTTCAGCTATCTGCCTGGCCCAGCAGTTAATGCCAGTGACACAGGTTCTTAGATTTCTAGCTTCCAAACCCGACCATGAGTTCACATTGTGCTCCTGTTCTACCATTACAGTCCTAATTTTAGAATACATCACCAAAGATCATTTTATTCCAACTATTTGGGAATTACAGTGGACTGAATGCTTGTGTCTCCCCAACATTCATATTTTAAAATCCTAATCCTCACAATGATGGCTTTAGGAAGTGGGGTTTTGGAGTTAATTAGGTCATGAGCATGAAGGCCTTAAGAAGGGAATTAGTGTCTTTGTGAAGGAACACTGGAGCACTGGCTCATCTTTTTTCAGCCATGTTGGTAGTGTACCTCCAGAAAAGGACCTGCATCTAGAATTAGACCCTGCTGACACTCTGACATTGAACTTCTAGCCTCCAGAACTGTGAAAAATATATTTTTGTTGCTTATAAACCATCTAGTGTAAACTTTGTTATAAAAGCCCAAACTAAGAAAAATGACTTCAATATGAATAAAGATTGTTTATAAAAACAAATAAGGTTAGACTTTCTGAGTTGCAAAAACCTAGAGAACAGAACATCTTTTCCAAGACCACATAACTTCTCATAAGGCCTTTAACATTTTTGAAACGACTATGTCAAGAAAAATAGTAATCTTTCAGCGGAGAAACCCAGTATCACTAGTTGTAAGACACTTATGTCATGCATTCTGTGTGTAATACACAGAGAAGGACACAGCATCGCATCTGTGATATTATTGCCAAAAATGCCTAACCTTAATCTACTGATGAAAAGAAAACATGAGAAAAAACACTTTAGAGAAATTTTTCAACTAACTGACCAGTACTTTGGAAAATTGTCAAGGTTATGAAAGTCTAAGAAAGACTGAGGGTCTGTCACAGTTTGAAGGAGACCAAGAAGAAATAATAAGGAAATGCATTAAAGATTCCAGGATTGGATCTTGCAACAGCAACAAAAGACACTAAAAGAAAAACTGATGAAACTCAAGTGATCTTTAATTTGAAGAAATTTTAATAAGCTATAATTCATTTAATAATGTTATAGCAATGTAAAATTTCTGGTTTCCATCATTGTACTGTGCTTATGTAAGATGTTAAAATTAAGAGAAACTGGGTGAATGGTGTATGTTAACTTCTTGTAAAATTTCTATAAATATTCTTTAAATCTAAATTTATTTCAAAATTATAAATAAAAAGCCAAAAAAGAAAGAATGAGGCCCTAGGTTCAAACTCTAGAATCAGCAAAAATAAAGAAAAATAAATAAGCAAATAAATAAATGGAGGCAAATTTTCTTTACAGATGAACTTCAAATAATATATTGATATATTTACTTCCCCAGGATATGGAGATTAACACTTCTACCCATAGTGGACTGGCTTCCTTCAAAAGAACAGACTAGGGAAGTAAATTAGTAACTTTAATGGTGGAAAAATTTGAAAAATGCCACCTTAACCAAGTGATCCATCTTAATGTCACCAGTGATGTCCTGTAGATAGCAAGTACCCCTCAATATGATACAAATCCATACCCTCAATCAAATAATGAAGAAAACATTAGACAAATTATTGTCTTTCCATTTTGGTGGAAAATTTACATAATATCTTGCCAATGCTCCTCAAAATTCTGAAGGTCATGAAAAACAAGGAAATATTGATATATTTTCATTGACCTAAAGAAACAAGGCAGTTAAATGCTAATGTGCTATCCAATGTTGGTTTCTTGAACAGAAAAACTACATTAGTGAAAAAACTGGTGCAATCTGAATGTAGTCTGTAATTTGATTGATTATAATACTCTAATGTTGGTTTCTAAGGTTTGACAAATGTATCATGTCAATGTAAGAAGTTAACATTAAAATAAACTAAAATTGTGTGAATTGCATGTGAGAACTTTATGTATTATCATTGCAATTTTTCTATAAATCTAAAATGATTCCCAAATTAAACAATTGTAATTAAACAAAGCAAGGTAAAAATTAAATTGAGAATTCTGATCTCAGGCAAGGTGAAATAAGAACACCCTAACCTGTTTCTCATTCTGACTAGACAGAATATATGGAAGTGCTCCCAGAGGACTCTGAAAAGTAAATAATAGCAGATTGACGAAGAAAGGAAAACAGAACTGAGTACTGCAAATCTAAAGTAAGTTTCTCATTTATTCTCCCTCTGGATTCTTCTAGCATGGTCCACAATGCTCTTTTAAATATAGAAATAGTGTACCAATTGTAGACAGAAATAACTCCAAAAGAAGCTTTCTTCTATTTCAAAACCAAGAATCAGGTAAATGTTACAGAAAGTGGAGAAAATTCCCTGGGGTTTTTTAAAAGAATTTTTCTTGTTGTACTGGATAAGAATACATTGTAACATTTACAAAGGTTCTTAGAATGTATTAGATACATCATACTGAAGTCACTGCCTCCACTGCTTTGTTTCCATTCTCTCCTGTTTCAGCATTCAAGCAGGTCCTGAAGTTGTATCAGTCAAGCCAGTGGTGGCCAGGCATATATCTAAAATTTCAAGGGATTGCAAATATTCTATCTGATCAGAGAAACTACAGCTCCAACAGAAAAGAGACAATCCTCATTTTTTTCTCTCTAACCCCTACTTGCTTTATCCTGGAGGCAGAGGATGTGACAAGAATGAAGCAGAATAATGAAAATAAAGATAGAGTTTTCTAGACAGAAGATCAGGGAAAAAAGATGTTTGGGAGCTGGAAAATATTGAGGAGATTGCAGAAAAGCATTAACTCTCTCAAGAAAACAATATCTTCATATTGTATATGAATCCTTGATCTCACCCAAGAGTTATGAAAGCAGGGATCTGATCCTATATACCATAGCTAGTAACTGACCTTTGAAGACTACCACATATATCTCAAACTGACCACAAGGTGGTGTACACATGTTAGAGATCTGAATTAGCATGGCAAGGCTTTGGAAACTGATCAAACACTAGAATCCATGTCAACTAAGGCAAAACAGAACTTGTAGTCTGAATCTGAGAGCCATAATTAAATAACAAAATATTCAAAATGCTTAGGATATAATAATATGACCTGACATATGAAAAACCAAGAAAATTTCATCATCTAGCAAAGGAAAGAAAATATAAAATGTTAACATTGAGGTCTAATTTATGCTCAAATTATCAGTTAAAAATATGAAGATGTACAGTAATCATCAAACCAAAAGTCAGGGTGAACATTCTTGGGAAAATAGAATATCTCAGCAGTGATTTAGAAGTTATCAAAATATAACACAGTGAAACTTTAGAACTGGGAAGTTCAATAAGCAAAGCAAAATGTCTACCATAGTGGAGTCCAGTACAGGATAAAGCCTCATGCTCCCTAATCCAAAATGATACCCATGGACTGAGTTGCTAAAACTGTTAGGAACAACAGCCAACTGCAAGCATCATCTACTCTCCAAGTTCTAGTGGAAGACCAGGGAGCAAGATTCCAATCACTGTGGAAAAGGGCATCAAAGTAGCACAAATGTTTGCCTTGGCGTCCAGTGCTAGGCACTTTGCAATGAGATCTAGCATTTAGCAGAACTTGAGGCCACGTATCCAGGCAGAACTCACAGACTGTCTCTAGGCAGGCCCTGGAATCAGGTGGAGACCTCTCTGTTGATGGAACACATTTGAGTGCCACATTAACACTTCCAGCCTTCGAGTGGGCCTAGGACACACTTGTCCTCTTAAGACAGTACAGGCCACTGAGGCTGTGAGACTCAGGTGTGCCCCAATGTAGCTTCAGCCTAGGTGGCCAAGGGAATCTCTTTAACACTTGTTCCCCAACTTTATACAGTACAGCTCTTATCAGGCTTGCAGAGAGGTCTCTACAACCTTCAGGACCAGACAGATACCTGCACCATTTTGTAATTGATTTGTGCTTCAGCCTGCATTACCACTAGCTGTGGTGTGGGCCACTGCACATCCATGACACTGCAAAGATCCTTGTAGCAGTGAGACTCATGTAGACCAAGCTTATCATCAGTCTAGGTGGTTATGGGACTACCTATATATTTATGAAATACCACTCCAGCATCAGACAGTATAGCATGGGATGAGGTCTTATTTTTTTCAATACAGAGTCTGACTATGTAGCACAGGCTGGCCTTGAACTTGTGATCTTCCTGTCATAGCTTCCCAAGTGCTGGAATTATAAACACATACCACCATGCCCAGTTTCTACTTTTTTTTCACTTTTAATTCATGTATAATCACTTTACAAAGAGGTTTCATTATGATGTTTCTGTGCATTCATGTAATGCATATTTGCCTCATCTCTTACCTTTTCTTATGCCCCTTCCCCCCTTTCTACACAGTCTTTATTGGGTTTCACTATTCCATTTTCTTCAATGCATATAATGCACTTTGCTATACCATCACCCCTTCACACTCTTCTGTTGATTCCCTCCACACACACAGTTCCCCTTTTACATTCATGTCATTTTTCTTCATTTTTAGGTCTAGATTATTCATATCAGAGAAAGCATGCAACATTTGTCTTTCTGAGTATGGCTTATTTCACTTAACATGGTGATCTCCACTTCTATACATTTTCCTGCAACAACATAATTTCATACATCTTTATGGCTTAATAATACTCCATTGTGTAGACACACCACATTTCCTTTATCCATTCATTACTTGATTGGCACCTAGACTGATTCAATAGCTTCACTACTGTGACTAGTACTGTAATAAATATGGGTGGAGCAGGCATTGTGTCTCACACTTGTAATCCCAAACATTTGGGGATCAGATGAAGGAAGACAGAGTCTGAGGCCAGCAGAAGCAAAGAAAATTTAACATGACCCTCTCTCAAATAACAGGCTGAGCATGTTGGTTCACATCTGTAATCCCAGCTATGTGGGAGGCATACATACAAGGATCACATTCCAAAGTCAGCTGGAGCAAAAACTATAAGACCTAATCTAAAAAATGAGCAAACCATAAAGGATTTGAGGAGTGGTTCAAGTGGTAGAGGACCTGCCTAACAAGGATCTGAGTTCAAATCCTAGCACTGGGAAAATAAACAAGCAAGTTAACCTGGATGTGGACGTATCTCTATTGTATGCAGACTTACATTCCTTTGGGTATGTGCCCAGCAGAGGTATAGATGGATCATATGACAGTTACAGTTTTAGGTTTTTGAGAAACTTTCATTATGGATTTGCATAGTGGAGGTACTAATTTACATTCCCCTCAACAGTGTATAAGAGTTTCTTTTTTGTGTTTTCTTGACAGCACTTGTTGTTGTTTGTTGTCTTTATGATAGCCATGCTAACTGGGGTGAGATAGAGTCTTAGTGAAGCATTGATTTGTATTTCTTTCATAGCTAAGGATTTCAAATATTTCCTTATGTATTTATTGGCCATTTACACTTCTTTTGGGAACCGTGCCCTATTCATTTGCCCATTTTTATTGGATTATTTATACTTTTGGTCTGTAATATTAATGAGATATTTATATATTCTGTATATTAATCCCTTGTCTAATGAATAACTGACAAAAATTTTCTCCCATTATGTAAGCTGTCTCTTCACTTTGGTAATTGTTTCCTTTAATTGCAGAAACTTTTTAATCAGATGCAATTCCATTTATCAATTCTTGCTCTTATTTCCTGGACTATTGGAGTCTTATTCAGAAAGTTGTTGCTTATGTTTATATCTTCAAGTGTTTAAATAATAGTTTCAAAGATTAAGGTCTGTGTTCTAATTTGAATAATTATATACAAGGTGAGATAAGGATGTAGGTTAAGTCTTCTACATGTGGATAACTAGTTTTTCCAAACACCATTTGTTGAAAAGTTAGTCTTTTCTCCAACATATGTATGTGGCACTTTTGTCAAAAATTATAAGCATATATAAAAATGCCACAATGAACCCCCTGTACAACTAATACATTTTAATAAAATGTTAAAAAATAAAACAGCTGGAGCGATATGCACTTAAAGTGATCTTCTATTTTATTGATCAACATGTTTTTGCTTATTCCTGCACCATGCAATTTTGTAACTATGACTCTGTAGCATAATTTGCAGCTAAATATTGTGATATCTCCAGCATTACTCTTTTTGATCAGCATCATTTGGACTATTTGGGGTTTTTCATGCTTTTAGAATTGATTTTTCCATTTTTTGAACATTGTTGAAATTTTAATGGGTATTTCATTGAATCTGTAGATTTCTTTTGGTAGTGCAGCCATTTTCAAATATTAATGCTGCAAATCCATGAACATGGGAAGTCCTTCTGTCCCCTGCTGTCATTTACAACTTCTTTCTTCAATGTTTTATATTTTTTATTGCAGAAGTGTTTCAACTTCTTATATTGTAAGCCTAGTGCATTAACCATTTACAACTTTAGGTTGAAGATAAAAACAAAATAATTAAAACCAATAACTACATTAATAATAAGAAATAAGTAATATAGAAAGATGTAAAATGAGATATTAAAATGAGGGCACTATTACTAGATTATTTTATCTCTTCTTTTGTTTTTGTTCATATCTTTAAGAATACAGCAAGCTGCTATTACTTCAAAATAATGTTTATAATCAAAAGGTTAAAAATCTATAATAGATAAATTGAACTCCTTCCCAAAAGTGAGGAATCAAAACACTACTACATTAAATCACTTAACCACAAAGATGGCTGTAGGAGAAAGAATCTATAATAAAACTAAAAAGCAAGTTACATAATGACTGTAGTAACAACTTCCATGTTGATAATTACCCTGATTGCAAGTGGATTAAATTTTCCCATTAAAAAATACAGACTGTCTAAACTGACAAGAAAGGAACACTGAACTACATAATGCTTAGAAGAAATTCACTTCACTTTTAAGGACACATATAGACTGAAAGTGAATGGATGGAATAAAAAATTCTATGCAAATGGAAGCCAAAAGAAAACAGAAGTAGCCAAACTTAAATCAGGTAAAATAGACCATAACCAAAAGCAATAAGGTGGTAACGAAGGGCCACTATAATAACAATAATGGGGCAATATAGCAAAAGGAAATATAGTCATTCCAATATATGTGCACCCAAATATATAAAGCAAATATTAATGTATCTAATGGGAGAGGGAGACACCAACAAAAAGATAGCAGAAGTTTGAACACCCGAAAAACTCGTGGGGTGGAGCTCTGAATGGGGGGGTGATCAGTACCTACAATTTGTTGCAAAGGATCACAGGACACTGATAGAGAAGAAGATTAGCATAGAGTAGGTGACAATAAAACCCATATTAAACAAGAGTACAACTGTGTGACAGGGCTGGGAGCAGTGCTGCACTGTGGTTCAGAGGGCACTGGGCTTACACCATCCCCCAGCTGCCTGAGAAACAAAACTAACACCCCACTTTCAACAATAGACAAATCATACAGACAGAAAGTCAACAAAGAATTAGCAAAGTAAAATTGCACTCTACACCAAACAGAACAATACAGAATTCCATCCAACAGCTATAAAACCCAATATTTTCTCATTAGCAGCACATGGGTATTCTGCAGGGTAGATCATATTCTAGGCACTAAACAAGTCTTAACAAATGTAAAACACAAAAATAATATGCAACATATTTCTGACCACACTGCAATAAAGGTGGAGGTTAGTAAGAAAACCTTGGGGAATCATAAAAACACATTGAAATTAAAATGTGTATGAACAACCAAAGGGTTAAGGGAGAAATCAGGAAATAAACAGAAAATTTTCTTGAAAAAATGAAAATGGAGACAAAACATTTCCAAACCTATGGAATACAGCAAAGTTAGTAGTAAGAGGTAGTTTACAGAAATAAATTCCCACATAAAAAATGTGTCTCAAATAAACAACCTGTTCTTGTACCTCAAGGAACTAGAAAAACAAGAACAAACTAAATCCAAACTTAGTCAAAGAAAAGGAATAATAAATATCAAAGTACCACTAAATAGAATAGAGACTCATAAAAATACAAAAGATAAAAGAAAAAGCTACTTATTCTAAAAGATAAGCAACATTGCTTTAAAATTCCATATACAAGAAAAGATTTATAACCAAAATAAAGAACTCTTGAAATTCAAAAGAAAACAAAAAATGGACAAAATTTTGAAATATTTTGAAGGGAAAATTAGTGCAAAAAAGATTTTCAACATTATGAGGTGAATGCAAATTGAAATCACAAAAAGATAACTTTATATACCTGTTAGATAAAATAATACTTATAAAACAATGCCAAATATTTATGAGAATTCAGAGCAATTGTTGGTGACAATGCAAAATGTTGTAGTTATTCTAGAAAAGAGTCTGGTGATTTCTCATAATGTTATTTCCACCATATGTCCCTGTAATCCCACTCTTAGCTATGCACTATAGAGAATGAAACAATGAAACTTACATTCAAATATAAATATGTATCTGAGTGTTTGTAGCAGGTATAGTCACACCTGCCAAAATTAGAGCAAACTCCTGTGGCCTTCAGTGGACTGAATAAAAGGATACTCACAAAAATATCTGACTTTCAAAGGCATTATGATGAATGAAATAAGCAAGATTCTAAATGGTGCATTCTCTACTGCCTTATTTGTGGCACCTCTGTTCACAATAGCCAAGATGTGGAAACAAACAAAATGCCAATTGACAGATGAATTGATAAAGGAAATATGATATGTAAATACAGTCAAATATTTTTCAGCCTTGATATAGATATCCTGTACATATGCAAGAACAAACATGGATAAACCTTGAGAACACTATGATAAACTAAATAAATCTGCTACCAATGGACAAAAACTATATTATTTCATATGTACAAGGTATCTAAAAGAGTAAAACTTATGTAAACAGGGAACAGAATGATGGTTGGCAGTGGTAAGGGGTCAGGGTAATAGGAATTGCCAATTAACAGGTGTGGTTTTCCATAATGCAAGATGAATAAATTCTAGATATCTTCTATACAATACTCTTTCTACAATTTACACTATGTTATTCCACACTTAAAAATCTGTTAAGTGCTCTTACTACAACAAAAAAAGAAAAACCAAAGGCTACATTCTATGCAATTCCAAATATATGACATCCTATAAAAGGCATTAGGGAAATAAACTTAAATAAATAAACAGACATCATTACATGCTTACTGGAATGGCTAAAATTAAAGACTAATCATACCAAGTGTTGGCAAAGACGTGTAGAGTCTAGAACACATATTCTGCTGGTGGGAATGCAATTTTGGAAAACAGTATGACACTTTCTTATGTATTTATGTGTACTTTGTCACATAACACAACAATTACATTTCTAGCTCTTACCCAAGAGAAATTAAAAAATTTATACTTACCTAAATTCTTGTCCATAAATGTCAGAACAGCTATGCATTACAGCTAATAATCAGAAACAGCACAAATGCCTATGAACAAAAAAATGAATGAAATTTTGACATATCAATACATTACAACATTATGTCCCATTAAATGGAATGAAATACTGAAAAATATGATTGAATCTTAAAAGCATTATGGTTAATATTCTTATAAAGTTAAAGTTATGGAGACAAAAATCAATTCAGTGGTTACTAGAAGCTGGACTTTGAGAGAACAGTTTGACTTCAAAAGGGTGTAAAGAGAGTTTTTGAATGGTGGAAGTGTACATAAGAGGTAAGTAAACTTTGTTGACAAAGAGCTAGACAGTAAGTATTTTAGATTTTGTGAGTCATACTGTGTCTTTCTCAACTACTTACATTAGCATTGTTGCACAAAAGCAGCGATGGACAACAGATAAACAAATGAGCAGGGCAATAAAATTTTATTTGTAAACAGACAATGTACTATATTGGCACATGGGTTATAATTTGATAAATCCTGTTCTACGTCATCAGTGTGATGGTGGTTTCATGACTGTATATATTTGTCAAAATATATCAACTCACACACAATTGTGAGTTTTATAATTTTATTACATGTAAATTTTGCTTCAATAAAATTTATCTTAAATAAAGACCTTAAATAAGTCAAGAATTACTCAATCCATAATGTTTGTAGTTCTGTGGTTGAGAAATCCTGTTATAGATGACCTCCTGCTGCTAGAACTCCCAGCTAGGAATAATCCATTCAGAATTTCTTTTGCACACTGTTGACTCAAAGTTCATGATAATATAGACATGTATCAATATTCATATTTCATTTGGCTTGCAAGTTTATGAGTGTTTCAGAAATTAACTTAGACTCAGGTAGATTTAGAGGACATTTAAATACAGGAGTGATTTTTTATTTCTTTTCTAAAGATCAGAAACAAATTTGTTTTAGCACAAAGTAGAGGACACTCACCAGGACTCTCAGACTCTTTAAAAATTTGGCTCCAGGAACTGCAGAACAGCATGCTAAAAATGTTGCTTACAAAGTAGGTGCATAGCACTTATTGTTAATGCAGATAAATAGGAAGAAAGGTGATCATTTTAAGAATAAATTCTGCCTTTATCAATAAGACCTATAAATTTTAGTCTTGTATTGCTCAGTCAAATCTGTAATTTTTCAACCATGGCCTTTTGCTTAGTTCAAGTAATTGATCACAATAGCTGGGTAAAAAGATTAACATCTACCACTGGAAATGGAATTTGTTTCAATCATAGCTTTTGGGATTTTTTTTAAAGGAGATAAACACTAAATGCTATATTTAAGAAGATTCATTGGAGAGATGAGAAGAGACAGGGCCAGCTAGAAACCCCCAGTCATAAGCACCAATACCTGGATTGGATACCAAAGGAATAAGTCCAGAACTTTTGCTGAACTGATCATACTTTTTATTGTTGGAGGCGGTGGGGTTTTTTTTCTTTTTTTCTTCCTTAGTTTTTCCCCTTTCTTTATTCAGTATTTTAAATTTTACCATTACTATTTTCTTGTCTCTATTTTCTTACCCCCTTCACTGTTTCACCTTTTCTTATAATACAGTTTATTGTTCTCCCCCCAACTATTCTTTCTACCTCTTTTCAGCCACTCTATCCCCCTAATTTCAACTCCCCCTCTTCATCTTCCCCTACCTGTCACCTCACTACCCCTCACACCTCCACACTTAGCACCTGCTGATTAGCCTACTGTACCAACCATACACACCTACATACCTCTGCAATCACTGACAAGTACCCTACACTACAACAGTTGAACCACACCCTCACTCACACAAGAACCCCAAAACCCTGTAGCCCCCATAACCTCCTCCCTTCTTTTTGCCCCCCTTTTAGCACCACCTTTTCAAATTACCCAAGTTTCTATCTTTATCCAAACAACCATTACCCCCCCCAATTCACTGTTTATAGATATTATCACTAAGGGGTTCTCAAAATAATATGTAAACAACTGGCCTAGCATTGAACCAGTGAATTTGTTATTGCTAATTTACACTTCCAGGCCAGGGGCAGAAATAGCACATGAACCTAGATAATGACTAAGCCAGTCACATTGAAATAATTAAATCAAGGGAAAGAAAACAGCAATTAAAACTACCAACTAGTTAATAAATAACATAGGAGAACAGCACTAACTAGAGACATGAGGAGAAGAAGGCAAGGAAATTCCACTCCTCAAAAGATCAACAGTTCAATATAAAATTTAGTGGGAAATGAAGAAAATGAATACCCAGTTCCTGACACCAACAGACTATTAACAATGAGCTCGACGATGTCTATAGAAAAATTCTCAAAGAGGATGAACTTATTGAGATATTCATGGAGAAGCTATAAGAGACAGTTAAACGGAATGTACAGAATGAACTCAAGCAATATTAAGACACCACAAATAAAAAGCCTGAGAAGATACAGAAACATTTAATTGAACTCAGAGAGGACTTCAACAAACACCAAAGTGAAACAAAGCAGACTATAAAAAAGAGATGTATAAAATAAAGAAGACAGTGCAAGATATGAAAGAGCTATTGACCAAAGATATGGAAAATCTGAGATTAAAAAATCAGAAATCCTGGAAATACAAAATTCCTTAAGTCAAATAAAAACTACAGTGGAAGGCCACTACAGCAGACTAGAACAAGTGGAAGATAGAATCTTGGGGCTCAAAGATAAAATAGATGTTAAAGAAAAAACAGAAGAACATTTAGACTAAAGATGCAAGAATTTCAAAAGGAATATGCAAACATTCAGTGACTCCATAAAAAGGTCAAACCTGGGAATCATGGGCATAGAAGAAGTAGAAGAGGTGGAAGCCAAAGGGTTATGCAATATATTCAACAAAATCATAGAAAATTTCCCAAATCTGGAGAAAAAGTTGCCCATTCAGATACAGGAAGCCTCCAAGACACCAAACAGACTTGACAAAAATACAACCTCTCCACAGCATATTATTTTTAAAACAACTACCACACAGAGAACTGAGAAAGAATATTGAAGGCTGTAAGAGATAAAAAAGAAATAACATATAAAGGTAAAAAAATCAAAATAGCAGCAGATTTTTCAACAGAAATCTTAAAAGCAAGAAGGACATGGAGTGAGGTATTTAGAGCACTGAAAGAAAATAATTTCATCCCTAGGATACTTTATCCAGCAAAACTATCATTCAAAATTGATGGAGAAATAAAAGTCTTCAAAAATAAACAGAAACTAAAACAATATATGACCACCAAGCCGCCACTACAAAAGATTCTATAAGGAATTCTAAACACAGATGAAAACAAACAAATTCACAAAAGGATGGGAAGTATTAAACCACAGGAGAAGAAAAGACAAGTACTCTGAAAGTAGCACTGAATTGACTGCACTCACTGAACTCCTTAAACAATAAAATCAACTAAATGGCAGGAGTCACCATATACCTATCAATATTAACACTGAATATTAATGGACTCAACTACCCCAACAAAAAATACTGTTTGGCAAACTGGATTAAAAAGGAAGATCTGACAATCTGTTTTTACAAGAGACCCACCTTATTGACAGAAATAAACACTAGCTTATGATGAAAGTCTGGAAGAAGATTTACCAAACCAATGGACCACAAAAACAGGCAGGAGTAGCAATACTTACATCAGACAAACTGGACTTCAAACTTATATTAGTCAAAAGAGACAAGGAAAGTCACTTCACACTAATAAAAGTAACAATACATCAAGAGGAAACAATTTTCAATTTATATGCACCCAATGTCAGTGCACAAAACTTCATTAAATATACACTAAAAGACTTAAAATCACATATGAACCTCAACACAGTGGGAGACATTAATATTCTCTATTACCAATAAATAGGTCATCCAGACAAAAAATCAATAAAGAAATATTAGAACTAAATGACACCATAGATCAAAGGGACCTGAAAGATGTGTACAGAATATTCCACCCTGCAACAGCAAAGTATACATTCTTCTCAGAAGCCTTTGGAATTTTCTCCAAAATAGACCATATCTATGGGCACAAAACAAGTCTCAAGAAATGTAAGAAAATTGAAATAACCCCCTGCATAGTATCTGACCACAATGTAATAAAACTAGAATTCAACAGCAAAAGCAGCAGCAGAAAATACACAAATAATTGGAGCTTGAACATCATGTCACTCAATGATTGGTGGGTCATAAAAGAAATAAGGGAGGAAATCAAGAAGTTCCTGAAATTTAAAGAAAATGAAAACAACCAATCAGAACCTATAAGACACAGAAAAGGCACTCACAAGAGGAAAGTTTATCACCATGGGTGCATATATTAAAAACAAAGATCTCAAATAAACTACCTAATACTACATCTCAAACTCCTAGAAAAACAAGAACAGGCTAAACCCAAAACAAGCAGAAGGAGAGAAATCACAAAAATAAGGGCCCAAATTAATGAAAAAAAAATACAAAGAATTACCAAAACAAAAAGCTGGTTCTTTGAAAAAATAAACAAGATTAACAAACCACTGGCAAATCTGACTAAAATAAGGAGGGAAAAGACCCAAATTAGTAATATCAGAAATGAGAAAGGGCGATAACAACAAACACCAAGGAAGCATCAGGGACTAATTTGAGGATATATATTCAAGTAAATTGGAAAATCAAGAAGGAATGGATAAATTTCTAATACATCTGACTATCCAAAACTGAAACAAGAAGATATTAATCACATAGGCAGATCTGTAACATGCAATGAAATTTAAGCAGCAATAGACTCTCCCAAAAAATAAAAGTCCAGTACCTGATGGTCTCTCCACTAAATTCTACCAGACCTTTAAAGTAGAACTAATCACAACACTCCTTTAACTTTTCCACAAAATAGAAAGGGAATGAACACTGCACTGCCTAACTCATGCTATGAGGCCAGTGTAGCACTCATCCCAAAACCATACAAAGAAACATCTGAAAGGGAGAACTACACGCCAATCTCCTTAAAGAACATTGATGCAAAAATCCCCAATAAAATAATGGCAAACCAAATCCAACAACACATCAGAAACATCATTCACCATTACCAAGTCAACTTCATCCCAGGGATGCAGGTATAATTCAACATATCATTACATGTAATAAAGTACATTAATTGAAGCAACACCAAAAATCATTTGATCACCTCAATAGATGCAGAAAAAGCCTTCAATAAGACTCAACACCATTTCATGTCAAAAGCTCTGAGGAAAGTAGTAACAGAATAGAGGGCCTGGATATGAATCAATGCAACTACTCTCATTTAATCTTCGTCAAAGGTACCAAAAATATATGATGGTGAAAAGACAGCTTCTTCAACAAATGTTGCTGAGAAAAGTGGTTATCTGACTGCCAAAAACTGAAACTAGGTCCATGCCTGTGACGCTGTACTTGTATTGTCTCAAAGTGGATGAAGGACCTTAATATAAGGCCTGAAACCTTGCAGTTAGTACAGAAAAGAGTACAAAATACACTGGAAGCAATGGGCATAGGCATTGACTTCTTCAGTAGAACTCAACTGGCTCAGCAATTGAGAAAGGAAAGGAATGACAAATGGGACTACATGAAATTAAAAAGCTTTAACACAACAAAAGAAATGGTCTCTAAACTGAAGAGGTCACCCACAGAATGGGAGAAAATTCTTTGCTTAGGGATATATCAGACAAAGTACTAATAATCAGAATATACAGGGAGCTCAAAAAACTAAACTCCCCAAAATCAATGAACCAACAAAGAAGTGAGCAACTGAACTAAACAGAACTTTTTCAAAGGAAGAAACTCAAATGGATTAAAAACACGTGAAACAATGTTTACCATCCTTGGCCATAAAAGAAGTGCAAATCAAAACCACACTAATATTCCACCTTACTCCTGTTAGAATAGCTAACATGAAGAACACTAAAAAATGTTGGTGAAGATGATGGGAAAAAGGAACTCTCACATACTGCTGATGGGAATGTAAGCTAGTACAACCACTTTGGAATACTATATAGAGGAGCCTTAAAAAACTAAAAATAAATTGAGCACTGGTGGCTCACCCCTCTTATCCTTGCTACTCAGAAGGCAGAGATCAGGATGACCACAGTTCAAAGCCAGTCAGGGCAAATAGTTCCGAGAGACCCTATCTCGAAAAACCCTTCACAAAAACAGAGCTAGCAGAGTGGCTAAAGGCAATGGCCCTGAGCTCAAGCTCCAGTACTACAAAAAAAAATCTAAAAATAGATCTATCATATGATCGAGTAATACCACTCCTAGAGATATACTCGAAGGAATCTGAGTAGGGTTACTATAAGGCACCTGTACACCCATGTTTTTTGCAGCTTAATTCACAAATAGCTAAGCAATGGAAACAGCCAAGATGCCCCCCTATTTATGAATGGATTAAGAAGATGTGGTATTTATACACAATGGAATTAACTCAGCCAATAAGAAGAATGAAATTTTGCCATTTGCAGGTAAATGGATGGAACTAGAGAACATCATCTTAAGTGAAGTTAGTGAAGCTCAGAAGGCCAAAAGCTGCATGTTCTCCCTCATATGTGGATTATAGACCTAAAACAAATGTAAGAAGGGGAAGCCACACATGAGAGGGATAGGGCAAGGGAAAGAAACCAAAATCTTGAATGTGGTTGATGTGCTCACTGTACAGGAATGAATATAGAAATCTTAAACTGGTTATGGCCACCATGGGAAGGGGACTAGGGAGGAGTGAAGAGGACTGGTAGACATGAACCAATTGGCATTGTAATACATATATGCATGGAAACAACACAAGGTGTCTCCCCATGTAGTTATCTTTATCTCTAACTAGAAAAACGCCATGTTTCTCTTAATTATTTATGTTTTTGCTTTGACAAAATCAGAGAGTAGGAGCCCCTGAGGTGGGGGTTGACACCATTGGGGTGGGAGAGGTGCAGGGAAAGGGAGTTGAAGGGTGAATACAGTGCAAAAGTTGTGTACACTTTTATATAAATGCAAAAATGATACCTATTGAAACTTTCAGGAATGTGGGAGAATAAAACAGAGCAGTGGAGGGGGTGAATTCTAGTATGATATATTCAATACATTGTAAGAACCTTTGTAAATGCTACAATGTACCCAAACCCAGCACAACAATAAAAGAATTTGGTGATGTTTTGGATAGGCAAATTTCTAAGATGACACTCAAGATCCTTGTTCCCTGAGGTACGTAGCATGTATAATACCTGGGACTATGATGGATCTAGCTCCCATTATCAGGTTTTTTTTAATATATAGCATATTTGACTTTAAGATAAGGAGAAAATCTGTGTGGGCCTGGCTTAGTCATATAAACACTTTAATTCTGGGTCTAGTTATCAGAGACTGCAAACCATATGCTTGAATATGAGGACTCATTGTATCACCACTGGCTTGAATATGAAGGGGTCACCTAGCAAAAAATTTCAGTGGCCTCTAGGAACTTAGAATGTTAAGAACTTGAGTAGTCAGCTATGAAAAGGAACCTCACTGCTACATCTGCAAGGAAATGAATTGTCAAGAACAAAAATGAAAACAGGGTTTTCTTATTGGTATTGTACTAAGGGTACATTGTGATATTTACAAAAGTTCTTACAACATATCCTAGTTGAATTGTCTCCCTCCATCATTTTTCTTTATCCCTGCTCTCCTCATTCCTGGAATAGTTTCAACAGGTCTCATTTTTTCCATTTTATACATGTGTACACAGTATTTGCACCATATTCACCCTCCTACACCATTTCCTCATATCCTCCCACCTCCCACTGATATGATACTCCCAGAAAGGACTTGTTCTGCCCTCCTGTTTTCTGATTTTAAACCAGGTTTTAATAAAGGCACCTGCACATCCATGTTTATTGCAGCACTATTCACAATAGATAAGCTATGGAAACAGCCAAGATGCCCCACTATTGATGAATGAATTAAGAAAATGTGGTATTTATATACAAAGGAATTTTATTTAGCACAAAGAAGAATGAAATTTTGTCATTTGCAGGTAAATGGAAGGAACTGAAGAGCAGCATCTTAAGTGAAGTTACACAGGTTCAGAAAGCCCAAAGCAGCATGTTTTCTTTCATATGTGGAATTCAGTCCTAATACAAACACAATCAATATTATGAAAAAAAAAAACATGTCACACTAAGGAGAGGTCCTATACGAGAGAGGGAGGGTAAAAGAAGGAAGTTAAAAAGATGAATACAGTTGATGTACTTCCTATTCAAGAATGAATATAGAATTTTTAAACCTTTTTAAATCACAAGAATGGGGATTAAGGTAGAAAGGAGAAAAATAAAAATGAACCAATTAGGGTTATAATACATACATACATGGAAATGTCACAAGGAAACTCCCTGTATAACAATATTAAAGAAAAAATGTCATTTTTGACAAAGTTAGAGAAAAAAGAGTTTAAAAATGAATTTTCAGTTTGTGTGACGATTCAGTCATGTGCACCCAGTATTCTGGTTTACAATCTGTAAGATATCAAATGGTATTATTTTAAGATGCTAAATTTGCGATGATTAGTTATGAAGATAACTAATGAAAAAAAGAGTATAATTCATTCCATATACCATCTATCATCTCATGGTTTCCCCCTGTGACTTTTAGTAAAACCCTTTAAATAAAAGCTCTATGCACAGTTCCTTGAGCATAGAGAGAAGAGGCCAAGAGAAATAAAATGTACCAAAAACATGGAGATTCTCCTTGTATCCTCTTTGCCAACCTCAAATTTAGAGCTCAGGCAGAGGAATAGAGTACAGAAGGACGTTATGTTTTATCAAATAGACCAGTAAGTTACCCTCTCCGAGAATAGGGCTCTCTGGACTGGAGTCAACCTCATCTGGGGTAAAATTAAGCTCCACCAGGCTGATCCCACAACCTCTTTCTCAAATTTCTCTGATTTGGTTATAAATTCCACTTCGGAGCTGGGCTGGAGAAAAAGGGACCTCAATGAGTAGAGTGGGAAATATTAACTCCTAACAGGGTGGAAAGTAGTTCCAATTTGAGTGTCTGAAGCCTCCTTCAAGAATAAAAGAAGGTAAGAAAGAGAACAGGGCTCTTTCTTCTGAGTCCTGAGACTGAGTATTATCAAAACTGGATGAGGTTTCTCAACAGAAATATTATAAATGACCTCAATTTCAGTAACTTTAAGTTGTGTGATTAAATTAGATAACGGATATAGACTGCTTTGTATATGGTAGATTTAGGTTTTTCTATTAGTTCTCATTTAACCATACACTACTATCACTCTTTGAATAACCATTTTAAATTTATACATCACTCAAGGATACACCATGGGTTCGGACAAGAAAGTGTAAATCTCCTCTCTCTAAGGTTGCCTATAATAGCAGAACAATAAAAATAGAAATAATAACTACTATTTATTGAGTACTTTAAATGTGGCACTACTGTGTGAATACTTTCACATTTATTATATTTAATGCCTTCAACAGACCTGTGAGGAAGAATTATTATCATTGTTTTGTAGTTGAAAATATTTATGCTTATAAAATAGAAAAAATGTTCAGAGAAATCTCAGTGTTACATAGTGCCACACTGGTTCGCTGATGTCTCAATACTAATGAATTTTCTTCTGTTTTCCCTGGTTGAGATTATTGATTATTGACCATTTGTACTTCTTTTTTTGAAAATTGTACAATTCATTTGCACATTTATTGATTAGATTATTTGTTCTTTTGATGTTTAATTTTTGGAGCTCTTTATACATTATATATATTAATACCTTGTCAGATGAATAGCTCTGCCACCTGCCCTTAAAACACTGAGTTGTAACAAAAAATGAGGATTTCACTTATTTCCCTCATTCTGTGTTTCAACAAATTAAGGTGAGAACATAAAAAACCAGGCTCTCAAACAATATTCAAATACTTGCAAGGCTAACTCTTCACTTCTAAATACACCCAGCTGCAGTCCAATTTTGTTGCATTTTTATTGGAGCTACTGAAGTTTGAACTCAGGGCCTCATATTTGCTAGGCAGGCATTCTACTACTTGAGCCATGAACCCAGCCCATATTGCCTTTTTTCATCTACTAGGCTACTATGATTGGAGTAGTATATAATAGCCTCCAAGTATTGTATGGAAATACAATGCTTTGTGCGCCAAGTTATTCTTCTAACTTCTGACAACTAGTATAGAAGAAAGGAAATTTAAATTTGGCCAGAATCCACATACTTTCTTAAAGGGTTTCAGTAATTAAAATCCAAGAATTAAATTACATTAAGCTTCAGAACTTTTCAGCTCTTTGTTTTAAAGTCTCATTTGTAATTTAGATCATACTTAAAAGTTTAATGCCAAATAACTATATTATTCGGTCATGCAAACTCTCATAACCAACATAACCAATACCACCTTCTTTAATTTGCCTAATTTACCAAACTGCCTAGCGGTGATAATTTGAACCACAGAAAGTTAAGAATGCAGAAGGTGATTTGAAAGGACAAGCAAAATAAACCCATATCAAAATGAGAAAATACAGACATAATTTTGAATATGATAGCCTGTAAAGCAGGAATTGAGTAGAGTTTTCCCTTAAAATCATGGAATATATCTAATGACTGGAATAACAATCAGGTAGACAAATGTGAAAACAACACATAAGCTACAATTATCATACTTATCTGGCAGGGGAGATACCATGATCATGAAGCTGGTTTTCCCAGGGCAAAGCTTATCCATTGCACTCCAGATGTGCTGACTTGTGAGATTTCCCCAAATGTGGGAAACTCGACTGCATAATTTGTGTTAGTGGTGGACTGTGTTCGTGCTCTCACCTGTAAAAAAAAAGTTATAATTATCTATAGCAAATTAGCCCAAACTATTCCATCCTTTTTTTTTTTATCAATGAGGCAAGGCTGAGGATGCCTGTACTTGCTTTCCCTTTGGATTAATTAACTGAATTATTTAGAAGCATTTCACAACAAAGTTTTTACAGTACTTGGCTTAATCCTTTGCCAGAATGAACCCTTAATTTGTTACATGTAAGCTGTATGCCTTCAAGTTGTGCCTAGCTTATAAAAATTACAGCATACCCCTTTCTGTTCTCTCTTTCTCTCCTCTACATAGATCAAAGATTAACAACTGATCTGCCATTTTTTCAAGTTAATGGCCAATTTTTACTCTTTAAGTTTCATTCAAAAACTTCTTATATTGAGTAGGGTGTCATGGTATATGCCAATAATCCCAGCTAGATGGGAGCTGTAGGTAGGAGCATCCAAAACCTGGGTAAAAGCATGAGAACCTACCTGAAAGAGTTGGAGGCATGGCTCTTTGTAGAATGATTGCCTATCAAGTGCAAGGCCTTGAGTTCAAACCCCAGTACCACAAAAAAAAGAAAATAAGAGAATCTCTTATATTGTCTATTTCACTCTCAATAAAAGGCAAAACTAAGAAAATAGCTAAATTGAAACCTTCGAAAACTATTGACTCTATAGAGTTTAGATTTTGAGGCTCAGCATATGCCATAGGAAAACTGCTTAGTTCATTGATGCAAGCCTTACACTAGGAAGCTTGTGGAGATATTTTTCCAAATAAGACTTCTGACAATTGAGCTTAATTTTTATCATAAATCACCAGAGCAAGATATCTGAAGAAATAAAATAAATCAAGGAAGATCATTATGGCAACCATTTGCTTTTGATTAACATTTCTTCTCCAAATATTTATTAATAGTCATTGTGTGTAAAGTATCAATCAAAAGACTCAGTGCATAATTTCTACCTTCTATGAGAAAAAAAACAGAACTCATACTTTTTTAATAGTCTGGTTAATTATTCTTTCATTTTTGCTTAAAAATATGGAACTAAAAGAATATCATTGAAGGATATGCATTTTCTTTAAAAAGAAGATCATAGTCAATGTTATGAGTTGAATTGTGTCTCCCCCCAAATTGACATCCTGTTCACTAATACTTCAGAATATGTCCTTATTTGAAGAGAGTCTCCAAGTTATAATGAGCTCATGAGAGTTGGCTCTAATTTTATATTACTCATGTCCACATAAAAGATGAAATTTGGAGACAGATTCTTATACAAAAGAGAATGCAAGTGAACATATAAACAGTCATGTATCAGGCAAGGAGAGATGCCTAAAGCAATTCTTTGCTCAAAGCTATCAGAAGGAACCAAACCTACAACAATCTAGAGTTGCAGACTTCTGGCCTACAGAATTGTAAGATGATAAATTTCTGTGGTTTAAATCACTCTGTTTGTGGTCCTTTCTTTTAACACCACTATCAAACAATTAGCTGTTCAAAATTATGGGGAAGCCTAAGTTTCTAATCTATTTAGATGGATATATACAGCATGTGTGCATGAACATGTATGCACACACAGACATACACAACCTGAGAAGCCTCAAAACAGAAATGACTTGTTTCCAAAAATTAGTAATTTTGTTTACTTTTAAACAAAGAATAACTATGGCTTTAACCTTATAAAATGATAAAACAAGTAACTATACTGTAGAAATCCCAGGAATCATTTGTGTTATCAGCATTAAATCACTCAGGACAGTTATTGAGGCTAGATGTGAATGATAGAAAGCAGAACATAATGAAGAATAAATGAAAAGGGACAAATGTCACAATAGACCCTAAATACTGACTGTTTTAGGAATTGCATTCTCAGGGAGATGTTCTTCTCTGGGATATATGTAATCTATGCATGGGCACATGAAAATTTTTAATAGCAAAATTCCAGTGAGCCAACAAGTGTGCAATTTGAACCCCAGCTGCTCCTTAGGGGTGATGACAAAGGGAGAGGATACACTTGACAGTGAAACATTGAAGTAACTCTAGATTAATTGCCCTCCTAAATATTCAGAGGAAGATTCTTCTAGATATCCTTTGAATTTTCAATTATTTTATTTCTGTCAAAAGTTTAGTACATATATAATGCAGCAATGTAAGCAGACATACTTGCAGAATAGCATAAATCAGCATATGTCTCTGTCCATTATTATATGACATTTCATTCATTATTATATTGTTCTACAAAATGTTGAAAGTTTTGATTTGTGTGTGTGTCAGGGTGTGTGTGTGTGTGTGTGTGTGTGTGTGTGTGTGTGTGTGTGTGTGTATAAGAGGCTCCTGTCCACTATGGAAGCACAAATACTTCAGGTGGGAAGAGGTGTTACACTGTAAGTTCTTAATTAGTAACAGAAATTATTAATGAGTCTTTCTGCCAAAGACAGCTGGAAATTTGACAAGTGGGATTAGATTGAAAGCAGTCTCAGAAAACAAAGCAAAGTTTCTTCACATGTATAAGAGCATTCGTGAAGGGACAATATTGGTGAGACTATACTGATCTACTTGATGATTTCAAGATAATCTTTTAATACACACCAATTTTCCATGCTTCTCCTGAGCTATATCTTTCTAAAAAATACCAGAAAGAACATTACATGAACAGGAGTTGGTTTTCCTGGCTCTCTGGGGCTAGATTGAGTGGACTGCAACCCGTCGAAGTGATTTAGAATTGTTTAGACTTTTCAGGAGTTCAGTCTTCCACTCATTACAATACTGCCCTCTGAATAATTTTATTGCAAATAAACTCTAACCTAAACCAGAAATTTCATCTAATAATTGTGGATATGTTTTTCCAAATAAGGAATTTCTTCTGTCTGTCTTGATTGTAGTAGCAGTTAAACTTTTCTTCTCCTAATAACATTAATAATTGTTATACATTGTTTGATACTATTAAAGACATTTTATAACCTTCAAAACAATTCTATTAAATGTGTTATTGTTTTCATTTTTCAAAGACATTTTGGGTTTAAAGATAAAATTATATGTAGCTTGAATTCAAACCCAGACTGTCTAATCCCGTAGATGATGATATTTCATTTCTAATATGCCATATGCAGTTGGATTTGAATTTAGAACTATTTGGGAAGCACTCCTTGATCTCTTTGAACAATTTATGTATTTTCCTTTTAGTTTTCTGATTTTTAGCTTTAGGTTATTTAAAATGGAGCATATGAAACATCAGTTAAATTTGGGTTCATTGGTCATCTATTTCTAAAACTCAGAAGGCTCGAAGGCCTCTTCTATTATCAGCTCTGCAGAGATTATCCTAAGTGTAGCCCCCAACAGAATTCCCATTCCATCCCTAGAGGAAAACTTCAATGTTTGTATCAGCCCACTAGACTAACCCATCAATCAGCCTTCCACTAGAATTCACCATGTTGAGTTATTGAAGAGAATAGCATACTAAGCTTGGTTCACAATAGAGTATTAAGGCTCCCTCATTGACAGTTCCAAGGAACTCCGATAACATGTAGCTACTTCAATTTTGAGGACCATTTGGTTTCCAGAAGCAGACATCTATACAAAAGTTTTATTTTATCCAACAGCCAAATATCTGCCAGATGAACACACAGCCAAGCTTGTTGAAGAGCAAAATGGGACTAAAGTAGAAAGAAGAAAAAAAGAGGAAATGAACCAAATTGTGCTATAACACATATAAACCTGGAAGTGCCAAAAGGAAACTTCCTATGTAGCTCTTGTAAATGAGCAGCAGTGTCATTTTTTCCTGTCTTTTGCAAAATTGGAGAACAGGTGGGCAGAACAGGTCCTGCCTGGGATGGTTGGTACCAGTGTGGGGGGAGGAGATAGAGAAAGGGTGTAAGAGGGTGAATATGGTGCAAATCCTGTGTACACATGTATGTAAATAGAAAAAAAGATATTCACTGAAACTATTCCAGGAGCGGGGGAGGGAGAGATAAAGGAGAATGGTGGAGGGGGTGAATTCAAGTATGATGTATTTGATATATTGTAAGATCTTTTGAAAATGCCAGAACGTATCTCTACCCAGCACAAGAATAAAATTTAAAAAGGGAGAGAAAATGAATGAGAAGTAGTCCTCTGAAAAGAACTTTCTGTGGAAAGAATAAAATTAACCTGTCTCTCCTCCTTCCAAGACAAACTTTTAAAGGACTGAAGTTTCTTTACAGGTAGGTTTTCATTCCTCCTTTCCTACTCTAACCATGAGACCTAAGAGAGTTTCTGGGACAGAAGTAATTCTCTTTCTTCTTTCTTAATGACAAATTTGAAGTTATGACTGGCAACTCTGCTTTGCTGAAAGCCCTACCTATTCTCTGTGACATACTAATGCATCAAGGATCAACTGCCCAGCATTACCATCCTAGGCCCCAGATATGTACACATACACAATGAAACACCCTGTATAGCTATCTCAAACAAAAATGTCTTTTTTTTCAAAAATACAGACTAGGAAGGCAAAACAGGTCCTGTCTGGGCGATTGTACCAGTGGGAAGGGGGAGGATATATAAGGAAATGGTATAGGATGGTGAATATGGTGAAAATATTATGTACTCATGTATGTAAATGGAAAAATGAGACCTGTTCAATTTATTCCAGGAATGGAGAGGAGGGGGATAAAGGAGAATGTTGGAGGGAATGAATTCAACTATAATATATGGTAGGAACTTTTGTAAATTTCACAATGTACCCCCCAATATAATAATAATAATAATAATATAATAATAATAAAAACTTGAGGAAGGAGGGATTTATTTTAGCTCATGGTTTCAGAGGTTTCAGTCAATAGTTCTTGTCTCTGTTGATTCTTGACCCATAGGAAGCAGAACTTCATGGTGGTGGGAGCATATGACAGAGGATACTCACTAAATCGCAGGCAGGAAGAGCAGAACAAAGAGAAATGGGCCAGGAACCTATTCAGAATGTAATTGCCTCTTTCTATATCTTTAAGTGTATTCTTTATTTTTCCTGTAGCAGTTTCAAAATTTGAGGTCTTACATTACAAATGTTGATCCATTTTGAATTGGTTTTTGTACAGAATAAGAATTAGGATCTAGTTTCAGTCTCTAGATGTGGACATTCAGTTTTCTTAACACCACTTATTGAGGAGACTTTTTCTCCAATTAGGCTTCTTTGTCAAAGATCAAATTGGTGTAGCTCTGTTAGTTCATTTCTGGATCTTCTGTTCTATTTCATTTGTCTACATGTCTGGTTTTGTGCCATTACAATGCTGTTTTTTTTCTTTTTTTTAACTGTGGTCCTGTAGTATAATTTGAATTCAAGTACTATGATAATTCCAGCATCTCTCTTCTTGCTCAGGATTGCCTTTGCTATGCATGATCTTTCCTGATGTAATAAGAAATTTTAGAATGGCTTTTCAATTTCTGGAAGAATGACATTGGGATTTTTAATGGGTATTAAATTGTATCTATATGTCCTTAATTTTAATGAGTACATTTCTAGGAGTAGAACTGCCAGGTCATTTGGTAGGACTATGCTTAACTTTTTGAGGAACAACTAAACTGATTTCTCCACTGGATGAATCACTTTACAATTCCATCACCAATTCAAAAGGGTTTTTTAAATTTTTTCTTCATTCTTTTTAACTCTTGTACTTTGATTTGTTTTTTTTTTCATTATAGCTATCCCAGGAAACATAAAGTAGTTCCTTACTGCAGTTTTAATTTTTATTCAACATTATTAAGAATTTTTACTTGTATATATGCCATCTATAAATCTTATTTTAAAAAATGTTTATTTTAAATTGTGTCTGCACAGCAAAAGAAATTGTCTCTAAATTTAAGAGGCCACCCATAGAATGGGAAAAAATCTTTGCTAGCAATACATCAGACAAGGGACTGATAACCATAATGTACAGGGAGCTCAAAAAACAAAATTCCCCCAAATCAATCACCCAATAAAGAAATGGGCAAATAAGCTGAGCAGAGCATTATCAAAAGAAGAAGTCCAAATGGCTAAAGAACATATGTAAAAATGCATACTATCCCTTGTCACAATGGAAATGCAAATCAAAACCTCACTAATATTCCACCTCACTCATGTTCGGATAGCTAACATCAAGAACATCAACAACAAATGTTGGCAAGGACCCAAGGAAAAAGGAACTCTCACACACTGCTGGTGGGAATGTAAACTAGTACAACCACTATGGAAGCCAGAATGGAGGCTACTTAAAAAACTAAAAATAGATCTGCCATACTATCCAGCAGTACTACCCGTAGGGATACACCATAAGGAATGTGATTCAGGTTACCGCAAAAGCACCTGCACACGCATGTTTATTGCAGTACTATTCACAATAGCTAAACTAAGAATACAGCCAAGATGCCCCACTACTGATGAGTGGATTAAAAAAATGTGATATTTTTACACAATTGAATTGACTCACCCACAAAGAATGAAATTTCATCATTTGCAGGTAAATGGATCGAACTGGAGAACATCATCTTAAGTGAAGTTAGTAAGGCTCAGAAAGCCAAAAATCATATGTTCTCCCTCATATGGGGATTATAGACCTACAACAAATGCACCAATATTATCAGACATGGATCACACTAAGGGGAGGCCATGCACAAGAGGGGTAGGGCAAGGAAAGAAACCAAAAACTTGATTGTGGTTGATGTGCTCATTGTACAGGAATGAATATAGAAATCTTAAACTGGCTGTGGCCACAATGGGAAGGGGACTAGGGAGGAATGAAGAGAAGAAAAGAGATAAACCAATTGGGGTTGTAATATATATGTGTATGGAAACAACACAAAGAATCTCCCTGTGTAGCTATCTTTATCTAAAACTAGCAAAAAGGTCATGTTTCTCTTTTTGTCTTTTATCTTTTTACTTCTACAAAAATGGAGAAAAAGAAGGTGGAACAGGTTCTGCAAGGGGGCAAGGGGACTGGCACCAGTGAGAGAGAGAAGGTGGCAGGGAAAGGGGTAAGAGGATGAATACAGTGCAAATGATTTATACACATGTATGTAAATGCAAAAATGATACCTATTGAAACTGTTCCAGGATAGGTCAAGGGGGGGTGAAGGAGAGCTGTGGAGGGGATGAATTCAAGTATGATATATTTGATACATTGTAAGAACTTTTATAAATGCTACAATGTACCCCACCCAGCACAATAATAAAATATAAGTTGTGTCATTTGTCTTTTTATTGAGCTGTAAAAATTCAATGTATATTCAATATGGTAGATGTCCACCAGATAAATAACTTGTAAATATTTTCCTTTATTCTGTTGGTTTTCTTTTCACTTTTATCACGATGTCCTTTTAATATTTAAAAAAATTATGTAGCTCTACTTAATGTCCCTTATTTTTCTTTTTACTCGTATTTTTACTACTGCATCTAAGAAACCATTGCTTAATTAATTGTCACAAATAATTATGCCAATATTTCTTCTAAGAATTTCTTTTGTTTTGAATAAATTTGTATATAAGGTTTATGACATGGGTCCAATTAGTTATTTTGTAGGTACATATCTAGTTATCACAGACCTACTTGTTAAAGAAACTATTCTTTAACCATTAATTTTTATACCTCTATTGAAAATTAATGTATAACAATTATAACTGTTAAGGTTTATTTCTGAACTTTCAACTCTGTTCCTTTGATCTCCATGTCTATATTTATGCCAGTAGCACACTGCTTTGACTACTATTAATTTGTAGTAAAATTTTAAATATGAAAGTGTGAATCCTCAATATGTTTTTCTTCTTTTTCAGGATTATTGTTGCTTTTCTGGTTTCCTTATATTTCTGGGTTATCTCTTTTGCCTTCCCAATTGAATTGGCTAGAACCTTGAATACTTTATGCTGAATAAAAGTGGCAAGAGGGGTATTACTTGTCTTTTACTTAGGGGAATACACTTCCAGATTTGCATATTTAATATTATGCTAGCTATGAGTTTTTCATAGATGATCTTAGTTTGGTTGAGGAATTTCCTTCTATTCCTAGTTTGTTGAGTGGTCATCATAAAAAATGTGGGATTTTTTTTCAAATGCTTTTCCTGTGTCTACTGAGATGATCATCTGGGTTCTGTTCATTATTTTACTAGTGTTGTGAATTATATTTATTGATTTTAATATTTAATCACCTTTAATTTCGTGATAAATCCCACTTGATTGTGGTATATATTCGTTGAATATGTTGATTGATTTGCAAGTTCATTTTAAGAGTTCTGCCTCTATATTTATAAGAGGTAAATCTATAGTTTTGTTTTCTTATGATGTCTTTTTTAACCAAAGTAATATTATTCTTATAGAATGAGTTGGGAAGTATTCCTTTCTCTTCAAGTTTTTGGAGGAGTTTGTAAAGAATCATTAATTGTTTGAGTGGTTGGTAGAATTCACTAGTGAGCCATCTTTTCCTGTTCTTCCCCCCATAGGAAGATTTTTGATTGTCAATTCAACTCTTTATTTGCTACAGACCTATTTAGATGTTTTTCTTTAGTTAGTTGCATTTCCTTTATTCTGATATTTTTAGCTTAGATTGCTCCTGTTTTCTTAGTTCCTTGGGGTGTGAAGTTAAGTTTTTGATTTGAGATCCTTCTTTTTTCTTATAGGCACATACAGCTACAAATTCTCCCTGAGAACTATTTTAATTGCATTCCATAAATTTTGACATATTGCATTTTCATTTTCAGTCATCTCAAATTATTGTCTGTCTTCTCTCTTGATTTCTTCTTAGGTCCATTGTTTACCTAGGATTGTGCTACTTAATATTTCTGTAATTTTTCATGCCCCAGCTTTCCTTGTAGTATTGATTTCTAATTTCATTCCATAGTTCTTGGAGAACATACATTGTATGATTGCAATGTGAAAGATGTTTACTTTGATGTTTCAATTTTTTTTGCAGTTTTTTTTTTTTTTTTGGTTATGTTGGAGTTTTAACTCAGGACTTCACACTCGTTAAGCAGGAGCTCTACCACTTAAGCCATACCTCTAGCTCTACTTTGATTATTTTTTATAAGATAAAATATGGTCTATATAGGAGAATGATCTATGTACACTTGAGAAGAAAGTATATTCTGCTGCTGCCAGCTGTATAACCAACTATAATCTAGTTAGTTATATCTTATCTGAGCCTTCCATTTCCTTTCCAATCTTGTATCTCATTGGTTTATCCATTATTGAAATTGGGGTACAAAAGTGCCTAATAATCAGTGAATAGTATATACCTTCCTTTGTGTTAGTGTTTTTTTTATGCATTTTGAGGTCATTGTTAGGTGAGCATATGTTTATAATTTCTGTATCTTTATATTGTCATCACAAAATATCTCTTTGTCTCTAGAAACAATTTTTCTTAAACTCTATATGCATAAATTTTTAAGTAGAAGTTGGTTATGGAAAGTAATTGGGGGTTAGCAGAGTTATTCAGTCAGTAGAATGCCTGCCCAGCAAGCATAAGGCCATGAGTTCAAACCTCAGTACTGTCAAAAGAGGGTCATAGGAATTTGACAGTAATGAATTTCATCCCATTGTCAAAGGTTTTATAATTTATATACAAAATCTTCTTTTATTAAAAAGCTGCAGTTGGTATGTCACTTAAAATATGTATAAAATTTTAAAGTGACATTTCCTACCTTTTAAATCTAATATAATTCTATTCTAGTCATTAACTTATGCTAATTAAGAGAAAGAGTTAGATGGAAAACTTATGGGAATTGGGTGTGGTATGAAAAACAGAGAATAAAATATTCACATTACTTAGGTCAAATGAGGACTCGATAAAATAAAAATTGTTCTGAAATTGCTACTATAATAACAAGTGCTTGTCTATTGCACTGGGACCCACTGAAAGAGATGACATGCTGAAAATGTCATTCATCTTAACTCTAAGACTTAATCTGCTATGATCTTCCACATCCTGTCTTTTTGGGAAATGTATAATATGCATTTCTCTAGAAAAAAACATGGAAGTCCTCTCCATAGAACAGTATAAGGATGTCAAGAATAAATTATCTATTGTGACTAACATATCCCCATACTACGTATATTCAAATATTATGCTCTTGGGTGTCTATAGGAAACCCCATTATATTGGCCACTGCACAAATTGTTAAGCTGTAAAACAGAAGTCCAGAGCTATCATTGGTGGCCCCCTAACTCTCAGCCATTTTTCACAATTTTCATCTCCTAATTCTGGTCCACTAACCTATTGACTGACATTCATTGTGTGTGTAACAAATGTTCTATATATTGAATTAAAGCTGGAGTTGATGTTTGATTAAACTCTGAGGGAAGAGTAGACACAGTCCTAAATGTTTTTGTAAGTTCCATATTTTGGATAATTATAAAAAATTATATTAAAATCATTTTAAATATAGAACTTCTATTAAGAGCTAAATATAAAATTTACAGTAAATACTGATTATATCATCACTTAAAACATATGTGCTACTTAGTAGGAAAACAAGCCCAATAGGATAGGCAACACTAAGCAAACATATAGAGGAACAGTGAGAACTGTAGGTACATAGTAATGCAAGAAAACCTGAAAAGTGAATAAGCCTCAGAAAGTGAGGTAAAAAAATATATTGCATAGTGAATTCCAAAAGAATATGATTTTTTTCCAAAATAAACCTTATTATTTATCTTTAAAATATTAAGCATTATATTATGACATATGTATAGATAGTAAAAAATATTCACTATATTGAAGCAAATTAAATCACATACTCAACTTTTCTAGCAAGAGTCATTAAAATCTAATTACTTAGTATGATTCTAAATGCAGTGTACTATTTACCTATAGTCCTGGTGTTGTACATTAGATATCTAGATTTGTTCACCTCATATATCTACTACTTTGTATCCTCTGACCTACAATTCTTCATTTCCTTCCTAATGCCCACTCCTGGTAACCACTATTTGTAGTACATTTCTGTATATTTCATTATTTTTAATTTTATAAATGTGATATTACAGTATTTTTCTTTCTGTCTTCTGCTTATTTCATGTAGTATAATGTAGTACATTATTCATATTGTGGTAAATAGCAAGATCTCATTTTTGAGACTTAATTATACATGTATGTGTGTGACTTCAGTCATATCCATCTCTGGAATATTGTGAATCTTGCTAGAATGGAGATAGGAACACAGATTTTTTTTGAGGTGGTGATTTAGCTTTATTTGAATTTATGTACAGAAGGTGGATAATTTAGTTATATGATAGGCTTATTGTTAATTTCTTTGAAAACCTCCATATTGTTTACCATAATGACTATATCAATCTTCTGTACCACATACAATATACTGGGTTTTCCTTCCCTCTGTATCCTCTTCAATATTTCTTGTCTTTAGCTTGAAGATAGTAGTCATTTTAATGGGCTTGAAGTGTCATCTCCTAGTGATTTCATTATGTAATCCCCTGATGATTAATGTTATTGAGCATTTTTAATGTACCTGGTGTCTACTTTCATGTCATTTTTTTTAGGAATACATATTTGGGTGTTTTGCCTACATTTTAAATCAGGCGTTTTTTTATTTTTATTATTTAGTTTCATCAGCTCTATAAAATTTGAATATTAACCCCTTATCAGATATAGGATTAATAAATATTAAATTTTTCCCAATCCATTGCAACATTTTGTTTCTTTCACTGTGTAGGATAGTTTTAATTTTATGCAATTCTACTTATTTATTTGCTTTTGCAACCTGAGCTATACATGTGACAAAAAGTTATTGCCAACACTGTGTCCAGCAAATTTTCCCTTATGTTCTCTTCTAGAAGATTTTTTCTGTTCTTAAATTAAGGTTTTTTATTCACTTTGAATAGATTTTTGTATACAGTTTACGATAAAGGTTCAAATTCATTCTTTTGCTGTGAAAATCCAGTTTTCCCAACACTATTACTTTCCTTATGTGTGCTCTTTGAGCCCTTGCTAAAATCAGTTGAACATGTACATTTGGGTTTATACATGAACTTCCTATTCTGTTCCACTTATCTGTGTGTCTGTGTTTTCTTTTCTGCAGGACTATACTGTTTTGATTTCTGTAGATTTCTAATAGTAATTCTGGCCATTTGGTGTCCTTTGTGATTCTATAAAAATTTTAGGATTGCCTACAAGGTTTTTTATTTCCAAGCAGAATAACATTGGAGTTTTGATAGTGATTGCATTGAATCTGTACATTGTTTAAGTAGTATTGATATTTTAACAACATTAATGAGGAGGTCTAGCAAGGTGGCAGATTGTTGAAGTCCCTAATTCCCAGCAGCAACTAACTACCCTGAAGAAGGAAGATGAGGGGACTCCAAAAGATACCCAAGGAGTCCCATAACCAACAGTAAGCAAAGCCTTCTCTGAAGCCACAAATAGAGAGGCTACTAACCACTAGAAGAATGGAAAGAATGACTTACATCTCAATATTCCTGATCCTCTGCCCCTGAAGTCTCCATGCAGCTCCAGGCTCCATTACTCTGTGCTCAGTGGTAAGTCCTGCTTCCTGGCACACATAGGAACTCGGAGTTCCATGATCCTCCCTACTACACAACCTGCTACCCATCACCCTGAAACACCAGGGAAAGCTGGGTCCCTGCATAAGCAGGACTCAGGGCTCCTGCTGTTCCAGGGGTAACAAAAGGGCACAAGCCAGCAGGCTAGTTTCCTCTGTGCTTGCAGCATTACTGGAATCCCACCTTGGTAAGCAGGCCCCAGAGCTTCTGCTACCCACAGGCCTGGGACCTCCATGCCTGCAGTGCTGCTGTCCTTGGATCCTGGAAGACCAAGCCTAGCAAGCCAACTACACAATTTCTGCTGCCTGCAGCCTTGGGTTCCCTGTAGCTGCAGCACTACTATACTAGGCTCCTGGTCATTCATGCATGGCAAGCAGGCCCCAGAGCTCCCACTGCCTACAGGCTTGGGTCCCCTGTTCTTGCAGCACTACCATACTGAGTTTGTGGAAGCCTGAACCTGGTAAGCATGCCCTAGAACTCCTGCTGCCCACAGGCTTTGTTCTCCCATTACTGCAACAGCTACTGTGGCACCTGGAAGCCCATGCCCCAGCACAAGTACAGCCCAGGGCCTCTGCTGCCTTAAAGGTATCAGATAACCCAAACCTACTGGCTTGGCTGACCAATGGGCACCCTCAACTTGCTACTCAGTGCTAGGATCCCACCACCACACATGCCAGTGAACCCCAAGCTCCACACTTTGCTATTCTGCTGGTGCCAGGAGGCTTCTCTCTTCACAGAGCACAGAGACCTAGTGCTCACCACCAAGCTCTCACACAAAAGAGACCCCACTGTCCCACCAAAGAGCAGGAACACAGTTATTCCAATAAGTGGTAATCTGTTATTCTGTGGGTGCCAGGAGATGTGCTTCTCTAAGGTGCAAAAGGTCCAGCACTTTCCACTGTGCCCGACCGCCAGAGATCCCCCATGTCTCCATTAGAGAAAATGCCCAATCTTCCACTTAAGGGAGGAAAGAAGTAATCTACTACTCAGTGAGAGGCACTAAAAGGCCTGCCTCCAAAGATGCACAGAAGCCCAGCACTTCCTACTGTGCATGACAGCTGGAGAGCTCCCACTGCCCCATTAGAGAATGAGAATGCCAGATTCCCCACTGAGGTGAGGAAAGCCGCAATCTGCTAGTCTGTGGACAGCACTAGAAGGCTTGTTTCCTCAAAGTACACAGAGACCCAACACTCCCCACTGTTCCTGACAGTTGGAGAGCTCCTACTGCCCCATCAAGGAATGAGAATGCCAGATTCCGCACTGAAGGAAGGAAAGCTGTAACCTGCTACTCTGTAGGTGGCACAAGAAGACCTGCATCCCCAAGGATCACAGAAACTCAGCACATCACACTGTGCCTCCCTGAAGGAGAGTCCCATCTCTCCTGTCCAAGAGCTGAAATCCCAGCTCCTCCGCTAAGTAACAATCTGCTACTCTTCAGATGCTAGGAGGCCTACCTCCCACAGTGCACAGAGACCTAGAGCTCCCCACTGTGACTGTTGGAGAGTCTCTGTGACCCCATCAAAGAACAGGAGCTCCAGCTCCCTTGAAGGATAAAAGAGGTAATCTGCACAACAATAAAAACCCTGCAAGTGGTAACATTTCCAGCACACCACTCTCTGAGAAAAACTGGTAGAACTTCAGGAGAAAAGGCTCAAAGCCCCAACTACAGTGGTACAAGGGATTAAAATCCTAATGAAAAACAACTCCAGATGCATAAATCTCAATGCAGAATGACACAGCAAAACAACTGCTCTACCTCAAAAGTCAATTCCACCAGTAAGGATTTAAACACCTGCATAGAGGAACAGATATCAAACAATGAATTTCAAAAAAAATAGTAAAAATTATTAACAACCTCAAAGTACAAACGCAAAAGCTAGTATTTGACTTCAAAAAGGACAAGAATAAACAAATGAGCTCAAAGAGAATAAAAACCAACAGATGAATGTAACTAAGAAGACTATCCAGGATATGAAAGAGAAAATCAATAAAGATATGGAAATTCTGAAAAATAATTAATGTGAAATAAACAACTCAATATCCCAAATATAAATAGCAGTCAAAAGCTTGATGAACAGAGTGGAGCAAGTTGAAAAGAGAGTATCAAGAAGGGAAGACAAAGTAGAGAAATTAGACAAACTGATAAAAGATCATGAAAGAATGCTAAGAAAATATGAATGCAACATGGAAGGTATCTGGGACACCATGGAATGACCAATCATATGAATTATAGCTGTTGAAGAAGGAGAGGAGATACAAACTAAAGGAATTGACAATCTATTCAATGGACTGATAGCTGAAAAATTCCCTAACCTTGAGAAAGAGTCACCCAGGTGCAGAAAGCTTACAGAACACCAAACCATCAGAACCAAAAGATAAAAATCCCCAGACACACCATAATCAAAACTCAGCACACAGAATGAAGAAAGAATTCTGAAAGCTGCAAAGGAGAAAAGATAAGTAACATATAAAGGCAAATCCTTTAGAATAACAGCAGATTTCCCAACTCAAATTCTAAATTCAAGAAGGTCACAGAAAGACATAATTCAGGCCCTGAAAAAGGAATTGTCAACCTAGACCAGTCTAGCCAGCAAAGTCCTTCCTAAATGAAGGAGAAATTGAAACCTTTCTCAACAAGGAAAAACTAAAGGAATTCATGACTACCAAGTCAGAACTACAGAAGATACTTAAGGACTTTACATATAAAAGAAGAAACTAGAGTGAGACAAGAAGACTGAAGAAATAATAAACCCTTTTGAGAAAGTAGACCAGTAAACAAGAAATAGATAAAATTAAACAATAGGAGAATAAAAATGACTGGAAGCCACAGGCACCTCTCAATGTTAACAAGGAATGTAAATGGCCTCAATGCCTCAGTCAAAAGACACAAAATAACAAAGTAGGTTAAAAAACAAAACCCAACCATATGTTGCTTACATGAGACTCATCTCACTGAAAAAAATTAGCTCTGTCAAAGGGTGGAAAAAGATTTTCTAAGCAAAATGACACTCAAAATAAGCAGGAGTAGCTATAATTATATCTGACAAAGTAGACTTCAGAATAAAATTAATCTGAAGAGACAATGAAGTTCACTTCATATTAATTAAAGGAGCAATTCATCAAGAGGAAATGTCAATCCTTAACATGTGCACACCAAACACAGGGCACCAATTTACATTAAAAAACTCTAATGGAACTAAGAGCACAGAAACACACTAACACAGTGACAGTGGGAGAACTGAATACTCCACTGTCACCAACAGATAGTTCATCCAGGTAAAAGAACAACCAAGAAAATTTAGAGCTACTCCATATATTAGACCAAATACACATATACAAAGTATTTCACCCAACAACCAGGAAATACACATTCTTTTCTGCAGCTCATGGAACTTTTTCCAAAATAGATCATATTTTAGGAAACAAAGCAAGTCTAAACAAATTCAAGAAAATTGAAACAATCCCCTGAACAATATCAGATTACAATGGAATAAAACTAGACCTCAACAAGAAAAGAAACCACAGAAAAATTTCAAACCCATGGAAACTGAGCAACACACTGCTGGAAAACCAGTGGGTAACTGAAGAAATAAGGTAAGAAATTTAAAAATGTTCCTAGAATCCAATGAAAATTATAGTACAACCCACCAGAATCTGTGGGACACAGCAAAGGCCATGCTAAGGGGAAAGTTTATAGCTATAAGTGCCTAAATTAAAAAAAGAGACCTCTGAAATAAACAACCTAAGGATGCACCTTAAGCTCATAGAAAAACAAGAACAAGCCAAACCCAAACCGGTAGATGAAGAGGAATAATAAAGATCAGGGCCAAGACCAATGAGATAGACACTAAAAAAAATAAATAAATAAAAAGAATCAGTGAAACAAAAGTTGTTTCTTTGAAAAGATTAACAAGATTGACAAACCCTTAGCTGACATGATAAAATGGAGGAGGGAGAAGACCCAAATTAATAAAATCAAAGATGAAAAAGGGGACATAACCACAAATACTAACAAAATTCAGATAATAATTAGAAAGAACTTTAAAAACTTATATTCAAGTAAACTGGAAAATTTAGATGAAATAGATAAATTCCTAGATACATATAACCAATCAAAATTGAACCAAGAAGATATGAAACATTTAAATGCTCCTATTACATGCAATGAAATTGAAGCAGTAATAAAGAGTCTCCCTACAAAAAAAAGACCTGACTGATTCATGGCTGAGTTTTACCAAACCTTTAAAAAAGAACTAACACCCATACTCTTCAGGCTTTTTAAGGAAATAGAAAAGGCAGGAACACTACCAAACTCACTCTTTGAAGCCAGCATTGCACTCATTTCAAACTCCAATAAAGACACAACCAGAAAAGAGAAGTATAGGTTGATATCTTTAATGAGTATTTATGCAAAGATTCTCAACAAAATACTGGCAAACAAAATTCAACAGCACATCAAAAAGATCACACACCATGATCAAGTCACTTTCATTCCAGGGATGCAAGGATGGTTCAACATACATAAATCCATAAACATAATACAATGTATAAACAGAAGCAAGGACAAAAACCACATGATCCTCTCAATTGACACAGAAAAAGCCTTTGACAAAATCCAACACACTTTCATGAAAAAAACCTCTGAAGAAACTAGGAATAGAAGGAATTTTCCTCAACATAACAAAGGCTATATAGGACAAACCTAGAGCCAACATCATACTAGAGGAAGAAAAACTGAAACCATTCCCATTAAAGTCAAGAATGAGACAGGGCTGTCCATTTTCTCCATTCCTATTCAATATAGTTTTGGAATTCGTAGCCAGAGCAATAAGAGAAGAGCAAGAAGTAAAAAGGATTCAAAGAAGGAAGGAAGAAGTCAAACTATCCTCATTTGCAGATAATAAGATCCTAAGCCTAAGACACCCTAAAAACACTACCAAAAAGCTATTGGAAATCATAAACTCTTTCAGCAAAGTAGCAGGATACAAAATTAACATAGAGAAATCAGTAGCCTTCCTATATACCAACAATGAAAAGACTGAGAAATAAATCAGGGAAACAATCTGATTTACAATAGTCTCAAAATCAATAAAGTACCTTGGAATAAATTAGTGAAAGGAACCAAAGACCTTTTTAATGAAAAGTATAAACCAGTGAAGACAGAAATCGAAGAAGACATGAAAAAATAGAAAGACCATCCATGCTCGTGGATTGGTAGAATCAAAATTGTTTAAATGGCCGTACTGCCAAAAGTAATCTACATGTTCAGTGCAATTCCTAGCAAAATTCCAATGACATTCTGCACATAAATAGAAAAATCAATCTTGAAATACATGTGGAAATACAAAAGACCTCAAATAGCGAGAGCAACTCTGAGCAAGAAGTCCAATGCAGGAGGCATCACAATACTCGATTTCAAACTATGCTATAGAACCTAACAGTAAAAGCAGCATGGCATTGGCATTGGCACAAACACAGACTGGAAGACCAGTGTATCAGAATGGAAGATCCAGACATAAACCCATGCATCTGTAGCCAACTGATCTTCAATAAAGGAGACCAAAACACTTGATGGAGAAAAGAGAGCCTCTTCAACAAATGCTCCTGGGAAAACTGGATATCCACATGTAGAAGACTGAAACTAGATCCCTTCTTTCATCCTGTACCAAAATCAACTCAAAGTGGATCAAAGACTTTAATATAAAGCCTGAAACTTTGAAAGAACTTTAAGAAGCAGTAGGAAATAGACTGGAATAGATAAGTACAGGGAATGACTTCCTAAACAGAGCTCAAAAAGCTCAGCGTCTAAAAGAAAGAATGAACAAATAGGACTGAATCAAACTAAAGAGCTTCTGCATAGCAAAGGAAACAAACATCAGACTCAAGAGGCAGCCCATAGAATGGGAAAAAATCTTTACCAGTTACTCATCTGATAAGGGAATAATGTCCAGAATCTATAGGGAACTCAAAAAACTCAGCTCCCAAAGAATCATCACCCCAGTGAAGATATGGGCACATGAATTAAACAAGGAATTCTCAAAGGAAGAGATACAAATGGCCAGTAAATACATAAAGAAGTATTCAACTTTCCAGGTTATAACAGAGATGCAAATCTAAACACTTAGATTTCACTTCATCCCAGTTAGAATGGACATAAATCAAGGGTTATAAGAACAATAAATGCTGACAAGGTTGTTTTGAAACTGTAACCTTTATGCACTGTTGGTGGAAATGAAAATTAGTACAACCACTATGGAAAGCAGTATGGAGATTCCTCAAAAATATAAAGATAGAATTGCCATATGATCCAGTGATATTGCTCCTGGGCATCTACCCAAATGAACACACGACACTGTACAATAGATGTGCAATAGATGTTCACTGATGTTCATGGCAGCACTACTCACAAAAGCCAAGCTTTGGAAGCAACGCAGGTGCCCTACAACTGATGAATGGATCAAGAAATTATGGTATATATACATCAGCAATATTGCATAACACAAAGTGTGAAGGTAGAGGATATAAGGATGTGTATTGAAAGCTGTTGAAAAATAAGGGCTAGGAAGTAAAGGGGTAAGAGAGAGTAATGGAAGTGATTGATTGGACCAAAGTAAAGTATACCCACAGTGGACATATATTAAGACACTTGTTTGAACATCAATTTCAATATTAATAATGAAAATTAGGACTGTAAAATAAGTACACTGTGGGGGGATATTAGTCGGGGGCGTGAAGGAAGGAGATTAAGGTGACAGTATCAGATAGATGGACTTCATATACCTATATGAAACAGAACTGAGAAACCTCTTGCAATTGCTTTAAGTGGGTTGGAGAGGGGTTTTAGGGGGAGAGACAATGGCAGCATTGCAAATTATGTATAATATAAATCTAATTGGAATTGTTATTATGAATCCCCCTCCCAGCATGTAATGAATATATCCTAAGGAAAAAAATTGTAACAAAAACTGAAACAAAATTTAGATGAAATTAACAATATTGATTCTTTCAACTTAGGAGCACGGAATAGCTTTCCATTTATTTCTGTCTCCTTTAATTTCTTTTATCAAAGTTTTATAAATTTCAGTGAAGTAATAATTCACTATGTGCTTAAATTAAGTATTTTGTTTTTATGGAAGCATAAATTGGATCTTTCTTATTGTCTTCAGTTCATTTTATTATTTATGTATAAAAATGGTACCAATTTTTGTATGCTGGTTTTGTATTCTATAAAACTATTCTATTCATTTGTTAGTTTTAATAGGTTTTTGTGAAAACTTTGGAGTTGCTTTACATATAAAATTCTGTTTCTCCAAATAGTGATTATTTTTTCTTTAGTAAGTATTTAAAAATCGGTTCATAAGTAAGAATACATTTAAGTATATATTATCATAGAAAATCAAATTACCCAAAGATTAAGAGTAAAAAATTAAAAGTGTGAGAAAAAAAAGGTTTGCTTTTCTGTAACTCCTCTACTGCTGTTTACACACGTAAGCTACACAAAATAAGTCTAGTTTCTATTCAGAATATCCTATAATTATGGAAAAAATAAGATTATGTCTATTTCTATCTTATAAAATGTTTATTTCTCCCTGATTATTGTGTCAATTTCCTCCCAGTGGGGATTAATAAAGAAAAAAATTCAACCACCCCAGTAAACATATATGGAGCTACAACTGTGTCAAAGATTACATTTTTTTCTTTGATAATTTTTTAATTTATATTCATTTATTCACATGTGTATACATTGTTTGGGTCATTTCTCCCCCCTGTCCTCCACCCCCTCCCGCTCCCCCCTCCCACTCCTGCTTCCAGGCAGAATCTGTTCTTCCCTTAACTATAATTTTGTTGGAGAGAAAACAGAAGCAATAATAAGAGAGACAAAATGTTTTTGATAGTTGAGGTAAGGATAGCTATGCAGAAACACTCCTAGCTTTGCTTCCATGCACCAATGTATTATATCCAAAGTAATACATTTCTTACTGATCTTTTCACTAGTTCCTGATCCCCTGCTCATGTTGAGCTCTGTCACTTTAAGGTTCCTGCATGAGTTCCTCCATAGTAGGGACATCAAATACTTTCATGTTTTGGGTTTCTTACCTATACCATACATTTTTTATTCATTTATTCATATGTGCATACATTGTTTGGGTTATTTCCCCCCTCTTCCCCCCTCCTCCACCCTACTTCCCCTCCCCCGCTTACAGGCAGAACCTGTTCTGAGCTTTTCTCCAATTCCATTGAAGAGTAGAAATAAGCGATAATAAGAAAGACATAGCATTTTTGCTAGTTGAGATAAGGACAGCTATACAGAGATTCCTAGCATTGCTTTCACATACAAAAGTGTTACAACCCAGGTTGATTCATCTCTAACTGATCTTTACACTGGTTCCTGATCCCCTTCACATATTGACCTCTGTTGCTTTAAGGTTTCTGTATTAATTCCTCTGGAGCGGGGACATCAAAAGCTTTCATGTTTTGGGTTTTCTATCTAATCTCATACCCCCCTTATGTGTTCTCCTCTTGTCATGTAACCCAAGTCCTACAACATTGCTGTATTTGCCCTAGATCTAAAGACCACATATGAGGGAGAACATACGATTTTTGGTCTTCTGAGCCTGGCTAACCTTGAGCAGAGTGATGTTCTCCAGTTTCATCCATTTACTTGCAAATGATAAGATTTCATTCTTCTTCATAGCTGAGTAAAATTCCATTGTGTATAAATACCACATTTTCTTGATCTATTCATCAGTAGTGGGGTATCTTGGTTATTTCCATAACTTGGCTATTCTGAACAGCACTGCAATGAACAAGGCTGTGCAGGTGCCTTTGGAGTAACCTCTGTCGCATTCTTTGTGTATATCCACAGCAGTGGGATTGCTGGATCATATGGCAGATCTATGTTTAGATTTTTTAAGAAGCCCCCAAATTTTTTTCCAGAGTGGTTACACTATCTTGCATTCCCACCAGCAGTGTACTAGGGTTCCTTTTTCCACACATCTTCACCAACACATGTTGTTGGTGGTGTTTTTGATGATGGCTATTTTAACAGGAGTGAGGTGGAATCTTAGTGTGGTTTTGATTTGCATTTCCTTTATGGCTAGAGATGGTGAGCATTTTTCCATGTGTTTTTTGGCCATTTGAATTTCTTCTTTTGAGAAAGTTCTATTTAGTTCAGTTGCCCATTTCTTAATGGTTTCATTGATTTTGAGAGAGTTTAGTTTCTTAAGTTCCCTGTATATTCTGTTTATCAGTCCATTGTCTGATGTATAGCTAGCAAATATTTTCTTCCACTCTGTGGGTAGTCTCTTTAGTTTAGAGACCATTGCTTTTGTTGTGCAGAAGCTTTTTAATTTTATGAAGTCCCATTTGTCCATTCCTTCTCTTAGTTGCTGGGCTGTTGGGGTTCTATTGAGGAAATCCTTGCCTATACCTATTAGTTCCAGAGTGTTTCTTGCTCATTCTTGTACTAATTTCAAAGTTCTGGGTCTAATATTGAGGCCCTTGATCCATTTTGAGTTGATACTAGTACAGGTTGACACATGGATCTAGTTTTAGTTTCTTGCAGATGGATAACCACTTTTCCCAACAGCATTTGTTGAAGAGGCTGTCTTCCATCGTACATTTTTGATGCCTTTGTCAAAAATAAGGTGGGTATAGTTGTATGGATTCATATCTGAGTCCAGTGGTCTTCATGTCTGTTTTTGTGCCAGTACCATGCTGATTTAATTGATATTGCTTTGTAATATAGTTTGAAGTTGGGTATTGTGATACCACCAGCATTGCTCTTTTTGCTGAGTATTGCCTTGGGTGTTTGTGGCCTCTTGTGTTTCCAAATAAATTTTAAGGTACATTTTTCAATCTCTGTGATGAAAGTCAATGGGATTTTGATGGAAATTGCATTAAACATGTAGATTGCTTTTGGTAGTACAGCCATTTTTACTATGTTGATTCTACCAATCCATGAGCATGGGAGATCTTTCCATTTTCTGTAGTCTTCTTCGATCACTTTCTTCAGGGGTTTGTAATTCTCCTTGTAGAGGTCATTCACATCTTTTGTTAAGTTCACTCCTAGGTATTTCATTTTTTTGAGGCTATTGTAAATGGAATTGTTTACATATATTGCTTCTCATGTTGTTCATTGTTGGTGTATAGAAAAGCTAATGATTTTTGTAATGTGATTTTGTATGCTGCCATCTTGCTATACCTGTTTATGGTGTCTAAGAATTTTGGGGTAGTTTTTTGGGTCTTTAAGGTGTAGAATCTTATCATATACAAATAGGGATATTTTGACAGTTCCTTTACCTATTTATATTCCTTTTATTTCTTCTTCTTGCCTAATTGCCCTGGCTAGAAATTCTAGTACTATGTTGAAAAGGAGTGGTATCCCCACACTTTTTTACAACTTAAAGATCCATATGGAAATAAAGAGAGTGAACTAGTAATTATTAGAAGCTAGGAAGTGGGGAGAATTGAATAAAGGTGGCCAAAACACAGAGAATCAATAAGTCCTAGCTTTGTGCAACATAGAGTGTGACTATAGTTAACAATAGCCTTTGCATATTTTATGAAGAATTCAAGCAGAAGCAATTGAAGGTGTTAAACATAAAGAAATGATAAGTAGATATAAATGCTACTTACCTTGATTTCATCACTACATACATTGCATATATGCACTGGTACTGAAATGTCATACTATACCCCATCCTTATGTACTACTATGATGTGTTAATTGAAAACAAAAAATTTTTAAAAAGAATTGAAAACAATGCTTCAAGTAGAAATTTTGCATAATTATTCATAGCAACATTATTCCCAATAGTCAAAATGTGGAAACAACCCCAATATCCATCAATGAATGAAAGAATAAAATACAGTGGAATTTCATCTAGCCTTAGAAAAGGAAAGAAATTCTGACATGGTACAACATGGATCAATCTTTAAGACATTATGCTAAGTGAAATAATTCACATACAGAAGGATAAAATATTATGTGATTCCATCTACATGAGTGTGGTAGTTTTCTATTGTTATAACAAAATATCTGAGATAATCAGCTTACAAAGAGAAAAGGTTTATTTTGGCTCATGATTTCAGAGGTTTCAGTCTATGATTTATTAGCCTGGTTTCATTGGGTCCTGCAGCAAGGCACACCATAGCAGAGACTGCTTAGTGGAACAAAGTTGCTTGTCTCACCACAATCTTCTTCAAGGACATGTTCTCTATAACTTTACTTTCACCCATTAAGCTACAAATCTTAAAGATTTCCACTACTCTTCAGGGATGTCAGTCTGGGAACTAGTTCTTCAAAACATGGGTTTTGGAGGAACGTCAAATTCATAGAGATTGATAGAAATAATGGGTTACCAACGGCCGAGTGGAGGAGAGAATTAAATGTTATTGATGAGTACATAATTGCAGTTTCATATGATCAAAAAATTATGGAAATACGTGGTGGTGATGATTGCACAGAAATGTGACTATATTTATTGCCACTGAGTTGTACACGTGAAAATAATAAAATAATCATTAAAAAAAATAGAGAAAGTACGTGTTTAAATCAAGGAAAGTAAATGTTACATGTATTCTAATAAACTAATGTAATTTCTTTAAATTATTCCAGGACCACTGGAATATCTTTAAATATCTCTCAATAGACACTTTCTGGTTTTTTACTTTCCTATCCTGTATTTTACAACCCTGTGGTAAGTGAAATAAACATTTTTAAACCCTAATCCTTGAAACCTGTGGATATGTTACCTGACATAGAAAAATTGTTAGAGCTATGATTGTGTTTAATGGTCTTGAAATGAGATTATTTATGATGAGTATATTTATAAATAAGAGGGTGGCAGGAGAATCCGATTTATTAATAGGAAATATGAGAGTGGAAGCATGAAATCGGAGTAACATAGTGAAGGGGGATCACAAGTCATGAAATGTATATACTTTCTAGAAGCTGAAAAGGCAAGGAAACATTTATTGTCTTCTAAAATTCAGAAAGAATGCAGTCCTGCTGACATTTTGGTTTTAGGACATCTCATCTCTAGAAGTGAAATATAATAAGTGATAAATGACTATGAATTGCTGTGTTTTTCCCATGTATTTCAAAGTGTGAACTCCAAAATGACTTAAATTATTTCTTGGAGAATATTCTCACGCTATTGTGATTATGGAGACCTCAAGTGCTTGAGTGTGGCTGAATTTGTTTCTACTCAAGAGAACATAGCAAGTATCTGGTCTGTTATTAGATTATATAAAATGATGGCTCCTATCTCACTGGTACACTATGTTTTATTGGCTTTGCTGAAGTAAGCTGCCATATTGGAAATGCCACATGACAACAAACTGATGATTGACTGTGGCCAACAGACAGAAAGGTATTTATGCCTTTGACTTGAATAGCCTTTACATGACTAAAATCTGCCAAATACCACATAAGTTAGTTCAAAAGTGAGTTCCTCTGCAGTCAGAACTTCAGATGATAACCTATGCCAGGTGAGGACCTTGGTTGCAGCCTTATGAGAGAAAATGAAGTAGAGGACCTAGTTAAGCCATGCCCAAATTCTTGATCCACACAAACTCTATTATGACAAGTTTGTGTTGTAACATTTTACATTTGGAGGATAATTCATTTTTCATCGATAGATAACTAAAATCATTTATTAGAGGAATGTAGGATATATTTGATTGCCAATAATGTGACAAATGTTATGCAAATTGCTTTCCTACCTGGCAAGCAAAAGTCTTCTGTGCTATGTGCCTTCATCTTACAGATGAAAACAAAATTCTTCAGGAATTGAGGTCCTTGAGAAACATTTGAAAGCAAGTGTCATGATAAAAAAATCATTTTCTTTATCAAAAGAATATTTTGATCTCACCATACCCTTCTGTGAGTCTTCATTAATTGCCCAGAAATGACTGGTTATGTATTTGTGTTATTTCATGTGCATATAATCATCTTGTCTTAGAAGCAAAGAGAGTAGCCATCTATTATTCAATTTTGTATTTCCATCCTCTGGGACTTTTTATAATCACTTATTTATTCAGCAAATATTAATTGAGATTGTATTTTGTAGATGGTACCATATAGTGAATCAGTAGATGAACAACATACTACAGATAATATTCATATAACTATTGGGACAAGGAAGAACCCACTAACAATTTGTTCAGACTCATATGCACACAGGTGTATAAGTTTCTTTGTGTGCTGGGTGCTCATGTCTATAAAATGAGCTACTCAGGAGACAGAGAAAGAAGAGGATCATGGTCAAAGGCTAGTCTGAGCAAAAAAAGGTAGTGATTTCCTATTTCTAAGAATAAGCCAGGTGTATTCCTATGTATATATTTGTAGCTGTTGTAAATGGGATTGATTTCTTGATGTGTACTTCAGATAGTTCTCTATCGACATATGGTAACTGTACTAATTTTTGTATTTTTATTTTGTTCCCTAAAATTTTGCTGAATTTGTTTATTAGATCTAATAATTTTTATGGACTTTGTTGGGGTTTTCTATACATAATACCATGTCATCTGGAAACAGTGACAATTTGGATTTGTCTTCCAGTTTAAATGCTTTTTATTTCTTTCTTTTGTCTTATTATTCTACCATATTGCAATAATATTCTGAATAACAGTGGCTAAAGTGTACATCATTTTTTGTTCCAGATCTTAGAAAGATTTTGACTATTTCCCATTCAGTATAAGACAGCTGTTGCCTTATTACAAATAACCTTCACTATGTTCAGAAATATTCATTTTATTACTAACCTGTTTAGAGATTTTTATCATGAAAACATCTTTAATTTTTTTTGAATTCCTTTTGTGTATCCATTGTCATGATAATGGTTCATGCTTCATACTGTTATGTATTTACTAACTTCTGTATGTTCAACCATCCTTGTATCTCTGGGATGAATAACACTTGAACATCACAAACAGTATTTTAATGTACTGTTACATTCAGTTTGATATGATTTGATGAGTCTATTTACATCTATGCTCATCAAGAATGACTTGCTTGGGTGATTTCTTACTACTTGGGAAGCAGAAATCAAGAGGATCGAGGTTCGAAGCCAACTGGGAAAATAGTTCATGAGACCTTATTTTGAAAATAACACCAAAAAAGAAAAAAAAAAGTTGGTGGAGTGGCTCAAGTGGTAAAATGCCTACCTAGCAATTATTAGGCCCCAAGTTCAAGCCCCAGTACTTCCAGAGAAAAGTAAAAATATTGGCCTGTAGTGTTTGTTGTTGTCTTGACCTTACCTGGGTTTGGTAACACTGTAATGTTGGCTTCAAAGAATGGGCTTCTAAGCATTCCTTTTTTTTTCTATTTTATAGAAATAAGGAGAAATAGTGTTAATCTTTTTGAAATGTTTGGAAGAACTCATCAATGAAACTGTCTGGACATAACCTCTTCTTTGATGGAAGATGATATATTAAAATTTGATCTCATTACTTGCTATTTATCTGTTCAGGTTTTCTATTTCTTCATGTTTTGTATCCTGATAAGTTGTATATGTCTATGAATTTGTCTTTTTCTTCTACATTACAAAATTTGTTGGCATATAGTTGTTATAATAATGTCTCTTTTGTATTTCTGGGGAGTCAGTTATAATGTCTCCCCTTTACTCTCTCATTTTATTTATTTAAGTTTTCTCTATTTTTGGATAGTCTGAATAAAGGTTTGCCTATTTTGTTACCTTGTTACCTTCTTTTATATTATTTGCTTTCTATTTAATTGATTTCTTCTCTAGTCTTCATTATTTCTTTCCTTCTATAAATTTTGGGGTTGGATTCTTCTTGTTTTTATAGTCCTAGAGATGTATTGATAAGTTATTTAGTTTATATTTTTATGGGAGAAAAGTGTAAAATGCATATGGAACCACATAAAACAATAAACTGAAAAGCTGTCTATGGCAAAAAGAATGAAGAATTATATTACCTGACTTCAAAATATGCTACCAAGCAGTAGATTTCAAAACAGCATGGCATTGTCATAAAAAGGACACCTGAAACAATGAAAGACAATGAATGACATAAAAGTAAATACATAGTAGCTGATTCTTGACAATGGTATTAAGAACATGGATCAACAAGGGCAAACACAACAATGGGAATGGACTTTGAGCACATGATAAAAGCGAGAGCACACAAGGGAGGGGTGAGGGTAGGTAAGACACCTAAAAAAATTAGCTAGCATTTGTTGCCCTTAACGCAGAGAAACTAAAGCAGATACCTTAAAAGCAACTGAGGCCAATAGGAAAAGGGGACCAGGAACTAGAGAAAGGGGTAGATCAAAAATAATTAACCTAGAAGGTAACACACACTCACAGGAAATTAATGTGAGTCAACTCCCTGTATAGCTATCCTTATCTCAACCAGCAAAAACCCTTGTTCCTTTCTATTATTGCTTATACTCTCTCTGCAACAAAATTAGAAATAAGGGCAAAATAGTTTCTGCTGGGTATTGAGGGGGTGTGGGGGAGAAGGAGGGGGCAGAGTGGGTGGTAAGGGAGGGGGTGGGGGCAGGGGGGAGAAATGACCCAAGCCTTGTATGCACATATGAATAATAAAATAAAAAAAAAGAACATGTATCAATTTACAAAACCTCTATATGGTGCTGGGAAAGCTAGATACTCATACACAGTTATAAAATGAACTCAAAATATATTTCAGACTTAAATGTGAGACATGAAACTATGAAATTACTAAAATAAAACAGAGAAAACACTTTAGGACACTAGAATTGTTAATGATTTCTTGGACAAGCTCTAAAAGCACAGGAAATAAAATTAAAAATAGGCAAGCAGGATTGCATCAAACTAAGCATCTGCACAAAATGGTATAAAAAGCAACAGAATGAAAAGAAAACATTTAGGAAGGGAGAAATATTTGCAAACTATGCTTCTGACAAGGGGTTTATATCTATAATCTATGAGGGACTCCAAAAACTTAGTAGCAAAAAATATCCTGGCTAAAGTGGGCAATAGAACTAAATCGATATTTCTCAATAGAAAACATACATTTGACCAACAAGTGCATAAAAATATTCAACATCTCCAATTATCAGAGAAATCAAAATCACAATGAAGTATGGGAAGTCTTTAAAACTTACCATTATCAAAAAGACAAGAAAACTAGTGCTGGCATGGATGTGAAAAAAAAAATACCCTTGCATACTTTTAGTAGAAAAGTAAGTTAGTAGAATCATTATGGAAAACAGTATGGAAGTTCCTTATAATTAAAAGTAGAGCTACTATAAGATCAAGCAATGCTACTACTGGGATTACATATCCAACGCAAATGACATAAGTACGTTGAAGAGACATTTGTTCATTGTAGCATTATTCATAATAACCAAGAAATAGAATGGAATACTACTCAGCCATAAAAATAAGACATTCCTCTCATTTGTGACAGCATAAATGGACCTGGGAATCATTATGTTATTTGAAATAAGGCAAACACAGAAAACTAAGCACTGCATGATATCATTCATATGTGCAATCTAAAAAATTTTTCATAGAAATTTAATGTGCCAAAAAGCATTGAGAATACAAAGACTTTAGTAGGGGATTTCCCTGAAATGAGTGACACAAAGTCATTTTCTTCAAGTAAGGTTGACTATACACATTGAAGAATGACTTTGAACTGAAAAATAAAAAAATTACTAGAGAGGCTGCATTTGCAAGTGAAGAAGATGCTGCAACATTTCCAAAAGATGCAAACAAGATGATAAAGAAGAAAGAATACTCCAAAGGAAGTCTTCAATTTCAGTAAAATCACCTTTTTCTGGAAGAAGATGCATTAATATTGAAGTTACGTGTAAATGCTTGTGGGCATATGTGAAGCTAGGCATAACTTACAGAGAATACATACACATTCTCAAAAGCAAATCCAAAAATTATCTGCCTATGTTCTGGCAATATAATCAGAAAGTGTGATAGGTAGCCATCTTGATTATGGAATAGTTTCACTATGAAGTTTCACTTCATTATAGAAGTGAAAAAAATACTTGAAAGGTGAAGAGCTGTAATTTGAGATTCTAATAATAATAGAAAATGCACCTGGCCATCTTGAATCTGTTTGCTACAAAAATGTCAAAGTTGTATTTTTGTTTCCAAATATGACATTATTGTTTTCAGCTCCTTGACCAGAGCACAATTCCATTTGTCTAGGCCTAAACATCTGGTAATTGATCACATTCAATCAGCAATTGATGCTGACCCTAATGTGCACATAATGCAGTGCTGTAAATCATTCACTATCTATTATGCATTAATATTTATCAAAGGTGAAATGAATAAATTTAAACCAGAATCTGAAAAATTGCTACTGGAGGAACTTATTGAATGATAAACTCATGAATGATTATAAAAGCTTCCTGGAGATTGATGGAGAAGTTAGGAAAATCATTCTCACAGCAGGACAGGATGGTGGAGAAAGATTCTTGCATGTGTTTAAATCAGAAGTGAGAAAATATATCAATGGCCATCTATCTAATTGGTTAAAATGAGTAATCAGAAGAAGTTGAGTCAGCTACAGAGAAAGATAAAGAAGAAATTGAAACATAACCAGCAATTTGGACATTACTGAATGTTGCTGAAGTATTTCGAATTACACAGACATTGAAGGACAAAAATATTGAACAGAATCCTTGAATGGAATGTTGCATAAAAGTAGACCATATAATCAGTAAAAGATAAGAACTTCTGTTTTTTTATTTTGGTGGTAGTACTGGGTTTGAACTCAGAGCCTCACACCAGGCACTCTATCATTTGAGCCACTCCACTAGCCCCATTTTTCTGTCGGGCATTTTTCAAGATAAAGTTTCATGAACTATTTGCCCAGGCTAGCTTCAAATCTGATCTTTCTGCTCTCTGCCTCCCAAATAGCTAGGATTACAGGTGCGAGCCACCAGTGAATGGTGGATTAGAACCTTCTACAGCAACACTTTAATGAGTGAAATAGGGACAGTTTATAAATATAATGTTTTTCCAAAAGTTTTGTGCAGAAACTATTTCAACTATCCAGGATCATGGATGGTGAACAATGTCTGCTCCTATCATAAAATCATTGACATTGTCATGGCTCAATGGAACAGGATCACCAGAAGCCATATTATTTTCCTTCTCACATAATATCAGGGGACCAACAGTAGTCTAATATTGTATCAGTACCTAAGTCATTCTCCTCACCTCAGTATTATCTTCACTTCCAGATATCTACTGGGGGCCTTGAAACACAGACTCAATGAAAAAGAAGAGACAATGGTGTATGTTATTTTTAAAACATATTTATTAGCATATATTAGTTGTACGGAGGGTTCATTATAACGTTTTCATATGTTCTTGCAATGTACCTTGGTTAGGTTCATTCCCACCACCATTCTCCCTTATCCCTTTCCCTCAAACTTAAAATGAGTTCAATAGGTTTTATTGTTCTGCTTTCATACACGTATATAATATACATCAACTATATTCACCCTCTTTCACTTTCTCTATTCAGCTTCCCCCTCCCACTAGTAGCCACTCCCAAACAGGACATAGTTTACATTCCTGTCTTTCATTTTAAAGTGGATATTCATTGGTCAAAATGGTTTTGCCATAGTATTTCACCCATGAACACATTATACTTTAGTCAGATTAACATCCTGTATTGGTCTCCCTTACCATTTCCCACCTACATCCAGTCCATTTGATAATCCATCTATGTACACATATATGATTTATTTTTATATTACTCATTGTCTATCATTTTCATCTCCTTCCTCTCCACCTAGTTGGTTCAAATAGACCCTGTATTGCAATATGAGCTTTAGAATTGATTTATCTCTGTCATTGGAATGTACATATACATATATATACACATATACACAGATATTAACGAAATGTTTTATTTGTGTATACATTTACCATTTAGATATATCTTCCAGATATGAGAGAAAGCAAGTGACTTTTAACTTTTAGAAACTGGTATATCTTGTTGAACATGATAATCTCCAATTTCATCTATTTACCTGCTAATAACATACTTTTACTCTCATTTATGATTGAATAAAACCTCATTGTGTATATATACCACATTTTCTTAATCTGCTTCAATTTCATTGCCTATTATAGATCTATTTAAGTCTTTTACATCACTCTTGTTCAGTTTTGATTAGTTAAATGTGTCTAGAAATTTATCAATTCCATCTAGATTTTCGAGTTTATTTGAACATCGGTTTTCATCAGTTAAAGGGCCTTTGGGCTCTTTCCACAACTTGGCTATTGTGTGTGAATAGTAGCTACAATAGGCATGAGTATGCAAGTGTCTCTATTTTACCCTGACTTAAACTCTTTCAGATATATATGCATAGGAGTGATATCACTGGATCATATGATGGTTGTGTTTTTAGTTTTTCGAGGAACCTTCATATTGTTTTCCATAAGATTATAGTAAATTACATTCCCAACAATGTATAGGGATTACTTTTTCCCCTGTATTCACACAAAAAAAATGCTGCTAGTGTTCTTAATGGTAACAATTCTGACTGGACAGAGGTGAAATCTCAATTTAGTTTTGATTTGCATTTCCTTTATGTCCAGTATTGTTGAGCATTTTTCATGTATTTATTGACCATTTTTACTTCTTTTGAAAATTGCTTGTTTAGTTCATTTGTCTATTTGTTCACTGGGCTGTTGATTCTTTGGGAGTTTATTTTTTTTGAACTTCTTGTATATTCTGCTCATTAATTCCTTGTCAGATATATAGCTGGTAAAGATTTTCTTCCATTCAGTATTCAATCTAGTGACCATTTTCTTTGCTGCTCAGAAGCTTCTTAGCTTGATGCAGTCCCATTTTTCAATTCCTTTCTTTTAATTTCTGAGCTATTGGAGTTCTATTCAGGTAGATATTGCATATGCCTCTATGTTCCAGGACTTTCCCCATTCTTCCCTGTAAAAGGTTCAAAGTTTCAAATCTCATATTAAGATCTTTTATCCACTTTGAGTTGATATTAGTACAGGGTGAGTGACAGTGATCCAGTTTTAGTCTTTTACATGTGTATTACCTAGTTTTCTTGGTAAGATTTGTTGAAAAGTCTGTATTCCTCCAAGGTATGTTTTGGTCTTCTTTGCCAAATATTAAATGGCTCTAGATTTGGGGGGTTTTCTCTTTGTCTTCTATTCTGTTCCACTGGTCTTCATGTCTGTTTTTGTGCCAGTATATGCTGTTTTTATTGCTATGGCTTTGTAAAATCTTTGAAGTCACACATTGTGATACTTCCACCATTGGTCATTTGCTCAGAATTACTTTGGCTGTTTGAGGTCTTTTGTACTTCTACATGAACTTAGGGTTGGTTTTTCTTTCTCTGTGATGAAGGTCATTGGTATTTTAATGGTAATTGCATTGGACAGCTTTCCACCTTCTGTAGTCTTCTTTAATCTCTTTCTTCAGCAGTTTATAGTTCTCCTTGCAGAGGTCATTTACATCCTTTATAAGTTTATTCCAAGGTATTTGATTTTTTTGAGGCTATTGTAAATTCAATTGTTTTCCTAAATTGTTTCTCAATTCGTTCGCTGCTGATGTATAGAAAGGATACTGAGTTTTTAAAGTTTATTTTGTATCCTGCTATATTGCTGAAGCTGTTCATGTGTGTAGGAGTTTTTGGATGGAGTTTTTTTGGTCTTTGAGGTATAAGAAAATGTCATCTACAAGTAGGGATATTTTGACTGTTTCTTTACCTGTTTGTATTCCTTTTATTTCTTCTTGCCTTATTGCTCTGGCTAGGAATTCCAGGACTATGTTGAATAGGAGTGGGGAGAGTGGGCATCCTTGTCTCATTCCTGACTGTAGAAGAAATGGTTTCAGTTTTCCCCATTTGGTATGATGTTGGCTATAGGGTTTTCATATATATCCTTTAGTATGTTGAGGTACATTATTTATATTCATATTTTCTTCTGAGCTTTTAACCTGAAAGGATGTTGAATTTGGTCAAAAACATTTCCTGCATCAATTGAGATGATTGTGTGATTTTTGTCTTTGATCCTGTTTCTATGCTCCCTGGAATTAAATCAACTTAATCATGATGCCATGGTCTTTTTGTTGTGCTGTCAAATTCAGTTTGAAAGTATTGTATTGAAATTTTTTATGTCTATTTCATTAAAATGATTGACCTACAATTTTCTTTTTTGTTGTGCCCTTTCCTGGTTTTGGAATAAATGTAATACTGGTTTCATAGTTTGGTAGCCTTCCTACCTTTTCGATTTCATGGAAAACCTTGAGGAGTATTAGCATTAATTCTTCTTTAGGATCTGGTAGAATTCAGCAGAGAATGTATCAGGTCCTGGGCTTTTCTTAATTGGGAGACTCTATTACTGCTTCAATCTCATTGCCTATTATAAGTTTATTTAGGTGTTTTATATCACTCTGGTTCAATTTTGGTTGGCTAAATGTATCTAGAAATTTATTGATTTCTTCAAGACTTTACAGTTTATTTGAATATCAGTTTTCAAATTATTCCCTCAAGAATACTGTACCACTATATTGTGTTACTCACATACTGTAACGTTAGTATTTGTTGTGATATCTCCCTTTTTCATCTCTAATTTTACTAATTTGGGTAATTTCCCTCCTACTTCTAGTCAGATTAAAGAGTTTATCAATATTATTTATCTTTTTGAAGAACCAACTTTTTGTTTCATTGTTAGTATAGTCTTTTTGGTCTCTATTTCATTAATTTGGGGTCTCATTTTTATCATTTCTTTCCATCTGCTAATATTGAGTTTGGCTTATTCTATTTTTAAAAATAAGAGCATGAGGTACAACATTAGGTTATTTATTTAAGATTTCTCTGTTTTCTTAGCATAGGTGCTTATAGCTTTTCTCCTTAGCACTGACTTTGCTATATTTGACTCTGATGGGTTGTATTTTCATTTTCATTAGATTCTAGGAATTTTCTGATTTCCCCTCTTATTTCTTGAATGATCCACTGGTCTTTCGACAATGTGTTGCTCAGTCTCTATGTGTTTTAGTATTTTCTGTAGCTTCATTTGTTTTTCAGCTCTATTTTATTTTCCATCATGGTCCAACATAATACAGGGAATTACTTCAACTTTCTTGTATTTAATAAGACATTCTTTATGTCCTAAAATGTGATCTATTTTGAATAAAGTTCCATGAGCTCCTGAAAAAAATATGTTTTGTGCTGCTTCTGAATAGAATATTCTGCAGATATAGGGTACCCATTTGGTCATTTAATTCTGAGGTTTCTTTGTTGATTCTTTCTCTGGACACTTATTTCTTGGTGATAGTTGGGTGTCAAAGTGTCCCACTACACTGCGTTGGAATATATCTGTGCTTTTAAGTCCAATAGTGCTTGTTTAAAGAAGTCATTTGAACATATGTTCGGGGTATATATGTTAACAGTTTAAATTTCCTATTGATGTTTTGTTGCTTTTATTAATATGAAGTGACTTTCTTTACCTCCTCTAATTTAGGTTTGAAGTCTTCTTTACATTATATAAATAAACATACTCCTTTCTGTTTTCAGGGTACACTTGACTTGGAAAATCTTTTACCACCCTTTCACCCTAAGCCAATTTTTTTTGTCAGTGAGATGCTTATCTTATAGGCAGCAAATGGTCAGGTCTTGCTTTTTAATACGGCTAACCACTCTATGTCTTTTGATTAGGGAATTCAGACCATTACCATTCAATGTGATTATTGAAAGGTATGTGGTAATTCTTGCTATTTTGTTTATTTTTTTATTTTTTTTTATAATAGCCATTATTTAGATGTAATTCACATACTGTAACATTCCTCCTCTTAAAGAATAAAATCCAACAGTTTTTACCGTACACACACAATTGTAGAACCATCCCCACAATCTAGAATTTAGAATATTTTCATCACTACCAAAAGCAAAACTGTACATATTAGCAGTCACTCATGCCAGGCTACCACTAGTATAATCTTTGTCTTTATAGATGTGCATATTCTGGATATTTTCACATAAATACAATATATTGCATCATCTTTTATTAGGTACAATGTGGTTTTTTGGTGGCTTAAGTCAGCATTTTATTTATTTTTTTCTTTTTATTTTATTGTTGTACTGAGTAGGAGTACATTGTGGCATTACAAAGTTTCTTACAGTATATCAAATATATCATGCTTGAATTCACCCCTACACACCATTCTCCTGTATCTCCTCTCCCTCATTGAGAAAAAGTTTCAACAGGTACCTTTTTTTCCATTTACATTCAAGCATACACAGTATTTTCATCATATTTACCCTCTAACACATTTTTCCCACCTTCCCACCCCTCCCACTGGCATCAACCTACCAGGAAGGACCTATTCTTACCTCCTATTCTCCGATTTTGCAAAAGAAATGACATTTTCTCCACATCCTCAGAAACATTCTTTGTTGTTTGTGTTCTTGATGGTAGCCATTCTGACAAGAGTGAGATGGAATGCTCACGTGGTTTTAATTTGCATTTCCTTTATAGTCAGGGATGTTGAGCATTTCTTAATGTGTTTTTTAGCCATTTGGATTTCTTCCTTCAAGAGAATCAGGCGGGCATAGCTGAGTGGATTCATATCTGGGTCTTCTATTCTGTTCCACTGGTCTTCATGTCTGTTTTTCTGCCAGTACCATGCTGTTTTTATTGCTATGGCTCTGTAGTATAGTCTGAAGTCAGGTATTATGATACCTCCAGCATTGCTTTTTGCTCAGTATTGCCTTGGCTATTTGCAGTCTCTCGTGCTTCCAAATGAACTTTAAGATTGATTTTTCAATCTTTGTGATGAATGCCATTGGATTTTGATGGAAACTGCATTGAACATGTAGATTGCTTTTGGTTATATAACCATTTTCACTAGGTTTATTCTGCCAATCCATAGCATGGGAGCTCTTTTCATCTTCTGTAGTCTTCTTTGATTTCTTACTTCAATAATTTATAGTTTTCCTCATAGAGATATTTCACATCCTTTATTAAGTTTATTAAGTTTATTCTTAGGTATTTTTTGAGGCTATTGTGAATGGAATGATTTTTCTTAATCTGTTCATTGGTGGTGTATACTGACTTTTGTAGATTGATTTTGTGTCCTGCAAATTTGCTGAAAGTATTTATGGTGTCTAGGAGTTTTTTGGTGGAGTATTTTGGATCTTTTAGGTATAAGTTCATGATATCTCCAAATAAGAATAGTTTGACTACTTCATTTCCAATTTGTATTCCTTTTATGTTTTCTTTCTGTTTTTATTGCTCTGGCTAGGAATTTCAAGACTATGTTGATAAGAGTAGACAGAGTGGACACTCTTGTCTTGTTTCTGGTTTTAGGTGGAATGTTTTCAGTTTTCTCCATTTGGTAAGATGTTGGCTATAGACTTGTCATATATAACTTTTATAATGTTGAGGTATATTCCCTCTATTTCTAGTTTCATAAGAGTTTTTTATCATGAAAGGATGTTGAATTTTATCACAGGCTCTTTCTACCTCTATTTTAATGATCATGTATTTTTATCTTTGATTCTGTTAATATGTTGTATTAAATTTAATGAATAATTTGTGTATGTTGAACCATCTCTGTGTCCCTGGAATGGAACCAACTTAATCATAGTATATGATCTTTTAGATACACTGTTGAACTCAGTTTGCCAATATTTTACTGAGGATTATACATCTGTGTTCATTAAGATATTAGTCTGTAATTCTCTTTTTTTTGTGGCGCCATTGTTTGGTTTAGGAATGAATGTAATACTGGCTTCATAGAATGAGTTTGGCAGTGTTCCTTCCCTTTCTATTTCATGGAAGAGTTTGCGGATATTGGTATTAGTTTTTCAAAGGTCTTAGTTGATTTTAGCAGTGAATCCCTCATGTCCTGGACTATTCTTTCTTGGGAGACTCTTTATGGCTTCTTCAATTCCATTGCTTATTATAGATCTGCTTAGGTGATTAATATCCGCTTGGTTCAGTTTTGGATGGTCATATTTATCCAGAAGTCTGTTCAAGTCTAGATTTTCCAATTTAATTGAATATAGATATTCAAAGTAGTCCCTGATGATTTCCTGGATTTCCTTGGCATCTATTGTTATCTCCCCTTTTTCATTTCTAATTTTATTAACTTGGGTCTTTTGTAGCCTTATTTTAGTCAGATTTGCCAGGGTTTTGTCCATCTTGTTTACCTTTTCAAAGACCCAGCTTTTTGTTTTGTTAATTCTTTGTATGACTTTTTTGTGTCTATTTCCTTGATTTGGACCCTTGTTTTTTATTATTTCCTCTCCTTTTGCTAGTTTTGGGTTTAGCTTATTTTTGTTTTCTAGGAGTTTGATATGTAGTAGCATTAGGTCATTTATTTGAGATCTTTCTGTGTTTTTAATATATGCACTCACGGCTATAAAGTTTCCCCTTAGGACTGTCTTTGCTATGTCCCATTGGTTCAGATGGGTTGTGCTTTCATTCTCATTAAGTTCCAAGATCTTTTTTATTTCTTCTCTTCTTTCTTCACTGTCCCACTCATAGAGCTATGTGTTGTTCAGCTTCCAGTTATTTGAGTATTTTCTGCTATTTCTTTTGATCTTGAATTCTAGTTTTATTGCATTGTGGTCAGACAGTATGCAGGGGGTTATTTAAATTTTCTTATATTTATTAAGACTTGCTTTATGGCCTAAAATATTGTCTGTTTTGAAGAAGGTTCCCTGGGGTGCTAAGAAGAATGAATATTGTGCTATTGCAGGATGGAATACTCTTTAAATATCTGTCAGGTCCATTAGATCTTTGGTGTCTCTTAATTCTAGAGTTTCATTGTTGTTTTCTTTATCTGGATGAACTATCTACTGGTGATAGAGAAATATTGAAGTCTTCCAACACAACTATACTGGTGTCTACCTATGTTTTCAAGTCCAGTAGTGAATGTTTAATGAAATTGGGTGCACTAATGTTGGATATTTATAATGACTATTATTTCCTCTTGTTGTATTGTTCCTTTTATTGATAGTATGTGACTTCTTTGTCTCCAGAATAATTTTGGTTTGAAATCTACTTTATTTGATGTAAGTATTGCTTCCCCTGTCTTTTTTTGGGGGGGGCGCATTAACTTGGTAAACCTTCTTCCATCCTTTCACTCTAAGGCAATATTTGTCTCTGGCCATAAGGTGGGTTTCTTGTAAACAACAGATTGACTGGTCTTCCTTTTTAATCCAGTTTGCTAATCAGTGTCTTTCATGGGGGAATTGAGTCCATTTAACATTCAGTGTTAATATTGCAATGTATGTGGTAATTCTTTCCATTTAGTTTTTTTGTTGTGTAAGAGTTTGAGTGTTTGTAACTAATACTATGCTACTCTCTGCTTACTTATCTGGTCTTCTCATGAGGTTTAGTGATCCGCATCCTTTCATGGCTATGTTTGTTTTCATCTTCTATGTATAGGAGTCCTTTCAGAATCTTACATAGTGGAGGTTTAGTAGTCATGTATTTTTTAGTTTCTGTTTATCATAGATGTTTTTTAATTCTCCTTCAATTATGAATGATAGTTTTTCTGGATAGAGTATCCCAGGGATGAATTTCTTTTCTTTCTGTGCTTAAAATACCCCACCCCATGCCCTTCTTGGTTTCAGCTTTCTGTTGAGAAATCTGCTGTTATTGTGATGGATTTGTCTTTATATGTGAGTTGATTTTTCTAATAGCCTTCAATATTCTTTCCTTGTTCTCTGTACTAATTGCTATTATTTTGTTGCACCTGTTATGCATACCTTTGGCTTAGACCTCTTCTCCTTCTTCAATGCCTATGATTAGCAGGTTTGGTCTTTTGATGGAGTCACAGACTTCTTGTGTACTCCTTTCACAGCTCTTGAGTCTATTGTCTAAGGATTCTTCTGTTGTTTCATATGTATTTATTTTGTTTGTGAGCCCTGAAAAATCTGTCTTCACTTGCTCCAATCTGCTGGAGTGGCTTTCCACTGTATTTTTAGTTGATTTAAGGGACTTTTTATTTCCAGGATTTCTGTTTGACATTTTTTCCTGATACTTTCCATATTATTGTTATATTCCTCTTTCATATCTTATGTTGTCTTCTATATTTCACACACATCTTTTATAGTCTTCTTGGTTTCATTTTGGAGTAGTTGAAATCTTCTTTGAGTTCATTTAGTTGTTTCTGTGTCTTATTGAGCTTTTTATCCATGTTCTCTTGATATTTGCTGAATTGTTTTTTGCATGTTTTCTTTAAGATCCTCTTCAAGTTCCTTGAACTTTCTTATCATCATTCTTTTGATGTCAGCACTGGGGATTCATCCCCTTTGCTTTCCATGAAATCTTGTATTATGTTATTGTCAGTCTTTTGAGGAGTCATATTCCCCTGACTCCTTTTTCTCCGCATTTTTCTTTTTCGTGCTATGCTCATGTGCTGTTGATTAATTAGTTGGGGGTCTTGGTCACATGTTTTCTTTCCCTTAAGTTAATTTCTATGCTCTGACTAGCTTACTTGTTATTTAGGTTGATGTAATATTTTTGTTCCCTAACTTAAAGGCATAACTAGGCAGTAACAAGTTCTGAAATTCAATGTTGAACCAGTTATTTTCATAATATTAAAAATAACCTTCAGCAATATTCTCTATTAACAGCAGGTATTGGGGAAATAACAGTTGTTTGTGTAGGAATATGTACTTGAGTAATTGAAAAGGTGGTGCTAGAAGAGAGGGCAGGGAGGAGAGATAGGACCAGGGACAAAAAAGGTGTTAGGTGTAGGGGCTGTAGAATGATAGAGTCCTAGTGTGTGTAAAAGTACAATTTAGTCATTGAGGGGAAAGATTTTATTGTCAGGGATTGCAGGTGGATAGAGAGGGTGGTCGTAATGTGTAAAGTTGTTACAGTAGACTAGTTAGTGAGTAGTGAATATGGAAGAGATAGGGGCAGTGGGGGAAAGATAGGGGAGGAAAGGAGAGAAAGATAAAGAAAGGAGGAGAGAACGGAAGAAAAGGGAAGAAAAAAGGTGAGGAAGAGAAAGGGAATTAGTGCAAGAGAGGGTTAAGCAAATTGATGTTTGGACAGAATGGAAGAGGGAGATAGGAAACAATAGATTGTAAAAAAAAGTTAAGAAAATGAAGAAAAACAAAAAGATTAAAAAATAATAAAAATAACACTACTAAATAAAAAATGAAAGTATCAGTGCACCACAAATTGTGGACTTTTTCTTCTGATTTCAAATCCAAGTGCTCATGGTTTTGACAGTGTCTCTGTCCCTTCTTAAGTTAGGTATGCTGGGCTGTGTGGCAATGAATGTTTCCACTCTCTATCAGACAGATTTGGAAAGAGTTGGCTCTGGGTGTGTGAGCCCAGGCTTTCTTTGTTGGGGTGGGCTGTCTCATGCAGGAAGGTTCTTGGAAGTGAATTGCTTTCATTGTATTTAGTAGGAGATGAAGGTGAAGGAATATGGTTGATGGAGTTCCTATAAATATACAGTTATTTTCTTTCAGCTAGTGAAATACATTGTTCCATGTCCTCCTTGCTTTTAATGTTTCAGTATAGAAACCTGCTGTTATTCTGATTGATTTTCCTTTGTAGGTGACTTGGTGTTTCTCCCTGTAGCTTTCAATATTCTTTCCTTGCAGGGTGCCGGTGGCTCATGCCTGCAATCCTAGCTACTCAGGAGGTAGAGATCAGGTTCAAAGCCAGTCTGGGCAAACAGTCTGCATGACCGTATCTCAAAAAAAAACCCTTCACAAAAATAGGTCTGCTGGAGTGGCTCAAGGTGAAGGCCCTGAGTTCAAGCCCCAATACCACAAAAAAAAAATTCTTTCCTTTTTCTCTGTAATTAATGTTTTAACTATAATATGATGTGGAGAGTATCTGTCTTGGTTATATCTGTTTGGAGTCCTAGAGGCCACCTGTACTTGGATGGGCATATCTCTCTCAAGATTGGGGAAGCCTTTTGGCATTATTTTGTTGAATATGTTTCCTGTGCCTTTAGCTTGTTCCTCTTCTTCTTCAATGCCTATGATTTGTAAGGTTGGTCTTTTAATGTAATCACAGATTTCTTGCATATTCCATTCATATTACTTCATTCATATATATATATGAATTATATGATTTTTCTATTATATCTACTTTTTCTTTTTTTTTAATCCCTGGTAGTCTGTCTTCCACTTGATGCAGTCTGCTGGAAAGGCTTTCAACTGAATTTTTACTTGACTTAAGGAGTTTTTCATTTTCAGAGCTTCAAGTTTTTTTTCAGACTTTGTATATCTTTATTGAATTTCCCTTTTATGTCTTGAATTATCTTGATTATTTCATTTAGCTATTATTATTATTATTATTACCCTTGAGTTCATTCATCTGTTTGTACCCTATTTGAGTTCATTTAGTTGTTTCCTGTATTCTCATTGCATTAATTTGGCTGGGATTTTTTTTGGATTAAAATATTTTATAATTATTGATTTTTGGTATGTACCTTTGCATGAAATGCCCAGATTCCATCAACAGGATTAATGTCACTCTCAAAAGTGTGAAATCAGGTAAAAACAAAAAGCTTCCTCTCTTAACATATTTTACATTACATGCAGAAATTTTACATTACAAAAACAGTACATGGAGGCAACACAAACAATGTATACACATTGAGTTATTTATGGATGTCTTCTTTAATTTCATTAATCATTCTTATCATTATTCTTTTGAACTTGGAAATTAAGATTTAATCCCCTTCACTATCAATCATATCCTTTGTTGTGTGGTTGTTGAGGAATAATATTGTCATGTTTCTTCATATTACTTTCACTTCACTTCTGAGATTTGCTTATCTGTAGTCAATTATTTGGTTGGGGGTTTTAGTCATCTAAAATCTTTCCCTTGAATAATTTTTCATGTTCTGGCAGGACCAGTTAGTGGCTAAATTGATGTGCCATTGCTGCCCATGTTCTGGGGGGTAAAATTCAGCAGTAACAAATTCATCAATCCAATACCAAACCTAATATTAAGTGAAGCAGCATACCATTGGCATTGGCAGCATTATCTAGATAACTGTCACATTATTTATGAAGAGGGCTGACTTTCTTGTATGGTGCAGTAAGGGCTTAGAAAAATAAAACTTGTTCAGTTAGGTGTTAAAACTCTCTTTACAAGTAAAGAGAGTGAGGGAGGAAATAAGAGAGAAAGAAGGGGAGAAGAGAAGTGTGAATGTTACAGGTAAATAAGACCTGAGTGTCCAATTGTTGTAAAGGGTGCTATTGTCAGGGATTGCAAAAGGATAGCAAGGTTGAGAATAATATAATAAGGAGGTCGAATAAACCACCAGTAGAATGATTTGTAAGGAAGAGATATGAAAAGTGAAGAAAAAATACATTAAATTATTAGAAGAAAAAACAGCAGTATAAAAGAGATAATCAAATTAAAACCTAAAATTTTTAAGGTCAGTGCTTCTTCCTTATTGAGGAGAAAAGTGAATGCCTTCTGTGCTATATCAATATACTGCATGGTCCCTCTCTGTTGCTCAGGTTTTGTTTTCATTTCTCCCATTCTGTTTACTCATGAGTTCCCTCAGGGTTCTGAGTTGCCCAAGTGTAACCTAGGATGGGGAGCTGTGGATTGGGAAAGCTGTTAAAGTTGGGTGGGGCAGCTCCAGATATGTGAGGTAGTATTTGGAGGTCAGTGGTAGGTTCTATGAGTACAGCTAGTGCATTACAAAGCATTCTTCTGCTTTTGGAGCCTGAGCTTTTCCCTGTCAGGGAATCTAATGGCTGCTCTGTGTTGTCCACAATGAATTATTTCTCCTATGCTTCCAGTTTAATGTTTTGTTTGGGTAGTGAGGGGAAAATTGCTCCTGTAAATTGTGTATGTGCATACACTTCTGGCTTGGGCAGTAGGTTAAGGCCTCTAGCTATTTCGCCAGCTCACTATGAGCATCTCCTTGTAGGGATAGAGACCAGGATTCTGAACTCTAGCCAGCTAGCATTCTCGCTTCCCACTCCTATTTTGGATAGAGACCCTGCTCTGATTGGCTTCACCCCACCTCCACCAGGGCCTGTCTGGGAGCCTTTAATCAGCCCACTTAGCAAAGGTTTTCTCAGGGGTCAGATGAATTTCTCTTAGACACTGAGCAAGTTACATAGTAGCCCTCAAAACTGAAACTGGTTTACCATCTGGTCAGTTTCTGTGCTGGTCTTTCTGGTATGGGCATTGGTAGACAAACTTTCCAGGTGGCCATGGGAAAGGCTTGCCAATCTGTCCTTAGTCCTCTGTGTAGCTGTTTTGCTCACAGCATGGCCATTGTAAGGAGCCTTTGTAGGAAGTAATTCAGGTTCAGACAGAAAAAAGCAACAATAAAATTCAGACAGTGAGGGATATGGGATGGAGCAGGTTCAAATCCATTCACATGTACCCATGGCAGATTTACACTTTTTGAGATTAAGTTAGAAATTGGTCTCTCTAGCTACTATCTGTCTTTGTACTGGTGCCCTTTTTTTTAGTGAACTAATTGCCCACCTCTCCTTAAAGCCTCATACCTGTGGTTTTCAGATTCTTGGAGACATGGAGAAATGGTGCCTGTCAGCAACCCACTATCTTTTTCTGTTTTATTTTTATTTTTTAAATTGTTTATACATTTACTCATATGCATATACATTGTTTGGGCCATCTCTCCCTCCTGGCCCCTGCTCCCACTCTTCCCCCTTCCCCCTACCCCCTTGCTTCTAGGCAGAAACTGTTCTGCCCTCTTCTCCAATTTTGTTGAAGATAAAATATAAGAGATCATAACAAAGACATAATATTTTTGCTACCTTGAGATAAAGATGGGTATACAGAGAGAGTCCTAGAGTTGCTTCCATGCACATGTGTACTACAACCTGAATTGGTTCATCTCTACCAGACCTCTCCACTACTTCCCAGTCAGGTTCCCATAGTGACCTCTGTCAGTTTAAGATTACTTTATTAGTTCCTCTACAGTGGGCACATCAAACACTTTCAAGTTTTAGCTTTCCTTCCCTTTCCCTACTCCTCTTGTATGTGCTCTCCCCTTAGCATGTGACCCATGTCGAATAACATTACTGCATTTGTTTTAGGTCTATAATCCACATATAAGGGAGAACATTCAATTTTAAGCATTCTGAGCTTGGCTAACTTTGCTTAAGATGATGTTCTACAGTTCCATCCACTTACTGGCGAATGACAAAATTTCATTCTTCTTTGTGGCTGAATAAAATTCCATTGTGTAGAAATACCACATTTTCTTAATCCATTAGTCAGTAGTGGGGCATCTTGGCTGTTTCCATAACTTGACTATTGTGAACAGTGTTACAATAAGCCTGGGTTTTCAGGTGCCTCTAGAATTACCTGAGGTGCATTCCTTTGGGTATATCCCTAGGAGTGGTGTTGCTGGATCATATGGCAGATCTATGTTTAGTTTTTTAAGAAGCCTCCAAATTGTTTTCCAAAGTGGTTGTACTAGCTTAAATTCTCACCAGCAGTGTATGAGGGTTCTTTTTTCCCCTCATCCTCACCAACAATTTTTGTTGGTGGTGTTTTTGATGATAGCTATTCTAATAGGAGTGAGGTGGAATCTTAGTGTGGTTTTGATTTGCATTTCCTTTATGGCCAAGGATGGTGAGCATTTTTAATAATTTTTTTCACAATTTGGATTTCTTCCTTTGAAAAAGTTCTGTTCCGTTCAGTTGCCCACTTCTTTATTGGTTTATTGATTTGGGGGGAGTTTAGGTTTTTGAGTTCCTTGTATATTCTGGTTATCTGTCCTTTGTCTGATGTACAGCCAGTGAATATTTTCTACCCCTCTGTGGGTGGTCTTTTCAGTTTAGAGACCATTTCTTTTGTTGTGCAGAAGCTTTTTCATTTTATGTCGTCTCATTTGTCCATCCTTTCTCTTAGTTGCTGGGCTGTTGGAGTAGTACTGAGGAATTCTTTTCCTATACCTATTGCTTCCAGAGTATTCCTTGCTCTTTCCTGTATTAACTTCAAAGTTTTGGGTCTGATATTAGGGTTCATAATCCATTTTGAATTGATACTAGTGCAGGGTGACAGGCATGGATCTACTTTCAGTTTTCTGCAGGCAGATAACCAATTTCCCCAGCAACATTGGCTGAAGAGGCTGTTTATTCTCTATCATATGTTTTTGGCACCTTTGTCAAAAATAAAGTGGGCATAGCTGTGTAGATTCATATCCTGGTCCTCTATTCTGTTCCACTGGTCTTCAAATCTGTCTTTGTGCCAGTACCATGCTATGGCTGCATAGTATAGTTTGAAGTCAGGTATTGTAATACCTTCACAATTTATTTATTTATTTTTTTGCTGAGTACTGCCTTGGCTATTCACTGTCCCTTGGGTTTCCAAATAAAACTCTAGGGTGGATTTTTCTTTTTTTTTTTTTTTTTTTCTTTTATTATTCATATGTGCATACAAGGCTTGGTTTATTTCTCCCCCCTGCCCCCACCCCCTCCCTTACCACCCACTCCACCCCCTCCCGCTCCCCCCCTCAATACCCAGCAGAAACTATTTTGCCCTTATCTCTAATTTTGTTGTAGAGAGAGTATAAGCAATAATAGGAAGGAACAAGGGGTTTTGCTGGTTGAGATAAGGATAGCTATACAGGGCATTGACTCACATTGATTTCCTGTGCATGGGTGTTACCTTCTAGGTTAATTCTTTTTAATCTAACCTTTTCTCTAGTTCCTGGTCCCCTTTTCCTATTGGCCTCAGTTGCTTTAAGGTATCTGCTTTAGTTTCTCTGCATTAAGGGCAACAAATGCTAGCTAGTTTTTTAGGTGTCTTACCTATCCTCACCCCTCCCTTGTGTGCTCTCGCTTTTATCATGTGCTCATAGTCCAATCCCCTTGTTGTGTTTGCCCTTGATCTAATGTCCACATATGAGGGAGAACATACGATTTTTGGTCTTTTGAGCCAGGCTAACCTCACTCAGAATGATGTTCTCCAATTCCATCCATTTACCAGCGAATGATAACATTTCGTTCTTCTTCATGGCTGCATAAAATTCCATTGTGTATAGATACCACATTTTCTTAATCCATTCGTCAGTGCTGGGGCATCTTGGCTGTTTCCATAACTTGGCTATTGTGAATAGTGCCGCAATAAACATGGATGTGCAGGTGCCTCTGGAGTAACAGTTTTTGGGTATATCCCCAAGAGTGGTATTGCTGGATCAAATGGTAGATCGATGTCCAGCTTTTTAAGTAGCCTCCAAATTTTTTTCCAGAGTGGTTGTACTAGTCTACATTCCCACCAACAGTGTAAGAGGGTTCCTTTTTCCCCGCATCCTCGCCAACACCTGTTGTTGGTGGTGTTGCTGATGATGGCTATTCTAACAGGGGTGAGGTGGAATCTTAGTGTGGTTTTAATTTGCATTTCCTTTATTGCTAGAGATGGTGAGCATTTTTTCACGTGTTTTCTGGCCATTTGAATTTCTTCTTTTGAGAAAGTTCTGTTTAGTTCACCTGCCCATTTCTTTATTGGTTCATTAGTTTTGGGAGAATTTACTTTTTTAAGTTCCCTGTATATTCTGGTTATCAGTCCTTTGTCTGATGTATAGTTGGCAAATATTTTCTCCCACTCTGTGGATGTTCTCTTCAGTTTAGAGACCACTTCTTTTGATGAACAGAAGCTTTTTAGTTTTATGAGGTCCCATTTATCTATGCTATCTCTTAGTTGCTGTGCTGCTGGGGTTTCATTGAGAAAGTTCTTACCTATACCTACTAACTCCAGAGTATTTCCTACTCTTTCTTGTATCAACTTAAGAGTTTGGGGTCTGATATTAAGATCCTTGATCCATTTTGAGTTAATCTTGGTATAGGGTGATATACATGGATCTAGTTTCAGTTTTTTGCAGACTGCTAACCAGTTTTCCCAGCAGTTTTTGTTGAAGAGGCTGCTATTTCTCCATCGTATATTTTTAGCTCCTTTGTCAAAGATAAGTTGCTTATAGTTGTGTGGCTTCATATCTGGATCCTCTATTCTGTTCCACTGGTCTTCATGTCTGTTTTTGTGCCAGTACCATGCTGTTTTTATTATTATTGCTTTGTAATATAGTTTGAAGTCAGGTATTGTGATACCTCCTGCATTGTTCTTTTGACTGATTATTGCCTTGGCTATTCATGGCCTCTCGTGTTTCCATATAAATTTAATGGTAGATTTTTCAATCTCTTTGATGAATGTCATTGGAATTTTGATGGGAATTGCATTAAACATGTAGATTACTTTTGGGAGTATAGACATTTTTACTATGTTGATTCTACCAATCCATGAGCATGGGAGATCTCTCCACTTTCTATAGTCTTCCTCAATCTCTTTCTTCAGAAGTGTATAGTTTTCCTTGTAGAGGTCTTTCACATCTTTTGTTAGGTTTACACCTAGGTATTTGATTTTTTTTGAGGCTATTGTAAATGGAATTGTTTTCATACATTCTTTTTCCGTTTGCTCATTGTTAGTGTATAGAAATGCTAATGATTTTTCTATGTTGATTTTATATCCTGCTACCTTGCTATAGCTATTGATGATGTCTAGAAGCTTCTGAGTAGAGTTTTTTGGGTCTTTAAGGTATAGGATCATGTCATCTGCAAATAGGGATATTTTGAAAGTTTCTTTACCTATTTGTATTCCTTTTATTCCTTCTTCTTGCCTAATTGCTCTGGCTAGGAATTCCAGTACTATGTTGAATAGGAGTGGAGATAGTGGGCATCCTTGTCTGGTTCCTGATTTTAGAGGGAATGGTTTTAATTTTTCTCCATTATGTATAATGCTGGCTGTAGGTTTGTCATATATAGCTTTTATAATGTTGAGGAACTTTCCTTCTATTCCTAGTTTTCTTAGAGCTTTTATCATGAAATGCTGTTGGATCTTATCAAAGGCTTTTTCTGCATCTATTGAGATGATCAAGTGGTTTTTGTCTTTGCTTCTGTTAATGTGGTTTATTACGTTTATTGATTTTCGTATGTTGAACCACCCCTGCATCCCTGGGATGAAGCCTACCTGGTCGTGGTGAATAATCTTTTTGATGTGTTGCTGAATTCGATTTGCCATTATTTTGTTGAGGATTTTTGCATCAATGTTCATTAAGGAGATTGGCCTATAGTTCTCCTTTTTGGAGGTGTCTTTGCCTGGTTTTGGGATAAGTGTAATAGTGGCTTCATAAAATGTGTTTGGCAGTTTTCCTTCCCTTTCTATTTCACGGAATAGTTTAAGGAGGGTTGGTATCAGTTCTTCTTTAAAGGTCTGATAGAATTCAGCAGAGAATCCATCAGGTCCTGGACTTTTCTTTTTGGGGAGACTCTTGATTGCTGCTTCAATTTCATTTTGTGTTATAGGTCTATTCAGGTGATTAATTTCCTCTTGGTTCAGTTTTGGATGATCATATGTATCTAGAAATCTGTCCATTTCTTTTAGATTTTCAAATTTATTTGAATATAGGTTCTCAAAGTAGTCTCTGATGATTTCCTGGACTTCCATGGTGTTTGTTGTTATCTCCCCTTTTGCATTCCTGATTCTACTAATTTGGGTTTTTTCTCTCCTCATTTTAGTCAGGTTTGCCAGGGGTCTATCGATCTTGTTTATTTTTTCAAAGAACCAACTTTTTGTTTCATTAATTCTTTGTATGGTTTTTTTGGTTTCTATTTCGTTGATTTCAGCTCTTATTTTTATTATTTCTCTCCTTCTATTTGTTTTGGGATTTGCTTGTTCTTGTTTTTCTAGGAGTTTGAGATGTATCATTAGGTCATTGATTTGGGATCTTTCAATCTTTTTAATATATGCACTCATGGCTATAAACTTTCCTCTCAAGACTGCCTTAGCTGTGTCCCATAGGTTCTGGTAGGTTGTGTTTTCATTTTCATTGACTTCTAGGAACTTTTTAATTTCCTCTTTTATTGCATCGATGATCCATTCTTCATTAAGTAATGATTTATTTAGTTTCCAGCTGTTTGCATGTTTTTTGTCTTTACTTTTGTTGTTGAGTTCTACTTTTACTGCATTGTGGTCAGATAGTATGCATGGTATTATTTCTATTTTCTTATATTTGCTGAGGCTTGCTTTGTGCCCTAGGATATGATCTATTTTGGAGAAGGTTCCATGGGCTGCTGAGAAGAATGCATATTGTGTAGAGGTTGGATGAAATGTTCTGTAGACATCTACTAGGTCCACTTGATCTATTGCATATTTTAGATCTTGGATTTCTTTATTGAGTTTTTGTTTGGATGACCTATCTATTGATGATAATGGAGTGTTAAAGTCTCCCACAACCACTGTGTTGGCGTTTATATATGCTTTTAGGTCTTTCAGGGTATGTTTGATGAAATTGGGTGCGTTGACATTGGGTGCGTACAGATTGATGATTATTATTTCCTTTTGGTCTATTTCCCCTTTTATTAGTATGGAATGTCCTTCTTTATCTCGTTTGATCAATGTAGGTTTGAAGTCTACTTTGTCAGAGATAAGTATTGCTACTCCTGCTTGTTTTCGGGGGCCATTGGCTTGGTAAATCTTCTTCCAGCCTTTCATCCTAAGCATATGCTTATTTCTGTCGGTGAGATGAGTCTCCTGTAAGCAACAAATTGTTGGATCTTCTTTTTTAATCCATTTTGTCAAACGGTGTCTTTTGATGGGTGAATTAAGTCCATTAACATTAAGTGTTAGTACTGATAGGTATGTGGTGATTCCTGCCATTTAGTTATCTTAGTTGTTTGAAGGTTTGATTGTGTGTACCTAACTTGATGTTACTCTCTACTGTCTTGCTTTTTCTTATCCTGTGGTTTGGTGCTGCCTGCCTTTTCATGGTTAAGTTGGGTGTCACTTTCTGTGTGCAGGATCCCTTGCAGAATCTTTTGTAATGGTGGCTTTGTGGTCTCATATTGTTTTAGTTTCTGCTTATCATGGAAGACTTTTATTGCTCCATCTATTTTGAATGATAGCTTTGCTGGGTAGAGTATCCTGGGGTTGAAGTTATTTTCATTCAGTGCCCGGAAGATCTCACCCCACGCTCTTCTTGCTTTTAATGTTTCTGTTGAGAAGTCTGCTGTGATTTTGATGGGTTTACCTTTGTATGTTACTTGTTTTTTCTCTCTTGCAGCCTTCAATATTCTTTCCTTAGTTTCTGAACTTGTTGTTTTAATGATGATATGTCGTGGAGTAGTTCTATTTTGATCTGGTCTGTTTGGTGTCCTGGAGGCCTCTTGCATTTGTATGGGAATATCTTCCTCTAGATTTGGGAAATTTTCCGTTATTATTTTGTTGAATATATTACGCATTCCCTTCGCTTGCACCTCTTCTCCTTCTTCGATGCCCATGATTCTCAAGTTTGGTCTTTTGATGGAGTCGGTGAGTTCTTGCATTTTCTTTTCACAGGTCTTGAGTTGTTTAATTAGTAGTTCTTCAGTTTTTCCTTTAATTACCATTTCATCTTCAAGTTCTGAGATTCTGTCTTCTGTTTGTTCTATTCTGCTGGATTGGCCTTCCGTTTTGTTTTGCAGTTCTGTTTCGTTCTTTTTTCTGAGGTTTTCCATATCCTGGCTGTTTTCTTCTTTATTGTTGTCTATTTTTGTCCTGAGTTCATTTATCCATTTATTCATTGTGTTCTCTCTTTCACTTTGGTGTTTATACAGTGCTTCTATGGTTTCCTTTATTTCTTCTTTTGCTTTTTCAAATTCTCTATTTTTATTGTCTTGGAATTTCTTGAGTGTCTCCTATACATTTTGGTTGACCCTATCCAGTATCATCTCTATAAAATTCTCATTGAGTACTTGTAGTATGTCTTCTTTTAAATTATTCTTGTAGGCTTCATTGGGTCCTTTGGCATAGTTTATGTTCATTTTGTTGGAGTCTGGCTCTGAGTTTCTGTTCTCTTCATTCCCCTCTGGTTCCTGTACTAATTTTTTGCTGTGGGGAAACTGGTTTCCTTGTTTTTTCTGTCTTCCTGTCATTGTCCTTGGTGTTGTTACTGTCCCTGTACTGTGTGTAATTAAGTATTTTCTAGCTTGTAATAATAACAATGGTAATATTGAGAATGGAAGAGTGAGCTGAGATGGAAAGCAAGAAGTTAAAGAAAAAGGGAAAACAAATATACAGACAAGAGGGAGAAAGCAGAACAAGGTATCAGACAAGAGAGTTTCAAAGGTATAAACAGGGAGTGTTAGTGTACTAATCGACAGTAAGCTGAACAGACAATAGAGTGACAGAGAGAGGATTGAAAATCAAAGATAAAAAAAATAAAAAATAAGTATATGAAAGTAATATCTATTTATAAAAATGAATTAAAATAAAATGGAAAATAGAAAATTAAAAAAAACAAAAAAAACCAAAAAACCAAAAAACTTCTAAGTTTATATGCAATGCAATTTCAGTCTTAATAATTTGGATGTCCGTCTCAATCTCCAGTCCTGGAGTTGGTGCCTCAGATGTTGTTCTGTAGTTGTCTCATCAAAGGGGATGCATAAAGTAGAACAAAACTACACTCACACACACACAGAAGAAAAAAAAAAAGCCCCACCAAGTGTCCCCAGTTCAAATGCAATACAGTTTCAGTAAGTTTTTCGGCTTGCAGGTGTAATTCGGTTGTTCTCTCATCAAAGGTAGGGAGAAAAAGAAAAAAAAAGCGTCTGGAGGCAGTTCTGAGAGTGGTATCTGCAACTGTGGCTTGCCTGCCTGCTGCTCTCAGCCTGTAGCTGGCGGCGTTATTTATGCAGATCTCTGGGGTGAGCTTAGCACTCACCTGGTCCCACAGGCTTTGTTTGCTCAGAGTTCTCCTGTGCGGGGGAGGGGGGCCTCTGCTACAGGCTTTTCCCTTTCCAAGCACTGGGAAAGGTGACACTGCCCCGCGTTGTCAGGCCTGCGTGTTTATTTACAGTTCACGTGGGAAGTGGGTCTTCCCTCCTCTCACAAGCGTCCCCGCTCCTGGTTGCTGGCGCGCCCCGCTCCCGCCAGAGCCTCTCTGGCCCGCCCGGCTCGTTTATTTACAGTCCCGGGAAGGGTTCCCTTCCCCCAATCTTCAGCGCTCAGGGCGCCCCACCCTCTTTCCAGTGTGTCTTAACTGTTCTTATTGCTTAGTACTCAGTTTCTCTTTTTTTCCCGGGTGGAGGTCAGTCTGTCCAGGGGGCTATGCTGCTCTGGCCCAGGCTTGTCTGTGGGGGAACCGCGGTACCGCGAAGCTCACCTGGTCCGCGTCTTCCCAAGCCATATGGGCGCTGGCCACTGGCGGCCCGGGGGCCTCCTCGGTTCTCCGTTTAACGTGAAGTGGAGATTCTCTGCGCCGGCTGGAGATGTGGAGGAGTCAAAGTTATGCCTTTTCTCGGTGATTATGCCTGCAAAGTGTGTCTCCAGCGTCTCTCCAAGATTTCACTATAGGAGGGTCGCTTTCTGCTTCCTACCTCTAGCCGCCATCTTGGAATCGCAGGGTGGATTTTTCAATCTCTGTGATGAATGTCATTGGGATTTTGATGGGAATTGCATTGAACATGTAGAAGCAATCCACTATCTTAAGAATCACCCCTATGTACATTATTTTGAAATTTGAATATAATTTTTGTACAAATCACAATCATGTGTCATTTTGAGATAGATAGTGATGTTATGATAAATGTGTTCAGTGTTGATTATTAAAATAAATGTGGTATTCATTTGCATTGACCATCCCTAATGGTTAGCAGTGTTGAACATTTTTCTTTATATCTGCTATGACTTCAAGAAATGCCTATTCATGTCTTGTGCTCATTATTTTTATTAAAGTATATTAATTCTATAAACTAATGGGTTTCATTGTAACATTTTCACATATGCATGCAATGTGTTTTGATAACATTCACCCCTTCTATTACCCTCTTTTATCCTCCTTCCTTCATATCCTATTCCACATCACAAATGGTTTTTTCTACATTCATTTTCTTTTTTCCTAAATTACACAGATGAGGGAAAATATGAAACACTTTTCTTTGAAGGACTGGTTTATTTCACTTAAAATGATCATCCCCTGTTCCAACCATTTTCCTGAAAATGATATAATTTTGTGATTTTTATGTATAAATAAAATTTTTAATCCACTGATGTGCATGTAGGGTGATTTCATAACTTGACTATTGTGAATAGTACAATAAACATGGATGTGTAGATGTCTGTATTGTAAGGTGACTTCAAGCCTTTTGAATATATACACAGAAGTATAACTGAGTCATATGGTAGTTCTACTTTTAGTTTTTTGAATACCCTCCATCTTGATTTCCATAGTGGCTGCAATAATTTTCATTCCTTCCAACAGTATATAAGGATTCTTTTTTCCACACATTCTTGACAAAATTTGTTGTTTTTGCTTTCTTTATGATAACCATTCTTCCTGAGGTGAAATGGAACTTCAATTGTACTTCCTTCTTGTGGGAGAGAGAATGCAAGCAACTCTTATCTTTCCTGCTTTATCAATGTGTCTTTTCTATTTTTCACACAAACAGCAGGCAATATATTATCTCACCTGGTTTCCTTAAACAATGTGAAGGTACATGGATAAATGTATAGCTGTGAAAATTGGTATATCTGTGAGGAGATAGTCAGTGGAGGATCCTAGTCCTCCATCATCTTGTTCTGATTCAGCTCATTTTTAATTTTTTGAGAAGCTGGGAAACTGTGTAGATGTTTACTAGTAATGTGCAAGAGACTCAGTTTCACCACATCTTCCTTCACATTTTTGAATTTCTGGTTTCATGTAATAGCCATCCTGATAAGTGTGCAGTGGTATCTCACTGTGGTTTTCAGTTGCATTTCCCTAATGATTAATGTCCAGTGTCCATTCATGTACCTGTTGTCCATTTGCATGTCTTCTTTGGAGAAGCATCTATTCAGTTTCATTGCTCATTTTTAAATTGCATTACTAGTTTTTTTATTAAATTGTAAAAGTTGTTTTTCTAATCTTGATATTATGTCCTTTTCATACTCATGGTTTCCAAATTTTTTCCCGTGTTTAGGTTGTCTTTTAACATTTTTTATAATATCCTTGATGTACAACAGTTTTTACTTTTTTCAAATCCAATTTATGTACTTTTTGCCTATAATTTAGATGTCATATCCAAGAAATCATTGCCAAATAAAATGTCATGTAGCCTTTCCCCATGTTTCTTTCTTCTCTGAGTTTTGTAGTTTTATCTATGTTTATGTGGTTTTTTCTTTTATGTAAATTTTTGTATATGGTATAGTGTATGTAGTAAATTTTATTCTTTTGCAGTGTGTCCAAAACCATTTGTCAAACAGACTGAATTTTCTTTATTGAGTGGTCTTGCAAACCTTGTCAAAAATTATTTGAACATATACAGAAAGTTTATGTCTAGCTTAACTATTCTACTCCATTTGTTTGTATGTCTGTCTTTGTGCCTATACCACATTGATTTTAATATAGTTACTTTGTATTAAGTTGTAACATAAAAAATTTTGAGACCTCTAATTTTGTTATTTTCAAGATTTACTTGGTTTTTCATGGTCATCAAGTCTGTATATAAGTGTCAGGTTAGATTTTTCTATTGCTGTAAAAAGTATCAGTGGGATTTTGCTAGGGATTGCCCTGAATCTATAAATTCTTGTGGTGCTGAACTTTTTATAATACTAAGTCTTCCAATTCTTGAAAGGTGATGTTTTTCCATTTATTTATTTTCTTTAATTGTTACTTTGTTTAATTCTTGTCTCAGGTCCCAATTTGTGCTAAGCAAGTGGGTGTACCACTGAACCACATTCCAGCCCATTCTTTCATCAATGTCTTAAACTTTTCAGTGTATGTTTCTTTTAGTTCCTTGGTTAAATTTACATCTATGTATATATTTTTGATGCTACAGTAATGAAATTATTTTCTTAATTTCCTTTTGGCTTGTTCATTGATTGTGCAGATGCTCTTTGACTTAGATTGGTTGTGTTCTGATAAACCCTTAAAAACTTGAAAATACTACAATTTGAAGATGTGTTCAATGTATTTAACCTACTGAATCTCATAACATAGAAACATAATACACTGTAGACTATCAAGTGTTTTTCGTTGTGATTGAGTAGCTGGCTGGGAACTGTGACTCACTGTCACGGTCCAACATCACAAGGGCATACTGTAGTACATGGCTACATAAGGAAAGGACCCAACATCAAAGCGTGATTCTACTGAATGAATATCATTTTTGCACAATCTTGAAGTCAATAATTGTAAGTCAAATAATTATAAGCCAAAGGCAATATGTATCTAAAATTTACTCATAGAAATATAACTGATTTTGTGGCTTGGGATCCTGTAGCTTTTTGAGAGTTTTATGTAATTTTTGGAATTTTATATTAGATTATGTGATAGGGGTAAGGTCCTAGTCTCATAGGATTGGTGTTCTTCTAAGAAGAGAAAAATATCAGATTTCATTCTATCTCTCCCTCTTTCTCTCTCTCTCCCTCCCTCTACACAAAAAAGGAAAAACTGCAAAAGGACACAGATGGCAGGCAGGGTTCTACAAGCCAAGAATTCATGTCTCACTAAAAACCAGTGGTGATGAACCATTAGTATTAGACTGCTGGCCTCCTGAATTATAAGAAAACATATTTGTGCTGTTTAAGACACCCAGTCTGTAGTATTTTATTACTGTAGTCCTATTAGATTATTCTACTTTCCATTCCTATTTTGAGTGTTTTTTTTTAACCAAGAAAGGATATTTCATGGTTAAAAGTGTTATATTTCTTGGTAGAAAGTATTTTTCTTGTATCAATGAAAATAATAATTTAGGTAATTTAGGTTTTTTAAAACTTTACTCTGTTAATGCAGTGTGTTACACTGTTTAGTTTTTGCATGTTGGACCAATCTTACATTGTAATAAATCTTATTTGATCACAGTCTATAATTCTTTCAATATGCTGCTGAATTCAGTTTGCTATTGTTTTGCTGAGCATCTTTGCATCAATATTCTTAAGAAATATTGACCTATGATTTTCTGTTTTTCTATGTTTTTGTCTGGTTTAGAATCAAGGTAATGCTGTTCTCACAAAATGAATTAGAAAGTAGTACCTCTTCATTTCTTGGAAGATATTGCAAAGATTGGTGTTAATAATTCTTTTAATATTTAATAAAATTGACCCATGAAACCATTTGCTATAATTTGGATGTTAAATATCCCTAAATGTGTTAAAGGCTTGTTCCCCAATATACTGCTAAAAGGAGGTAATGGAAGCTTTAGAAAGTGGGGCCTAGGGGGAGGTATTAAGGTCACTGGGAATGTGCCCATGAAGGGAACTATAGGGTACCAGCCTCTTCCTCTTCTTTTATACTTCCTGCCTGATGAGATGAGGGGTAGTGCTCCACCATGTACACTTTTGATATTGTGTTGCATCGCTACAGACCCAAAGTTATTCATCCTGGTCATTGATTTTTTTTCTTTCATCTTTAAAACTCTGATTTTGCTCCAATCTTTATTATTTTTCATACTTTTGCTAATTTTGAGTATAGTTTGTTCTTTTTGTAGTTCCTTATGTTGTAAAGTAAAATTATGATTTTGAGATATTTCTTTTCAACTGTTTATAGTTGCAACTTACCCTATGAGTGCTGTTTTTGCTATAACCCACAAGTTTTGGTATGTTGTATTTTTATTTTCAATAGGCCTAAGGTATTTTCTAATGTCTCACTTGATTTCTTCCTTTTGTTATTTAAGAGTGTGCTGGTAATTTATACATTTGTGAGTTTTCCAGTTCTTCATCCATTGCTAACTTATGGTTTCATTCCATATTGATCAGAAAAGACACTTTGTATGATATCAGTTTTTAAATTCACCAAGACTAGCTTATCCTGGAGAATGTCCCACATGTACTTAGGAAAACTATGTATTCTTTTGTTGTTGGCTGGAGTATTCTGTATATGCTTGTTAAGTCAGATTAGTTTTTAGGACTGGAGGTATGACTCAAGCAGTAGAATGCCTGCTGAACAAACAGGAAGCCCTGAATTCAAACTCCAGCACTGCCAAAAAAAGAAAAAAAGTATAGCACTGTTTTGCTGGGCACCAGTGGCTCACACTTGTAAGCTTAGCTATGTGAGAGGCTGAGATCAGGTGGATCACAGTTCAAGGCTAGCTGGGCAAATAGTTCATTAGATCCTATCTCCAAAATAAGCAGAGCAAAATGGACTGGGAGTGTGGCTCAAGAGGTAGAGTACCTCATTTCCAAGTGTGAAGCTTGGAGTCAAACCCCAGTTCCACCAAAAACATGAATTTTCATTGTTGATTAGTCATTTTTTTTCTGATTATCTTATTCATTATTACAAATAGATTATTAAGGGCTTCACTATCACTGTATAGATATTAATTTCCTTCAGTTATGTAAACATGTGCTTTGTATGTTTTGGAGTTCTTGTGTTTAGTGCACATCTGCTTACATTGCATATTTTTTTTGAAAATTGAAATTTTTATTAATATAAATTGCTCTTATTTTGTAGTACCTGGCAATGTGTGCCTTTTGTGTGGAAATCAAATGTTCTTGAGTTGTGCCTCCAGACTATTTTGTTTGTTTGTTTGTTTGTTTTTTGAGAAAGAGTCTTGCTAACCTTTTCTGTTCTGGTCTCAAACTCACAATTCTCCTAACTCAGACTCCCAAGTAGATGGACTACAGATGTGTATCACTATGACCAGCCTTATAGTGCTCTTCTTCATCTCTTTTAGTGCATTTCTACTTAAAATCCACTCCTTATGATATTACTATCACAATTTCAGCTCTTTTTTTAATATTTGTCTTTAATATAGACTTTCCATTTTCTTTTAACTTCTATGTGTCTCTAAAGAGACTCTTTTGTAGAAAACATGTAATTAAATGCTGTTATTTTGTTTTTTAGTTGTTTTTTTGTGTGTGTGATGTTGGGGTTTGAACTCAGGGCCTACACCTTGAGCCACTGCACCAACCCATTTTTGTGACTGGTTTTTTCAAGATACTGCCTCTTGAAGTATTTGCCTGGGTTAATTTTGAACCACAATCATCTTGATCTCTATCTGCTGAGTAGCTAGGATTACAGGTGTGAGCCACCAGTACCTGGTTTAGATGATATTTTTAAATCAAGACTTCTAATCTATGTTCATTTATTGGAAAGTTTAATTCATTTGCACTGCAAGTAATCTGTTGCAGTCTCTTTCAAAAGAAATTTATTTTGAAGATAGACAAGCTTGGGTTTATGATCCATTCTCTCACTACAAAGTTATTTGTCTATTACTGAACCTTCTTCTTGGTACCTCAATTTCCTATCACTTCAGATAATTTGTAGAAGGATTGAATCAAATGATATACTTTAAATGATTAGCACACAGCCTGGTAAATAATGAGTGCAATATCTCTATTATTATTAAACTCAGGATTTTCAACATTTGATCAGTTTATTATCATTCTTATTTCAGAGAAAATGCAATATGTAGGTGACATGTGCAACTTCTGAATAGATTCCAGGCCTTTGGTCCATCTTGAGATTGTTTTCACAATATAGCAACTATAATAAAGTTGGGTAGAAAGACAATTGCACTGTTCAACAATGTCTTTACCTTAATAACTGTACACATATAACAAACCACATTTTCTACGCTAGAATCTATCTTAAGTATATGTGAAACTATTGATCAGTTAATGCCAAATACTGCAAGTTATCTGAAGTGACATTTATGTGTGTTCACTAACATTTATGTGATCAATCTTAAATAATTCCTTCTAATATTTCAAAAAATTTAACTACTTGGAAATATAATTTTAAGTGATCTCATTGTAGTCATCTCATAGAAATCTCTTCATTTCTTATGAAAGAATTCTGTTACAGAATCATTCTCTTAAAGAATGTGACCTTTCCCATTGAAAATCTAATAGAAAACATTATCCATGATGGCATATAATGTACCATATATGTGTACTCTAATTGGTCATATAATTTAAAACAACGAAATGAAACATTTTCTTTTTGCATTGAATTTTTAGAGGCTGACTTACAGTTAAATTTAGTTTCCAAATGAAGTTAGTACATTTTATGCAGAAAAGGAGAGTTGCAATCATATTATTAGTGTAACTATAAGTAATCACAGGTCAGCCATATAATTCTGTGAAGCTATTTCTTAACTAATATTTACCCAATTATTCATTATTAGCTACTCATTTTTACTTTGGATTCAATGTCTTTTATTTTTAAGTATTTTAAAAAGATTTTAGGAATGTTTCCTTTATCTTAGAAGTTCATTAAAAATGAGATTATATTCACAGACACTTTCAGGAGCAAAAAATAATAATGCAACTTTGGGATCATGAGACTCTTGATAAAGCCAGCATTTCTAAATCCAGTACTATCTCCTTGGGGGAGGGGGAGCCCAATTAATTCTTGGAGAAACAAGGCACTTTTTGATTAGTCATATTTCTTCTTTGCTAATGAGGTATCATCATTGATGAACTGGGAAGATATTTTCTTTTTTGGATTATTTTTGTAGTATTGGATTTGAACTCAAGGCTTAGTACTTGCTAGACAATTACTCTACTTCTTGAGCTATACCTCCAAACCCTTTTAACTTGTTATTTTGGAGATTGCGTTTCACTTTTTTTGCTCAGAACTGCATAGATAGCAATCTTACTATTTTAAGCTTCAGCCATAATTGGGATGACAGGCATATGCCACAATGTCCAACTTTTTTCTGTTTAGATAGAGTCTCACAAACTTTTTGCCTGGGCTGGCCTTAAACCACAATCCTCCTAATCTCAGCCTCCATAGTAGCTTGTATTGCAAGATGTGAGCCACCAGCATCCACCTGTGGGAAGTTTTGACAACTGTACTTTCTTTAATAAATGGGACAATCCCACAGATTTGATGATCAAAGAAATAAAACTGGAGAAATTAGGCAGTAAAAGAGGTCCTTAATTTCTTTTTACTTTTTAAGACTGAGAAAAAAAAAAAAAACCTCCTTTCTATGACTAGCTACACATACATGTTTCTAATGATTTGCTTTAGAGAAGTGAATCTCAAACCCCATCCCCCAAAATCTATTAGCTAGAGACGTTTTGAATTATGAATGGAAGGTAATCTCTTCAATTGTTTCACTTAAAATAGAATGGAAGAGAAGAAACTTTTTCTTTTCCCTTTTCCCAAGGTATTCAATTTTTTTTGACTAATAAAAATGGCAAGTCTAAACTTTTGAATAAAAATCTTGATGAAATGGACATTTTGAATACTTATTATTATTCAGAGGTTAGGGGTAAGTATGCCCCCTTCTTTATGAACACAGGCCAATGTTTTTTTTTAATTACAAATTGGGAATGATCTTGAAAACACAGTTTCACAATATTTTGCATTCATTTAAAAGTGAAGTGTATTTTATTTGTCTCCTTGCCAATGTTTTGAAGTCTCACTCCCAGGCTCCTGTCCTTTTTTAAAGAGCCCCTTAGGATTGCTTTGATGCTCTTCAAATGAAAGATTCTACACCTCAGAACACATGAGATTGTCAGAATTGGATTCTTTCCCAGAATGAAGGAGATTGTTGGAGAAAGAGCAATTTAAATAGAAATATATAAACCCTATCCTAAGCTGGCATTTCCTATCATCAATACTTTTAAGAAGTGCTGGCAAGGACAATATTTGCAGTACCAAGCCTGAATTACTAAATCAAGCATCATAACATTCAGTAGTAAATAACTCTTTTGTAGCAACTTTTCCTCCCTTTATGACGAAAAAAAAATGTGAGTAAATAGGCAGTGCTCCATGTCATAAGTAGGGAACAAAATGATCTGAAGCTCAAACTAAAATTCCACTTTTATTAATACAAGTGAAAATGACTACAACCTTTTCCTTATGTACAAATTTCTCCCTATTTTCAGGAAATACTCAGATAAGTTAACTAAAGTTATTAAATTAAAATTGATGATTGTGTTTTTCATTAAGTGTGACTGGCTGTCATTCTCAATAAGGGTGCATATAAATATAGCTATTTTTAGGAGTTTCCAAACTGATAGAAGTGTAAAATTTTAATGAACTAAGGGAGGTAAAGGGTTTAGTACAAAGAGTAAGGAACTAGGCAATGGCAATTTTATGTTCTAATTTACTCCCACATTGATTATTTATTGGCTTTGTAACTATGGGAAAGTAACTTATCCTATTTGAGTTTCAGCTTACCACTGTGTAAAATGCAGATATTGACATTTTTAATAGTCATCTTATGAGTTTGCTGTGAGGATTAAATGAGGTCATTCATCTGAAAGAAATCAGGTGTATTGAAAAATCTTCATTATTATTTATAGAAAAAAATGATTTGATTTATAAGTGGAAATAACTTACTTTCCCAACTGAAATGAGGGAAATGTCTTTGATCTCTTTCTAGTGAAATGACAGATTTTTCCAAAATCAATTGTTTTGGTGTCCTGCCTTTGTCTCACTAAATGTTATTGACTTATTAACTCACTCCGTATCCATTTCCTCACTCACAAAATAGGACTGACATTTATCACCCTAATCACTAGAAAACAGCTTTGAAAAGGAATTTCAGAGAATAAATTGCATGATGTCAATGGATCAATCCAAAATCTGAAAATTTTAATTAAATCAACCAGAGTTTTTGTTGATATGATTCCAGTAACAGGTTTTGTTAGTAATTTGACAAAATTGATTAGTTGATTGGTAATATGTAGAACATCCCCATTAATACCTACCAAGTGTTAATATTAATTCAAGTGAATGAATTTTAGTTTCCGATCCTTAGTAGCAAGTGTCAGACTGCCCTCTACAGTTTTCAGAGTAGGATCACAGTTGCTTAGGCTGAAGCAACTGGAAACACTACTGGTTGTTGAAAAATCAGTTGTGAATTAAAATACTGGAAAATTTATTTTTTAACTTTCATTTTAGATTTTATTGTTTTTCACCAATATTCCCTTCACATGAATGAGGCTTCTTGGTCTCCTGAATGTTCCCACCACTTTCTGTAAATGTTTGGGGATAGGTAAGAAACCCAAAACATGAAAGTGTTTGATGTCCCCACTGCAGAGGAACTAATACAGAAACCTTAAAGCAACAGAGGTCAATATGAGAAGGGGATCAGGAACTAGTGAGAAGGTCCGTTAGAGATGAATCAACTTGGGTTGTAACACATTTGTACATGGAAGCAATGCTAGGAATCTCTCTGTATCGCTATCCTTATCTCAACTAGCAAAAACGCTTTGTCTTTTTCATTAGTGCTTGTGTTTTCTCTTCAGCAAAATTAGAGATAAGGGCAGAAGAGGTTCTGCCTGGAAGCAAAGGGAGGTGGGAGGGGGAGAGGGAGGGGACGGGCTAGCAGGGAGAAATGGCCCAAACAATGTATGCACAATGAATAAATAAAAAAATTTCTTTTAACCCAATGCTCTCTTGTTCTGTTGGAACAAGAGAAAAACATCATTAACATTTACAGGGTAATGGAGATGCCATCATCACTCTAAGTGGGACAGTAGTTTTTTTTAAACAAAGAACTATTTAGAGTTAGGATATAATTGCTTAAAAAACGAATAATACAAAACATTTGAATTCTGTAAAGGAAATCTAGTTGTTCATCTTCTATGATTATACATAAGCAAGATGAAATGTAACAAGTTTTTAGACTTTCATCTTATTGATGTTACATAATTAGTAAATTGCTTGAATTTAATTCATTTATTCAATATTCAAAATACATGGATATGTCCTGTAAACCAATATGAGGAGGTGTGACTGATGAAGCATGTGCATCAGATGCAATTGTACTACATTGCTTGTTACCATACTATTTAGCTGTGAAAGTCTGTTAGTTTATACACCTATGAACTCACTTCTGCCAGTCTGCTCTGTCTTCTCTCTCTCTCTCTCTCTTTCTCTCTCCTTCCCCATCCCTCTCTATCTCCTTCCCCCTCTCTCCTTCCCTCTATCTCTCTCTCTTTGAGTTTTACCTGCTAAAGTCTCATTCCCTTCCTTTATCAGCTTATCGATTCTTAGATATTTCATACATTTTTGATTATTCAGGTTTCGACATTTATCTCACTTGTTCAGTTAAGTATAGCCTCATTGAGCCTCAGATCCATGCTAAGTTATTACCCTGGCTCAAATGTCCCAAGTCTTGTCATAATGACATTATTTTTCTCTCAGGGAATGTGTACTCCAATTGGAATGGGGCAAAATGCATTATATAAAATTCAGTAGCAAATATTAGATATTCTTTAAATGGTACAAACTCAACATTCAATACTGAGCATTTCTTCATTTCCCCAATAATATTGTGTTTGGTTCTATCCATGCAGTTACATACAGTAGAGTTGTTTTATGATATTGGGTGGCCAAACATCTAATGTGAATATTTTTTCAATTACTGCATCTATTTGATTGATTGTTCTCTTTATCAGTATTAAGTGATGTTTCTTGTCTCTTTTGAATGGTTTTGATTTGATCTCTGCTTGTCATGTTTGCGTTCTGGTTCCATTTCCTTGGAAAATCTTCAATACCTTTCACCTTAAGTCTTTGTTTTTCTTTGCCAGTGACATTCATTTCTTGTAGGCAACAAATGATCTGGTCTGGATTTTTAATTCAAACCTCTAGTCATGCCTTTCACTAAGACCATTAACATTCATTTTGTTATTAATGTAGTGTTTGATTCTTCCTTTCTCATCCTTTGTTTACCTACTCATATAGTGAGATTTATTCTTTCCTGTACTTTCATTGACGCATTTATCTTTTTCTTCTGCATGTAGAATTTCCTTAAGTATCTTCTGCATCCCTTGCTTAATGGTCATGAATTGCTTTAGATTTGTTTATCAGGAAGGTTTTTATTTCTTCTTTTATAATGAAAGATAACTTTACTGGAAATAGTAATCTAGGTTGGCAGTTATTTACCTTCAGGGGTTGAAACACATCATGCCATGCCCTCCTTACTTTTACTTCTTTCGGTTTATGGGACCCCATGGATGTCCTTTGGAGTCCCCTGATTTTCCTTTTTCAGGGTAGTTAGTTGCCACTGGAGTTTAGGGATGATGTCAAAAATCCACCATCTTACTCAATCTCTCCCCTCCTGCCATGCCCTTGTTACTTTTAATGTTTCTGTTGGGAAACGTGTTATTCTGAAGGGTTCACTTTTGTAGGTGACTTGGCAGGCATTTCTCTCTTGTAATTTTCAATATTGTTTCCTTGTTCCAAATGCCTAAAGTTTTAACCTCAGTAACATATGGGGAAGTTTTTTTCTGGTCTTGTCTGTTTGGAATCCTAAAGGCCTTGTGTACCTTAATGGCCATCTCTTTCTCACAATTTAGGAAGTTTTTCTGCTACTCTATTATTGAATATGGGTTTTTTTATGCCTTTAGCTTTTATCTCTTCTTCTACAATAGTTGGAATTTCCATAAATTTGAGTGTCATCTTTGCTTAGGAGCCAAACTAATATTTTATATCATCCTAATTTTAGTATATGTGTTGCTGAAGCCAGCACATCAAGATGTTTTCTTCTTTAATTTTTTAATATTTTATTAGCATATATTCATTGCACAGTAGAAATCATTGTGCCAATTCCAAATAGCCTTACATTGTACATTGGTTAGATTGCCCACTCCATCTCCCCCACCAAGCCTCTTCCCTGCCCCATTAAAAGCAATTGCAAGATGTTTCATCATTCTATTTATGTATGTATATGAAACCCATCAACCATAATCCCTTACTTTATCTCCTCCATTCACTATCCCCCGTCTCACAAGTATCTCCCCTACTGTACATACCCACTTTCTTTCTTTTTTAATTCTAAAGTCAAATTTCAAAAGGGTTTCTTCATATATTCCACCTGTGAATATACTTTACTTTGCTCATTTCAACCCCTTCTCTTACTCTCTTACCTCTTTCCTCTCATCCTCCTCCAATTATTCAACAGCTTTCAGTACATATTCCTATGCCGTCTACTTGCACAGATGTAATGTATTTGATATTTTTTATTAATTTTGTCACATATTTATATTATCTCTCTACTTCTTCTGGTTTTGGATTTAGCTTGTTCTTATTTTTCTAAAAGTTTGAGATGCAACATTATGTCATTCATTTTAGATCTTTCTGTGTTTTAAATATAAGCATTCATTACTATAAACTTTCCTCTTAGCATTGCCTTTGCTGTGTCCCATTCTAGTAGGTTGTGCTTTCATTTTCATTAAGTTCTAGGAACTTTTTTATTTACTCCCTTATTTCTTTGATGACCCACTCATCATGGAGTAAGGTGCTATTCAGTCTCCAGGTATTTGAGTATTTTTTGCTGTTTTTTTTGTTGTTGTTGGAGTCTAGTTTATCCTATTGTGGTCAGACAGTGTACAGGGTGCTTTCAACTTTCTTATACTTGTGAAGACTTGCTTTGTGACCTAAAATATGATCTATTTTGGATAAATTTCCACAGGATGCTGAGAAGAAGTTATATTGTTCTGTTGCAGGATTGAATACATCATAGATATCTGTCAGATCTACTTGATCTATGGTGTTATTCAATTCTAAAGTGTCCTTGTTGATGGTTTTATGTGAATGACTTATCTATTGGTGATAGTGGAGTATTGAAGTCTTCCATTATCACTATGTTGGGGACTATCTGTGTTTTTCAGTCCAGCAGTGGACATTGAATGAAATAAGATGCACCAACAGTGGGCACATATAGGTTAACAATTGTTATTTCCTCTTGATGTATTGGTCCACAATACAAGTATTGGTATCTTAAGTAAACAAAATACCTTTTCTTCCTACAAATGCAGTGAATAGGAAGGGAAAACAGGTTCTGCCTAAGGGGTGGGTACAAGTGAGAGGGGGAAGGATGTAAGGAAAGCAGGCCAGAGAGTGAATATGGTGAAAATATTCTGTACATGTGTATGTAAATGGAAAACTGAGACTTGTTGAAAGTATTCCAGGAATAGGGATAGGAGGAAAAAGAAGAATGATGGAGGGAGTGAATTCAACTCCAATAAATTATAAGAAATTTTGTAACTGTCACAACGTACCTCCAGTACAGCAATAATAAAAATAAAGTGTAAAAAAAAGAATTTTTTTTCAGTGCTCAAAATACCTCATTCTATGTTCTTTACACTTTTAAAGTTTCTGTTGAAAAATCTGATATTACACACATTAGGTCTTTATTAAGCCATAGATATCACACCACACACCTCTTCTCCTCCTTTCCCCATTTCCCCTCCCCATCTCCTCTTCTAGTCTCATCATTTTATTACCTAAGTATTAATGTGTATGGAAACAGCTGTCATTTCCCCAACTGTTTATAGATAATACTACCAAGGGTTTTATATATTATGTAAATAACTGGTTTGGCATTTAGTTCATGAATTTGTTATTGCTAAGTTATACCTCCAGTTCAGTGGACAGGAACATTACAACAATCTAGGTAACAGCTAACCTAACCAGCACACAGAAATTAAGTCAAGGGAAAGATAACAGGTAATTAAAACCCCCCATCTTACTAATCAACAACACATGAACAAATCTCAAAATATAAACATGGAGAATAAAAGAATGCAGGGGAATATGACTACTCAAAATGTTAACAATCGCACAATACAGGATTTGATGGACAGTGAAGGGGATGAATCCTCAGCTGCTGAGATCAGAAGAATGATAACAAGAATGTTTAGAGCTTAATGAGGATGTACCAGAAGAATTCAATAAATCTGAAGAGAATAGGGATTAAAAACTCAAGAAGAAACAGAAACAACCAACTCAAAAAGGATTTCAATAAACATTGGAATTAAACAAAGAAAATTAAATAATAAAAGGAGTAGAAGATGTGAACGAGAAGATAAACAAAGATATGGAAAGGCTCAATAAAATAAAACAATCAATCAGAAACCCTGAAAAAAAAGTTTCTTAAGTCAAATAAAAGATACAGTACTAAGCCAGTCTAGCAGAGTACAAGTAGAACAAGTAGAGTACAAGTGGAACAAGTTGAAGACTGAATTTCAGGGTTCAAAGACAAAATAGATGTTAAAGAAAAAAGGGAACAATACTTAGAGAAAAGCCTGAAGAGTTGTGAAAGAAATGTGCAAGAACATTGTGATTCCATCAAATGATCAAACTTGTGAATCATGGGCATCAAAAAGGAGAACAGGTGCAAGCCAAAGGTATAAGAACCACAATCAACAAAATCATAGCAGAAAACATCCCAAATCTCAAAAAAGACATACCCATCCAAGTACATGAAGTTTCTAGGAAACCAAACAGATATGAACAAAATAGAACCTCTTCATGGCATATTATAGTTGGAACGATTAGCTCAGAGAAGAAGGAAAGAATATTGAAGAGTGTAAGAGAGAAAATTCAAAAAATATATAAAGGTAAAATTCAAAAAATATATCAAGATATTTTCTTATTTCCATTTTTCTCATATTTAATTAAATTTTGGTTTGAGACTTCAGTATAATTTCCATGAAATTATAATTTTCCCATTTTCTTTCTTTCTTCTTAAGCTCTTGTTTCTTTGTTTTCTTAATTTCTTCCTTCTTTTCTTCCTTTCTTTCTTTTCTTCTTTCTTTCTTCTCTTCTTACCTGTAGTTTCATCCCATTATTATTAGAAAAGGTTAAAGGAACTATATCAATCATACCTTTTTGAGTCTTTTTTGTGACATGGCATGTAAACTATCCTTACAATGTTCCATAAGCACTTGAGACACATAAGTATTCTGCTGGTGTTGCATAAATGTTTTCTATATGTTTGTTAAGTTCATTTGGCCTATTGTATTCAGATGTGCTGCTTCTGTATTGTTTTTATGCATGGATGAACTTTCCATTATAGTGAGTGGAGTATTGCAATTTGCTAATATTCTCCTATTTCTATCTACTTCTCTCATTAGATAAGTAAATGTTTGCTTTATACATTTAGATGCTTTAATGTTGGTGCTTATATATTTATAATTGTTCTGTCTTCCATTTCAAATCATCTTTTTATCATTATTTAAGGCTTTACTTGTCTTGGCTGAATGTTTTTGACTTAATATCTATTATGTTTAATACAATTATAGCTACCTCCATTCTCTTCTGTTTGTCATTTGCATGGAGAATATTTCTCCACACACACCTACCTTCACATTCAGCCTCTGTGTGCCCTTAAAGCTAAAGTAAATCTCTTGTAAGAAGCATATAGTTTTGTCTCTCTTTTTGAAATGCATATAGCCATTCTATGTTTGTTTTGAGAGAAGTTTAATGCATTTACTTTCAAAGTAATTATTGATAAAGAAGGACTTACTATTGAATTTTTTATTTGCTTTCTGTTTGCCCTAGTTCTCTTGTTCACCTCATTTTCTCATAGTTCTTCTGGTGTGGTAATTTTGGTAATAGTATGCTTTTATTTCTGTCTCTTTCATGCATGTTTTTTGCATGGTTACCATAGGGTTTTTTTTCAAACATTTTACATTTATAATACTCTGTTTTCAACTGTTGGCATCATTTTTTTATTGTTGTGCTGGGTGTAGGTACATTGTGACATTTACAAAAGTTCTTACAATATATCAAGTATATCATTCTTGAATTCACCCCCTCCATCATTTGCCTTTATCCCCTCCTCCCCTCCATTCCTGGAACAGTTTCAACAGGTATCATTTGTCCATTTACATATATGTGTACACAGTATTTGCACTATATTCACCCTCCCATGCCCTTTCCCCTCTTCTCTCCCTCTCACGGGTACCAACCACCTTCCCACAAGCAGGAATTTTTCTGCCTTCCTGTTCTCTAATTTTGTAAAAGAAAACAAATGACATTTTTGTTTATTTAAGACAGCTACACAGGGAGTTTCCTTGTGACATTTCCTTGTATATTTGTATTATAACCTGAATTGATATATCTGCTCTATTTTTTTTCTTTCTACCTTAACCACTTTCTTGGGCACAAAAAAATGTGAAGATTAGTGGAACAGAATAGAAGACCCAGATATGAATCCATGCACATATGCCTACCTGATTTTTTATTAAGGCACCAAAAACATACATTGGAGAAAAGACAGCCTCTTCAACAAATGTTCCTGGGAAAACTACATATCTGCATAAAGAAAACTGAAACTAGATCCTTGCCTTTTGCCCTGTACAAGAAATCTTTCGCATCTAAACTTCAATTTTGTACAAAATCTATACATTGTTTCTCCCCAAATGTATTTTACTTAATTCAATAATAATAATGACTATGAATTTACCTTTTCCTATGTCGTGATTCCATTAACAAATTTATGTGGTTGTCTAATTTTGTTAATTTATATAAAAGGGTTAACAGTGATTTATATGCTATCATTATAGTATTATAATATATGATGTATATTTTTTATTTATATTTTGCCTTGATATTTATATATGGCAGTAAAATTGATGCTTTCTAATGCTTTTGTGTTCCAATGTAACTTCAGTTAGTTTTTTCATGGAGAATGTCCTTTATTACTTATAAGACAAGTCTAATGTTGACTTCAATTGCTCCTTCAATTTTGGTTTCTCTGGGAAAGTTTTTATTGCTCATTTGTTCCTTAAGGCCAGCTTTGCCACATAAAGGAATTTTGGTTGATAGCCTTTTTTTTGCTATTTTGAAAACATCAAGGCACTCTCTTCTGGCCTGTTGCCAGAGTGGGTATAGTTCCTTCTGGTTCTGTAAGTCAGTGAGGCAGATGGCAGAATCACAGATGATTGTGAGCGGGACTAAGTCTGCAGAAGATGGATCTGTTACTATTTGCATGGGTCTACTTGCTCAAAGTGACTTTACTGAATCTTGGGCTCCACTGTGGTGTTGCTACCTCCCCTAAGGTTCCCTTAGCTCTGGTTAAGACACTTTGTCTGAACGGCTACCAAATTGGTATGTATGTGGGGAGCCATGATGCTGACATTGCTTCCTGTTAATTCTTTAAATGAAGCCAATGCAGCCATATGATCCTAAACTTATTTGGTTGGGAAATCTTCTTTGTCATGCTAATTCAGTTTTTCACTTGTTAAAGGTCTGGTCAGGAATTTATTTCTTCTTGAATCAATTCTGGCTATTTGTATGTTTCTAGGATTATGTCAATCTCATCTAGATTGTCTAGGTTGTTAATGTACAATTGTATTTAGTTTACACTTAGAATCCCATTGATATGTATTTGGTAGAAATTTAGTGTGTATTTTTTATGGGATTGGGATTTGAACTTGGGGCTTTTTGTTTGCAAAGCAGATACTCTATGGCTTGAGAGACACCTCTAGTCCATTTTTCTCTAGTTATTTTGGATATAGGGTCTTGAGAACTATTTGCTCAGGCTGATCTTGAACTTCAATTCTCCAGATCTCATCCTCCCAAGTAGTCACTATTATAGGCAGGCTTCCTGGCATGTGCATTCTTAATTTTTACTTTTTTTGTGGTACTAGGGTTTGAACTCAGGGCCTCACGAGTGCCAGACAGGTGCTCTACAACTTGAGCCACTAGCCAGCCCTGCATTCTTAATTTATGAATGCTCTTTCAATATAATATAAGAATAAGAAGAAACTAATATTTATGTCTATATTTAGTACTTCCTCAGTAAATGTGTCTAATCCAGAAAAATATTTTATGTTTTTACTTTTCTGAATAAATAGAAAAAATATATTTATTAATATCCCTACCTTTGAAAGACACTTCAATTGCAAATATACATGTTGTGTAGATATAACCTTGTCCTATAAAAGAGTATGAATTAGAAATTGAAAGTGAATCTGGATATGGTGGCATATAAATATCATCCAATAACTGGAGGAGCTGTTGTAAGAGGAACAGGAGTTCAAGTCCAATTTGGGATATGTAGTGAGACTCTGTACCCCCCAAAATGGAAAGATGATCTTGGGAGAACCTCATTTTTCCCTCTTAAGATTTGTAGTCTCATTTACAAATACCATTACTGGATAGAGTAATGAGTATAATATTAGAAATCAATATCACAATTTTTTAAAATTTCTCTTTGTTTTTTGTTTTTAAAATCTACATATTGAAACTGAGAATCTACATATCATCAAGTTATTATGAGAAATCCTGTGTTTCATTCAGGAATAACAGTCTGGCTATATTTTATGGATTTCAATTTCCTTGAATTTAGAATCCTGTAGGTGGATGGGATAAGAGAAATTACATTTTTAAAAGACACAAATGTAACATATATCATTACATTCACAATAATTGTGAAACCAAAAGAGTTGATACTATCTTACTTCAGAAAGGATGGTTGAACAATCCAAAACAACTGAAATTTGAAAATGTGCAGTTGCAGAATTTTTATTTTTCAGCACAGTCTTACCCTCCTTTTGTTAAGAAGGCTTTCTATTTCATGTTTATGAGCATACATGGGGTCAAAATTACTTAATAGGGATGTGAAGAATTGCACAATTTGTCTTCTCTGTCCCAATTTCATGGGGTTCCTTTTAATTTGAGCATACATAATAAAAATAACACTAATTTGCCCCTAGAGGCTTAGGTGATCTATAACTGCAAACAAGCTATGTGTCACTTTCCAATTTACTATGGCAAGGCAAAACACCTCAATAGCCCATCTTAAGTGGTTTGGCCTGGGAAATAGACAGTGAACCTATCTACTCTTCTGCTTTCCTAGAAACATCCATGTGGCTCTGGCTATTCATTGTGGTACTTAGGAAGTACTTGAAAAATCTTCCCTGAGTGGCTCAGCCTACCAAGACCTCAGAGGAAACAAACCAAGAGTCCCTATCCATCCTTCTTTGGCCTTAGGAAGAAATTCATCACCCTAACCTCAGAAGTCTGATTGATCAGTCACCACGAAGATAATGGTGGACTGCACTACTCATCTACAGACACAGAAGGCATCTGGGCATTCCATTCTGAGCAGCCTGTATACTGGAGGCCCCATAAAGTCATTCACTGAGTCCTCAGACACTGACAGGTGTTTTGTCTGGACTGCCTGGTACATCCAGGTTCTGTGTGGCCATCAAACATACATAAGCTTTCTGCCCTCCTAGCACGTAAAAAGCACAATACTTACTTGGGTACACTTTGTGGCCATGCCTCCACATGACCCATGGAAAATGACAAACATAGCACACCAACAGCCATATGCACCATACAGGGAGCTCCCAGGAAATGCTAAGAGAGTAATGCCTACGACAACTGCATTCCAGCTGGCATTTTGATTCCCTCAACCCTCACATCCTGCACTACTGAAAATTCCACAAGCATTACTGACATGGGTTACAGCAGAAAAAACTAAACATGCACTACATTAAAGTATATACCTGGAAACAAAGCCAAAGAAGTTTATCTAAGCACCACCCTAGAACACATTGCCACCAGAAAGTCTTTTCCCATGAAAACCACACTGTAAAGTTTCAAAAGGAAACTGATCTACCAGATGCACAAATATCAAGCTACAGAGGGAAGGAACATTAAAAATAAACCTAACATGATGCCTTCAAAGGAGCACAATAACTTTTAAGTAAGACACCCCCCCAAAAAAAGAAATGAAATAATTTCCTAACAAGGAGTACAAAAAAATAATTGTCAAGAAACTTCAAGATATACCAGAGGATACAGATAGATAATTCAATGAAATTAAGAAGGCAATTCATGGTATTAATAAGAATTTCAGCAAACAATTAGAGACCACAAAAAAACCCAGAAGTCTTAGAGGTAACCCAATAAATGAAATTAAAAATTCAGTTGAAAGCCCCAATAGTATACATGAATAGGAAGAAGAAACTATTTGTGGTACAAAGACAGATTTTTTGAAATATAAAATGGTCAGATATTTTAAAAATAAAAGAAAATTTAAAATTGAAGAAGAGATTACTGGGTATGGTGGTTCATGCCTATAATCCAGTTTACTTGGGAGGCAGAGATAGGGAGGATTGCACTTTGAGACCAAAAAGTTAGTAATAGCTTATATCAGCAAATAAGCTATGCATGGTGGCATGTGTGGCATGTATCTGCAATTACAGCTATGGGAAAAAACACACCACCTTATTGAAAATATAACTAAAGCAAAAAGTGTTGAGGGCATGGCTCAAGAGGTAGAGCACCTGATTAGCAAGTGCAGTGCCCTGAGTAGAAATACCAATGCTACCACAATAAATAAATAAATAAGAAAGCTTTAGGACTTCAGGGATAAGCAGGCAAACATTCAGATTATGGCTGTTCTAGAATTAGAGTAGAAAAAAGGGACATTTAAAAAAACCTATATGATAAAATAACTACTGAAACATTACCAAAGCTTGGGAAAGGTACAGACACCCTTTCCAAGAAGCTCAAAGGATTCTTAATAGATGCAACTAAAAATAATCCTCTCTAAGGAATATCATTATATTTAAACTGAAAAAACAAGAGAAACAGAGAATTTTAAAAACAGCAAGAAAAATGTGTCAAGTCACTCATAAGGAAATACCCATTAGATTAACAGTAGACTTAAGTAGAAAATGTACAGGCTATGTGACAATGGGAAAATATAATTGAATGTCCTGAAAGATTACAACTGCCAATCAGGTACACTAAAATAAGCACAGATATCCTTCAGAAATGAAGTATTTCCATGAAAGGAAAAACTGAGAATTCATCACTACCACATGCTTTAAGAAATCTTAAAGGGGTCCTACAATAGAAGTAAAAGGATTATAATTACCATGATTTAAAAAAATACATGAAGGCCTGGGGGATGTGGCTCAAGTGGTAGAGCACATGCCTAACAACACAAGCCCCTTAGTCCAAATTTAGTGCTGCCAAAAAAAAAAAAAAATTCCATGAAACACCCTAGTAGAGCAGATATAGAAATGACAAAGAGAATGAAGCCCTATCAATACAGAGAACTACCAAACCACAAAGATTAACAATAAAAGAGTAAAGGATAAAATGATGTACAAACCATCAGAAAACATTAACAAAGAGACAGGCATATGTTTTTATTTATCAATAATAAGTCTGAATGCAACTAGATTAAATTCCTCAATTAAAAGACTGGATGAAGATATAAGACCCAATGATATGTTGCTGACAAAAAAATCATTTCACTATTAATGACATATATAGGATTGACATAGCCAGGATTGACATACATTAGAAAAATGACAGTCAGTAAATGGTGCTAGGAAACTTGCATAACCACATGCAGAAGAGGTAAGAGAGAGCTTTTTTAGTCACCATATAAAAAAAATGAAATCAAAGTGAGGTGTCGTTGTACATGCATATAATCCCATCACTAGGGAGGCTGAGGCAGGAGGATCAAGAGTTCTGAGCCATCCTGGGTTTCACAGAAAGACCCTATCTCCAAAAAATGAAGTTGGAACAATTTTCATACATCAAAAACTATGAAATTATGAGGAGCAAACTTAAAAAAAATCTTGAAGACATTGCTATGAGCAAAGAATGATTGGATATGCCCCAATAACTCAGGCAACAAAAGCAAAAATTGACAAATATGATTAAATGAAACTAAAAAGCTTTTGCATAGCAAGGAAAATAATCAGTAAAGAGACCACCTACAGAATGGGAGAATATACTCCCAAGCTATTCATCTGACAAGGTGTTAATTTCTAGAATAGATAGGGAGTTCTAACAACTTGACAGTAAAAACCTCTAAATAATCTAATTTAACAATGGATGAATGACTTGAATATGCATCTTTCTAAAAATGCAGACAATATCCAAAGGGCAAAAGAAAACATGCTCGACATCATTAATCATCAGAGAAATGCAAACTAAAGCCACAAGAAAAAATGAAAGCCTATCATTTGCAACAACATAGTTGGAATTGGAGGATACAATGCTAAGTGAAATAGGTCAGTCGCTGAAAGAAAAATACTATATGTTCTTATCTACATGTAGAAAGTAAGAAATTGATTTCAAGAAGTACAGAATAAAATAGTCTTTAATATTGCCTGGGAAGCATGTGAGGGAATGGAATGAGTATGGTCAATGAATAAAGGTTTACAGTCACATAGGATAAATGATTATTAATGTTCATAACACAATAAGATATCTGTTGTTGATAAAAATTAATTGAATATTTCTAAAGAGAGAGTAGTAGAAAAGAGTTTGAATGTTCCTAACTCAAAGAGTTAATGAATGTTGAAAGTGATAGATATGCATTTGCCCTGATCTCATCATTACATATTGTATATGTGTATAGGATTATAACATTATATCCTCTAAATATGTCACATTGTACTTCATATACACACATATATGGCACATACATATGTGTCACATACATAATGTATGTGTCATATACCCATATATACATATATGATATGTGTTACACATACATAGGCACATGAATATTTATTGAATCTTTATTTGCCAAAATTTGGAAGCAACGAGTACCTTTTATTCATTAAATGGATATATATATAGATGGGAGTGTATTCAGACAGTGGCATACTATTCAACCTTAAACAGAAATGAGTTATCCTGCCATGTACAGACAATGAAGGAAACAACTTTTAAACAGTAAAATCTTCTTGTCATACAGAGTTAGTTAATATCCTGTTGGTTGATAAAATATGTGAGAAAGTAATCTTCAAGGAGAAAATATTTATTTTAGCTCATGATTTCAGATGTTTTAGTCCATGTTTTTAGATACGTGGTGAGGCAGAAGGATGTGGCAGAGGAAAGCTGCTTACTCATGGCAGCCAAGAAGGAGAGAAAGAAGGCAGAAGAGAGAAGGGGATGGTGGCTGGGGACATAGTATATTCCCCAAAGCAATGCCTCTAGTGACCTATTCCCTCCAACTAGGCTCAATTTTCTAAAATTTCTATTACCTCTTAATAGCACCACCATCTAGGGATCAAGCTGAGGGACATTCCAGATCCAAACCATATGACATATTAATAATCTGGAAATGTCAATGAGACCAATCATACAAACTATGGTTTAATAATTTGCTTACATCAAAATAATAATTGATTGTTAGGGTATTTAATTGCAAAGCATTGGTGATGGAACTCAGAGCAACAAAAACCAGTACTGACCACAACTATTAAAACTACCCATCTACTAATGGTAGTTTTGAAATACTCCCTTCTGCATTTGAAGTAAATAGCAACTAAATGAAATTGTTGCTCATTCATTTTCTTCATTTTCTTCTCTGCCGTTTTATAATGTTGAAGAGATTATACATGATGAAAAAATAGCCTAGACCTCTACTGGGATGGAAGTACATAGTAAAATAGATACTCACCTGACCCAACATAAAGTGTGGTAAAGGTTTTTTTGTTATTATTATTTGAAAGCGTTAGACAAATTATTCTTAAAGCATAGATTTCTTTATTTCCAATACTGAAGAATTATATTTTATTACATTTTCATTAGCACATGTTAGTTATATAGGAGGGGATTCATTGTGATATTTACATATGTGCTTACAATGAATCTTACTAGATTCACCACCTCCATCGTTCCCCCTGGATCTTCTCTTTTTGGAAATCATTTCTCTTATGCAGCCATTCAATAAAGTTTAATCACTTAGCCTTTATGTTTGCAATGATTTCTTATAGGTATCATTAAAATGATTAAAGCTACACTGGCTTGCCCTTTGGCCCTATTATGACCTCATTTATATAATACAAAATATATTTGGGAAGGGGTGTAGATGAAGGGACAAAACCCAAGAAACATGTAACACAATATAAAGAGTGTTGTCATATGCTGAAGGCTGATAAGTCACTCACTGTTTTCCCTACTGGGTATGGTCTCTGATGAAGGAGGAAACACTAAGTGATCATACAAGGTAACAGACTTACCAAACATTTTCATGCTTATACATAGCCAAGGAAAAGCATTTATTCTCTTGTGTTTGTACAGTATTTATATTCTTAAATCTTGGACAACCCAATTTTCCAGAAAAGTACTCTTTTTCTTACAACTTGACCTCATCCCATCTCTTTCTTCACAAGAGAGAGTCCAGCTTGATTCTTTACTTACACCATCTTGTTCTTGTTTTTGACTCAGTTATCTACTCTTGAAATATCCTTCTAATATCCTTTCACAATTACTGATTTTTTGGTTTCTACTGGATCTCCAGTATAAAGGATACTAGACATTTAATTACTTAGAACTATAAAATAAAAAACTTTAGAAAAATTAAACCAAAGTAAAATATTCTGCTTTTCTTAATCATTTTAAATGTTTATAATTTATGTTATTTGGCTTAGAATATAGAATTGCTACTCCAAAAGTCACAACTCTTCCAACTAAAATTCATTTTGCCTAGTACAAAAGAATATGGTATATTTCTTGCTATATAGAATGATATAAAGAAGTCATGGGTGCTTCAGTGGGTTCAGGAAGTAAAACAACTTAGACTTTGTTAAGACTTTCTATGACAATGAAAATGCTAAGGACAAAGGAAATATACAGTGCAACTGCAAGGTGAGTATACTACAATGAATACCTTAAAATTATAGAATGTTTTCCCATTTTTCTAAGCTCATTGATATACTTTGTTCTCATTCGACACTTAAAATGGTCCTGTGCTAATCCACTGCCACCCATATTTTACAAATAACTTGGAGAAGTTCAGATCTCCATTTTCTTTTTTCTTTATTTAATACCTATACCGAATTGATATACTTGTAAATATTGAAAGTGCAGAATGTGATATTTCAATATATGTTTACATTGTAAAATGATTACTATAATCTGGCTAATTAACATAATTACAATTGTGTGGTGAAAACATTCAAATTTATCAAATTTCAAGTAGTATTCAGGATGTTATTAACTGTAGTCATCACGATGTACTTGAGATTTCCAGAACTTATTCATCCTGCACAATCGAGAGTTTATACACTTTTACCAACACCTCCCTCAGCCACTGACAATGTCGGTACTTCTCGCTGTTTCTATGAGTTTGATGTTTTTGATTCTACACATAAGTGATATTATGCAGCATTTATTTTGCTCTGACAAGGTTATCTCATATAGTATAATTTCCTACAAGTTCATCCAGGTTGCTGCAAATGAAAGAGTTTTCTTCTTCTTTAAGGCTGAATAATATTCTGTTTTGTGTACATTCCGCATTTTCATTGTCCATTCATCCGTCAATGGACACTTAAGTTGACTGTGTATCTCGGCCATGGTGAATAATCAACATGCATGTGGAAACAAAGGTATCTCTTGAGGTGCTGATTTTATTTCCTTTAGATGAGTACCCTAAAATGTGATGGTAGATCACAAGAGAGTTCTATTTTTAGTTGTGTGAGGAACCACTATACATTTTTAAATTTATGTACAAATTTACATTCCCACTAAGAATGTATAAATGTTCTCTCTTCTCAATATCTTTACCCTAACAGATGTAAGCCAATATCTCATCTTGGTTTTGAGCTACAGTTCCATGATGATTAGTAATGTTAACCATTTTCCATATGCCTACTGGTCATTTGCATGACTTCTTCGAAAAGAAAAATTCTACTCAGATCCTTTGCCCATTAAACCCCAAAATATGAAAGCATTTGATATCCCCATTCCAGAGAAACTAATACAGAAACCTTAAAATGACAGGTTATAACTAGCAGGGGATCAGGAATCAATGCAAAGATCAGTTAGAGTTGAATCAACATGGGTACATGAGAGCAATAGTAGAAATCTTTCTGTATAGCTATCCTTAACTAAACTAGCAAAAACGGTTTGTCTTTCTTATTATGCTTATGTCTTTTCTTCAACAAAATCAGTCCCAAGGGCAGAACGGGACCTGCCTGAAACTGAGGAGGAGAGGGGGGTAAGGGTAGGGGAGAGGGGGTCAGGGTGGAGAAATGACCCAATGTATGCACATAATAAAAAATAAAATAAATAAATAAATAAACTCAGGTTGCTATTGTTTTGGCTTATTTGGGTTTTAGGTTTTCTTTCTGTTTTTCTCTAGAAGGAAAGGAGTTCCATGTGTACTTTGGATACTAACCACCTATTGGATATATGCTATGATTTGACTGTGTCCCCTGCAAATATTCATGTGTTGGCAAAAATCCCCAATATGACAGTGTTGGGAAATGAGACATAATGTGATGTTTTTAAGTCAAGTCTTCTGACCTCTTCTTTGACCCATTGATTGTTTATACATTTTTGCTTAGTTTCCAAACATCTGTGACTTTTCCAGTTTCCTTAATGATGGAAATTGCTAATATTATACCACTGTGGTTAGAAATAATATTTGAAAGAATTTCAATCTTCTTAAATTTTTAAGAAGTATTTTTTAGAATTCAGCTGAGAATCCATCCAGTCCAGAACTCCTCTTTGTTGAGAGACTCCTTATCACTGCTTTAATCTCATTGCTACTTTTAGATCTTTTTAAGTGGTTAAGATGTACTTTGTTCAATTTTGGTTGTTAAATTTACCTAGAAATTTATCCATTTCTTCTACATTTTCCAGTTTACTTGAATATAATTTTTAAAGTATTCTGTAATGACCCTCTGGATTTTATTGATGTTTGTGGTTCTGTCCCTTTTTTAATCTTTAATTTTTATTAATTTGGGTCTTTTTTTCCCTCCATCTAGTCAGGTTGGCTAAGGGTTTATCAAAAATCTTATTAATTTTTTCAAAAAAACAATGTTTTGTTTTGTTGATTCTTTAAATAGTTTTTTGGTCCCAATCTCATTGACCTCAGCCCTGATCTTCATTATTTCACTCCATCTGTTAGTTTTAGATTGGTTTGTTCCTGTTTTTCGAAGGTGCATCATTAGGCTGTTTATTTGAGATGTCTCTTTATTTTTAAAGAGGCACTTATAGCTATAAACTTTCCCCTTAGCATGGCCTTTGCTGTGTACCACAGGTTTTGGTAGGTTGTGTTTTCATTTTCGTTAGATTCTAGGAAATTTTAAATTCTTCCCTTAATTCTCTAATGATCCACTAGTTATTCAGTTGAGTTCAAGTTTTATTCCATTGTAATGTGGTATGATTCAGGGGGTTATTTCAATTTTCTTAAATTTATTGAGACTTGCTTTGTGTCCTAAAATATGATCTATTTTAGAGAAAGTTTCATGAACTGCTGAAAAGAATGCATATTGCATGGTGGTTAGAAAAAATACTCTGTAGATATCTATCATGTCTGTTTGGCAAACCAAGTTCAACAATACATCAAAAAGATAATACACCATAACAAGTTGGGTTCATTCCAGGGGTGCAAGGATGGTTCAACAAACACAAATCTATAAATGCGATACAGCATATAAACAGAAGCAAGGAGTAAAATCACATGATAATCTCAATAGTTGCAGAAAAAGTCTTTGACAAATTTCAGCAGTTTTTCATGATAAAAGCACTGAAGAAACTATAAATAGAAGGAATGTTCCTCAACATAACAAAGGCTAAATATGACAGACATATAGCCAACATTGTACTAAATGGAGAACAACTGAAAGCATCTGCACTAAAGTCAGGAATGAGACAAGTATGTCCATTTTCCCCACTCTTATTCAATATGGTTTTGGAATTCCTAGCCAGAGCAATAAGACAGGAGAAAGAAATAAAAGTGATTCAAATATGGAAGAAAGAAATCAAACTAGCCTGATTTGCAGATGATATGATCTTATACCTAAAAGAACCTAAAATCTTCACCAAAAGCTCTTAGAAATCATAAACACTTCTGGCAAGAAGAAGGATATAAAACTAATATACAGAAATCAGCCTCTTTTCTTTGTAACAACAATGAAGCATCTGAGAAAAAAATCAGGGAAACAATCTCATTTACAATAGACTCAAAAATTTTAAAAACCTAGGAGTAAACAACAAAAGAAATCAAATACCTGTTTAATGAAAGGTATGAATCACTGAAAATAGAAATCAAAGAAAACTTCAGAAGATGGAAAAAATCTCCCATGATCATGGATTTACAGAATCAATATTGTGAAAATGGCTATACTTCCCAAAATCATCTACATGTTTAGTGCTATGCTTACCAAAATTCCAAGAATATTCTTCACAGAGATAGAAAAAGCAATACTAAAGTGAATTAGGAAATACAAAGACCTTGAATTCTGAGCAAAATGTCCAATGCAGGAGTTACCACAATACCTGACTTCAAACTATACTACAGAGCTATAACAATAAAAACAGGATAGTATTGGCACAGAAGCAGATACAAAGACCAATGGAACAGAATAGAAAAACCTGACATAAGCGAATGCAGCTACAGGCAACTGATTTTTGACAAAGGAGCCCCAAAAAGTGACGGAGAAAAGACAGACTCTTCAACAAATGTTACTGGGAAAACTGGATAGCCACATATAGAAGACTAAAACTGGACCAATGTCTTTCATCCTGTACCAATATCAACTCAAAGTGGATCAAAGACCTTAATATAAGGCCTGAAACTTTGAAACAACTACAAGAAGAAATAGAAAATACACTGTAACATATAGGCATTGGAAATGGCTGCTTAAATCAAACTTCAAGGGTTTAGGAATTATGAGAAAGAATGAAGAAATGGAACTGCATCAAACTAAAAAGTTTCTGCACAGTAAAAGAAACAGTCAATAGACTCAAAAGACAGCCCACAGTTGGGACAGAATCTGGGTCTTCTATTCTTTTCCACCAGTATTCATATCTATTTTTGTGCCAGTACCATGCTGTTTTTATTGCTATGGCTCTGGGGTATAGTTTGAAGTCTGGTATTGTGATACCTTCAGCATTGTTCTTTTTGTTTAGTACTGCTTTGGCTAAGAATTCCAAGATTACATTGAATAAGAGTAGAGAAACTGGACACCCTTTTCTTGTCCCTGATTTTAGAGCAAATGACTTCAGTTTTTCCCCATTTAGTAGGATGATGGCTGTAGGACTGTCATATATAACTTTTATTATGTTGAGTTACATTCCTTCTATTCCTAGTTTTATCTGAAGTTTTATAATGAAAGGATGGTGAACTTTGTCCAAGGCTCTTTCTGCATCTATTGGGATGATCATGTGTTTTTTTCTTTGCTTCTGTTAATATGCTATATTACATTTAATGATTTCTGTACGTTGAACCATCCCTACATCCCTGGGATGAAACTTACTTATGTTGTATGATCTTTTTGATATGTTGTTGATTTTGGTTTGCCAATATTTTATTCCAGATTTTTGCATCTATGTTTATTAAAGAGATTGGCCTGTAATGCACTTCTTTGTTTTATCCTTGTCCAGTTTGGGGATGAGTGTAGTACTGACTTCATAGAATGAGTTTGACAGTGCTCCTTCATTGCCTTTACTTCATGGAAATATTTGAGGAGCATTGTTCTTTAAAGGTTTGATATAATTCAGTAGTGAATCCATCAAGTCCTGGAATTTTCTTTTGGGGAGACTCTTTATGGCTGCTTCAATTTCATTGCTTGTTATGGATGTGTTTAGGTGATTACTATCCTCTTGGTTCAATTTCAGATGATTATACATATCTAGAAATTTGAACATTTTCTCTAGATTTTCCAATTTATGTGAATATAGGTTTTCAAAGTAATCTTTAATTATTCCCTGAATTTCATTTCTGTTTGTTTTATCTCCCCTTTTTCATTTCTAATTTTATTAATTTGGATCTTTTCCCTCTTTATTTTGGTCAGAATTGCCAGGGGTTTTCAATCTTATTTATCCTTTCAAAGAAGCAGATTTTGTTTCATTGATTCTTTCTATCATATATTTTGTCTTTATTTCCTTGATTTCCACCCTTATTTTTATATTTTCTCTCCTTCTGCTAGTTTTGGGTTTAGCTTGTTCTTGTTTTTCTGGGAGTTTGAAATGTAACATTAGGTCATTTATTTAAGATCTTTTTGTATTTTTAATATATGCACCCATGACTATAAAATTCCCTCTTAGGACCACCTTCAGATGGGTTATGCTTACATTCTCATTAAGTTCCAAGATCTTTTTTATTTCTTCTCTTATCTCTTCAATGTCCCACTCATCATAGAGCTATGTGTTGTTCAGCTTCCAGTTATTTGAGTATATTCTGCTGTTTCTGGAGGTATAAAGTAGCAATAACAAATTCACAGATTCAATGCCAAACCAGTTATTTACATTATATATATAAAACTCCTTGTCAATATTATCTTTAATCAGTTGGTATTGGGGAGATAACAGTTGTTTGCATAGCAATAGATACTTAGGTATTTTTTAAAATGTCACTAGAAGAGGGGATAGAGAGGGGGAATGGGGTGAGGGGTAGAAGCAGTATGAGGTATAGGGGCTAAAGGATAATAAGTCCTTAATATGTATAAAGGTGTAGTTCAGTCATTGGAGAGGGTGTATTGTTGGGGATTGCAGAGGGATAGGAAGGATGTGGATAATGTGTAATGTTATATAACAGACCATTCAGTAAGTGTAGAGGAGGTAGGGACAGTGAGTAGAAAGGGAAGGAGAGGCAAGGAAGAGAGAAAAGAAGAAAAGAGTGAAAAATGGGGGATGAGAAAGGAAAGTAGAAAAAGAGAAGGCTAAGCAAATTGACAGTTGGACAGAATTGAAGAGGGGAATAGGTAACAACAAATTAAAAAAAATAACATTATGGAGAGGAATGGATTCCCTGTCAATTCAGTGAGTATTCTGGGTTCTTCTGATTTCTAACCCTTTAGACAGAGGCTTTCTCTGTGTCTCTGCCCCTTCTTAAGGTTGGTACACTGGGCCATGTGGCAATGGGTGTTGCCCCTCCCTATCAGATAGCTTTGTGTGTGGGAGGGGGATATCTGCTCAAGGTATTTGAGTCCAGTCCAGTGTAGGCAGGTTCTCCAACATGGTCCCATGAGGAGCAGTATATGAGCAGTCACCGGCCCCTATTGCCTGCAGGTCAGTCCTGGGGCTAGAATTGAGCTTTTTGGTCCACTGCTTTTCTCTTGGAAGTCTGTCAGTTTAAATTTACCACCAGTTTCTCCAAGGTGGTGGAATGTTTTGTTTTTACCAAAGTGCAACTGGTCCACCCTACTGCCACACAGGCTGGATCACCTCAGTGTTCCACCACACCCCCACCAGGCAGAGGTGAAATTTTCCCTCCATTTAGTTTTCTACCTGTTTTGTCCAAGGGATGTACAATCTGCCCTCCAGCAGTGCTGGACTTTGAGCAGATAATGTGCTGTGTTCACCTACTGGATTACGGTTTTGCTTACATCTGGGACAACACAGGCAGGGGGAACTGACAAGTCACATAGGCAGGTTCCATGTTCACGAATTATAGTGGATCTGGGATGGCCCAGATACTTGTAGAAATTTTTCTTCAGTTCTCTGCATTTCATTTTTGCAAGAAAGGAATAAAGAATCAAAAAACAAAAAAGGAAAACCAAAAACAGCTTTCCAACAGGCAGGCCTGCTACTGCTAGTCTGCAGCTTGGGCTTTTGGGGTTGTTATATGCTATAAAATGCTGATTTAATGGCCAGTCCTTGTATTTTATGTGCACTCTGTGTATGTATTTGTGGTATTTTAGTTGGCAAAAATCCAGGTTGCCCGCTACTTGCTACTATGAATCTGAAGTATTCTTCTGGAAATCGTGGAGCTCAGGGTTCCAGTGTCCTTCAGCTATCCTCCATCTTGTTCTTCCTCTTGTGACAGTTTTTGATAAAACATCTATTTTTCTTCTGTGAAAATAACCACCACTTCTATTTGATTTGCCATTTACATTTACATTTCTCTGCCTCTTCACTCTCAGCCTATGTGTGCTCCTTACTTTAAAGTTAGTGTCTTGTGAGCTTCAGATAGTTGAATCCTATTTTGTATCCATTTACTCATTATGTGTCTTTGATTGGATAATTTAATATCTTTGTATTCAAGGTAATCATTGATAAGTTTGGACTTATTATTGAAAATTTTGAAATGAAATTTTAATTATGAATATTTTATGGTTCCTATTTTTCTCTCTTGTTTTCTTCCTTGGCGATTTGTTGATTATATACTGTGGTATAACTGGATTCATTCCTTTTGCTTTATATATCTACTATAGGTCTTTTCATGTGTGAATCATTGTGAAGAAAATTATAAACAGCATCTAGTGATTACATCAGTTTGTTTTAAATTGATAAAACTTCGCTAAAATGTCTCTATTATCACCATCACAGTATCTACATTGCAAGTACAAATGCTCTTTTACTTACAATGAGGTTGTGCCTCATTGAGGTTCCTGTTGATATTGGAAAACATTTTAAGTAAAAATTTATTTAATAACCTAAACTTTTCTGTCACTTTACCTTTCTATCATGCCTCAATTTAATATACCTTACCTATGAGACATCCTAGCTTAGCAACACTGTGTATAATATAGATTATCAGTTGTTTACCTTCATGACTGATTGACTGTTGGAGCTGCAGCTTGCTATCAATGGCCAGAATTACTGGAGAGTATCATACTATATATTGCTAGTTGGAAAAATTTCAAAATCCCAAACTCAAAGTATATCTCATAATTTGTATCTCTTTTGCACCATCATAAATAATAAGTTATATTTACCTTCTGTATTTATTTGTCTTCTCTTCTAAATTTTGACCTCTACAATGTTGAGATCATGTTAAATTTATCTTTTTAGACTTAGTGTCTAAAACACTGATGAAGTCCTTAATAAACATTTGGTGACTGAACACATGAGACAACCAAAACATTGTATGAATATGACCAAGAACACATAAATATAGATAACAACATTAGTATCAGAGATCAGATTTCTGACTTAATCTAATATTATTTATATTTACTCAAAGTGCTTCATGTGTTTTCATGTCAAGGTTGTATTATAGCTTGGTGAATGTAAATTTGAGGGCTCCTCTGAATCAAAAGACATACATTCAGATATATTTATTAAACACCTACTGTATCACAGCCACTATTCTAGATGTTGATATTGCAGCAATGAGCAAGATTTACAATGTCTCTGGCATTGTCAATCATACATCCTATTGGATGAGGCAGATCATAAACAAATTAAGAAATATATATAAAAGCCATATTGGTATGTGATATAGAGATACATTGAAAAATTATAAGGAAGAAAAAGAGGATTGAGGGTAGAGAAGAGTTCTGTTTCGTACAGGATTATCAGATAAAACCTCTATGATGAAGTATTTCCACAGAGACCTGAAAGAAATTAAGGGGAAAGCCATGCAGACATCTGAGTTAACACCAAGGGCAAAAATTCTTTCCAAGAACTTGGAATTAAGGAACAGTAATGAAGTCAGTATGCCATAGCAATTTGAGTAGAGGAAAACTGGTAGGAGATGAAGTCAGAGAATTTGGTAGGGATCAGACATATAGGACCTTGTAGGCCATTTTAAGGATTTAAGTGATTGGCTTGCATGTTTGTTGAATTTTTAAAGATAAACTTGTTTACTTTGTGATTATAGGAGAGAGCAAGGATGAAAGCAGGAAAAACAATTATGATGTTTTTCCAGTAATTTAGACTGAGGACAATGGTGGCTTATATTAAAGTGTAACAAAAATGATGAGAAATCATGACATGAGTAGAAATAGTTATATTCTTAATATATTTAGATGATAGAAGTGACAGCATTGGTTGTAGATTTAATATGAGATTGAGAGAAATAGCAACAGTTAGTTTCTCAAAACCTGACCAAATAGAAGGATTGAGTTTTCATTTACTGAAATGAAAAATACTAATGAAGGAACATATTTGAGATGGAGAATCAGTGTATTAATTATATATTTTGCTTTCTGTTTTCTGTTGCTCTGATATTCGTGGACTTGTTTACCATGAAAAGCATGCACCTTTAGGGGTAGCCAATTCCTAAAAATAATAAACAATTCCTCCACAAACAAACTCTTTAAATAAAAACCAAAACAACCCAGAGCCTTCAGTCACTTCTTTTGTTTGCTATACCCATGGCCAGCTATCCACCTGCCCTAATCACACTGGGACCAGGTATAAAACAAATAGAAATATTTCATATGCCCTAGATTACAATGAAATTATTCAAACTAACCAATAATAAGCTTCCTTATTCTGCCTTACCATTAGTCCCTATGGAAGCCCCAATAAGCTCTAGCTCATTACTCCCTCCTTTTGCCCATTGACTAAATCAAGTGCACCTTATAGCATAGCAAGGCTCTTCCTTTTAATGTTTTTAAAATTTTTATTAGCATATTATAATTCTACAGGGGGATACATTGTGATTTACATATGTGCTTATAATATATCATAGTTAGATTTACCCCCTCCCTCATTCTCCCTCCACCCTCTCCATTCTTAGAACAATTTCAGCAGGTTTAATTCTTCTATTTTCATTTATGAATAAAAAATACATCCACCATATTTACCCTCATTCACCTTTTTCTATGCCCACCCCTTTCCACTGATAACTATCCCTGGAAAAGAACTATTTTATCCTCTTGTCTTTTATTAAAAGTGTATATTGATAGTTAAAGAGAGTTTCACCATGTTACTTCAGGCATGTATATATATATATACACACATATATATTGTGTTTTTAATCAAACTACCCCCACTACTTGCTCTTTATCTATCACCATGCTCCCCTAATATTCAACAGTTTACAGTATAGTACATTATATTATGTTCACATATAGATGGGTACTTTCAATATTTTTCATTCTATAGCATTCTTTCCCTTTCTCACCTACAGTAGTCCCCTCAAACAGACTCACTAATATAATTTTGTTATCTCTTTCACTATATATGTCTGTGTGTATAGATATATGTGACCATATATAATTCTATATATACATTTAACTTAGAGGTCTAACTTCCACATAAGAGGGAAAACATGAATCTTTTGACTTTTTGAGCCTGACTCACTTTGCTTAACAAGATGTTCTCAATTTTCATTCATTTACCTGGTAACAACATAATTTGATTCTTTATAACTGAATAAAACCCTATTGTGTATATATACCACATTTTCTTAGTCTATTGATCAGTTGTGGGGCATCCAGTATGTTTCCAAAACTTAACTATTGTAAGTGGTGCTGCAATAAACATAGCAATGCAAGTGGCTCTATTATATTCTTGGAGCACATTCCTTTGGCTATATGACCAGGAGTGGTATCACTACATCATATGGTAGTTCTATTTCTAGTTTTTTAAGAGGCATCCCTATTGCTTTCCTTATCAGTTGCATTAATTTACATTCCCACCAACAGTGTAGAAATGTTCCTTTTTCTCCACATCCTCACCAGCATTTGCTTCTGTTTGTGTCATTGATGACAGCCATTTTGACTGGGGTGAGGTGGACTCTCAATACCACATGGATTTGCATTTCCTTATGGCTAATGGCATTGAGCACTTCTTCATTTATTTATAGCACTGGGTTTGAACTCAGGGAATAGTACTTGCTTAGCAGACCATCTTTAAGCCTCTCAACCAGCCCTCTTCATATGCTTATTGGACATTTGCACTTCTTTTGAGAACTGAAAGATGTTCAATGGGTTGTTGATTCTTTGAGAGGTTAGTTTTTTGAGCTCCCTGCATATTTTGGTTATTAATCCCTTGTCAGATGTATAGCTAGCAAAGGTTTTCTCCCATTCGTAGGCTGTCTCTTCAGTCTGGTGAGAATTTTTTTTGCTGTGTAGATGCACAGAAATATTAGTTTCCATATATCAACACTTTCTCTTAATTGCTGAGCTATTAGAGTTCTATTCATAAAATTATTACCTATGTCTATGTCATCCATTGTGTTCCCTATTTTGTCCTGGATTAATTTCACTATTTCTAATCTTACATTAAGATCTTTAATCCACTTTAAATTGATGCTAGTGCAAGGTGAGAGTTTCAGTCTTCTGTAGGGAAATCCAGTTTTCCCAGCACCATTTGTTGAAGAGGCCGGCTTTTCTCCAGTGTATGTTTTGGGCTTCTTTGCTGAAAATGAAATAGCTGGAGTTGTGTGAGTTTGTATCAGTGTTTGTTCTTCATGTCTGTTTTTGTGTCAGTATCATTCTGATTTAATACTATTGCTCTGTAATATAACCTGAAGTCAGGTATTATGATACCTCCACCATTGCTCTTTTGGCTCAGGAGTTCTTTTGCTATTCAAGGTGTATGTGCTTCCATATGAACTTTCAGACTGATTTTTCTATATCAGTGGAAAGTGTCATTAGAATTTTGACAGGGATTGCATTAAACATATAGATTGGTTTTGGTAGTATATTCATTTCACAATATTGATTCTGCCAACATATGAGCATGGGATGTTTTTCCATTTTCTTATACTTTCATTGATTTCTTTCCTTAGTGACTTGTAATGTCCATTGTATAGGTCAATCAACTCCTTTGTTAAATTTATTCATAGCTCTTTGAATGTTTTTGAAGCTATTGTGAATTGTATTGTTTTCTCATATTTTTCTTAGACTGTTCACTGGCTTTGTATAGACATGCTACTGATTTTTGCGAATTTTGCACCTTGCTACTTTGCTGAATGTGTTTATGAGATCTAAGAGTTCATTGGTTGATTTGGGGGAGTCTTTCAGATATAGTATCTTATTATCTGCAAATAGGGACAATTCAACTTCTTCCTTCCCTATTTGAATCCCTTGTATTTCTCCTGCCTTATTTCTCTGGCTAGGAATTACATAATTACGCTGAATAAGAGTGGAGAGAGTGAATACCCTTGCTTCAGTCCTGATTTTAGAGAAAATGATTTCAGTTACTCCCCATTCAGTATGATGTTGGCTATGGGATTGTAATATATGGCCTTTATAAAGTTGAAGAATGTGCCTTCTATCCCTAGTTTCTTCAGAGCTTTCATCATGAAAGGATATTGAATTGTGCCAAAGACTTTTTCTGCACCTATTGATATAATGACGCAGTTTTTGTCCTTGATTCTGTTTATGTGTTGTTTTAAGATATTGATACACCTATCATTCTTGTATCCTTAGAATGAAACTTACTTGATTATGGTATATGATCTTTATAATGGGCTGTTGGATTCTGTTAGCAATTATTTTGTTGAGAATATTTGCATTTATGTTAATCAGGGATATTGGCCTATAACTTTCTTTTTTACTATGTCTTTACCTGGCTTTGGTATTAGGGTCAAAATACTTCATAGACTGTGCTTGGTAGTATTCTTCCATTTTTGAACTAATTCCATACTTTATGGAATAACTTTTTATTTTTTTCTTTATTATTGTGCTTGATGGGGGTACATTGTGGCTTTTACAAAGGTTCTTACAATGTACCAAATATATCATACTTGAATTCATCCCCTCCACTGCTCCTCTTTATTCCACCTCCTGAGATTCATGGAATAGTTTCAACAGGTATCATTTTTGCATTTACATGCATGTGTACACATTTTTGCACCCTATTCACCCTACTACCCCCTTTCCCCACCACTCTCCACTCCCATGGGTGCCCACCCTCCCATCTGGGCGGGACCTGTTCTACCTTCCTGCTGTCTTCTGATTTTGCAGAAGAGAAAAGAGAAAAAGGAAATCATGACATTTTTTCTTGTTTGAAATAAAGGTACCTATACAGGGAGATACCTTGTGGCATTTCCAAGTGTGAATGTGTTATACTCCCAAATATTTTATCTCTTGTAATTATCTACATTCTACCTAATTCCTTTTCCCATGGTGGTTTCACCCAATTTAAAATTTTTGTATTCATTTTGGAGTAGAGAATATATGACCCAAATTCAAGTTCTTGGTTTCTATCTTTTACCCTACCCATCCCATGCATACCATCCCCTTAGCATGACCAGAGTTTCATAATATTGCTGCATTTGTATTAGGTCTATATTCCACATCTGAGAGAGAACATGTGGCTTTTGGCTAAGTCTGGCTAACTTCACTTAAGATGGTGTTCTCCAGATCCTACCATTCACCTGCAAATGACAAAATTTCATTCCTCTTTGTGTATTAGTAAAATACTATTGTATATAAATACCTAATTCATCAGTAGTGGGGCATCTTAGCTGTTTTCATAGCTTAACTGTTGTGAATAGTGATGCAATATACATGGATGTGTAGGTGTCTTTGTTATAAGCTGACTCACATTCCTTTGGCTATATACCTGGGAGTGGTAATGCTGGGTCATATGGCAGATGTATTTTTACTTTTTTAAGGAGCTTCCATACTGTTTTCCATAGTGGTGGTACCAGCTTACCTTCCCACCAGCAGTGTATGAGGGTTCCTTTATCCCTGCATCCTCACCAATATTTGTTGTTGGTAGTGTTCTTGATGGTAGCAATTCTAACAGGTGTGAGGGGGAATCGTAATGTGGTTTTGATTTGCATCTCCTTTATAGCCAGGGGCAATGAGCATTGTTTCATGTGTTTTTTAGCCATGTGATGTGGACTTCTTCCTTTGAAAAGGCTCTGTTCAGTTATTTTCCCTATTTCTTCATTGGGTCATTGATTTTTTAGGAGTTTAGTTTTTGGAGCTTCCTATATTCTCTGGTTATCAATCCCTTGTCTGATGTAAAGCTAGCAAAGATGTTCTCCCATCCTGTGGGTGGCATCTTCAATTTAGAGACCATTTCTTTCATTGTGCAGAAGCTTTTTAATTTCATGTAGTCCCATTTGTCATTCTTTTCTTTTAGTTGCTGAGCCAATTGAGTTCTACTGAGGAAGTCCTTGCTTATGCCTATTGCTTCCAGCGTATTCCCTCTCTTTCATGTACTAGATTCAAAGTCTCTGTTCTTATATTAAGGTCCTTAATCCAATTTGAGTTGGAACTTTACAAGGTGACAAACATGTATCTAGTTTCAGTTTTCTTCAGGCAGATATCTAGTTTTCCCAGCAATATTTGTTGAAGAGGCTGTCTTTTCTCCATTGTGTGTTTTTGGCTCCTTTGTCAAAAATTAGGTGGATATAGCTGTATGTATTCATCTATGGGTCCTCTATTCTGTACCACTGGTCTTCATATCTGCTTTTGTGCCAGTCCCATGTTGTTTTCACTGCTATGGCTCTATAGTATAGTTTGAAGTCAGTATTATGATACCTCTAGTGCTGCTCTTTTTACTCAGTATTGTCTTGGCTGTTTATAGTCTTTTGTACTTCCAAATGAACTTTAGGGGTTGAGTTTTCATGTCTGTGATGTAGGCCATTGGGATGTTGATGGGAATTGCATTGAACATGTAGATTGCTTTTAGTAGTATAGACATTTTTTGCTATGTAGATTCAACCAATCCTTGAGCATGGGAGATCTTTCCATCTTCTGAGTTTTCTTAAATTTCTTTCTTCAGTGCTTGTAGTTTTCCTTGTAGAGGTCATTTTCATCCTTTATTAAGTTTATTCTTAGGTGCTTGAATTTTTTGAGGCAACTGTAAATGGAATTGTCTTCCTATATTCTTTCTCAATCTGTTCATTGTTGGTGTATAGAAAAGTTACTGAGTTTTGTAGATTGATTTTGTATCCTGCTAATTCGCTCAAACTGTTTATGGTATCTAGGAGTTTTTTGGTGTAGTTTTTGGGTATTTTAGGTATAGAATCATGTCATCTGTGAAAAGGGATAGTTTGACTTCTTCCTTACCTGTTTGTATTTCTTTTATTTCTTCTTGTCTTATTGCTCTGGCTAGGAATTCTAAGTCTATGTTGAATAAGAGTGGAGAGACGGGGCACCTTTTTTTCATTCCTGACTTTAGGGGAAATGGTTTCAGTTTTTCCCCATTGAGTATGATGTTGGATATAAGTTTGCCATATATATCTTTATTATGTTGAGGTACATTCCTTGTATTCCTAGTTTCATCAGAGTTTTTAACATGAAAGGGTATCGAATTTTATCCAAGCCTTTTTCTGCATCTATTGAGATGATCACACGGTTTTTCTCTTTGCTTCTGTTAATATGCTGTAGTACATTTAATTATTTGCATATGTTGAACCATACCTGCATCCCTGGGATGACGCCTACATGGTCATGGTGTATGATCTTTATATGCTGTTGAATTCAGTTTGTCATTATTTTATTGAGAATTTTTGCATTTATTCTCCTTAAAGAAATTGGCTGTCATTGTCTGGTTTGGGGATGAGGGTAATACTGGCTTCATAGGATGAGTTTGGCAGTGTTCCTTCTCTTTCTATTTTGTGGAAAAGTTTAAGGAGTGTTGGTATTAGTTCTTCTTTAAAGGTCTGGTAGAATTCAACAGATAATCTGTTAGGTTCTGGACTTTTCTTTTTTGAGAGATTATTGCAGTTTTAATTTTATTGTGTCTTATAGATATATTTATATGTCTAATATCTTCTTAGTTGAATTTTGTATGTTCATATATACCTAAAAATTTGTCTATTTTTTCTAGATTTTCCTATTTATTTGAATATGGGTTTTCAAAGTTGTCCCTGATGATTCCTTGATTTCCTTGGTGTTTGTTGTTATCTCCCCTTTTTTCATTTCTGATTTTATTAATTTGGTCTTTACCCTCCTTCTTTTAGTCAGATTTGCCCAGTGTTTATCAATCTTGTTTATTATTTCAAAGAATCAGCTATTTTTAGTTGATTCATTTTAGGAGCATTGGTCTTAGTTTTTCTTTAAGGGTCTGGTAGAATTCAGCAGTAAATCCATATGACTTGGGGCTTTTCTTTCTTGGGATGCTCTTCATAACCCTTTCAGTCTCACTGGTTATTATAGATCTGTTTAAGTTTTTAATGATATCTTATTCAATTTTGGCACGTCATACATGTCAAGAAATTTATCTATTCTTTCTGCATTTTCCAGTTTCCTTGAGTACAGGGTTTTTTTTATTGCTGTTATGCTGAGTGAGGGTGCATTGTGGCATTTACAAAAGTTCTCACAATAGAGAAAATATATATTGAATTCACCCCCTCTACCATTTTCCTCTCCCTCCCATTCCTGGAATAGTTACATTAGGTATCATTTTTTCATTTACATACATGTGTACACAGTATTTGCACTATATTCACCCTCCTACACCCTTTCCTCCCATCCTCCCCCCTCCCACTGGTACCAATTCTCCCAGGCAGGACCTGTTCTACCCTCTGCTTCTCCAATTTTGTAAAAGAAAGAAAACAAATGACATTTTTGTTTGTTTAAAGTAGCTACACAGGGAGTTACCTGTGACATTTCATGTATATATGTATTATAAATCAAATTGGTTCCTCTCTTCTATTTTTCTTCTTTCTACCTTAGTTCCCTTCTTATGGTGGTTTCAAGAGGTTTAAAAATTCTGTATTCATTCTTCTGTAGAGAGTACATCAACCATATTCACCTTCTTAACTTTGTTCTTTTATACTCCCCTTCCCATTTGTGACCTTCCCTTTGCATGACCTGTTCTTCATAAAATTGCTGTATTTGAATTAAGTCTGTATTCCTCATATAAGAGAAAGCATGTGGCTTTTGGCCTTCTAAATCTGGCTAACTTAGCTTAAGATAATGTTCTCCAGTTCCTTCCATTTACCTGCAAATGACAAAATTTCACTCTTTGTGGCTGAATAAAATTCCTTCATTGTATATAAATATACCACATTTTCTTAATCCATTTATCAGTAATGGGGAATCTTGGATGTTTATATAGCTTAGCTATTGTGAATAATGCTGCAATAAACATGGATGTGCATATGCCTTTATTGTCAGCTGAATTACATTACTATGCATGTATCCTTAAGAGCGGAATGGCTGGATCATATGGTAGTTCTATTTTTAGATTTTTTAAGGAGCCTCCATACTGTTTTCGATAGTGGTTGTACTGACTTAAATTCCCACAAGCAATATGTGAGGATTCCCTTTTCCCCATATCCTTGACAACATTTGTTGATGGTGGTGTTCTTTATGATATTCATTTTAACAGGCATGAGGTGAATTCTTAATGCGCTTTTGATTTCCATTTTCTTTATGACCAGGGATTTTGTATTTCCATATGGTCTTCTGAATTTCTTTAAAGTCTGTTGTAATATATCCTTTTTCATATCTGATTTTATTAATTCAGGTCTTCTTTCTTCTTTCAGTTAATTTGGCTAGAGGTTTGTTGATTTTGTTTATTTTTTCAAAGAACTGGGTTTTATTTCATTGATTAATTGTATTTTTTTTGGCCTTCAATTAATTGATCTCTGCCCTAAGTGTTATAATTGCTTTACATCTATTATTTTTTGGAATGGCTTGTTGTTGTTTTCTAAGAGTTTCAGATTTATGATCAGGTTATTTATCTGGGATCTCTCTGTTTTCCTCATGTATTTGGTCACAGCTATAAAATTCCTTCTTAAGGATGCTATTGCTGTGTCCCACAGGTTCTGGTAAGTTGTGTCCTAATTTTCAATTGAATCTAGGAATTTCTTCATTTCTTTCCTGATGTCTTCAATAACCCAGTAATAGTTCAAAAGTGTGTTTTTCAGTCTCCATGAATTTGAATGGTTTTTGTGTCCTTGCTATCGATTTCTAGTTTTATTCCATTGTGATCTGTTAAGATTCAGGGAATTATTTCAATTTTTTTTTGCATTTGTTGAGGTTCAATTTATAACCTAGGATGTGATCCATTTTGGGGAAAGATCCATGGGCTGCTACAAAAAAATATGTAATCTGCTGCTTTAGAATGGAATACTCTACAAATTTACATGAAGTCCATTTCATCCACAGTGTTGTCTGGCTCTAGGGTATCTTTGCTGATTTTTTGCCTCATGTTCTGTTTATTGAAGAGAGTAGGGTCTTGTGATCTCCCGTAATTATTGTATCTGGTCCTATCTCTTCCCTAAAGCTCAGAAGTATTTTTAAATGAACTTGGGGGACCAAGTTTGGTACATATATATTTAGAATTATTATATCTTTGTGCTGGATTGTTCCTTTTATTAGTATATAATACCTTCCTTTATCTCTTCTGAGTGATTTTTATTTGAAATCTGCTTTGGACCATATAGGAATAGCTACTCATGCTTGCTTTCCATTTCTACCTGCCAAGTAAACCTTTTTCCAAGCTTTTACTTTTAATTCGAGTGTGTCTTTGGTTGTGAATTGTATTTCTTGTAGACAACAGATTGTTGGATCTTGCTGTTTGATCCAATCTGATAATCTATCTTTTGATTGGATAGTTCAATCCATTAACATTTAGAATTATGGCTGATAGGGGTTTACTTTGTCCTGTGCTTCTATTTTTTAATTGCTTGTTGGTTATTCTTTACTTTTGTCTTTGTTCAACTTTAGGTTTTTCTGAGTTAACCATGCTTACTGTTTCCCTAGCTCTTATAGGTTTCTCAATTCCCCTTTTCAATTTTATTCTTTGATAAATTCTCATGTTAGTGATTGCTTTTCATTCTTTTCCATGTAAATTTTCCTTCAAGTGTCTTTTGTAATACAGCCTTCGTGGACATATACTGCTTTAGCTTGTCCTGTCTTGAAAGGTCTTTATTTATCCACCTAAGATAAAGGACAGCTTTGCTGTATGAAGTATTGTTGTTTGGCAGTCATTTTCTCTCCAAGCTTGAATTATATTGTTCCATACTTTCCTGGGTTTTAGGATTTGTGCTGAGAGGTTTGAAGCTATTCTTACCTTTGCATGTAAACTACCAATATGCTCTTGAAGATTTCTGTATCCTTTCTTTGCTCTTTAGATATGGCATCTTAATTATGATGTGTTGTGGGGTTGATCTTTTCTGACCATGTATATTTGGAGTTTGAAATGCTTCCTATACATGTCTAGATTGTTGTATTGATTTTGGAAATACTCTGCTATGATTTCATTGAATATGTTTCCTATGCCAATAGCTTGTGTTTTAGCTCTTTCTTCTACCCTGAGATTTCTTGTTTTTGGTCTTTTGATCATGTCACAGAGTTCTTGTATGTTATATTCATGTGTATTTTTTTTATTTTTTGCTTTGTGATAGTTTGCATGCTTCAATCTTGTTCTCCATCTCTGATATTCTTTCTTTTGTTTGATCTTGTTTGCTGTGGTTTCGATTTGATTTATTGAGGGTTTCATTTCTAGCATTGCTACATGGTTATTTTTCATTATTTCCCTTTCCTTGATGAATTTCTTTTCCATGACTTTCTTGTCTAGGTCTTGTAATTCATTTTCTAACTTCATTTATCTGTTTGAGTCCTCTTTAAGGTTTTTGGTCATTTTTAACAGTAGGCTCCTGAATTCTATCTGACATTTCAGCCAGTTCTTTATCCTTGGATTTAGATGTTAAGTTGTTGTGATGGAAGTTTGGAGGCGAGCCATTGCTTTTGTTTTTCTTGTGTAAATTTCTACACTGTGTTTTTAAAAATACTTTTATTAGCATATAATAGTTGTACAGGGAGATACAATGTGATACTTACATTTGTGGTTGCAATATATCTTAGTTAGATTTACCCCCTCTATCATTCTCCCTCTTAACCCCTTTTCTTAGAACAATTTCAACAGGTTTCATTCTTCCATTTTAATATATAGATACAAAACACATCTACCATAAACAACTTTGTGCCACTTTTCTTTGTGCCCACAACCTCCTACTGGTACCCACCCCTGGAAAAATTTTATTTTTCCATCCTGCCAATCATTTTTTTAAAATTAAGTGTATATTGATAGTCCAACAGTGTTTCAGCTTCATACTTCCAGTCTGTATATATTGTGATTTTATCAAATTAACCCCTTCCCCTCTGTTACTTACTCATTCTCTATAACCATGCTTCCCTAGTATTTAACAGCTTACTGTACAGTGCATTATTTTTTTCTATCTCCCACCTCCCATATCTTGTACTCCATTCAAACAGACTCACTAATACAAGTTTCTTCTCTCTGTCACAATGTGCGCATGTATGTGTGTGTGTGTGTGCTTGGTTTACTTCACTTAACATGATGTTCTCCAATTTCAACCATTTACTTGCAATCATCATAACTTCATTGTTCTTTATGGCTGAATAAAATCCCATTGTATACATATATATATATACCACATATCTTAATCCATTCATAAGTTGTGGAGCATCTGGGTTGCTTCCAAAGATTTACTATTGTAAATAATGGTATAGTAAACTTGGGTTGGTGCAAGTGTCTCTATCATATCCTGGAGTACATTCTTTCTCATATATGCTTAGGAGTGGTATCACTGGATTGTATGGTAGTTCTACTTTTAGTTTTTTGTGGTACCTCCATATTGCTTTCCATAGTGGTTGCACTAATTTACATTCCTACAGTCTACACTATGTTTTGCACATTTGTTGGCTTAATATTCCTTTTACTTTCTTGGGTGAGTGGAGAACCTACTGCAATATCAAGGCTAACAATTCAGCAATAAATCTAGTATCTGAAAGTGTAAGGAACTGTTGAAGCCCCAATCTGTCTTTCCAGTAGGGTTCTATGAAAGCAAATTCTGATTTCTAATGGGATATTTGGGAGCTTATCACTAGTTGAAGGGTATAAGCATTGGAAATTGAGCATTCTGGGGACTGGCTGTGGGGGGGGAGAATACAATGGGAAGAAAGGGATGCAGATGTAGGAGATAGTTGTATGAGAGAACTCTAGATATTTATAACTGGAAAATAGATAATGAAAGAGAAAGGAGAGACACAATCAAGCAAGATCAATTTGAATGAAAAGAAATAAACAATTAAAAAAAAGCCAAACAAACTAAGAAGAACAACAATAAATAAATGTAAAAAGAAACAAACAGATTTCAAAAAACACATATTTCTTGTTTGAGGGAAGCATGTTGGTCCTTCTTACCCTAGTTGTTTTCCAAACAACATCAGAAAGGCAGAGTTGCACTTCTAACCAGGGCCTCAGAGAAAGGCAGCAGAAAGAGATGGTCAATTCTTTTAAAGAACTTTGCCCTCTGAGTTGCTTTGGGTCTGGATGGCCTCTGTAGAAAGAGAGATGAGACACCTGTTGAAATGTGGAGAGCTCTGAACTGGCAGGCCACTTTTTCTGTGAAGTAGGTCAGGTAGTTTGAGAAGGCAGGTCCACTGACTTCTGTGTCTTTTACTGCTTTTCCCTCTTGGACAAAGTCCAAACCTTCCACTGTCTGTATTTGCCTCTGACAGTAGATTTCCAAGCAGACACTATGGTTTTGAGACCTGGAGCATTCCAAGGTATGACTTTTTAAATCCCAGATTTGCTCAGTTAGAAGCTTGTTGCTTGTTGTTGGCTATGAAGCAACTACCCTAACTGGAGTTCTCAGTCAGTGGGGTCTGTTTGTTTTATTTGTTTGTATTGACCTTATTCAATAAGGTTTTTGTGACAGGGTTCAGTGGGGTTACCATCCTCTGGGTGGGTTTTGCTATTTTCCTGCCCAGGATGCTCTAGTTTCTGCATGGATGATATGGCCGACAGGCCCAGAAATCAATGATCTGTGATATTCCATATCTCCTAAATAGTTCATTCTCCAAGCTGACCTGCCTGCAAGGAGCTTCAGATATCTGAACTCTCTGCCAGGAAAGGCTAGGTGCTTTGCTTTAGAGAATTCCCTCAGACAGTTAGGCAGAATCACCAGTTCCCTACACCAGCACTCTTTATCTTCTATGTTCCCTGAAAGTTCAAGGACTCTCTGCAGCCAGGTATCTTGAGAAGTCAGACTCAGTTGCAGGCTCTCTCAAGATGATGCCTTGCCACAGCTCTCTGAGGTATGGGAAATGTGGAGTTGTCCTGTTTTTGTGCTGTCTTGCCTGCAGGAGGGTATTACTATCTCATGATATCCCTACACTGGGATTAGGATTTGTGGGTGGTATAAATATTGTCCCAGAGCTAGTTTTGCCCATCTGTCATGGCTGCTGCTTGGCTTACCTTTTTCATTCATATTTTTAGTGGATAGCATATTAACATATCTAAAAGATACATAGATTAAAGACTCAATGAGCATGTGTTGACCATTAGAGAAAGTTTTACTTCTAAAAGGAGTTCCAAGATCATTTTATAATTATCATAGTAAGTCATAAATGTACATTTCATACTTTATGATAATGTGTCACTATAGAAATAAGACTAGGAGTTTTTTGGGCCACAGATTTTGCATTGATGCAGTATTTTCTGATTGAGATGGAATGCCAGTTAAAGTATAAAGCAGCTATTTCAGTAACTTAAACTACATTCTGGACCCTCAATTAAAGTTAAAATCAAGGTGCTGAGTTTTAAATTAGGCAAGTGACTTCAGCAAAACATTTTATCTCTCAGTAACTGCATTTAATTCACCATCAAAACTATATCATAATGCCTGCCTGACTACAATAATTAAGTGGATATGAAACATGCTGAAAAATGAAAACATAACCATGACTTTAAACTAAATCTGTATTTTTTACAGCAAACCTATGGAATATTTCTTTTTACATAACTGAAACTCTAAACACATTGTAAGCATCACCCCATTTTTTCTCCCCTCCATCCACTGGCAACCCTTATTTATTTTAATAATTGTTTTGATATGCTGCACAATGCAATTTATTACCAAATTATCTGAAAATACTTAAAAATATAAATGCTCTGGGTCTGTGATTAGATGCAATTATTTTTATGATGATATCCATTGTCTTCCATATAATATTGATAATTAACTTTCCAAGCTTCTGACAAAGTAGATTAAGTAGCCCAGTCAAAGCAGAACTCTTCTGTGCCAGTCATACTTTTTGTCATTGTGACCAAATATCTGAGAGAAACAATTTACAAAAAGAAAAATTTATTTTGATTCATGGTTTAAGCTGTTTCAGTCCTTGGGTTCCCTGATTCTAAGCCTGCGAAGAAGTAGAACATCATGGTGACAGAAGCATGTGGCAGAGGCTACTTAACCTATGGTGAATGAGAAGTAGGGAGAGATGGCAAGATTCCTGGATCCCTTGCTTAGAACAAAACACAAATAAAAATCTTTTTTCCTTGCTGAGGAGAAGAGTGTGGAGCTCCCTCACATGGAGAAGAGGACAGTTGTTTTTTGTTGTTGTTGCTGTTTGTCTCTCTGAAGTCTGTACATGTTAGACCAGAAAGGACTGTTTGCAGGTTGAGTCTTTCACTCTCTTCTATTCTGTGTTGAATTACTTTGCAGGAGTTATCTTCAAACTGCTCCCCGCAACTGATCCCAAGGGGACCCTGAACCTCATTGAATCATTCCTTGCACCAGAGGTGTGCTGAGTGTATTGTTCTGTTTTGGAAAAATTCCTGAGCAGAAGCTGCTTTCTACCAATCTCTGTCCCTCTAGGACTGTACAGCAGTCAAAGCAAGGTAGTGTGTGCTGATTTTGCAATGTACACAGCTCTTACTGATCCTGTGTGCCCTGACCTCACAGGTCTCTGTCCTACCACCTTCACTTGTGTTCACACACAGCTTGTCCCTCTCCTCTTACCAGAGTTTGGGCTGCAGCTTTGTCTTCCATGTGCATTACAGCTTATGCATCATACTATCCAACCTGGTAGATCTGTGTCCATGAATCTGAGTCCAAGTCACAACTAGTTTTCTAGGTCCACATTCATTCATAGAGTGTTCACTTGCTTAATCAGTGGACTTGGGGGACGTTTTTAGGATTTCAAAATATAAAAACTGGATCTTCTGCTCACTTCTGATGAAAGTTTTGACTGCAAAACTTCTCCTCAGAGAATCTAGTGAGTATCTTAAGAAGAGCTGGGGCACCATTCTCTGGCATCTGCCTGCTTCACAATGTACAGATCTCCCTTCTTTAACTACATTTTTCAGAGTTCCTGCTTGTGTATCTGTGGAGCTTCCATAGGTTTTCCTTTTCTGTTTTGGTTGCAGTCCTGCTAGCGGGGAGGGTTCTCCCATTTCCCAACACTTGAGCTTAGTACTGAATGTTAGGGTCTTATGTTTCTTTTATAAATCTAAAGCTCGATATTTCAGAATTTCAACTGGTCTCTGTCTACTGCATGCTGTTGCTTTCCATGCCACCCGTCTCTCCCTGTAGCCACTCACCTGATGTTTTGTTTCAAATTCACGGAAATGTAGGAAAGTGTTGTATATCTCTAATATTCCATCTTCCCTCCTTCCTTGGGTCTGGCATTCCACTCTAGATGTGTGGGTTTATGTCTGGGTCTTGTATTCTGATCAATTGGTCTTTCTGTCTGTTTTGCCATGATTTTTTTATTGTTATAGCCCTATAGCATAGTAGTTTGAAGTCAGGTACTGTGATGCCTCCAGCATTGGACATTTTGTTCAGAATTGCTTTGGATATTTGAAGTCTTTTGTGTTTGCATATGTATTTCAAGGTTGATTTTTCAATTTCTGTGAAGAATGTCATTGGAATTTTTACAGGGATTGTGTTGAGCATGTAGATTGCTTTTGGTAGTATGGCCATTTTCACAAGGTTGATTCTACCAATCCATGACCATGGAAGGTCTTTCCATTTTCTGATGTCTTCTTCAATGTTTCTCTTCAGTAGTTTATAGTTTTCATTAAAAGGTCTTTTTGTTTCTTTTTGTTAAATTTATTCCATGGTACTTTATGTTTTTGAGGCTATTGTAAATAGGATTATCACCCTGATTTCTTTCTCAATCTATTTGTTGTTGTTATACGGGAAGGCTACAGATTTCTGTATGTTAATTTTGTATACTGCTACTGTGCTGAAAGAGTTTTTGATTTCTAATAGTTTTTAGGATCTCTGAGGTATACAATCATGTCATCTGCAAATAGGGATAGTTTGACTTCTTTGTTCCCTATTTGAATCCCTTATATTTCTCGCTCTTGTCTTATTGCTCTGGCTAGGAATTCCAAAACTATATTGAATAGGAGTGGAAAAAGCAGACATCCCTGTCTTATTCCTGACTTTAAGTTTTCTCCAATTAGTATGATGTTGGCTCTAGTTTTGTCATATATGGCCTTTATTAAGCTGAGGAACATTCCTTCTATTACTAGTTTCTTCAGTGCTTTTATCAGGAAAGGGTGTTAGATTTTGTCAAAGACTTTTTCTGCATTTATTGAGAGGATGATGTGGTTTTTGTCCTTGCTTCTGTTTATACATTTTGTTATGTTTATGGATTTATGTATGTTGAACCATCCTAGCATCTCTGGAATGAAAGTGACTTGATTATGGTGTGTGATCTTTTTGATGTGCTGTTGACTTCTCTTTGCCAGTATTTTGTTGAGAATCTTTGCATAAATACTCATTACAGATATCAGCCTATACTTCTGTTTTCTGGTTGTGTCATTATTGGGGTTTGGAAAGACTATAATGCTAGCTTCATAGAATGAGTTTGGTAGTATCCCTTCACTTTCAATTTCCTGGAAAGTTTAAGGAGTATTGGTGTTAATTCTTTAAAGTTTTGTAAAATTTGGCCATGAATACATCAGGTCCTGGGCTCTTTATAGGGAGACATTTTATGACTGCTTCAATTTCATTGCATGTAATAGGACTATTTAGGTGGTTAATATCTTCTTGGTTCAATTTTGTTTGATTTTATGTGTCTAGGAATCTATCCATTTCATCTTGATATTCCAGTTTATTTGAATGTAAGTTTTCAAAGTAATATCTAATGATTCTTTGGATTTTGTTAGTTTTTGTGGGCTTGTTCCCTTTTTCATCTCTGATTTTATTAATTTGGATCCTCTCCCTCTTCTGTTTTGTCATGTGGGCTAAGGGTTTGTCGATCTTGTTAATCTTTTCAAAGTACCAACTTTTTGTTTCATTTTTTCTTTGTATAGTTTGTTTGGTTTTAATGTCATTAATCTCAGCCCTGGTCTTTATTATTTCTTTCCACCTGCTGGTTGGGGATTTCGTTTGTTCTTGTTTTTCTAGGAGCATGAGGTTTACCATGAGATTGCTTATTTGAGAGTTCGTTTTTTTATTGTAGGCACTTATAGCTATAAGCTTTAACCTTAGCATGGCCTTTGCTGTGTCCCACAGATTCTTGTAGGTTGTATTTTCATTCATATTGGATTCTGGAACCTTTTCTGATTTCTTCCCTTATTACTTCAGTCACCCACTGGTTTTTCAGCAAGGTGTTGTTCAGTCACCATGTTTTTGAATATTTTCTTTGGTTTCTTTTGTTGTTGAAGTCTAGTTTTATTGCATTGTGATCTGATATGATGCAGGGGGTTATTTCCATTTCTTGAATTTGTTGAGACTTCCTTTGTGTCCGAAAATATGATCAACTTTGGAAAAAGTTCCATATGCTGCAGAAAAGAAAGTGTATTACCTAGATTCTGGGTGAAATACTCTGTAGATATCAACCATGTCTACTTGGTATAATGTGTGGAGAGCTCTGATGTTTCCGTGTTGTTCTTTTGTCTGGATAACCTATGTGTTGTTGACAGTGGGGTATTCGGGTCTCCCACTATCACTGTGTTGGCATTTATCTGTGCTCTTTGGGCCATTAGTTTTGGGTTTTTGTTTGTTTGTTTGTTTGTTTAATGTATGTGGGTTCCCTTGTATTTGGTGCATATATGTTGAGGGTTGATATTCCCTCTTGATGAGTTCTTCTTTTCATTAACATGAACTGACTGTAACTGTGTCTTTTGATTGATTTTTGTCTGAAGCCTACTTTGTCAGATAATGAGTATAGCTACTCCTGCCCATTTATGGGGTCCATTTACTTGGAAAACTTTTTTCCACCCTTTGACTCTAAGCCAGTGTGTTTTGTTTTGTTTTATCAGTGAGATGAATCTCTTGTAAGCAACATATGGTTGCATCTTATTTTTAAAACCAATTTGCTTTTCTATGTCTTTTGAATGGGGCATTGAGGCCATTTACATTCAGTGTTAATATTGAGAGGTGCCTGTTATTTCTAGTTATTCTTGTTCCCCTCTTGTTTAGTTTTACCTATGCCTTGTTTACTGCTCTGCTTGCTCATAAGAGTTTATTCTTTCTTGAGTCTTTCTATCTCACTCTAGTTTCTTTTTCTATATGTAAAACTCCTTTAAGTTTCTTCCATATTGCTGGCTTGGTGGTTGCAAATTCCTTTAAATTTGCTTGTTGTGGAAGGTTTTAATTTCTCATTCAATTCTGAAGGATAGTTTTGCTGGATACACTAGTCTATGTTGACAGTTGCTTTCTTTCACCACCTGAGTTATGTCTTTCCATGACCTTCTATTGTTTAGAGTTTGAGTTGAGAAATCTGCTGTTATTCGAATGGGTTTGCATTCATATGTGACTTGTCTTTTCTTTTCAGCAGCTTTCAGAATTCTTTCTTTGTTCTGTGTGCTAAGTCCTTTGATTATGATGTGTCTGGAGGTGTTTCTTTTTTGATCCTGATGGTTTGGTGACTCCTGCACCTGGGTGGCTATCTCTTTCTCAAGGTTGGGGAAGTTTTTTGTTATTATTCTATTGAGTAGTTTGTCAATGCCTTTAGTTGGTATCTTCTCTCTTTCTAATACCCATGATTTGTAGGTTTGGTCTTTTCATGGTGTCCCAGATATCTTTCATATTCCATTCATATATTCTTAGCATTCGTTCATGATCTTTTACTGTTTGATCTAATTTCTCTACTTTGCATTCCCATCTTGATACTCTATTTTCAACTTGCTCTACTCTGTTTGCTCAGCGTTTGATTGTGGTATTTATTTGGGATATTGAGTTGTTTATTTTGGATTTTTTTTTAGGGTTTCCATATCTTTATTGATTTCCTCTATCATATCCTGGATAGTCTACTTAACTCATTCATCTGTTTATTTGTATTCTCTTTGACCTAGTATAATTGTTTATTCATGTTATCTTTGAGGTCACACACTAACTTTTGTGTCTCTTTTTTGAGGTCATTAATCATTTTTACTATTGTTTTATGGGATTCATTATTTGCTAGCTCTTTCTCTACACAGATGTTTGGATACTTAGTGGTGGAATTTGATTTTGATGGAGATCGGTTGTCTTGCTGCTTCATTCTGTGTTGATATTTATGCATCTTCATTTGTTTTTCATTAGAGTTTTAATCCCTTGTGCCCCTGTAGTTGGGGTTTTGAATTTTTTTCTTCCTGGAGCTCCAGCAGTGTTCCTCAGAGAGGGGTGTGCTTGACATGTTACCCCTTGCAGGGTTCTTGTTTTGGTGCCAATTACCTCTTTTCTTCCTTCAGCAAAGGGGCTAGAGTTCCTGATCTTTGATTGGGGCATAGGGGCTTTCCTGCAGTCCCAGTGGGGAGCACTGAGTCTCTGTGCACTGTTAAGTGCAGGCTTCCTAACACCAGCAGAATAGTGATTGCCACAAAGTGGAGGAGCTGGGATTTCAGCTCTTGGACAGAACAGATATGACTCTCCTGCAGTGTGGTGCAGTGTGAACCATGGGATTTCTGGGCACCTTGGGGAAACAGGTCTTCTGGTGCTACCTGCAGAGTAGCAGGTTATAGCTTTTCTTCCCATCAGTGGGGAATCTGGTATTCTTGGCCTTTGACAGGAGAGCAAGGGCTCTTTTGCTGTCATGGACATTGGGGAGTGTGGGGCCTCTGTGCTATGTAGGGAGGGAAGACTCCTGGTGCCAGCAGAATAGCAAAGCCTGGATCCTGGGGTTTGCTTAGATGTGTGGTGGCATGTTACTGGCACTGAGTAGCAAGTTAATGGCACCCATGGTGCAGCAAAGCCAGTGGGCTTAAGTCATCTGATGCCCACAAGGCAGTGGAGGCCCTGAGGTCTATTTGCATTGGGGCATGGGCTTACAGGAGCCATGGCAGCTGCTGCAGGCATGGGGGACCCAACTCTGCAGGCAGTAAGAACCCTGAGGTTTGCTTGCTTGTGCTGAGCTACCTGGAAACCCAGAAACTGCTGTAGACATGGGGAAACCAAGGCTTCAGGCAGTGGTAGTTCTGGGGCCTGTTTTCTGGGCATGGGCTCCAGGAAAGTAGTGACATAGCACTATAAGCATGGAGGAACCAAGCCTGTGGGCAGCAGAAGTCCTGGAGCCTGATTTCCCACAGTGGCTTCAGGGAGTGCAGTTCCATGGTGTTACTGCCAGCTCAGCTCAAGAGAACCAAGCCTGTGGGCAGTGGGAGTTCTGGGGCTTGATTTCCCACACTGGTTTCAGGGAGCACAGTTCAGTGGTACCTCTTCCAGAGGAACCAATCCTGCTGGCTTGTGCCTTCTGCTACCCATGGAGCAGCGGGAGCCATAGGTCCTGCTTACACAGGGGCACTGGTTTCCCAGCTATTTCAGGGTAAAGGTAACAGGTTGTGTAGTGGAAAGGAGTGTGGAGCTCAGAGTTCCTGAGTGTGCTGTGAAGGAAGACTTACCACCAAATAAGCACCAAGTAATGGAGCTTGGAACCCTCCAGCAACTTCAGGGGCAGGGGAATGGGAGTGTTGAACTGTAAGTCATTCTTCCCATTCTTCCCGTGGTTAGTTGCTTCTCTGCAGACTCAGAGAGGGCTTTGCTTCTTGCTGATTATTGGACCACATGGGTGCCTTTTTCAGGGTATTTATTCACCACTAGGCTATAGGAAGTCAACAATCCACCATCTTGCCCTCTCTTCTCTCACTTTTTCTTAATACATTCATTAGTTATAGGGAATTTAGGTTTTCTCCATAGCTTGGCTATTGTGAACAATACTGCAATAAGCATTGGTGTGCAAGTGTCTCTATTTTATCCTGACTTAACATTCCTTTAGATAATATGCCCAAGAGTGCTATCATTGGATTAGATATATGGCAGTTCTGTTTTTAGCTTTTCATAATGATTGTTCTAATTTGCATCCCTACTAGCAACATGTAAGTGTTCCTGTTTCCTTGCATCCTCTTCTGCATTCCTTATTGCTTTAGTTCATGATCATGGCCATTCTAAATAGGATGAGATGAAATCTTAGTGCAGTTTTGATTTGTATTTCTTTTATAGCTAAGGAAGGTAAACATTTCATGCATTTATTGGCTATATATATCTCTTCCTCCTAGAATTCCCTATTCAATTAATGTGCCCATTTCTTCATTGGCATGTTGATTCTTTGGAGGTTTTGTTTTTTGAGCTCCCTAAAGTTCTGGATATTAGTCCCTTCTCAGTTGAATAGTTATTAAAGGTTTTCTCCCATTCTGTGGGTAGTCTCTTAAGTCTAGTGTCTGCTTCTTTTGTTGTGCAGAGCTTTTAAGTTTGATGTACTCATTCCCTTTGGTTCATTCTTTCTCTTAATTGCTGAGGTATTGAAGTTCTATTGAGGAAGTCATTGCCTATTCCTATATGTTCCAGTGTGTATGCTACAACATCCTGTAGTTGTTTCAAAGTTTCAGTCCTTATATTAAAGTCTTTGATTCATTTCAAATTGATATTGGTACAGGGTGAAAGGTAGGGATTGAGTTTCGGTATTCTACATGTAGATATCCAGTTCTCCCAGGAACATTTTTTAAAGAAGCTGTCCTTTCTCCATCATGTGTTTTAGGATCCTTTGTCAAATAGCAGTTGGCTGTAGCTGTGTGGATATATGTCTGGGTCTTCCATTCCATTGGTTTTTCTTTCTATTTTCATGCCAATACCATGCTATTTTTATTGTTATGGCTCTGTAGTATAGTTTGAAGTCAGGTACTGTCATACCTTCAGCATTGGAAATGTTGCTTAGAATTGCATTGGCTATTTGAGGTCTTTTGTGTTTCCATGTTAATTTTAAGATTGATTTTCCTATCTCAGTGAAGAATGTCATTGGAATTTTGATAGAGATTGCATAGCACATGAAGATTGCTTTTGGTAGCATAGTCATTTTCACAATTTTCATTCTGCCAATCCACTAGCAATGGGAGATCTTTCCATATTCTGAAGTCTTCTTTAATTACTATCTTCAGTGATTTATGGTTGTCATTAAAACAGTCTTGGCTTTCTTCATTAAATTTATTCCCATGCATTTTTGAGGGTATTGTAAACAGGATTGTATCAATGATTTCTTTCCCAGACTGTTCACTCTTGGCATGTAGATAGAAAGAACACTTATTTCTGTATATTAATTTTATATCCTGTTATTTCACCAACAGTGTTATGATTTCTAAGAAATTTTTTCTGTGGAGTATTTGGGATCTTTTAGCTATAGGATCATATCATCTGCATATAAGGATAGTTTGATTTTTTTCCTTCCCTATTTGATTCCCTTTTATTTCTTGCTCTTTTCATATTGCTCTGGTTGGGAATTCCAAAACTATATTGAGTAAGAGTGGGGAAAGTGTATATCCTTGTCTCATTCTTGACTTTAGTGGTAATACTTTCAGTTGTTCTCCATTAAGTATGTTGGCAATAGTTTTGTGATATATAGTCTTTATTATATTCAGGAATATTCCTGCTATTATCCTGATAGGGTGCTACATTTTGTCAGAGGCAAAGGCTTTTTCTAGATCTATTTAGAAGCTAGTGTGTTTTTTGCCTTTGCTTTGGTTTATATACTGTATTACATTTATTTATATATTTCTGTATGTTAAACCATACTTGCATTTCTGGAATGACACCAACTTAGTAATGATGTATGATCCTCTTGATGTGTTGCTGAATTCTGTTTGCCAGTATTTTTTGAGGATTTTTGTGTCTAGGTTCATTAAAGATATTGGTCTGTAATTGTCTTCTTTGTTGGCTCTGTCTTGGGTTTTGGCATGAGTGCAATACTGGCTTCATAGAATGAGTTTGTAATATTCATTCCCTTTGTCTTTCCTGGAAAAGTTGGAGGACTATTTGTATTACTTCTTCTTCAAAGGTCTGATAGATTTCAAGTATGAATCCATCAGGTCCTTGGCTCTTCTTTCTTGGGAGGCTCTTTGTTCCTGCTTCAATATCATTGCCTGTTACATATCTATTTAAGTGGTTAATTTCTTCTTGGTTCAATTTTACTTGGTTAAATGTACCAAGAAAGTTGTCCATTTCTTCTAGATTTTCCAGAAGTATATAAGTTATCAAAGTATTTCTTAATGTTTCTCTGGGTTCCATTAGTATTTCTGGTTATGTCTCCTTTCACAGCTTGTATTTTATTAATTTCTGTCTTTTCCCTTCTGTCTAGTCAGGTTGGAAAATGGTTTATTAATAGAATTAATCTTTACAAAGAACAAACATTTTGTTTTGCTTATTTCTTTGTATATGAATTTTTTGGTCTCAATCTCATTAATCTTCTTGGTTCTTATTATTTCTCTCCATCTGCTAGTTTTGGGTTGGTTTGTTATTGTAGTTCTAGAAGCATAAAGTGCATAATTCAGTTGTTTGTTTGAGATGTCTGCTTTATTAATGTAAGCATTCATAGCTATATACTTTCCCCTTAGCACAGCCTTCCTTTGTTGTGTCCCACAGATTTTGATAGGCTTTATTATTATTTTCTTTAGATTCTAGGAACTTTCTGATTTCTTCCCTTATTACTCTGATTACCCACTGGTCATTTGGCAGTGTTGTTCAGTCTCAATGCAGTTAAATGTTTTCTGTAGTTTCTTTTATTGTTTAGTTCAGGTTATACCATTGTGATCTGATATGATATAGGAGGTTATTTCAGTTTTTTTAAACTGGTTAAGCTTTGATTTGTGCCCTAAAATATAATTTATTCTAGAGAAAGTTCCATGAGCTGCTGAAAAGATTGCATATTGCATGTTGGTTTGATGAAATACTCTGTAGAAGTCTGTTATGTCCTTTTGGTCTAATGTGTCTATTTATTCTGATGATTTTTGTTGATTTTTTTGTCTGGATGAGTGATTAGTGAGAGTGGCTTTTTCACATCTCCCACTATCACTGTGTTGGGGTCTATCTGTGCTTTTAAACCCACTAGTATTTTTTTAGTGCAGTTGGATGCACTGAGTATGGCACCTACATGTTAAGAATTGTTATTTCCTCTTTATGTATTTTTTTATTAATATGAAATGACTTTCATTGTCTCTTCAGAATTATTTAATGTGAAGTCTACTTTTGTCAGATGTAAGTATATTCATCCCTGCCTGTTTATGGGGTTTGTTTTTGCTTGGAAATCTTTTTCTACCCTATCATTGTAAACCAGTGTTTGTTTTTATGAGTGAGATGTGTTTCTTGTAAGCAACAAATGGTTGGGTCTTGTGTTTTAATACAATTTTCTTTTCTATGTCTTTTGATTGGAGCATTGAGGCCATTAACATTCAATGTTAGTATTGAGAGGTATGTGGTGTTTCCAAGTTATTTTTATTCCCCTGATATTTACTTTTCCCCTAGTCCTTAATTGTTTGTCTTCTTGGTCAAAGGGGCTTTTCATTCTTGCATTTTTTGGCTGACTCTAATTTCTTCTTCTGTATGAATCCTTTAAGTATTTTCTGCAGTGCTGCTTTTGTACTCATGAATTTCTTTAGTCTTTGTGTGGTTTGGAAGGTGTTAATTTCTCCTTTAATTAGGAGGGACAGTTTTGCTGGATACACTAGTGTAGGTTGACAGTTGTTTTCTTTCAGGTCCTGAAATATATCTTTCCATTACCTTTTGCATTTAGATTTTGTGTTGAGAAATATGTTATTATAATGGGGTTGCCTTTATGTGTGACCTGTCTTTTCTCTTTTTAAACTTTCAGTTTTCTTTCTTTGTTCTGTACATTATGTGTTTTATTATGATATGTCTGTGGTTGTTTCTTTTCTTGTCCTGACAGTTTGGTGTTCTGTAAGTCTCCTGTACCTGGATGGCCCTCCCTTTCTCAAATTTGGGGAACTTTTCAGGTAATATGTAATTGAATAAGTCATCTATGCCTTTAGTTTGTATCTTTTTTCTTCCTATACCCATGATTCATAGGTTTGGTCTTTTGATGTTTTCTCAGACATCTAGCATCCTCCATTCATATTCTTTTAAATATTTGTTCATGGTCTTTGGCTGTTTAATCTAATTTCTCTACACTTTGTTCTGTTTCTGATACTGTTTCCTATTTTATTTACTAAAGTTACTCTTTTTTTAATTGCTGGGCTGGGGTTACATTGTGGCATTTACAAAAGTTCTTACAATATATCAAGCATATCATAGTTGAAATCACCCCCTCCATCATTCTCCTTTATCCCCTCCCCATTCCTGAAATAGTTTCAAAAGTTCTCATTTTTCCATTTTCACGCATGTGTACACAGTGTTTTCACCATATCACCTTTCTATACCATTTCCCCACATCCTCCCCCAACACTCATACCAACCCACAGACAGAACATGTTCTGCCCTCCTTTTCTTTGATTTTGTTAAAAGAAACAAATATGACATTTTTGTTTAAGATAACTATACAGGGAGTTTCCTTGTGACATTTACTCTGATACTCTGTTTTCAACTTGCTTGAGTCTGTTAGCCAAGGTGTCAACTGAGGTCTATTTGGGATATTGAGCTGTTCATTTCAGATTGATTAGTTTTCAGGATTTCTATATCTTTATTGATTTCTCATTTCATATCTTGCGTGATCTTCTTAATTTCATTCATCTGTTGGTTTGGTGAGTTCTTTTAGTTGATTATTCATATCCTCTTGGATTTCAATCATTAGCTTTTGTGTCTCCTCTTTTGAGCTCATTGATCATTCTTACTATTATTTTCTGAATTCAATATTTGATATTTCCTTCTCTTATTTAGATCTTTAGTGGTTAATGGCTTTTGAGTGAGAGCTATTGCCTTTTTGCTTCATGTTTCTGTGTATAGATTAAAACATTTGGGGTTATTTTTTGGTTGGTGGTTCCATCCCCTTGTGTCACTTTTATTGGGGTATTATGAAATATTATACAGTACTGGGTGATGGTTGAGTTCTAGTGTGTTTTCGTATTTCTAGATGGTGGGGGAGTAATGTCTCAAAAGTAAACCCTTCAGATTCTTGTTCTCATAATTCCAGATTCTACTCCCTCTTCCACATATAGCAAGGAGGCTTAGCTGTTAACCCTATCACAATTGTTAAGCTGCAGCCTGGAAATTACAGTGATACCTAATGAAGATCAATAACTGCTACTGTTCCAGTATATTTAGCTGTCCATTGGAGCCAAGATTAATGAATATTACAAAAGTAGTAAGTGTTGTAATGGTAGTGAGACAGTGGGATAGCTCTAGTAGATGATATGAGATGAAAAGTTTATGTAGCAGTAAGGGATGGTGGCTGACCTAATAGAAGGGATTAATTAAGAAGCAGAATGTGATAGAAACAGTCAAGTAGGTATTAAGATAAAGGAGACAGGGAAAGAATATTGGAGAAAGCTGAACAGACAGAAAAACCAAATATAAATACCACAGAATTAAAGAAAAAAATCCAATAATACATCTATTAAAAGTATTGGTAGTGAAGGAGGATTGTGGGTGGTTAGACAGAGAGAAGGGAAAATTAGAACTAATAAATTGTTCTCATGGTTGACAAGTAGAAAGTATAAATTGGGAGCATGATCAAAAAGGGGAGGAAGAGAAATTGTTTAAGGTTGCAAACTTAAAGGTGGGTTAAGGGCATCTCATATGATGAAGACAGAGAGGGACAATTAAGAAAGATAGAACTACAGAGAAAATTGGGAAGCAAGAATGCAAAACTGCTCTTGGAGTGTATAGAAAAAAAAAGCTACAAACAAGTAAAAAAACTACATCATAGATTTAGTAGTAACAAACACAAATTTTATGCAGAAATTATAATTTTTCTTTTAATCATCTGAGCAGCTGGTCCCCTAACCCAAAACACACTCCCAGCATCTGAGTCTATTGCATGCCAGGCCAATTGGATATGCCTCTGGAATGGTGCCTGATGCCATGAAGAGGGAGATGTTTGGAGATCTAAGTAAGATCTCTGGAGATTGTATGTCAACTTGCCAGCCTCACCCCCAACCGCACTCAGAACTTTACCCTCTCTCAATCTCCCCAAAATTTACATACAATAGCTATACACAAGCAGAGGGTTTTGTCCAGATGTCCTCACTGGTGGAGATCTCCAGCTTTGGAGGCGCAACTCACTGTTGGTAGCACTGTCCCTGCTACCACTGTTGCTGCACACTCAGCAACTTCCTAGCTCACACTCTACCATATTCTCTGGGATCTGTATGGACTGCTGCTGGGTACCAGTAAATATTTCACCAGTGGGTACCTGTTCCATGCTGCTTTCACTGTTGCCTGCACTGGGCATGCAGGCTCCCAGGAGAGTCATTGTTCAAAGGCATGCCATGTGTGCAGCTTCAGTTCTCTTCACCAGATCCCAGTAGCTTTCCTCAGCAAGTTTTACACTGGGTAACTTTCTTGTTTGGGCACCAACCTTCTCGATGTGGTTCTTGTGGTAAAGATTTCAGCTTCCCTCTCCCTGCTGGAGGAAATTGCATTTGGCTCCAGGACATAGGGAAAGCAAACTTGCAAATAGTTTCTTCATATATTCCATTGCTTCACTCTTTTTTGGGTTGGAGCAGAATTCTGCTACTTGCTAACTGTGGGACCTTCCAGGGCCCACAGTCTCCATCTTTGCTCAGGTTTGTGAGCACTCCAGATTCAGAGCTGTCAGCAATCTATCATCTTGCCTACAACTCCCATGATCATTAATCTTAATTGTCAATTCACTTGATTAAGAAATTCCTATGAGATTAATAAATCACACCTTTGTGTGTGTGATGCTGTTTTCAGAGAGGATTAACTAAGGTGGAGGGAACCTTCCCTGAGTTCAGAGACGCCATCCCATAGACTGGGAGTCCAGATGGAATAAAAGGGGAAAGAAGAGAGACTCAGCTACTGCAGTTATATTCTCCCTCTCCCTCTCCCTCCTTCCACTCCTTCCCTCTTTCCTTCCTGGTTGCCATGATGTGAGCTGCCCTGCTCTGGAACACTCTACACTTCAGAGGGAGTGAACCCTCTGAAACCATGAGCAAAATAAATCCTTCTACTCTTAAGATGTTTGTGTCAGGTATTTTGTCTCAAAAAAATCTAATACACTATCCATTGTTGAAACTGGAGTGTTGAAGTCCTCTTCTGTTGGGAGCCAACAGGTGTATTTAGTAAACTGCATGTTTGAGTTTGGCACAGCCCCAAATTGCAGAAGGGACCAAGTATAGTTATGCCCAGTAACTGCACAGACTCAGCTGCAGAAGTGGCCAAGATGCAGTACAGCTGTTCTTCCTAAGATGCTTACATTCAGAGAGAAGCTGTCACAGGTTTCTACTGTTCCTGAGTATTGCAATGTCATGCCCCTTCCCCAAGAAATGCCTCTCTGCCTTGTGTTGCTACTGTATATAATGAACACACTGGAGGTGGAGGGGCACACAGCCTACATAGCCCCAGCTTTATGCATGTTTTGTCTTCTGTCCATTGTCCTTTCTTCATCTCCTGTGGCCTTCAGTTAGGTTTCTAGGACAAGCTCATGTGGGCCATGAGAGCTGCTGCCCAACCAGGGACCTGAGAGCAAGGTGACACCTGGACAGGAAACTAACTACGGGGGAACTTGAAGCCTGCGATGAGGAGACACTTTCCAAGAAGAGCACACATAAGAGAAACAAGTAAGATGTGGGGGGAGAGTGATTTGAGTACAGCCAGGTATCAAACCATGGGATGGGGTGAGACAAAGGAACAAGAACTTTTGGCTTTAAAAAAGCTATACTAAAAATTATAAGGTAGAAATTAGAATTATATGGTAAAAATTAAAATTATAAGGTAGAAATTAAAACTATAAGGTCTAAGAATTAAGAATTAAGTGGTATAAGATCTAAGAATTAAGAATTAAGCAGTATAAATTCTAAGAATTAAGTGGTATAAGGTCTAAGAATTAAATATTAAGCATTCTACGATAGGAAAACTCTGAGGTAGAAATTATACTGTAGAGTACAGTAAAGATTTACAGTAGAGCAGTAGAGACTTAAGATAGAGTTGTAGAGGATTTACAGTAGAGCATAGAAGTAAGAAGTAAAGCTGGGAAGTGGGACTTACCCTTAAAACAGTCATATAGGAGTGTGAGAAGCAGTAACAAGATGTCATGGGCGGTGGAGACACTGAACTGTCAGCCCCACCTTTAAGTAAAGTTTGGTCTGGAGATTCTGATTCAGTGTCAAATGAGGAGGTTCAGAAGGAAGTTCTGGCACATCAAGCACTGGGAACCATGCATTTGGGGATCTTTCCAGGGGCTGAGAGATGTTCCACTCTTGCTGAGAGTCCCCTGCAGGCTGCCTTGCAGGCAGGTCATAGTCAGGGAGAGGATACAGCTGGTTTTAAGTGTTACCCTGTGCTTGAGAGACCGGACCCTAACAACACTGGCATGCATCAGAAATTTCATGATTGGACCACCAACTGGTGCCAATGAGCCCAGGACCTGACTCCCTGAGTGGTGTTGGAAGGGAAGAATGGGGTTTGTGTAGCGCGGTGCCACTGCTGGGAATAGGCAGCCTGGGATTGAGTCACAGCGGGTGCGAGTGGAGCAGCATCAGACCCATCTCCTAAAAGAGTTCAGCCCCGGGCCAGGCCTGGCCCCATTCCCATGCAGTCTCTGCTGCAGGAGCACTCTGGCAATTGCAGGTGCTAATCTGCCTCTATTTCTGTTTTGTGAGACATTTGTGTTTACATTACAGTAATTCCTGGACAGTTACCCTAGTCTCTGGGCTTCCTTTGGGCTTACCCACACAAACTGCAGCACCCATAGAAAGTGCCCTGGTAAGTCATGCTGTGTACCATCAAAATGCTTCAGCTTTGCATAGGCAGTTTATATCTATGTCTCTGCACATACTGGTGAGGTCACTAGGCATGTCATTGCTCATTCTTTGGCTATGTGGGGTCCTGGACATGTTTGTGTCTTTCCTAAAGATGCAAAACAACCACTGTGGATACCATGAAGGTTTGTTAAGCCTCAGGGATCTCCTGTTTCCAAATATGAGAAGGCTGAGACTGGAAACTAATAGACATGGTGATGATGGTAACTAGTAGACTGGGGATGGCTGGGAATCCCACAGCCATGTTGCTGGCAGTATTGGTCATAATTACAATACAGGTGAGTGTTGTCTGGGGTGATGCATACTGGACTTTCATGCCCAACCTGCCAATTGTTTATCCTATCACTTGGTAGAGCCACCCTGTATCTTTCTTTACTGATGATACGGTGCACATGGGAAGTCATTCCTCAGGACACTTGGTGCCTCAATACAGGTAAATACATATAATACATCTTTTGGGCACATGGGAACCAAGCAAGTGATACTGTGGACTTATGGCTATTAAGACACGAATATTGGCCATGCAAAAGGCTTATGATAATGTTGTTTCTCCAGCTACTATTATAAAAACTATCCTGGATAAATTCAAGGGTTTCAATCAATTTAAGTTGCTAAAGTACTCTTTCTGGTATTGTTGAACTGTTTTCTTTTTTTTTTAGTTGAATGCTGCATGCTGCCAAGACAACTCCTTGGATTAAGGGGACAGGCATCATTGTGAACATTTAAGAAATGAAAACAGGGAGAGATATTGGGAGCCAACAGGTGTATTGAACAAGCTGCGTGTTTGAGTATGGCACAGCCCCAAACCACAGAAGGGATGAAATATAGTTATGCCCAGTAATTGCACACTTGGATTGACACAGCCTCAGCTGCAGAAGTGGGCAAGATGCAGTACAGTTGTTCTTTCTAAGATATTTACATTCAGAGAGAAGCTGTCACAGATTTCTCCTGTTCCCGAGGATTACATCACACACCCTCCCCTGAGAAATGTCTCTCTGCTTCGTGTTGCTACTGTATATAATAAACACACTGGAGGTGGAGGGGGCTGATGTGTCTCCATCCGAGCACACAGCCTACCTGGCCCCAGCTTTATGCATGTTTTGTCTTCTGTCTGTTGTCCTTTCTTCATCTCCCATCGCCCTCAGTTAGGTTTCTAGGACAAGCTTCTGTGGGCCACGAGACTCTTCTATTATTGTATTACGGTTGTTCTCTTCCTTCAGACCAAATAATTTTTGCTTAATATATTTACGAGGTCTGATTATAGTGTATATATTTATAATTATTTTACCTTATTGATGCTTTGACACTGTTATCACTGTATATTGTCTTCTTTGTCTCTGCTATGGATTCTATATGGTTTGAGTGTTCCCTAAGGGTTTGTGCATTGGGAGTTTAGTCCCTTCTCTAGTAGTACTAAAAGGTGGTGGACTCAGAAGAGGTGGGGCCTACTAAGAGATCACTAGGCCAATTGGAGTTGTACCCTCAGGAAGGATTGTGGGATCCATCCCTCTTTCTCCAGCTTCTTGTTTGGAAGCATAATTGCTCCCCCTCACACATACATACCTGCCCTTCATATGCCACCACCAAGATTTCCTTGCCAGATCTCAACCAATGCTGGTGGCTTGCCCTTAAGTCTGCAAACCATTGACCTAAATAAATCTATTTTCTTTTTTTAATTACTTGCTTCAATTTTAATTATATTGAAAAATGGAGTAATCAATCTCCTTTTAAAGTTTTTCACATAAAGTCAATTTTATTTGATGTAAGTATAGCTATTCCTGTTATATTTTGAAATCCATATACATGTAATACATTTTTTCCTCCCTTCAATTCCAGTCTTTGTCCTTAGAGGTAAAACGAATCTTGTTGGTAACATGAATTTGGGTGTTGACATTTTATCCATTCATCCACTTGTGAGTGAATGGATAGGTCTTGTGACTTGAATTTTGTTTTTTACATTAGTTGCAATTTTGGATAGGTAAAACCTTACTCTTAATACTTTGTTAGTTGTTTTCTGGTTCATTTCTAAAACTTTTGTTCCTTTCTTATCTTCTTTCATCCCTAGTAATTAGGTGATTTTTTTCTAGTGGTGCAATGTGATTTTTTTTGCTTTTATTTTTAGTGTATCTATTTTAGATTTGTATGAAGCTAACCTAAACTATTTCATATTTTAAGCTCATAAGAAATTTATTTTGATCATATTTAAAAATACCCTTTTTGAGTGGGCATGGTGATACATGCCTGTAATCCCAGTTACTTGGCAAGTGAGGAGGGGAGGATTTTGGTTCAAATCCAGCTGAGGGAAAACAATAAGTGACACCTTATCTCCAAAAACAGGATAGGCATGGTGGTCATGTCTATAATCCCATCTACACAAAATGCAGGGATGGGAGGATCATAGTCTAAGGCCAGTCCAAGGCAAAAGCAAGACCCTATCTGAAAAGTAAACTAAGAAAAGTAAAACGTGCTAGGGGCATAAATCAAGTGACACACTGCTTGCCTAGCCCTGATTACAAACTTCAGTGTCACCAAAAAGAGAAATTTTTAAGACACACCACCCACTCACTCATTTATAATTTTTCTTGCTTTGTTTGTTTGTTTAGCTATACTGGAGTTTGAACACAGGATCTTGTGCTTGCTAGGCAATCACTCTATCCTTTGAATCTCACTTCCCTTACCTCCACCTTTTTTGTTTGGCATTGCAGACTCAGATCATGATCTTCCTTCTTAAACCTGCTGCATAGCTGGGATTACAGATGTGTAACACTATTCTTGGCTTGTTCTTTCAGTGTCTTATTAACTATTTTTACCCAGACTGGCCCCAGCAACAATCCTACTATCGCCACTTCCCAAGTAGCTAGTATTACAGGTATGAGACAACATACCTGGTTAAATCATTTACATTTTTGATCTCCCACCTTATGTTTTTATGTTCTGTATCCTTTAGCAATTTATTGTATCTATTATCATTTTAATAGTTTTGTCTTTCAGTCTTCAAATAAAGATATAAGTGGTTCTTACAACACCATTATGGTGTTATCATGCCCTGAATTTGAATATGTACTTAATTTTACCAGTGAATTTTATATTTTCATCTAGTTTCATGTTACTAATTAATCATCCTCCTTTAGTTTGAGTTTATCATTTCTTATAAGACAGATCTGGTAGTGAGTTACTTCCTCCATTTTAGTCAAGTAGGAAAGTCTTCATTTCTACTTCATTTGTGAAAGATGGTTTTATTAGAGAAGATATTCTTGTTTGCCTTTCTTCTTCCTTCAGTAATTTGAATATATTCTCCCACTCTCTGCTGGCCTAATAAGGTTTCTGATAAAAAGTTGTGTAATAGTATTATGACAAATATATTTTGTGCAGCATGCTTCTTTTCTTTTGCTGCTTTTAGGGTTCTCTTTTTGTCAATGATATTTCATAGTGAAATTACAATATATATTTGTTTATTCTTGTTTAGATTGAACAACTTTTGACATCTTTGATCTTCTTCCCCTGGATATTTACATTTTTCCCTGAATTGTAATGTTTTCTGGTCTTATTTCTATAAATAAGTTTTCTGGATCTTTATCCCTCTTCTTCTTAAAGTCCAATAGTTTGAAATTTTCCTCTTTTGATGTTTTTCTATAGGTTCTATAAATTTTATTTTTTTAATTGACAGATAACTGTATATTTATATAATACAATGTGATTTTTCTATATATGCTTTCATTTTGGAAGGAATAAAACAAAATAATAAATTCATCACCTCATATACTTTTCATTTTGTGGTAAGAGCATTTAAAATTTAGTCTTTCAGCAATTTTGAAATATGCAGTACATATTAATGAGCCACTGCTGCAATAAAGCTGTTTTTTGTGTTTGTACTCTCTGACTTTATATTCTCAAATAACCTGTCTCTGAGTCTACAGCTTATTTCTATTTCTTAATCAATTCTCTTGTTGACTCTACTGGATTTTTTAAATTCATTCCTTATAATATTCAGGTTCAGAATTTGTTAACTTTTCATTTTGGCCATTCATTATTTTTCTCTGTTTTGGAGATGTTAGTCTGTGTTATTAACTTTTTGTTTATTTACTTATTCATTTATTTACAATACTGTGGATTAAGCCCAGGGACTTGTGCAAGCTAGGCAAGCACTTGACCACTTGAGCTACCCCCTACCACAGCCTTTTTGTTTGTGTTTTGTTTTTGAGATAGGGTATCACTGCAGGGCTTGTATGGAGCCAGGGTTTACAAATGGGTTCTTAGACCCTTGATCTTCAATGGCTGGCCTAGCATTGTGGTCTACTGGGGTGAGCTTGAACATTGGGTAAACTGGCACAGATTTGGAGTCTTAATCCATGGGACTCTAGGGTCACTAGGACTGTTCTAGAGTCTGGGGTCATCCTGGAGAAATTTAGAACCTAGTCCCACAGAATACTGTCTGGAGAATACAATGATGTGCTATTGCTGATGCTTGAGATCACAAGGGCTGGCCTGAAGCCTGGGGTTTGAGAGTAAGTCCTCAAGCCTGGGTCCATGGACACTGACCCAGCCCTGAGTTCTAATTATATGGGCCTGGCCCATGAATATGATAGAGGATGGGGCCATAGAGGTTACCCTTAAGGGTTGAGCCACAGTAACTGGTATATCACTGGGAAGGCATGAAACCTGTGCCTATTAGTAATATCTTACTCCTTTGGAACCAGGACTCCAACCTAGCTTAAAGAATGGAGCTGCAAGCTAGCTCTGGATTGGTCTGAAATCTATGGCAGGCTTGGCACCTAGGGCTATAAGAGCTGGCCTGGGGATCAAAAAGTCTGGAAATTGTATCTATTGGAGATTCCCTGGGATGGATCAATTGGTCTAGGCCCAATCCTTAGGTTTCTGGGAAGTCTGATCTGATGTGGTGGTGGATCTAAAGCCAAGGACCTTGTCTATCAGCTTGGTACTGATGGCATTTGAGAGGTAGGGATTTTGAAGTTATGCTGTCTCCCTTGGGTTATGCTTGAAGTCTGAGTCTTCAGGGCTGGTCTAGAGCTTAAGTCTGTAAGGACTGACCTTCCACAAAGATACTCTCAAAGGTTAGAACTATTGAGGCTAATGAACTGCTGTGGCTAATCCACTGCTGGGGCTGGCCCAGTGTCTGAGGCATCTATGATTGGCCTGGTCATTGCTTGGCCCAAAAACAAAGTCTTTCAAGCAGGCCTGCAGCCTAGGGCTATGGGATCTAGCCTGGCACCAAAGCAAGCTTACCTAATCAGTCTGTGGGTACCAGCCTGCAAAATGGATCTATGAGTCTGGTTAATCTGTTTTACTGCAGAGAACCTATGTTAAGGTCTGAGGAAAATTCTAATGTTCAATTCTTTCTTCTTTCTCCCAAGCAGAGGGTATTTTTCTCCACACTGTGCTGCCTGGATTTAGGTGACAAATGATACAGGTAATGAGAAACTACTCTTTTAATTATTATTATGTCTTTTTAATTTCTATGCTACATTCAGATTCTGTAGTCTCTGACCTGCTTTCCTTAGTTTTTTTTAAATGTGGATAATTGTGAAAATTGATCTTTCAGTAGTGATACAAGTGCTAGAATGTTCTCTTCTATCATCTTGCTGACATCTAAACATCCCCATGTGAATTTGTAGTAATGAAGGCAATAGGAACATTTTGTAGGGAAGAATAAAAATAATGCTAAAAAAACTATTTTGTGTTTGGTATTGTGTAAGAACATGCTATACTCTTTTTGGTGATACTGGGGCTTGAACTCATGGCCTCGAACATGGTAGGTAGGTGCCCTATCACTTGACCTACACCGCCAGCCGTTTCACTATGATTAACTTGAGATACGTACTCATATTTTGCTCAGACCATCCTAGACCATAGTCCTCCCAGCTTAGGCTTTGCACTGCCACTGGGATGACAGGTGTGTACTACTATGCTTACTGTTTTTCTGCTGAGATGGGGTCTTGCCCAGATTGACCCGGAATCATGAACCTCTTGATCTCAGCCTCATAAATAGCTGGAATTACAGGCGTGAGCCATTGGCTCCCAGATAAAATGTTATATTTAACGAGTTCCCACAAACTATTCATTATGATTATCATATCACAGAAGGAAGACAAAACAGCACAGTTATTTTACCTATCAAATTTAGAGAAAGTAAAAATCTGGATTCCAGTTATACCTTCTCTACTTACTACCTGTGTCATCTCCGACAAGTTATTGAAGCCCTCAAATTTTCAGTTAATACATTTATCAAGAGAGAAAACTTTATGCTATTTTCATAGAACTACCACAACAAATTTCCAAAAATTTAGTGGCTAAAAACTACAGAAATTTATTTTGTCATAATTATAGACACTAAAAATATTAAACCAATATGTTGATAAGACCACACTCCTTTGGAAGTTTATAAGAGATAATCCTTATTTGGTTTTCTCGGCTTTTGGTGGACTTAGGCATGTGTTGATTTCCTCAGTCTCTGCCTATGTCTCACATAGCCTTTTCCTTGCTTGTATTATCTCCTTTCTTTCTTATAAGAATATTTATCTTTTAATTGTGGACTACCAAGGTGAAAGAATGATTTCACCTTGGTGTGTCATTATGCTTATTATAGCCATAAAGATTCATTTTGAAAACAATGCTGCATTCGTAGGTTATCAGAGTTAAGACATGGACATATCATTTTTGGTGCCACAATTCAATCCACTAGATCTGTGTAAGGTTTTGTTCCTTTCCCATCCAACAGCCACTAATGTTACTCCTTGTCAGGAGAGTTTGTCTTCATTATAGAAGCTGAAAATGTCATATACATTGTTTAACAGCCATTCTTGTAGCCAGTTCATCAGATATGGGTCATATTTCTGCTCTATGGTATTTAAAGAGAAATATGCTGGATGTTTCTGGGAGATATTTTCCTTCAAAATTTAAAATGAGAATTGTAAAAAGATATTTTCCCTCACCGTTTTTGAGAACACAATCTGTACAACATATACAGCCATCTGCCCATAAGATGAAGGCCAAGAAAAATCACAGAAATCAACCAAGAACCCTGTGTAATTGAGACAATAAATTAATCAAAACTTTGAACTTCCTTACTTCTGGGGTTATTATGTCTGAAAATAAAAACAAAGTTGCTTAAAATACTTTTACTAGGGCATTATGTTTTAGTAGCTAAGGACATTGTAATTCATGTACTACCTGAAGAAAGTTTTCTGAAAATTTACTGTAAAAAATAGAAGCATTGGAATGTTTAGTATAGTTCCTGGAATACAGGGAACAACCAGTAAATATTATCTATTAGGGTGAGTATGTGAAATTTATAAGGCTTATAAGATTTTGACCTCAAATAAAAGCTGCAGTTAGAGGCACAAGAGCAGGTTTCCTTTTGTCCGCTTCTCTAGAAGACATAGGTGCTATGCTAATTTTAGCAGGGAAATATATACCCTACCTTTGCTATAATTAAATCTTTATTTCCCTGTTGGATCTTCAGTTTTATGCCATTCTAGGAAAAGGTATACTAAAAGATGTCTTTAAGATTTTTTATAACAAATAAAAGTGGAGAAATAGAAAAGTTCACATAAGTTAATAGTGTGCATGTCATTCCTGTGTCACTGGAATGAACTGAATCAAATTCAACAAACTGGGCACATATGTTATGGCAAAAAAGAAAGCTATATGCTAAGTAGATATGAGGGTACTAGAAGCTTGTCTAATCCTCAAATTGCAATGCACATAAGAATCACATACATAACTTATTAAATGCAGATTTCTGCAATTAAATTCTTTGGCATTTTTATTTAACAGGATTAGAATTGGGGCCTATAATGTGTACGTTCAATAAACACCATACTATCAATGGAATTGTGTCCCCTGAAAATCCATTCCTTGAAGTTCTAACTTCCAATACAATTGTTTTTAGAAATAGACACTCTACACTGGTATTTCAAGTTAAATTAAATCATTACAGTGGAGTCCTAATCCAATAAAACTGGTGTCCCTATAAGAATGGAAGTGACCCCAGAGGTATCTGTCTTCCAATGTGCACAGAAGAAAGGCCATGTGAGAACACCGTGAGAAGGTAGTCATTTAAAAGCCAAAGAGCAAGGCCTCAACAGAAACCAACACCACTGACATATTATTCTTGTACTTCTAGCCTCTAGAACTGTGTGAAAATTGTTTGTTGATTGATCTGCAAAGTCTGTGGTATATTGTCATGTTATCCTGAGCAAACTAATATAAACTCTCAAGTGGTTTTCATGCAGATCACTTTTAGTCCATACTTTTAGAAACATTATAATAGATAATGAACACTTCTCCAGAAGTGGGTTGATTACTATTTTGAGATTCCATATAAGTCTTTATATAAGTGATTCTGGGTTGAACCCCAGTTCCACCAAAATAGTGATTCTGAGTTTCTTCAAAGTAAAACTGATATTGAAAATAGAAACTATTGCATCCATGTTTCCATAAGGCTGATGTGTGAAATGATGAAGATACAACTAGGGATGCAATTGAAAATATTTAAGTAATATTATATACTACCTGTTCAGAATAGATACATGACCAATCAGAAAATATGCCATCTAATATACTGTGCTGGTGTGTATAGACTTAATATTAGCCTTAAATACTTTGATACATATTTATCCTCCAAGAACTTAAATCTAGTGGAGGATAAAATAAAAAGAATAAGTGATTACTGCTGAGAGTATTGAGTTCTGTCATAGAAGTAAACACAGGTTGCTGTATCAACACAAAAGAGAATGCCCCACTAAAAATTAAGAAAGTTTGTAGAGGGCACCCTGAGTAAGTAATAAATAACCTGAAAGCTCCAGGATCAGTGGCTAAAACTTAAGTAGCAATATATGTGTGAGTATGTTGGAGAAACAAGTTGAGGAGTACCTTATTTTTGACAATGGAGCCAAATTCATATGATGGAAAAAAGACAGCCTTGTCAGCAAATGTTGCTGGGAAAAGTGGTTATCTGCCTGCAGAAAACTGGAACTAGATTCATGCCTGTCACCCTGTACTAGTATCAACTCAAAGTGGACCAAGGACATTAATATCAGACCCAAAATCTTGAGGTTAGTACAGGAAAGAGCCAGGGAATACACTGGAAGTAATAGTGAGTTCCTCATTAGAACTCAAGTGGCCTAACAACTAAGAGAAAGAAATGACAAATGGGACTATATGAAATTAAAAAGCTTCTGCACAAGAAAAGAAATGGTCTCTAAACTTAAGAGACCACCCACAGCATGGGAGAAAATCTTTGCTAGCTATACATCAGACAAGGGACTGATAACCAGAATATACAGGGAGCTCAAAACACTAAACTCCCTAAAAATCAATGAACCAATAAAGAAGTGGGTAACTAAACAAAATAGAACTTTTTCAAAGGAATAAGTCCAAATGGTCAAAAAACACATGAAAAAAAGCTCACCATCCCTGACCATAAAGGAAATCAAATCAAAACCACACTAAGATTCCACCTCACTCCTGTTAGAATCGCTACCATCAAGAACACCACCACCAACAAATGTTGGTGAGGATGAGGTAAGAAGAAATCCTCATACACCGCTGGTGGGAATGTAAGCTAGTAAAACCACAATGAAAAACAATAGGGAGGCTTCTTAAAAAACTAAACATAGATCTGCCATATTATCCAGCAATAACACTCCTGGAGGTAAACCAAAAGGAATGTGACTCAGGTTATTATAAAGGCACCTGCATATGCATGTTCATTGCAGCACTATTCATAAGAGCCAAACTATGGAAGCAGCCAAGAAGCTCCACTACCAATGAGTGGATTAAGAAAATGTGGTACTTATACACAATGGAATTTTATTCAGCCACAAAGAAGAATGAAATTTTGTCATTTGCAAGTAAATGGATGGAACTGGACAACATCATCTTTAACAAGGTAGTCGGGCTCAGACAGCCAAAAATCTCATGTTCTCTCTCATATGCAGATTATAGACCTAAAACAAATGCAGAAATATTATCGGATATGAATTACACACTAAGGGGACACTGCACACGGGAGGAATAGGGAAAGGGAAAGAAACCTAAAACTTGAATGTGGTTGATGTGTTCACTATATACAAGCAAATATAGTAATCTTAAACTGGCAGAGGCCACTATGGGAAGGGGATAAGGAAGTAGTAAAGAGGTCTGATAGAGATGAACCAATATGGGTTGTAATACACATATGTGTGGTAACAACACTAGGAATCTCTCTGTATAGCTATCTTTATCTCAAACTATCAAAAATGCTCTGTTTTTCTTATTATCGCTAATGTTTTCTCTTCAACAAAATCAGAGAACAAGGACAGGAAGGAGGTGGCCCAAATAATGTATACACATGTAAGTAAATGTAAAAGTGATTGATAAAAAGGTTGAGGAGTGTCCTGCAGAGGAAGGAAAGCAGATGTACAAAAGCCAGGAGATAAGCAATATTATGAGTCATCTGTTTTGCTGAAAGCAGTCAAATGCGACTGAAGTGTACACTAGAAGTAGATTTGTGAAAAATTTGAGAAGGGGATCATAGGCAGATAAAGGAATATCATGTTAGGTCACATTGTAGGTAGCATTAGATAGTTTTATTTCATTATAAATGCAGTAGGAAATTATCCATAAATGACTGAAATGATTAAATTTTGAGGGAGAAGAAAATGGTACTGCAATGTGGATAAGAGAGTGGGAAAATAGAAGGAATGAACCAATTCGGGGTACAATACATATATACATGGAAATGTCATAATGAATCTCCCTGTATGACTATCTTCTCTGGGGGTTGGTTCCAGTGAGAGAGGGAAGATATAAGAAAAGGGTATAGGAGGGTGAATATGGAGGAAATATTATGTACACTTGTATGAAAATGGAAAAAGGAGAACTGTGGAAACTTCTAAGAATGGGGAGGATAATAAAGGAGAATGATGGAGTGAGTGAATTTAACTAAGATATATTGTAAACACTGATGCTATCTACAATAATATGATAATTTTTTTTAAAAAAGAAGAGTGAAATTCTAGATGTTACATGATTAGTTAGGAGACTATGTCAGTAATTGAATGACTTAATAATGGTCTGAACAGTGACGGTGGCAGCAGTGATGGAGAAAACAGATGGGCTCAGGAGATATTTGAGAAGTATAAACCATTGAAATCAGTTACTGGAATCAGAGGAGGAGGGTGAGAAATGATGATTTAAGAATGGAACTTGGTTTGGGGATAAGATGTTGGATATGAAGCATATGCTACTTTGACTCTACAAATGAGAAAAGTCAAATAACTCAAGTGAGACTATATCCAGAAGTGAAAAAGAAAGGAAAATCTCCATGACCCACAGAAGAGGTGGAAGGAAATCAGAAAATTCAGAAGAATCATATGCATCAGAGAATAATAGCATAAAGTCCCAATACTGACACAAGACCACTAGGTGGGGTGGGGAACTAAGAATCCAGCACAAGGTGAGGCAAAGGGCCTGGGGGACAAGCCTGCATTATCAGTAGCTTAAAAATTCCATATATCCCACAAGCCCACAAGCTTGATGAGACAGAGACAAACTGATATTCATTGTGGCCAAAGCAAGCTGGTGGGGATTTGGGTTTTTCACAGAACTGATTTATAGGAGTACAGAATGAGAGCTGTGTACTTCATGAGACTAAGGAGCTCAAGCAGTGAAATTATTAGCAGACAGCAGCATGAATCAGGAAGAGGGTACCACTCAGTTTCCAAGCTGCCACTCACTGGCTACAACTCCATTCCTAGAATGAGTGGCCCAACCTGCACAGATTTCTCAGCAATTCAACAGGAAGTTCCATCCCCTATGGACAGAGACTTTATGGTCCCAAAACAACTCCATATACAAAGTACTTTGTTAAGATAACTCCCCTAGATTGCATCACCTATGAGATCCAATCAGACTCTCTCCCCATCCTCCAAAGTCTTGTGACACTGCCTGTGCCTGTGTGAAATCCCTTGTTGCAACAGCCCCTGACCTGGAAAATCTGGCCTGGTAGCCAGAAAACATCCAGAGGTACAACACTGCCCTTTCAAATCTATTCCCACAAAAATCGCACCAGAAGACATTAACTTGGACAAAGCCCAGTCTGTAGCAAAAATCCTCTTCAATGAGAAATATAGGCCTTAAAAAAAATCAATGTTATCTTCTGTTTTTTAAAATTTGTCTTCTTTTTGCCTGAATTAAAAAAGAAAATCAACTCTAGGCCTAGAAAAGAAAGTCAGACAAATGGATGAAAAATTCAGCAAGGGTATGGAAATTATGGAAGAAAAACAAGTAGAAATGTAAGAAATAAAATAAATAAATCAAATGCAAACCACAGTGGATAGTATTATCAGCAGACAAAGTCAAAGAAAAGAAAGAATATCAGAGATGGAGGACAAGATTGAAGAGATATTGTACTCAGATATTCATAAAGGAAAAATATAAATACCTGTGATAACAACATATGAGAACTCTGGGACATGACCAAAAAACCAAACTGAAGAATACATGGGATGGAAGGAGTTGAAATTCAAACTAAAAGCATTGTGTAATGACATAGATACTTATGTACATGAGAAATTTTGAACTCCAAATAGACATGACTGAAAAAGAACAACTCCATATCATATCATAAGTGAAATGCCAAGATTAGAGAACAAAGAAAAGATGAATGCTGCAAGAGAAGATTATAAGCTTACATACAAAGGTAAACACATTAGAATCAACTAATAGCTCTCAGCACAAACCCTTAAAGTCAGAAAAGCATGGAGCAATACAGTTCAAGTGCCAAGAGATTTTTCTTTCTACTAACCAAGACGACTATGTCAAGCAAAGCAATCTTTCTTTTTTTTTATAATTTTTATTTTTTATTATTCATATGTGTATACAATGCTTGCATCATTTCTCCTCCCTGCCCCCACCCCCTCCCTTACCACCCACTCTGCCCCCTCCCTCTCCTCCCCACCCCCTTGATACCTGGCAGAAACTATTTTGCCCTTATTTCTAATTTTGTTGAAGAGACAGTATAAGCAATAATAGGAAGGAACAAGGGTGTTTGCTAGTTGAGATAAGGATAGCTATACAGGGAGTTGACTCACATTAATTTCCTGTGCATGTGTGTTACTGTCTAGGTTAATTCTTTTTGATCTAACCTTTTCTCTAGTTCTTAGTCCCCTTGTCTTATTGGCCTCAGTTGCTTTTAAGGTATCTGCTTTAGTTTCTCTGCATTGAGGGCAACAAATGCTAGCTAATTTTTTAGGTGTCTTACCTATCCTCACCCCTCCCTTGTGTGCTCTCACTTTTATCATGTGCTCAAAGTCCAATCCCCTTGTTGTGTTTGCCCTTGATCTAGTGTCTGCATATGAGGGAGAACATACGATTTTTGGTCTTTTGGGCCAGGCTAACCTCACTCAGAATGATGTTCTCCACTTCCATCCATTTACCAGAAAATGATAACTTTTCATTCTTCTTCATGGCTGCATAAAATTCCATTGTGTATAGATACCACATTTTCTTGATCCATTCATCAGTAGTAGGGCATCTTGGCTGTTTCCATAACTTGGCTATTGTGAATAATGCCGCAATAAACATGGGTGTGCAGGTGCCTCTGGAGTAACCTGTGTCACAGTCTTTTGGGTATATCCCCAAGAGTGGTATTGCTGGATCAAATGGTAGATCAATGTTTAGCTTTTTAAGTAGCCTCCAAATTGTTTTCCAGAGTGGTTGTACTAGTTTACATTCCCACCAACAGTGTAAGAGGGTTTTTTTTTCCCCGCATCTTTGCCAACACCTGTTGTTGGTGGTGTTGCTAATGATGGCTATTCTAACAGGGGTGAGGTGGAATCTTAGTGTGGTTTTAATTTGCATTTCCTTTATTGCTAGAGATGGTGAGCATTTTTTTGTGTGTTTTTTGGCCATTTGAATTTCTTCTTTTGAGAAAGTTCTGTTTAGTTCACTTGCCCATTTCTTTATTGGTTCATTAGTTTTGGGAGAATTTAGTTTTTAAGTTCCCTATATATTCTGGTTATCAGTCTTTTGATGTGTAGCTGGCAAATGTTTTCTCCCACTCTGTGGCTGTTCTCTTCAGTTTAGAGACAATTTCTTTTGATGAACAGAAGCTTTTTAGTTTTATGAAGTCCCATTTATCTATGCTGTCTCTTAGTTGCTGTGCTGCTGGGGTTCCATTGAGAAAGTTCTTACCTATACCTAGTAACTCCAGAGTATTTCCTTCTCTTTCCTGTATCAACTTTAGAGTTTATGGTCTGATATTAGGATCCTTGATCCATTTTGAGTTAATATTGGTATAAGGTGATATACATGGAGCTAGTTTCAGTTTTTTGTAGACTGCTAACCAGTTTTCCCAGCAGTTGTTGTTGAAGAGGCTGCTTTTTCTCCATCATATATTTTTAGCACCTTTGTCAAAGACAAGTTGGTTATAGTTGTGTGACTTCATACCTGTGTCCTCTATTCTGTTCCACTGGTCTTCATGTCTGTTTTTGTGCCAGTACCATGCTGTTTTTATTGTTATTGGCAAAGCAATCTTTCAATTTTGATAGAGAAATAAAGATCTTCCAGGATAATGATAAGCTAAAGCAGAAGATACTTAAGGGAATATTTCACACAGAAGAGGAGGAAAAAATTTTTAAATGAAAGAAGCCAAGAAAGAATAAAATTTGGAAGGGTAATTGATACATCTATGAGAGGAAAGTATTAAGGACGCTCAATTCAGTAAACCAGCAAAACGGAAAGATGAACAATAAAAAAAAAAAAGAAAAAGAAAAATCAATGCTATACTCAACCTGGAAAAACAAGACAATAGAAATGCAGAAATGAGTAAATACCTCTCAGTTCTAACTGCAACTGTAAATGGACTTAACTCTCCAATCAGAAGACACAGATTGGCTGATAGGATCAAAAGCAAAATCCAACAACCTGCTGTGAACAAGAAAGACACCTCACAACAAAGGACAGAAAAATGTAAAAATAAAATGATAGAAAAAATATATTAAGCATGTGGAATGCAAAAGCAAGCAGGAATAACTGTTCTCATGTTAAACAAAGAAGATTTTACTTATAAATCCGGCAGAAAAGATTTTAAGAAGTGACTATATACTAATAAAAGGAACAATACATCATGAAGATGTGATGACTCTCAATGTATGCACCAGAGGTCGGGGCACCCAAATCCATAAAATAAACACAGATGAGCTTAAAGAAACAGATAAGTCCAGATTAAAATAATAATTGGAGAACTTGACACCTCACTCTTTTCAATAAACAGAACATCCTGACAAAAAATTAAGATATTTTATTTTATTTATATTTTTATGAATTTTTATTAGGATTTATTCATTATGCATCCTAATATAGTGACAATTATGATTAGGCTTATTTTGTACATTAGTTATATAGTCTCCATCATCTCTCTTCCTCAACCCCCTCCTTGTCCTACTCAAAGCAATTGCAAGAGGTTTCTTTGTTCTATTTCATAAAGGTATATGAAGTTCATCAACTATATACCTTAACCTTAAATACCTTCATTCACCCTCCCCTCCCACTAGTATCCCCCACACATTCTGTATCTATTTTATAGCCCTGTCTTCCATTATTAATATTTAAGTTCATCCTTAAAATGGTTTTTCAAGTATCCCCACTGTGGGTATATTTTATTTTGGGCAGTTCCACCCCTTCCATTACACTCACCCATCACTTACCACCAACCATTTTTCAACAGCTTTCAGTACTCATCCTTACATCCTCTACCTTCACAGATCTTATGCTTTATGCTATTACTGATGCTACATCATTTGCTTTTACTTTCCCTGTTTCCCAGCATTTCATAGAATATTTCCACTATTACAAACATGTTCTATATATGAGTTTGCATATGATCATGTTTATTTTTGTGTATGTGTTTATCTTTTGTATCTATCTTCCATGTATTGTAGAAAATATGCAGCTTTTGGGTTTCTGAGCCTGGCTTACTTCACTTAACATGATATCCTCCAACTGCATGCATTTACCTTCATTGGTCCTTATGGCTAAGTAAAGCTCCACTGTGTATATATACCATATTTTCTTCATCCATTCATTAATTGTAAGGCATCTGGGTTGTTTCTTAAGCTTGGATATTGTGAATAGTGCTGCAATGATCATCATTGTGCAGGTGTCTCTACTGTATCCTGACTTACAGTCTTTTGGGTAAATGTCTAGGAGTGGTATCACTGAATCATATGGCAGTTCTATCATTAAGTTTTGAGGAATCTCATATTACTTTCCATAGTCGTTGTACTAAATTGCCTTCCTAACAACAGTAAGGTTTCCTTACTATAAGGTTTCCTGTAGTGTCCCATCCTTGATAGCATTCATTTTGGCCATTCTAACTGGGGTAAGATGAAATCTAATTATTATTTTGGTTTGCATCTCTTTTATAACCAATGAAATTGAACACTTCTTCCCATATTTATTGGCCATGTGTACCTCTTCCTTTGCAGAGTCCCTGTTTAATTCATATGCCCATGTCATCATTGGGATGTTGATTCTTTGAGAATTGAGTGTTTTGAGTTCCCTGTAGATTCTTGATATTAGTCCCTTATAAGATGAGTAGTTGGTGAAGATTTTCTCCCATTCTGTAGGCTTTCTCTGGAGTCTAGTGACTGTTCCTTAAGCTGTGCAGAAGTTTTTAGTTTGATGTAGTCCCACTTGTTTGTTCTTTCTCTTAGATGCTGAGCCTTTTGAATTCTACTTAGGAAATTGTTTCCTATACATATATGTTCCAGTGTATTTGCTATTACTTCCTGGAGTTGTTTCAAAGTCTCAGGACTTATATAAAGGTCTTTTGATCCACTTAATTTGATTTTGATACAGGGTGAAAGACAGGGATCTAGTTTCAGTCTTCTACATGTGGATATCCAGTTTTCCCAGCAACATTTGTTGAAGAAGCTGTCTCCTCTGTTGTGTTATTTGTGCTCCTTTGTCAAAGATCAGTTGTCTGTAGATGCATGGGTTTATGTCTAAGTCTTCTATTCTGATCCATTGGTCTTCCTGTCTGTTCTTCTGCCAATACCATTCTGTTTTTATTGTTATGGCTCTGAAGGATTGTTTGAAGTCAGGTATTGGATTTTTTTTGTTCAGAATTGTTTTGGCTATTTGAGTTCTTTTGTGTTTCCATATGTATTTCAGGATTGATTTTTCTATTTATGTGCAGAATGTCATTGGAATTTTTAGAGGGATTGTGTTGAACATGTAGATTTCTTTTGGTAGTATGGCCATTTCACAATGTTGATTCTATCAGTTTACAAGCAGGGGAGATCTTTCCATCTTCTAACATCTTCTTTGATTTCTCTCTTCAGTGTTTTATAGTTTTCATTAAAAATATCTTGAGCTTATTTCATTTAATTTATTCCATGTTACTGTATTGTTTTTGAGGCTCTTGTAAATGGGATTATTTCCCTGATTTCTTTCTCAGTCTGTTTAATTTTGATACATAGGGAGGTTACTGATTTCTGTATGTTAATTTTGTGTCCTGCTGTTTTGCTAAAAGAATTCATAATAGTTTTTGGGTAGAGATTTTGGCTCTTTTAGGTATAGAATCATGTCCTATGTAAATAGAAATAGCTTGAGTTCTTCCTTCCTATTTGAATCTCTTTTATTTATTACTCTTGTCTTATTGCTGTGGCCAGGAATTCCAAAATTATATTGAATAGGAATGGAGATAGCTAACATCCCTGTCTTGTTCCTGACTTTAGTGGGAATGGTTTTAATTGTTCTCCATTTACTATAATATTGGCTATATGTTTGTCACGCATAGCCTTTATTATATTGATGAACATTCCTTCTTTTCTTAGTTTCTTCAGAGCATTTATCATGAAAGGGTTTTGAATTTTGACAAAGGCTCTTTCTGTATCTATTCAAATGATCATGAGGTTTTTGTCCTGGCTTCTTTTTATATGCTATATTATGTTTATAAATTTACATATGTTCAACCATTCTTGCATCACTGGAATGAAACTGACTTGGTCATGGTACATGATCTTTTTGATGTGTTGTTGAATTATGTTTGCCAGTATTTTGCAGGGAATCGCTGCATCTGTATTCATTAAAGATATTGTTCTATAATGCTTTTTTGGTTGCATCTTTATTGGGTTTTGGAATTAGTGTAATGCTAGCTTCATAAAATGAGTTTGGTCATAATCCTTCCCTTTCCTGGAGAAAGTTTGAGGAGTATTGGTGTTAATTCTTTAAAGCTTTGGTAAATTTCAGCTGTGAATCCATGAAGTCTTGGGTTATTCTTTGTAGAGGTTCTTTATTACTGTTTCAATTTCATTGTTTGATTAAAAACAATGGTCTATTTAGGTGGTTGATATCTTCTTGGTTCAATTTTGATTGGTTGCATGCATCTAGAAATTTATAATTTATAAATTTTGTCTACGCTTTCCAGTTTACTTGAGTATAAAGTTTCAAAGTACTGTCTAATGATCCTCTGGATTTGTCAGTATTTGTGGTTATGTTCCCTTTTTCATGTCTGATTTTACTTGTTAATTGGAGTCTTTACCCTCCTTCATTTTGTCATGTTGGCTAAGGGTTTGTAAATCTCATTAATCTTTTCAAAGAACCAACTTTTTTTGTTGTTTCATTGATTCTTTTTATAGTTTTCTTTTTGTGTGTGTGTTTTCAATCTCAATGAACTCAGCACTGATCTTTATTATTTTTCTCCATCTGCATGTTTTGGGTTTGGTTTGCTCTTATTTTTCTAGGAGCTTAGAGTGCATCATTAGGTTGTTTATTTGAGAAGTCTCTGTTTTTTTTTTTTTTTATAATGTAGTCACTTATAGCTATAAACTTTCCCTTTGGCACAACCTGTCATGTGTCTTACAGATTCTGGTAGGCTGTATTTTCATTTTCATTAGATTCTAGGAACTTTTTGATTTCTTCCCTTATTACTTTGGTCACCCACTGGTCTTTCAGCAGTGTGTTGTTCAGTCTCTGTGTGTTTGAATATTTTCTGTGGTTTCTTTTGTTGTTGAGGTCTAGTTTTATTCCACTATGATCTGATATGATACAGAAGGTTATTTCAGTTTTGTTGAAGTTGTTGAGACTGGCTTTGTCTCCTAAAACATGATCTATTTTGGAGAAAGTTCCATGAGCTGCAGAAAAGAATGTGTATTGCCTGTTTGTTGAGATACTCTGTAGATGTCTAATATATCCATTTGGTCTAATGTAGGAAGTAGCTCTGAAGTTTCTTTATGGATATTTTGCCTAGATGACCTATCTATAGGTGACAATGGGGTATTCAGGACTCCCACTAACACATTGTTGGGGTCTTTCTGTGCTTTTAAGTCTATTAGTGTTTTTTTAAAGTATTTGTATGCCCCTATGTTTGGTGCATATATGTTAAGAATTGATATTTCCTCTTGATGAATGGTTTCTTTAATTAATATGAAGTGATCTTCATTTTCTCTTCTGCCTGATTTTAGTCTGAAGTCTACTTTTTGTCAGATATGAGTATAGCTACTCCTGCCTGGTTATTGAATCCATTTTCTTGGAAAAGTTTTTCCACCCTTTGACTCTTAAGTCAGTGTTTATTTTTTCGGTGAGATGAGTCCTTTGTAAGAAACATATGGTTAGATCTTGTTTTTTAACCCAGTTTGCTATTCTGTCTTTTGATTAGGGCATTGTGGCCATTTACATTCAATGTTAATATTGAGAGATGTGTGTTGTCTCCAGTCATTTTATTCCCCTGTTTACTTTTACCTATTCCTTGTTTACTGGTCTGCTTTGTTGAAAAGGTTTATTCTTTCATGAATCTTCATGTTTCAGTATAGTTTATTCTTCTGTGTATAAAAGTCCTTTAAGTATTTTCTGTAGTGCTGTTTTAATGGTCATGATTTCCTTTAGTTTTTGCTTATTATAGAAGGTTTTAATTCTTCAATTCTAAAGGATAGTTTTGTTGGATAGATTAGTCTAGGTTGACAATTGATTTCTTTCAAGGCCAAATTTATTTCTTTCCATAACCTTTTTGCATTTAGAGTTTGTGTTGAGAAATCTGTTATTTTAAAGTGTGTGCTTTTATATGTTACTTGTCTTATCTCTTTTTCAGCTTTCAGTATTCTTTCTTAGCTCTGTGTGTTGAGTATTTTGATTATGATGCATCTGGGAGTGTTTCTTCTTTGGTCCAGAGTGTTTGGTTGTCATGCAAGCTTCCTACATCTGTGTGACTCTCTTCCTTGAGGTTAGGGAAGTTTTCAACTATTATTCTATTGAATAGGGTGTCTATGCCTTTAGTTTAAATTTTTTCTCCTTCTTCTATACCCATAATTCATAGATTTTGTCTTTTCATGGTTTCCCAGTTGTCTTGCATGTTTCATTCATATTGTCTTAACAGTTTTTCATGATCTTTTACTGTTGATCTAATTCCTCTACTTGTCTTCTGTTCCTGATACTCTGTTTTCAACTTACTCTGTTCTGTTCAACAAGCTTTCAATTCAGATTTTTTATTTGAGATAATGAACTATTTATTTCATTTTGGTTATTTTTTAAGATTCCATGTCTTTATTGATTTCCTTGTTCACACACATCCTGGGAGTCTTCTTGATTTCATTCATCTGTTTATATTCTCTTTGCACTCATTTAATTGTTTATTCACATCTCTTTGAGATCAGACACTACCTTTTGTGTCTCTTCTTTGAGCTTGTGAATCATTCTATCTTTTTGGAATTCAATATTTGATATTTCTTCCTCTATGCACATGTTTAAATCCTTAGTGGTAGAGCTGGCTTTTGAGGGTGAGAGTTGTCTTACTGTTACATTGTGATTGATATTTATGAATCTGGAGGTTTTTTCTGGTTTGGGATTTCAATCCCTTCTGTCCCTGTTGTTGGGATTTTGAGCTTTGTCTCCTGGGTTCCAGCAGTTTTCCTAAAAGAGAAGCACACTCTAATCCTTGCACCACATGCCAAGGCAAGGTTCTTCTTGTGGTGCAGATTACTGCTTTAATCCCCTCAGTAAGGAACCTGGGGTTCCCACTCTTTGATGAGGGAGTGGCACCCACAGAGTAACAGATTACCACTCTGTGGAAGAGCTGAGGATCCTGCTTTTATACAGGGGAGTGGGAACTCTCCCACAGGTCGGGGGAGTGCTAGGCCTCTGTGCACGTTGGGGAAGAAGGCCTCCTGGTGCCACCCACAGAGTAGCAAGTTACCACTTTCCTCCCCTCAGATGGAGACCTAGCATTCCCTCTCTTTAACACACAGTGGGTCTCTCCCCCAAATGTGCAGGTGCAGTAAACAACACTGGGCCCCTGTGCACCTTGGGGAAGCAGGCCTCCTTGTGCCACCCACAGAGTAGCAGATTACCATTCAGAATAGGATCTGGGGTTCCTGCTCTGACAAGGGGCAAGGACTCTTCCATGGTCAAGTATGGTGGGGAGTGCTGGGCCTCTGTGCACCATGGAAAGGCAGATGTCCTGGTGCTCACAGAATGGCAGACTTTACAGCTCAGTGGAGGAACATCTAGGGTTCCCACTCCTTGATGGGGGAGCAGAGACTCTCCACTCTCCTGTGGGTGGATGTGGTATGGTGTGCTGGGGCTCTGTGCACTGTGGGGAGGCAAGCATCCAGACATCAGCAGAGTAGCAAAGCACAGAGTCTGGGGTCTGCTTGCACATTTGGCACTAAGCAGCAAGTTGATGGTGCCCATGGGGCAGGAAAGCAGGTGAGCTTTTGCCTTCAAGTGGCTGCATGGCAGTGAGGGCCATAGGACCTGCTTGTGCTAAAGCATGGGCTTCCAGAAGCTGAGTAAAGCAGCCACTGCAGGCATTGGAGAACAAAGCCAGCAGTCTTATGCCTTCTGGCACCCATGGAGCAGTGGGGGCCCTGGGTCCTACTTGTGTTAAGTCATAAAACTCCAGGAGCCAAGTATGGTAGCTGTTGCAGGCACAGGAAAACAAAGCCAGCAGACTTTTACTTTCTGGTGCCTGTGGGGCCCTGTGACCACTTGTGCAGGGGCATGGATTTCCAGAAGCCAAGTAGAGCAGCTGCTGTAGGCACAGAAGAACAAAGATGGTGGGCTTGTGCCCCTTGGCACCAGCAGGGCCCAGTGCATGCCTGCTTGTGGCATAGCATGGGCTTCCAAGAGCAGAGCTGAACAGCCACTGTGGGCACAGAACAAAGCTGGTGGGTATGTGCCTTTTGGCACATGTGGAGCAGTGCAGGCTCTGGGGACTGCTTTTGCAGGGGCACAGATTTCCTCAGCATTTCAGGGCATGGGATATTGGGCCATGAAGCAGGGAGGAGGGTGGAACTCAGCTTCTCTTTTTTGTGCCAAGAAACAGGACATTCTGTGAAGCATGGAGGAGTATAACCATGTGGAGCCTTCAGGAACAGAGGATCAGAGTGCTGACCTGTGAGCCATTTTTTCCAGTAGTGAGTTGCTTCTCTATTTATGGGTTCAAAGAAATCTTTGTTTCTCAGTGGTTTCTTCAGGGTAGTTAGTCACTACTGTGATTTAGGGTTGTCAACAATCCACCATCTTGCCCCCTTCCCATCAAAATTATTTTAGAACTATACAATACTGTGAGTGAAATGGATCAAACAAATATCTATTCAGTGTTCCATCCTACAGCAACAGATTACTATTTTTCTCAGAAGCCCACAGAACTTTCTCCAAAATAAATCATATCTTAGGTAATAAAGCAAGTCTCAACAAATACAAAAAATCAAAAAATCCCCTGTATACTAACAGACCATAATAGAATAAAATTAGAATCAATGTCAAGAAAAATGACAAAAACCATTCAAGTAAATGGAACTTGAACAACACACTTTTGAATGATCACTAGGTCATTGAAAAATTAGGAAAGGGGCTGATGGGATGGCTCAAGTGTTAGAGGGCAGAGCAGCTACCTAGCAAGTGTGAGGCCCTGAGTTCAAATCCCAGTACCACAAAAAATAAAAGAAAGAAAAGGGAGAGAAGGAAGAAAAGTGGGAAAGGGAATTGCAAAATTCTTAGATTCAAATAAAAACAAGAACACAAATTTTCTGAACTTGAAGGAAAAATAAAGGCAGTCTTAAGAGGGAAGTTTATGTCCCTGAGTACTCACATCAGAAAATTAGAGAGATCTCAAACAACATAATGATTCACCTTTAGTCTTAGAAAAACAAGAGCAAGTCAACCCAAAAAATATTAGATGGAAAGATACTATAAAAATTAGCAAAGAATTGATTCAAGATGGCATATTACTACCAGTTCCAAACTCTGGAGCCTCCAAAAACCTGAAGGAACATGAAAACTGAGAGTCCTGGAAGACATGTCCCATATCCCACAGTGAGAAGCAGAACTTTATCTGAACCTAAAACCAGTTGAACAATAGAATTCTTAGGACATGTTTACAGGTTTTTCACTTCCCACAGAACTGGAGCCAAGCACCAGCTCCACCAGGGGAGCTGAAACTTTCAGGAGAAGAGCTGCATAGAGGAGATCAGTGCTTAAACTAAGACACCCAGTAAAAAATCTGCTGAGCAAAGCTACTGGGACATGGTGAGTAGATGTGGAACCACACCAAGTTATGGGGCAGAACAAAAGCTGTATCTGGAGCTGGTGGTGAACTTTCCAGGAATGTGTGTGCCCCTCCTCCCTGGAACCCACATGACCCCCACTGCTGGCCAGAGCCCCACTGGAGTCTGCATGACCCCTAATGGAGCCCACATGCCACAGGTTGTGAGAGTGAAGGCCTAAAAGAAACAAGTACCCTCCAGGGAAAATTTACTAGGACCCAGCAGCAGCTCACAGAGGTCACAGGGAATGAGACACTGTGCTGTTGTTACCAACAGTGAGCTGCACCTCCAACCCCACTGGAGACCAGTGAAGACATCTGGACAAAACCCTGTGCTTGTGCAAATCTACAGACTGAAAGTTCTAGGGCCTTTGACAGGGGGAACATTGCAAATGTGAATGGGATGAGACGAGCAAGTTGTCAGTACAAACTCCACAGAGCCTACTTAGATCTAAAGCACCCTTTCTCCCCAGCACCAGTCAGCAATCCAGAGGCAGGTATCCAATTTATCCTGCTGTCTAGTAGACTGAAAGACTCAGACACAGAGGGGTGGTGGAAAGACAATGGCAATAAAAATACACAACTTTTGTATAAAATTTATATCCAGTGCTGCTGAATCTGTGATGTAGGTCTTTTACTCATTTACTTTCAGCTATTCAACAACACATTCAGAAGATCCTACATTATGAGTAAGTCAGTTTCAATCCAGTGATGCAAGGATGGTTCAGGATACACAAATCTACAAAGGTAATATAGCATATAAACAGAAACAAGGATAAAAATCACACCATCCTCTCAATACATACAGAAAAGCCTTTGACAAAATTCAGCACTTTTTTATGGTAAAAGTGCTGAAGAAATCAGGAATAGAAGGAATGTTCTTCAACAAAAAAAGGCTCTATATGACAAACCTACAGCCAACATTATATAAAATGGAGAATAACTGAAACCATTCTTGCTGAAGTAAGGAACAAGACAGGGATGCCCACTTTCCCCACTCCTATTCAATACAGTTTTAGAATTCCTAACAAGAACAATAAGATAAAAGTGAAAATAAAAGGGATTTAAATAGGGAGGGAAGAAGTTAAACTATTTATTTGCAGATAATAGGGTCCTATAGCTCAAAGACTCTAAAATTCTACCAAAAAATCTCTTAGAAATTATCAACTTTTTTGTCAGAGTACCAGGATTCGATATGAATGTAAAGAAATCAGTAACCTTCCTATGACCAATGATGAACAGACTGAGAAACAAATCAGGGAAAGAATCCCATTTACAATAACCTCAAAAAGGTAAAATACCTAGGAATAAATTTAATGAAGGAAACCAAACTCCTTTTCAATGAAAACCATGAATCATTAAAGAGAGAAATCAAAGAAGACGTCAGAAGATATCCCATGCTCATGGATTGGCAGAATCATCATTGTCAAAATGAACATACTGCCAAAAGCAATCAACATGTTTAATGCATTCCCTATCAAAATCCCAATTACATTCTTCAGATAGATAGAAAAATCAATCCTAAAATTCAAAGAAACAAAAGAGACCTTGAATAGCCAAAGCAGTTATGAGCAAAAATTTCAATGCAAGAGGTATCACAATTCTCAACTTTCAACTATATTGCAGGGCCATAACAATAAAAACAGCATGGTATTGGCACAAAAACTGACAGGAAGACCAATGGGTTAGAATAGAAGACTCAGACATAAACTCATGCAGTTATAGCCAACTGATTTTCAGCAAAAGACTCCAAGGCACTCAATGGAGAAAAAGCAGCCTCTTCAACAAATGTTGATGGGATAACTGGATATCCACATTAGAAGACTGAAACCAGATGCCTTTCTCTCACCCTGTACCAATATCAACTCAAAGTGCATAAAAGACTTTAACTTAAAACAAGAACAAGATATAAAAGGGATTCAAATAGGCAAAGAAGAATTCAAAATATACCTATTTGTAGATGATATGATCCTATACCTAAAGGACCACACAAACTCCATCAAAAAACTCTTAGAAATCATATACTCTTTTGGCAAAGTAGCAGGATGTAAAATACATATACAGAAATCAGTAGCCTTCCTATATACCAACAATGAACAGATTGAGAAAGAAATCAGGGAAACAATCCCATTTACAAAATCCCTTTTACAAAAGATATTTAACAAAGGAAATGAAAAAGCCATTAAATTAAAAGTATAAATAATTGAACATTATTTCTTGTTTATAATCAAAGAAGACATGAAAAGATCTCCTATGCTCATGGGTTGGCAAAATCAACATTGTGAAAATGGCTTTACTACCAGAAGAAATTTACATGTTCAATGCAGTTTCTATCAAAATCCCAATGACATTCTTCACATAGAAAAATCAATCCTAAAATTCATATGGAAACACAAAAGACCTTCAATAGCAAAAGTAATTCAATGCTTCTGCACAGCAAAAGAAACAGTCACTAGACTTAAGAGACTACCCACAGAATTGCCAAAAGTCTTTGCCACCTATTCATCTGATAAGGGACTAATATCTAGAATATACAGGGAGTTCAAAAAACTCAACTCCAAAAAAACAACATCTTAATGAAGAAATGGGCACATGAATTAAACCCTTAGAGAAAACAGTATAGAGATTCCTTGAAAAGCTAAGATAGAGCTGCCATATGATCCAGTTATACCACCCCTGGGTTTCTATCCAAAGTTATCTAAGTTAGGATACAATACAGACAGTTGCACACCAAAGATCATAGCAGCACACTTTGCTATATATATATATATATATATATATATATAAAATGGAGTTTTATTCAGTCATAAGGAAGAATGACACTACTGGGTTTGATGTGATTAGAGGACATCATGTTATCTGAAGTAACTCAGGTTCAGAAAGATAAAGGCTTCATATTTTCTCTCATATGTTGAAAGATAGTTCCAAAAGATAAACATACACAGAAAAGCAAATATGATCATATGCAAACATATATGTAGAACATCTTTGTAATAGTGGAACTACACTATGAAACTATGAGAATGATGGAAAGGAAAAGGGAATGATGTCAGTACAGGATATAAGATGTATTGGAAGTTGTTGAAAAGTTGGGGGTTGGAGAGAAGTGGTAAGGGAAGCCAATGGAAAGGGCTGAACTGACGATGATAAAGTATGCCCACAGTGGGGATAGATCAAGAATCCCCCAAAAACATTGAATTAGAAATTAATAATGAAAGACAGGACTGTAAAATAGGTATGGTGTGTAGTGTGGTACTTATGGAAGGGGGAGGAAATGAAGGAGATTAAGGTGAGGGTATATGATTGACAGACTTCATATACTTATATGAAATAGAACAATGAAACATCTTGCAATTGCTTTAAATGTGATGGGAATGAGCTGAGGAGGAGATACGTGGGGGGCAATCTAGCCAATGTACAATGTTACAATGTGAAAATTCTATTCAAAATTGCCACAATGAATCCCCCCACTTCAATGAATGTATCCTAATTTAAAAACTAAAAAAAAAAATTCAAAAAATGGGAAAGAAATCAATGAAATGAAGACCAAAAGAAGAAAACAACAAATCAATGAAACAAAAACTTACTTCTTGGAAAAGATAAAGAAGATTGACAAAATCTTAGTCAAACTATCCAAAAGAAGAGAGGAGAAGGCACAAATCAATAAAATTAGAGGAAAGGGGGGATATTACAAGAGATATCAGTAAAATTCTAAAGATCATAAAGGAATATTTGGAAATCTTTTCTCTACAAAACTGGAAAATCAAAAAGAAATAAAGACATTGCTCAAACATATGACCCACCAAAATTGAACCAAGAGGATATAAACAACTTAAACAGATCTATAGTAATGAGGTTGAAATAGTTATAAAGAACTTCCCAAACAAAGAAAATCTTGGGTGCAAATGAGTTCACTGCTGAATTCTATCTGATCTTTGAAGAATGACTAAAACCAATGCTTCTCAAAATATTCCAAACATGCAAAGGAAGGGAATGCTACAGAACTCATTCTATAAACCCAGTATTACCCTAACACCAAAACCAGGGAAAGATGCATCAAAATTAAAGTTATGGGTCAATTTTGCTGATGAACACTGATACAAATAACCCCAATAAAAGATTTGCAAACCAATTCCAACAACACATTTAAAAGATTATACAAAGTGATCAAGTAGGTTTCATTCCAGGGATGGAAGAAGGATTCAACATTTGCAAATCTATATATGTAATTCAACACATAAACAGAGTAAAAGACAAAAACCACATCATCATCTCAATAGATGTAACAAAAGCCTCCAACAAAATTCAACATCCTTTCATGTTAAAAGCTGTGAGGAAACTAGGAATAGAAGAAACATACATAACAAACTGAAACCATTTATCTAAAATCAGCAGTAAGAAAAGAATGTCACTCTCCCCACTCTTTTTCAATATAGCACTGAAACTCCTATCTAGAGCAATAAAACAGGAGAAAGAAATAAGGAAAGGAAGAAATCAAATTATCCCTATTTATTGATGATATGATATTATATGTGAAAAAAAAAAACCTAAGCGAGGTGCTGGTGGCTCACGCCTGTAATCCCAGCTATTCAGGAAGCAGAGAACAGGAGGATCATGGTTCAAAGCCAGCCCAGGCAAATAGTTTGCAAGACACTATCTTGAAAAACCCAGTACAAAATAGGGCTGGTTGAGTGGCTTAAAGATTCGGCCCCAAGTTCAAGTCCCAGTATCACAAAAAAAACCTAAAACTCCATGAAAAATTCTTAGACATCATAAACACTTTAAGCAAAGTATCAGGATAAAAAAAATCTCTATATAAAGATAAGTAATTTTTGTACACATCAGCAATGAACAGACTGAGAAATAAATCAAGAAAACAATCCCATTACAAATAGCATAAAAAATACCTAGCAATCTAACCCATGAAGTAAAAAAACCTATACAATGAAAACTAAATCACTGATGAAAGATATGAAAAAAGATATCAGAAGAAGGAAGTTCTTCCTATGGTCATGAATCAGCATAATCGATATTGTGAAAATGGCTTCACTATCAAAAGCAATCTATATGTTCAATGCAATCCTTATGAAAATCACAATGACATTCTTTACAGAGATAGAAAACTCAAGTCTAAACTTCATATTGTAGCACACTAGACCTCAAATAGCCAAAATAACCCGGAACAAAAAGATCAACACTGAAGGTATCATAATACCTGACTTCAAACTACATTACAGAGCCATAGTAATAAAAACAGAATGGTACTGACACAAAAACAGACATGAAGACCAATGAGAGAGAACAGATGATCCAGACACAAATTCATGCAGTTACAGAAATTTTATTTTTGACAATGGATCCCAAAACATACACTAGAGAAAAGAAATCCACTTCAACGAATAGTTCTGTGAAAACTGGATATCCACTTGTAAAAGACTGAAACTAGATTTCTCACCCTGTACTATTATCAATTCAAAGTGAATCAAAGATCTTAATGTAAGATCTAGAGCTGTGAAACTACTACAGGAAAAAATAGGGAAAACACTGGGACATATAGGCAGAGGAAATAACTTCCTGAATAGTATTCCAGTAGCTCAGCAAGTAAGAGAAAAGATGACAAGTGGTATTGCATCAAATTAAAAATCTTCACAGCCAAGGAAACATTCACTAGACTGAAGAAAGCATATACCTGACAAGGGATTAATAACCAGAATATACAGGCAATGGAAGGAACTAACTTATCAAAGAATCAACAACCCAATGAATAAATGGGCAAATGAACTAAACAGACAATGTTCAAAAGGAGTTCAAACGGCCAATAAATACATGAAGAAAAGTTCAACATCCCTGGTCATAAAAGAAATACAAATTAAAATGTCACTGAGATCTCACCTCATTACAGTCAGAGTGGCTATCATTAAAAATACAAACAACAACAAATGCTGATAAGGATGTGGTTGGAAAATGAGCCTTTATACACTATTGGTGGAAATGAAAATTAATGAACCCACTATGGAAAGCAGTAAGGAGTTTCCTTGAAAACCTAAAAATAGAGCTACTATATGATCCAGTGATATCTTCCTGCACACACAGCTGAAGGAATTTAAGCCAGGATACAGTAGCAACACTTGCATACCCATCTTTACCATAGCACTATTCTCAACAGCCAAGATTTGGAAATAGTCCAAAGACACTATAATTTATGAATGTATTTAAAAGAATATGGGATAGTTCAACAATAGGATATTATTCAGCCATAAAGAAGAATGAAGTTATGTTGTTTGCAGGTAAATTGGTGGGTCTATGTTAAGTGAAGTAATCCAGGTTCAGAAGGACAGTGGTCACATGTTTTCCTTCATATGTGGAAGCTAGACATAACATGTAAATGTATGCATAGATACATGTATGATCTTATACACACAGACACACACACTATGAACATGATTGTGAAAGTGGGACCGTTTAAGGGGACTATGGGAAGGTGAAAGAGGACAAGAGAATGATAGAGTATGAATAATATCAATATACATTGTATCTCTTTACAATGATAACATAATAAAATGCACTGAAAATTGTTGAATATTAGGAAGCTGGAGGATAGAGAAAGGAAGAGTAATAGGTGTTAATTTGATTAAAGTTCAATATATGTATGTGTGAAATACTACAACAAATCCCCTTTGAACAGTTAATATATGCTTTAAAATAAAGTACAGGAAAGGCAAAACAGGTCTTTTCTGGAGGTGGGTGCCAGTGGTAAGGGTGAGGGTGAATGGAGAGTGTGAAGGGGGGTAAATATGTGTAATGTACTATGTATATTTGTCTAAAATTAGGACAATGAAAACTGTTGAAATTATTTCAAGAATAGAGATAAGGGAGAATGATACAAGGGGTGAATGAAATCATGGCACATTATAAGCCTGTGTAAATGTAACAATAAAACCACCATACAACTAATATATGCTAATAAAAATGAAAAAAGGGATGAACTTGGTTTTCTGATGAGAGCAAAAGGATGGTAATCAGACTGTTGACAGAAATAGGGAACCTAGGAAAAGATATAGTAAGAGAAACTGATGAAAATAATTAGTTCAGTTTGGTAGATATGAAATTTAAGTAACTATGGAATATAATAAATGAATGGCAATATGTTAGATATAAGGCCTTGATGATCAAGAGAAAGGGCTGTACTGATGTTACATATGTGGATTTTGTAAATATGCTGGAATGATCAAATATGTGACTGGAAGAAATCACCACTCAAGATTTAAACTTAAGAGCAGTCCTAAAATTTGGGAGTATGGACTATTTTGCTTAAAAAAATATAGCTTTCTCCAGAAAATATAACTATATCAATGCCTACACATTTCAACTTCCTGATAATCTTGTGAAATTCTTAACCTGCACAAGCTATGCATTCATGGACTGTAAGTTCAGGTTTTCTGAGGTCAAGAGAAAAGAAAAGAAGACCTGAAGAACAAAATTTGATTTTTTATAACTTCTTATAAAATTTTCAAGAACTAGCCAGTAATTTACAATGTGGACTACACTGGATTTTATATTTGAGTAAAATGTCAGGTTTGTTTCCTTCACACCACTTTCCATTATTTAATTGTGACACTCGAAGTCCTAGGGGAAGTAGAAAAGAAGATTCATACTTGTCTCCAGTTAAATTCAAAGTCTAAATCCATGTAATTATGCTACCATTTATAGAAGAATTAAAATTATATTTTAGCTTCCTCTGGCCTTGATCTGCTCTATTCTAATGTGTTGGGTGCTTTCTTTACCTTCAGACATTTCTTTCTATCTAATCATGCCAAGATGCCCCAGCACTGACAAATGGATTAAGAAAATGTGGTATCTATACACAATGGAATTTTATGCAGCCATGAAGAAGAACGAAATGTTATCATTCGCTGGTAAATGGATGGAATTGGAGAACATCATTCTGAGTGAGGTTAGCCTGGCCCAAAAGACCAAAAATCGTATGTTCTCCGTCATATGTGGACATTAGATCAAGGGCAAACACAACAAGGGGATTAGATTATGAGCACATGATAAAAGCGAGAGCACTCAAGGGAGGGGTGAGGATAGGTAAAACACCTAAAAAACTAGCTAGCATTTGTTGCCCTTAATGCAGAGAAACTAAAGTAGATACCTTAAGAGCAACTGAGGCCAATAGGAAAAGGGGAACAGGAACTAGAGAAAAGGTTAGATCAAAAGAATTAACCTAGAAGGTAACACCCACGCACAGGAAATCACTGTGAGTCAATGCCCTGTATAGCTATCCTTATCTCAACCAGCAAAAACCCTTGTTCCTTCCTATTATTGCTTATACTCTCTCTACAACAAAATTAGAAGTAAGGGCAAAATAGTTTCTGCTGGGTATTGAGGGGGGGAGCGGGAGGGGGCGGAGTGGGTGGTAAGAGAGAGGGTGGGGGCAGGGGGGAGAAATGAACCAAGCCTTGTATGCACATATGAATAATAAAAGAAAAAGGAAAAAATAAATAAATAAAAATAGATAATAAAAATGAACCCCACATATACATATTGAAAAAGAATTCCAAAAACAGCAAAAGTGGTCATGATAGTTATAAAAGAATCACCTATTAAAGTGTCAGTAGAATATTGCAAAAACTTTTGTAAATACCACAAAACATTCTTTAGAAGTGAAGTAAAATAATGATTTTCCAAAGTAAGCAAAAAAGAAGTGAATATATCATCACCACACAGATGTTATAAGAAATGTTTTAAAGGGGTCCTACACTAGAAATTTAAAGTTGACACATGAAAATGTACTCAACAGTAGTGCACATACATAAGAACAAGAGAAAAAAACCTCTACAGATAATCAACAAACCACAAAAATGAACAAAAAAGCAGAAACAAACACAGAAAGTTCAAAACAACAAAAAGCAATGAAATGATAGGATTATATTTTTATTTAGCAGTAATAAACTTGAATGTACATTGATTCAATGCCCCAATTAAAAGATATAGACTTGCTGGATGGTTGAAAAGACAAAATCCCCCAAGTTTGCTGCCTACAAAAACTCACCTCACAAGTAAAGACACACAGAATGAAAATGAAATGATGGAAAAAAAATACTATGAAATTGAAAACAAAAGTAACCATGAAAAGATACATTTGTATCCCACAAAATAAACTATAACCCCACAACTATAAAAAGAGAAAATAAACTTTCTCTACATAATGATGAAAGGATAAATTCAAGAGGAAACAATAGTTGTAAGTACATATACACCAGATGCTTAAGCATTCAGTTGTATGAATAACATTTCCTAGATTAAAGAGAAAAGATAGATGCAAATAAAACAATATTAAGAATTCCAAATTTCATCAATAGAAATATCATCCAGAAAAATGTCAATAAGGAAACATGGAAGATAACATATACTATAGACTCAAAGAAACTAACAGGCATTTGCAGCATTTCACACAACAGTTAGAAAACATACATTTTTCTCACCAGCAGATGGAATTTTCTTAGGATAAGACCGTCTGTTTGATCACATAAATGTCAACAAGTTTCTCAAAACTGCAATCATAGCATGCCTCTTCTCTAACCACAATAGAATAAAGCTATAAATCAACAATAAGAAGAACTTTTAAAAAGGCAAAAATAGAAGTTAAACAAACTAAAAATCTTCTGCACAATAAAACAAATGGTCACCAGATTGAAGAGGAAGGAGTCCATTGGAAATTAGCATGAGCCATAATGATGTAAGAATTCCATGAGTCAAAAATCCAAACCAGATTTGGACATTGATTACCAGAACAGCTCTGCCACTATGATTGGGTGAATACTTCTTTGAATTCAGTAGGGAGCCAGGTGCAAGTCAGCCTCAATGAGAATGGCACAGGGACCCTGTGAGGGAAAGGCCAATGCCATGGAATAGAGATTGACTGCCAGCAAAACACCTATTGCAAGTTGAATGTGAAGCAAGTTGGAAGTAAGCACAATGTAGGTGAAATGAAAATCATGCAGGACAGATAGAAAGTGACCACAGAGTTGGTAAGGTCCTGGATAACCTGGAAGTCACCAGGGATTGGAGATCATACCTAGAATCAATACCAGTTGGAGAGCAAACCTGGAATGAACTGGAAGGTAATGAGTCACTGGCCAGGGACCTGGGAGGCAAACCTGCAAAGAGAATTTTGTCTACGTGCTGTGCTGTGGTTCTTGCCCAGAGCATTGCATGTGCTGGATAGTTTACACTGCCACTGAGTTAAATCCCCAGACCAGATACCTATCCCTGAGAAAACCTGTATAGACATTTAAAAAAAAAAACTGCTCTGGAGAGGAGATAAGATGCCATCTTCTTCCTCAAAAATGAAGAAAGGTTTTTTTTCTCTTTTGTCTTTCTTGCTTTCTTTTTTCTTTTTTTGTAGTCATTATTGTTATTGTGTCTTTATCTTCATTATTGACTTTTTATATTTCTCTGTACATATTTTACCATGTTCTTTCACATAATTACTACTAATAACTTTATAACATATACATATCACCTCCTCCATAAATTGACACTGCTTTTTTTATTTCCCTGTTCCCTATTCCTTTTGTTGCCTAATTATTAATATCTAAACAACTAAATTTTAACTCCTACATTATCCTACAAGTACTCTAGTTCCTTTACTTTGTAATCTTTTTGGGGGAGTAGTGGTTCTGACAAACATATTTTACTACATTTAAATATCTGTGCTTTATTGAATTGTTGATTCTATTATTGCAGTCTACTTCATCTCTTCTTGGTAGTGGTAAAAAAAAAGTATCCAACCTAACAGATGCACAAAGAAAAATATAGAAATGCAATTAATACAAAAATAAAGCCAATATATCTCCAACAAAAGCTCATAATAGAATAACTGAATTCAAAGATACTAAAATGGTTGAAATATCAAAGCACTCTTTCAAAAAAAATTCCAACCTAAAATATGGGAAATGAAAAGCCCAACAAGTCTCATAAAAAGAAGAGAAGAAAGTGTCATCAGTAGACAAGATCAACAAAAGATATAATATTAGTGATTGAAGAAAAGATTAAGGAAATGTTACACTTAGATATATATAAAGGAAAAATAGAGAAGCATGACCACAACACTTAAGAATTCTAGGACATTATCAAGAGATCAAACCTAAGAATTCATGGAGTAGAAGGAACTACTCCATACAAGCATAAGGCATAGAATCTTATTCAATGAAATTATAGTAGAAACTTTCCCAAATATTGGAAAAGATTGGGGATCTAAATAAAGAAGGCCTTTAGAACACCAAATAGACATAAACATAAAAGAATCTCTGTATACTGCACTATATGTAAAATATGAAGACTAGAGAACAAAGAAAGTATATGAAAAACTGAAAGTGAAAATGTAAATTACTTACAAATGGAAACATATCACAATTACATGAGAAATCTCAGTAGAAATAGTAAACCCAGGAAGGTATAGAATGACATATTTCAAACCACAAAAGTAAACAACTGCCAACCAAAATTATTATTTTCAGAAAAATTATCATTCAAATTGATGGAGAAATAAAGAGTTTCCAATATTAATTAAATCAATTCATCACCACTAAGCCAACATTGCAGAAAATACTCAAAGGAATACTACACAAAAAGGAGGAATAAAAACAGTAACAAAAGTGATAGCTCAGGAAAAAATACATTTCATGAGAGGAATAGATGAACACATAAGAATTAAAAAATAATCGAGCTTGTTCAATTCTGTAAACCAGTAAACTCGTAAGATGAATGAAGATAAAAGAAAAAAAAAAACAAGAATACTCAAATCAATCAGGAAAATAACAAAGAAAATCAAAGGAATCAGAAAACACCTCTAAAATAATAACCTGACTGTAAATGGCATTAACACTCCAATCAAAAGGCAGTCTGGCTGACTGGATTAAAAAACAAGGTCCAACATTTTCTTGTATGAAAGAAACACACTATACAGGCCAAGACACACAGAGACTGAAAGTAAAAGGATGAAAAAATATATACCAAGTTAGTGGAAGTCAAAAGGAAGTAGGAATAGCTATACTCATGTCTGCAAAAGTAGACTTCAATCCAAAGTTACTCAGGAGAGATAAAGAAGGGGAATACATAAGAATAAAGGGAACAATCTATCAAGAAAATACAACAATTCTAAATATGCATGTACCTAATGTCAGTGCATCAAATCTTGTAAAAATACATGACTGGACATAAAGGGACAGGTCAGTCAAAATAAAATAACAATGGGTGACTTCAATATCTGACTCTCATCAGTAGACAGATCATCCAGACCAAAAAATCAACAAAAATATGTCAGAGTTAAACTGAACCATACAGCAAATGGACTTAAGAAACATCTACAAAGTACTTCATCCAATAGCGACAGAATACACAGTTTCTCAGCAATTCATATTATATCACATATTATGTTGCAAAGCAAAGCTTAAGGAATACAGAAATTTGAAATAATTTCCTGTACCTTATCAGATCATAATGGAATGAAATTTTAAATTAATAACAAGAGAAAATACAGAAACTACACAAACTCATGAAGATTGAAAAACATGCCTTCAAATGACCAGGGAGGAAATTTAAAAATTCCTAGAATCAAATAAAAATGACAACAAATTTACCAAAACCTTTGAAACACAGCAATGGCAATACTAATATAAGAGTAAATTGTTATGTATGACTAAATTAAAAATTCAGAGAGATTCCAAATAATTTGTCTAATGATGCACTTCAAGCAAAGCACAAAGAGTCCTACTAAGAGTTAGTAGGTGGAGATTCCAAGATGGCGGCTAGAGGGAGGAAGCAGAAAGCGAGCCTCCTATAGTGAAATCTTGGAGAGATGCTGGAGACACACTTTGCAGGCATAATCACTGAGAAGAGGCATAACTATGACCCCTCCACACCTCCAGCCGGCACAGAGAATCTCCACTCCCTGTTAAACGGAGAAACCAGGAGGGCCCCTGGGCTGCCAGTCGCCCGCGCCCAGATGGCTTGGGAAGACACGGACCAGGTGAGCTTTGCAGTACTGCAGTACTCCCACAGACAAGCCTGGGCCAGAGCAGCATAGCCCCCTGGAAAGGCTGACCTCCACCCAGGGAAAAAAGAGAAACTGAGTAATAAGCAATAAGAACAATAAAGACAAGTGGGAAAGAGGGTGGGGTGCCCTGAGTGCTGAAGATTGGGGGAAGGGAATCCTTCCCAAGACTGTAAATAAACAAGCCAGAAAGGCTCTGGTGGGGGCAGGGTCACGCGCCCAGCAACCAGGAGCGGGAAAGCTTGTGAGAGTGGCGGAGGAAGGAAAACTCCATGGGAGAGGAGGGAAGACCCACTTCCCACGTGAGCTGTAAACAAGCATGGTGGCTGGTAGGAGCAGCAGCACCGCCCAGTAATCAGGAGCAGAAAAGCTTGTGAAAGTGGTGGTGGGAGGAAAACTGCACAGGAGAGGGGGGAAGACCCACCTCCCACATAAACTGTAAATAAACATGCAGGCCTGACAACACGGGTGCAGTGTCACCTTTACCAGTGTGCTTGGAAAGGGGAAAGCTTGTAGCAGAGGCTCCCGCACAGGAGAACTCTGAGTAAACAAAGCCTGCGGGGCCAGGTGAGTGCTAAGCTCACCCCGGAGATCTGCATAAATAACGCCTCCAGCAACAGCAGGCTGAAAGCAGCGGGCAGGCAAGCCACAGCTGCAGATACCATTCTCAGAACTATCTCCAGACTCTTTTTTTTCTTTTTCTCCCTACTCTTGATGAGAGAACAACCGAATTACACCTGCATGCTGAAAAACTTACTGAAACTTTATTGCATTTGAACTTGGGACACTTGGTGGGGTGTGTGTGTGTGTGTGTGTGTGTAGTTTTGTTCTACTTTATGTGTCCCCTTTGATGAGACAACTACAGAACAATATCTGAGGCACCATCTCCAGGATTGGAGACTGAGATGGACACCCAAATCATTAAGACTGAAACTTCATTGCATTTGAACTTGGAGGTTTCTTGTTTTTTTGGTTTTTTGGTTTTTTTTTTTTAATTTTCTATTTTTCATTTTATTTTAATTCATTTTTATATATAGATATTTCTTTCATTTACTTATGCTTTATTTTTATTCTTATTCTTATTTTTTTTATTTTTGATTTTCAATCCTCTCTCTGTCTCTCTAATGTCTGTTCAGCCTACCGTCAATTAGTACACTAATGCTCCCTGTTTATACCTCTGAAACTTTCTTGTCTGATACCTTGTTCTGTTTTTTCCTTGTCTGTGTATTTCTTTTCCCCCTTTCTTTAAGTTCTTGCTTTCCATCTCAGCTCACCCTTCCATTGTAAATATTACCATTGTTATTATTACAAGCTAGAAAATACTTAATTGCACACAGTACAGGGACAGTAACAACACCAAAGACAATGACAGGAAGACAGAAAAAACAGGGAAACCAGTTTCCCCACAGCAAAAAATTAGTATAGGAACCAGAGGGGAATGAAGAAAACAGATACTCAGATCAAGACTCAAACAAAATGAAGATAAACTATGCCAAAGGACCCAATGAAGCCCACAAGAATAATTTAAAAGAAGACATAGTACAGGTACTCAATGAGAATTTTATAGAGATAATACTGGATAGGGTCAACCAAAATGTACAGGAGACACTCAAGAAATTCCAAGACAACAAAATAGAGAATTTGAAAAAGCAAAAGAAGAAATAAAGGAAACCATAGAAGCACTGTATAAACACCAAAGTGAAACAGAGAACATGATGAATAAATGGATAAATGAACTCAGGACAAAAATAGACAACATTAAAGCAGAAACCACACAGGATATGGAAAACATCATAAAAAAGAACAAAACAGAACTGCAAAACAAAACGGAAGGCCAATCCAGCAGAATAGAACAAACAGAAGACAGAATCTCAGAACTTGAAGATGAAATGGTAATTAAAGGAAAAACCAAAGAACTATTAATTAAACAACTCAAGACCTGTGAAAAGAAAATGCAAGAACTCACTGACTCCATCAAAAGACTAAACTTGAGAATCATGGGCATCAAAGAAGGAGAAGAGGTGCAAGAGAAGGGAATGCATAATATATTCAAAAAATAATAATGGAAAATTTCCAAAATCTAGAGAAAAATATTCCCATACAGATGCAACAGGCCTCCAGGATGCCAAACAGACTAGATCAAAATAGAACTACACCACGACATATCATCATTAAAACAACAAGTTCAGAAACTATATTGAAGGCTGTAAGAGAGAAAAAACAAGTAATATACAAAGGTAAACCCATCAAAATCAGAGCAGACTTCTCAACAGAAACATTAAAAGCAAGAAGAGCATGGGGTGAGATCTTCCGGGCACTGAAAGAAAATAACTTCAACCCCAGGATACTCTACCCAGCAAAACTATCATTCAAAATAGATGGAGCAATAAAAGTCTTCCATGATAAGCAGAAACTAAAACAATATGTGACCACAAAGCCACCACTACAAAAGATTCTGCAAGGGATTCTGCACACAGAAAGTAAAACCCAACTTAACCATGAAAAGACAGGCAGCACCAAACCACAGGAAAAGAAAAAGCAAGACAATAGAGCATAACATCAACTTAAGTACACACAATCAAACCTTCAAACAACTAAGACAACTAAATGACAGGAATCACCACATACCTATCAGTACTAATGCTTAATGTTAACGGACTTAACTCACCCATCAAAAGGCACCGCTTAATGAAATGGATTAAAAAGGAAGATCCAACAATTTGTTGTTTACAGGAGACCCATCTCACTGACAGAAATAAACATAGGCTTAGGATGAAAGGCTGGAAGAAGATTTACCAAGCAAATGGCCCCCAAAAACATGCAGGAGTAGCAATAGTTATCTCTGACAAAGTAGACTTCAAACCTACATTGATCAAACGAGATAAAGAAGGACATTCCATACTAATAAAAGGGGAAATAGACCAAAAGGAAATAATAATTATCCACCAGTATGCACCCAATGTCAACGCACCCAATTTCATCAAACATACAGTGAAAGACCTAAAAGCATATATAAACGCCAACACAGTGGTTGTGGGAGACTTCAACACCCCATTATCATCATAGATAGGTCATCCAAACAAAAAATCAATAAAGAAATCCAAGATCTAAAATATGCAATAGATCAAATGGACCTAGTTGATGTCTACAGAACATTTCATCCAACTTCTACACAATATACATTCTTCTCAGCAGCCCATGGAACCTTCTCCAAAATAGATCATATCCTAGGGCACAAAGCAAGTCTCAGCAAATACAAGAAAATAGAAATTATACCGTGCATACTATCTGATCACAATGCAGTAAAAGTACAACTCAACAAAAAAAGTAAAGACAAAAAACATGCAAACAGCTGGAAACTAAATAATTCATTACTTAATGAACAATGGATCATCGATGAAATAAAAGAGGAAATTAAAAAGTTCCTGGAAGTCAATGAAAATGAAAACACAACCCACCGGAACCTATGGGACACAGCTAAGGCAGTCCTGAGAGGAAAGTTTATAGACATGAGTGCATATATTAAAAAGACTGAAAGATCCCAAATCAATGACCTAATGATACATCTCAAACTCCTAGAAAAACAAGAACAAGCAAATCCCAAAACAAATAGGAAGAGAGAAATAATAAAAATAAGAGCTGAAATCAATGAAATAGAAACCGAAAAAACCATACAAAGAATTAATGAAGCAAAAAGTTGGTTCTTTGAGAAAATAAACCGGATCGATAGACCCCTGGCAAACTTAACTAAGATGAGGAGAGAAAAAACCCAAATTAGTAGAATCAGGAATGCAAAAGGGGAGATAACAACAAACACCATGGAAGTCCAGGAAATCATCAGAGACTACTTTGAGAACCTATATTCAAATAAATTTGAAAATCTCAAAGAAATGGACAGATTTCTGGATACATATGATCATCCAAAACTGAACCAAGAGGAAATTAAGCACCTGAATAGACCTATAACACAAAATGAAATTGAAGCAGCAATCAAGAGTCTCCCCAAAAAGAAAATCCAAGACCTGATGGATTCTCTGCTGAATTCTATCAGACCTTTAAAGAAGAACTGGTACCAACTTTAATTAAACTGTTCCACAAAATAGAAAGGGAAGGAAAACTGCCAAACACATTTTATGAAGCCAGTATTACACTTATCCCAAAACCAGGCAAAGACACATCCAAAAAGGAGAACTATAGGCCAATCTCCTTAATGAACATTGACGCAAAATCCTCAACAAAATAATGGCAAACCGAATTCAACAACACATCAAAAAGATTATTCACCACAACTAAGTAGGCTTCATCCCAGGGATGCAGGGGTGGTTCAACATACGAAAATCAATAAATGTAATAAACCACATTAACAGAAGCAAAGACAAAAACCACTTGATCATCTCAATAGATGCAGAAAAAGCCTTTGATAAGATCCAACACCATTTCATGATAAAAGCTCTAAGAAAACTAGGAATAGAAGGAAAGTACCTCAACATTATAAAAGCTATATATGACAAACGTACAGCCAGCATTATACTTAATGGAGAAAAACTGAAACCATTCCCTCTAAAATCAGGAACCAGACAAGGATGCCCACTATCTCCACTCCTATTCAACATAGTACTGGAATTCCTATCCAGAACAATTAGGCAAGAAGAAGGAATAAAAGGAATACAAATAGGTAAAGAAACTGTCAAAATATCCCTATTTGCAGACGACATGATCCTATACTTAATGACCCAAAAAACTCTACTCAGAAGCTTCTAGACATCTTCAATAGCTATAGCAAGGTAGCAGGATATAAAATCAACATAGAAAAATCATTAGCATTTCTATACACTAACAATGAGCAAACTGAAAAAGAATGTATGAAAACAATTCCATTTACAAATAGCTTCAAAAAAAATCAAATACCTATGTGTAAACCTAACAAAAGATGTGAAAGACCTCTACAAGGAAAACTATACACTTCTGAAGAAAGAGATTGAGGAAGACTATAGAAAGTGGAGAGATCTCCCATGCTCATGGATTGGTAGAATCAACATAGTAAAACTGTCTATACTCCCAAAAGTAATCTACATGTTTAATGCAATTCCCATCAAAATTCCAATGGCATTCATTAAAGAGATTGAAAAATCTACCATTAAATTTATATGGAAACACGAGAGGCCATGAATAGCCAAGGCAATAATCAGTCAAAAGAACAATGTAGGAGGTATCACAATACCTGACTTCAAACTCTATTACAAAGCAATAACAATAAAAACAGCATGGTACTGGCACAAAAACAGACATGAAGACCAGTGGAACAGAATAGAGGACCCAGATATGAAGCCACACAACTATAAGCAACTTATCTTTGACAAAGGAGCTAAAAATATACGATGGAGAAATAGCAGCCTCTTCGACAAAAACTGCTGGGAAAACTGGTTAGCAGCCTGCAAAAAACTGAAACTAGATCCATGTATCTCATCCTATACCAATATTAACTCAAAATGGATCAAGGACCTTAATATCAGACCCCAAACTCTAAAGTTGATACAGGAAAGAGTAAGAAATATTCTGGAGTTAGTAGGTACAGGTAAGACCTTTCTCAACAAAACCCCAGCAGCACAGCAACTAAGAGATAGCATAGATAAATGGGACCTCATAAAGCAAAAAGCTTCTATTCATCAAAAGAAATGGTCTCTAAACTGAAGAGAACACCCACAGAGTGGGAGAAAATATTTGCCAACTATACATCAGACAAAGGACTGATAACCAGAATATACAGGGAACTTTAAAAACTAAATTCTCCCAAAACTAATGAACCAATAAAGAAATGGGCAGGTGAACTAAACAGAACTTTCTCAAAAGAAGAAATTCAAATGGCCAAAAAATACATGAAAAAATGTTCACCATCTCTAGCAATAAAGGAAATGCAAATTAAAACCACACTAAGATTCCACCTCACCCCTGTTAGAATAGCCATCATTAGCAACACCACCAACAACAGGTGTTGGCGAGGATGTGGGGAAAAAGGAACCCTCTTACACTGTTGGTGGGAATGTAAACTAGTACAACCACTCTGGGAAAAAATTTGGAGGCTACTTAAAAACTAGACATTGATCTACCTTTTGATCCAGCAATACCACTCTTGGGGATATACCCAAAAGACTGTGACACAGGTTACTCCAGAGGCACCTGCACACCCATGTTTATTGCGGCATTATTCACAATAGCCAAGTTATGGAAACAGCCAAGATGCCCCACCACCGACGAATGGATTAAGAAAATGTGGTTTCTATACACAATGGAATTTTATGCAGCCACAAAGAAAAACGAAATGTTATTATTTGCTGGCAAATGGATGAAATTGGAGAACATCATTCTGAGTGAGGTTAGACTGTCCCAAAAGACCAAAAATTGTATGTTCTCCCTCATATGTGGACATTAGATCAAGTTGCAAACACAACAATGGGATTGGACTTTGAGCACATGATAAAAGCGAGAGCACACAAGGGAAGGGTGAGGATAGGTAAGACACCTAAAAAATTAGCTAGCATTTATTGCCCTTAACACAGAGAAACTAAAGCAGATACCTTAAAAGCAACTGAGGCCAATAGGAAAAGGGGACCATGAGCTAGAGAAAAGGTGAGATCAAAAAAACTTAACCTAGAAGGTAACACACACGCACAGGAAATTAATGTGAGTCAACTCCCTGTATAGCTATCCTTATCTCAACCAGCAAAAACCCTTTTTCCTTCCTATTATGGCTTATACTCTCTCTACAACAAAATTAGAAATAAGGGTAAAATAGTTTCTGCTGGGTATTGAGGGGGTGGGGGGAGAGGGAGGGGGCAGAGTGGGTGGTAAGGGAGGGGGTGGGGGCAGGGGGAGAAATGACCCAAGTTTTGTATGCACATATGAATAATAAAATAAAATAAAAGCTAAGAAAAAAAGAGTTAGTAGGTGAAAATAATTAATAAGATCAGAGAAAAAAAGGAATGAAATGTGGTCTAAAAGAACAATACAAGAATGAATTAAACAAAGGTGTGGTTCTTTGAAACTGTAAATAAAATCAACAAATCCTTAGCCAAATTAAACAAAACAAGGGGGAAGAAGGTAAAATCAATAAAATTAAAGATGAAAAAGGGGATATCATAAAAATACCAATGAAATTCAGAAGATCATTAGAGAACACTTCAAAAATTAGAAAATCTAGAAGAGTTGAATAAATTTCTAGACACACAAAACCTACCAAAATTGAACTATAACAAGCAATAAAACTGAATCAATAATAAAGGAACTCTAAACAAAGAAAAGTTAACAGTACTGGATGGATTCACTGCTGAATTCTATCAGACCTTTAAAAAAAAACTTAAACCAATTATCTTCAAGCTATTCCATAAGAGAAATGGAAGAAACATCACCAAATTCATTCTATAAAGCCAATATTACCCTGTTAAGGACACAAAAAGGACACTACAGACCAATTTTCTTTATGTGCATAGAAACGAAAATTCTCAATAAAATATTTGCAAAACAAATTCAACAATTCATTAAAAAGGTCATACACTATGATTGAATTGGTTTCATTCTATTGATACAAGGATGGTTCAACACACACAAATCAATAAACATAATACAGTACATAAATAGAATTAATGACAAAAACCACATAAACATCTTAATGGTAGAACAGGCTTTGACAAAGTTCAACATCACTTGTTAAAAACCCTGAAAAAACTAGGTTTTAAACGAAGTTACCTCAACATAATAAAGACTAGATGTGACAAACTTATGGTGAAAATCTTAAGTGTGGAAAAACTGTGAAATCAGGAATAAGAAAAGAGCATTCATGCTCTACACTCTTATTTGATATCATGCTTAAGTCCTCAGCTGGAGCAATAAAGTAAGAGAAATGAATAAACAATAGGAAAAATAAACAGGAAAGTATGAAATTGAATTAACCCTACTTGCAGATATGATTCTACACTTAAAATTCCTAAAGTCTCCATGGAAAATCTCTTAGATGTGATAAACACTTTCAGCAAAGTAATAGCATATAAAATCAATATATAAAAGCCAGTAGGTTTTCTAAACTGATTTAAAATAGCCTCAGTAGAATAATTCCCTGGGAATAAACATAAATAAAGAGGTAAAAGAATTTTATAATGAAACATTGAAGAAATAAAACATATTAGAAGATAGAAGGACATTCCATGTTCATGGAATGGCAGAATTGATATTGTGGAAATGTCTAAAGCAATCTAGAGAGTCAATGTAATTCCCATTAAATTTCCAATAATATTATTCACAGAAATAGAAAAAAAATCCTATAGAAGCACAAAAGAACCCATATACACAAAGCAATCTTGAGCAAAATAGCCATACTGGAGGTATCACAATACCTCAGGTAATAAGAGCAAGAATTAATAAATGGCATTGCATCAGCAAACAAAAATGACTTTTTTTTTTACAAAATTTGAGAACAGAATGGCAGAATAGGTCCTGTCTGGGAGTTTGCTACCAGTAGAAGGGAGGAGTTTGTGCAAAAAAACTCCTCCATGTTAGTATGGTTAACATGGTGCAAATACTGTATACATATGCATATAAATGGAAAAATGAGACCTGTTGAAAGTATTCCAGGAATGGGGGCAGAGAGGATAAAGGAGAATAATGGAGGGGGTGAATTCAATTATGGGGTACTTGATATATTGTGCAAATTTTTGTAAATGTCACAATGTACCCCCAGCAAAATAATAATAAAATAAGTTAAAAAAAAGAAAAGAAATGGAAAGATAAGTGATGGCTCTTCCAATGACATTCCAAATGGTATTACAGGCTTTAGATAACAAGGGAGCATCAGATTCCATAAGGAAAAAAGAAAAGTGGTTACTAAAGACTGAGTGAAGGGGGATGCAGACAAATTTTCAATAGGTACAAAGGTAAAAGTAACAGGAATCTAAGATGGCAAATAGAGTGCAGAAGCAGACAGCATGAGCTCCATAAATCAAAAGTCTTGCTGAGACTTTGGAGCCACACGTGGTGGAAATAATGCACCAAGAAGAATCAAAATATCGACACCCTGAACCCCTAGCCCATACAAAGATTCTCCATGCCACGTTACACTGAGATAACAGGAAGGCTCCAGCACTGCCATACACTGGTCCCAAACCTGCTTGGGAGACATTTAGAAGACCAACAGGTGAGCAACAAACATCACACTGTATTCCTCCAGCCACCCCTGAGATAAACCAGTATTGTGCCCTAGGCAGACTGACCCCATGTCCCACAAAAAAAAAGGAAAAAGAAAACCTGAACAATAGACAAGTAACTGAAAGCTAACACACAGCAGAGGGAGCAGGGTGCTGGAAGTGCACTGGAGAAGGGGGAAGAGGCAGGAGCTGATCTCCATGCCAACCTTCAGTACAAAGGCAAAAGGCAAAAGGGCTGACAGTGGGCGAATGATAAACTGCTGCCTGACATAGGGCAGGCAGCAGTCCACAGAGCTTATTTCCTGAGCCTGTGAGTAACATTCAAAGTCAAATGACACTGCAAAATTGAAAATCACCAAACCATCACAACACACTGACAGCAGGGGCCAGCTGATGGATCATTGACCTTGCCCCAGAGAAAGGGCGCAAGGCAAAGAAACAAGCCCCTGGTAAAGCAACACAGTGAAAACTCAACTCCAAAGCAGTATAGCTGGTGGGTTACAGAGTTGATCTCCAAAACCTAAGGAAAACAAACAAACTTAAACTGCCACACCTCACTGAGGGAGGAGCTGACTAAGCAGCTCTCACTGAAAGACAGAAGAAAAACTGGCAAGACTCCCCAACCACTTAGTGAGACTAAGACAGAGCCTCTGCTTAAATACCAACACCAGGACTGGATGATGAAGGAATAACACCAGAACTACTAAGACTGAAATTCTATTGTTCCTGAACCTGGAGTTTCTTTGTGTGTTTGTTTGTTTGCTTTGTTTCTTGTTTGTTAGTTTGTGTTTGTTTGTCCATCTCTGCCCATTGATTTCTTTGGGTTGTTGTTGTTTTGTTTTGTTTTGTTAGTTTTACTATTGCGAGTTAGTTAATACCAAATTACACCTAGACCAAGGAAAGAAATAGCATACATACACTAAATAAAAAACCCAATAAATCCACAAAACAAAATTTAACCAAGGGAAAGAAAACAGGTCCCTGAAAACACCAACTAGCCTATCAAGAACATAGTTACACAGTACCAAGTGGACCAATGGGACAATGAAAAAAGGATGGAAACTATTCTCCCACCAAAAATAATTTAATACAGGATTCAGATGCAAATGAAGAAAATGGATACCCAGTTCTGGACTCCAAGAAAACAAAGATAAACAATACCAAGGAACCCAATAATGCCCACAAGAATATTCTCAAAGAAGAAATCCTGCAAATAATCACTGAGAATTTCATGGAAATGTTACTAGACATGGTCAACTAAAAGGTACAAGAGGCACTCAAGAAATTTCAAGACACCAAAAATAAAGAATACCAGAAGACACAAAAACAAATAAATGAACTCACAGGAGCCCTAAATGAACACCAAAGTGAAACATAGAACACTATAGAGAGATAAATGAATTAAAGATGAAAATTGACAATATTAATGAGGAAGTGACCCATTATTGGAAAGCCTCAGAAAAAAGAATGAAACAATAATACAAAACACAATGGAAAGCTACTCAAGCAGACTACAACCAGCAGAAGACAGAATCTCAAAACTTGTAGATAAAGTGTAACTTAAAGGAAAACCCAAAGAGCTATTACTCAAACAACTCAAGACCTGAGAAAGGAATAAGCAAGAACTCAACTATTCGATCAAAAGACCAAACCTGAGAATCATAGGCACTGAAGAAGGAGAAGAGGTGCAAGCAAAAGGGAATCATAACATATTCAACAAATAATGACAAAAATTTCCCAAATCTAGAGAAAGCTATGCCCACTCAGGTACAGGAAGCCTCCAGGACACCAAACAGACTTTATCAAAATACAACTACCACACAACATATTATCATTAAAACAACAAGCACAGAGAATAGAGAAAGAATATTGAAGGCTATAAGAGAGAAAAAACAAATAACATACAAAGCTAAACCTATCAAAATTACAGCAGATTTCTCAACAGAAACCTTAAAAACAAGAAGGGCATGGAGTGAGGTATTCCACACACTGAATGAAAATAACTTCAACCCTAGGATACTCTACCCAGCAAAACTATCATTCAAAATAGATGGAGCAATAAAATTCTTCCACAATAAGCAGAAACTAAAACAATATATGACTACCAAGCCATCATTACATAAGATTCTACAAGGAAATCTGCACACAGAAGATGAAACCAAATATAACCATGAGAGGACATTGCTTAATGATTAATGGGTCATTGATGAAATGAAAAAGGAAATTAAAACTATCCTGGAAGTTAATGAAAATGGAAACATGACCTACCAGAACTTATGTGACACAGCAAAGGCAGTCGTAAGAGGAAAGTTTATAGCCATTAGTGCATATATTAAAAGGACAGAAAGATCTCAAAAAAATGACCTTATGCTACATCTCAAACTCCTAGGAAAACAAGAATAAACAAATCCCAAAACAAGCAGAAGGAGAGAAATAATAAAAATAAGGGCTGAAATTAATGAAACAGAAACAAACAAAACCATACAAAAAATCAACTAAACAAAAAGCTGGTTCTTTGAAAAAAATTGACAGATTGACAGACCCCTGGCAATACTGACTAAAATGAGGAGAGAAAAAACCCAAATCAGTAAAATCAGAAATGCAGAGATAACAACAAACACCACAGAAATCATCAGAAACTACTTTGAGAACCTATATTCTAATAAATCTGAAAAAATGGACAAATTTCTAGATACTTATGACCATCTAAAGTTGAACCAAGAGGATATTAATCACCTAAATAGTTTTATAACACAAAATGAAATTGAAGAAGCAATAATGAGATTCTCAAAAAAGAAAAGTCCAGGACCTGATGGGTTCTCAGCGGTATTCTATCAGACCTTTAAAGAAGAACTAATACCAATCCTCCTTAAACTTTTCTATGAAATAAAAAGGGAAGGAACACTGCCTAACTTATTTTATGAAGCCAGTATTACAATCATCCTAAAACCAGACAAAGACACCTCCCAAAAGGAGAACTATAGGCCAATCTCCTTAATGAACATCAATGCAAAAATCCTCAATAAAATAATGGCAAACCAAATCCAACAACATATCAGAAAGACGATTCACCATGACCAAGTCAACTTCATCCCAGGGATGCAGGGATGGTTCAACATACACAAATCTTTAAATGTAATACACCATATTAACAGAAGGAAAGACAAAAACCACTTGATGAACTCAATAGACACAAAAAAAGCTTTTGAGAAGATCCAACACCACTTCATGATAAAAGCTCTAAGAAAACTAGTTATAGAAGGAATGTACCTCAACTGTGTTAAGGTTATGGATAACAAACCTATAGCCAACATCATACTTAATGGAGAAGAACTGAAACCATTTCCCCTAAAATCAGGACTGAGATAAGGGTGCCCACTCTCCCCACTCCTTTTCAACATAGTCCTGGAATTCATAGCCAGAGTAATTAGGCAAAAAGAAGAAATCAACAGAATACAAATACATAAAGAAACTGTCAAAATATCCTTATTTTGCAAACAACATGATCCTTTTTCTTAAAGACCCAAAAAACTTTACCCAAAAATGCCAAGACACCATAAACAGCTACAGCAAGGTGGCAGGATACAAAATCAACTTACAAAAATCATTAGCTTTTCTATACACCAACAACAAACAAATTGAGAAATAATATATGGAAACAATTCTAATTACAATAGCCTCAAAAAAAATCAAATACTTAGAAGTAAACTTAGCAAAGGATGTGAATGACCTCTACAAGGACAACTACAAACCCCTGAAGAAAGAGATGAAGGAAGACCACAGAAGGTGGAAAGATCTCCTGTGCTCATGGACTGGTAAAGTCAACATAGTAAAAATGGCTAGAGTACCAAAAGCAATCTACATATTTGATGCAATTCCAATCAAAATACCAATGACATTCATCATAGAGATTGAAAAAATCTACCCTAAAGTTCATTTTGAAACACAGGATACCATGAATAGCCAAGCCAATACTCAGCAAAAAGAGCAATGCTGGAGGTATCATAATACCAGATTTCAAACTATATTACAAAGCAGTAGCCATAAAAACAGCATGGTACTGGCAGAAAAACGGATATGAAGACCAGTGGAACAGAATAGAGGACCTGGATATGAAGTCACACAGCTATGCCCAACTTATTTTTGAGAAAGACACCAAAAACATACGATGGAGAAAAGACAGCCTTTTCAACCAATGATGCTGGAAAAAGTGGTTATCCATCTGCAAAAAACTGAAAATAGATCCATGTTTATCACCCTGTACTAGTATCAACTCAAAATAGATCAAGGACCTTAATGTCAGACCCAAAACTCTGAAGTTAGTATAGGAAAGAGCAGGGAATAATCTGGAAGTAAGAGGTATAGGCAAGGACTTCCTCAATAGAACCCCAACAGCTCAGCAGCTAAGAAAAAAAGATGGACAAATGGGACTGCTACATGAAATTAAAAAGCTTCTGCACAGAAAAGGAAATGGTCTCTAAACTGAAGAGACACCCACAGAGTGGGAGAAAATATTTGCCAGCTATACATCAGACAAAGGACTGATAACCAGAATATACAGGGAACTCAAAAACTAAACTCTCCCAAAATCAATGAACCAATAAAGAAATGGGCAACTGAACTAAACATAACTTTCTCAAAAAAAGAAATTTAAATCACCAAAAAACACATGAAAAAATGCTCACCATCTCCAGCCATAAAGGAAATGCAAATCAAAACCACACTAAGATTCCACCTCACCCATGTTAACATACCCATTATGAAAAACACCACCACCAACAGGTTTTGGTAAGGATGTGGGAAATAGGAACCCTCATACACTGCTGGTGGGAATACAAGCTAGTGAAACCACTCTGGAAAACAATATGGAGGCTTCTTAAAAATCTAAACATAGATCTACCATATGATCCAGCAATCCCACTCCTGGGGATGTACCCAAAAGAATGTGACACAGGTCACTCCAGAGGCACCTGCACACCCATGTTTATTGCAGCACTATTCACAATAGCCAAGTTATAGAAACAACCAAGATGCCCCACTACTGATTAATGGATTAAGAAAATGTGGTATTTATGCACAATGGAGTTTTACTCAGCCATGAAGAAGAATGAAATCTTATCATTTACAAGTAAATGGATGGAACTGGAGAACATCAATCTGAGTGAGTTTAGCCAGGCTCATAAGACTAATAATCTTATGTTTTCCCTCATATGAGGAATTTAGATCTTTGGAAAATGCAGCAGTGTTGTTGGACTTGGGTCACATGCTAAGGAGAGAGCAGATATGTGAGGAATGGGGATAGGTAGGAAACCCAAAACTTGAAAGTGTTTGATGTCCCCACTGCAGAGAAGCTAATACAGTAACCTTAAAATGACACAGGTCAATATGGTAAGGTGATGGGGAAGTAGTGAAGAGGTCAGATAGAGATGAATCAATTCAGGTTGTAATAGAACTTGTGCATGGAAGCAATGCTAGGAATCTGTCTGTATAGCTATGCTTATCTCAACTAGCAAAAACGCTATGTCTTTCTTATTATTGCTTATGTCTACTCTAACAAAATTTGAGAAAAGGGCAAAACACGTTCTGCCTTGAAGCAAGCAGGGTGGGGGAGAGAGGGAGGGTGGTGAGCTGGGGGAAGAAATGGCCCAAACAATGTATGCATATGTGAATAAATGAATAATAAAAAAGGTAAAAGTAAATATGAGGAAGAATTTCTACTCTTCTATTGAAAAGAATAGACTGTGGTCATAAGATAACCACCACAGTTTGTAGTTAACAATTGCAGCTAGTGTAGTTAACAATAAAATATTTTAAGAGAGGCATTCCCCATCTTGCCTCTCTTGCAATATATTATTGGGTGAATTGCTGACAGGCACCACTTCCTTTTGTCTTTATAAACCTGAAAGAATACCTCAGGTTTGTAGCAGCAAGGATAGGTGGGCAAGTTAGTACACTAGAAAAAGAGTGCCAGTATGAAGAGAGACTATAGCCAGAGTTGCCAACTTCTACCTAAGCCTCTAAAAAATAAATCCAGTGGAGGAGTATGGGCACAGTCCCTACCTGAGTTTTGTTTTGGTATTATCTTCTATCAATAGCTGAATTAATTCTTGCAAGAGCCACTTAGAAGGATCACCCTGCATGCTGTAAAACAATGGCACAGAGGGCTAAGGGTACATCAGAAAGCTTTACTAAAGTAGCTGGGCAGTAGCTGACCAATGACCAGCATCCCCACCACCATTGAGACCAGATAGATGAGCCTGCAAGCCAATCAGGTGAATGAACCAGTTTCAGTCCTGAGGGCTACTGCACAGGCCAGCTCAATGTATGGAAGCAAATATTACCAAAAATATTGTGGCTACGTGGGCCAAATTTGACCCCCTCAGGAAAATCTTTGGGTAAGTAGACAGATTGAGAGCTCTTAGACCAGCCCCATGGAGGCAAGGTGAAGCTATTCAGCCCACTGTTTCTATCCAAAGTAAGGGCAAGGAATGACCAGGCTACCACACAGATCAGCTCTGCACATGGGAGCAAATTCATCTTACTCCTGACAAATCTGTTGGCTAAGCGGATTGAATCTAACACCTGTCTCCAACCTTGAGAAAACTTGTCTAAGCCAAGTAATTGAATGCTGCTCAGACCAGCGTTTCTATACAAAGGAAGAGTGGTAATCCAAAAGGCTAGCTCAGCATCTGTGTTCTATCCCAAAAAAAGGAGTGTGCTGAGGTAAACTGACTAGCTAGCTAGAGCCCTTAATGTACTGCTCAACTCAACAGTGTATGCATATACACAAGTGACTGGAGCTATTTGCCCCTCACTCCCAAAATGAAACATTAAATTGGAATCCTAGTTTGAAAAATGTGTGTGTGGAAGCTCATCATAGATAAGCCAGAGGAGCCACTGAATTCCCTGGACAGGGAAAAGTTCAGGCTCTAAAACCAGCAGAGTACTTTCTAACCCACTAGTTGTGCTCAGAGAAATAAGAGCCAACCCACAATAGCTACACCTGGAACTAACTCACCACACACTAGCAGCTGCCCTAGTCCATAACCCGTTCCCCACGTTACACCTGGGCAATCAGAAGCCTTGAGAGGAAATGTGAGTAAACACGACAGAACTGCAGACAAACAAATCTGAGGACCACAAGTTGGAGGGGAGCACGCAGTGTACTGATAGAACACAAAAGAATCCACCTTTCTCCTCAATAAGGAAGAAATACAGAACAAAATTAAGTTTTGTCTATCCCTCTAATAGTGCTATTTTTGTCCTTATTTTTTCATTTGTTTTTTAAATTTTTTTCTTCCCTTTTTACTTCATTTTTTCTTTGTCTTGTGTATGAATTATTTGATTGGTGCTTTCTTCTACCTTCTTCTGATACTACTCCCAACCTTTCTATCATTTTTCAATCCCTAACCATAGCTCCCTTCTCCAAAAAAATTGAACTGTATTTCTACAGACTAGAGTTTTGTTTACCTGCAACCCTCACAATTCTCTTCCCTTCTCCCATTCTCCCCATCTTCCTTCTTCTCTGTTGCTTTCCTCACACCCCTTATTTTTACTACATAAGTTTTAACTCTTATACAAATGAGTTTTATTTTTATATCCACCTACTCTGCCATACAATAACACTAGTCCACTTAAAATATAACATAATTAGATATATAGACACCACCAATGGTATATAAATGTGTGGATTGTATTGAATTTTTGAATTTTTGTGGTTACATTATACATCCAAGCCAGTGGTCATAAAAATCACAACAACCTAGCCATTAAGCATTCCAGCCAGAACATGGAAAAAAATTCAAGGACAAACTTTAGATAATTAAAATCCCCAACCAATTGACTACAGATGAGAAAATTTCAAAATACAGGCATAAGATTTGTGAAAAGCAAGGGAATATGACTCCTGAAAAGATCACCAATCACACAACAGAGGACCAGATAAATAGTGAAAGGGATGAAATCTCAACTTGCAAGCTCAAAACAATAAGAATGACTAATGACATGAAAGAAGACATGCAAAAACAAGTTGATGAAATCAAAGAGCATAACCAGGTAAATGAATCCAATGATAATGCAAAGAAACAATTAATAAACTCAAAGAGGATACAAACAACTGAATGAACTCAAGGAGGATACAAATAAATTGCTAGCTGAAATAAGGAAGACAATATAAGTAAGGAATGGGGAATTAAATAAAGATATAGAAAAGTACATAAAATAGAAAAAACAAAGGAATGCAGCCAAATAATGGAGAAATATGAATGGAATATACAAGGGCTTCACAACTCCATTAAAAGACCAAACCTACAAATTATGGGCATTGAAGAAGGAGAATAGGTGCAAGGTAAAGGCATGGAACACATATTACCCAAAGTAGTAGCGGAAAACTTCCCAAATATTGATAAAGAGATGACCATCTAGGTTCAGGAGCCCCCAATGACCCCAAACAGACATGACCAACATGTAACTTGTCCATGGCATATTATAGTTAAAGCATTAAGTATATAGAGCAAGGTAATAATATTGAAAGCTTCAAGGGAGAAATGCCAAGTTACCTAGAGTAGTAAACTCTTCAGTATAACTGCAGATTTCTTAACAGAAAGCTTAAGATCAAGGAGGGCATTAAAAGAACATAATTTCAAACATAGATTACACTACTCAGCAAAGCTATCATTCATAAATGAAGAAGTAAAAACCTTCCATGACAAACAGAAACTAAAGCAATTTATGACTACTAAATCAGCACTCCAGAAGATACACAAAGGAATCCTATAAACAGAAGATGAAGATAAACATAGCCATGAAAGTATAAGAATAAATAAATCTAATCAGATGAGCAGATAAGCAAATGAAGAGTAGGAAAGAATCAAACACTAAAAATAAATAAATAAATTTTAAAAGCAACAAAATGACAGGAATTACCATACACCTTTCAATATTAACACTGAATGTTAGTGGTCTCAGTTCCTCAATAAAAGACAGGTTTTTTATCTGGATTAAAAAGCAAGACCCAACAATTTGTTGCCTACAAGATACATCTCACTGACAAAACAAAGACAGGCTTAGGGTAAAAATATGGAGAAAGATTTTTCATGCAAATGGACTCCATAAACCTCAGCCAGGGGTAGCTATACTTACATTTGATAAATCAGAAAGAGATATGAAGCATATAAAAGGAAGCATCAATATGACTCTAAGAAGGTTTTACAGCAGAAATACTATAGGTCAGTAGAGAGGGAATGTTGTATTCAAAATGCTGAATGAAAACAATGCCAACCAGTAATACTGTCCCAGAAAATATGTCTTTCAAAAATCAGGAAGAAAATATTTTCATCACCAATAAAAGCAAAGGGATTTAGTCAGATTCATGCTTTACAATAATTACTGAAGGGAGTTTTTTAAGTTTGAAAAAAGGAATACTTATCAGTAATATAAGTCATATGAAAGCACAAAACCCAATGGTATTAGTCACACAGAGCCATATTCTTGATACTCTAAGAGTATAATGATGGTGTGTAGCACAATTATTTCTCTAGTTAAAGACAAAAATATTAACAACCATAAGTTGTTAATATTACAAAATGATGTAAATTCTGACACAAAACAAAATCCAGGGTACTATAAGTGTAGCATCAATGAATATAATCAAAGTTAATTGATTATCAGCATGAAATGGAATATTATAAAAACAACCAATTCTTCATAGCCTCATTGTAACCACAAAGCAAAATTATTTTATAGAAGCATAAAACAATAGAAAAGATTCAAAATATATCACTACAGAAAACCATTATATCACAAGAGAATACAGCATCTTTCTTTGTCTTTCCTTTTAGTTTTTAGAAAACTAAAAACTAACAGTAGTGAGTCCTTATTTGAATGTAAATGGATAAAATTTTTCAAATGAGAAAACCTACAGTGAGTGAATATATAAAAATATAAGACCTAACTCTATGCTACCAACAAGAGACTCACTGCATATTTAATGACATTCACAGACTGAAAGTGAAGGTGTGGTGAAAAAGATATTGCACACAAATGTGAGTCAAAAGAGAGAGGGGATAGCTATATTTACATTAAATCAAATATAGTTTTTAAAGAAAAACTGTAAAACAAGAAAAGAATGACATTCTCAAATGATAAGTGAGCCCAATAATTGAAGGTACAATTATAAATATGCATGAACCCAACATTGTAGTACCAAGATATAAAATACAAACTTGAAAGTATCTGAGGGAAGAAATAGATTATAAAACCATAATAGTGGGAGACAACAAAAGACCACATTAGACCTAATGGACCAAACAGATACATACAAAACATTCCATCCATCAGTGACAGAATACACACTCTTCTCAAACATGCACAAATTTTTCTACAGGGTAACATGTTAGACCACAAGAAAATTCTTAACAAATTTAAGAAGATTGAAAGCATATAAGGTATTTTTAGCTATAATAAGAAATTAGAAATTAATGATAGAATGAATATTGGAAAATTTGAGGAATGTTAGAAAATTCACAAATGTGTGGAAATCAAACAATATCCTCCTGAAAAAACAATGGACCAATGAATACATTAAAAGGGAAAATTAAAAAAAAGCTAGACAAGCAAAAATTAAAACACAACATATAAAAACTTATGGAAGCAGTGATAACAGGAAAGTTTATACCAAGTGCCCAGATCCAAAAAGAAGAAAAATTTCAAGTAATCCATCATTAGACCTGAAGGAATCAAAAAAGAACAAACTGATCCTAGAGTAAACAGAAGGCAATAACACAGACCAGATCATAAATAAATGAAATACAGACCAGGCAAACAGAGAAAAATTTCAGTGAAATTGAATTGTTTTTCTGAAAATAAAAGCAAAATTTTTAAAACTTCAGATAGACTAAGAAAAAAGAGAAGCTCAAATAAATAAATCAGAAGTCAGTGAAGAGTCATAACACTTTACAACATAGAAGTTAAAACGAGTTACTAAGCCAGAGGAGTGGAACAACTTATTTTGTCTTTTTTATGACAAAAAGAATGCAAAAGGTTTTAATAATTTTCTATTAATTTTACATTCAGTGATAATGTTAAGGCTGTGGTAAGTTAAATAAAATACATTATTAAAATTAATTTTGCTTGTTTCTTTATTCTTCTTTAATGTGGCTACTAGAACATTTTAGATTACATATGTGGACAATGTTGTTCTGGGCAAAAGGCACAAGTATTATGAAGGCCTTTGGGTAGGAATGAACTCAGTGGGCTCAAGGACTTTCAAACTTCCACAACCCACTGTTTAATCATAACTTCTTATTATTCCAAGCCCTCTTCATTCCTTACTCCTGCCCTGTCATATTAGTTTTCAACCTTCTCAGACCACCAGGATCAATATGAGCATTAGTATGAAGTCATTGGATCCTTAGGAGCTCTACCCTCAGAAAGGATTAATGTATTTATTGTGACACCCCTGTCAATTCCCACCAGAGAGGATTATTGTAGAAGAGCAAGCCTGCCTCCAGCTTCCTGTCTTGTCCCATAATTTTTTTCTCTCATGCACAAACTCCTACCATAGTGTCAGCTTCCATGATATGATACAGCCAGGGAACCCTTGTTAGAGCCAGTGCATGTTATTTGGACTTTCAGCCTCCAAAACTGTGAGAATAAGCTTCTCTTCTTTCTAAGTACATAGCCTCAAATATTTTGTTTTAGCAATGGAAAACAGAATAGTAAAAACACCCTCTTGGGAGGGTGCAGTCTTCCCTATAGAGTAGCCAACCAGAGCTAACCTGATTCTTCCCCAACAAATGAGTCAGAGTGACTTCAACTTGTGTACTGGGCCCAACTAACTACCAACACCATTTGCACACCCATGACTACCTCTTTCCTCTGAGCTCAGAAGTCTCTCCTCCTTTCAGTCTGTCTCCCAACTGTTAACACACCACAGTTGTGATCTTGTACCATTTTCCACTTTCACCCTGTAGTAGTTTCCCACCCATCACAGAGAATAATCTCAGATTCTTAGTACAACACACAAACACTCTCAAGTTGAGCACCTACTTACCTCTCCTGGCATTGTAATTTATTCTAATCAAGGAGAATAGCCTGAGCCTCACCGCCAGGCTTATGACACTATTTCTTCTCTTTCTACCATTGTAGACCTCCTCATGTTACTGCCCATGTTGATTCCTACTTTATTTTTTGATAGGGATTAAACCCAAAACCACACATATGCTAGACAAGTGCTCTACCACTGAACATCAGCCCTATCCTTGCTAGTCATTTTTTAAGAGCCAGCTCAGATACCATCTTCTCCAGGCAAATGTCCTGGGTATATTCACATCCTCCATGCTCCCTGTTGTGAATCTCAACCTCTGCACTTGCCTTATCACTAACATGATCTTTAACTCTCCACTTTCCTCACTAGACTTTGAGCTGGGGATGGTATTTTATCACTGTTTTGTCCCCGCATTTCCCAGAATAATGCCTGCCACACATCAATATATAGTAATTGTGAAGTGGACATTAACACGTTTAGTTTCGCAATAACGGGGCAGTCACAAGCACAGAATGCCAAAACTGGAAGGAAGCTTCAAGATAATCTCATAACCCCCCTTCTAGTTTTACAGATGAAGAAACTGCAGTTCTGAGAGTTCATTTACACTGCCAGACAGTGGTTCAGTGGCCACACCGAGGATCCTCCTACTAAACATAAAGCCTTTAAGCATAGAAGTGTACAGAATCCATGCTTCTCATTCCCTACCACTTTGCAAAGGGATATATATTTTAGGGGCTCTTAGGTTCATTTGGTGAACTCAACAGGAGCAACCTTCACCATGATCTGATTGAGTGGTCACTCACTGACCCTTAATGAAAAGTCTATTTGGCAATTGCTTTCAGTGCAACCAAAGAGATTTGATGTAAGTATGCTTGTAATGAGACTCCACTGGTGAGATGTTGGTCTCTGTAGTGGTCAAGAATACAGTAAGGTCCATGAAAGTCTGCTGGCCCATAGGGTTCCTCTTCTTTTCCCAGTACCCCTAACCTCTCTGGGCTATTTACTTCAAAACCAATGACAGTTGTCACAGTCCCTATTTCTCAGGAAATATTATAAAGTACAAGTGAGATTAAATGTGTGTATTACAAGCCTTGAGATTTGTAAATTAAGAGTAGAGAAGGAAAATATGTGGCTTTTGGCCTTCTGAACCTGGCTAATGTCACTGAAGATGATGTTTTCCAGTTCTAACCATTTACTAGCAAACCACAAAATTTCATTATCTTTGTGGCAGAATAAAATTCCATTGTCTATAAATATCACATTTTCTTAATCAGTAGAGGGACATCTGTCACATATGAGGGGGGGAGGTTAAAAGAAGGAAGTTAAGAAGGTGAATATGGTTGATGTACTCTCTATACAAGGATAGATATAGAATTTTTAAACCTGTCAAAGCCACCAAAAGAAGGGGACTAAGGTAGAAAGAAGAAAAATAGAGGAGATGAGCCAATTCAGGTTATAATACATATATACATGGAAATGTTACAAGGAAATACCCTATGCAGCTATGATAAACAAACAAAAGTGTCATTTTTTTTTCATTTACAAAATTGAAGAACAGGAGCGTGAAACAGGTCTTGCCTGGGGGTTTGGTACCAGTGGGAGGGAGGAAGAGGTGGGGAAAGGATGAATATAGTTCAAATACTGTGTACACATGTATGTAAATGGAAAAATGATACCTGTTGAAACTATTCTAGGAATGGAGGGAGTGAGGGGGAAAGGGTGGCTAAAGGAGAGTGTTGGAGGGGTTGAATTCAAGTAAGATATACTTGATATACTGTAAGAACTTTTATAAATGCTACAAGATACCCCCACCAAGCACAACAATTTAAGCAAACCCATGTCTTATTTTGTGTCTTGTTTTTGCACTTCTCTCTGGGCATGTGGGCCTAGCACATCTGTAGCTAGACTATGCAAAGAACTGGAAACCTAAAAAGTTCTTCAACCCAAACATTAATTCACGTGGGCTCTGTACACTCCCATATGAGAGATGTGCAATGTCTCATCCTTTAAGAGTTGAAAGTCCTGATTCAATGATTTGGAGAGGACTGGAGTAGGTAGCTGTTGGCATGCACAGGGAAATATATGTGCAAATAAGTGTGATCTGAAGTGGTGATGGCTGAATGTAACACTAAATACTTTGGGGACTCAGAGGAGAACTTCCAACAACACTACACCCTTTTATGTGGGGGTATACTTCATGCTGAATATTAAAGTTTGGGCTGATTGCTGTAAACAGAGACAGAAGAGCTAGAAAATGGCTAGTCAGAAGGTGGCTCAGGTGGAACACATGACGGAGCAAATGCAGAAAACTCAATTATACTAAGCACATATATGTATCAGAAACTGTGCCAAGTGCTTCATATCTATCCAAACATTTCCTCCTAAGAGTGTTGTGAGATATGGACCAGTCATTTTATAGAGGGAGAGGAATAAGCTTGGAATAGTTAAGAAAGTTGTCCAAGATCTCCACAGCCAAAGTTTTTGTTTGTGTCAGGCCAGGCCTTACTTCTAAGGACCTTGAATAGCAGGCACAGTCATCACCCAAGCTGTGAGTCAGTGGAGGTGCTTGAATAGGGAGGTACAATAGTCAGAGCCAAAGCTCAGCTACCCAGAGAACAACCTAGATGTACTGAGGGTCTGAAAGGAAGCAGCTGCCTCTCTCTGGGCCTTTGCCTCTTTGGGAGCTGAGGAAATTTTCTTCCATTTCTAAGGATTGCCTTAATAGGAGTGTTATTAAACAATAGAAATATATTCTCTCACCCTCTGGAGGCTAGAAGAAGAAAGCCACCTTCCTTGCTTCTTGATAGTATCTATTGGCTGCCTGCAATTCTTGGCATTCTTTGGCATACAGACCTATAACTTCAAAATCTGCCTCCACAGTCAGTCATATGGTGTTCTTCCTCTGTATCTTCTGTGTATGTCTCCAAATTTGTCAGTTCTCATAAGGAGAGCAATCAGTGCCCGAGGGGCCATTCTAATCAGAAGAATCTCATCTTTCCTTAACTACATATGGGAGATACTTTTTCAAATAAGATCACATTCTCAGGTACTGGGAATTAAGACTGACATCTCTTGTTGAGGGTTACTATTCCACTCAAAACTGAGGCCGTGGTAAGAAATCACAGAAGAGAGGAACAACAGAGAAACGAGGTCAAAAGCCCACAAATCTGAAGGTAACCCTGTAGCCTCCACTCCTAGAAATGTTCTCCCCATGCCCCTTACCAAAGAGTCTCTCTTTTCCTGGGATTCTTACTTGGAGTGTTTCCAGTAAGACAAGGCCAGGCTGAAATGCAAAATCATTCATGGTATAATTCATGACTCCATCATTCATTTAAGCTATTTAATCCCAGCTGATCACAACTAAAATGTGTGCTCATTTAGGCAGGTAGTCTGTGCAATGCTGAATCTGCAGAGTCATTCTAAACTCCCAGCCATGTAAGGATTTTTCTCCCCAGTTCTCAGCTAAGGGATACTAGGTTTAAAAAAAATTGAATTCACCCCTCCACAATTCAAGTATGATGTATTTTATAGATTGTAAGAACCTTTGTAAATGCCTCAATGTATCCCTACCTAGAACAACAATTAAAAAAAACTACTTTGCTGCTGGGCTAGACATCTAAGAGGCAACACCTTAGGATACCAAGCTTGGATGAAAACCAGTGCCAGGAAGCCTTATTCATAGATCTTTATACATAGTTAACACTCCTTTCTCCTTTTTTATTTTTCACATTAACCTTTCATTAGAAAAATGGCTTTTTTTCCTTTTCTTTCTTTTTTATTACATTACTGCTGTACTGGGGGGTACGTTGTTCATAGGAACATGTCCAAATGGCTAAAGAACACATGAAAAATGTTCTCCATCCCTGGCCATAAAGGAAATGCAAATTGAAAGCACATTACAATTCCACCTCACTCTTATTAAAATGACTACAATTAAGAACACAAACAACAAATGTTGGCGAGAATGTTGGGACAAAGGAACTCTCATACACTGCTGGTGGGAATGTAAATTAGTACAACCACTGTGAAAAACAATATGACTCCTCAAAACACTAAAAGTAGATCTAGAAATACAGCTCCTAGGGATATACCTGAAGAAATGTAAGTCAAGATACAACAAAGACATTTGCACACTGTTGTTTATTGCAGCATTATTCACAATAGCTAAGCTATGGAGACAACCCAGATGCCCTACAACTTATAAACACTCCTCTCAAATACATTCAAACTAGAATGAATCTAGTTAAATTATCTCTGATTGCAGATTATAGGATTTTATATATGGAAAAACCTAAGGAACCAATGAAAATTCTATTAGAATGCAGTCAAAATTAATATATAAATAATAGTCCATTTTATACACCAAGAATGAAGCAGTTAAAAAATAAATCAAAAAAAAATTCCACTCACAATAGCTACAAAAATAAAATAGTTAAGGATAATTTTAATCAATAAATTAAAAGATGTCTAAAATGAAAAAAATATGAAACAATGATGAATAAAATTCAAAAGGTCACAAAAGACAGAAAGACATGTTCAGAAATTGGAATTTAAAACTAAAATGTCCAAGTCATCCAAAGTAGTGTATAAATTCAATAAAATGTTCATCAAAATAGCAATGACATTCTTCATATAAATAGAATAAAATTCTAAAAATTTTATTTTCTCCTAAAATTCGGGAAGATGCAGAATAGCCAAGGAATCCTGAGCAAAACAACAAAGGTGGAGGCATCACAATACCTGACTTCAAAACATAAAGCAGATACATAGATCAATGAAACATAATAGAGAACCCCAAAACTGACAAACTTGCTTTCAGCCACCTGATTTTCAACAAAAGTGTCAAGAACATACATTGGAGAAAGGACAGTCTCTTCAATAAATGGTGCTGGGAAAATTGGGTTTATAAATGCAGAAGAAAAAAATAGACACCTTGCTTTTCCCCATATACAAAAACTCAAATGGATCAAAGACCTATATGTAAGATCTCAAACTATGAAACTACTAAAATGAAACATTAGGGGGAAACACTTTAAGACATCAGTATAGACAATGACATTTTGGACATTTTTTCATTTTTTAAAATTTATTTAATTTTATTGTGCTGGTGGGTACATTGTGTCATTTACAATATTCTTACAATATGTCAAATATGTCATACTTGAATTCACCCCCTTCACTTCAAAGCACAGACAATAAAAGCAAAAATAGAAAAATGAGGTTATATCAAAAAAGCTTCTATATCAGAAAGGAAACCATTACAAAGGGAAGAGACAATCTGAAAAATTGGGAGGAAAATATCTGCAAAATATTCATTCAACAAAGTATCACTGCCCAGAATATATAAAGAATTTAAACAACTGAATAGTAAAAGTAATAATAATAATAGTCTCATAATAAAAGGGAAAATTATCTGAGTAGACATTTCTTAAAAGAAGATTTACAGATTACCAACAAATGTAAGAAAGATACACAGTAATCAGGGAAGTGCAGATCAAAACCACATGGAGAGCTGGACACTGTAATCCTAGCTACTCAGGAGGCAGACATCAGGATTCTCATAGTTCAAAGCCAGCCCAGGGAAAACATTCACAAGACCCCATCTCAAAAAACCCTTCACAAAAATAGAGCTGGTGGAGTGTTTCAAGGTGAAGGCCTTGAGTTCAAGCCCCAGTACCACAGAAAACACACACACACACACACACCTCTGTTAGGATGGCTTTTATTAAAAATGGCTAAAAATAATGAACACTAGTCAGGACATGGACAAAAGGGGAATCTTAAACACTGTTAAAAGGAATATAAAATGAGTACAGCCATTATGGAACACATTATGGAGTTTCTTTCAAAAGCTAGGAATGAAAATATAATATGATCCAGCAATTTAAGTATTCAGTTATATCCAAAATAAATGAAATGATTATGTTGATGGAATATCTGAATTTGCATATTCACATTAGCAAAGGTATAGAATCAAACAAGGCACCATTGATGTATGAATAGATTAAAAATGCAGCTATATACCCAATTGGATATTATTCTTCCATAAAAGTAATGAAATCTTATCATTTGTGTCAATATTGATGAAATTGGAGGACATTATGTTAAGAGAAATAAGTTAGGCACAGAAAAACAAATGCCACATAATCGCATCATTTGTGGAAACAAAAAAAGTTGATTAATAGAAATAAAGTGTACAAAAATGGTCACTAGAGTCTAAGTGAGGAGATAGGGAAAGGTTGGAGAATGGGTACAAAAAAACAAATAGGAATTAGTTTTATTATTATATTGCACAGTAGAGTAACTATTTTATAAAAAATGTATTACATATTTAAAAATAACTAGAAAAGAAGAGCTTGAAGATTCCCAATGCATAAAAATAATATGTGTTTTTGAAATGGAAATGCTAATTACCATGATTTGATTATTACACATTGTATGGTATATCAAATTATCATCATGTATCCCATAAATATGTACAAATAGTATGTGTCAACTAAAAATTTAAAAATAAGAAAACATAAAGCACAGGAAATTCTCCATGGAAAAGAAAAATACTATCTTTTAAAAATACATAATAAAATATTTCCAAGAGACTTACTTGAAAATGAACAGAGGCAGGAGATATTGGACGAAATATGATATACTTGAAAACAAGATGGTATAGGTTGCATCAGGTTTATTTGATACTTTTCCCTGCCTTTGCTTAAAATTCTTCTTTATAAATAACATTCTTTTAAGTAAAAACAAAGGTATGCTTAGGATTTTGGTCCACCTCCATAAGAGCAGAAATCTTTGCAAGGTTTCTAGGGATTTTGCTGAAGCAGACTTTTTGGAAATCAAGTAAGAAGGAACTGACAATTTATACATTGCTAAAAACACAAGATGGAAACTTGTATGTATTAACTCAAATTATGTATTATTATATGAATTTTATACTATTATGTATATGAAGTTCATAAAATAAATTTGTATTAGAAAGAAATCAGATGACAATTTAATTTCATTAGTTCTTTTCAATTAAAAAACAGTAAAGAATTAATGACACAAACTAACAAATTACTTCTCTTGAGTCAAGAAAGATATGTCAAATGATGTGGTATTGAACATACGGTTTTCCCACCACATATTGCTATCGGCCCTACATTTTCATTTCTATAATGATAAATTCACATTTACAAATTTCCTACCACATACTGCTGGATAATTTGTTCTAATACAACTCTGAATATAATGACAGTTGTTTTCAGATTGGAAGGCAAATTTTTCAGTCTTTACAATATCACTTTTATAGTTATCTATCTTTGTTAAATTTACATATCCAAGAATAAGGAACATTCAAGTTATTTGAGATAAATATCACTCAAATAACTGCAAAGATTTTAGAGGGAAAAAAGCCTGAATGTAAGAAAATGTACTGGATAGCAGCTGCTCTTTTTAAGAATTTTTGTTTTCTATTTTCTTTCCATAACATATCTCTTTCACACACATATACACACACACACACATTCAGTGCCCACTCAAAGCTACTGTTAAGTAGGTTGACATAAAATAGATTCAATTCGATTCCATCAACGACTAACTAAATGTCTCAGTTCAAAGTTTAACAAGAGTGTGAACACATCACAAATTTAAAATAGATTTGAGACACATCTAAACACTATAAAATATAACTACTCTGTGTTTTCCCTTTAAATTCCTGTATATCACAATCTCTTTATGATGTCATCACTCAATATCAGCAGTTTGAACTTACCAAGGCTGAAGTCCTGGCAACACATAGGCAGGGAAAATGTCTCTTCCAAGGTTGTAAGTCCTCTTTTTAATAATTTTCAATATTTTTAGCGATTAACATGCTCAGTTGAATTACATAATTATATATTTGAATGATGGTCACTGTTTTGTAAATTAAAATGTGTATTTTAAATAGATATGAATTTGTCATACTAACATAGGTGCTTTAAAATTAATCTAATTCAGGATCTTTTATGAAATGGCTATATAACCATTTTATCTCTCTGAGTCTAAGTTTTTTATAACTGCATCTTTGTTAGGGAGAATTGGAGGAATTAATGTATGTGAAAATACATAAGATATAAATCAAGGTATAATGTAATAAAATGATACTAAAAATTAGTAAACTTAATTTTATGAGTAAAGAAGATTAGACTGTCCTATTGTTCTGATAAAAATATGTCCAATGGAAGGATTATATAGTGGGTTTATTTTTATAGAATTCATTATGTGAAAACATTCATATAAAATTATAAACCCTATTTTTGCAATTTTAGTGGCTTCATCTTTCAGTGTTTTTTTTTAATTTTAACACAATCTTTTCTTAATATTGGTGAAAATAATTAAAAATTAAGATAATATAGGCTATGTTGATATTAGCCTATGTATTAAGTTGAACAATATGAAATGAAAACATCAACCATTTTTGACCTACTACATTGAAATTTCTTATTGCATGACCTAACATAAAATCTTATACAAATCAGTACCAAAAACAAAATTAATATGGTATATAATCAGTTGATGTATATGAGAAAGAAATGTGTAAAGAAAGAAATGTCATTGTGTACAATCTCAAAAAGAAAAAGAAAATTTAGAAAATATTTGACTCAGAAATTCAAATTATGGAAAATTACTCCACAAAAAGGATTAAATATTCTTTTCTTTTTAAATGATACATTTCTTTGATGCTTGCGTTTTTCAATGAGTGTGTAATACTTTAAGAAAAAGTCAACATAATTTGAAAGAAAAAGAATTGTTTTATCTATAAATAAAAATTGAGCTGCCCAAATTGAGCTTCTCACATCACTATTTCTGGTTTGGTATTGTTTCTATCTTATATGCTCTCTTACATTACACCATTGAATGCCATCTCTTTGAAACTGTCATCAGCAAAACCCTGTATCTACTCTTTTTCCTCCTATCTGAATGATATTTCCATCTTCCATCTCTAGCTAAAACCTGACTCTCTCTCTCAAATACATTGTTTTTCCTGCAGCCTACTATGGTTGGTGATGCTTTCCTTCCTACCTACCATCCTACCACTGGACTCAGAAGTACAGTAGGTTGATTTGTTCCTTAGTGCCACTTTCAGGTCATTATTCTTTCCTACTTCAAAAAACTAACCAGTTTTGAATCTCATGTCATTAGTTTATATTACACACTACTTTTCCTTGTTACAGTCATCACTTGACTCTCACATTCCACTTTCCCACAATTTTCTGTTTGCCACACTGTTTTCTCCAAAGTACTCTTCTCTTTATTACTGATGACTTTACTATGCAGGTAATCATTCTTATGCCTAACATCTTAATTCTTCAACATTCTTTTCTTCAATTATTTTTTCTTATATCCTGTTTCTGTGTGGCTTATTTCCACATATATCAACCATTGCCCATGTATGTCTAATACCTTTATTCTGACATTTCTTCTACTCATCTAAGTTCAACCATTGTTTCTATCACCTTTTCACTGTCCCATGGCAGAAATCCCTTCTCTATGGCTTTACTTGCATTCTTAACCTTCAAGTTTCTTATCTATTATAGATTCTTACCAGTTCATGGTGGATCAGCACAAATATTTCCTCATATACATTCTCAACTCCTTTTACTACAACTCTTATTTTTGACAACTCTACTGAAAAAAGCCTTAATTTTGAACAAAACTTATAAGAGGTTTGAGCTGACCAAAGTAAAGTATACTCACAGCTGGGTTACATAGAGAAACCCCTTTGAACATTGACTTTGAAATTAAAAATGAACAACAGGACTATAAAATGGCACAGTGTGTGAGGGATACTTGTGGGAGTGAAGAGAGTGAGTGGAGGAGATAAAGGTGAGGGAATATGGTTAATGGGATTCATATACATATATGAAATAAAACGATGAAATCTCTTGCTATTAACCTTAAACGGGGTGGAAAGGGAGTTGTGGGGGGAGGGAGACAGTGGGGGCCATCTAACCAATGTATAATATATAATGTAAGGTTATTTGGAATTGGCCCAATGAATCTGCCCCATACAATGAATATATGCTAATAAAATTTAAAAAGATGCAATTGAGGAAAAACATGTAACCAAGATAATTACCTTCCATTTAAATCTATGATACCAAATGTCAAGTGACTTATTAATGCTACCTGGCAATACTATTTAATTTCTCCAGTATGTTCAACACTCTTCTACTCTCAAACACGAGTATATTTTCTTTCCTTTGTTCTCAAATCTTTAATATTTTCTCCCCACTTCATTCTCACATAATAAAAATAAATAGGAGAAAACTTTACTAATTTCATAATTGGATATACAAGTCTACATGTTTCTTTACACCTATTGTTTGCCTTCCTTCCTATTAGAACCAATGTCCACTTCCTTCTGCTACTTAAGTCTGTAATGGCATGTTAATTTCCTCAGAATGCCATAATTAACTACCATATAATGGGTATTATCCTTCAGTTGTAGAGAATAGAATTCTAAAATCAAGATGTCAGCAGGGTTGGATACTTCTCAAATTTCTGGGAGAGAATCTGTTCCATGCTTTTTTTCTCTTACCTTTTGGAAGTTTCTGACAATTTTTCCATTGCTTAGGCTGTAGAAGCATCTTACCAGTCCAATTCTGTCTCCATCATCACATGGCATTCTCTATGTCTGTATTTGAGTTTCCTTCTTCTTATAAGGATACTAGTCATTGGATTATGGCACAACATAAATCCACTATAACTTAATATTAACTCACTTTCAATGACTATATTCCCTAATAGGTCACATTCACAGATATTAGAACTACAATATATATTTTGAGGAGAAACAATTCAACTCACAGCACTAGACATTGGATTTTTCACTACTTAAAGACATGTAACTAATGCTTTAATTCCATATCATCTTTTCTTAACTCTATAGGATCATCCCTATTATCATACCAAAAATGTATTAATTCCTGACATTAAAAAACCTTCATATACCAGGTGTGGTGATGCACACCAATAATGCCAGCACTTAGGTGTTTTAGGCAGGAAGATTGTGTTTTCAAAGTCACTCTGGACTACATAGCAAGTTTCAGGCCCCCTGTGCTACATGGTGAGAGCTTGTCTCAAGAAAACAAAAACCAACTTTCACCCATCCACATAGTGCACAGCCTCTTCCTCACACTGCACATGCACAGCCTCTTCCACCTACCACTCCATTTCTGTCACCTTTAGGTAGCAAAGTTTTTGAAAGAACTATCCATATTAATTGCCTCAATGCATGCTAACAATAGATATTTCAAAAAGAACAAAAGACAGGCCAGTTTTGATGGTTTACACATGTAATCACAGCACTAGGGAGGTACAGGAAGGAGAGTTGTGAGTTTGAGGTGAGGCTGAGTTCAAGAACAGCCTGGGTTAGATAGTAAGAGCCTCTCTCCTTCAAAAAAAAAAAAAACAAATGGAGAGAGCAAAAAGTTACTCAGTTTCCTATACTAGATGCCCACACCCCTCCTTGAAGATACAGGTTTCCTTTTTCTCAAACCTACTCCATGTTTTTGTCCTTACCATTCCATGGAAAATAAGCTCTCCAATAGCTTCTATACTTGTAAATCTACTAGCAACATTTGATACAGTTGATATAGTTGAAATATTCTTCCCTTAGTTACTGTGTAATTATACTTTTTTGGTTTCCCTTCCACCATATTTACCCTCTGTTTGTGGTTTCTCCTTTGTCCATTTTCAAATATTAGAAAATCTACAAACTCAATCCTTTTACCTCACTCTTTCTTTCCAGTGTACATTGCCATAGAGTTTTTTATTTATCTATCTTCTATATGCTGATGAATTCCAAATTTATATCTAATTTCCAACCTCTCCTCTAATTTCCATGCTCATTTACATAACTGCCTATTGACACCTCTACTTGAATATGTAATAGTAGTCTCAATCTTAATACATACAAATTTTTCGTATCATATCCCCTCAAAGTTGCTTATCCATTAATACTCTCCACAGAAATTGGCAACACTGTTAGCTTAGTTGTCTAAGTAAATACACACACACACACACACACACACACACACACACACATATTAACACATTAGGCATCTTTATTCCTCTCCTTTTTAGCAGCTAACATCCAGTACCTCAACAAATGTTGTAAGGACTGCCTTTAAAATATGTGTAGAATTCTTTCACATCATTATTTCTGCCATCAAATCTAAATCATTTTATCTGTATGGTTGTGATATAGATTGTGGTTTCTCTACCTTTGTCCAATTTCATATATTGTTACCCTGTATATTAGTTTTTAAGTGTCTTTGTAATAAATAGCTATGAATTTAGTGGATTAAAATGATAGAAATTTGATCTAGTACAGTTCCAGAGGACAGAAGTCCAAAGCAGACCAATCAGAGCTAAGGGCAAGGTGTTGGCAGTGATACCTCCTTTTAGAGACTTCAGGGAAGAATCCATTCATTACCTCTTCTAGCTTTGGTGTCTACCAGGACATTTAGCTTTGTGACTACATCACTACAAATTCTGATCTGTTCTCGTATTGCATTCTACCTTTCTATAGTTAAATATCTCTTCCATCCTTCTTAAAAGCACTAGTTGTCATTACATTTAGGACTCACCTAGATAAACCTAGATAATGCAGTATTATCTTCCTAGCTCAAGATCCTAACTTAATCACATCTACAAATTCCCTTTCACCTTGGAAAGTAACATTCAGAAATCTTAGGCATTAGACTTTTGTCATTTTAATTGTGTCTTTTTATTCTTCTAGTCTAAACTGACAGTGTTTATGCTGGTATAACATTTTTAAAAGCTTGTGGATTTCTTATATAAGTCATGAGTATTCATGTCTTTAAAAAAGAGAACCCCACATTTTTCCAGTATAATCTCATCTCTAATCCTAGCTTTTGCAGAGGTAACTGAACATATCCACAAGTAAGATGTGTAATCTCTTCAGTACTAGCAAAAGATTGTCTAGACACACTATAGTCCTTCTTTCTAGAGAACATGTTCCTGACAGTGAACCTCTCAATCAGCATCTTTTGAAATTTAGATAAGCTGAGAATTTCCAAGTAATCAAACCTTGGTTCCTTTTATTCAACAGTTCTTCCCACAATTTTATTTCTTTACTTTCACAACAAGAAACCACATCACAACTTCAATGAATTGCTTGAAAATATCTAATAAATTTGTCAGTTCCAAGTTGTGCTCTCAACATAACTGTAGAACACAAGGCTCTATCATTATATGACAAGGATCCCCTTTACTCCAATCTCTAACAACATATTTTCTTTCTCCTGAGCCTTCACATGTTTCTGCCCACTTTCCCTTTATGATTATTTAGGTATTTTATAAACCACCAAGGCTTTCTTTGCTCTGCTACTCAGCTGCATCAGCAGTAACTTTAAAGTCCCTATTTCAGCAACATTCTATTTATGACAATTTAAGTATTTTCCTCTGACATGCTTCTCACTTCTCCAGAGTCTTCACCAGCAGTCTTTAATATCTATGTTTTCTACTAGTAGTTTGTCCATGTTAACCTAGGCTTCTTCTATCATGTTCCTCAAATTCATCCAGCCACTTCCCAATGCCCAATTCCAAAGTCAAATTTTGAGTTAATTTTTATAGTAGCACACATCTCTGTCACCAAGATTTATAATTTTCTGATACTACTGTGGAAAACTGCCACAAATTCTGTGGCTCTTGAAGTACACTCTACATTCTAAGTTCTTACACAATCCAGTTTTACAGTTCTGGAGGTCAGAAGTGTGAACTCAGTTCCACTGGGTTAAAATAAAGGTATCATCAGGACTTCTTCTAGTGGCTCTGAGGAATCTACTGCCTTGCATGTTTTAGCTTTTGGTGACCATATATATACACTTTGCTTTGTGTGTCCGTTCACCTTCAAAGCCCATCACTTCAGAATGTGAGGGCAATCTGGCTGCTACGTCTGTCACCCCATTGATTGCCAGGGTAGATTCGGCAGATCTGGCTGGCTAGGCGGGTGTCCCCTTCGTCCCTCACTACTCCATGTGCGTCCCTCCTGAAGTTGCGCGCTCAGTTGAAGAGGACGACCACCCTGATAGAGGAGGACCATTCTTGGGTCAAGGGTATATGAGTAGCTGCACTCTCCTGCTAGAACCTCCAAACAAGATCTCAAAGTCCATCACTTCAAACTCCACTTTTGTAATCATGTTGCCTTCCCCTCCTCTGACCCTCTCTTTTTCTTGACATAAAAGAACTTTGGTGTTAACACTTTATGTCTTGTTGGACAATCCACAATAATCCCCCAATCTCAAAGTTCTTAATAAAACGTGCAAAGTCTCTTTCACCATGTATGGTACATTCAAATGTTCCAGTGATACGGATATAAGTTTTTAGGGTTTTTCATTATTAATACTTCCCCAGTGTTCCACATTTATTAGTTGAAAGAATAAATTAGAAAAAAACCATCATAATTCTTTTTTTTTTCATTTTTCTTTTATTATTCATATGTGCATACAAGGCTTGGTTCATTTCTCCCCCCTGCCCCTACACCCTCCCTTACCACCCACTCCGCCCCCTCCCTCTCCCCTCCCAATACCCAGCAGAAACTATTTTGCCCTTATTTCTAATTTTGTTGTAGAGAGAGTATAAGCAATAATAGGAAGGACCAAGGGTTTTTGCTGGTTGAGATAAGGATAGCTATACAGGGCATTGACTCACATTGACTTCCTGTGCGTGGGTATTACCTTCTAGGTTAATTCTTTTTGATCTAACCTTTTCTCTAGTTCCTGTTCCCCTTTTCCTATTGGCCTCAGTTGCTTTAAGGTATCTGCTTTAGTTTCTCTGCGTTAAGGGCAACAAATGCTAGCTAGTTTTTTAGGTGTCTTACCTATCCTCATCCCTCCCTTGTGTGCTCTCGCTTTTATCATGTGCTCATAGTCCAATCCCCTTATTCTGTTTGCCCTTGATCTAATGTCCACATATGAGGGAGAACATACGATTTTTGGTTTTTTGAGCCAGGCTAACCTCACTCAGAATGATGTTCTCCAATTCCATCCATTTACCAGCGAATGATAACATTTCGTTCTTCTTCATGGCTGCATAAAATTTTATTGTGTATAGATACCACATTTTCTTAATCCATTCGTCAGTGCTGGGGCATCTTGGCTGTTTCCATAACTTGGCTATTGTGAATAGTGCCGCAATAAACATGGATGTGCAGGTGCCTCTGGAGTAACAGTTTTTTGGGTATATCCCCAAGAGTGGTATTGCTGGACCAAATGGTAGATCGATGTCCAACTTTTTAAGTAGCCTCCAAATTTTTTTCCAGAGTGGTTGTACTAGTCTACATTCCCTCCAATAGTGTAAGAGGGTTCCTTTTTCCCCGCATCCTCGCCAACACCTGTTGTTGGTGGTGTTGCTGATGATGGCTATTCTAACAGGGGTGAGGTGGAATCTTAGCGTGGTTTTAATTTGCATTTCCTTTATTGCTAGAGATGGTGAGCATTTTTTCATGTGTTTTCTGGCCATTTGAATTTCTTCTTTTGACAAAGTTCTGTTCAGTTCATGTGCCCATTTCTTTATTGGTTCATTAGTTTTGGGAGAATCTAGTTTTTTAAGTTCCCTGTATATTCTGGTTATCAGTCCTTTGTCTGATGTATAGTTGGCAAATATTTTCTTCCATCATAATTCTTTATTCAAATTCAGGAGATAAACTCATTCAGTTATCAGGAAATACATTTTCAAGACATGGTGGTGCATGCCTATAATTATAGCTACTAGAGGGCTCCTCCCTGTACTTCTAGCTACTTGGGAGGTAGAGATCAGCAAGCTCATGCTTCAGGGACAGCCTGGGAAAAAATAGTGAGAACACCCATATCCACAAACAAGCTGTGTGGAGTGGAACATGCTTGTAATCCCAGCTATTTGGGAGGCATGGGTAAGCAAATCACAGTCTAAATCCAGCCCTGTAAAAAGCTTGTGACTCTATTAGAACAATAACTAAAGCAGAAAATGTATGGGGACCTGGCAAAAAGATAAAGCCCCAGGACCAACAAATAAAGAATAAATGAATGAAATAAAAGTAGCACAAAAATGATGCAAGAAGAAAATCATGTTTATAAATAGTAGATGTGAAATACACAATGAATAGACTGAAGAGGAATGCAAAACTTTAAGAGAAAGATTTTATGCCAGAACAAGTCAAGTAAATCAGAATTGCTCAATGGTATGAAACAAGAAAGTATATATGAACATTTTTTTAAAAACTAAATAATTACAAAAGAACAAGGAAAATATTATATGTCATTGATGATTGTCATAACTTTATCATTTCTCTCAAGAGTATTCATATTGGAGAAGGGAAGAATTGTATGGTTCATCATAATTGGATAATAGAAGTCTAAGGTGCCATTATAGTCCAGTATGGTGATAGATTTTTATGTTTAGTTTAGATTTGTCTACTTTACTGTCATTAAGATACACATCCATTGCCTCCTAGAAACTTTATTATTTTGCCTTTCATCTTTAATTGTGCAATCCATATGGGAGATAGAGGTCAGGAAATGACATGTTTTTTCCTTGTAGAAATTAAATTAACTGATTCCATTAATTGAAAATACAATCTTTCCCCAAAACATAATGATTAGGAGTAATTCATGTAGCTTTATCTATGGAGACCTCTTTTTGTAGTCTATTCGACACTATTGCATTGATTGTCTTTGCTTCAATGTTACATTGTCTCAATTAGTATCACTTTAAAATAAGTTGATACAAGTTGTGTATTTTCAAACATGCTATTTTTCTCAGAAATTGTCTTATCTACTTTTGACAAGAGTTGAGATAATTTCCATATAAAACTTAGAACCAACTATCTCCTTATCACAAAAAAGTTTAAAACTTATTGGGAGTGCATTGGGTTCATTATCAATTTGGGGGAACTACTATATTTATATTACTGAGTCTTCCAAACTCTGAATACGGTGTGTATGTCAATTTATACTTCCTTCAATTTTTCTTAATCTTGGTTTCTACTATTCAGTATAAAGGTGTTACTTATATATTATACCGATTTATTCCTATGTATTTGGTATTTTTCATACCATTATATAAATAATATTATATTATAATTCTGTTTATTTACTAGTATATTGAAATATAATTGATTTCCAAATTTTCTCCTTATAACTATCAATATTACTAAATTCACTTATTAATTTTAGCAGTGCATCTATACGTATGTGGAATTTTCTCTGCAAATAATCATTCTGCCTGTAAATAATAACAGTTTAATTTCTTCCTTTTTTATTCTTACACTTTTAATTTATTTTCTCTCCCCACCTTTTTACTTCATTTTGCTCAGTCAAGATCTTCAGTACTATATTAAATAACTGTTGTACTAAAGACAATCATCATTTTCCTGAGATCAGGAGAAAAGTATCCAACTTTTCACCACTGACTATCACATTTTTAAATATTTTGTGTAGAATCTCTTTATTAAATAAAGGCCACTCCTTTCTGCTCCTTTTTTAAAGCTGTGAATTCTATCATGAATACCCATTGGATTTTATCAAATGATTTTATCTCATATTGATATAATCACATCAGATTCTCTTCTTTATTCTAATGTGTTAATGTGGTGAATTCCAAATGTTAAACCAACATGAAATAAGCCATATTTACTTTTGATATGATATATTCCTATGTGTTGAATCTGACAAAAAGTGTTTAAGGTTTCTCTCTGTAATATATAGGCCTATAATCTACTTTTTATTCATTATCTTGCTAGGTTTTGTTATCAAGGTTATGCTTTCCTCATAAAATGTTGGAAAGTGTTCCCACTTTTTTTGAAGAGTTTGTAAATTATTATAATTTCTTCCCTAGGGGTTTTGGGGAAATGATCAACGAAGACATTCAGACCTGGAATTCTCTGTGTCGGTTAGTTAATATTTATGACTCAACATCTTTAGTTTGAAATGATAAGTCAGATATTCTACTTTCCTTTAATTCAGTTTTCTTTCTTCTTTCTAAAAACTGTGTCTGTTTTCTCTAAATTTTCAAATTAACCTAATTGTCTTCTCTTGCATTTCCGTTGCTTCCTTTGCTATTTCGTTTTCTTCCTGCATACTTTGGCTTTAATTTGCTGTTCCATATATAGCACCTTGAGATTCATTTTTAGATCAAGGATTTTTCCATCTTTCCATTTCTTTTTATTGCTTGTAAAATTTATTTATAAATCCATAAAGTCACAGAAGCTATTAAGAATGTTTGGCCTTTTAAAGTCAGAAACTTAGACAAGGTGTTTACTAATTCAATTTCTACCACTGCAATAATAAATTACGACAAACAAAATGGGTTAAAAACAGGGAGATGCAGTCTTAAACAGCCTCTAACAATTTAAGTTTATACTTTTCTTCCTAATTAGGTCTTTGTATCAGACCACTATCTAAATATAGATTCTTTTTTTGATATCCAAAGTATTCAAAATGTGTTCTATTTTTATTGTGATTTATTCTTTTTCTTTTAGTATATATTAATTGTACAAAGGGGTTTCATTGTGATATGTCCATACAAAAATATAATGTGCTTTAATCTAATTCACCCCTTATGTTATTCTTTCTCATGTCTCACACACATTTATAATAATTTCATGGACTTCACTTTTTTGCTTTTATATATTCATATATAAAATGCTTCCATCATATTTACCAGCTCTTTACTCCTTTCACCCTCCATCCTTCCACTAGTTCCCCTACCAAACAGTCCCACTTTTACATTCATATCATGTTTTAAGTCTGGTTTCCCCATATGAGTCTGCCTTATTTTGCTTAACACGATGATCTCCAGTTCCATCCATTTTCTTACACATGACAATTTCATTCTTCTTTATGGCTGAATAATAGTCCATTGTGTATGTTTACAACATTTTCTTTATCCACTCATCAGTTGATGGACACCTAGACTAATTCCACATTTTTTCTATTGTCAATAGTGCTGCTATAAATGGTGTGCAGGTATCTCTAGTTCATGTTGACTTACTTTTCTTCAGATATATGGCCAGGAGTGGTATAGCAGGATAACATGCTAGTTCTATTTTTAATTTTTTGAGGAACCCCCATACTGATTTCCATATTGGAGGCAATAATTTGCATTACCACCAACACCATATGTATAATGTTTCCTTTCCCCATGGAATCCTCGCCAGCAAATATTGTTAACACTTGATGTAGCCATTATGATTGGAATAAAATGGAATCTAAGTGTAGTTTTAGTCCACATTTCTCCATAACTAAGGATGCTGAACATTTCTTTAAGTGTTTATTTGCCATTTGTACTTCTTTTGATAACTGTTCAATTCATTTGCTCATTTAACAATTTGATTCTTTATTCCTTTGTGTTTAATTTTTTGAACTCTTCGTATGTTCTAAATATTAATCCTTGATCTGATGAATAGCTGGCAAAGATTTTATTTCACAGTGTAGGTTGTCTTTTCATTATGGTAATTGTTTCCTTTGCTGTGCAGAAACTTTATATTTTGGTGCAATTGTGTTTGTCAACTTTTGTTCTTATTTCTTAAGGAATTGGAATTCTATTCAAAAAGTTATTTGTGCCTATGTCATCAAGTGTTTTCCCCATGTTTTTCAGTAGTGGTTTCAGAAAATTAGATCATATATTTAGGTCCTTCATACATTTTGAATTAATTTTTATACAGGGTAAGAGATAGGCATCTAAAATCTGTCTTCCACATATGGAAATTGCATTTTCCCAACACCATTTTTTGAAGAGGCTCTTTTTCCAATGTGTGTTTTTGGCATCTTTGTTGAAAATAAGATGGCTGTAACCATGTGGGGTTATTTCTATGCCTTCTATTCTTTTCTTTTCTATTCTATTCTATTCTATTCTATTCTATTCTATTCTATTCTATTCTATTCTATTCTATTCTATTCTATGCTGCTGTGTTCTGTTCTGGCACGTCCAGTCTCATCCTGTCCTGTGCTGTCCTATCCTATCTTATCCTGCTCTATCCTATTTTTCTACATCTGTTTTTTGTGCCAGCATCATGCTGTTTTTGTTTCTATGACTGCATTATAATTTCATGTCAGGTATTGTGATGTCTCCAACATTGTTCTTTTTGTTCAGGATTGCTTTGGTTATTTGGGGGTTATATGTTTCTATATGAATTTTCAGATTGATTTTTGTATTTCTGTGAGAGTGGCATGGGAATTTTCATTGAATTTCTTCAACGTCTTTCTTCAATGTTGTGTAGTTTTTAATATATAGGTCTCTCATCTCCTTATTTAAGTTTATTCCTATTTATATTTTTAAGACTATTGTGAATGTGATTGACTTCCTAATATCTTTCTCAGTATGTTTTGTTGTTGGCATATAGAAAAGATACTGATTTTGATTTTTACTTTGTGTCCTGCTACTTTGCTGAAACTATCAGATTTAAGATGTTTTGAGTGAAGATTTAAGGTCTTTTCAGAATAGGACCACATCATCTGTAAATAGAGCTAATTGACTTCTGTTTTGTATTTGTATATTTTATATCTTCCTCTTGGCTTATTTTTCAGGCTAAAAATTCAAGAATTATACCATCTAAGAGTAGAGTGAGTGGAGACTCTTATCTAGCTCCTGACATTAGAGAAAATAGTTTTGTTTTTTTCCAATTAGGTATAACATTGGCTATAGATTAATCTTTTATAAAATTTATTTTGTTGAAATGTGTTTCTTACATTCTTAGTTTCTTCAGGGATTTATCATGAAGGAATGTTGAATTTTGTCAAAAATTTCTTCTGTATGTATTAATATTCCCATGTGATTTTTGTCCTTGATTTGTCCTTGACTTATATACTGTATTGTGTTTATTGATTTGTATATATTGAACCATTCTTGCAACACTAGAATGAAAACTTGATCATGTTGTATGATTTTTTATCATGTTGTTGAATTTGGTTTGCAAATATTTTATTGAGTAATTTTGTGTCTATGTTCATCAAGGGAATTGGAGTATAATTTTCCTTTGGGTTGTTTCTTTAGCTGATTGTGGTATAAGGGATGGCTTGATAAAATGAGTTCAACAGCATTCCTTCCCTTTCTATATTGTAGAATAGTTTGTGTATTGGTTTAGTTCTTCTTTAGAGGTCTGGTAGAATTCAGCAGTGAATTCTGAGCTTTTCTTTGTTGGGAGATTATTTCTGCTTTAGTCCTGTTGCTTGTTATAGAACAATTTAAGTGGCTTATATGCCCTTGGTTCAATTTTGTTAAGCTATATGCCTCTTGAAATTTGTCCAATTCCTCTAGAGTTTCTTATAATATATGTATAAGAACATATGTTTTCAAAGTATTCCTTAATGATCCTCTGAATTTCATTGGTACACATTGTGACACATCCTTTGTTGCCTCTAATTTTATCAATTTGTATCTTCTATTTCTTTCTTTTGTTTAGATTACCAAAGGGTTTGTCAATCTTCATTTAATTAGTTATTTGTATTTTTATCTTCATTTCATTAATTTCTGCTCTGATGTCTATTATTTCTTTCCATCTACTGCTTTAGGGTTTGGCATGTTCTTGTGTGTAAGAGATTGAGATGCATCCTTAGGTTATGTATTTGTAATCTCTCTGCTCTATGAATGCACTCATTCCTATACATTTGCCACTTACCACTTCCTTTGTTGTATCTCAAATATTCTGTATGCTGCTGAGAAGAATCTGTGTTTTGCAGCTCTTGGCAGAATATTGTGTACATGTCTATTAATTCTGTTTGATCAATATTGTCACTTAATTCTATAGCTTCTTTGTGGGTTTTTTTTGTCTGAATGATCTATTAGGTAGGTGTTAAAGTCAGTCACTATTATCATGTTGGAGTGTATCTCTGCTTTTATGTCCAGTGTTACTTTTTTATGATATTACATGAGCCCTCAGTGCATATACATTTAGAATTGTTATGTCTTCTCAATGAATTGTTCTCTTTTTCAATATGAAGTTGCCTTTTTTGTCTCTTGTAACTAGTTTTGCTTTGAATTCTCATTGTCAGATGAACATAGCTACTCCTGCTTGCTTTCTGGCTCCATTTGCTTGAAATATCTTCCTGTACCTTAGGCAAATTCATTCTTTTAGGCAATGAGTGGTGTGATAGTTTTCTAATACATAGTCCAGCAGTCATTGTCTTTTGATTAAAGAATTGAGACCATTAACTTTCAGGGTTATTATTGAAAGATATGTAGTAATTCCTATCATTTTCTTGTTGTTTTATGATTTGATTCTTCTCAGTCTTCATTTGCTCATTTATTCACTTAATGAGATTTATTTTTCCCATATTTTCATGGTTACATTTATCTTCTTTTTCTGTATTTATGATTCATTTGTGTACTTTCTGTAGTGCTGGCTTACTGGCCATGAATTCTTTATTTTTTTTTTTACTTATTATGGAAAGTTTTAATTTCTCCTTCAATTTTTATTAGCATCTTTGCTGCATTTATATATTGGCTGGCAGTTATTGTCCTTCAGCATTTGCAATATATCATTCCATACCCTCACTGATTTTGGAGTTTATGTCGAGTTTGACTTTATATGTGACTTGGCACCTCCCTCTAATAGCTTTCAGTATTCTTCCCTTGTTCTGTATACTTAATGTTTAAACAATCATATACCTTAGAGAGATTTTTTTCTGATTTTATGTGTTTGGTTTCCTAAAAGCCTGCTGCACCCAGATGATCATCTCTTTCCCAAATTTGAGGAATCTTCTGCTATTAATTTATTGGATATGTTTTCTATCCCTTTAGCATGCACCACTTCTCCTTCTTCTATGCCCAAAATTTATAGACTTTTAGGGGTGGTTTTTTAATGGAGTCCCAGATGTCTATAGTCTGTATATTCGGTTCACATTTTGTTACTTTTTCTTTACCTTTACTATAGTGTTCTCATTCTTCTACCTTGTCTTCAAGCCCTGATACTCTGTTTTCAACTTCATCCAGTCTATTGATAAAGCTTTTGCCTGAGTTTTTATTTGATTTATTGAACATTTTGTTTCAAGAAATTCAATTTGATTTTTTCATGATTTCTGCATCTTTTTCAAATTCTTTTATGTCTTGCATTGTCTTTCTTATTTCATTCACCCATTTATTTGCATTCTCTTAGAATTCATTCAGGCATTTATACATGTCCTTTATTTACTTTGATCATTTTTTATAATCGTTCTTTTGAATTCTTTGTCTTGGATTTCATTCACTTCTCTATCTTTAATGTCTGCTACTGTTAAGTTGACTTTTAAAAGAGTCATGTTGCATTGTTTTCTCATACTTCTTGTGTATCTACATTACGATTTCCACATCTGAGGCCATGGCTTTGGTTGGAAGTTTTGATTTCCTTTAGTTTTCAGTTGAAGAATTCTTAAAGTTCAAGCAGGATTATGTAATAGCAGGGTTGAGATGCAATTTCTTACCACTTGACTGGGGATATAACTCAGTAGCAAAATGTTCACCCAAATGTTCAAGGCACCAGGTCCAATCCCTAGCACAAAAATAACTGGAGTCTACTAATTCCCAGTGTACAAGTTGGTGTGTATGTGGGCTAAACTTGGCACCAGTCAATGGTCAGTTGTATGCTTTTGGGATGCTTTCAGTTTAGAAGCTTTCATTCTTTCTTTATGGGAGTCTTTGCTGGCCACAAGGAACTTTGGGGCCTGTGGGCTTTGCACGTTCCCACCTGCTCCACAAGTCTCACAGTTTGTTTACCAGTGACAGCAAGAATCCAAGCTTATAGTTGTTCCTTGAATGATAAGAAACTGGGGGAAGCAAACAGAGAACTGTACTGCAGGCAGATAACGGAGGGACCTGGGTACTCTGGGTATATATTCAGTGGTTTAAGACTTTACCCAGGAGTTCCTATCCTATAGGAGAGAGGAGACTGGAGAAATCATGTGGCTCTCAGGACCTGGGCTCAGAGCTCTCAGTCTCATTTGACTACAAATGCACACAGCTGGAAGGCAGTTCCCAGAGGCCAGTCTCTATATCCAGACCCTGCCAGCAGTTCAACACTCTGAGTAGGGAGGGCTACGGATATCATGTGATTCATTGGATGGGGCCTTAGAGCTCTCAATCCTGCCTGATAACATATACACATAGGCAGAAGGCAGCTCTTGGAGGTCAAGCACTCCATGAGCTGTGGACTCAGTGCTTTGTTTCCTCAATTATCCTCAGTTAATGGGACTTATTCCTTGTCAGAGAGGGCAGAGCCAACAGCCACCATATCCATCACTGCCTGAGCACTCTACTGCTTAAACTTCCCAATAGGGCCACATCAGACCCTCTCTCTCAATGACCAACTCTTCTAGCTATCTTCCACCCAGACACTGACAGAATATTCCAAATTCTGTGATTGTTCCTTGTTTTCAAGTCCCCAGAACATCTCAGACTCTAACAATAGGCTTTCTATCAAAATGAGAGCTATAGCTCTCTGAGATAAGAGGAGTAACAAAACGACTATTTTTCCTGAAGCTAGTTGGCTACATTGGAGCAGTCAATGTCACATGAAGTCCCTGCACTGGGCTTAATGCTTTCATCAAATGTGAGATTATCCTGCAGCTAGCATGTCTGGTCTTTTGCCAGAGTCATCTGAATTACCTTATGGCTGTGAGTTTGGCATCTGGGAATAAGAGTTGAGTTTTGGAATATTTTCTACTTTTCTCTATTACTTATTTCTCTATGATTTTCAGCTATCCTGTCACCTCTTGCATGGTCCTTGACTCTTTTCTTCTCTTTCTTCAGAAGATAATCTCTCATTTGTTACCTAGACTCATCTACTTCAGAGTTAAATGGGTAATGTTTCTAATCCACCATCTTGCTCCACACTTGTGATTTATTCTTTATTTATACTAAGAAACTTGTTTATATGTTTTAACATAAGTTGTTTTTCTCTTGCTGTTTTCAATTTTTATCTCATCTTTGGCTTTTGAGACCTTAGTTATATGTCTTCATGAAGATCTCTTTATGTCAAATCTATTTGTGGTTGTTTGGACATTCTGGAATTGTGTGTTCATTTCTCTCCCTCTCCAGATATGAGAAATTTTCTGTACTTATTTCTTTTTTTTATTCATTTATTCACATGTGCACACATTGTTTGGGTCATTTCTCCCCCCTGCCCCTCTCCCCCAACTTCTCCTCCTCTCCCCACTAGCTCCCAGGCAGAACCTGTTCTGCCCTTATCTATAATTTTGTTGAAGAGAAGACATAAGCATAATAAGGAAGACAAAAGTATTTTTTGCTATTTGAGTTAAGGATAGCTATATAGAGAGATTCCTACCATTGCTTTCATGTACAAATGTGTTACAACCCACGTTGATTCATCTCTAACTGATCTTTATACTGGTTCCTGATCCCCTTCTCATGTTGACCTCTGACACTTTAAGGTTTCTGTATTAGTTCTTCTAGAGTGGGGATATCAAATACTTTCATGTTTTGGGTTTTCTACTTATTCCCATATATCCCATATGCGCTTTCCCCTTGTCATGTGATCCAAGTCCAACCACATTTCTGTACTTGCCCTAGATCTAAAGTCCACATATGAGGGAGGATATATGATTTTTGACTAGAGAACAGGCTCAGAAGACCAAAAATCCTTATTTCTTTAAATAAGCTTCTGTCCCTTCCACTTTCTTGGCTCTTTCTGGAGCACCAATAAAATGCATATTGGTTGCTTGATAGGATTTCATAGCTCTAATAGTAATTTTTACTGTTTCAGTTGTTTTTCTTTTTGTTTCATTGATTACCAATTTAATATGACCTGCCTTCACCAATCATTGATCCTTCTTTCTGCTTGATGCATTCTGTTATTGAAGTTCTCTATGTCAGCATTGTGTTTCTTGCTACTGTAGTTCTCATACAGGCTGGCTCAGTGGTTGGGTCAACAGGTATGTGGACCTGATTCCTGGGATCATGGAGGTAACCTTGGAGCCTAGTCTATGGGACTTGGTGTGAAGCCTAGGTCCACAGGATCTGACCTAGTACTGGAATGAAACATGAACCTGAATCTGTAGGGGATGGTGAGGTGCTGGGATGTCCCTTGAACTTGAGTCCATGGAGGTCAGCTTTGAGCTTGTGTCCATAGGGGCTATAATGCACTGGGGTGGGCTAGGAGCCTGAGTATGTGGGTATGGGCCTGTGGCCTGGATCCATAGAGGCTCACCATGCTCATTCCATGGCATGGATCTTTAGAGGACATCCTAAAGCCTCACTCTGCATGGTCGTCCCTAAATGTCAGGGTCTCCAAGAAGATCATGCATTTTGAGTATAAAGTCTGGACCATGACTGCCTAGTACCTATGGTCATTTGGAATAGCCTAGAGTGTTTTTCTGACCTGATATTTGGAAAATCCTATTGCCTGAGTGAGGGAGGCCAATCTGGAGGCTGGGTCTGTGAATATAGCCCAAATCCTGGTTCTTCAAGGAAATTTTTGGTGCCTGGGTCCATGGGGCTGGCTCAGTGCCAGAATCTACTTGCATGGGCCTTGAGACTGTGTTTCTGTTGGAACACAGTCCAAAGGACCAGTTGGAAGCCACAGAGTCTAGCCTGGCACTGAGTTGGCCTATAGTTTGTGACTATAAGGGTTAGTCTGGAGACAGGGCCCGGACATGCCAGCCTAATGCCTGTAGTAATAGATTCATGCCTGTATCTGAGGTTTTCAAGTACTAACCTGGTGCTGGAATGGGGTTGGAGGCAAGATGCATGCATATAGGTTTAGGGTCTTAGATTGTGGGGTCTGGCCTGTCTCTAGCTTATTTCTGAATCCTGAGACCATGTGGGTAAGACAGGTACTTAGGCTAACCTGAAATCTCTACCATAGGACCTAGGTTGGTCCTGGGAATACCTATAGCCTGTACTTGCAGGGACTGGCCTAGAAGCTGAGTCCATGATTACAGGTCTGGAGCATGGGGTCATGGAAGATAACTTGGAACCTGGGTACATAAGTGTGGTCATGTGGCCTGGCACACGATGGTCATCCTGGCATTTGGAATCTAATGGAATCAGGCTGGACCCAAATCTGCTAGAATGTAGAGTTGCATGGGTTGGCCTATAGTCCAGGGCTCAGAAGCCCTGCCTGGAACTGGGCAGCCCTTGATTCTGAGTCTTGGGAACTCTCTCTGAAGGCTTGATCTACAGATGCTAGTTTGGTATGAGCAGTCACATGCTAGATCAGGGGCACAGTCCACGAGTGTCATCCTGGTGATAATGTGGGGATGGAGGCTGGGCTCAAGGGTCCTAGCATGGAGTTTTGAACTGTGAGTGTTGGCCTAGCAGTTGTGTGAGCCTGAAGGCTTGGGCAATGTCATCTGGCCTAACACTAAGCTAGCCAGTCTAGGACTTCAGAGGTTGGACTTGTACTGGCTGGCCCTCTAGTCCATATTCATGGGGACTGGCCTGAAGTCTAGATCTATGGATACTGGCCTGATGCCTGTAGCTTCAGGGGCCAGCCTGGGCCTGGATTTATGAGAGCCCTCTTGGAGTCTTTGACTGTAGAAGCCACCCTGGGACTATGGCAAGCCTGAAATTTGGGTATATGGGGGCCAGACCAGTACTGGGAGCAGTCTGATATCTGGAGCCAAAGCATTAACAAGATCTAAGTGCTTAACTGGTGACTAGGACAGTGAGTGTGCAGCCTGTTAATGAATCAGACCTGGAGCTTGAGTCTGTGGGGGCTGTCCTGGTGCTGGGGAAATTCTGCAGTTTGAGGCAGTTAAGGCCAGCTTGATGGTGGGATAGGCCTGGACTGAGTCTCCAGGGCCAACAAATATTAAAGCATGATTTCTAATGCAAGGCTTACAATAAATTGTAAATTATGCGTGCATAAAAATGAGTTGATGTGCTTAAAATGGTTTACTAATAAAAAATTTTGAAATGGAAAATTTAGAAAACACAACTTTAGAAAAAATCAATTCTAGAACAAGATTTTTCTCCAGGAGTATGGAAGGTAGCTATTCAGCCAGTATGGCAGTGTAATAACATATTAAATTTCCAGAGATGAAGCTTGTCATATCTTCTAGCTACTCTATTGAATTAATTTAGTCTTACCACAAATTAGTAAGTCACTGATCAATTTCATTGGAAAATGAGAGAAAAGTTGAGCTATTTATAAAATCTGTTTATAAAAATTTACAAAATTTCTGTTTTCAAGAATATTCAGAGTAGTAGTTATTAACCACAGCTAAGTATCTGAGTACCAACATCATATGGGAGAATTCTTAAATGCACACTTGATTAACCCAACCTAAAGATTCTGATTCATGGGTCAAGGATCAGTTCTCAGATGTGTTTGTGTTTATATGTGTGTGTGTATATGTGTGTGTTTGTGTGTGTGTGTGTGTTTATGTGTGTGTGTTTATGGAGAGAGCATAATGATACCCACCAAAGACTGTTTGAAAGAGTGGGGGGGTAAGAAGGAGAGGAAGAATGGGAATATAATGCAGGGGGTTAACTTCTTCAAGGTATACTGTACACATGAATGGAATTATGACAATGAAATTCCCACATATTATTAGTGCATGATAAATCAAAAACAAAATTTGATTTTCAAAAAAAGCAAAAGTAATTCTGATTTTTAGCTCTAGTTGGAAACCACTGGATTCAATATTTTATTACTCAGTGTCTTTAAACTTTGTAATATGTAAGTATTTATTTAATGATGAATATGAGATAGGCTTTGTGCTGGGTACTACAGCTTTACTTAGGAAGCGAAAATAGTTTGACTCAAATGTAAATACATTTCACTGTTTTATTTTGTTTTATGTTTAAGAACTTGATGATGAGAATGCATAAGAGATTTCAAAGTGTTGCTACTGAAACACTATTCATAGTGATGATGATTACCCATAGTATAAATTCCATTAAAACATTTTCTTTATTTTTACAGGCAAGAAGTAAACATCAGAATATATGCTAATTCCTATCTGAGTAAGAATACAGTCTTTGAAATTCATTTTTTCCCTTTCAAAATTAATTTTTCAACAAATGATTAGTATACTCTTAAATATGATAAAGCAAAAACTGTCTTGAATTATTGTTAAAATTTACATAGACATGTGTATGTGTATTGATATATGTGTATGTTGGGGCATGTGATGTAACTTTGTATAATCTGATTTTAAATTAAAGATTTAGTTTGTTCTCTTCATATGATTAACCAATTTTGCTTTCATACATTCTCCTTCTATTCAAACTTCACAATTACAAAATCTAAATTGGAGAAGGCAAATATAGTTAATAGATATGAAATTAGTTAGTGAACCACTGATCTGTTGAATAGGTGCAAGTTCAGGAAAGTTCTTAACATATTGAGCTGAAATTTGCATACAATGCTATACATGAGTTGACTTGTATAAGGTACTTAGAACATAATCTGGAGCATAGTAAGCACTACATAATTCTCTTATATAGCAGCTCTTTAACTATCTTCATAGAGCAATCACATATTTTATCAGCTTCTTATCTTCAGAAGAGCTCCCTTGAATTTTGTACCCAGTTCCTCTAGTGACATAGTTTCCATACAGTTTGATCTTTAGTACTCAATTCTGAATGCCTTAAAGTGTGTGCATGCAATTCTACATACAAGAGTTTCTAGAACTAAATGCAGAATTTGGGCCTATAGCCCTAATTTCTGTAACTTAGGATGCCATTGATATTAGGAGAGTGCTAAAACACTCAGTTCTAATAATCAAGAATTTTACAGATTACTTTATGTTTAGTATTCTGCTAGTTATTATAGGAAGTGTAGAAGAAATAATATTGTCTGCCATCTAAACAAGATGACATAAGAATAAGAAATCAAGACACAGGATAGAATGGAGGCATTTGAAAGAAAACAGAGAATCTTTATTTTTCATTCTTACTATTTTACCATCATGATTTAGGAAAAATACATGAAATTGATTTAACGTAAAAAATAAATTTACAAAAGATATTTTAAACATAATTCAGTGCTAACTGGCAAAATTGATCTTTACTTTCCCTAATTGCATTACAAATAAACTAGAATCTCTAAAAATAAAAGCTGTATTTTGAGTTATAACTTAGTTTGATTTAAATTATATGTTTCATATTCAAAAATATTTAAGCAATTATTCAATCTACCTCTTAACTCCAACTTGCTTACTCTCCTTTCTCATTTTAGTCGGTGAAACTGCTGTAAAATCACAGGATCAAGAATACTTTACTTTGATATTTCCAAAACCACCTATGCTAGGTAAAAAAGAGAGATCAAGACCTTCAGAATTACAAATCACAGTTCCTGTAAGTGTTGAAAAAAGATCATTTTTGAACTAAATCTAAGTTTATACAATACATAAATATAAATAAGGCATATATAAACTGAATTTTATTTTCTAGAATCAGTTTTTTAAATTCATAATTCTCTGCAAAACAGATTGCTACCATTCGTTTCACATTAAACTTTTATTTATATGTGATACTCTACATCAAAGTCATGTAGCTACTAAGTTAGGCAAGCTGGAGAACCTAATGTTGCAACCGGTGGTACCTATCAGGAAATGCTTATCATCTGAAAACATATCTAAAATTTGAATCTTAGAGCACTAGTTAATCTTAAAGTTTCAAGACCTGTATCTTCTTTAATCTGAAATTCAGGATACTTTATATAAGGAGATTTACATTTTCTATTGCTTCTGTAAAGTGGAGTTATATCAATTAGCTAAAAGAAAAATTTGCATGCATGGATTGTAGTATGTGATACAAAAATATCTTAAAGAATCTCCCAAAACAAAGTTACATTCAATGCATTTATTCAAAGACATTTAATATATGTTTAGTGATCCAGGTTTTATGCTTCTGTTCATAATCTCCCTTTGTATCACCTATGGCAATTTCATTGTTGGGGCCTACTGGATACCTGAAATAGTATAAGAGGCAAATCCAAAATTAGTCATTGTGGCCACATAGAACAACCAGATTTGCTAAATATCTCACTTTGAATTGAAAATAAATCAAAATGGTGCAACACAAATTAATGTAGAGGAAATGTTTGTTTATTTTCTTGTTTCTGCAGTATTTCACTGCAGGGGGTCTCAGGTCCTCAAGTGGATCTGACAACTTGAAAATAGGAATGGAAATCAGGGAAGGCCTAAATATTACCTACAACTGTAACAAGAATTTTCATGACAAACTTCAAGGAACTCATCTTATGTCTGACTAACTTTGGGAGGACGGGTGTGCAAAATATTTCAAATGGAACTTCAAAAGGAATTCACTGTTAGTTGGAAGACAAGCCCTAGAATGTCATGGATCATTGTGGGCCTTTTTGAATCATAATATGAATTGTTAAGGGAAGCTTAAGGAGAGTTTTTGCACACACACACACACACACATACACAATTGAGAAAAACCAGTAATTATTTTCCAATATTAAATACTTGGTGAAAAAATAAACTCTGTTTACAACATAAAAATACAACTCATTCACAAATTCATAGCATAATTTTAACATATCTTTTCAGAGGCAAGATGAAAAAGAAACAGAGAAAGATCAAAAGCCAGCTCATACATGGATAAGGCATTCTTTAAGAAAAATTTTTCAAAAACCATCCATTTCTCTAGCTGTCAAGATAAAAGCTCCATTCACACACCCTCATTCTCCCAATATCCATCCTATAAAAGCAGAAGCTAAAAGGTCTGAAAACGGTACAAAAAGAACAACTTTGAAGGAAGAGTCCAAGAAAAAATCTGGCCTGCATGCAACAAATTCAGAATTCAAGAAAATGGTAAAAGATGACAAACATGAAAGAAGAAATAAATCAGGTAAAACTTCATCAAAATCATCACATGAAAGCAAACTATTTAAGAAGTCAAAATCCAAATCAGAAACAAATCCTGCATCCACAGCTTCTAAGGCAGTCTCAAAGTTAGAGTCAAAAAAAGATAAAAAAGATTCAAAAAATTCCAAGGAGACAGATAGTGAATCCATATGTACTAGAAACAATCAAAAGAAAGATTTTAAGAAAGTCTTAAAAGAAAATTCTGATAACAAACCAGAAACTTGCTCAATAACTAGTGTGAATGTGAATGTGGTATGTTTAGAGGAGTCTGGTACGGAATCCACAAATGTGGATACATGGTTAACAAATTACTCACAGAACAATTCAAAGAAATCTCCAAAGAAGGACACAAAGAAGGATGCAAAGAAGAGCTCTGATGCTGAATCTGGAGAAACAAAAGATGCAAAGAAAGATGCAAAGAAGGATAAGAAAGGTTCAAAGAAAGATGACAAGAAAAAAGACGCAAAGAAGAATGCAGAGTCTAGTGATGCAGAAACTGGAGAGTCAAAAGATGCAAAGAAAGATAAGAAAGATACTAAGAAAGATGACAAGAAAAAAGATGTAAAGAAGAAGGCAGAGTCTAGTGATACAGAATCTGGAGACTCAAAAGATACAAAGAAAGATAAGAAAGGTTCAAAGAAAGATGGAAAGAAGAAAGATGCAAAGAAAGATGCAGTCTCTACTGATTCTGAATCTGAAGTGGAGTCAAAGAAGGGTAAGAAATATGAAAAGAAGGAAAAGAAAGATGATAAAAAGAAACCTGGCAAGAAAGATGCAGAGTCTACTGATGCTGACTCTGAATCTGAAGGTGATTCAAAAGATCGTAAGAAAGATGAGAAGAAAAAAAAAAGTGACAAAAAGAAAGATACAAAGAAGATGGCAGAGTCAACTGAAAGTGAGACTGATTTGGAGTTAAAGAAGGTTAAGAAAGAGTCAAAAGAAAAGAAAGGTGCCAAAAAGGAGGACAAGAAGGATGCAAAGAAGGACACGGTATCTACTGATGCTGAATCTGATGAGTCTTCCAAGGCAGGTACAAAGAAAGCCACAGTGATCAAAGGTTCACAAGCCAAATCTCAAAAGAAAGCTGATGATTCAGATGGCCCATCCACAGATTTGAAGAAAGTAGTATCAGAAGGAAGGATAGGATTTAGAATGTCATCCAAAAAGACTACTTTTGATGAAACAGGCAAAAAAATAACTGTAGGTAGAGTTCTTCCATCAAGACAAAGACCACCACTCCCTCCTTGTGAGCCTTTTCTAGCATCACCTAAGGTCAAACGTCTCTGTCGGTGCAAGATACCGCCTCCACCTCCAAAACCAAGATATGCTCCTTTGGTATGTTTATACCTATTTTATTTTTAAGCCAAATTGGATTTCAAAGAGAAACATTTTAAAAATCTGAATACATAATATTCTCCAAATAATGGTTTTCTTTTAATATAATATTGGCCATGTTTGAGATTCAGGGGTAAGAAGGATGAAGAACACATTATTTTTTATTGTTTATTCATTTATTCATATGTGCATACATTGGGCCATCTCTCCCCCTGCACCTACCCCCTCCTTCTCACCTCCACCCCCTCACTTCCTGGCAGAACCTGTTCTGTCCTCTTCTCCAAATTTTTTGAAGAGAAAACATAAGCGATAATAAGAAAGACATAGCATTTTTGCAAGCTTGAGTTATAGATAGCTATACAGAGAGATTCCTAGCATTGCTTCCAAGCTCATGTGTATGACAACCCAAATTGGTACATCTCTACCAGACCTCTTCACTACTTCCCGGTCACCTTCCCATAGTGGCATCTGCCAGTTTAAGATTACTTTATTCACTCCTATACAGTGGGCACATCAAACACATTCAAGTTTTAGGTTTCCTTCCCTTTCCCTATTCTTCCTGTACATGTTCTCCCCTTAGCGTGTGACCCATACCCAATACTATCACTGCATTTGTTTTAGGCCTAAAGTCTGCACATGAAGGAGAACATACGATTTTTGGCCTTCTGAGCCTGACTAACTTTGCTTAAAATGGTGTTCTCCAGTTCCATCCTTTTACTTGCAAATGACAAAATTTCATTCTCTGTGGCTGAGTAAAATTCCATTGTACATAAATATCATGTTTTCTTAATACGTTCATTGGTAGTGGGGCATCTTGGCTGTTTGCATAATTTGGCTATTGTGAATAGTGCTGCAATAAACATGAGTGTGCAGGTGCCTTTGGAGTAACCTGAGTCACATTCCTTTGGGTATATCCCCAGGAGTGGTATTGATGGATTATATCACAGATCTATGTTTAGTTTTTAAGAAGCCTCCATATTGTTTTCCAAAGTGAATGTGCTAGCTTATATTCCCACCAGCAGTGTATGTGGGTTCCTTTTTTCCCACATCCTCACCAACATTCATTGTTGTTGGTGTTTTGGATGATAGCTATTCTACCAGGGGTGAGGTGCAATCTTAGTGTGGCATTTCCTTTATGGCCAGGGATGGTGAGCATTTTTCCATGTGTTTTTTGACCATTTGGATTTCTTCTTTGAAAAATTTCTGTTTAGTTCACTTGCCCACTTCTTTATTAGTTCATTGATTTGGGCGGAGTATACTTTTTTGAGCTCCCTGTATATTCTGCTTATCAGTCCTTTGTCCAATGTATAACCAGCAAATATTTTTACCTACTCTGTGGGTGGTTTCTTCAGTTTAGAGACCATTTCCTTTTCTGTGCAGAAGCTTTTTAATCTCATGTAGTCCCATTTGTCCATCCTTTCTCCTAGTTGCTGAGCTGCTGGAGTTCTACTGAAGAAGTCCTTGCCTATACCTATTACTTCCAGAGTGTTTCCTGCTCCGTCCTATACTAACTTCAGAGTTTCAGATCTGATGTTAAGGTCCTTAATCCACTTTCAGTTGGTACTAGTACAGGGTGATAAACATGGATCTAATTTCAGTTTTCTGTAGGCAGATAACCACCTTTCCCAGCAGCATTTGTTGAAAGGCTGTATATTCTCCATCATATGTTTTTGGCACCTTGCTCAAAAATAAGGTGGGCATAGCTGTGTGGATTCATATCCAGGTCTTCTATTCTGTTCCACTGGTCTTCATATCTGTTTTTGTGCCGGTACCATGCTATTTTTATTGCTATGGCTCTGTAATATACTTTGAACTCAGGTATTGTGATACCTCCAACATTGTTCCTTTTGCTCAGTATTGCCTTGGTTATTCATGATCTCTTGTGTTTCCAAATGAACTTTAGGATAGATTTCTCAATCTCTGTGACGAATGTCATTGGGATTTTGATGGGAATTGTGTTGAACATGTAGATTGTTTTTCGTAGTATAGCCATTTTTACTATATGGATTCTGCCAACCCATGAGCATGGGAGATCTTTCCACCTTCTGTAGTCTTCCTCATTCTCATTCTTCAGAGGTTTGTAGTTGGTCATTCACATCCTTTGTTAAGTTTACTCCTAAGTATTTACTTTTTTTGAGGCATTTTAAGTGGAATTATTTTCATATATTCTTTTTCAATTTGTTCATTGTTGGTATATACAAAAGCTAATGATTTTTGTAAGTTGATTTTGTATCCTGCCACATTGCTGAAAGTGTTTATGGTGTCTAGGAGGTTTTGCGTAGAGTTTTTTGGGTCATTGAGGTATAAGATCTTGTCATCTACAAATAGGGATACTTTGACAGTTTCTTTACCTATTTGTATGCCTTTTAATACTTCTTATCGCCTTATTGCTCTGGCTCTGAATTGCAGGACTATGTTGAATTGGAGTGGGGATAGTAGGCATCCTTGTCTCATTCTTGATTTTAGGGGAAATGGTTTCAGTTTTTCTCCATTAAGTACGATGTTGGCTTGTATTCCTAGTTTTCTTAGAGCTTTTATCATGAAGTGGTTTTGAATCTTATCAAAGGATTTTTCTGCATCTATTGAGGTGATCAAGTGGTTTTTGTCTTTGCTTCTATTAATGTGCTGTATTATGGTTATTGATTTGCTTATGTTGAACCATCCCTGCATCTTTGGGATGAACCTGACTTGGTCATGGTGAATGATTCTTCTGAAATGTTGTTGGGTTCATTTGCCTTATTTTATTGAGGATATTTGCATAAATGTTCATTAAGGAGATTGGCCTGTAGTTCTTCCTTTTGGAGGTGTCTTCATCTGGTTTTGGGATGAGTGTAATGCTGGCTTCATAGAATGAGTTAGGCAGTGTTCCTTCCATTTATATTTCATGGAAAAGTTTAAGGAGAGTTGGTATTAATTAGTTCTTCTTTCAAGGTCTGATAGAATTCAGCAGAGAATCCATCAGATCCTAGACTTTTCTTTTTTGGGAGACTCTTTATTGCTGCTTCAATTTCATTTCATGTTATAGATCTGTTTAGGTGGTTAATACCCTCCTGGTTCAGTTTTGGATGGTCATAAGTATCTAGAAATTTGTCCATTTCAAGATTTTTAAATTTATTGGAATATAGGTTCTCAAAGTAGTCTCTGATGATTCCCTGGATTTCCCTGGTGTGTTGTTATCTCCACTTTTGTGTTTCTGATTTTACTGATTTGGGTCTTTTCCCTCCTCATTGTAGTCAGATTTGCCAGGGGTCTGTCAATCTTGTTTATTGCTTCAAAGAACCAGCTTTTTGTTTCGTTAATTCTTTGTATGGTTGTTTTGGTCTCTATTTCATTAATTTTGGCCCTTATTTTTTATAATTTCTCTCCTTCTGCTAGATTTGGGTTTTGCTTGTTCTTGTTTTTCTAGGAGTTTGAGATGTAACATTAAGCCACTTATTTGAGATCCTTCTGTCCTTTTACTGTATGCACTCATGACTATAAACTTTACTCTTAGGACTGCCTTTGCTGTATCCCATAGGTTCTGTTAGGTTGTGTTTGAAGAGCACTTTAAAAAACTCGTGAGTTGCAAAACAAATGATAAGTATTTAAGAGAAAGGAATTTTTTTTAAACTAAAACAGGGAGAAGTGGATTGTGGTTTAAGTAAACATTTTATTTACCTGTAAATAGGATCATTTTACAAAAATGGTTAACTGTTCTATACTAAGGGAAAACAAATAAATTTGACTAAAATTCCTACAAGGACAGATTTAAGTGAATTATAGAGACATTTCTTAGGAAGTTGGCCAATATATTAAAAGCTCAATTTTAAAAATCCAGACATGACAGGTGGAAATATAACATACCAAGATTCAGATATCCAAAAATTAAGTTATTTAATACGAATCTTAACTAAACTTTTCATGAGCCCTGATCCTTACTGATGTCAGAAAACTTTCCAGAAGTAATTAAATCCCCTCTCCTTCAGGATAAATTCATCTTCTTGGGGTTCTCTGTCAATTTGTAGTTTCTCTTTTTCTCATCTAGAAGATTAATTCTTCTATCTCCCTTTCCCACATAGTCTGATTTTGAGGAGAAATATTGATAACTTACTTTAGAAGAAGGAGTTTTTGCTTCATATAGTATCTTCCTTTTCTGGATCTCTTTGATATTTGGTTGAGGTGCAATGTATTTGCATGACTTTTGGGCATCATAGGCCTTTTTCCTTTGCTTTCACTTATTCATTGTCTGAGCTCAGTATAGTAGGACAGATGTCCTCTGTCATGTTAAACTCAGGGCATCTATAGATATGATTAGGTCTTGACCATAAGTTTCTCATTTTCATTCATTGCTTCCTATTTCTTCTCCTTTCTGTTCTCTTCTTTGCCCTTCTCAAGGGGCTTCTGTTTCTTCTTCTATTTGAGTGGAAATCTCCTTGATCTTATATTCTAAAGTGGTTTTTTTGGTTTATAATACATGTACAGATTAGCATTTGCATATCATATATTAATTTTTTAAATTAGAGCTATCTTTTCTTCACGTACTCTCAAAAAGTCTGTCTTGATATTCAATGCTGATTATGTTCCTATATTATTATAACTTCCATTCTTGCTTCTCTGTATGCATTTAGAAAACTACATCCCTAGACTATTCTCTCATCCAAACACATATGTTTTATTCCATATACTAAACCAATCAATTTCTAACTTGCAGGAAATCAGGAAAAGTGGATTTGTGATTTAAATCTATAATTTACTAGTATTTGTATGTGTACAATTATGTGCAGATGGGGTAGGAAGAGATATTCATGTAAAATATTCTGCAATTAATAATAATACTCATGATAACAATGTTTCCATACATTTAAATAAGAAAGAGATTAAAAAAGAATTTACAAATATCACATCATTTTATATGCCTTTATTTCATCTGTTATTGCCTTTATATCTTCATATATATTACTATCTTTTCCTTCAATTATTTTTCCATTCTGTTGGAGTTATTGTCCTCAAATATAACTTCCCCTCAAAAACTACAATGCTTTGTTCTTTGTTGGGTTGATATTAATATTGTCTTCTAGACAAACTGAAAAACCCTCAGTAGCATGGAACAAAATCTTTTATTAGCCATATCACAAAGAGCATTGCTGTTGAAGATGATTAATGGGTATTTGTTGATTGCTTAAATTTGAGACTTTGCCACAGCAAGCCATACACTTGTATTTTATAATTTAAAAGTTTATACTGGGATTTTTGTGGTAGTCAGTTGAATCACCCATCTTATTTTCTCTGTTTCATCTATCAGAAAATGTTTGAGAAAATATTCTGGGTCAGGCATACTGCTAAATAGTGAAATCACACATTTATTTGCCTATTTCATTCAAAGAATTTAAACTCTTATCCCCAAGAAATAAAAATGTCTGTAACTTGTGTTTTAATTGTCTTCACACAAGAAAGTGGTCTTAGTAGAGAATAGGAATACTCGATATATAAGTACTCAACTTTTGCATTCTTTTCTCATCTACCCTGTTTCTTAAAAATAGAAAAGTGGAATAAGCCTTAATACTAGTTATTTTATAAACTTCAACATTTATTTAGGATGAAAACACTCATTAAACAATAAGTAAAGAATTTTTTCCTTCTACTATATAATTTACTTATTTATTATGTTGATTGTAAATGTTATATACCTTTGGTTATAAAGTAAGCTACATGAGGACAAATTATTTGCTTTGTTTACTAATATATATGAAACTTTAAAAGTGACTGGCATTCAATATTTGTAGAATAAGTAAATGTAACATTTCTTCTACAATTATTAAGGAATAAATGAATTACTGGGCAATAATATAAACACATGAAACTAGGTAGTATGAATTTTTAATGTGCCCACTTCATGAATTTATTTTTTCTTTCAAAATATTTGTCCTGAATCATGAAAGTTCAGCAAGATTTTGACAGGCAGAAGCAGTAAAAAAGGATCTATCCATGAATACCCAATTAACCAACTGTAAAATTGTACTATGAGATGGAACATTAGATTATGATGCTGAAAGATAGTGTTAACTGAGGGAAGAACTGCAATAGTAGGCATGATAAAAATGTAAGGGACATAACATCAGTAATAGCATATTGTGTCACCTCTCCACAATAAATTTATTTAAGAAATACTAAATTGTAAAATAGATGGAAGGAAGATAAACATGGTAACTTCTTCAATGCTTTTATTAATCACATATTTTCCTGTTTCAAACCATGTTACTATGCTGCTATTTGCTGTGCCATAAGCAAGTATGCAATTAGTCTACCTCTTCCTCCTCATCCACTATGAAGTTTCATGTCTTCTTGTTGACCTCTGACTGTCAAAAACAAACTCAAATTCCAAAATCTTCCTTCTTTATACAATACTGTATTTTCTGGACTTTTCTAAAATTCTTTCTTGTATGGAAAAAAAATCCCATCACATATTACCATTCCCTGATCTGTCAATCAGGGAATGTCGCTAAGGTGTCAGATTTGTCTTGATTACTTATTTAATAATAACTGTAGTTTAACAGAAGTCTATAAGATCTTAAAGCCAAAAATCTAAGTGAGTGAATGTCAAATGTTTGGATGTGAGATAATGTGAAATGCTTTAGAATGTGGCATTTCTATACACAATATGTAGGTAGAAGTTATCCCATATATATTTAATGCTATATCTAGCCAACACTTTGTCCCATTTGTTTGAGAAACATGATGTAGGGAAGTAAAACTGTGAATCAAGACTGTTGGTGAAGAGACACATTTCTGAAAATAAAACCAAGATATTTTTAATAAAAGGTCAAAAATAGAAATGTAATTTATGCAGGAAGAATTAATTATAAGAAACAAAATCATTGGTTGGGGTGTGGCTCATAGACAGAGTTATTGCCTACTATGTGTGAGGCCCTGCATTCAATCTTTACTGACTCCAAAATGATGAAAACATCATGACCATGGGTAGCAATAAAAGCAACCCTGTGAGATCATTTATCATCTAATAAATTCACAAAATACATCATATATATTAATTATATGAATATATCAAATATAATATTCTATGTTTTATTTATGTTCAGTGATGGGCACATTTATTCACTGCTGCCTGCAAAGAGGAAATAATCTGGCTTACCCTTCCCCTGGGCCTAACATGGTGATATGTAGGAAGAGTCATAAATGAGACAATAGTATTTGACACAGTAATTTCACTATTAGAAATGGATTGTGATAAAAAACATTAAAGAAAAAAATTCTTCAGAATGATCATTAATGCAATGTAAGAGAGAAACTTTGGAATTAAGCTATATTTATAAAATTAGGAGAATGATTTAGCAAAATATGAAGCAACAATATACATTCATTTAAATGATAATGATGAAGACCAGAGGTTTAGAAGAAAAAGATTGTAATGGTAAAAGAAAGAAACAGGTAAAATACTTTGACATTGCAACTAAGAAAAAATTCTATATACTTGTGGACAAAGACTACACAGTAATCTATACTTGTGAAAATATTTGTATTAAAGTTGCGGCATTTGGAAGTACTATCATTTACTTTTAATATATTTTTACATTATATTTTCAATTTGAAAAAATTCTAGACTGCTAAAGTAGTGAAAGCTTAGACTAACAATGTGACATTGATGGGCTTTGATGCTTAACCAATTAGTGAGGAACAGATTACCATTTGTTACTTCTCATTCTTCATTGGTCATTAGAGTCGCTCAGGGGCTTGTTGTCAGGCACATTGCTGGACTCCAGAGAGTTGGTAGATCTGGGATGGAGTCCAAGGACTTGCATTTTTAAGAAGCAACAAGAAAAACCATATCCTAGTTTCCTTCCATCTATGACATTTTGTTTAGTGTAGTCATTAGCATATCAGATAGTCTCTATAATTAATGAAATTTTACTTTTTATTTTCATCTTTCTACTTTATTCCTCAGCCTGAAGCACAGTGGATTCACAAGCTACTTTAAAGAACAGCTGAGTACATGGTTTCACAGAATGGCCTTACCAGTGTAAACTACTCTCAAATGAGCATCTCTACTTCTGTGGAACTGTAATAAATAAAAACAAGTCCTGCATGAATACCAAGAGCTTTTTTTTTAACATACACTTTTAAAAAATTTATTTTATCTTTTTTTACATTTACTTATATGTATATATATTATTGGACCACCTCCCCACCCCCCCACCCTCTCCACCGCAACCACACCCCACCTCCAGGCAAAACTTGTTCCACTCTCTTGTTCTTTTATTTTGTTGAAGACAAAATATAGAAGATAAAAAGAAAAACATAGTGTTTTGCTAGTTTGAGATAAGGATAGCTATACAGGGAGATTCCTTGAGTTGTTTCCATGCATACGTGTATCATAACCCAAATTGGTTCATTTCTACCAGACCTCTTCATTACTTCCTAGTTCCCTTCCCATAGTGGCCTCTGCCAGTTTAAGATTACTGTACTCACTCTTATACAGTAAGCATATCAACTACATTCAAGTTTTTTGTTTCCTTCCCTTTCTCTATTTCTCCCATGCACAGCTTCCCCTCAGCGTGTGGCACATGTCCGATAACATTGCTGCACTTGTTTTCGGTCTTTAATCCACATATGAGGGAGAGCATGTGGTTTTTGGCTTTCCTGAGCCTGACTAACTTCACTTAATATGATGTTCTCCAGTTCCATCCATTTTCCTGTGAATGAATAAATTTCTTTCTTCTTTGTGGCTGAGTAAAATTCCATTGTTCATAAATATCACATTTTTTTAATCCACTCATCAGTAGTGGGGCATCTTGGCTGTTTCCATAACTTGATTATTGTGAATAGTGCTGCAATAAACATGGGTGTGCAGGTGCCTTTATAATATCCTGAATCACATTCTTTTGGGTGTATCCCTTACATATACTTTTGAAGGTGATTTATACAAATATGGTTTTTATTTACTAAATGCCTGAAGTACTCAGACTAAAATAATGAAACATTTTACTGCATGGTCTGGAGCTCATTCTAGAACCATTTCTGAGTTTGGGTTAAAATATAACAACCATTCTTTGGAATTCCTTATCATATATTGTTAATCATCTTTTTTACTTAGCATTTGAATGAGTGAACAGAAAATGAAAGGAACCAGATGCTTTCATACCCTTAAAAGAAAAGAATGCTATTATGAAGATAGTAACACCAGACACCAATTCTTTGCTTAACCAAATATTACATCTCAGCTTATCTGGTAACTTCCTTATAAAATACAGTTGTAACAAGAATCTTACAAAGTCAGTTTAATAAGAACTCCCACCCTCAATATCTAATCACCCTTTTCTTCCTCCCAGGTGACATCTGTTCACCCTAGAAATTTTTTTGCATCAGTTTAATCAGAATCCTACCTTACGTTTAATGTTTTTCTTAGTAACTTTCCATTCACTGACAATTCTCCTTAGCTATAAATTCCCACTTATCTGTGCTATATTCAGAGTTGAGAGCAACCTCTTTCCTCCACTATAGGACCCCATTGCTGTGGTCCTTACACCTATCATGATAGTCTCCCTTGAACGAAGTCTGCTTACCATCTTCAACAAGGGTCACTGAATAATTTTTAACACCCTTATCCCACACACATATACATACGCAGTTCTAAGTTTAATCCTTTACCTTTAGACCTTTTCTATTTCATTACTGTTAGAAAAAATGCCACTCACAAAGAAAGCTAATGAGAAAAACTCACGTCCAAGAGCAGGGTTTAATGGCAGGCACGAGCCATCTGGCTGACCCAGGAAAGATGGCACTGGAAGAGAGCGAGTTTGGGTCAGGCATGGCCTTTTATAGAAGAGGAAGGATAAGGGGTTGATGCATGAGCAGGGGTCCCTGATGGGGGTGGAGCTTGGATGGAGCTTGTGTGGGAGCAAGGGAAATCTTGTTAAAGGGCAGGGCTTGTTTATTGGGAATGGCTCCATTTTCCAAGAGGTGAGACCTGAGGATAAAATGGCCGCTAATTTATAAAATGGTGGCATTATTGTTCTATCAATTACTGATAAACTGAAAATGCCAATGTGAGAATAATACATTTATAGTTCATTTTACATATGAGTATGCTATTAACTTGCCTGTCATATTCTTTCCTGGGAGCAGGACAGTAGTGTGGAAAGAATAAAGATATATAGATTGTGTTAGTTTTCTATTACTGTAATATGTTGGATTAACCAACTCATAGACAGAAAAGGTTCATTTTGGCTTAGTTTTGGAGGTTTCAGTGCATGAGTAGATCCATTGTTTTTTAGACCTATGGTGAGGGCTAGCACATCATGGAAGGAGCATGTACATGTAGTAAAGCCATTCACTGGCAGGGATGTGAAATAAAGAGGAGAAGGAAGGGGCCAGGGTCCAAATATCCCCTGAAGGGTGTGCCTAAGTATGATCAGAAGACTTCTCACTAGACTGCCAACTCGAAGTTTGCATCACTTCTCAATAATGCCAAGGTAGGGACTAAACTTTTAATACATGGGCTTTGATTGGACACATAAGATCCAAATTATAGTTTGTCACTAAAAGGCTCATGTTCACCTTATAATGGTACATGCATTCAGTCCAAGAGTCCCCAAAGTTTTAATTGTTACAGAATTGCTCAAAATTCCAATTCTAAATCCTGCTCTGAGACTCAAGACAAACTTTTAGCTGTGAGATCCTAGAAGAAGTCAAAAATAAAATTGCATACTTCTGAGATGGGTAAACATTTCTATTCCACAAGCTGGAAACAGGAAAATAGCAAGGAGTAATTAGACCAAAGCAATACTGAAATCCAGCAGGTAAAACATTAAATACTAGTACTTCTTGTGGAGCATCCAGGGCACATTGGGGCAGGAGGTGGGCTTGGGAAGCCCTTGTCCCTAAGGCTTTGTTATTTGAAGTCTACATGGCCATGGCCACTGTCTTAGGCTAACTTTGCATGTAGGACTGTAGTTTCCCTCAAAAGTTATCCATGTTTCTGGTATCTCTAACTTTCTGAGGTCTCCACTATAGCTTTAGCTTCACTCTTACAGCTCCACATATTACTGTGTCAGGAGCCTCTTCAGGGGCTCTAATTCTGCCATACACTGCCAGATCTCCCAGGTTGTCCTTTAAAATCACAGTGGAATCATTAATGATCCCATAACTCTTGCATTCTTCATGCCTGCAAACACAGTATGCACTACGTGTGCACAATGCCATGGTCTGTTGTCAGCATAAGCTATACCTGAGCTTGCTTGAACCATAGCTGCACAGACTCTGAGTGCCTTCCTGGCTTAGGTCATCTTGGGAAAGCAAAGGACACTTGGGATCTCTTCAAAACTCTACCCTCAAAAGTCTTTGAAATAAATTAGCATTTCTGAATGTCTGAGTCTGAGATAGCTCTGATCTTGTTAATTTCTTAAATGCCTTCCAGGCTTCATAACTATTGCCCCAGTGCAAAGCTCTTGGCTTCTTTTTTTACAATGCTAATATCTTTAGCAACTGCACAGTCCTTGAATGCACCTTCAAATACATTCCTTTACTGGACAAGCTGCAAGTTTTCCTTTTTCTCCTTAATTCCTCATTCCTCCTGATTCTCACTATAAATCTGGATAATGGCAGAAAATGAAAGCACTGCTGTGTGAATGCTTTGCTGGCTTGAAATTTTGTAAACTCGTGTGCCACCTGCAAGTTCAGTTTCCCACAAAATGTCAGGGCACAAACAATACATCAAATTCTTTGCCATGGTGTAACACAGACTTTAGTACAATTGTTGAGAGTTCTTATTATCTTGTGGAACCTCGTGAGCATGTCCGCATTTCTATTAGCATTCTGATCTTTTGAGCTTTCACCAGAATTACTAACAGCTTTGTAAATTTACTCTCATCTGCTTTTCTAAATTTTTCCAAACTCTTCAAAGAAGCCAGTTCTAAAGGCTTCTACACATCGCTTTAGGTACAGTGACAGCAATGACTCTCCCACCTACCCACCTTTGATAATCATATTTTCATTATTGTAACAAATACCAGAGATAAATCCACTAATATACAGAAAAGTTTATTTCATTTCACAGTTTGGTTGGTTTCAGCCCATTAGTCTCCTGGGGAGGGAGGCAGCACATCATGGTCAGAGTGCATGTCATAGCAAAATCATACTCTTGATAGCATATGGAAGAAAAGGGGCCAGGTTCTCACAATCTTTTGCAACAGCATACACCCAATGACTGGAAGAACTTCCATTAATCCCCATCTCTTAAAGTTTCCACCACCTCAAGCTGGGAATTGAACTTAAATAAAATTGTTATGACATTTTCAGCCTTTATTCATTGTCTTCCTGAAATTTTTTTTTTGGTCGTGGTACTGGGGATTGAACTCACAGTCTCATGCTTGCTAGGCAGGTGCTCTACAGCTTGAGTCACTCTACCAACTCCAGCGTGTATTAAACTTTTGACACATAGGACATTGGGGGATGTTCAAGGTCCAAATAAGATCATAAATGGTAGACAGATAGATAGATAGAGTCATTGATAGATATAAATATGGAGACCTCCATCACTTCATCCAGTCTGCTTTCTGCATTCTTCTTATAATCTTGACTTCAATTTTCACTCAGAAAGGATGAGATTTCAGATCCAATACTTGAAGGGATACTATTTTTCTAAGCCATTTGGTAATCATACACACACCTAAAAGGCATATATAAAAGTTTTTATTGTAACATTGTAAATAGGAAAAATTTACAAATAACCTAATTATTCATCAATAAATAATTGGCTAAATATGCAGCACTACTAGAACATGATAGAATGTCATGTTAATGTGAAAAGTGTTTTCAAAACCTCTCTCTATAATAATATTCAAAGCTCTCCAATATAAACTTAAGTGGAAAAAATCAAGGTGCAAAAGAAAGTATATGCTATATTAGCTATAAAGCCCTTAAGAATAGGAAAGGGAACATATATTTGCATTTTCATAAAGGAACTCTGGTTATATAATAAAATAATGAAAGTGATTACTTATAAAGAGGAATGGTGTTTTGGGGAATGTGCAGGTGACAGAAAGAGATGACATTTAGACAAATACTGATAGTAAACCAGTACACACTAAATGAGCTTCAGTGGTTGATTGGATATTAAAGTATTTCCAAAATACCTGGTAAATGCCAGATACACTTGAAGGTTGTCATGGACTGCTCCACTGAAACACTAGAGATCTTCCAAAATTCAAAAGCCAAGACATAATTACAAGTGTAAAAGATTTACTCATAAAAACACTTAAGGAGGGTAAAGGAGAGTAAAAGCAGGAGTAGGTAGACAGAGCCTTTAGACTGTCATGTAGGTCATTATCTCTGAAGGAAAAGGAAACAAAGGAAGACTGAACAGGAAGAGCCTCTGTCACATCGCAGGTCAGAGAAAATCTTGGCTAGACCAATGTGTAGCCCAGAGAAAAAAACTCAATTTTAGAGGAATCTGTGTCAAGCAGGAATACCCTAGCCCTAATATACCTATGGTGTTCAAACATTGGTAGGTATCAGTCCACTTAAAATGTATCTCCATCTTGAATGCTGGTGGATCTCAAATGAGCAGCAGCTAGAGGTTGGCAACTGACTAATGTCCTTAGGACAGGATCTCTCTTTAAGTGACACCTGAGTAGAAATAGGGGACTATCATGGGGCAAATCCACTTCTATGTCCACGTTCACTCTTCCCAAGTTCACATAAGCTTGCTGAGGAATTCACTGATGGTGGCACAATAGATTTTGTTCCATTAGTATCCCATAAGCTTGCCAATGCTATCACCAGCAAGCACTGTAGAAGACATGGTGCAAACCACACATACTCCAAATGTGGCAGCTGAAAAGTTGGGTGAAAAGCAGAGATCTCTGTTCCAGCCAGTACTGGACCATAGTAGAAACTGAGGAAGGCACACCAACCACTTATCAAAAAACTCTGCAAGATGAAGGATAGAGTCATGAAGAAGAACATAACTTTGCTACTAGTCATAGCTCCATCTAGAAATTCTCAGCAAAACTATGTGATATGAGAGTTTCAGCAAACCCAGAGCACAACACTGCAGTCTCTGACCTGGTAACCAATGGGTGCCTTATAGGAGAATAATAGACTGTGAGTTGACAGGGAGCTGGGAGCTCATATGCTAAGTGGGGAGGGATTGAAAACTGTGAGGCTGAGAGACTTCCCTATAATCAGAATTCTAAGTCTATTTTCCTACTTTGGGAAACCATAGCTCAGGGAAGCCATCATTTCACTGAGATAAATCCAAGCCAGGCTGCCCTAAGTGGAAGAACTAGTTCAGATATTTAAAACAAAGCAGACAATGAGAGCAAAGAAGAGAATACTGGCTGTTATTTTGTTTCTTTATTTTTTTGCTTTATCTTTTTTGTGTTTATTCAGGGTATTTTTGCTCTCTCTTTTTGGCTTTCTTTTTAGTTCTTTTTTCCTTTCTTTTATTGCCATCATTATATCTGAGTAACAATACCTAACTTTTGATATTCAATCTTTAACCATATATCCCCTCCATGTCCTATCACTCTTCCCCATTTCTACTTTTGTTTTGTCTACAAGTAGAGTAGTTCCCTCAGTTAGTTTCTCTCAGTCTCACTCCCTCATCCACATTCTTTCTTTGTTGCCTATAATTTTGACAGATAGATTGTCAGATCATTTTTGTTTATTCTTTGTCTTTTCTCTTTCTTCTAATACACTGTTATCTAGATCTCTTCTATATACCTTATTCCACTTTCTCATTATGCCTTCCATAACTATAACCACCACCCCTTCCATCCTTATAACACCTGGTAATGCATTATAACCTCCATCTCCTTCTCATTACCACTTTTAGCACCTAAGGTCTTCCCAGTCCATGGAGTATTGCCTTTGCTCCTTTTGTCCTCTTAATATACATTTATTCAAAATGGATCAAAAGTGTTAATGTAAGATCTGAATCTTGGAAATTACCACAGAAAAACACTTTCTGAAAAGAGCTCCAATTGTCCAGGAAATAAGAGCAAGGATTGATAAGTGATATTTCTTCAAATTAAAAAGATTACATCAAAGGAAACAATTATCAAAAGGAAGAGACAATCCATACAATGAGAAAATACCCTTGTGAGCTATTCCTCAGATATAAGATTAATATTCAGAATACATAAAGAACTAAAAATTTAAACACCTGAGCTCCATGACTCCAAAAACCACTTTGAGACATGGGAGCTACACTTGAGTAATTCTGATTGTTTCTATCTAAAATAATAACTGCCAACACATTAGGTGCACATAAAATTCAAGGACTGACCTTAAAAACAGCTTTTAATTGCACCAAATAGCAGGGAAAACCCCAGCATGGCACAGCCAATAGGGTGTGTTTGCCCTGGGGAATAAAGCTCCCTGGCCATTTCTCCAATTTCTTTCTTTTCTTTTCTTTTCTTTTCTTTTCTTTTCTTCAAAAAGCAGAAGATAGAGCATGAAATAGAATCAAATCCTGTGACATCCTGGCCCTCTAACCTGTGGAAATCCTACCCACACCCCACCATGCTGAACCCAGTCCCAGTAATTGTCTGCCTTGAGAAAAGTGACATGCCATTTCTCCCCACCAGCTGGTTTCAAAGCTGCCTGCATAAATCTAAAGAACCAACCAGTGCATCACACATTACACATGGATCCCCTACTCACCCCACAGGAACATAATCCAGTGCAGCCCCTAGGCAGATTGACCCCCCCCAAACAAAACTGAAAAGTCATAAAAACAGTGATTTGTAATCTACTGCCAACAATGGGGGTGGAGTGAAACACTGAACCAGCCTTGGAGAACAGGGGTAGGGAAAGTAACCAAACTCTCAGTGAATAAACATGGGACAAGTTACAAAGGCTGAGAGCAAGAGTTGGGAAACAAGCCAATCTTCCAAAGCAGGGCATGGTGGATCTCTGAGCTAGTCATGTGGGACTGAGGGTGGTACTCAAAGCTGAATTGCCCCATGTTGATGCAGGAGGAATGGACAGACAGAGTTGCAGCAGTAGGGCAATGCATCTGCTGGCTGGTAAAAACAATAGACCAGGCCACTGTGCATAAACTGGTAGTCAGTTACCTCACCAATTGCAACCTGCTCTGTGGACAAAAGGAACCAAATACTGCTCACAAGCCAGTCATCTGGTGAGACCACTTCAGAGCTCCCACTTGTAATGGGCATCCCATAAAACCAAGGAAAGCAGAAAGAAAAAAAAAAGTCCAAGCATCTCCCCACCAAGCTGTCTGGCAAGAGTGGCAGCACCCTTCCCCACAAAGCCCAGAATATCAGCACCAAAACCAGGATTGGATGCCAAAGGAATAAGTAGAAATTTTGCCAAGCAGACTGAATTTTTGTTGCTATTGTACCTGGTTTTTATTTGTTTTTGGACTACTAACTTTACCATTACTATTTGCTTATTCCTATTCTTACTCCCTTCACTTTCTCTCTTTTTCTGTTGCTACATTCCATTGTTCTCACCCCCAACGACTCTTTCTGCCCCTTATTATCCACTCTCTCTGCCTGTATTCACCTACCCCTCCTATCTTTCCCCAACCTGTTACCATATTACCCCTCCATCCTATACACTCATCACCCACAGACTAATTTATTGTACCAACTGTACACACCCCAAGACCTTCCAATGCCTGACACAAGCACCCTCCATTGCAACAGCACAAATACACCCAAACACACACAAGGGCCACAAAAACCAGCAGTACCCAAACATCTTCCTCCCCCACCCCCTTCAATCCCCCTTTTAGCACCATCTTTACCTATTACCCAAATTTCTATCTCAAGGCAAACAACAATTGCTGCCCCCAACTCCCACTGTTTATAGGTATGATCACCATGGTGTTTTCTATATAATATGTAAACAACTTGTCTGGCATTGAACCTGTGAATTTGTTATTGATAATTTACACCTTCAAGCCAAGGACAAAAATACCACATCAATCTATCCAACAACTCAGCCAGTCACAACACAAAAATTAAATCAAGGGAAAGAAAATAGACAATTAAAACTTCCAAGTAGCCAATCAAGAAGATAGGTGCACAGCACCAATTAGAAAGATGAGAAGAAGACAAGGAAATGACACTCCATAAAAAAACAATTCAATAGAGGATTTAGTGGGAAATGAAGAAAATGAATACCCAGTTGCTGACCCTAACAAAACAATGATAAATAAGCTCAGTGATGCTCACAATAAATCTCTCAAAGAGAAATCATAGAAGACATCACTAAGAAACTCAGAGAAGCTACAAGATATGATTAACCAAAAAGTACAAGGTGCACTCAAGAAATTTCAAGACACCACAAATAAAAAACTTGAGAAGACACAGAAACAACAGTCCTCAGAGAGGACTTCAACAAACACCAAAGTGAAACAAAGGAGACTATAAAAAAAGAAATATATGAAATAAATAAGACACTACAAAATATAAAAGATGAGCTGAACAAAGATGTGGAAAACCTCAGAAAAAAGAATCAAACAGAAAAGAATGGAAACAAAAAGTCCCTTTAGTCAAATAAAAAACACAGCGGAATGCCACTCCAGCAGACTAGAACAAGTGGAGGACACAACTCCAGAGCTCAAAAATAAAACAGATATTAAATAAAAAACAGAAGAACAACTCAGTCAAACAACTCAAGAGCTATGAAGGAATATGCAAGAACTCAGCAACTCCATCAAAAAACTAAACCTCAGAATGATGGGCATTGAAGAAGGAGAAAAGGTGCAAGCCAAAGGGGTATGTAATATATTCAACAAAATAATAACAGAAAATTTCCCAAATCTAGAGAAAGAATTGCCCATTCAGGTACAGGAAGCCTCTGGGACAATAAACAGAGTTGACAAAAGTAGAGCTACTCTACAGCATATTATTTTTAAAGCAACTAGCACAAAGAACAGAGAAAGAATATTGAAGGCTATAAAAGAGGACAAATAAGCAATTATAAAGGTAACCTATGAAAATAACAGGAAATTTCTCAACAGAAACCTTAAAAGAAAGAACGGCATGGAGTGAGGGATTCTTGGCACTGAATGAGAATAATTTCAGCCCTTGGATACTCTACTCAGCAAAACTATCATTTAAAATTGATGGAGGAATAAAAGTCTTCCACAATTAACAGAAACTAAAACAATATATGATAACCGAGTCAACACTACAGAAGATTCTACAAGGAATTCTGAACACACAAGATGAAAGCAAATAAAACTATGAGATCATGGGAAGTATTAAACTGCAGAAGAAAAGACAAGTACTCAGAGACTTCAATACTCCTCTATCACCATATAAATAGTCATCCAGACAAAAAATCAACAAAGAAATTCTAGAGCAAAATGACACCATAGATCAAATGGACCTAACCAATATCTACAAAATATTTCACCCTGCAAGAGTGCAATACACATTTTTCTCAGCAGCCCATGGAACTTTCTCCAAAATAGATCATATCTTAGGGCACAAAGCAAGTCTCAAAAACTATAAGAAAATTGAAATAACCCCCTGCATTCTATCTGATCATAATGCAATAAAACTAGAACTCAACAACAAAAGCAACAGAAAATATTCAAACAATTGGAGTCTGAACAACACATTGCTCAGTGTTCATTGGGTTATAGAAAAAATAAGGGAGGAAATAAAAAAAATCCTCCCTTATTCCTCCCTTAATGAAAATGAAACCACTACCTGTCAGAACCTTTAGGGTACAATAAAGGCAGGCCTAAGTGAAAAGTTTATAGCCATGAGTGCATATATAAAAAACAAAGAAAGATCTCAAATAAATGACCTAATGATGTGTCTCCAATTCCTAGAAAAACAAGAAAAAGCTAAACATAAAACAAGCAGAAGGAGATAAATAATAAAAATAAGGGCTGAAATTAAAGAAATAGAGACCAAAAAGAAAAAAGAATCAACAAAATAAAATCTAGTTCTTTGAAAAAAAATAAACAAGATTGACAAGATCCTGGCAAATCTGACTAAAATGAGGAGGGAAAAGACCTAAATTAGTAAAATCAGAAACAAAAAAAGTGGAGATAACAACAAACACCAAGGAAATGTAAGAAATCATCAGGATTTACTTTGAGAACCTATGTTCAAATATATTGGAAAATCTTGAAGAAATGGAAAATTTTCTAGATTATGACCATCCAAAACTGAATCAGGAGGATATTAACCACCTAAACAGATCTGTAACACATAATGAAATTGAAGCAGCAATAAAGAGTCTCCCCCCCAAAAAAAGAGAAGTCCAGGACCCAAAGGATTCTCCACTGAATTCTACCAGAGTTTCAAAGAAGAACTAACACCAACACTCCTTAAACTTTTCCATGAAATAAAAAAGGGAAGGAACACTGCCTAACTCATTTTGTGAAGCCAGTATTACACTCATCAAGAAATTGGAAAAGGACACATCCAAAAAGGAGAACTATAGTCCAATGTGTTTAATGAACATTGATGCAAAAATCCTCAATATAATAATGGCAAACCAAATTCAACAATATATCAGAAAGATCATTCACTATGACCAAGTTTTCTTCATCCCAGAGATGCAGGGATGGTTCAACATAAGCAAATCTATAAATGTAATACAGCACATTAACAGAAGCAAAGACAAAAACCAATTAATCACCCCAACAGACACAGAAAAATCCTTCAATAAGATTCAACACCATTTCATGATAAAAGCTGTAAGGAAACTAGGAATAGAAGGAATGTACCTCAACATTATAAAGACTATATATGACAAACCTATAGCAAACATCATACTTAATAGGGAAAAACTGAAATCATTTCCCCTAAAGTTAGGAATGAGAGAAGGGTGCCCACTCTCTCCGCTCCTATTCAACATAGTCCTGGAATTCCTAGCCAGAGCAATAAGGGAAGAAGAAGAAATAAAAGGAATACAAATAATTAAGAAGTAGTCAAAGTATCACTACTTTCAGATGACATGATCTTATACCTTAAAGACCTCAAAAACTCCTAGAAACCATAAGCACAAGGAATCTCCCTATATAGCTATCTTTATCTCAAACTAGCAAAAATCTCCATATTTTTCATATTATCTTTTATGTTTTTTCTTCTACAAAATCTGAGAACAAGAGGGAGGAACAGGTTCTTCCCAGAGGCAGGGAGTGAGATTGGGGAGAAAGGGGAGGTGGGGGCATTGGCCCAAATAATATATACATATTTAAGTAAATATAAATATGATAAAATAAAATATAAAAAATTTAAAAGTAAAAAATATTAAACACTAAAAGCACAGATAACACAAATAATAAATGGGCAAATGAATTAAATATATAGTTCTTAGCAGAAGTACAAATGGTTAATCAGTACAGGAAGAAATGTTCAACCATTTAACTATAAAGGAAGTGAAAGTCCAAACTACAGTGAGATTCCATCTCTCCCTGTTAGAATGGCTATCATTATTAAGCTATAGAAGAATGAAATTATGTCATTTGGTGGGGAAATGAATGGAACAGGAGATCATCATGTTGAATGAACTAAGCCACACTCAAAAAGTCAAGTATTGCATGTTTTCACTCATATATGGAATCTAGATCTAAAATGATAATAGTAATAATAATAATGAGACATGAATGTGGGAGCAGGAGGGGTAAGGAGGTGGTACTAGATGGTAAAGAGAATTTATATATAAAGAAAGCCTAATGGAAGAAAATGAAATTCACCAAATGCTATCTATAAAAAGGGAGAGGAAGGAAGGGGGTTAAAGAAATATTATATATTGGGTGAACTTGTTCAAAGTACACTGTGTACATTTATGGAATTATCACCATGAACCCCCCTTGTACTATCAATATATGGCAATGAAAAAGAATAAATGTGAATGTTTTTAAATAAAACAATAAAAGTCCCCATAGGCTTCTCCCCCTTAAGAAAAACTTAAGACAAAATACAGTGGAAAAACTAATTACTTAGGTTGATCTTAGGGCCACAATTGATCTGCCTCCTTTTATGGTGTTACTTCTAAATTCCTTTCATCCTCACTTCTACAAGTCTGTTGTTTTACCTGGTAGTATGATCATAAACTTCTTTCCTTAAGTGTTTGGACCCTTAATAAATCATATCCTTATCAAACCCAATTTTCAAATGTGACCACATTCTGAGTTAGGATTTCAACATATGAGTTTAGGTGGGTAATATTTGAGCACACAACGCACTCAGATCCTTACTGAGAAGGATACACTCATGATACATCAGTTCTCTGGTAGTAAAGTCAAATCTGATCTTCATTCCATTAGCCCTCAAAATGTTTAAGTATCCCTCTTTCTCCAGTATAGTCATTCAAATAAATGGTTATCAGTCCCATTGAAAAAGCAGTATAAAAAGCATTATGTTATTTACCTGTATTGTAAGATCCTTCTGCATAGGGTCTTGGTCATATACTCAGTCAATTGGCTCAAATCCAGGTACCATGCAAGGGACCATAATATTTTATGGTAGCAACTTCCATCCATCTCCTTAACCCCATTATTGCCACTTTTCTCATTGTGTATGTTAAATAGAACCTTCATTACTTGCCTAATTATTTTGTCCCTAGGAATTTCATGCTTTATTAATAATCTTCACAACTCCCTATGGGTTAAACCTGTCTTAGCCTATTTTGTCATGTTATAAGAGAATACCTGAGACTAGGAAATTTATAAAGAAAAGAAATTCATTTCTGACTATTTTGGATGCAGGGAAATCTGAGATCAAAACACCAATGTGTTGAGGCTCTGGTTCCAAGATGGCATCTTGTTACCGAATGCTCCAAAGAGAAAAAAAAAAACATTGTGTCCTCACACAACAGAAAGAAGGGAGTGAACTCACTCCTTCAAGTCATTTTTATAGTGGTATTAATCCATTCATGAGTTCCCACATCCTAATATTATTGCATTGGTGATTAAGTATTCGACACATGAGTTCAGGGGATACAGTCAAAGTATAGTAGCCTTCTGTGTTTCTTCTCAGACTTGTCAATCATTATTTACAACTTTATTCTGGTAGTTAAGTGCCACCATAGCATATCTATTACTTTGGGGCCCTGCCATTCCCATTAATGGTATCAAATTCAGTTCTGTGGTAGGCCCTCCTAAAAGCTCTGCCTGACAGAGTACCAGAACACAACTCTTAGTAATGCTAGTGTCTTTCTCATCAGTGTATTCTTGATAGCCCTGGTAAAAGGTGTGTCCTCAAAGACCTACCGTGGAACACTATCCTCTGCCTAATCTTTTGTCTTCAACTAATATAGATACTCTAGCATGCCTACTTTCCTCAGAATCCTTATTCCAACGTCAACTTTCTACCATAGCATCTATGGCATTTCAACTTTATTCTGCAGGGTTTTGTCATGGCATTTAAAGCTACCTGCAGTGGTTCATTTTGCTTGTTAGTTTGACTGGATTCAGGGACATCTAAAAGTTTGTAAATCATACTCCTGAATATTCTATAAGGGTGCTTCTGAAGAAGTTTTGTATGTGGATCAGCAATCAGAGTTGGGGAGACCCACATGAATGTGCTTAGGACCATCGAAGAAGCTGAGGTCCCAAATAGAATGAAAAAGAAGAATGGAGCTTACCTACATGATGAAACATTTCTAAGTGGTTGTGTTTTTCTGCTGTGTAGTGCTGCCTGCAAACATCAAACACTAGGTCCTTCAATCTTTAAATGCAGACATGCACCAATACCTCTCCAGGAGCCTTTCACATATTCAGCCTAAGAGTTGGGCTACATCATTGGCCTCTTTATCATTCTGAGACTAGCTTCTTGGACTGTAAAACTACCAGTTTTCCTGCTTCTCCAGGTGTAAATGGCCATTGTGGGTTTACTCAGCTCTGATTATGTGAACCAATCTAATAAATACAGATAGATGATAGATATGTGGTAGATAGATATAGAGATAGATAGGTACATACATACATAGATATAGATAGATAGATGATAGATATAGATAGATAGATAGATAGATAGATAGATAGATAGATAGATAGGTATTGGCTCTATTTATCTGAATAACAAATAAATTACCATAGCAATAGCAGCGAATTTATTCTACTCCTTTAAGTCTTTGGCAGAATATAAATGTTCTATTTACTAAGAAAATACTACTAACTCAACAAGTTATTGCTTATACAAAGTAATTTCTAGCCTTCCTTCACAAGGACTTCCAAATCCAATCCCAAGATACACCAATGATTAACCTTTGTACATGCTATCTAATTTTTACTGTTCCTTTGTTGTGCACCATCCTTTCTTCTTTATGAGATCATATACTTGAATTTAACATAGTTATGAGCCTGTCAACCATAGAAGGAATTGGAGAAACTCCTGAAATAACATTAATTTCTCTGCAGTGTCCTCCTACATGGAGAAAATGCTAGTTTGCACTGAATGGTGGGCCAACTTTTTATTGTTCTTTTTCCAGATCATTTTAGATATTCATGGCTGCTTGGAATTGTAATTGAATTTGAGAGACAACCTTTCCTTTTCTATGAAAAAGGCTTTAGAATTTTCATAAGGATTATTTTGAATCTGCCAATTGCATAGATGATACTGATATCTTAACAATATTATGACTTCCTAGATATCAACACAGGATAGAGTTCTATTTATTTAGATTTTTATTAAATTCTTTTACCAATATTTGACAATTTTCAATACACAAGTCACCTCTTTGGTTAGATTCATTCACAAGGTTTTGATTCTTGGAATTGTTATTGTAATTGAAATTGCTTTCCAAATTTCCCATTTACATCGTCCATTACTGTTATATAAAAACACACCTGAATTTTGAATGTTCATCTTGTACCCTCCAACTTTTCTGCATTTATATTTTGGCTCTACAGTAGCTTTCCTAGAATTATATGCATAGTACTGTGTTATCTGGAAGTAGAAAAAGTTTTATTTCATCCTCTCTAATTTGTACATCTTTTTTTAAATTGTTCAATTTTATTTTTTTCCTTTATTGTTTTGATGGGTGGAGATACATTGTGGCATATACAGAGGTTCTTACAATATATCAAATATATCATATATCAGTTCACATCCTCAACCATTCTCCCTCATCCCCCTCCCCACTGATTTCTAGAGTAGTTTTAACAGGTATCATTTTTGCATTTACTTACATGTGTACACATTTTATTGCACCATATTCACCCTCTTTCTCCCTGTTCCCACTGGTACCAGTCCTTCCCCCTGGGCAGGACTTGTTCTGCTCCCCTGTTCTCTGATTTTGTAGGACAAAAAAAAGAAAAGATAAAATGAAAAATTTGACATTTTAGAGATAAAGATTGCTACTGAGTTTCTTTGTGATATTTCCATGTATATATGTACTATAGCCCCAATTGGTTTATTTTCTCTAATTTTCTTCATTCTACCTTAACACCTTTCTTATGGTAGTTTCAGTCAGTTTAAGATTTCTATATTCATTCTTGTATAGTGAGTAATCAACCCTATTCAAGATCTTAGTTTCCCTACTCCTCTTGTGCATGACCTCCCCTTAATGTGACCAGTGTTGCATAATATTGCTACATTTGTGTTAGATCTATATTCCACATATGAGGGAGAATATATGGCTTTTGGCCATATGAGTCTGGCTAATTTCACTTACAATGATGTTCTCAGTTCCATCCATTTACCTGCAAATGACAAAATTTCACTCTTCTTTGTGGACAAGTACAATTCCATTGTATAAAAATATCACATTTTCTTAGTCCATTTGTTAGTAGTGAGGCATCTGGGCTGTTTCCATAGCTTAATTATTGTTAACAGTGCTGCAATAAGTATGAGTGTACAGGTGCTTTTGTTATAAGCTGACTAACAAAACTTAATATATATGTCTATGAGTGGTATTGCTGGGTCATATGGCAGATCTATGTTTCGTTTCTTAAGAAGCCTCCATCTTGATTTCCAAAGTGGTTGTGCTAGCTTGCATTCCCACCAGCAGTGTTTGAAGGTTCCTTTTTCCCTGCATCCTTGCCAACATTTGTTGGTGGTGGTGTTCATGATGCTAGCTAACAGGAGTGAGGTGGAATCTTAGTGTGGTTTTGATGAGCATTTCCTTTATGGCCAGGGATGATGAGCATTTTTTCATGTGATTTTAGCCATTTGAACTTATTTCTTTGAAAAGGCTCTGTGCAGTTGATTTGTTTATTTCTTCATTGGGTCATTGAATTTTGGGGAATTTAATTTTTGATGCTCCCTGTGTATTCTGGTTATCAACCTCTTGTTGGATGTATAACTGGCAAAGATTTTCTCCCATTCTGTGGATGGGCTCTTCAATTTAGAGAACATTTCATTTGTTGTGTAGAAACTTTTTAATGTCATGTAGTCCCATTTGTCAATACTTTCTCTTAGTTGCTGAGCCACATGAGCTCTACTGAGAAAGTCATTGTCCATAACTATTGCCTCCAGTGTATTACCTGTTCCTTCCTGTACTCGCTTCAGTTTCAGGTCTGATATTAAGGTCTTTAAACCACTTTGAGTTGATACTTGTACAGGGTGATAAACATGGATCTAGTTTCAGCTTTCTGTAGGCAGATATCCAGTTTTCCCAACAACATTTGTTGAAGAGGCTGACTTTTCTCCATCGTATGTTTTTGGCACCTTTCTCAAAAATTAGGTGGACAAAGCTGCATGGATTTATATTCAGGTCTTATATTCTGTTCCACTGGTCTTCATATATGTTTTTGTGCCAGTACCATGATGTTTTTATTGCTATGGCTCTGTGGTATAGTTTGACATCAGGTATTGTGATACCCAGCATTGTTCTTTATGCTCAGCATTACCTTGGCTATTTGCAGGTTTTTGTGCTTCCAGATGAACTTTTGGGCTGATTTTTCAATCTCTGTGAAGAAAGTCTTTGGGATTTTGATGGGAACTGCATTGAACTTGTAGATTGTTTTTGGTAGTATGGCCATTTTTACTGTTGATTCTACCAATCCATATGCATGGCAGATCTTTCCTGGTCTTCTTTGCTTTCGTTCTTCAATGTTTTGTAGTTTTCCTTGTTGAGGTCATTCACATCCTTTGGTAAGTTTATTCCTAGGTATCTTATTTTTTGAGGTTATAGTAAATGAAATTGTTTTCTTATATTCTTTCTCAAGCTGTTCATTGTTGGTGTATAGGAAGGTTACTAATTTTTGTAAGTTGATTTTGTATCCTGCTACATTGCTGAAGTTGTTTATGGTATCTACAAGATTTTTGGTGAAATTTTTTGGGTCTTTCTTAATTTTTTTTTATTATTGTTGTGCTGGGGTTCATTGTGACATTTACAGAAGTTCTTGCAATATATTATAGTTAAATTTTCACATCTTTTATTTCCTTTTCTTCTTTAACATCTCTGGGTAGAATTTCCTGCACTATGTAGAAGAGTATTAGTAAAAATGAGTATCCTTGTCTTGTTCCTTTTATTAGCTTAAAAACTTCAGACTTTCACCTTAGAGAATAATGTTAGTTGTGAGGTTTTTGTAAATAAATACCCTTCAGTGTATTGAAGAGTTTTGCTTCAATTTCTAGTTTCCTGAGAATGTTTATTATGTAAAAGTGTTCTTTTTGTCAAATGTTTTCTTATGATAAAACACCTTTGCATTTGAGGCAGAAGTCACACTTGATCATGGTGAATAGATTTTTTAATATACTGTTGGATTCAATTTATCAATATTTGTTGAAAAATTATTAAGCAATATTTATATGGAATGTAGCCTATAATTTTCTTTCTCTTATGACTTCTTTATTTAGCTTTGGTATCAGAGAAATGGTACCCTCATGGAATGAATTAGGAAGTGTTCTGTCCCTTCCATTTTTACCATAGGTTTGAGCCAGAATTGGTGTTAATTCTTCTTTACATGCTTGTTGGAGATAACTAGTGATGCCATCTGATCTAGGACTGACTTTGTTGAGAGATTTGGATTACTTATTCAATTTCATTATTTGTTGTGGATCACTTTAGATAACTTGTAGTTCAAGGTATTTCTTCTATATTATAGAATTTATTGGCATATAATTGTTCCTATTATTTCATAATACTCTTTCACTATGTGTGGTTCATAGTTGTTCTTTGTCATTCTGGCAAAGGTTTGTCAATTGTAGTGATCTTTTAAAATATGCAACTATGATTTCATTGACTTTCTCTCTCATTTTCCAATTCTCCATTCTGTTCCTTTCCACTCTAATCATTATTATGTACTTGATTTGTATGTGGTTTAATTTACTTTCTTCTCATTCCTTCAGATATTAATTATGTTATTGCTTTGAGATCTTTTCAATGTAGGCATTTACAGCCATAAATTCCCATATATTCTATATTTTTCCTTTCATTTTATTCATTTAAATACTTTATTTTAACTTATTTAATTTTTGTTAACATTTATTAATTGATAATATTAATACAGTACAGTGTGATACTTCTATACATGCATGTATACAGTACTTTCCCCCACCATTTCTGATGTCTGGTAATCACTATTCTACATTTAACTACATTGTATTTCAGTTTCTACAAATGAGAAAAAACTTGTAATTTTTGCCTTTCTAGGTCTGGCTTATATCACTTGACATAATGTCCTTGAATTCAATGAATTTTGCTGCAAATCACAGGATTTTGTTCTTTATTATTAATAATACTCTATTGTGTATATATTACCACATTTCCTTCATCAAATAATATCATATTGTATATATACACTCATATAATACATATATATGTATGTATATAAACTTTTATCCATCCACTCATATGTTGGCAGGCAAATAAGTTGATTCCATATCTTAGTTATTGTGAATAGGGTTACAATAAACATGGGAGTGCACGTGTCTCTCTTTTATGCTGATTTGATTTCCTTTGGTCATAGGCCATGATTCAATCACTTTGCAAAAGCCCCATCAGCTGTCAGCAAAGGCTTTGTCACATAATCCTTCAGGGGAATTTTAGATTCAAACCATAACATTGCCCAAAACTGTAGTCAATTATTTTCAAAGATATTTGGTAATTATAAAGTCATGTGTACTCATGTATTTATCACTTCCAGTGTTATTGTCCTTTTGTGTAGACCCAGATTTCCATATGATATCAGGTAAGCACAACCTCTCTCTACTTGGAAAACTTTAATATTTCTGATAGACCAAGTCAGCTTATTTATTTCTTCATATTTTGTATGTTTAAAAATTATTTTCATTTCTTTATAAAAGATACATCTATGAAGTGAATTTTAGGAAGAGTCATATCAGAAAAATACTAAATAGGAGATCCCCCTACAGTAACAAAAAATAGAAATTTTACAAGGTACAAATGCCTTTGTAAGAGCTTTGAATTCTAGGTAAGAGATTTGTAAAATTCAAGTGAAACCTATGACCAAGGAAGACTGTCTTGAGAAGACAGACTTGTCTCCAGATGGTAGGCTTTTTGATCATGGTTCCAGCTAAACACCTAGAAATAGCAACTCTGTGTACTTGTGGCCTATAGCTCTTTTTGGACTTGACCCTGCAACCTGCACCATCTGTCAAGGGACCCAGGATAAGCCATGTCAATTCATATCTCACATAACAGGGATGCCATACTTGAACTCAGCTGTAGATGAAGAAGCCACTGATGACATAGCTCCAGGCCCTACCAAAGGAAATTCAAGAGTAGCCATGCCCATTGAGAAATCTGGTAGAAAGCATGTCCATTCATACTCCTTCAAGCCAACCTACAAGCCTTGGAAAAAGAAAAAGATATATTTTAAGCCATATAGCTGATATGGGTTTAATTTCAAAAATATAAAAGTAACTTATAAAACTCAAACTCAAAAAGGACAAATGATATAATAAAAATGGCCAAAAGACTTGAATAGACATTTTTCCTAAGAAGACTTGTAGCAAACTGATTTTAAAAAGTTGTTCAACATTGTTAGAGGATCCAAGATGGCAACTAGATGAGGAAGCAGACAGCGTGAGCTCCATAAATCAAAAATCTTGCTGAGATGCTAGAGCCACATTTGTAAGAAAAAAAAACACCAAAAAGAAACAAAACTCTGACACTCTGAACCTCCAGCCCATAGAAAGCTTCTCCACACCACATTACACTGAAAAAGCAGGAGGGCTCCTGCACCACCAGACACTGGCTCCAAACCTGCTTGGGAGACACAGATCAACAGTTGAGCAAATAAGCAGCACACAGTATTCTCACAGCTACCCCCAGGATAAACCAGCATAGCCCCCTGGGCAGACTGACCACAGCCTTGTAAAAAAAATAACCTGGATGATAAACAAGGAACTGAAAAGGACATGCAGCAGAGGGAGCAGGGTACACTCAGCACACTGGTGAAGTGGGGAGGAGCAAGGAGCTGAACACTGTGTGAACATTCAGTAAACAAAGCCTAGAAAGGCAGATGGGCTGACAGTAGGCAGGTGGTGAGCCTCTGCCTGATATAGGGCAGATAGCAGTCCACAAACCTCATATCCTGACCCAAGCACCTGGGGAGACTTCTACAGAGCTACTGCTTAAATACCAACATCCGGACTGGATGCTAAAGGAGTAACACCGAAACTAGGAAGACTGAAATTCTATTGTTCCTGAAACTGGAATTTTTTTCTTTCTAAGTGTCTTGCTCATTGTTTGTTTGTTCACCATCTCTCCTTGTTGATTACTTTGATTCTCCATTTTTTCCTTCTTTTTTTCTCTTTCTTTCTTGGTTTCATTACTTTTACTGTTGTAAGTTAGCTAATCCTAAATTAAACACAGATGAGGGACAGAAACAGCACAAAGTGGAAAGTTGGGAAGACAAAAAAGGAATGGAAACCATTCTCCCTCAAAAAATAAATTAGTATGGGATTCAGAGGGAAACAAGGAAAATGGATACCCAGTTCCAGACTCCAACAAAACAAAGATAGACTATCCCAAGGAACCCAGTGAAGCCCACAAGAAGAGTCTGAAAGAAGAAATCCTGCAAGAAATCATGAGAATTTCATGGGGATGTTATTAGACAAGGTCAAGCAAAACATAACAGGAGGCACTCAACAAATTCCAAGAGAATAAAAACAAAGAACATGAGAAGACACAAAAACAAATAAGTGAATGTAGAGGAGCACTAAATAAATACCAAAGTGAAACAGAGAACACCATAAATAGAGAGATAAATGAATTAAGATTGAAAATTGACAATAAAAATGATATTTCCATGATATGGAAAACCTCAGAAAAAGGAATGAAACAGAAATACAAAACACAATGGAAGGCCACTCCAGCAGACTAGAACAAGCAGAAGACAAAATCTCAAAACTTGAAGATGAAATGGAAATTAAAGGAAAAACTGAAGAACTATTACTCAAAAAACTCAAAACCTGTGAAAGGAATATGCAAGAATGCACCCACACCATCAAAAGACCAAACCTGAGATAATGGGCATTAAAGAAGGAAAAGAGGTGCAAGCAAAAAGAATTCATAGCATAGTCAACAAAATAATAACAGAAAATTTCCCAAATCTAGAGAAAGCAATGCACATTCAGGGACAGGAAGCCTCCAGGACACCAAACAGACTTGACCAAAACTGAGCTACCCCACAACATATAATCCTTAAAACAACAAGCTTAGAGAAAGAATATTGAAGGCTGTAAGAGAAAAAAAATAACATACAAAGTTAAACCCATCAAAATCACAGCAGATTTCTCAACAGAAACCTTAAAAGCAAGAAGAGCATGGAGTGAGGTATTCCAGGCACTGAAGAAAATAACTTCAACCCTAGGATACTCTACCCAGCAAAACTATCATTCAAAATAAATGGAGCAAAAAAAGTCTTCCACCCTCCAAGCCACCACTACTAAACAGTTTTCAAGGAATTATGTACACAGAAAATAGAAGCAAAAAAACCATGAAAGGACAGGCAGTACCAAACCACAGGAGAAGAAAAGGCAAGAAAGTAGAGAGTAACATTGATTCAACTGAACACAATCAAACCCTTAAACAACAAAGACAACTAAATGACAGGAATCACCACATACCTATCAATACTAACACTGAATGTTAACAGACTTAATTCTCCCATCAAAAGACACCATTAGGCAAACTGGATAAAAAAGGAAGATCCAACAATTTGTTGCCTACAGGAGACCAATCTCATCAACAGAAAAAAGCACTAGCTTAGGGTAAAAGACTGGAAGAATATTTACCAAGCCAATGGCCTCCAAGAACAGGCAGGAGTAGCAATACTTCTCTAGGACAAAGTAGACTTCAAACCTACATTGATCAAATGAGATAAAGAAGTACACTCCATACTAATAAAAAATTATCAACCTACATGAAGCAACATCAATGCACCCAATGTCATCAAACATATTCTGAAGGGCCAAAAAGCATATATAAACTTGAAAACAGTGATAGTGGGAAAATTTAATACCTCCTTAGCACCAATAGATAGGTCATTCAAAGAAAAAAACAATAAAGAAATCCTAGATTTAAATCACACCATAGATCAAGTGGACCTAGCTGATGTCTATAGAATATTTCATCCAACTTCTGCACCATATACATTCTTCTCAACAGCCCATGGAACCTTGTCCAAAATTGATCATATTTTAGGGCACAAAGCAAGACTCAGCAAATATAAGAAAATAGAAATAATACCACGCATTCTATCTGATCACAATGCATTAAAACTAGAAATCAACAACAAAAACAACAGTAAAAAATATGCAAGTAGTTGGAAGCTGAACAACACATTGTTCAATGATCAATAGGTCATTCATGAAATGAAAGAGGAAATTAAAATTTTCCTGGAAGTTGATGAAAATGGAAACACCACCTACTGGAAAATATGGGACAGAGCAAAGGAAGTCCCGAGAGGAAAGGTTATAGCCATGAGTGCATACATTAAAAGGACAGAAAGATCTCAAATCAATGACTTAATGTTTCATCTCAAACTCCAGAAAAACAAGAACAAGAAAATCTCAAAACAAGCAGAAGGAGAGGAATAGTAAAAATACGGGACAAAATCAATGAAATAGAAACAAAGAAAAATCATACAAAGAACTAATGAAACAAAAAGTTGTTTCTTTGAAAAACTAAATAAGATTGACAGACTCCAGTCAAACCTGACTAAAATGAGGAGAGAAAAAACCCAAATCAGTAAAATCAGAAATGTAAAAGGAGAGATGACAAAAAACACCGTGGAAATCCAGGAAATCATCACAGACTACTTTGAGAAGCCATATTCTAATAAATTTGAAAATCATGAAGAAATGGACAGATTTCTGGATACTTATGACCATCCAAAATTGAACCAAGAGGACATTAATCACCTGAAAGATCTATAACACAAAATGAAATTGAAGCACCAATAAAGAGTCTCCCAAAAAAGAAAAGTCCAGGACCTGATGGATTCTCTGCTAAATTCTATCAGACCTTTGAAGAAGAACTAATAGCAACCCTCCTTAAATTGTTCCAGGAAATAGAAAGGGAAGGAAAACTGCCTAACTCATTTTATGAAGCAAGTATTACACTAATCCAAATACCAGACAGAGATACCTCCAAAAAGGAGAACTATAGGTCAATCTCCTTAATGCACATCGATGCAAATACCCTCAATAAAATAAAGGCAAACCGAATCCAACAACACATCAGAAAGATCATTCACCACAACGAGTCGGCTTTATCCAAGGGATGCAGGGGTGGTTCCAAATACCTAAATCTATAAATGTAACAGCACAGTAATAGAAGCAAAGACAAAAACCACTTGATCATCTCAATAGATGCAGAAAAAGCCTTCTACAAGATCCAACACCACTTCATGAGAAAAGCTCTAAGAAAACTGGGAATCAAAGGAAAGTAACTCAACATTGTAAAGGCTATGTAAGAAAAACCTACAGCCAACATCATACTTAATGGTGAAAAATTGAAACCATTTTTCCCTAAAATCAAGAATGGGACAAGGGTGCCCACTATCCCCACTCCTATTCAATATAATACTGGAATTCATAGCCAGAGCAATTAGGTAAGAAAAAGAAATAAAAGGAATACAAATAGGTGAATAAGCTGTCAAACTATCCCTATTTTCAGACTATATGATCCTATACCTTAAAGACCCAAAACCTCTACCCCAAAATTCCTAAACACCATAAACAGATACATCAAGGTGGCAGGATACAAAATCAACTTACAGAAATCATTTGCTTTTCTATACATCAATAACAAACAAACTGATAAAGATCATAGGGAAACAATTCCATTTACAGTAGCTTCAAAAACAATCAAATACCTAGGAGCAAACTTAACAAAGGGTGTGAATGAGCTCTACAAGAACTACAAAACCCTGAAGAAAGAGATCAAGGAAGATTACAGAAGGTGGAAAGATCTCCCATGCTCATGGATTGATAGAATCACATAGTAAAAATGACTATACTACCAAAAGCAATCTACATGTTTAATGCAATTCCCATCAAAATCCCCATGACATTCACCACAGAGATTGAAAAATCTACACTAAAATTCATTTCAATATACAAGAGACCACGAATAGCCAAAGTAATACTCATCAAAAAGTGTAATGCTGAGGTATCACAATACCCAACTTCAAACTATATTACAAAGCAGTAGCAATAAAAACAGCATGGTACTTGCACAAAAACAGACATGAAGACCAGTGGAACAGAATAGAGAACCCAGATATGAATCCACACATCTATGCTCACCTTATTTTTAACAAAGGTGCCAAAACATATGATGGAGAAAAGACAGCCTTTTCAACAAATGTTGCTGGTCAAAGTGCTTATCCATCTACAAAAAACTAAAACTAGATCCATGTTTGTCACCTCATACTAGTATAAACTCAAAATGAACCAAGGACCTTAATATAAGACCCGAAACTGAAGTTAGTACAGGAAAGAGCAGGGAATACTCTGGAAGTAATAGGTACAGGCAAGAACTTCCTCAGTAGAACCCCAGCTGCTCAGCAACTAAGAGAAAGAATGGACAAATGGGACTTCCTAAAATTAAAAAACCTCTACACAACAAAAGAAATGGTCTCTAAACTGAAAAGACCACCCACAGAGCTGGAGAAAATATTTTCCAGCTGTACATCAGACAAAGGACTGATAACCAGAATATACAGGGAACCAATAAAGAAATGGGCAACTGAACTAAACAGAACTTTCTCAAAAGAAGAAATTCAAATGGACAAAAAAAATGAAAAAATGCTCACCATCTCTAGTATAAAGGAAATGCAAATCAAAACCACACTAAGATTCTACCTCACCCCTGTTAGAAAAGCCATCATCAAAAACAACACTAACAACAGGTGTTGGCACGGATGTGGGGAAAAAAGAACCCTCATACATTGCTAGTGGGAACGCAAGCTAGTGCAACCACTCTGAAAAAAATTTAGAGGCTTCTTAAAAATCTAAACATAGATCTGCCATATGATCCAGCAATCCCACTCCTGGGGATATCCCCAAAGGAATGCGACTGAAGTTACTCCAAAGGCACCTGCACAACCATCTTTATTGCATTGCTATTCACAATAGCCAAGTTATGGAAACAGCCAAGATGCCCCACTACTGACTAATGGAAGGAGAAAATGAGGTATTTATACACAATGGCATTTTACTCAGCCATGAAGAAGAATGAAATTTTATCATTCTCAAGTAAATGGATGGAACTGGAGAACATCATTCTGAGAGAGGTTAGCCAGGCTCAGAAGACCAAAAATTGTATGTTTTCCCTCATATGTGGACTTCAGATCTTGAGCAAATACAGCAATGTGGTAGGACTTGGGTCACATGATAAGGGGAGAGCAGATATGGGAGGTATGGGGATAGGTAAGAAACTCAAAACATGAAAGTATTTGATGTTCCCACTGTAGAGGAACTAATACGAAAACTCTAAAGTGACAAAGGTCAATATGAGAAGGGGATCAGGAACTAATGAAAATGTCAGGTAGAGATGAATCAACTTGTGTTGTAACACATTTGTACATGGAAGCAATGCTAGGAATCTCTCTGAATAGCTATCCTTACCTCAACTAGCAAAAATGCTTTGCCTTTCTTATTATTGTTTAAATTTTCTCTTCAAGGAAATTAGAGATAAGGGCAGAACATGTTCTGCATGGACATGACGGGTGGTGGGAGAGTTAGGGAGTGGGAGTAAGGGGGAGAAATGGCCCAAACAATGTATGCACATGTGAATAAATGAAAAAAAAAGTTGTTCAACATCACCACTAATTAGGAAAGTGCAAATCAAAATGACAATAAGATATGATCTTACCCATGTTAGGATTCTTAATACAAAAAAGACAGAAGATAGTAAGTGCTGGCAAGGGTGTGGAGAAAAGTGAACTGTTTTTTTTGGTACTAAGTGTTTGAACCTAGGGCTTTGCACTTGCAAGGCAGGCATTCTACTGCTTGAGTCACACCTCCAGCCCAAGAAAAGAAAACTACTGTACACTGTTAGTGGTAATGTAAATTTACTCAGTCACTATGGAATACAATATGGGGGTTCCTTTCAAAATTGAAAATAGGAGAAGATGGCAGAGGAGTAGAAGCTTTCTCCATTGGACATCATCAATCAGAGGGTAGATAACAAGAACAGACTACATACAGAAGAGCAAAAGAAAGGAAGATCACTGAGAAGCACAAAAGAGGGAAAGAACAGCTGAAAAATGTAATGAAACAGAAAGGCAACAGATTAGATTAAGAAACAGTTTGCAGCTCCAGATCAAGTTCCCCCAAGTGGATAAAAAGTCAAAGACTCTACTTCAAGGTAAGTCAGGTGACCTCCACAAGAGACTGGAAGACATAGCTGAGGGACAAAAAAAGCTATACCTCTCACAACCTTAACCACAGTGTGGTGATTTAATGAGACAGTGACTTCCCCACCACAATAGGCCAGCAACAGAGAAGACAACATTTTATTCCCCATACCTGAGAGAACTGAGGTAAGGTGCCACCTTGAGAGAGGAGCTCCTGATCAAAGCAAAGGTAATCAGGGGATCAAAACAAGGATCAGTCATAGCTCAGGACATCTTAAGACACCTGTCTGCAGTGTATGAGGGAGGATGGCCACAAAAGGCTCATCGAGAGGGAGAAGCTTTGACTTACGGTGTGATCTGAGAAGTTAAAGGGAGCAGCAGCCCTGCACTACTCGCCTGTAAAAAAATTCAAAAACAAGTGAGCTCCCTCCACTGACAGAGAGCTCAGGTTACAGAAGCTGCTTGCAAATTTCCTGAGCTCAAAAAGTGTGTAAGCTAAAAGCATAGGAAATATATTCAATAAATTAATAGAGAACTTCCCAAATCTTGAGAAAGAGGTGCCCATCCAGGTACAGGAAGCCTCTAGGACTCCAAATGAACACAAACAAAATAGAACCTCTCCTTGGCATATTACAATTAAAACATTAAGTACAGAGAAAAAGAAAAGAATATTGAAAGTTGCAAGTGAGAGGTGCCAAGTCATCTATAAAGGCAAACTCACCAGAAAACAGTAGATTTCTCAATAGAAATCTTAAAAACAAGTGCTGCAAAAAATAACTGCAAACTTAGATTACCATACCCAGCAAAGTTATTATTCATAATTGAAGTAGAAGTGAAAACCTTCCATGATGAACAAAAAACAAAGAAATTTATCACCACTAAACCACCACTGAAAAAGATACTAAAAGGGATACCACACAGAGAAGAGGAAAATAAATGTCAGCATGAAAATATAGGAAAAAATTAATCTCACTAGATGAGTATATGAAGAATACAAAAGAATCAGATACTTCAAAAGCAAAAAATGGCATGAAACACTACACATCTTTCAATATTAACAATGACTTTTAATGGTTTCACCTCTCCAATCAAAAGACACATGGTAGCTGATTGGATCAAAAAGCACCTAAAACTAGATCATTGTCTTTGATCCTGTACAAAAATCAATTCAAAATGTACCAAAGACCTTAATATAAAGTTTGAAACTACTTCAGGAAGTAGGAGGAAATACACTGAAACACACAGGTATAGGGAATAGCTTCCTAAGTAGAACTCAAAAGACTCAGTATCTGAGAGAAAGAATGAACAAATGTGACTAATCAAACTAAAGAGTCTCTGAAAAGCAAAAGAAACAGTCACTAGAGCCAAGAGACAGCCCACAGAATGGAAGAAAAAAATAAGATCTGTGAAGGTAGAGGATATAAGAATATGTACTGAAAGCCATTGAAAAACAAGGAGTGGGAAGTAAAGGGGTGAGGGAGAGTAATGGAAGTGGTTAAATGGACCAAAGTAAAATATACCTGCAGTGGGCATACATTGAGAAAACCCTCTAAATATTAATTTAAATATTAATAACAAAAAACAGGATTACAATAGTATGCTGTAGTGGGGTACTACTGGGTAGGGGAGAGATTGAATGAAGATTAAGGTGAGAGTATATGGTTGATGGACTTCATATATGAAATATAACAAAAATCCTCTTGCAATTGCTTTAATTGGGGTGGAGAGGGGTTTGAGGGGAAGAGACAATGGGAGTGATGTAAATAATGTACAGTACAAGTCTAACTGGAATTGTCATTATATGCTCCCCTCATATAACAAATTTATCCTAATAAAAAAAGATTTAAAAGGAAACAATATAATGCCACACAAAAAAAATCAAGACCTGATCATCAGCATTTCACTGACTGAAATAAACATTAGGTTAGTGTGAAAGAAAGGAAAACAATCTTCTTATCAAATGGACTCTGAAAGCATGCAGCAAAAACTATACTCATATTCTATAAAGTAAACATCAAGGCAAAGTCAGAAGAGACAAAGAAGGTCATTTTACATTAAAAGAGGTAACAATAAATCAAGAGGAAATAACAATTTTCAAGATAAATGCACCAAATATCCTTGTGCCCAACTTCATTAAATGAACACCAGTGAACTTAAAAGCCCAGCAAGGCCCCAACACAACATAACAAGGAGACTTCAATACCACACTCTCTACAATAGATAGATAATCAGGACAAAATATCAACAATGAAATCTGAGAATTAAATGACACTATAGACCAAATGAATTTATCTGCAGAATATTTCAGCAGCAGGTGCACAATACACATTCTTCTCAGCAGCCAAAAATAGATCATATGTTAGGAAGCAAAGCAAGTCTTAGAAAATTTAAGGAAATTGAAATAGCTCATTGTATCCTATCACATTGCAATGAAATAAAATTAAAACTTGAAAGCAAGAGAAAGCACAGAAAATATTTAAACACATAGACTAAACAACAAACTGTTGAACAACCAGTGGATCACTTAAAAAAAAAGGAGAAATCCAAAAGTCCATAAAATCCAGTGAAAATGAAAAAACAACCTACCATAATTTGGGGATACAGAAAAGGCAGTGCTAAGAAGAAAGTGTATACTTATGATTACCTACATTAAAAAAGTAACAGAGAGATCTCAAATAAATAGCCTAATGATGCCCTTCAAGCTCCTAGAAAAACAAAAACAAGCCAAACCCAAAATTAGCAAATGTAAAAAATAACAAAGATTAAGGCAGAAATTAATGAAATAGAGACCAAAAAACTGTATAAAGAATCAATAAAACAAAAAGTTCTTTAAAACAATTAATAAGACTGATAAAACCTTCACCAATCTGACTAAAAGGCAGAGAGAAAAGACTTAAACTAATAAAATTAGGAATGAAAAGGGGGTATTACAATAAATAACAATGAAATAGAGAATGAAGGGGACTATTTTGAAAACCTATTCTCAAACAAACTGGAAAATCAAGAAGAAATATCTAAATTTCTAGATGCATTTGACCTACCAAAATTTAACCAAGAATATATGAACCACTTAAATAGAACTGTAACAAGCTAGGAGATTGGAGCAGTAATAATGAGTCTCTCAAGAAAGAAAAACCCAGGACTTGATGGATTCACTGATGAATTCTTTCAGACATTTAAAGAAAAACCAAAACCAATAGTCCTCAACCTATTACAGGAGATAGAAAAAGAAGGAACTTTACCAAACTCATTCTATGTAACCAGTATTACACTCATTCCAAAACTGGTCGAGGACACAAGAAAAAAGAGAATTATAGACCAAACTCTTTAGTGAACATAGGTGCAAAACTTCTCAATAAAATACTTGCAAACTTAATTCAACAGCACATTAAAAAGATCATAAACCCTGATCAAGTTGGTTTCATTCCAGAGATGCAAGGATGTTTCAACATATGTAAATCAAAAACTGCTATACAATTCATAAACAGAATCAAGGACAAAAATCACATGATCATCTTAATTGGTATAGAACAAACTTTTGCCAAGATTGATCATCCTTTCCTAATAAAAACTCTAAAGACTAGGAATAGAAAGAACATACCTCAAAACTATAAAGGCTATATATAATAAACCTATAGCCAACATAATACTAAGTAGGGAAAAACTGAGTCCATTTCCTCTGAAGTCAGGAATGAGATAAAGTTGTCTACTCTCCCTACTCTTATTCAATATACTACTGGAATTCCTATATATAACAATAAGACAAGAGAAAGAAAGAAATGGGATTCAATTAGGGAAAGAAGAAGACAAATTTACCCCTATTCACAAATGATATTATTCCATACTTACAATACCTCAATGATTCCACTAAGAAAACTACTACATCTGATAAACACTTTCAGCCACATATCAAGATATAAAAATCAACACACAAAAATTAGCAATGTTTCTATATACCAAAAATGAACAGACTGAAAAAGAAATCAGGAAAACAAAAACAGCATGGTACTGTCAGAAAAACAGACACAAAGACCAGAGGAATTAACTAGAAGACCCAGAAATAAAATCACACAACTACCACCATCTGATCTTTCAACAAGGAACCAAAGACATACACTGAAGACAGCCTCTTCAACAAATATTACTGGGTAAACTGGATATCTACATGCAAAAGATTAAAACTATTTCCACCTCACCTTGTACAAATATCAGATCTAACTACCACAAAGATCTTAAAATAAGATCTCAAACATTGAAACTGCTACAGGAAAAAAGGGGGGAACTTTGGAAGTTATTGGTTTAGGGAATTATTTTCTGAATAAAACTCCAATTGCCCAGGAGATAAGAGAAAGAATTGACAAATGAAATGGAATCAAATTGAATCAAATTAAAAAGTTTCTGCACATCAAAAGCAAAAGTTAGGCCAGGTGCGTGCCAGTAGCTCATGCCTGTAATCTTAGTGACTGAGGAGGCAGCAATAAGGAGGATCATGGTTTGAAGCCAAACTAGGCAAATAGTTTGTAAGACCCTATCTTGAAAACACCCATCACAAAAAAAGGGCTGGTGGAGTGATTCAAGGTGTCAGCCCTGAGTTCAAGTCCCAGTAACACAAAAAAGCAAAAGTTACCAGAATGAAGGGACAATCCATGGAATGGTAGAAAATCTTTGTCAGATACTCAACATACAAGAGAATAAGGTATAAATATCTATACTATACAGAGCTCAGGGGAAAAAAAACAATAAAAATACAAATAATCCAGTTAATAAATGGACAAACATATTGATTAGACAGTACTCAGAATAAGAAATCCAAATGGCTAATAAATTCAGGAAGCAATGTTCAACATCTTTAGCCATAAAGGAAATGCAAATCAAAACTACACTAGAATTCCATTTCACCCAAATCAGATATAGCCATCTTCAAGAAAACAAACAACAAATGCTGGCAATGATACAGGGAGAAAGGAACTCTCATATAATGTTGGTGGGAATGTAAACTAGTGCAGCCACTAAGGAAATAAATATGGATATTCCTCAAAAACAAAAAAAAAAAATAGACCTACCTAATGGTCCTGCCTTACCACTCTTGGGCATATATCAGAAGGAATGTAAATAAATGTATAAGAGAGACAGCTATCTGCTCACATTTATTGAAACTCTCTTCACAAGAGCCAAACTGTTGTGACCAACAAGTGTATATGTGTATACACTGTATATATGCATACACTATATGTGTATATACTGTATATATACATATACTATATATATACATATATATATATAACATGGAATATTACTCAGCCATAATGAAAACTGAAATTATGTCATTAGCAGAAATATGAATGGAGCTAGAGCTGGAGAGCCTCATGCTGTGTAAGATAAGCTAAGCTCAAAAGGCCAAATATCACATGTTCTTGCTCATTTGTGGAACCTAGACCTAAAAGGGTGATGATGATGATTGAGGAGGAGGAGGAAGAGGATAGGACATGAGTGCATATGGGTTCTGTTGGGGGGATCCACAGGATGGGAAAGAGGAAAAGAAAAGATACTGAAGGATGAAGAGGATATAAATATACTACATATATACATATGAAGACAACATAATGAAACCCACCAAACACTGTATGAAAGAGGGGCAAGAGGGAAACTTCTTCAAGGTACACTGTACACATGTATGGAACTATCACAATGAATTCCCCTTGTATTATTAATGTCTGAAAAAAAAATGAAATGGAAATTAGAGCTACAATATAATCCAGCAATATCACTTCTGGGTATGTATTGAAAGACAGTGAAATCTCAAAGAGATTCCTGATCCTACATTTTCATTGCAGCATAAACATGGCAAAAACTTGCATATCCATTGATGAATGGATGGCAAATAAAATGTGACATATATAGACATACTATTTAGCCATAAAAAGGAGATAAATGGCAACCATTTGGGTCACCATGAATTAATATGGAGTACATTGTGTTAAATGACATAATACAGGACCAAAAAGAAAATATTGTTGAGAGCCAACTATATGTGGGATCTTTGAAACTCAAAACCATGGAAGCAAAGAAGAGCAGGGTGGCTCTACTGACTTGGCGACATGACAGAAGTTGGGGGGAGAAGGAGAGGAAGAAAGAGAAGAAGTATGAAGAGGAAACAGAGAAAGACAAGAAAGAAAGAGAGATAGAGAGGGATAGAGTGAAAAGGATTAAGTACTATGTGTCTTGAAATTCATGAAAGCCTATTTCTTTAACTTAGGAAGTTATTCTTCAAAACAAAGGGGAGCTTATGTTTACCTTATGTTTATCCAGAGATTTCAATGAAGTCATAAACCCATAAATGATTTAATAAAACTTTAGTTGAGTCAAATATTTAGTTGAGTCATTTTTATTATATCCAAAATGATTTAGGACTATGTTTTAAACAAAATGGACCAAGGAAACGATATATTTTAGAAAATAAATCAATTATGGCAACTTATTATTCTTAATTTCTACTGAAAATATATTTTATAATTCATTAAAGTACCTTAAAAACTTAATTATTTTCTCTCATTGAGGCTTACAATGTGTTTCTATTAAAAAATTAAGCTTCATGGTAAACAGTAAAGCACTGCTAAGTTTTCATTTGGCCTTTAGCAACAAGTATATTTCGTTACATTCATTAATTGGAAACACAGTTAATCATGTGTCTGACATCTTATGAGAAAAGTCCAACTATAAATGTAATGGTACTAAATCATCTTTGTGTTTTTTTCTTGTGTACACCATTTCTAAGTGTTCATAGTGTATCTTCTGGATTTAAAATAGATTTTTGTTCGTGGAAGCAAAACCTGTCATGACATTGCCAGAAGATATTTGAGGGGTTGCAATGGAAATTCATATATTAAATTTCATTTCATATGATATTGACAGGAAGGTGACTCTGATGAATGTGAAATATATGTTGCAAAAGAGTGATTTAAAAGATAAAGTAGGTAACAAGGTCTGGACTAGGACAGTAGAAGTAGGAATGGAAAGGAAATGAATCATAACCCACATACCTAGGACTTTCCATTATGAAGATAACACAAACATAAAACTGGAAATAAAATTAAAACAGTATATATTCCAGGATACAACCATTAAATTAGTGATTAACTAACCCAAGGCCCTCAAGAATGTCTCTTTATCAACCAGGACATGAAAGTGATCATGTTTCCCTTGCAAAATAAAACACCAGTCTACCTACTCACATAAAAATATAATTGGCACTCTGTACCTGCAGGTGCTCCATCTTCAGATTCAACCAACTGCAAAATGAAAAAATGTTTAACGGAGTGTCTACAAATGAATATAGACTCACAGCTTTCATTTGCTCCTCAACAAAGAATAATCAAAGCAATAGGTGTATAGCTACATTGTAAGGTAAGTGATCCAGAGAAAATACTGCAAATCAGCAGATTCAGAAACTGGGGATAATAGCATAGTAAATGAAAGAACATACCTGGCACTTACCAACATGGATCAATAGCTTAAAGAGGGAGATTATTCCTCTCTGCAGAGGTAATGGTGAAAGAGAATCCCAGAAAATTGTATCAACAAAGATGCTGGCAATCCTAGCTATTGCAAAGTTTCACAACCACCAAGGCTCACAGTCTGACTACATATGTAACTTGAACTGTACATAGCAGCCTTGCTTTAGAAAAGAATTTAACATTATATGCCAATGAAACCCAAAGAAATCTAGTTAGGACCCATTTTAAGAAGACTTATTACCTGAATTTGGACTTGTATATGGATCAGAATCCCCTGGATGTTCCCGTCTCCACAGACATTCCACTTCATTGGTTCATCAGAACCAGTTAGCTCAGTTAAGTAACTGACTCAAACCCTGAGTGTTGTGCACTGTGGAAAGCAGGGGTTGCAACATGGAGAGAAATAGAGAATGCCACTCTCAAGAACCTGGAAATTAGTAAGCTTGCACTCAGATATGTGGGGAAATGGCCAGAATCATGTGGAATTTTGCCAGTGCCAGAACTGAAGTCAGTTACCCTCACAGTTCCCAGAACTCCTTGTCCAGAGCTTCCCATAGATGCCTGTCACTTACAGGATGGGGAATGAATTTCATTGTTCCACTGCTACCTTACCCACAGAGCATGAAGGGAAATTCTTGAGCAATACTGCACTCAACTGTTGCCTTGCCCCCAGGGCATATGAACTAAAATGGTTTGCAGAGAAAATTTACCCAGAACTAGTTGCCTGCTCTCCCTCCTTCATGCAGGCACCTCAGCTGAAAAAGTAGAGGAAGAAAAGCACTAGCCATCACTTCAACCCTGAGTGTACACAGCCAAGAGAGGCCATAAGAGAAATTTCCTCCAGCTCCTGGAGTAACCCACTCCTTCACACTCCCTGGTAGGCAGAGCAGATGAAAGTATTTGGTGGAGAAAAGCCCCAGGTTTTACCCTGTCCTTGGGTGCACAACTAAAGGATACCCAGAGAAAATTTTTTCGTGTCTCTAGCACGGCCCACTCATGCTCACTCTCTAGAAGGCAGAAACAGAAAATTCCTGGCCATTTCCCTCAGCTGCTAGGGGAGGTGTGATGTCCTGCTCCTGGGCAGGAACACACACAGTAGAAGAACAGGGGATTAACACAGCATCTGTACCACCATGACTCTGCAGTTCCCAACATAGCTTCCTCTATATCTTGTCTTACCATGCACTGCTGACAAGACTGGATATGAATGACACAGAGGGTACTTTGCATCCTGCCATTGCCTCTCCCTGGGAAGCACGTGTATAACCATACATTGAAGCTTTGACCAAAGCCTCCATCACAAGGTAAGCTAAATAGTCTTCATGACAGATTGACAGATCTATTTGTGAGACAAGCCCATACCTCCTACAAGGCTTAAATTTAGTGTGGAGATTTGGTGGGATGGTGGCTTCCCCATTGTGACAAGTTATCATCAAGCAAGACAATCTGTTCTCCTTATAGCTAGAAGAGGTGTGCCAAGGTGCCATCTTTATTATTTTTTTTTGTCAGTACTAGGGCTTCAACTCAGGGCTTTGCACTTGGTAAGTAGGTGCTCTAACTCTTGAGCTTTGGCCCCAGCCATTTTTGCTTTGGTTATTTTTGAGACAAGATCTCCATTTATCTTGTTATTTGTGCTTCCACAAAAATGACAGGTGCACATCACTGCATCCAGCCATTGGATGAAATACAGTCTCATAAACTTTTTGCTTGGGCTGGCCTTGAGGAGCAATCCTCTTGATCTCTGCCTCCCCTAAACATTTGGTAACACAGGCTTGAATCAACTGCACCCAAACTTAAGTCACCATCTGGAGAGAGGGCATACTATTCAAGACTGAGGTACTTCAGGGCCTGAAAACAAGAAGCAATTACATCTCAGAGAATCCTGGGAAGACTGGCCACAGGCCACAGTAATCAGAAGGGAGAGAGCCATGAGAAGGGATCATAGAGTAGAAGAAGGTCTGATGTAGGCAAGTGCAGAAGTTTACTCAGATGGAAACTTGAGAAGTGAAGGGCCTGGTGGTTGGTGACCACAAACTACCTAATGAGAGAAAGTCTCATTGCCTGAACATCATTTCAGAAACAGAGCAATAAGCTGAGTGCTCATGTTCCAGCAGCTTCTGACTTGCTGATGAGTCTGCTGCAAGTAAGGCTTGAGATTGAGTTACACTGGGGACCTGAAAACAACAATCACAAATCAGAGAGTCTTAGGACACCTTGCCACTGCTGTGAGGGAGGAAGCCATGATAAGTAGTTGTGGACACCCCTTTGAAGGTCAACTTAAATATTAATAATGAAAGTCAGGAATGAAAAATAGACACAATGTGTGCAAGGAGGAGACTAGTGGAAGGAGGAAGGTCAAGGAAAGAGATTAAGGTGACAGTATATGACTGATGGATTTCAAATACCTATATGAAACAGAACTAATTAACCTCTTGCAATTGCTTTAAGAGGGGTGTGGAGGAAGCTGAGGGGGAGAGATGGTGGGGGCAATGTAAATAATGTACAATATAAGTCTAATCAGAGTTCTCACTATGAATCCCCCCTGTATAATGAATTTATGCTAATAAAAATTTATAATAATAAAAAAGTGGACATGGAGAAGGAGCTGGTCTAGCATAGACTTGGGGGAAAGTTTAAGCTACCAGGAGCTTGGGCATTAAAGAGCCTAGTGGTCACTGGCCCTGCTCCCTGACTATAGCAATCCTAGTGCCTGGGAAAATAGACCACTTAATCCACAGTTGGTGGAGTGGCCCTGCTGCAGTAGCTGCCTACTATCAGTGGGGATTTGCCACTAGATGTGGATTGAGACTGAGCTGTTTTGTGAATTTGAAAGCAATGAATAATCACAGTTCAGTAAGTATTGGGACACCGGGACACAGTGTCTGGAAAGGAGATGACCATGTTATTTAGTGGTGGAAAGGGAGAGAGTCTGACATGGACAAGCAGAGAACTTAGCAGCCCAGTGCTTGAGCAGTGAAGAATGTGGTAGTTGGTGTCCCTGCCCTCCAAATCTGCAGCAAGCCTCATCACTGGAGGATCAAAGTAGAACCTGAGCACTAGACCTGTGGCAGGTAGAGTGTAATGACTATTGAAATTGCCTACCACCCATAGGTGTTTTCTGCCAAGCAGGACTGGAGTCTGAGCTACCCTGGAGACTATAAAACCAAGGAACAACTGAGACTCAAGGAGTCTTAAAATTCCCTATAACAGGGTCCAGGTGGTAGACAGCCACAACAGAGGGTTGGGGAAAAGTAGAGGGTTAGATATGGACCCACTGAGAAGCTTTAGTTTGGACAGTGAAGAGCATGGTGATTGGTGACCATGCTCTCTATGTCAAAAGCAAGTTCCATTGCCTGAGAATTACTGCAGAAATAGCACCAAGCCTATGTATGAGAGAATACTCATCATCCAGAAGATATTTTCTGGCTGTGGGGGAATGTTGTTAGGTGGTGCTGAGCTCTGAGCACAAGACTCAGGGATCATGCAGTATCTAAGAGCCTCTTCGCTTCCACAGGGTGACACATTGCTGGGCAGGGTCTGAATGAACTGAAACTTGAGCCTGGCATCTGTGGCTCACACCTGTAGTCTCAGATACTTGGAAGGTAGAGATCTGGAGGTTAATGGTTCAAGGCCAGCCCAAGTAAGAAGTTAGTGAGATCCCATATCATCCAGTAGCTGGATATGTGTGCCTGTCATCCCAAGCTATATGGAATGTTCAGATCAAGATCACAGTTTCAGGTCAGTCCACACAAAAAAATTTGTGAGACCCCCATCTAAATGGAAAAAAGCTGAGAATGGTGGCACAGACTTATCCCCTGTAGCAGTGGGAAGCTAAAAATACAACAATCATGGTCCAGACTGGTCTGGGCAAAAATTGATACCCATCTCCAAAATAACCAGAGAAAAATGGGCTGGAGACAAATCTCAAGTTGTAGAGTACTGGCCTAGCATATGTGAAGCCCTAAGTTCAAACCCCAGTACCATGGGGAAAAAAAACAACTGAAGTCTACACGCAGAGCACCTCAGTGCCTCAATTCACCACCAGTGCAGAACTCAGTGTTTTGCTCTCTCCAATATAAGACACATTTTGAGGACAACCAGAGAGTAGCCTGTGTACTGCCACTGTGCAACAAGTGGGCACCTGCCCAGATTATGAACTAAAAAGCTCTGTGTGTCCAGTAGTAGTATTGAGCAGCCAAAAAAAGGAATCTTCTAAGGTAGAAGCAGCACAGAAATGGACAACCCTTGAACAGCTCTGCATTCAACCCGACATATAACACAATCTCATACACAAGGAAAGACAAGATACTTAGTTTTCCTCTATCTGAGTGGTGCTGGGTTATCAAGCCTGTTGCCTGGAACACACAGGGAAAATGCTGACCACTGAGCTCTTCCCTAGTCCAATGGTGAGGAACTATACTTCAACACTTCCACAACACAGTTGTTTCTGTCTACATGTGACTAAAACATCCAATTAATGACTTGGCATCAGATGCACAAATCTCAATGCAAAAACACAAGAAATATGAAAAAAAACAAGAAAATGACACCCCCAAAGGTCAACAGCCCCACAGTAACAGCCAAAAGAATATTGAAAAAGAAGAAGTCCTAGACAATGAACTAGAAAGCATAATTATAAGAATTATCAATATTGAAGAGAACATGTAAAAAAAGTTGAATGATTTCAAAGAAGACACAAATAAATAGCTGAAGAAACTCAGCACTAATAAATAAATAGTTGAACAAAATAAGAAAAACTATTCAGAATATGAACATTCAATAAATATACATAAATTCAGAAAAAGAATCAAACTATAATTCTGGATTGGAAAACTCAATAAGCCAAATAAAAAACTCAGTGGAAACTCACCAGAAGAGTTGAACAAATTAAAGAGAGAGTATCAGGGCTTAAAGACAAAGTAGATAAATTAGAATATTCAGTTAAAGAAAGAGAAAAAATATAAAGAACTACAAATGGAACAGATGTGACTTCTGGAATAGTTTTAAAAGATAAAACCTATGAATTATGGTTTTAGAAAAGGATAAAAGTTCAAGCTGAAGGAATAGAAAACATATTCAATAAAATAATAGATGAAAAATTGCTGTGATCTTCAGAAAGATACAGTCATACAGACACATGGAATTTTTGGACACCCAACAGACAAATCCATTAAAAAGTCAATCTAAGATATATTATAGCTAAAACATTAAATGTGGGGAACAAGGAAAGAGTATTGAAAGCTCCAAGAAAGGGGTGACATGTCAAATGTAAAGGCAAACCCATGGAAATAGCAGCAGATTTCTCAACAGAAACTCTAAAAGCAAGGATGGAATGATGTATTTAAAGACTTGAAAGAAAATAACTGCCAACCTAGATCACTGTGTATAACAAAGCTACTCTTTAAATAAAAATTAAAGGAATTCATACCCACTAAGCCAGCACTGCACAGAAAATGCTTAAAGGAATCCTACACACAAAAGAGGAAGATAAACAACAAGGAAACTATGGGGTAAGAATAAATCTGTCTAGATGAGTCAAAACAAATAAGGATTAGAAAAAAAAAGTAAGAATTAGGAAAACAAAAAAATGACAGTTATTAATACATAACTTTCAATAATAGCCCTAAATGTTAATGGCCTCAATTTTCCAATTGAAAGACCTATATTGATGAGGTGGATTAAAAAAAAGAAGACCTAACCATTTGATGCCTACAGGAAATGAAAGTCACTGACAAAGACCAAGAAAAATGGCTGAATTAGAAAAGATGGAAAAAGACTGTGTAAGCAAATAGATCATGAAAGCAAGCAGAAGTAACTATACTCATACTGACAAAGCAGATTTGAAAGCAAAATTTTTCAGAAGACAAAAAAGTAGTCACTTCATATGGATAAAGACAACAATCCATCAAAAGGAGGTAACAATTATAAACATTTATGGGTCAGCACACCCAATTTCACAGAACAAATACTCTTGGACATAAAATACAAATAAAACTCAACATAATAATGGTGTGAGTCCTCAATGCCCCACTCCACAAATAGGTCATGCACACAAAATATCAACAAGGAAACTTCAGAACTATATGACACTATAGATCACACGGACTTAGAAGACATGTACAGAATATTTCACTTAATAACAGCAGAATACATGTTCTTCTCAGTAGCTTATGCAACTTTCTCCAAAATAGATTGTACTTTAGGACATAAAATAGGTCTTAACAAACATAAGAAAATCCAAATACCCTCTTGTATTTTATCAGACCACAATGAAATAAAACTAGAAAGCAGCAGCAAAAAAAAAATCACAGAAAATATTGAAACACATGAATACTAAACAACACACTGCTGAATGATCAATGGGTCACTGAGGAAATAAGATAGAAAATCAAGATATTTCTACAATCAAATGAAAATAAAACACAGCTTTCTAGAACATCTGGAATTCAGAAAAGGAGATATCTAGAAAGTCTATACTTTTGAATATCTACATTAAGAAATAAGAGAAGTATCAAATAAATCACATAATAATGTGACTCAAGCTCTTAGAAAAACAGTAACAATCCAAATCTCAAATAAGTAACCAGAAATAAATAATAAAGATCAGACCAGAAATCAATGGAATGGAGAATAAAATCAGTACAAAAATCAATGAAACAAAAAGTTGCATCCTTGAAAAGACTGACACACAACCTTAGCTATGCTAATGAAAAGAAGGAATGAGAAGATCTAAGTTAATAAAATTAAAGATTAAAATGGAATATTAAAGCAAATACCAATGAAATTCAGATGATCATTAGGAAATAGTTTAAAAACTTATATCCTAATCAACAGGAAACACTACAAGAAATGGATAAATTTCTAGACTCATAGAATTTGCTTATATTGACACAAGGAGATTATTAATCACTTAAACAGATCCACAATAAGCCACAAGATTGAAGCAATATAAAAAAGTTCTCCACCCCCCCAAAAAAAAAAAAAACAAAAGAGTCCAGAACCAGATGAATGCACTGTCAATTTTGGGCTTACCTGTATAGAAGAACTGACACCAGTGCTCCACATTCAATTAAATAGAAAAAGCAGGAACTCTACTGAACTTGTTCTTTGAAGCCAGTTTTACTGTGATATCTAAACCACATAAAGACAAAACAAAAATGAGAATTTTAGTCCAATTTCCTTGATAAACACTGATGCAAAAATTCTCAATAAAATATTTGCAAACTGAATCCAACAACACACTAAAATTTATACCCTGTGATCAAGTTGAGGCAGAGAAAAAAAAATCAGGAAAATCATCTCACTCATAATAGCCTTCAAAAACACTTAGGAATAAAAACTGTGAATGTGACAGATCTCTAAAGTGAAAATCATAAAACACTGAAGAAATCAAAGAAGATATCAGAAAATGGAAAGAACTCCCATATTCATGGACTGGCAGAATGAATATTGTGAAAATGGCTATACTGCTGAAAGCAACCTACAGATTCAATGTAATCCCCATCAAATCCTATGGTCATTCTTCACAAAAATAGAAAAATCAATTAAAAAAAAAAGCATGTCTATGAATAAAACACCCTGAAAAGCCAAAGCAATCTTGAACAAAAAAAATAAAAGCAATCTTGAAGCATTACCATACCCGGTTTCAAATTATACTGGTGACAAAAACTGTGTGGTACTGGCACTCAAACAGACCCTTAGACCAATGGAATTTAATCAAGGTTCAAAAAATAAATATAACAGCTACAACCATTTAATTTTTTGACAAGTGACACAATATATGTCTTGGGAAAAAAGACAGTCTCTTAAACAACTGTTTTTGACAAAACTGGATGTCCACATGTGGAAGACAAAAAAATCCCTCTGTCTAATCTTGTATAAAAATTGATACAAAATACATTAATGATCTAAACAGAAGACATGAAACTTAGAAACCACTGCAAGAAAACATTAGAAAATATAGGGATAGACAATTACCTTCCAAATAGGACTCTAATTGCTCAGGATATTAGCACAAAAATTAATAAATGAATTATATCAAATTAAAATCTTGTGAATATCAAAGGAAACAATTTCCAGAATCCAGTGAAATACCAAAGACTGGAAGAAAATTTTTACAAACTATTCATCAGACAAAGGAGTCATGTTCAGTATACATATAGAACTCAAAAAACTAGACACCATCCAGTAATCCCTCTCCTGGGGACATATCCAAAGAAATGCAACACAGGTTACTCCAAAGGCACCTGCACACCCATATTTATTTCAGGACTATTCACAATAGCAAGTTATGGAAACAACCAAGATGCCCACTACTGATGAATGGATCAAGAAAATGTGGCATTTATACACAATGGAATTTTATTCAGCCATGAAGAAGAATGAAATCTTTGGAGAACATCATTCTGAGCGAGGTTAGCCAGGCTCAGAAGACCAAAAATCATATGTTCTCCTTCATATGTGGACTTTAGATCTAGGGCAAATACAGCAATGTGGTTGGACTTCGATCACATGACAAGATGAGAGCACATATGGTAGATATGGGAATAGGTAGAAAACCCAAAACATGAAAACGTTTGATGTCCCCACTCCAGAGGAACTAATACAGAAAACTTAAAGTGACAGAGGTCAACATAAGAAGGGGATCAGGAACCAGTGTAAAGATCAGTTAGAGATGAATCAACTTGGGTTGTAACACATTTGTACATGAAAGCAATGCTAGGAATCTCTCTGTATAGCTATCTTTAACTCAACTAGCAAAAACGCTTTTTCTTCCTTATTATGCTTATGTCTTCTCTTCAACAAAATTAGAGATAAAGGCAGAACAGGTTCTTCCTGGAAGCGAGGAGGGAAGGAGGGAGAAATGACCCAAACAATGTATGCACATGTAAATAAATGAATAAAAAAACTAAACACATACCCCACCAGTGTGGACCAGGTGCAGGACCAGGACCAACACAGCGACAGTGAGCATCTGCCTTAGGAAAAGCTGCTTGCCATTTCCATGGCTGGACTCAACTCCACCAGTGTGAATCTGCAAACTCAACATGTGAGCTCCATACACCATATGCTCTCTCAGGAATAATAACCAGTGCAGCTCATGGGAAGTTTGCATGCTCTATGAACAAAACTGAACACCACAGGCAGTGAACATAATTCACCACTGTCAGTGGGAAGCAGGGCAGAACACTAAACCAACTTCAGAGACTGGTGGTGGGGTGAAGAGCCAAACTCTGAGAGTGGGGGCAAAGTGATGAGGTGAACACTGAGAGCAGGGGCAGGGCAAGAATCCAACATTCCAGATTGGGGGCACAGTGGATCAATGAGTGCATCTGGTGGCACTGTGGGTGTCACAAAACACTGATTTACCCCACCTTCCTGGAAAAAATGCTGACCAGGTAAAAAGATGGGTGTGGAGAAACTCATCTGCCACCTGGCATAAACAGTAACATATCTGACCACCTTAAAAAATCTGGTAGTGATCAACTGCAAACCTCAATTGCAACCTGCCTTGCAGGCAGAAGTGAACAATGACTGCTCAAAATCAGCCTTCTAGTGAGACCACTTCAGAGATCCTACCTGCACTGGACAGCCCAACAGACCAAAGAAAACATGTCTCAAAAATCCCCAGCTGACTCTCACCTAAGCTGTTTGACAAAGAGGGTCAGCATCCTTCACCACAGCCCAGTATACCAACCTTCAGAAGAGACAGGGACACTGAGAAAACTCAGTCATAAGTGCCACTACCTGGATTTGATGCCAAAGAAATAAGTCCAAAGCTTTTGCCAAACTGATTTTTTTTACTTTATTTTTTTTAGTTTTTATTTATTTTTTCCCTTTTTTATTTAGTATTTTTATTTTTATTACTACTATTTTCATATATTAATTCTTTCTCTGTTCACTGTCTCTCCTTTGCGTGTGCTACTTTGTTCTCCCCCAACTATGTTTTCTGCCTTTTTTCACCCATTCTCTCCCCTGTATTCACCTCCCCCTCCCTTTCACCCCACTATCTCTCCCTCCTCCACACTTACCACTTGCTGATTAGTCTAGTGTACTGACCTACACAACCTTATCCCTCTTCAATCGCTGACACAAGCACACTCCATTATAACAACTGAACAACACCTTAACACACACAAAGGCCCTATAACCCTACAACCCCCATACCTCTGCTCCCCATACACCATCCCTCTTTTCTTCCCCCATCAAGTACCACCTTGTTAAATTATCCAAGTATCTATCTTTACCCAAACTACAATTACCTCCACCAATTCCCACTGTTTATAGATAATATCACCAAGTGGTTCTCTATATACTATATAAACAACTAGTCTGGCAATGAACTTGTGAATTCATTATTGCTAATTTACACCTCCAGTTCAAGAGCAGATATACCACATCAACCTAGCTACAGACTAAGCAGATCATAATACAGTAATTAAGTCAAGGGAAAGATAACATGTGATTAAAACCCCCAAGTAGCCAATAAATAACATAAGACCATGGCACAAAATAGAAGCATAGGGAGAAGAAGACAAGGGATTTCCACCCACAAAAGATCAATAATTCAATAGAGGATTTTGTGGGAAATGTAGAAAATGAATACCCATTTCCTGACCGCAACAGAATGATGATATATATATATATATATATATATATATATATGACCAATGAGCTAAATGATGTCCATGAAGGGTTGCTCAAAGAGGAAATCAAGAATGAGCTCATTGAGATACTCATAGAGAAGCATCAAGAGAAGGTTAAAGAGGACATATAAAACCAACACAATGAATATCGAGACATCATAAACAAAAAACTTGAGAAAACACAGAAAATAAACTAAGAGAAGACTTCCACAAAGCTCAAAAGGAAACAAAGAAGACAATAAAAAGGAGATATATGAAATAAAGAAGACAGCACAAGATATGAAAGAGGAGTTTAACAGTGGTATGGAAAACCTCAGAAAAAGAATCAAACAGAAATCCTGTAAATAAAAATTTCTTAAGTCAAAAAACATAGTTGTTAGGCACTCCAGGAGACTAGAAAAAGTAGAAGACACAATCTCAGGTCTCAAAAACAAAATACATATTAAAGAAAAGCCAAACAGAAGAACTCGTAGGCAAAAGACTCAAGAACTGTGAAAGGAATATGCAAGAATTCACAAACTCCATTAAAAGACCAAACCTGCGAATTATGGGCATTGAAGAAGGAAAAGAGGTGTAAGGCAAAGACATACATAACATAATTCAAAAAATAATAGCAGAAAATTTCCCAAATCTCAAGAAAGAGGTACAGAAAGTCTCCAGGACACCAAACAGACATGACTAAAACACAACATGTTCATGGCATATTATGGTTAAAACAACTAGCACATTCAACAAAGAAAGAATATTGAAGGCTTAAGAGGAAAAACAAATGACATATAAATGTAAGCCCATAAAAAGAAAGCAGATTTCTCAAGAGAAACTTTAAAAGCATTAAGATCATGGAGTGAGATACTTCAAGCACTGAAGAAAAACAATTTCAGTCCTGGGATACTCTACCAGCAAAACTTTCATTCAAAATTGATGGAGGAATACAAGTCTTCCATGATAAACAGAAACTGTAATTATATATGACTACCAAACCACCACTACAGAAGATTCTGAAAGGAATCCTACACAGAGAACATGAAAACAAGCATAGAGATCCAAGATGGCAACTAGAGAGGGTATGGAAGCAGGTAGCCTAAGCTCCATGACTCCAAAACCTCCCTGAGACACTGGAGCCACACTTGGCAGAAATAAAGCACCAACCAGAATCAAACCTTTGACACCCTGAACCCCTGGCCCATGGAAAGCTTCCCCATAACACATTACACTGAGAAAATTTTAGGGCTGGACCACCACAACAGCTGCCACCACTGGCTCCAACTCTGCCTGCAAGACATTCAACAGACCAAACAGTTCAGCACCATACATCATGCGCAATTCCCCAAGTCACCCCTGGGATAAACCATCATAGTCCCTGGGCAGACTGACCCCCCAAAAAAAACACTGAGTAACAGCAAATTGTAACCTAACACAACAGCAGAGGGGGTGGGAATGCTGAAAGTGCACCAGAGAAAGGTGGAGGGGGGGCAAGGAGCTAATCTGAGCATGAACTATCAGTAAACAAACACTGGAAAGGCAGGAAGGCTGAGAGCATGTGAGCAATAAGCCATTCCCCCAAAGCAGGGCATGTAGTGGGTCACAGAACTCATCTCCTAAGCCAGTAGCAGCACCCAAAGACAAACTGCCCCACAAAATTGAAAAACAAACAGCAAACCATGATAACACACAGAACCTGCCCCAGAGAAAGAGGGCAGGACAAAGAAATAAGCCCCTAGTGCAAAAATCCCAGTAAACAAGCACAGCGAAAATCGACCTCCAAAGCAGGAAAACTAGTGCATTAATAGAGCTGATCTCCTGAGCCTGAAAGCAGCATTCAAACTTGAACTGCCACACCTCACTGGGGGAGAACCTGACCATGTTGCTGCAGCTGAAGCATAACACAGCTATCAGCTGAGGAAGTCAGTGTCTCTAACCACCTTGCATGATCTGGCAAAGGTACCTCACCTCATAATATCAATTTAACTGGTAGACAGGAAAAGAAAACACTACATACAATAAAATCACCTGGTTAGACCACATCAGAGCTTCTGCTTATATACCAGAGGGGTAACTGCAGAAGTTAAACTAAGAGTGAAATTCTATTGTTCCTGAACCTGATGTTTTCTTTTTTCTTTTATCTTTTTTTGTTTGTTTGGTTGGTTGGTTTTGGGTTTGCTTTCTTGTTTGTTTTGTTATTGTGTGTTTTCTATTTTTATTTTTTTCCTATTATCTTTTTTATTTCTATACTATCAATGCTACCACAATCATCTTCTCATCCTTACTCTCACCACTTTCATTCTCTCTCCTTCTCCTGTGCTAAAATCCATTGCTCCCCTCCCCAAAAACTTGTTCTGTCCCTTCTCATCCACTCTCTTCCCCCAGCCATCACATTCCCCTGCCATTCTCCCTCAACCTGTCATCAAACTACCACTCCCTATTACCCACTCATCACCTGCTGACAAGCCTACTATACCAACTTTGCACAACCCCAAACACCTGCAATCCCCAAAACAAGTACCCTCTACTATAACAACAGAAATACACACAAACACACACAAGGACCACAAAACCCAGCAGCCCCTGCAGTGCTTCCACCATGCACCTACCCTAATTCCCACCTCCCTCTTTAGTGCCACCTTAACCAACTTCCCAAATTTCTATATAACACACCCAATGCCTACTGCTTATAGATATTACCATCAAGGGGTCTTCTATATAACATATAAACTACTGGTCTGCTATTAAACCTGTGAATTATTTATTATTAAAATCACCAACACCAGGGACAGAAATAGCACACCTACCTGGCAAAAGCTCAAGACAGCCACAAAAGAAAAATTACATCAAAGGAAAGAAAACAAGTAACTAAAACCACAACCTGGTCTATCAAGAACATAGTTGCACAGTACCAAGTGGAGCAATGGGGAGAAGAAAAAGGGATGGAAACAATTAATGCCCAAAAATAATTTAATACAGTATTCATAGAGAAATGAAGAAAATGGGTAAACAGTTCTGGACTCCAAAGAAACAAAGGTAAATGACACCAAGGAACTCAAAAATGTCCACAAAATCACCTTCAAAGAAGAAATCCTGCAAAATAATCACCGAGAATTTCATGGAGATGATACTAGACACAGTTAACCAAATCATACAAGATGCAGTCAAGAAATTTCAAGACACCAAAAATAAAGAATAGAGAAGACACAGAAACAAATAAATGAACACATAAGAGCCCTAAATAAAAACTAAAATGAAACAGAGAACACTATAGAGAGATAAAAAAATAAAAGTTGAAAATAGAAAATACTAAAGAGGAAGAGAGCCATGATATGGAAAACCTCAGAAAAAAGAATGAAACAAAAACACAAAACACAGTGGAGGGCCACCCCAGCAGGCTAGAACAGGCAGAAGACCAAATCTCAGAACTCAAAGATAAAATAGGTATTAAAGGAAAAACTGAAGACCTGTTAGTCAAACAACTCAAGACCTGTGAAAGGAATATGCAAGAATTCACCAACTCCATCAAAAGACCAAACCTGAGAACCATGGACATTGAAGGTAGAGAAGAGGTTCAAGCAAAAGGGATTCATAATATATTCAATAAAATAATAACAGAAAATTTCCCAAATCTGGAGAAAATTATGCCCACTCAGGTACAGGAAGCCTCCAGGACACCAAACAGACTTGACCAAAATAGAACTACCCCACAACATATTATCACTAAAACAACAAGCACAAGACAGATAAAGTACACTGAAGGCTGTAAGAGAGAAAAAACAAACAACATATAAAAATAAATCAAAAATCACAGCAGATTTCTCAATGGAAAGCTTAAAAGCAAGAAGGGCATAGAGTGAGGTCTTCCAGGCACTGAATGAAAATAACTTCAACCCCAGGATACTCTACCCAGTAAAACTATCATTCAAAATAGATGGAGCAATAAAAGTCTCACAATAAGAAGAAACTAAAACAATATATGACCAACGAGCCACCACTACAATAGATTCTCCAAGGAATTCTGCACACAGAAAATGAAAGCAAACAAAACCATGAGAGGACAGGCTGTGTCAAACCACAAGAGAAGAAAAGACAAGAAACTGGAGAGTAGCATTGATTCAACTGCACACAAACCCTTAAAAACAAAAACAACTACATGACAGGAATCACTGCATACCTATCAATATTAACACTGAATGTAAACAGACTCAATTCACACATCAAAAGACACTGTTTGGCAAAGATTCAACAATCTGTTGTTTATAGGAGACCCACCTAATTGACAGAAACAAACACTGGCTTAAGGTGAAAGGCTGGAAGATGATTTACCAAGCCAGTGGCCCCCAGAAACAGGCAGGAGTAGCAATACTTATCTCAGACGAGGAAGACTTCAAACTTACATTGATCACATAAGATAAAGAAGGACACTCCATATGAATAAAAGGGGAAATACACCAAAAGAACATAACAATTATCAACCTATATGCACCCAATCTCAGTACTCCCAAATTAATCAAACATAAAACATATGTGCATAAAAGCACATATGGACTCCAATACAGTGGTAATGGGAGACTTTAAACCCCCTCTACCACCAATAGATTGGTCATCCAAACAAAAAATCAATAAAAAAATTCTAAAACTAAATCACACCATAGATCAAATGTACCTAGCTGATGTCTGCAGAATATTTCATCCAAGATCTGCACAATATACATTCTTCTCAGCATCCCATGGACTATCTCTAAAATTGATCATATCTTAGGGCACAAAGCAAGCATCGCCAAATATAAGAAAATAGAAATAATCCCCTGCATTCTACCTGATCACAATGCATTAAAACTAAAACTCAACAACAAAATGATAGCAGAAAATGCACAAACAACTGGAAGCTGAACAACACATTACTCAATGATCAGCAGGTCATCCATGAAATAAAAGGAAATTAAATGATTCCTGAAGACAATGAAAATGAAAACATGGCCTATCAGAATCTATGGGACACAGCAAAGGCAGTCCTAATGAGGAAAGTTTATAGCCATGAATGCACATATTAAAAGGAGAGAAAGATCTCAAATAAATGACCTAGTGCTTCATCTCAAACTCCTAAAAACACAAAAACAAACAAAACCCAAAACAAGCACAAGGAGAGAAATAATAAAAATAAGGGCAGAAATTAATGAAATAGATATCAAAAAAAAAACCCACAAAGAATCAATGAAACAAAAAGCTGGTTCTTTGAAAAAAGACACAAAATTGACAGATTCCTGGGAAATCAAACTAAAATGAGGAGGGAAAAAATCCAAACCTGTAAAATCAGAAATGCAAAAGGGGAGATAACAACAAACACCATGGATATCCAGGGAATCATCAGAGACAACATTGAGAATCTATTTTCACACAAATTTGAAAATCTTGAAGAAATGGACAAATTTCTAGATAATTATGATGATCCAAAATTGAACCAAGGGAATATTAACCACCTAAATAGATCTATAACACAAAATGAAATTGAAGCAGCAGTAGAGTCTCCCAAAAAGAAAATCCAGGACCTGAGGAATTCTCTGCTGAATTTTATCAGACCTTTATAGAAGAACTAATATAAACTCTCCTTAAAATTTTCCAAGAACTAGATAGGGAAGAAATACTGCCTAAATCATTTTATCAAGCCAATATTACATTCAACCTAAATACAGACAGAGACACCTCCAAAAAAGAGAACTATAGGCCAATCCCTTAATGAACATCAATGCAAAAATCCTAAATAAAATAATGGCAAACCAAATCCAAGAATACATCAAAAAAATCATTCACAAGGACCAAGTTGGCTTCCTCCCAGGGATGCAGGGTTCAACATTCACAAATCTATAAATGTAATACAGCACATTAATAGAAGCAAAGACAAAAACCACTCGATCATCTCAATAGATGCAGAAAAACCCTTTGATAAGATTCAACACAACTTCATGATAAAAGCTCTTAGAAAACTAGTATTTGGAGGAATTTACCTCAACATTATACAGGCTCTATGTGACAAACCTATAGCCAACATCATACTTCATGGAGAAAAACAAACTATTTCCTCTAAAATCAAGAACAAGACAAGGGTGCCTACTATCTCCACTCTTATTCAACATAGTCCTAGAATTCCTAACCAGAGGAAAAAGACAAGAAGAAGGTATAAAATAAATACAAATAAGTAGAGAAACTGTCAAAATATCTCTATTTGCAGATGACATGATACTATACCTCAACGACCCAAAAAACTCTTCTCAATCAGGAATGAGACAAGGGTGCCCACTATCCCCACTTCTATTCAACATAGTCCTGGAATTAATAGCCAGAGCAATAAGGCAAAAGAAGTATTAAAAGGAATACAAATATGTAAATAAACTGTCAAAGTATCCCTATTTGTAGATGACATGATCCTATACCTCAATGACCATAAAAACTCTACCCTAAACCTCCTAGACACCATAAACAGCTTCAACAATGTGGGATACAAAATCATCTTATAAAAATCATTAGCTTTTGTATACATCAACAATGAACAAATTGAGAAAGAATATATGAAAACAATTCCATTTTTAATAGCCTCAAAAAAATCAAATATCTAGGAGTAAACTTAACAAAGGATGTGAATGACCTCTACAGGAAGAGCTACAAACCTCTGAAGAAATATATTGAGGAAGACTACAGAAGGTTGAAAGATCTTTCATGATCATGGATTGGTAGAATCAACATAATAAAAATGGCTATACTATGAAAAGCAGTCTACATGTTCAATGCAATTTCCATCAAAATCCCAATGACATTCATCACAGATATTTAAAAATCTACCCTAAAGTTCATTTGGAAACACAAGAGACCACGAACAGCCAAGGCAATACTCAGCAAAAAGAGCAATGCTGGAGGTATCACAATACCCGACTTTAAACTATATTACAGAGAAATAGCAATAACAACAGCATGGCACTTGCACAAAAACAGATATGAAGACCAGTGAAACAGAATACAGAACCTGGATATATATCCACACAGCTATGCTCACCTTATTTTTGAGCAAGGCGCCAAAAACATATGATGGAAAATAGGCAGCCTCTTTAACAAATTTTTCTGGGAAAAGTGGTTATCTGCCTACAGAAAACTGAAACTATATCCATCTTTATCACACTATACTGTTGTCAACTCAGACCGAATCTCTGAGGATAGTACAGAAAAGAGCAGAGAATACTCTGGAAGCAATATGTATATCCAAGGACTTCCTCAATTGAATACAGCAGCTCAGCAACTAAGAGAAAGGAAGGACAAATGGGACTTCATAAAATTAAAAAACTTCTGCACAAGAAAAGAAATGATCTCTAAACTGAAGAGACCACCCACAGAGTGGGAGAAAGTATTTACTAGCTATACATCGGACAAAGGACTGATAACCAGAATATACAGGGAGCTCAAAAAACTAAACTCCCCCAAAATCAATGAACCAGTAAGTAAATGGGAAGCTGAACTAAACAGAACTGTTTCAAAAGAAGAAATCCAAATCACCAAAAACACGTGAAAATGTGCTCACCATCTCTGGCCATAGAGGAAATGCAAATCAAAACCATACTAAGATTCCATCTCACCCTGCTAGAATAGCTATAATCAAAACCACCATCAACAATAAATGTTGGCGAGGATGTGGGAATAAAAGAATCCTCATACACTACTGGCAGGAATGTAAGCTAGTACAACTCTGTGAAACAATCTGAGGCTTCTTAAAACCCTAAGCATCGATCTGCCATATAATCTAGCAATCCCACTCCTAGGGATATACCCAAAGGAATGCAATTCACATTACTCCATAGGCACCTGCACACCCGTGTTTATTGCAGCCCTAGTCACAATAGCCAAGTTAAGGAAACAGCTAATATGCCCCACTATTGACAAATGGATTAAAAAAATGTGGTATTTATACACAATCGAATTTTACTCAGCCCCATGAAGAAGAATGAAATCTTATCATTTACAAGTAAATGGATGGAACTGGTGAACATCATCTTAAGAGAAGTTAGCCAGGCTCGGAAGGCCAAAAATTGAATATTCTTCCTCATATGTGGACTTAGACCTAAAACAAATGCGGTAATATTATTAGACATGGGTCACACACTAAGGGGAGGATACAGGAGGAACAGGAAAATGTAGGAAACCCAAAACTTAAAAGCATTCAATATGCCTACTGTAGAGGAGTCAATATAGTAACCTTAAAATGACAGAGGTAACTATGGGAAGGTGATCTACAAGTAGAGAAGAGGTCTGGTAGAAATTAATCAATTTGTATTGTAATACATATGTGCATGGAAGCAATGCTAGGAATCTCTCTGTATAGCTATCCTTATCTCAAACTAGAAATAATACTATGTCTTTCTTTTTATTGCTTATGTCTTCTGTTCGACAAAATTGGAGAATAGGGCAGAACAGGTTCTGCCTGGAAGTGAGGAGGGTGAGGGGTGAGGGAGGTGGTGAGGGGCAGGGGGGAGATATGGTCCAAACAATGTATGCACATATGAATAAATGAATAGAAACATCACCAATGAACAGGAAGTATTAAACTTCATGAGAAGAACAGACAACTACTCAGAGAGTAGCACTGAATCAGATGCACACACTCAAATCACTAAATACCTCTCAATATTAACAGTGAATGTTAATGGACTCAACTTCCCACCATTAAAAGACATCATCTGGCAATTGGAATTAAAAAGTAAGACCTGACAATCTGTTATTTACAAGAATCCCACCTTGTTGACAGAAAAAAAACATTCAATTAGGGTGAAAGGATGGAAGAACAGTTCTAAGCTAATGGCTCCCAAAAACAGGCAGCAGCAGCAATTCTTATATCAGATAAAGTGGACTTCCAATAGAAATTAGTCAAAAGAGACAAAGAAGGTCGTTTCATACTAATGAAAGGAGCAATACATCAAGAGAAAATAATAATTATCAACTTATATGCACCCAATGTCAGTGCATCCAACTTCAATAAAATCACAAATAGACCCCAACACAGGGGTAGTAGGAGACTTTAATACTCCTCAATCACCAATAGATATGTCATCCAGACAAAAAATCAACAGAGAAATTTTAAAACTAAATGACACCATAGAACTAATGTAATTGACAGATGTGTACAGAGTATTTCATCCTTCAACAGCCCAATATACAATCTTCACAGTAGCCCATGGAAATTTCTCTGAAATAGACCATATGTTAGGACAAAAAGCAATTCTCAACAAATATAAGACAATTCAGATAACCCCCTGCATACTATCTGATCACAATACAATAAAGCTAGAATGCAACAACAAAAGAAGCAGCAGAAAATATGCAAACAATTGGAGCTTAAACAAACATTTCTCAACAATCAGTGGGTCACAGAAGAAATAAGGGAGGAAATCAATAGGTTAATGGAATTTAACGAAAATGAAAACACAACCCATCAAAACCTATAGGACAAAGAAAAGGCAATCCTAAGGGGAAAGTTTATAGCCATGAATGCATACATTAAAAACACAGAGAAATCACAAATAAATAATCTAATATTGCATTTCAAAGTCCTATAGAAACAAAAAGAAGCTAAATCCAAAACAAGCAGGAGAGGAATAATAAAAATAAGGACTGAAATCAACCAAATAGACACCAAAAAAATGCAAAGAATCACCCAGACAAAAAGCTGTTTCTTTGAAAAATAAACAAGATTTACAAACCCTTGGTAAATATGAATAAAATGAAAAAAGACCCAAATTAATAAAATCAGAAACAAAATGGGGAGATGACAAAGAACACCAAGAAAATCCAGGAGGCATCAGGGACTATTCTGAAAACATATATTTAAATAAGGTGGAAAGTTTAGAGGTAATGGACAAATTTCTAGATGCATATGGCCACTAAAATTGAACTAAGAGGATACCAATCACCTAAACAGATGTATAACACACAATGAAATTGAAGCAACGTAAAGACTCTCCCAAAAAAGAAAAGTCCAGGACCTGAAGGATTCACCACTTATTTCTACCAGGACTTTAAAGAACTAATATCAACACTCCCTAAACTTTTCCATGAAATAGAAAGGGAAGGAACACTGCCTAACTTATTTTATGAAGCCAATATTACACTCATCCCAAAACTGGAAAATGACACATCAAAAAATGGGAGTTACAGGCCAATCTCCTTGATGTACATACATGCAAAAATCCTCAATAAAATAATGGCAAACCTATTTCCACAGCATATCAGAAAGATCAAACACCATGACCATCTAGGCTTCATCCCACAATGCAGGGATGGGTCAACATATGCAAATCATTAAATGTAATATAGCATATTAACAGAAGCAAAGACACAAACCACTTGATCATCTCAATAGATGCAGAAAAAGTCTTTGACAAAATTCAACACTATTTCATGATAAAAGCTCTGATGAAAATAGGAATAGGAGTGTACCTCAGCATATTAAAGGCTATATATGACAAACCTATAGTGAACAACATATTTAATGGGGGAAAACTGAAATCTTTTCCCCTAAAGTCAGGAATGAGACTAGGGTGCTCACTCTCTCCACTCTTATTCAATATAGTCTGGGAATTCCTTGCCAGAGCAATAAGACAGGAATAATAAAGAAATTAAACTATCCCTATTTGCAGACAACATGATCTAATACCTAAAAGACCCCAAAACTCCACCAAATAATTCCTGGATGCCATAGACAGCTTTAGCAAAGTAGCAGAGTACAAAATCAACTTGCAAAAATATGTAGCCTTCCTATACAAAACAAAGCACAAATTGAGAAAGAACATAGGAAAACAATTCCATTTACAATAGCCTCAAAAAAATCAAACACCTAGGAATAAACTTATCAAAGGATGTGAATGATCTCTATAAGGAAAACCACAAATCACTGGAGAAAGAAATTGAAGAAGACTACAGAAGATGGGAAGATCTCCCATGATCATGGATTGGTAAAATCAACATAATAAAAATGGCTATAACACCAAAAGCAATCTACATGTTCAATGAAACTCCCATGAAAATATTAATGACATTCATCAAAAAGAATGAAAAATCAAAACGAAAGTTCATCTGGAAGCACAAAAGACCACGAATGGCCAAGGCAATACTGAACAAAATGAGCAATGCAGTAGGTATTACAATGCCTGATATCAAACTATACTAAAGAGCCATAGCAATAAAAACAGCATGGTTTTGGCACAAAAACAGATATGAAGACCAGTGGAACAGAATAGAAGTCCTGGATATAAATGCTGCTAGGCCCACCTAATTTTTGAGAAAGGCACCAAAAACATACAATGGAGAAAAAGCAGCCCTTTCAACAAATGTTGTTTGGAAAACTGGATATTCACCTTCAGAAAACTGAAACTAGATCCATGTTTATCACCATATACAAGCATCAACTCAAAGTAGATTAAAAACCTTAATATCAGACCTGACAACTTGAAGTTAGTACAGGAAAGAGCAGGGAATATACTGGAAGCAATAGGCAATTCAATGACTTCCTCAGTAGAATTCAAGTGGATCAGCAACTAAGAGAAAGGATCAGCAAATGGGACTTGTTGAAATTATAAAGCTTCTGCCCAACAAAAGAAATGGTCTCTAAATTGAAGAAGTCATCCACAGAATGTGAGAATATCTGTGGCCCATGGATGTATGCTCTATCTCCTCTATTTGGAGGCACTGAAAAATCATGTGATAAAAAGTCTGGATGATATTTTAAAGGAAGATAAATTTTTAAATAGTAGCAATGGTTCACCTACCAACGATCTCCCCCTTGGATATAGTTATTAATTTCTGCTGACATAAAAAGTATACTCACCCTCTCCCCAAAATACTACAGACATCTCATTTAATCGTGGCATTGGCTACAATTAAGCATCACCTCATCTATATCAGGTGGCTACTTCTTTTTTTCACTTTATATACTTCTGCACATGATGAGGAACTCTTTTGAAACAATAAAATTTAAAGGTCACTTTGCAAAAGAAAAAAAGCAAGCCAGAAAGAACTATAGGAGATGTCTTCTTTAGTTGTTCTGTGAAAAAAAAATACAATAGTTATAAGAAAACAAAATCATTTTATTTCAAAATCAAAAGAATACTAAAATTCATATTTGCAAGAATACAAATATTTGCTATTACTAGACAGGGTCTCTTGATTTTTAATCACAATTATTAAAATTTCCTTTTAGTATAACCTATTCTTATTCTATTCTTATGATCGAATTGTAATTTTTTAAGAGAAAGAAAATAAGTTAAGACATTGTGTTGTTTTATATAAGTATTCATTAATTGTACAAAGTGATTTCATAGTTATATATACATATTTGCATATAATGTACTTTCATCCTCCTCAGTTACTCTTTCTTACTTTTCCTCCTCTTTTTCTTTTTATAATTTTAATGGGTTTCATTATCCTATTTTCATATATATGTATACATTACTTAACTTATTCAATCCTCTTCACTGCCTCCTTTCTTTCTCCCCTTGCAACTGGGACCTGCCCACAAAATTTTTTTACATTCCAAACATTCATTTCTAAGGACTAGATTCCATGTATGAAAAAGAACATGTAATATTTGTCCTTTTCAGTCTGGCTTATTTCACTTACCATGATGATCTCTAATTTCATGCATTTTCCTGCAAATGAAATGATTTTTTGACAACTATTGATTTGGTCTTTGCTCTGGGACTATGTGTTAATGTTCAAATAGTCAATTTTATAAAAACTAGTTATATTTTATATGTTTTATTTGATTCCTGCTTCAAACAGGATAATTTGTTTTTTCTTTCTCCCATGTTCCCCTCAAGAGTTTGCTGATTTACTGAGCTGAGCATGTTTAATTCTTTCCTTCTCATTTGTTTATCTATTCCTCTCCTAAAATTTATTCTTTCTTGACCGTCACGTTTGAGACTGTCTTTCTTCTTCATCTGTTTGTAAGATTCCTATAAGTTTCTTTTGCAATGCTGGCTTTGTGGTCATGAATTGCTTTAGTTTGTGCTTATCTTGGAAGGTATTTATTTGTCCATCAATTTTAAAGGATTACTTTGCTGGATATACTAATCTGGGTTGGCAGTAATTTATGTTCAGAGCTTGAAATACATCATTCCATGTTTTTCTGACTTTTAGGGTTTCTGCTAATAGGTGTAATGTAAATCAGATGGGTTTACATTAGTAAATTGGCATTTTTCTTTTTGAGGTTTCAATATTCTTTTTTGTTATGTAATCTTAGCATTTTGGCTATAATGTAACAAAAAGAAGGGATTTTTTTGGTCATGTCTATTTGGGGTTCTATATGCCTCCTGTATTTGGAGGTCTATATCTTTCCTAACATTCAAATCTTCAAATTTCCTCAAGGAAATTTTTGCTATAATTTCAATGAATAGCTTTTCTATGCCTTTCGTTTGATTGGTTTTTTTTTACTTTCATTAGATAATGCTAATTTTATTTGAAATAAATGCATACTTGTTAATTCATTATTTTAACCAATTACAGCTAATATTTAGAATGTTTCATATATAAATTGCACAACAAAGTAGTTTTGTAGATGAAATTATTCCTATCTAAAATGTGTTCATTAAATAAGTATATACACTTCTGTTCATTATTTTTGCCAATTCAACATATTATAGTTTATTAATAAAAGTACAATTTTGTAATTTCAATATTATGATTGACATACTTGCATGTTTCATATGTATGTCTGTATGTTCATCTTTATGTAACTGTGGAGTAAGATTTGTTCTTTTTACACTTTTTATTAGCATATATTTGTTGTACAAAGGAGTTTTATTACGATGTTCCATCCATGCATACAACATACCTTGATCACTCTCTCTCATTCACCCCTCCTTTCTTGGAACAAATTCAAAAGATTTTGTTGTTCTATTTGAATACACATATATAGAAAATTTTGATCATATTCACCCTCCATCCTCCCACTAGTACCCACACCACCAAACAGTACTTGTTTTATATTCCTGTTACTCATTTTAAGGACTGGATACAACGTGTGAGAAAGAGCACTCAATATTTGAGGTTTTCCACCTGTATTACATTCCTGAACATAATAATTTCTTGTTCCATTCATTTTTCTTCAAATGACATAATTTCACTCTTCTTCATGGCTGAATAATACTGTATTTTGTATATATACCACATTTACTTTATTGATTCATCAGTTGATGAGCACATAAACAGATTTCATATTTTGGCTATTGTGTGTGAATAGTGCTGGTATAACATGGAACTGTAGGTATCTTAACCGTGTGTTGGCTTATATTCCATTACGTATTTGTCCAGGAGTTGTATAGCTGGATCATATGGCAGTTCTACCTTTAGTTTTTTTAAGAGATCATCATGCTGATTTCCATAGAAACTGTAGTAACATACATTCCCACAAACAGAATATTAAGGGTTGCTTTTTTCCCCACATTCTGACCACCAGTTTGTTGTTTGTTTTCTTCATGGTAGCCATTCTGGCAGGTGTGAGATGGAATCTCAATTATATTTTGTTTATTTAAATTTCTTTCATGGTTAAGAATGTCGAACATTTTTTCATATATTTCTTAGCCATTTGTACTTCTTCTGAAAACTGTTCATTTGGCCACTATTAATTGGATTATTTACTCTTTTGGTGTTTAATTTTTTGAATTCTTCATATATTCTGGATATTAATCTCTTATTTGATAAATAACTGGCAAAGATTTTTTTTCCTATTCTGTAGATTTTCTTCTAACTCTGGAAATTGTTGCCTTTGCTGTGCAGAAGCTTTTTAATTTGGTGCAACACAATTTTCTCAATATTTTTTATTTTTTGGAAAATTGGGATTCTATTCAGAAAAACATTACCTATGCCTGTATCTTCAAGGATTTTAGCTGTTTTTGTCTAGAAGTTTCAAATTTTCTGAAATTATTAAGACCTTTAATCCATTTGGAATTGACTTTGGCATAGGGCAAGAAATAGTGGTCTAGTTATAGTCTTCTGTTTTGTTGAAGAAACTATCTTTCCTCTAAAGTAGGGTTTTGGTGCCTTTGTCAAAAATCAGCTGGTGTAGCTGTGTGGGCTTATTTCTGGAAATTCCATTCTATTCCACTGGTCTACATATCTGTTTTGTGCCAGTACCAGGATAGTTTTGTTACCATGGCTCTAGAAGCATTTCAAGTCAGATATTGTGATGCTTCAAGCATTCTCTTTTTGCTCAGGTTTGCTTTGCTTATTCAAAGTCTTTTGTGTTTCCTAATTAATTTGGAGATTGAGTTTTCTATTGCTATTAAGAATGACATTGGAATTTTGATGTGATTACACTGAATTTATACACTGCTTTTGGTAGTATAGCCATTTTCACAATATTGAGTCTACCAATCAATGAACATCTAGTGTCTTCCTCAATTTCTTTCTTCAGTGTTTTTGAGCTTTCATTATAGAGATTTTTTACTTCTCAATTTAGGTATCCTTCTGGGTATTTAATTCTTTGGAATTGTTTCCTTGATATTTTTCTCAACCCATTTTATACTTGATGTATACAAAAGCTACATATTTTTTAATGTTGATTTTGTATGCTGCTACTTTGCTGAAACTTTTTGTCAGATCTCAGACATTTTTGGTGGAGTTGTTTGGATCCTTTAAATATAGGGCAATATCATTGTCAGAAGTAATTTGACTTCATCATTTCCTATTTGTATCCCTTTTATTTCTTTTACTTGCCTTATTGCATTGGCTAAGAAATATAGCACCACATTGAATAAGAGTTGGAAGAGTGGACACCTTGTCTAATTCTGGACTTTAGGAAAGATGGTTTCAGTTTTTCCGTTTAGAATGATGTTGGCTGTAGGTTATAGTCTTTACTATATTGAGGTATTATCCTTCTGTTTTCATAAGTGGATGTTAAATTTTGTCCAAGGAATTTTTATGCATATGTTGAAATGATCATGTGATTTTTTTACCTTTATTATGTTTACATAGGTATCACATTAATTGAATTGCATATGTCAAATCATTCTTGCATCCCTGGATGAAAGCAACTTAATTATAATGTATATTTTAATGTGTTGTTAATTTGGTTTGTGATTATTTTGTTGAGAATTTTTGCATCTATGTTCATCAGGTCAATTGGCCTACAATTTTCCTTTTTTTACTATCTCCTTATCAGTTTTGCTATCAAGGTAATGCTGATTTCATAGAATGGGTTTGTTAGTATTCCTTCAATATCAGTTTTGTGGAATAGTATGAGTATTGATGTTAGTTCTTCTTTAAAAGATCTGGTAGAATTCAGCAGTGAATCAATCCAGTCCTGGGCTGTTCTTTGTTGGAAAACCATATAACTGCTTCAGTTATACTGGTTTTCATAATTCTAATTGGGTGGTTTAGATCCTCTTGGCTAAATTTTGATAGATTTTATGCATCTGGAAATCTATCCATTTATTCTAGATTTACCAATTTATTTGAATACGGATTTTAAAAGTATTCCCTAACAATCCTCTGCATTTCTTTGGTATGTGTTGTGACATCCCCTTTCTCATCTCTAATTCTATTAATTTGGGTCCTTTCCCTCTTTCTTTTGGTCAGTTTGGCTAAGGGTTTTTCAATCTTATCTTTTCAAAGAACCAACAGGTTGTTTCATTGATTCTTTGTATTGTTCTTTTAGTCTCCATTTCATTAATCTCTGCCCCAATTTTTTTTTCTTTTATTATTCATATGTGCATACAAGGCTTCGTTCATTTCTCCCCCCTGCCCGCACCCCCTCCCTTACCACCCACTCCGTCCCCTCCCTCTCCCCCCCACCCAAATCTTTATTACTTTTTCCATCTACTGCTTTTAGATTCAACTTGTTCTTATTTTTCTGAGGTCTTGAAATGGATGGTTAGGGTATTTATTTGTAATTTTTCTGATTTTGATATACATATTCATGGTTGTAAAATTTCCTCTTAGTGCTGCCCTTGTCATATCCCAAATGTTGTGATAAACTGTGTTTTTACTCTTATTTGGTTTTAGAAACTTTTAATTCCTCCCTCTTTTTTTCAATGTCCCATTGTTCATTAAACAATGATCAGTTAAATGATCACTCTCATTGTGTTAGAATATTTTCTGTGATTTCTGTTGATATTGGTTTCTTGATTTATACCATTGTGGTCTGATAAAATACAGGAGGTCATTTCAATTTTCTTGTATTTTTAAATATTTGTTTTATGTCTTAAAATGTGTGGTATTTGGGAGAAAGTTCCATGGGTTTCTGATCATATGTAATCTGAAGCTCTTAGGTGGAATATTCTATAGATGTTTATTAAGTCTGTAGGGGCGATAGTGTCAATTAATGTTTCTTTGTTGACTTTTTGTTTGATGAACTATCTATTATTGGGAGTGGGGTATTAATGTCACTCACTATTATTGTGTTAGTTTCTAGTTGAGCTTTTGTGTCTAATAGTATATCCTTTATGACACAGGGTGGCCAGACATTTGGTTATACATATTTACAATAAAATCTTTATCAATATTGAATGCCTTTCTTTGTCTCTTCTGATATATTTTGATTTGAAGTGTTTTGTTATATTTGAGTATGGCTTTTTTTGAGTATGGCAATTCCTGCTTGCATTGGGGTTTCATTTTCCTGGAAAATCTTTTCCCATCCTTTTACTTTAAGCTCGTGTTTGTCTTTGTCAGTGAGGTGTATTTCATGTAGGCAACAGAGGATTGGGTATTGTTTTTTAATCCAGTCTACCAGTATGTGTCTTTTGATTTAGGAATTGAGACTGTTAGTATTGAGAGTTATTGTTGGATGGTATGTATCAATTTCTGCATTTTGTTGCTTTGTGGTGTTTTATTCTTCCTAGTTTTCGTCTGCTTACCTACTAGATGATGAGGATTATTTTTTCCATTGTTTCATGGTTCATTTATCTTCATCTTCTATATGTAAGATTCTTTTCAGTGTCTTCTGCAGTGCTGATTTAATGGTCATAAATGGCTTGAGTTTTTGTTTTTTTAAAGAAAGTTTTGTTTCTCCTTCAATTATGAATAAACATTTTGCTATTACTTGTAGTTATTTTATTTCAGTGTTTGAAGTACATTATTGCAATGCCTTCCTTGCTTTTAAGGTTTCTATTGAGATATTTGATGTTATTCTGATGGGGGTCTGCCTTTACATGTAACTTGGCATTTCTCCCTTGCAACTTTCAATATTCTTTCCTTATTCTCTATACTTAACATTTTAAATATAACATGACATGGGAGAGCTTCTACTCTGATCTTGTCTATTTTCAGTCCTAAAGTCCTCATAGCTGAACAGGCAACTCTTTCACAAATTTGGGGGAGTTTTCTGTTATTACTTTATTATGTTTCCTATAACTTTGGCTTGAAATTTCTCTCCCTCTTTAATACCTTTGATTCCTAGATCTATTCTTTCAATGGAATTTCAAAATTCTTGCATAATCTGTCTGTACTTTCTCATTATCTTACTTATCTTCATCTGATTTTTCTCCTAAACCTACCTTGTCTTCAAGCCCTGATATTCTTCTTCCATATGATCTGCTAGAGGCTTTCTTTTTTTTAATTTTTATTTTATTAATATGTGCATACAATGTTTGGGTCATTTCTCCCCCCTTCCCCCACCCCCTCCCTTACCCCCTGTCCCCTCTCTCTCCCCCCCACCCCCTCTCTACCTAGCAGAAACTATTTTGCCCTTATCTGCTAGAGGCTTTCAACAAATTTTTTATTTGACTTAAGGAGCTTTTCATTGCTAGAGCTTTAAATTAAAATTTTCAGGTTTTCTATACTTTATTGAACTCCCCTTTCATGTCTTGCATTGTCTTCCTAATTTGTTCATCCTCTTTGAGTTCTTTAAGCTGCTTATTTTTATTCTCTTTGATTTTGTTGGGCTGTTTATATATGTCTTGTTTCATCTTGTTGTTGACGATGTCATCAGTCTTTTGGGTTTAAAGTTTGACATTTCATCTCTTTAACTATCATTCAGATCCTTTGTTATGTGATTGTTGACTTTTGAAGCATCAATTGGTTTTGGTTTTCATATTCCTAATGTTACTACATTGAGATTTCCTCATCTGAAGTCAATTCATTGATTGGAGGTTTTAATCACCTAAAATCTTTCCATTGAATTGTCCTTTGTGTTCCTATAGTACTGGGTAGTGTCAAGGATGATGTGCCATTTCTTAGCACTGGCCTTGGGCTATAACTCAGAAATAACAAAGTCATCAATTCAATACCAAGCCAAGTACTTACATGAAGTGTAATACCACTGTCAATGTCATATATACAATAAATCATGTTGTTTATGAGCTTAACTAGTCTTCTAGATTACAGTAGGGAGTATTGTAAAAATTATCTACATAAGGATTAGGTAGTAAAACTAAGGAGGTGAGGGAAGAAACAAGGAAGATGGAGAAAAGAGTGAAGTTTGTGGGCTGAAAGTAAATAAAACTTAGTGTGCTAGAATATCGTTTATTTATTGTAGAGAAGGTTATCATAGTTAGGGATTACAAAGGAATAGAGAAGTTAATCATAATGAGAGGGAAATGGTGGGGAAGTAGAATAAACCACCAGCAGAAAATTTTGTAAATGAAAAATAGAATAAAGAAATGAGAAAAATATTTTAAAAAATAAAGACAATGTTTTTAAATCAGTGTTTCTTCCTTGTTGAGGAAAAGAACATTTGTCTACTATTTTGTATCAGTACTGTGGATGTTTATCTTCAATCTCTTGTCTTTGGTTTTCTTTCTACAGTTTTCCTATTGTGTTTACAAACCTATCACCTTAAGGCCCTGGATTTTCTAGTGCAACCTGAAGTAGTATTCTATGGTCAGTAAAGGTGCTGGACTAGGGTCAACTGCTGGAGTGAGATGGGGCAAAAATCTGTTAAGTAGCAGCAATCCTCAGGGGGTAATCTGTTCTCCTGGGCTTCTGGTATAAGGGGGGAGGTTCTAGGTATTTAAAGTATCATTCAGTGGATAGTGGGGTTCCTGAGCACAGCTAGTAGTTCAGAGAGCATACTGCCACTGTCCAAGCAAGCACCTTGCCCTGTTTATGGAATCCAGTAGCAACTCTGGCTTGTCCATGACATACTTTCCCCTTTTTCACCTAGGCCTCCCAAAATGAAGGGTGAATAGCTCCTATTACTTGTGTGTATATATATGTCTGATTTGGGTAGAAAGCTTAGTGCTCTAGTCAGCTAGGTTGCTAGTGTGGACATGAGTTCAGAGCTCTCAGTCTTGTCCATCATTAACCATGTTCATCAAGGAAGCATTTCTGGAGGCTGAGCAGTCCTTTGACCATGGGCTAGGGTTTGTATCTTTCAGTCTCTGTGATGATACACAGGCAATGGGACTCATCCTTCACCACTAAGGGTGGAACTATCAATCTCCATGTCTTTCACAACTCAAGCTCCCTGCTGCCAAGACTTTTCAGTGAGTTCAAGTCTTCTCCCTTTCCATGACCATCTCTCCTGGTTGTGTCCCACTGAAGAGGGAGGGGTTCCAGACTCCCTGGCTTGTGATAATTTCTTGTTTTCTTGTCCCCAGAATAGTTCAGTCTCAGACAATAGGCCCCCTCCAAGACAGTGCCTGGCTATAGTTTTCTGAGATATGGGTAGTAGTGAAATGGATTTCTTCACCAGTGCTGGCCTATTGCACAGTAGAAGTCACTGTTGCACCAAATTCCTACACTGAATTTAAGAATTGTGAGAACCGTCAAGTTTTTTAGTGATTATCACTGTCAGTCTATCACCAGGGCTACCTGGTTTAACTTGTATTTGAGAGGTAAGTTTGAAATCACACACACACACTGCTGGGAATCTGGGGTTGGTGCTATGAACACCTTTCATTGTGTAGATGTTGTTTCTTGAACTGTGTGAAGATTTACATAAGAGTGCTCACTTTGTGAAGTCATTGACTTGTATACATGTCGTATATATATGTGTGTGTGTATATGTACATGTTTTAAATATATATATGCATACATATTATAAAATATATTATATTTAATGTGTAAAATATTATGTTATTTATTATATATTAGTTATATAATGTGCCATGTTATATTTAATATGTTATATATAATTATTATATACAGGCTTTGGAGAGATACAATATATAAAATATTATATATGCATATTATATATGTGCTTTGGAGATCTGAATTTCTGTAGTAATGGCTTGTGCTTTTCTTCTAAAGTGTTCACAATAGTAGTAAGATTCTATCCATCTTTGGTGTGGTTGTTTAGATTATTACTCTTAATGCTTCATTTTCTTTATTTAAATGAATTCTACCTCAACACCCTTTGCCATATGGTTTTGTAGTGTATAACACTAGTATAATATATGCTGATTCTTACTACGTTAATTTTGTATTTGTTCATATGATTTGCTTTAGCCAATGGAATGTTAGTGAACAAGCAGATGTATTTATGTGATTTACCTCATATTCCTGTGTTCCTTCTATGAGAAGATCATGCCTGGGTTAGTTGCCAATTCTCTAATTAGTAACACATGGAGGAGAGGAGACTTGATCCTGGCCCACAGAATGAAGCAGAGATGCTCCTCCTTCATGTTTGTTGTTGAAAGCTACTAGAATTGTGTCATTATGTTTATGCAACACTATTTCAGCCAAAAATAAATAAGATATAAAGTGATATTAGAAGTAGGACTTTATTGTAGGAATACTCTAAAATATGCAATATTTTAAAAATTAATCAGTAAGCAGCAAAGAAATCTCTACTGGAGTCTTGAAAAAAATAACTCATATCATGTAAAGCGTTTGGTAAAACTGTTGTGTGTAGCACCCTGGAAGGAAGAACATACATCTAATACATATGTGACACTGGGCAAGGAGGCCTAGTTGCAAAATGTTTGGTAGCATTAAATATATACTACTAGCTACATTTGATAACACACTTTATGAAAGGATTGGGGTAAAAATGAATTGGCACAATTCTGGGGATAATATAACAGACTAGAAGCTTCCTCCATGTGACTCTGCAAATGAGAAAAGTCATGGTAACAAGAGGAAAAAGCATTATGAATCATGAAAGAGATGACAGGAAAACTGAAAATTCATGGAGAAACAGAAATCCACCAAAAAAGTCACTGAAAATGCATTTACTGAAATGATAGATGAAAACATCCCCAGTCTTAAAGAACATGTGGACATTCAAATACAGGATGTTCAAATGAACTTCCTCTAAACCCAACCAAAATAAATCTTTTCTGACTATAGTCAAACTGTGAAGTCAAAAGCAAAGAGAATTCTAAAAACAGCATTAGAAAAGCATCAAGTAAATAAAAGAAAATTCCTGGTTGGGTGCCACTGGCTCACATCTGCAATCCTAGCTACTTGGAAGACTGAGACCAGTAAGATCACATTTTGAGGTTAGCTCAGGAAATGATCTGTGAGACTCCCATCTCCAAAATAATCAGAGCAACATAGAATGGAGGTGTGTCTCAAGTGGTAAAGCACCTGCTTTTCAAGCACAAAGCCCTGAGTTCAAAACTCAAGTACCATCAAAATAAAGGAAATCCCCATTAGACTATCATCAGATTTCTCAGCACAAACTTAAAGTCTTAGAGAGAATGGGGTGATATATTCAAAGTCTTGAAGGAAAGAAATCTGTCAACAAAGTTATACTTCAGAAATGAAAGCAAAATAAAATGCTTCCCGGAAAAACAAAATCTAAGGGAATTCATTTTCACTAGACTAGTCTTATATGAAATTATTGAAGGACAGACTTTAAGTCGAAAACTTTGAAAAGAGATAATTATATGACAGGAAAGGGATAAGTTCAACAACAGTAAATAGAAATTTTATATATACACCCAATATTTGATTATCCAAATACATAAAGTAAATATTATTACATTTAAAGGGAAACATGGACTCTAGCACAATAATAATTGGGAACCTCAACATCCCACTTTTTTAAATGCACAGACCATACCGAGAGAAAATCAATACAGACACATTGGACTTAAACTATATTGTGGAACAAGTGGCTCATGAGGTACTTAGAAAACATTTCATACAACTACAAAAAAAAAACCCATATTCTTCTTACGAGTACATGGAAGTTTCTAGGACAGGGCATTTTCAGCCACCTATCACGTCCCAATAATTTTTTTAAAAGTTGATGTCTTTTTTGTTCTTTGATCACAACTGAATAAAATTAGAAATTCATAACAAAAAAGGAATTGCACAAATACATGCAAATTGGAAAACATACCCCTAAACAACCAATGCATAATTGAAGAAATTAAAAGGGAAATATTTTAAATTTTTATAACAATTTAAAATGAAAACAGCATATAGAAGCCTATGTGATAAGTAAATGTGATTCTTAGCAGGAAATTTATAGAAATAAATGAATACACTCCAAAAGACAGTTTTGATTCAAATAGCAATTAAAAAATGCACCTCATGGATTTGGGAAAGCAAAACAACCAAATCCAAAATTAGTAGAAAGAAATAATAAAGATCAGTGCAAAAACAGACAAAGTCAAGACTAACTAAACAGTAACAAAAATCAATGAAAAACAACTGACTAACAAACTAACAACTGTTAGTCAACTAGATTAACAAAGCAAGGAAAAAGATATGAGAAATAAAATTAGAAAGGAAAAAGACATTATGACTAAGATCATATAAATATAAAAGATCATAGGAGATTAATAAGAATCGTTATATGGCAACACATTAGGAAACCTCAATGACATAGATATATTTCCAGACATAAAAAGTAAATAAAAATTGGATCAAAAATACACAGAAAATCTAAACAGACCAATAACAAATACCAAGTTTGAAGCAATAATTAAAATCCTCTCAAGAAAAAAGACCAGGACCTAATGTCCTTATTACTGAATTCTACAAAATAATTCTTCTCAAACTATGTCCTCCTCAAAAAAATGAAAATGGAGTAAACTACAAATAAACTTACTGTACATGGCCAAAAGTACCCTGATAGTAAAAGTAGACAAAGACAAAACAATAAATGGAAACTAGTATACCTGTTGAAAAAAGATGAAAAAATTTTCAACAAAGTACTACCAAATGAAATTGAGCAGCAAAAGAAATGTATTGCAAGTCATGTCAAGTGGGATTTATCCCAAGGATGCATGCATGTTTCAATAAATGGACATTAATAAGCATAACACTTCAACAGAATTAAGAAAAAAATCACATCAATAGATGTTATTTAACATATAAAAAACACACAACAAATGAGATATTGAAGTAACCTATCCCAATGTAATAAAGACCATATAAATCCACAATTAATATCACACTGAATTCAAGAAGGGAAAGCATTTTGAACAAGATGAGCATATCCACTTTTATGATTATTTCTAAACGTGGTATTGGAGGTCTTACCAATAATGATTAAGCAAGAAATAAATGGAATTGCATCAAACTCAAATGTTTCTACACAACAAAGGAAACAATTACCAGAATCAAGAGATAATCTACTGAATGGGAGAAAATACTTGCCATCTATCAGCTAAATGACTCATATCCAGAACATACAAAGAGCTCTAAAATTAAACACCAAAATAATAAACAATCCAATTAATAAATGGACCTGTGAATTAGTCCTCAAAAGAAGTATGAATGGCCAATAAATACACAAAGAAATCTTTGAAACCCTTATGCAGAAAGGAAATGCAAATCAATGAGACAGGGAAATTTCATCTGACCTGTCATCATAGCAATTATCATGAAAACAAGCAGCAGAAAATGCTGGTAAGAATGAGGGGGAAGTGAATGCTTATGCTCTTTAGGTGAGAATGTAAATTAGAGTAGTCACTATGGAAATTGGTGTAGAGGTTACTCAAAATGCTAAAAGTAGAACTATCATGTGATCCTGCTATACCACTCCTGAGTATATAGCCAAAGGAATATAAGTCAGCATATAATAGAGGTACCTGCACACACATGTATATAGCAGAAATATTCATAATAGACAAACTATGGAATCAGCCTAGGTTTTTATCAAGCAATGAATAGATGAAGAAATTGGAGTACTATTCAGTGATAAAGAAGAATGAAATTGTGTCAGTTACAAAAAAAAGTGTTGAAAGTGGACTTTATCATGATAAACAAAATAAACCAGAGTGAGAAAGACAAATATTGCATTTTCTCTCTCATTTTGGGATCTAGACCTTAAAAAAAGCATGATATGAGTCCAAAATCAGGAGACTCTTTGGAGATACAATCCAGTAAGAGGGAAGAGGATGAATGTATGAAAATAGAGTGTTGAAACTGATTAAAATTGCTTTTAAAAAAGAAGAGTGGGGTAAGAAATAGAAATAAAGGGGTGAATTCAACAAAGTACATTATTCTTGCATGTAACATCACAGTGAAATCCCTCTGTATAACTAATATGTAATTAATTTTAAAAGAGTGATTAGAAAAAGAAAGGGTATGCAAATTAGACTGAAAGAAGTCAAATTATCCCTTTTGCAGATAACATGATTTTATATATAGAAAAACCTAACAAGTCTACCAAAAAAACTCTTACAACTGAAAAGTTAAGATATTAGATGCAAAATCAAATAATGTCCCAATAATTAACATTCTGGAAAAAAATCAAGAACATAATTCTATTCAAAATACAAAAAAAATCTAAGAATGCATTTACTCAAGGAGAAAGTTCTCTTTAACATACATTATAAAACACCATTGAAAGACATTAAAGAGGATGCTAAAAATGGGAAAACATCAAATGCTCATAAATTGGAACAATTCATATTGCAAAAATGAGCCAAGCTCTGGTGGCTCACACCTGTAATCCTAGCTACTCAGGAGGCAGAGATCAGGAAGATCATGGTTCAAAGCCTGCTGGGGAAAATAGTTCACAAGACTCTATATCAAAAATACCCAACACAAAAAATGGTGGCAGAGTGGCTCAAGTTGTAGAATGACTGCTCAGCAAGCATGAGACCTTGAGTTCAAACCCCAGTACTGCCAGAAAACAAAATGTGTATTTTTTAAATGTCCATACTACCCAAAGCAATCTACAGATTCAATGCTATCCTCATCAAAGTTTCACAGAAAAGGAAATAGCATTACAATAACTCATAGGGAGCCACAAAAGACCCAACATAACCAATGCAATCCTCAGTAGCAAGTATAAAGCTGGGGCAACAAGATACCTGCTTCAAAATATGCCAAAAGGTATATGAAAAAGTGTTCAACATCACTAATCAACAGGGAAATGCAAATCAAAGCCATAATGAGGTGTCACTCCACCCCAGTAAGAATGGCCATTACCAAAAATACTAAAGACACCAAGTGTTAGTGAGGGTGTGAGAAGAACATACATTGTTGGTAGGGATGCAAATTGGTATAAACATTATGGGAAGTAGTATGGTGGTTTATCAAAAAATTATGATCTAGCTATCTCACTACTACATATGTAACTAAAAGAAATGAAATCAGTATATTGAAGAGGTATCTGCACTCCTGTGTTCATTGTAACACTATTCATAATAGACAAGAAATGGAAACAAACTAAGTGTCCATTCACTCATGAGTGGATAAAGACTATATAGTATTTTACACAATGGAATACTATTCAACCACAAAAAGAATCAAATACTGTCAGTTGCAATAACATGGATTGAACTGGAGATAATTATGCTAAGTGAAAAAAGCCAGCGCAGAAAGACAAGTCCTGCATAATATCACTCACATGTGGAATCTTAAAAAAAAAAAGTTGATCTAATAGGACTTTAGAGGAGAATGTTGGTTACCAAAGACGTCAGAGAATTGGGGAAAGGATGTGAAAAAGGTTGTTTGATATGCAATAAGTTACAGTTAGATAGGAGTAGTATGCTCTGATGTAATATTTCAGAGTACAGTCACTATATATAACATGTCAAAAGTTGTAAGAAAGCATTTTATAAATTTTCACCACAAAGAAATGCTGAGAGATCCAAAATGCCAGCTAAGGTAGGAAATCAGAAATCCTAAGCTCTGTGACCCCACAAATCTCCTAGAGACATTGGAGCTACACTTGGGTAATTCTGATTGTTCATACCCAAAATAATAATGGCCATAATATTAGGTGCAGATACAATTCAAATATTGACACTTAAGTCAGTCATTAATTACACCTAACAGCTGCAAAAATCCAGTGTGGTATAGCCTGCAAAGGATGTCCAGCCTCTGGTCCTGAGGAAAAAGCCTCTGGCTGTTTCTCTCTTTCCCTTTTTTTTTCCTAAAAAGCAGAATACAGAGCATCAATAAGATGCAAACTCTGAAATCCTGGACCCATAGCCCATGGAAAGACTCCCTATGCCACACTGAAAAAAGAGGATCATTTCTCCCTATCAGTCAGTTTCAAAGTTGCTTATGTGAAACTGCAGAAGAACTGGTGAGCATCAAACATCACGTGTGACTCCACTACTCACTCCCCAGGAAAAAGATCCAGCACAGCCCCTGGGCAGATTGAACACACACACACACACACACACACCAGCAAAACTAAAACAAACATAAACAGTGAACTGTAATCTGACACTGATAGCAGAGATGGAGTTGGAACACTGAACCTGCCCCAGAGAACAAGGTGGAGCAAGGAGCCAAACTCACAGAGCCAAACTCTCAGTGAGCTAATGTGCACATAAAGCAACAAAGGCTAAGAGTAGGAGCAGGGCAGCAAGCCAACCTATGGAGCCACTAGCACCCAGAACAGACTGGGAAAAACACAACATCTGAGAGCAAGGGTGAGGCAACAGGCCATCCTCCCAAAGCAGGGCAGGTGGTAGATCCTGGAGCTGATCTCTGGAACATATGGCAGCATTCAAAACTGAATTGCCCCACATTGTTGGGGGAGGAGCTAACCAAACAGAGCTACAGATGAAGGGCAACCCAGCTGCTGCCTGGTGAAAACAGCCCCAACCACCCTGCACAAGCTGGCAGTCTTAACTCACCTCACAGTTCCAACTAATCTTGTGGACAGAAGGAACCAAATAAAACTCACAAGCCAGTCATTGGTGAGGACACATCAGAGCTTCCAGTTATATGCCAATACCAGGATTGGACACCTAAGGAAAAACTCCAGAACCTTAATCAAAGGACTGAACTTTCTGTGGTTCCTAAACCCAGTGTTTTATACTGCGTTACTTTTTTTAATTTTAATTTTTATTATTCCTGTATTATTAACTTTACCATCACTATTCTCTTATCCCTATTCTTACCCTCTTCGCTTTCCTTCCTTCTTCTGAGCTGCAATCATTCTTCTCCTTCCCAAGTACTCTTTCTGCCCCTTCTTACCCACTCTTTCCCACATCTTCACCTCCCTCTACACTCTCCCCCAGCCTGTTGCCCCACTACCCCTCCCTCTTACACACTTACCACCTGCTAACTAGCCTACTGTATTTGAAGATGTATGAAATAAAGATGACAACACAACATAAAAAAGAGGAGTTGAACAAAGATACAGAAAACCTCAGAAAAAAGAATCAAACAGAAACCCTAGAAATAAAAAATCCCTCTAGTCAAACAAAAAACACAGTGGAAGGCCACTCTAGCAGACTACAGCAAGTGGAAGACAGAATCTCAGAGCTTGAAGATAAAAATAATAATTAAAGAAAAAACAGAAGAAATCTTAAACAACTCAAGAGCTGTGAAAGGAATATGGAAGAACTCAGTAACTCCATCAAAAGACCAAACCTGAAAATCATGGACATTGAAGAAGAAGTGTAAGCTAAAGGGATACATAATATATTCAATAAAATAATAACAGAAAATTTCCCAAATCTCTAGAAAATTTTGCCCATTCAGATAGAAAAAGCCTCCAGTACACCAAGTAGTCTTGACCAAAGTAGAACCTCCCCACAGCATATTATTATTAAAACAACAAGCACAGAAAACAGAGAAACAATATTCAAGGTGGTAAGAGAGAAAACAAAATGCATAAAGGCAAACCCATCAAAATAACAGCAGATTTCTCAACCTTAAAAGAAAGAATGGCATGGAGTGAGGCATTTCAGGCACTGAATGAAAATAACTTCAACACTAGGATGTTCTACCCAGCAAAACTATCATTCAAACTTGATGGAGGAATAAAAATACTCCATGATAAGCAGAACCTAAAACACTACATGACCACAAAGCCATCATTACACAAGATTCTACAACGAATTCTGCATACAGAAGATGATATCAAACAAAAGCATGAGAGGACAGGAAATTTCAAACCACAGGAGAAGAAAACACAAGTAATCAGAGGGTAGCATTGATTCAACTGCTGCACACAATCAAATCCTTAAACAACAAGAGCAACTAAATGGTAGGACTCACCATATACCTATCAATATTAACACTGAATGTCAATGGGCTCAAATTCCACATCAAAAAACTCCTTCAGCAAACTAGATTAAAAATGAAAATCCAACAATCTGTTGTTTAAAAGAGATCCACCTTATTGACAGACATAAACACTGGCTTCAGGTGAATTGCTTAGAAAAAGATTTACTAAGTCAATGGCCCTCCAAAACACACAGCACTAGCAATACTTGTATCAGACAATGTAGATGTCAAACCTACATTGGTCAAATGAGATGAAGAAGGACACATCATACTAATAAAAGGGGTAATACATCAAAAGGAAATAACAATTGTCAACTTATATGCACCCAATGTGACTGCACACAATTTCATCAAACATATACCAAAGGACTTAAAAGCACATATGGACTTCAACACAGTGGTAATGGGAGATTTTAATATCACTCTGTCACCAACAGTAGGTCATCCAAACAAAAAAATCAACAAAGAAATCCTACAGCTAAATGACAACATAAACCAAATGGAAATAACTGATGTCTACAGAATATTTCATGCAACAACAGCACAATATACATTCTTCTCAGCAGCCCATGGAAATTTCTCCAAAATAGATCATATCTTAGGGCACAAAGCTACCCTCAAAAAATATAAGAAAATAGAAATAACCTCCTGCATAAAATCTGATCACAATGCATTAAAGTTAGAATTCAATAACAAAAGCAACAGCAGAAAATATGCAAATAATTGGAGACTGAACACATTGCTCAATGATAAGTGGGTAAGGAAGAAATAAGAGAAGAAATTGAAACGTTCCTGGAATGTAAAAATGAAAACACCACTTAAAAGAACTTATGGGAAACAGCAAAGGTAGTCCTAAGAGGAAAGTTTACAGCCATGAGTGAATATACTAAAAGGACAGAAAGACATCATATAAACTATGAATGCTACATATCAAACTTCTAGGAAAACAAGAACAAACTAAACCCAAAACAAGAAAAAGGAAATAAATAAGGGCAGAAATAATGAAATAGACTACCAGAAAAAAACATACAAAGAATCAATGAAACAAAGAGCTGTTTCTTTGAAAAAAATAAACAAGTTTGACAAGCCATGGCAAATCTGACTAAAATTAGAAGAGAAAGGACCCAAATTAGTAAAATCAGAAACAGAAAAGGAGAAATAACAAAAAACACAAAGGAAATCCAGGGAATAATCAGAAACTATTTTGAGAACCTATATTCCAAAAATTGGAAAATCTGGAAGGAATGGACAAATTTCTAGATACTTATAACCATCAAAAACCAAATGAAGAGAGTATTAACCACCTAAACAGATCTATAATATTTAAATAAATTGAACCAGCAATAAACAGTCTCCCAAAAAAGAAAAATCGAGGACCTGACAGATTCTCAGATTAATTCTATCAGACCTCCAAAGAAATATTACTGTGTTCACTTTGCCAGCACATATACTAAAATTGGAATAATAAAGCAAAGATTAGCATGGCCTCTGCCCAAGAATGACATGAAAATTCATGAACCATTCCATAGTTTTACAACTGAATGACAGGAATGACCACATACCTATCAATACTAACACTGATCGTCAACAGTCTTAATTCCCCCAACAAAAGACACTGATTGACAAACTGAATGAAAAGGAAGACCCAACAAACTGCTGACTAAAACAGACCCACCTCATCAACATAAACAAGTACTGGATGAGAGTGAAAGGCTGGAAGAAGACTTACCCACTCCTGAAAACAGGCAGGGGTAGCAATACTTAACTCAGACAAAGTAGAATTCAAACTTACATTGATCAAATGAGATAAAGAAGGACACTTCACACTAATAAAAGGGGAAATACACTAAAAGGAAACAGCAATTATCAACCTATATGCACCTGACATCAATGCACCCAATTTCATCAAACATACTTGAAGGACCTAAAAACATATATAAACTGCAACACAGTGGTAGTGGGAGACCTTAATGCCCCCCCATCACCAATAGATAGGTCATCCTAAGAAAAAAATCAGTAAAGAAAGTCTAAAACTAAATCACACTATAGATCAAATGTTGATGTCTACAGAAAATTTCATCCAACTTCTGCAAAATATACATTCTTCTAAGCAGGCCATGGAACCTTCTCCAAAATTGATCATTTCTTAGGACACAAAGCAAGTCTCTGTGAATGTAAAAAATAGAAATAATACCATGCATTCCACCTGATCACAATGCATTAATACTAGAAATCAACAACAAAAACAGCAGTAAAAAACATGCAAACAATTGTAAGCAGAACAACACATTGCTCAATGATCAATGGGTCATTGATGAAATAAAAGAGGAAATTAAAAAGATCTTAGAAATGGGCAACTGAACTAAACAGAACCTTCTCAAAAGAAGAAATTCAAATGGGTATAAAAAAATGAAGAAATGTTCACCATCACTAGCCATAAAGGAAATGCTTATCAAAACCACACTAAGATTCCACCTCACCCCTGTTAGAATAGCCATCATCAAAAACACCACCAACAATATGTGTTGGTGAGGATGTTGGGAAAAAGGAACCCTCATACACTGCTGGTGGGAATGTAAGTTTGTGCAACCACTCTGGAAAAAAACTTGGAGGCTTCTTAAAAATCTAAACATAGATCTGCCATATGATCTAGCATTCCCACTCCTGGGGATATACCCAAAAGAATGCAACACAGGTTACTCCAAAGGCATCTGCACACCCATGTTTATTGCAGCACTATTCACAATAGCCAAGTTATGGGAATAACCAAGATGCCCCAGTACTGACGAATGGATCAAGAAAATGTGGTAGTCATATGCAATGGAATTTTACTCAGCCATGAAGAAGAATGAAACCTTATCTTTTCAAGTAAATGGGTAGAACTGGAGAATATCATCCTGAGCGAGGTTAGCCAGGCTCAGAAGACCAAAAATCATATATTCTCCCTCATATGTGAACTTTAGATCTAGGGCAAATGCAGCAGTATTGTTGGACTTGAGTCACAGGACAAGAGGAGAACACATAAGGGAGGTATGGGGATAGTTAGAAAACCCAAAACATGAAAGCATTTGATGTCCCCATTCCAGAGGAACTAATACAGAAACCTTAAAGTGACAGAGGTCAATGCCAGAAGGGGATCAGGAACCAATGTAAAGATCAGTTAGAGATGAATCAACTTGGGTTGTACCACAACCCAAGCATTGTAAAGTAATGCTAGGAATCTCTCCATCTAGCTATCCTTATCTCAACTAGCAAAGACGTTCTGTCTTTCTTATTATGCTTATGTCTTCTCTTCAACAAAATTAGACATAAAGGCAGAACAGGTTCTGCCTGGAAGCAAGGGGGTCTCGGGGGTAGAGGGTGGGCCTACGGGGCAAGGGGGAGAAATGACTCAAACAATGTATGCACATGTGAATAAATGAATAATAAAAAAAGAAATAATATCAACATCCTTAAATTTCCACAAAATACAAAAGGAAGGAACACTGCCTAAATCATTTTATGAAGGCAGAATTACACTCATCCCAAAACTGGGCAAAGACACCTCCAAAAGGAGAACTACAGGTGAATCTCCTTAATGAGCATCAATGCAAAAATCCTCAGTAAAATAATGGCAAACCAAAGCCAACAACATATCACAAAGATCTTTCACTGTGACCAAATCGGCTTCATTCCAGTGATGCAAGGATAGTTCAACATAGGCAAATCAATAAATGTGATAGAGCACATTAATAGAAGCAAAACCAAAAATCACTTGATCATCTCAAAAGATGCAGAAAAAGCCTTTGATAACATTCAACACCACTTCATGCTAAAAGCTCTAAGAAAACTAGAAATAGAATTGATGTACCTCAACGTTATAAAGGCTATATATGACAAACCTGTAGCCAACCTCATACTTAATGGGGAAAAACTGAAACAATTTCCCCTAATGTCAGGAACCAGACTAGGATACCCACTCTCCCCGCTCCTATTAGGCATAATCTTGGAATTCCTAGCCAGCAAAATTGGGCAAGAACAAGAAATGAAAGGAGTACAAATAGGCAAAGAAATAGTCAAAGTACCTCTATTTGCAGATTACATGATCCTATACCTCAAAGACACAAAAAACCCTACCCAAAAACCCCTAGACACAAGAAAAAGATTCAGCAATGTAGAAGGATACAAAATCACCTTACAAAAATCAGTAGCCTTTATATTCACCAAGAATGAAAAAATTGAGAAAGAATATAGGAAAACAATTTCATTTACAATACCCATCCCCAAAAATCAAATACCTAGGAATAAACTTAATAAAGGATGTAAATGACCTCTACAAGGAGAACTACAAACCACTGAAGAAAGAGACAGAGGAAGACTACAGAAGATGGAAAGATCTCCCATGCTGATGGATTGGCAGAATCAACATAGTAAAAACACCTATACTACCAAAAGCAATCTACTTGTTCAATGCAATTCCCATCAAAATCCCAATAACATTCATCACAGAGATTGAAAAATCTACCCTAAAGTTCATTCAGAAACACTAAAGACTGTAAATAGCCAAGGAAACACTGAGCAAAAAGAATGATGCTGGAGTTATCACAATAACTAACTTCAAACTATACTACAAAGCCATAGCAATAAAAACAGCATGGTACTGGCACAAAAACAGATATGAAGACCAGTAGATCAGAATAGAGGACCCAGATATAAATCTACATAGCTATGCCCACCTTGTTTTTGACAAAAGCTCCAAAAGCATATGATGGAGAACAGACAGCCTCTTCATGAAATGCTGCTGAGGAAAGTGGTTATCTAATTGCAGAAAATGGAAACTAGATCCATGCCTGTTGCCCTGTACTAGTATCAACTCCAAGTGGATTAAGGACCTAATACCAGACCTGTAACCTTGCATTTAGTACATGAAAGAGCAGGGAATACCCTGGAAATAATAGGTATAGGCAAGGACTTCCTCAATAGAATCCCAACAGCTCAGCAACTAAGAGAAAGGATGGACAAATGGGACTACATAAAAATAAAAAGCTTCTGCACAACAAAAAATGGTCTCTAAACTGAAGAGACCACCCACAGAGAGGAAGAAAATATTTCTAGCTACACATCAAACAAAGGACTGATAACCAGAATATATGGGGAGCTCAAAATCTAAACTCTCCAAAAATTAATGTACCAAGGAAGAAGTAGCCAACTGAACTAAACAGAACTTTTTCAAAGGAAGAAGTCCAAATGGCCAAAAAAACACATGAAAAAATGCTCAACATCCCTGGCCATAAAGGAAATGCTAATCAATACCACACTAAGATTCCACCTCACTCCTATAAGAATAGGTAGTACCATGATCACCACCAACAACAAATGTTGGTGAGAATGCTGGGAAAAATGAACCCTGATACACTGCTGGTGGGAACATAAGCTAGTATAACCACTTTGCAAAACAATATGGAGACTTCTTTAAAAACTAAGCATAAATCTTCCATAGGATCCAGCAATCCCACTCCTAGGGATATACCCAAAGGAATGTGACTCAAGTTATTACAAAGGCACCTGCACACCCATGCTTATTGCAGCACTATTCATAACAGCCACGCTATGGAAACAGCCAAGATGCCCCACTACCCATGAATGGATTAAGAAAATGTGGTATTTATACACAATGAAATTTTACTCAGCCATAAAACAGAATGAAATTTTGTCATTCACAAGTAAATGGATGGAACTGTAGAACATCATCTTCAGCAAAGTTAGCCAGGCTCAAAATGCCAAATATTGCATGTTCTCCCTCATATCCAGATTATATACCTAAAACAAATGCAGTAATATTATTGAACATTGGTCACACACTAAGAAGAGGGTGCACATAGGAGGAATAGGGAAAGGGAAGGAAACCTAAAACTTCAATGTGGTTGATGTGCTCACTGTAGAGAAGTGAATATAGTAATCTTAAACTGGCAGAGGCCACTATGGGAAGGGAACCAGAAAGCAGTGAAGAGGTCTGGCAGAGATGAACCAATGTGGGTTGTAATACACTAGGAATATCTCTGTATAGCTATTTCTATCTCAAACTAGCAAAACCACTATGTCTTTCTTTTTATCTCTTATATTTTCTCTTCAACAAAATCAGAGAAGAAAAGGCAGAACAGGTTCTGCCTGGAAGTGGAAGTCGGGGGGTGGGGGGCGGGAGGAGGGGCTGAGGTGCCCCTCTTCCACTTACACTCATGTAAGTAAGTGTAAAAATGATAAAAAGAAAAAATACAAAAAAAAGATGGATGTTTGAGGATATCAACATTTAACTCAATTCAGATATTACACTATATGTATATATCAAAACATTATAGTTATCCCACTACAATGTTCAATTCTTATGTTTTTGTATCACTTAAAAGTAATTTAGTTTCAAAAGCATACAACAATGCTATAGTAACCAAAGTAGCATGACACTTGCATAACAACTGACACACAGACCAATGGCACAGAAAAGAGAACCCAGAAATGAATCCACCCTTATAAAATCAATTGGTTTTTGACAAAGTTGTCAACAGCATACAATGGAGAAAGGGCAGTATCTTTAGTAATTCTTGCTGACAAAAGTATATATTCATATGGTGAAAAATGAAACTAGATCCCTACCTCTCAACATATACAAAATCAACTCAAAATGGATCAAAGACATAAGTAAGATGAGAAATAAGAAGAAATAAGCAGAAGAAAATGTAGGGGAACTATTTTCAGACATCATTGTTGGCTAAGATTTTTTGGATAAGACACTAAAATCACAGGCAATAAAAGTTGAAATAGACAAATAACATCAACTAAAGTAGCTTCTGAACAACAAAGAAAACCATCAATACAGTGAAGCGATAACCTGAAGAATGGAAGAATATATTTGCAAAGTATTCCTCCAACAAGTGATTAATACCCACAATATATAAGGAACTCAAACAAGTCAATAGTTGAAAGACAAACTAACCATTTAAAAAAGAGCAATTGATCTGAATTAACATTTTTTAGAAGATATGCAAACATAATGAGATATTATAAGACTAATACAAAATATATAATACTAATACTAACAGAGAAGCAGGAGCAGCACATGGTCAACATAACTTTCTTATTTACATCTGAAGGTCATGAAGCCATCTGGGAACCTTAAATATTGTTTTTCTGGACATCTGGCTTTCTCACAAGGCCAGATACCAACTCACACAGGCACAGTCTGGTCTGAGACTTTTGCCCCAGTTCCTTAGATCTTTCTCACAAGGCCAGATGCTGACTCACACAGGCACAGTTTGGTCTGAGACTTTTGCCCCAGCTTTTTGGAGCTTTCTCACAAGGCCAGGTACCAACTCACACAGGCAAGGTCCCATTGCTGGCTCTGACAATTCCCCCTTTTTATTTTTTAAACATAGCAATCCCAATGTGACCGTGGCTTCAGAAGTTTTGTAAGAATTTAATTGTCATTGGAGACAGAAGTATCCCATACAAAAAATGACAAGACCAACTATAGCAAGAATAACCAATTTGATAAATATTTTTGATTGTGTCAATAATTTAGACACTACTTTAGTCATTAAACCTTCTAAGGGAGAGTGTTGTCATTCTCTTGTTAAGTTTACAGGCAACCAAACATCTTTTCTTGCCCTTAATATAAACAATGCTTGAGAGGACCAATTAATAGACAAAGAATTGTTAACACAGGTGTATAGTCTACAATCAAAGCAGGCAACACTTTTTAAAGTAAAACTAAAACTAAAAGTTCCAAGAGCTAAGACATATGGTAAATTGAGATATGCTTGCACATAAAAGGATGCATTATAATCAAAGACATAGTCAGACCAGGAATATTTGCTTCCAGAAAACTTTCCTTTCCAGTAGGTCATCGGCACAGAGGCAGCAACCAATTTCCAGATCTTAGGTTGTTCTGGAAAAGTAATATTTTGTATTAGCAATTGGGGCCTTGGGGATGACATTCCCCCATCATGCCATGTCATTAGTCCTTTCATATGATGTTCTCTATGTAATGGACTATTTTGCCAAACAATTTTGTTAATATAATCACAGACCGTCCTATTCCAATCTTCAGGACAAAGTGTCCATGAGGGCCCCAATCAATAAAAGAGAAATTATGAGTAGATACAAGTAACTTTCCAGTACTGGCACAACAAGTGCTCCAATGAGGAGGGGAATATTTCCAATGTTTATATGACATAGTCTTGTATGTGGCCTGTTCCATTTGTTCATCTTTAGGAGTCTCCCTCTGAGGGGTGGTCATCACTTTGTTGGACATGTTCATTGGTTTTCCTGGGCCTGGCACTCCGAAGAGGAACCCATAGTGTTTCGGGGGATCCATGGACATCTGTAGAAACACAAGCATAACCCTTGCCCTTTTTAAGTAAGAGCCTAGGCAACCAAGATTTAAAAGATTTATACCAAATTGGGATTTGTATGTCTGGCAAAGAGGGAGGTTCACCGAAATGTTTATCTGCTGCAGTCAAAATATCACTCTGAGGTAAATTTTAAAAATTTAAAGTGAAAAGTGTTAATGCTAAGGTATCTCAGGGGGTTCCCCCTTTTTTATTTTTTAACAATTGTGTTTTTAAAGTTCTATGTGCCCTTTCAACAATAACTTGTCCTGGTGGATTATAATGTTTTCATAACTTTATTAATAGTAGAAATAAGAGCAGTTTCAATAGCAGGAAACAGTCCTATTACATAAGCTGAATCTGAGACAAGATTTAATGGTTTATCTGTAATTTTTTGTAATAAATAAATTAGAACTGTTAATTCTACCTGTTGTGTAGAAGAATAATTAGTTTGAATAGTTTCATGTAAATCAGGTCCATGTATGTCTCCTTTATCAGACGATGATCCATCTATATAATAAACTGAAGCATGAGATATAGGATTTAATTTTACTATAGTGTTAACAATAAATGGAGTTCATTTTAAAAAATCCCACAACTTATCTGCTGGGTAATGATTACCTATATATCCATAATAATTGCTTATACTATTACTTAAATTATCATTAAGGGGTAACAGATTTTCAAACTGTTTGTTAGTGAGGGGTAAAATAATAAGCTGTAAATCAAATCCCAAAATCTGTAGGCATCTTGTTCTTCCCTGTATAATTAAAGAGGATATTAGATCAATACATGAAGTTAACACTTTAGTTTCTGTTTGTTTTAAATATAACCATTCTAAAGGAGAGTTTTCTTGGGCTAAAATTACTGTAGGAGAATGTGGAGAAGGAAATAGGTTTTAAAGGATCAAATCTTGTTAGAAAGGCAGTTTGTAACCATGACTCAAAAAATTGTAATTCATTTTCAGCAGCAGGTGTTAAAGTCCAAGGGCTGTCCAGGGCAGTATCACCTTCTAAGATAGAAAACAAATTAGTAACTTTATAATTTGGTATATCTAAAGAAGGATGAAGCCAATTAATGTCTCCTACTAACTTTTGAAAGTCATTTATAGTTGTTAATGAGTCTCTTCATATGGCAGATTTTTGAGGACGAACCGTGAGTTGCTCAACTGTATGACCTAAATATTGAAAAGGAGTAATAGTTTGTATTTTTTCAGGAGCTAATACCAATCCTCCTACTTATAAAGCTTTTTGCATGGTTTCAAATAGTTTTTGTAATTGTTTAGAACATGTATGAGAAATTAAAATGTCATCTATATAGTGGTTGATATATACATCAGAAAATGTTACTCTAATAGGTTGTAATATTTCTCCTACAAAATACTAACACATACTGGGGGAATTAGTCATACCCTGTGGCAGCACTGTCCATTGATATCTTTGTAAAGGTTCTTGCTGATTTAAGCTAGGAACAGAAAATGCAAACCTTTCCCTATCTTTGGGATGTATAGATATAGTATAAAAATAATCTTGAAAATCTAAAACAATCAAAGGCTATTCTTTAGGAATACATGTAGGAGTAGGCAATCCAGGTTGTAAAGCTCCCATAGTTACCAAAGATGCATTTGCATTTCCTAAATCTATAAGAAGTCTCCATTTTCCAGATTTTTTTCTTAATAACAAACACTGGAGAATTCCAAGGAGAAAAGGAAGGTTCTATATGTTTGTGCTCTAATTGTTTTTGAATTAATTGTTTTAAAGCCTGTAATTTTTCATAATTTAGGGGCCACAATATGAAAGTCATAGGGAATCTATCCAGCATCATTGCTCCATCCTGCCAAATATTCTCTACAAAAAGGAGAAGCAGAACCATAATTTTCACAAGCCTTTTTAAAGTCCTTTATAAGATTCATATCCAATCTATTATAAGTGTTATTGCTATTCATATTAAGCATAATAGGAAACAGCAGTCGCAATTCATGTGGCCTTGGGGGGATAGGAATGCCAGCTGCTAATGAAGGGTCATTCTTTCTTCCCAAGCCCTTGTCGGGGTGAATATGTAAGTAGCGCATTTCCTCTTCAATGTTTCCCCTTTCAGGATGTTCATTCCAATCCTTCTCCTCTCGGAGAGGAGGGAAAAAAAATCAGCAGTTTCTCTTGGAGGAGCCTTTGCAACTGCAGGCGCTGCAAGTGGCTGGGGTTTACTTTCAGTTTCCTCCTGCACAGTAAAGCCATGACTAAAACACCTTTTACTTTCCTTAGTGATTTTTTTTCCATATCATCTGCATCTAATTTATACTCATAAAGGGAGGCTACACTATCTTTTTATAAATTTTCTTCCCTTCTCTCTCCTCCAAGTATAAGAATTACAGATTTAACCAGAGCCCATGTTATCCAAAAGTAAACATGTATCTTTTCTCCCTGTTTGCATGCCTTTTCAACATTTTTATGTGCTTGCTCCCAAACTTCTTCAACTAAAGTACCTTCCTCATGAAACCAAGGATTATACTCACAAATTACGTCTAAGCAGTCCTTTAACTGCTGTTTGGAAACTCAAACTCCTCCTCATAATAAAAAATGATGCATGAGTGAAAGAAAAGGCTGGACTCTGCACTGATTTTGCCCCATCTTGTCTCACTTACCTCATTCTGTGAGGGTCTTCGCATCACTTTCAAAATTTTCCTTCAGGTCCCTGTTTCAGGGGCCAAATGCAATGCCATTTACCGGCAGAACCTGGGTGACTGAAGCCGGAAAGATGAACGGACTACTGAGTCCTGCTCAATAGCCACTTTAATGAAGTACACATTGCTTTTTATAAACTCCTTTTACACAGAAAAAGCATGCCAAGTATTATGTGTCAAGGTTACATTAGCACAGGGAACCACAGTTAAAATTAACTCTTTGTCATGTCTCTTTTAAAATGGGAACAGAGAAGCAGGAGCAGCACACGGTCAACATAACTTTCTTATTTACATCTGAAGGACACGAAGCCACCTGGGAACCTTGAATATTGTTTTTCTTGACGTCTGGCTTTCTCACAAGGCCAGATACCAACTCACACAGGCGCAGTCTGGTCCTGAGGCTTTTGCCCCAGTTTTTTGGAGCTTTCTCACAAGGCCAGATACCAACTCACACAGGCGCAGTCTGGTCCTGAGGCTTTTGCCCCAGTTTTTTGGAGCTTTCTCACAAGGCCAGGTACCAACACACACAGGCAAGGTCCCATTGCTGGTTCTGACATAACAGTATCAATGTTCCACAAAAACTTAAAAGTATGACTAACATAAGATCCATCGATAACACTACAATGTGTATATTCAAAGGAAATGATATTAGCATACCAAAAAGATACCTGCAGAATGCCTGTAATCCAAATAGTCAGGAGGGACAGGAGTACAGGAGTACTATTAGTTTGGGCCACCATAGTGAGACTCTCCCTCACAAAACAATGACAAGGAGAGAGGAAGAGAGAAAAAAGGAATGGAGGAATGGAGGGAAGCAGGGAGGGAGGGAGGGAGAGAGAGAGAGAGAGAAAGAGAGACTGCATTTTCATTTTCATTGCACTATTCACAATAGCCAAGATGTAGAATCAAACAAGGTATCCATCGAAACATGAATAAATAAACAAAAGATTGTATAGCTATGAAAAAAGAATGAAATCATATCATCTATGGCAACATAAATGTAACTGGAGGACATCATGGTGAATTAAATAAGATATAACTGAAAGACAAATACTTGCATCACCCATTGATGAAAGCTGAAAAACTTGATCTCATAGGATTGTGGAATGGAACAGTATAAGCTGAGAAAAGCAGGGAGAAGAGCACTACACAGTAGTTAGATAATGGGTATCAAAATGCTACAAGATAGGAGGAATTTTCTGATGCTCTATACTATAAAAAGGTCTACACTAATGATAATAATAATTATTATAGTCTACATTAAATCACGATATATTTCAAAATAGCTAGGAAAAATGAGTTTAAATTTTCCTAGCCCATAGAAATGTTTGAGGAAATAGAAGAACTAATTACCTTGATTTATACATTGTATACACACATCAAATAACTCCAATATGCCCCAGAAATACTTACCAATATTATGTGTCAATTAAGAAAAACATTTTTATGCATACCTTTTGACTAGGTATTAAGGATATTACTAAGAGTGGAATTTCTGGACCATAAGGTACATAATTGTTCTGCTTTGATAATACTACTGCAGTTTTCCAAGTTAGTGGAACCAATTTCCAGGCTTATATGTTCCACATTTCCCCAAAAATTCAGGTTTTATTCCATACTTTTAGAATGTAGCCATTTATGGTTGTGTAGGGGAAAGTTACTGGGTTTCTTATGCTATTTATCTATTGATTAATGAATTTGAGTACTCTCTTATGTTTAATTGCCATTTGCATATATTGCATATATTTACTCGTGAAGTATTTGTTCAGGGCCTTTGCCCATTTTCTGTTGGATCAATTTGTTGCTATAGTTGCTGTTGATATGTTGCTGTTATTATTCATTTGTATTAACTATTTATATATTTCAGATATCAGCCCCCTACCAAGTATATAAAACAAATATCTTCTGCCAATATTTGGGTAAGTTTTCACACTCATAATAGTGTCTTTAGATGATAAGGATTTCTTAATGTTAATATTCAATTTGTAGTGTTCTCTTCTATATTTACTGATTTTGATGTGCCCTGTTAAAATTATTTTCATCAGAGAAATTCAAGATGGTAAAATAGAGGTACCCTGCATTCATCTCCCCCTCCACAAAGAAAACTCAAAGTTGTGGGTATATAACTGCATTTTGTGTTGATTGACTATGGGAGAAAACTAGAAATCAGGTATAGAGACCAGAATCTTATAAAATTCAAGCATTGGCTATCCTTGCTTCATAGCCTAGGGAGGGAGAGTCTCCCCTTTGCAGTGCTAAGGGTAAAAGAGAAGGCACCAGCAATCTTTACCAGGGCAGGTGCTAGCCATCCTATATACTAGAAAGTTTCACAATACTCACAGTATTGTAGCCCACTTAGATAAATAACCTGGAATGTGCATAGTAACCCTGCTTTGGGAAAGGATCTCACATTATCTCCCAAGGGAGCTTTGGCCAGTTTCCAGCTTGTGAAGTAAGCTAATATCTGAATTTGGACTACCCCAGAGGTCAGAAATTCCTGCATATTCCCATCTCTGGAATTCCATAGGAATTCTACTGCACTGGCTCATAGGACAGCTGCCTCATGAACCCAATTTAACTCAGCAAAGTGACTGTAACTCAAACTCACTGGGTACTCTACACAAGAGGTAATGGTTGTTGTGACACAAAGGAGAACACTCCATGCCACCCTTGACCAAATCAGGCTGCTTGCACTCAAAGAGCATATACACCCTCATGTGGACTTGTACCAGTGCTAGGATGGAAGGCAGGTGTCCATGCAGCTCCTGTCACCCTTCTCCACCTTTGTCGCACTCTAGGTGCTTATAATTGACAAGGCAGGGAGGGAAGACCACCATCACTGCTGCTGACCTATAGGAGCATTCTTTGGAGTCTTTGTGCAATCCCATGGCTCCAGCCACTAGCTGGTCCTCAGGTGCAAGCAGGCAAAGAAAGATAAGAAGAACTTTGCTGGCTGCAGCCTCATCCCCAGTCCAGGAACACCCTATGGCTGAAGTAGCCAGGAAAAATCTGTGTCTCCAGCATGCACTCAACTCTCAGGAGAGCACAAACAAATGGGACTAAGAAAAACTTTGCATAACTCTGGACATGGTTGTGCCCACAGGAACGAACTGCCACTGAAGTTGTAAAGAGGAATACCATGGTTCCTGCTGCCACCACACCTCTGTTATTCCCACCACCAACACAACCCTGAAACTTGTCTGAAAATGCACTGCGGTCAGGACTGGATATGTGTACCCAAGAGAGGGTACTGTGGTCAGGTCACTGACTTTGCCAGTCCATCATCTGGACTCACACCAATGACTTGTGACAGGAGAAGTGCCTCTGACTCCTTAAACACTTCTGTGGCTGTCAAGGCACAAGGCCCTTCCTAGTAGCATCAACAATGCCATCAGGAATCTCAATCACCTGACAGAATCCACCATTCCCACCATAAGATTTTACCCACATAGTAAGCACACCATAGCCACTGTGCTCTGCATGACAGCATTCTGAACTACTATAAAATCTCCACTGTTATGTGAACTACCTGAGACAGTGAGTCTCTTTGCCACTGCTGTGTAGACACTGTGCCCAAAGCCCAAAGTATAGGGAGATTACATTATTGTTCACAGTTGAAAATTAAGCCAATATTACATAACAAACTGACATCCTAAGACATGTCTGAAATATATTATATTATGAAAAACCATAATATAAATTAGAAATGTTACCCAAAAATGGAAAAACTTCTCATCAGATATGACTACCAAAATTGAACTTTGAGGTCATCAGAAACTGAATAGACTGATAATAAATGGTGAGGTTGAATCAGTAATAAAGTTTCCCAACAAATAAAAGGCCAGGACAGAAAGCATCACAGCTAAATTTTATGAAACTGTTAAAGAACTAGCAGCAATGCTGCTCAAGCTACTCCAAGGAATTGAAAGGGAAGGAACACTTCCAAACTCATTCTATGAGTCTAGCACTCCCTGCTACCAAAAACAAACAAGGACACAATAAAAAAGAGAGAACGTCAGAATGGTATCTCTGATGAACATAGATGTAAAAATTCTCAACAAAATAATAGCCAATCAAATTCAATAACACACAGGTAAGATCATTCAATATGTTCAATTTTGTTTCATCCCAGGGATGCAAATCAATAAACATTATACAGTGTATAAATAGAATATACAGATTGCATGATCATCTCAATAAATGCAAAAAAAGTCTTTGACAAAATTTGACATCCCTTCATGATAAAAACCCTCAAGAAACAAGGAAAAAGGACATACTTCAATAGAAAAAAAGGTTGCATATGATAAACCTATACACCTATATCTAGCATCATACTAAATGGGAAAAAAACTGAAATAATTTTCACTAAAATCAGGAACAAGACAAGGGTGTCTACTCTCTCTAGTCTTATTTAATATAGTGCTGGAGGTCTTAGCAAAAGCAGGAAGGCAAGACAAAGAAAGTAAACAAATATAAATAGGAAGGAAAGAAGTCAAATTATCCATATTTGCAGATGATATGATCCTATACTTAAATGATATTAAAGACATTGTCCCCCAAAAAGTTTATATTTGATAAGTACTTTTGGCACAGTAACAGGATACAAAATCAACAATTATATACCAATAAGAAACAAATCAGGAAAGCAATTCCATTCACAATAACTCAAAAAATTGAATAACTAGAAATAACCCTAATAAAGGTGATGGACAACATCTACAATGAAAACTATAGAACATATGAAAAAGAAATTGATGAGCACACTAGAAGATGGAAAGACCTACCATGTTCATGGATCAGCAGAATTAATATTGTGAAAGTGGCCATATTACCAAAATCAATATACACATTCAAATCAGTCCCCATAACAACTTCATTTTTCACAGAAATAGAAATAAACAATCCTAAAATTCCTATCAAGCACAAAAGACCCCAAATAGCTTGACAAATCCTGAGCAAAAAGAGCTATGCTAGAGTAACACAGTATCTGACTTCAAATGCTCCCACAGAGCCGTGATAACAAAAACAGCATGGTGGGAAATCCAAGATGGCAGCTAGAGGGAGGAAGCAGAAAGCATGCCTCTTATAGTGAAATCTTGGAGAGATGCTGGAAACACACCTTGCAGGCAAAACCACTGAGAAGAGGCAAAATTATGACCCCTCCACGCCACCAGCCGGCACAGAGAATCTCCACTTCACATTAAATGGAGAAACCAGGAAGGCCCCCAGGCTGCTAGTTGCCCACGCTCAGACGGCATGGGAAGACTCGGACAAGTTTTGTCCTACTTTATGCGTCCTCTTTGATGAGACAACTACAGAACAACATCTGAGGCACCATCTCCAGGAATGGAGGCTGAGATGGACACCAAAATTATTAAGACTGAAACTTCATTGCATTTGAACTTGGAGGTTTTTTTTCTATTTTTCATTTTGTTTTATTTTATATATATATATATGTATATATATACATATATATACATATATATATATTTCTTTCATTTACTTACATTTTATTTTTACTCTTATCTTTATTCTTTTTATTTTTTATTTTCAATCCTCTCTCTGTCTCTCTAATGACTGTTCATCTTACTGTTGATTAGTACAATAATGCTCCCTGTTTATATCTTTGAAACTTTTTCATTTGTTTCTTTGTTATGTTTTTTCCTACTTCACTGTTTATTTGTTTTTCCCTTTTTCTTTAACTTCTTTGCTTTCCATCTCCTCTCACCCTTCCATTCTAAATATCAACATTGTTATTATTACAAGCTAGAAAATACTTAACTGCACACAGTACAGAGACAGTAACAACACCAAGGGCAATGACAGGAAGACAGAAAAAACAGGGAAACCATTTTCCCCATAGCAAAAAATTAGTACAGGAACCAGAGGGAAATGAAGAAAACAGATACTCAGATCCAGACTCCAATAAAATGAAGATAAACTATGCCAAAGAGCCCAATGAAGCCCACAAGAATAATTTAAAAGAAGACATACTATAGGTACTCAATGAGAATTTTATAGAGATAATACTAGATATGGTCAACCAAAATGTACAGGAGACACTCAAGAAATTCCAAGACAACAAAAATAGAGAATTTGAAAAAGCAAAAGAAGAAATAAAGGAAACCATAGAAGCACTGTATAAACACCAAAGTGAAACAGAGAACATGATGAATAAACAGATAAATGAACTCCGGACAAAAATAGACAACATTAAAGAGGAAACCACCCAGGATATGGAAAACCTCAGAAAAAAGAATGAAACAGAGCTGCAAAACAAAACGGAAGGCCAATCCAGCAGAATAGAACAAACAGAAGACAGAATCTCAGAACTTGAAGATAAACTGGTAATTAAAGGAAAAATCAAAGGACTATTAATTAAACAACTCAAGACCTGTGAAAAGAAAATGCAAGAACTCACCAACTCCATCAAAAGACCAAACCTGAGAATCATGGTGATCATTGAAGAAGAGGTGCAAGGAAAGGGAATGCGTAATATATTCAACAAAATAATAGCAGAAAATTTCCCAAATCTAGAGAAAGATATTCCCATATAGATGCAAGAGGCCTCCAGGACACCAAACAGACCAGATCAAAATAGAACTAACCCACAACATATCATCATTAAAACAACAAGTTCAGAAACTAGGGAAAGAATATTGAAGGCTGTAAGATGGAAAAAACAAATAGCATACAAAGGTAAACCCATCAAAATCACAGCAGAATTCTCAACAGAAACATTAAAAGCAAGTACACCGTGTGGTGAGATCTTCTGGATACTGAATGAAAATAACTTGAACCCCAGGATACTCTACCAGCAAAATTATCATTCAAATTAGATGGAGCAATAAAAGTCTTCCATGATAAGCAGAAACTAAAACAATATGTGACCACAAAGCCACCACTACAAAAGATTCTTCAAGGGATTCTGCACACAGAAAGAGAAACCCAACTTAACCATGAAAAGACAGGCAGCACCAAACCACAGGAAAAGCAAAAGCAAGACAGTAGAGAGTAACTTCAACTTAGGTACACACAATCAAACCTTCAAACAACTAAGACAGCTAAATGACAGGAATCACCACATACCTATCAGTACTAACACTTAATGTTAACAGACTTAATTCACCAATCAAAAGGCACAACTTGATGAAATGAATTAAAAAGGAGGATCCAACAATTTGTTGCTTACAGGAGACCCACCTCAGTGACAGAAATAAGCACAGGCTTAGGATGAAAGGCTGGAAGAAAATTTACCAAGATAATGGACCAAAAGGAAATAATAATCATCAACCCATATGCACCCAATGTCAACGCACCCAATTTCATCAAACATACAGTGAAAGACCTAAAAGGATATATTAACTTCAACAGAGTGGTTGTGAGATTCTTTAACACCCCATTATCATAATAGATAGGTCATCCAAACAAAAAATCAATAAAGAAATCCAAGATCTAAAATATACAATAGATCAAATGGACCTGGTTGATGTCTACAGAACATTTCATCCAACTTCTACGCAATATACATTCTTCTCAGCAGCCCATGGAACCTTCTCCAAAATAGATCATATCCTCAGGCACAAAGCAAGCCTTAGCAAATATAAGAAAATAGAAATTATATCGTGCATACTATCTGATCACAATGCAGTAAAAGTACAACTCAACAACAAAAGTAAAGATAAAAAACATGCAAACAGCTGGAAACTAAATAACTCATTACTTAATGAACAATGGATCATTGATGAAATAAAAGAGGAAATTAAAAAGTTACTGGAAGTCAATGAAAATGAAAACACAACCTACCGGAACCTATGGGACACAGCAAAGGCCGTCCTGAGAAGAAACTTTACAGCCATGGGTGCATATATTAAAATGACTGAAAGATCCCAAATCAATGACCTAATGATACATCTCAAACTCCTAGAAAAACAAGAACAAGCAAATCCCAAAACAAATAGGAAGAGAGAAATAATAAAAATAAGAGCTGAAATCAATGAAATAGAAACCAAAAAAACCACACAAAGAATTAATGAAACAAAAAGTTGGTTCTTTGAAAAAATAAACAAGATCGATAGACCCCTGGCAAACCTCACTAAAATGAGGAGAGAAAAAACCCAAATTAGTAGAATCAGAAATGCTAAAGGGGAGATAACAACAAACACCATGGAAGTCCAGGAAATCATCAGAGACTACTTTGAGAATCTATATTCAAATAAATTTGAAAATCTTAAAGAAATGGACAGATTTCTAGATACATATGATCATCCAAAACTGAACCAAGATGAAATTAATCACCTGAATAGGCCTATAACACAAAATGAAATTGAAGCAGCAATCAAGAGTCTCCCCAAAATGAAAAGTCCAGGACCTGATGGATTCTCTGCTGATTTCTATCAGACCTTTAAAGAAGAACTGATACAAACCCTCCTTAAACTGTTCCATGAAATAGAAAGGGAAGGAAAACTGCCAAACACATTTTATGAAGCCAGTATTACACTTATCCCAAAACCAGGCAAAGACACATCCAAAAAGGAGAACTATAGGCCAATCTCCTTAATGAACATTGATGTTAAAATCCTCAATAAAATAATGGCAAACCGAATTCAACAACACATCAAAAAGATTATTCACCATGACCAATTAGGCTTCATCCCAGGAATGCAGGGATGGTTCAACATACGAAAATCAATAAATGTAATAAACCACATTAACAGAAGCAAAGAAAAAAACTACTTGATCATCTCAATAGATGCAGAAAAATCCTTTAAGATCCAACACCATTTCATGAAAAAAGCTCTAAGAACACTAGGAATAGAAGGAAAGTTCCTCAACATTATAAAAGCTATATATGACAAATCTACAGCCAGCATTATACTTAATGGAGAAAAACTAAAACCATTCCCTCTAAAATCAGGAACCAGACAAGGATGCCCACTATCTCCACTGCTATTCAACATGGTACTGGAATTCTTAGCCAGAGCAATTAGGCAAGAAGAAGGAATAAAAAGAATACAAATAGGTAAAGAAACTGTCAAAATATCCCTATTTGCAGACGACATGATCCTGTACCTTAAAGACTCAAAAAACTCTACTCAGAACCTTCTAGATATCATCAATAGCTACAGCAAGGTACCAGGATATAAAATCAAAATAGAAAAATCATTAACATTTCTATACACTAATAATTAACAAACTGAAAAAGAATGTATGAAAACAATTCCATTTACAATAGCCTCAAAAAAAATCAAATACCTAGGTGTAAACCTAACAAAAGATGTGAATGACCTCTATAAGGAAAACTGTAAACTTCTGAAGAAAGAGATTGAGGAAGACTATAGAAAGTGGAGAGATCTCCCATGCTCATGGATTGGTAGAATCAACATAGTAAAAATGTCTATATTCCCAAAAGTAATCTACATGTTTAATGCAATTCCCATCAAAATTCCAATGACATTCATTAAAGAGATTGAAAAATCTACCATGAAATTTATATGGAAACACAAGAGGCCACGAATAGCCAAGGCAATACTCAGTCAAAAGAACAATGCTGGAAGTATCACGATACCTGACTTCAAACTATATTACAAAGCAACAACAATAAAAACAGCATGGTACTGGCACAAAAACAGACATGAAGACCAGTGGAACAGAATAGAGGACTCAGATATGAAGCCACACAACTATAACAAACTTGTCTTTGACAAAGGTGCTAAAAATATACGATGGAGAAAAAGCAACCTCTTCAACAAAAACTACTGGGAAAATTGGTTAGCAGTCTACAAAAACCTAAAACTAGATCCACGTTTATCACACAATACCAATATTAACTCAAAATGGATCAAGGATCCTAATATCAGACCACAAACTCTAACATTGATACAGGAAAGAGTAGGAACTACTCTGGAGTTAGTAGGTATAGGTAAGAACTTTCTCAACGAAACCCCAGCAGCAAAGCAACTAAGAGATAGCATAGATAAATGGGACCTCATAAAACTAAAAAGCTTCTATTCATCAAAAGAAATGGTCTCTAAACTGGAGAGAACACCCACAGAGTGGGAGAAAATATTTGCCAACTATACATCAGACAAAGGACTGATAACCAGAATATATAGGGAACTTAAAAAACTAAATTCTCCCAAAACTAATGAACCAATAAAGAAATGGACAAGTGAACTAAACAAAACTTTCTCAAAAGAAGAAATTCAAATGGCCAAAAAACACATGAAAAAATGCTCACCATCTCTAGCAATAAAGGAAATGCAAATTAAAACCACACTAAGATTCCACCTCACCCCTGTTAGAATAGCCATCACCAGCAACATCACCAACAACAGGTGTTGGCGAGGATGCGGGGAAAAAGGAACCCTCTTACACTGTTTTTGGGAATGTAGACTAGTACAACCACTCTGGAAAAAAATTTGGAGGCTACTTAAAAAGCTAGATATCGATCTACCATTTGATCCAGCAATACCACTCTTGGGGATATACCCAAAAGACTGTGACACAGTTTACTCCAGAGGCACCTGCACCCCCATGTTTATTGCGGCACTATTCACAATAGCCAAGTTATGGAAACAGCCAAGATGCCCCATCACTGACAAATGGATTAAGAAAATGTGGTATCTATACACAATGGAATTTTATGCAGCCATGAAGAAGAACAAAATGTTATCATTCACTGGTAAATGGATGGAATTGGAGATTCCATCTCCATTTTGGAGATGGCCCAAAAGACCAAAAATCATATGTTCTCCCTCATATGTGGACATTAGATCAAGGGCAAACACAACAATGGGATTAGATTATGAGCACATGATAAAAGCGAGAGCACACAAGGGAGGGGTGAGGATAGGTAAGACACCTAACAAACTAGCTAGCATTTGTTGCCCTTAATGCAGAGAAACTAAATCAGATACCTTAAAAGCAACTGAGGCCAATAGGAAAAGGGGAACAGGAACTAGTGAAAAGGTTAGATCAAAAAGAATTAACCTAGAAGGTAACACCCACGCACAGGAAATCAATGTGAGTCAATGCCCTGTATAGCTATCCTTATCTCAACCAGCAAAAACCCTTGTCCCTTCCTGTTATTGCTTATACTCTCTCTACAACAAAATTAGAAATAAGGGCAAAATAGTTTCTGCTGGGTATTGGGGGGGGAGAGGGAGGGGGCAGAGTGGGTGGTAAGGGAGGGGGTGGGGGCAGGGAGGAGAAATGACCCAAGCCTTGTATGCACATATGAATAATAAAAGAAAAAGGGAAAAAAAATTAAATAAGCAAGAGAAAAAGAAACACAACACATGTAAAGGAGCACCAATAGAGGTATTAGTAGATTTCTCACCAGAAACCTTCAAGGACAGGACAGAGTTCTATAATATATTCATAGCGCAAAAAGCTAAAAAAATAAAAAATAAAAACATTGCCAACTAATAAAACTTTAACCATCAAAGTTGTCCTTAGAAATGAAGGGGAAATAAAAACTTTCTCTACCACTTGAGCCATGGCCCCAGCCTGAAATAAAAACTTTCTCAAGCAAACAAAAGCTGAGGGAATTCTTCCCCTCCTATATAAAATGATAAAAAGAGCTCTCTAGGTTGGATGAAAAGAATATTAATAATATGAAAGCATAGAATACTATAAAGCTCAGTGGCAAAAGTAAGTACATAGTCAAACACAGATTATTCTAATGCTGTAATTGTGGGTAAATAAAATATGGAGGTTCAAAGATGAAATTGTTAAAAATATTATAGTATTGAAAGTATAATAATACTTTGTTAAGGGATACACATTATAAAAAATTGTAAATTGTGACATTAAAACATAAAATGTAAGAAAGAAATGAAATTGTAGACTTCTTGTATGTGATCAAATTTAAGGTATTATCAGCTTAAAATAATCTGTTTAAAATACAAAATGTTTAATTTAAGCTCCATGATAACCACAATGCAAATATTTACAGAAGATGAGCAAAAGATAAAATGTAAATCACAGCATTCTAATAGAGAAAAACATCAAACAACAAGACAACAAGAGATAAAGAAACAATGGATATAATAAAGATTGTCTTGTTGGGGATTAAATTTACTTGGGACTCTTTCTTCTTTCATATTTCTTCCTTTTAAAATAGGAATGTCTATCCTATATTTTTCCCACCACTATATTTTAGAAGCACATACTTGCTTGATTTCACAAACTCACTGCTGGTGGTGGGTCGTCTTAGGAAGAATCACATCTTCAGTTTCACCCGTGTTTGATCTGGATGATATTTAGATGAGACATTGGCATTAAAATTGATGTTGGATTGAATTAAGACTTTTAAGGGCCAGGGGTGTGACTCAAATGGTAGAGCACCTGCCTAGCAAGTACAAGTTCTTGAGTTCAAACCTCAGCACCATCAAAAATGAAATAAAAAAATTTTTAAAGACTTTTAGGGATATTGGGGGAAGGGGATGTAGTGCAGTGGGGGAGCACTTACTTAGCACACATAAGTGGGTTTGATCCCTAGAATAACACATATTAAAAAAAAGACTTTCAGTGCTATTAGGCTAAAGCAAATATATTTTGTATATGAGAAGTATATGAACTGGGGGGTTATTGTTCAAATATGTTCCCTAAAAATTCATATTGAAACTTAATCCACAATGTAATAATGCTAAGATTTGGAGACTTTAGAGAGGTTATTAATCTGTGAGGACTCTACCCTTGCAAATGTGATCAAGTTTCCTATAAAAGAAGCTTCAGAGAGTTACCTAGCTATTCTATTATTTCTACCATGTGAAGACACAATCTTCTATTCTGCTATGTGAGAATGAGCATGCAGTGCCATCTTTGAAACAGAGAGCAAGTCTTCACCAGACACTGAATCTGATAGTAAACCTGAGTTTTGTACTTCCCAATCTCTAGAGCTATAAGAAATATTTGTCATTTATAAAGTCTCTAGTCTAAGATGTATATACTATAGAAGCCTATGATAGACTATGACATACATTTATTATGAGTAATTGCTTATGTAATTCTGGAGGCTGAGAAGTCACATAGTCTGCCCTCTGCAAGAAGGACTCCCAGGAAAGATGATGATATAAACCAATCTGAATCTGAAAGTGTGAGAACCAAGAGAGCTGATGCTGTAAATCCCAGTCTGATGGCAGAAAATAAGATGTTTCAGGCCACAAGGTGAGGCAGAAATAAAAGGGAACAAATTCCTCCTTCCTCAGGCCTTTTGCTCACTTCAGACTCTGGGTAGACTGGATCATGCTCAACTGAATGTGGAGGACAATCTACTTTATGGATTTCACCAATTCAAATGATAATTTTACTCAGAAACACATACACAGACACACCTAGAAATATTTTCCCACTCAATTTGACACGTAAAATTAACCATCAAGCCAAAGTCCAGTATCATGTGGTTCCATTTATATAAAAGTTCGGAATTGGCAAGTGCATAGAGGTGGAAAGTGACTTAGTGGTTACCAAGGGATGATGATGTATGGAGGAATTTGGAGTTGCTGCGAGTGAGTCAAGGTTTTGTGAAGAGAGATGAAAAGATTCTAGAATTAGACATTTGTGATACATACCAAAATACCACTAAATTGTATACTTTAAGAAGGTGAATATTGTGGCATGTGAAATGTATTTCATTTAAAAAAAATGAACAAGGCTGTTAGAAATGAATGACAGGAGTATAAAACAGGGACTTCTTGGGGCAGGAACCAACAGGAGTGGAGAACGAAAGGAGAGGTGAAAAAGGGGTGAATATGAATCTTGTTAAAATTGTTCTTATAGGGAGAGAGGGATAAAAAACAAACACAGGGAGAATTTGATGAAAGTTCATTTTATGTATTAAGGAAATATAACCATAAAACTCATCATGCAGTTAATATACATTAATAAAATACTGAAAACAAGAAAAAATGGACAAGGCTAAGTCATGACAGAGTTCTATAGAAGTGATCTCATGTGGGAAGATACTCTAGAATAAAGATGCGATTCTACTATGCCTACCTGTACATCTAACAGGATAGACCAAAGTAGTAACTAGATAGTTTTACTAACTTATTCAATTCCCCATAATCCAAACTGAATGCTCCAAGATTTAAGTGATTAAAATCAAAACATGTATTGGTTCCCCTTGAACTTAGAGTTTATCCAGCTTTTGATATAGAAGTTCACTGACCAGAAATTCACATAAGAAGTGGCTACTGCTGCAACATCATTCATTTCCATCCATGTATCCCATCATTCATAAAATATTTATAGAGCACATAGTATTTAGTGAGGATACAACAAAGGAAAAAAAGAGGAACTTTGTGCTTTTGGAGTTTATATCTATAAATGCTGAATATAGTCACTTCATGTAATTTTGTGAGAAAGTATGTCATAATTACATCTTAGCAGCAGACCCATGCCTGTCTCTGGTTGAGTAAAAGAATAATTAATTAATGTACTCTATTCAATTAGGTGTGTTTATTTAACAGTGTTTCAAAAGACATTCATAGATTATGCAGTGAAATTAGAAATTAGTGGGTAACAAATACTGTTTAGATGGTAGGATTGAAAAACTGTAATTGCCAGAATGTAGTGCTTAAGGAGAAAGAGAAATCAAGGATGATATCCAGATTTTTCTTGATTAACAGCATAGATAGCAGTACTAGTCCTTACTTGATCTTAACTATATGATACCGCATAGATCCATTCCATCCTCTCCATTTTTACCATCACTGCCTTAGTACATGTCTCAGCTTCTACTTAATAGAATATTACAAATTTTCAGTCTGCAGTTCTAGATTATTACAACAGTTTACCATCCAGTTCGTAGTCCATACTGCTATGAAAACAATCATTATAAAACATATACCAGGCTGCATTAGTCTTTTCATTAGAAAAAAAAAAAACCTCCAATGCCTCTTTGATATACACAATGGTAACAGGGAAATTCATTCGCTTGTCTAGGGCCACTGGGTTGTTGGGATGCTTACACCACTTTTATATAAGAAAATGTACTCTGTCTGAAGCCATTGGGCAATTTTATAAAACCCTAGATATCTGAAAAGAACTTTAGTGACAATTAGAAGAAATAAATTGTTTATTTACTTCTAAGCTTCTTGTAAGTAGTGAGCAGAGAAAGGTATACTTTTAGATAATTGGTGATGCATTCTTCCATTTCTTTTGCTAAGTGAGTGGATATATACTCTTGTATTTACATATTTATTACTCCTTTCTCTGGAATTCCAAGACCAGTGTTTCATCAAGGCACTTAATTCCCCCTTACATAAAGTTCTGTGACTAACATGGCCAAGACACCAGTCAAATGCGAGGATAAATTTTGAGTTGTCAAACATAGCCTCTATTATGTTGAAATACTTTCCTTCTATTCCTGACTTCTTCAGAGCTTTCATCATGAAAAGATACTAAATTTTGTCAAAGGCTTTTTCTGTATCAATTGAGATGATCATGTGATTTTTGTCCTTGATCCTGTTTATGTGCTATATTACGCTTACTGATGTATATATGTTGAATCATTCTTGCATCCTTAAAACAAAAACAACTTGACTATAGTGTATGATCTTTTACATGTGTTCTTGGATTTGGTTGTTAAAAACTTTTTAAGAATCTTTGTGTCTTTGTTCACTAATGATAGGGTTTTATTGCTCAGCACATATGCTAAATTATTCACAGTCAATATCTCAGGAAGCTAGATCCCAGTGAGTGGATCATACCTATTATATTTTGGAGGCTGAGATTGGAAGAATCTCTGTTCGTGGCCAGCCCAGTCAAGTCATTCATGAGACTCTATCTCCAAAATAATCAGAACAAAATGGACTGAAGGTGTGGCTGAAGCCATAAAGCGTCTGCTTTGCAAGCATGAAACCTGAATTTCAACCCTTCCCCACCCCTCAAAAATCCCTGGAGAATTGGGATTTAGGAAAAAAATTTACATTTTCTCTTTTATATATGTATTTATATATAAAACAATGTATATACCATAGCATGCATTATTTTTATAGTGTTAATATTATAATAAAGAAAAATTGCTCCTCTGAAATAAAAGAAATTATTGCAAAACACTTATTTTATTTTTTTTAATTTTATTTTATCCTTTTTACATTTATATGCATGTTTATATACATTATTTGGGCCACCTCCCCCTCCCTCCCTCTCCCTCTTCCCCACCTCCGGGGAGAAGCTGTTCCTCCTTTTTGTTCTCCAATTTTGTTGAAGAAAAAACATAAAAGATACTATGGAAAACATGTTCTTTTGCTAGTTTGAGATAAGGCTAGCTATACAGGGAAATTCTTTGTGTTGTTTCCATTCAAATGTGTATTACATCCTAATTTGGTTCATCTCTACCAGACCTCATCATTACTTCCTATTCCCCTTTCCGTAGTGGCCTCTGCCAGTTTAAGATTACTATGTTTGTTCTTATACAGTGACCACATCAGCCACGTTCAAGTTTTTGGTTTTTTTCCTTTTCCCTTTCCCTCTTGTACATGCTCTCCCCCTAGTGTGTGACCCTTGCCCAATAATATTATTTTTTTAGGTCTATAATATGCACATGAGGGAGAACATGCAATTTTTGGCCTTCTGAGCTGGACTAACTTCACTTAAGATGATGTTATCCAGTTCCATCCATTTACCTGAAAATTACAAAATTTCATTCTTCTTTATGGCTGAATAAAATTTTATTGTAAGTAAATACCACATTTTCTTAATCCATTCGTCTGTAAAGGGGCATCTTGACTGCTCACCTAGCTTGGCTATTATGAACAGTGCCACAATAAACATTGGTGTGCAGGTGCCTTTATAGTAACCTGAGTCACATTACTTCAGGTCTATCCCTACGGGTGGTATTGCTGGATCATATGGCAGATGTACTTTTAGTTTTTAAAGAGCCTCCATATTGTTTTCCATAGTTGTTATACTAATTTCCATTTGCACCAATGGTGTGTAAGGGCTCCTTTGTCATTGCATCCTCACCAATATTTATTGTTGCTAGTGTTCTTGATGGTAGAAACTCTAACAGGAGTGAGGTGGAATCTTAGTGTGGTTTTTATTTGCATTTCTATAATGGGTGGGGATGGTGAGCATTTTTTCATGTGTTTTTTAGCCATTTGGACTTCTTCCTTTGAAAAAAGTACTGTTAGTAAGTTGCCCATTTCTTTATTGGGTCACTGATTTTTGGGGACTTTATTTTTTTGAGCTCCCTGAATATTCTGGTTATTAGTACTTTGTCTGATGTATAGCTAGCAAAGATTTTCTCCCATTCTGTGGGTGGTCCCTTCAATTTAGAAGTGATTTCTTTTGTTGTGCAGAAGCTTTTTAATTCCATGAAGTTCTATTTGTCAATCTTTTCTCTTAGTTGTTGAGCTGCTTGAGTTCTACTGAGGAAGTCCTTGCGTATGCCTATTGTGTCCAGTGTATTTCTAACTTCAAGATTTCAGGTCTGATATTAAGGTCTTTAATCCACTTTGAGTTGATAATAGTACAGGATATAGGCATGGATCTAGTTTCAGTTTTCAGCAGGCAGATAACCACTTTTCCCAGCAACATTTGTTGAAGATCCTGTCCTTTCTCCATCATATATTTTTGGCACTTTGTCAAAGATTACATGGGCATAGTTTCATGGATTCATATCTGGGTCCTCTATTCTGTTCCACTGGTCTTCATACCTGTTTTTGTGCGAGTACCATGCTGTTTTTATTGCTATGACTCTGTAGTATAGTTTGAAGTCAGGTATTGTGATACCTCCAGCATTGCTCTTTTTGCTCACTATTCCCTTGGCTATCCACTGTCTTTCATATTTCCAAATGAAACTGAGGATAGATTTTTCAATCTCTGTGATGAATGTCATTGGGATTTTGATGGGAATTGGGTTGAACATTTGGATTGCTTTTGGTAATATAGCCATTTTTACTATGTTGATTCTGCCAATCCATGAGTATGGGAGATCTTTTCACCTTCTATAGTCTTCTTCAATCTCTTTATTCAATGGTTTGTAGTTCTCCTTATAGAGGTCATTTACATCCTTTGCTTATTCCTAGGTATTGGATTTTTTTAGGCTATTGTAAATGGAATTGCTTTCTTCTATTCTTTCTCAATCTGTTCATTGTCAGTACATAGAAAAGCTACTGATTTTGGTAAGTTGATTTTGTATCTTCTACTTTGCTGAAGCTGTTAATGGTGTATAGGAGTATGTGGGCCTTTAAGGTATAAGATTATGTCATCTGCAAATAGGGATAGTTTGAACAATTCTTTACCTATTTGTATTCCTTTTATTTGTTCTTCTTGCCTTATTGCTCTGGCTAGGAATTCCTGGACTATGTTGAATATGAATGAGAAAAGTGGGCACTTTTGTGTCATTCCTAACTTTAGCAGAAATGGTTTCAGTATTTCATCATTAAGGATGATATTGGCTATGAGTTTGTCATATACAGCTTTTATAATGTTGAGTTACATTCCTTTTATTCCTAGTTTTCTTAGAGCTTTTATCAGGAAATGGTGTTGAATCTTATTAAAGGATTTTTCTGCATCTATTGAGATGATCAAGTGATTTTTGGTTTTGCTTCAATTAATGTGCTGTATTGCATGTAATGATTTTGTATGTTGAATAATCCCTGCATCCCTGGGAAGAAGGTGACTTGGTCATGATGATCTTTCTGATGTGCTCTTGGATTCTATTTGCCATTATTTTATTGAGGATTTTTGTATCAATAGTGATTAAGGAGATTGGCCTATAGTTCTCCATTTTGGATGTGTCCTTGTCCAGTTTTGGAATGAGTGTAATACTGGCTCCATAGAATGAGATAGGCAGTGTTCCTTCCCTTTCTATTTCATGGAAAAGTTTAAGGAATGTTGGTATTAGTTCTTCTTTAAACGTCTGCTAGAATACTGCAGAGAATCTGTCAGGTACTAGACTTTTCTTTTTTGGGAGACTATTGCTGCTTTAACTTATTTAAGTGTTATAGATCTGTTTCAGTGCTTAATATCCTCTTGGTTCAGTTGTGGAAGGTCATAAGCATGTAGAAATTTATCTATTTCTTCAAGATTTTCTAATTTATTTGAATATAGGTTCTCAAAGTAGTCTCTGATGATTCCCTGGATTTCCTTGGTGTTTGCTGTTAACTCCTCTTTTTCATTTCTGATTTTACTAATTTGTGTCATTCCCCTTCTAATTTTAGTCAGATTTGCCAGGGGCTTGTCAATCTTCTTTATTTTGTCAAAGAACCAGCTTTTTGTTTCAGTGATTCTTTGGGTTTTTTTTTTTTTTTTTTTGGTCTCTATTTCATTAATTTGTCTCTTATGTTTATTATTTCTCTCCTTCTGTTAGTTTTGGGTTTTGTTTGTTCTTGCTTTTCTAAGAGTTGGAGATGTAGCATCGGTCATTTATTTGAGATATTTCTGTCCTTTTAATATATGCACTCATGGCTGTAAACTTTCCTATTAGGACTGCCTTTGCCATGTCCCATATGTTCTGATATGTTGTGCTTTCATTTTCATTAAATTCCAGGAACTTTTTTATTTCCTCTCACTTCTTCTATGACTCACTGATCATTGAGCAATGTGTTGTTCATCATCCAAATTTTGCATAAATTTTCTACTATTGCTTTTGTTGTTGAGTTCTACTTTTATTATATTGTGATCAGATAGAATGCAGAGGGTTATTTCTATTTTCTTGTATTTTTAGAGGCTTGGTTTGTGCCCTAAGATATGGTCTATTTTGGAGAAACTGAGAAGAATGAATATTGTGCTGTTGTTGGATGAAATATTCTGTAGACATCAGTTAGGTCCATTTGATCTATGGTGTCATTTAGTTCTAGGATTTCTTTGTTGATTTTTTGTATGGATGACCTATAATTGGTGGTAGAGTGGTATTAAAGTCTCCCAATACCACAGTGTTGGAGTCTATATGTGCTTTTAAGCCCTTTATTGTATGTTTAATGAAACTGGTCACACTGACATTGGGTGCACAAAGGTTGATGGTTATTATTTCCTTTTGATGTGTTAACCCTTTTATTAGTACGAAGTGACCTTCTTTGTCTTCTTTGATTAATGTAACTTTGAAGTCTACTTTGTCTAATATAAGTATTGTTACTCCTGCCTGTTTTGGGGGCCATTGGCTTGGTAAATTTTCTTCCAGCCTTTCACCTTAAGCCAGTGTTTATTTCTGTCAATAAGGTGGGTTTCTTGTAAACAACAGACTGTCAGATCTTCCTTTTTAATCCAGTTTACCAAATGGTGTCTTTTGATGGGAGAGTTGAGTCCATTGACATTCAGTGTTAATATTGATAGGTATGTGATGATCTTGCTATTTAGTTGCTTGTGTTGTTTATGGACTTCTTGCTTTAAGGTTTCTGTTGAGAAATCTGCTGATATTTTGATGGATTTACCTTTATATATTATTTGTTTTTACTCTCTTACAGCTTTCAATATTCTTTCTCTGCTGTCTGTGCTTGTTATTTCAGTGATAACATGCTGTGGGGAAGTTCTACTTTGGTGTCCTGGAGGCTTCCTGTACCGGAATGGGGAAATCTTTCCCAAGATTTGGGAACTTTTCTGTTATTATTTTGTTGAATATATTATGAATCCTTTTGGCTTGCATCTCTTCTCCTTCTTCAATGCCCATAATTCTCATGTTTGGTCTTTTGATGGAATCACTGATTTCTTACATATTCCTTTCACTGATCTTCAGTTGTTTGACTAAGATTTCTTCATTTTTTTCTGTAATTTCTGTTCTATCTTCAACCTCTGAGATTCTGTATTCTACTTTTTTAGTCTCATGAAGTGACCTTCCACTGTGTTTTTGTTTGACTAAAGGGACATTTTATTTCCAGGATTTCTTTTTGATTCTTTTCCTGAGGTTTTCTGTATCTTTGTTCAACTTGTCTTTTATATCTTATGTTGTCAACTTTAATTCATATATCTCTCTTTTTATAGTATCCTTTGCTTCACTTTGGTGTCTGTTGAAGTCCTCTCTGTTCATTTGTTCCTGTGTCTTCTCATGTTCTTTATTTTTGGTGTCTTGAAATTTCTTGAGGGCATCTTGTACTTTCTGGTTAACCATGTCCAGTATCCTCTCCATGAATGTCTCAGTACTTTCTTCCAAGATTACTTTCTTGAGGGTTTTTATGTGGGTGTCACTGGACACCTTAGTGTCATTTATCATTTTGTTGGGGTCAGGAACTGGGTATCCATTTTCTTTATTTCTAGTACATCCTCTATTGACTTGTTTTTTGAGGAATGTAGCTTCCTTCCCTTTTTTTCCCCATTGTTCCAATTGGTGCTGTGCAACTGTTATTTATTGGCTAGTTCATGATCTTAATGGCCTGTTTCCTTTCCCTTAATTTAATTTTTTTGTGTTGTGACTGACTTAGTTAGCCAGGTCAACGTGCCATTTCTGTCCCTGGCCTAGACTTGTAAATTTGCAATAACAAAATCACAGGTTCAATACCAAACCAGTTTTTTGCATCTCATATAGAAAACCCCTTGGTGATAATATCTATAAACAGTGGGAATTGGGGGCTCATCATTGTTTGGCTAAAGATTGAAACTTGGGTAATAAGTAAAATGTGACTTTAAAAAGGTGGGATATAAAGGGAAATGTGAGGTTGGTGGTGGAAGAGGCATGGGAGCTGCTGGGTTTTGTTGGCCTTGCTTGTGTTTGGGTGTATATGCAATGTTGCAGGGGAGTGTGCTTGTGTCAGGGGTTGCAGAGGGCTGGGGGTATGTACAGTTGGTACAGTAGGCTTGTCAGCAGGTAATAAGTGTGTAGGAGGAAGGAGTAGTATGGTGACAGATTGTAGAAGGATAGGATGTGGAGGCAAAGACAGGGGATAGAGTGGATGAGAAGGGGCAGAAAGAGTAGTTGGGAGGGAGAACAATGAGGGAAAGTGAAAGGGGTAAAAACAGGGGTAAGAAAATAGTGATGGAAAAGTTAATAATCTATAAAAAAAATCAGGTACAACAACAATAAAAAGTTCAGTCTGCTTGGTAAAAGTTCTGGACTTATTCCTTTAGCATCCAATCCTGATATTGGCCCTTGATATTCTGGGCTATGTTGGGAAGGATGCTGCTACTCTTGTCAGACAGCTTGTGGGGAGATGGCTGGAGGGTTTTTTTCTGCATTCCTTTGTCTTATAGGCTGTCCATTACAAGCATGAGCTCTGTAGTAGTCTCACCAGGTGACTGGCTTGTGAGCAGTATTTGGTTCTTTCTGTCCACTGGGCAAGTTGCAATTGGGACCTGAGGTAACTCACTGCCAATTTGTACAAGGTTGTCAGATCTGTTGTTGTTTTCACCAGGTGGCAGCTGAGTTGTCCTACCACTACAGCTCTGTCTGGTCAGCTCCTCCCCCAGCAAGGTGGGGCAGTTAAGTTTTGAGTACCACCTTCAGTTCCACGAGAATAGCTCAGGTATCCACCATAGCCCTGTTTTAGTTGGTTTGCTTGTCACCCCACCCCTCTCTCTGCCTGTGTTATTTGTCCTGCCTTAGTTCACTCAAATTTCAGCTCCTTACCCCACCCCTATTTTCCAAAGCAGGTTCAGCATTCCACCCCACCCCCGCTGCTGGTGTTTGATTATAATTCACTATTTATGCTTTTCAGTTTTGTTTGAAGTGTGGGGTTCAGTCTGCTCAGGGGCTGTGCAGGATTATGTTCCTGGGGGTTGTTTAGGGAGGTTGCATGTAGTTCATGTTCCTCACCTTTTGGGTCTGCAGGTTTAATGCAGGCAATTTTGAAACCAGCCAGTGGGGAGAAATGACATGCTACTTTTCTCAAGGCAGACACTTACTGGGACTGGGTTCAGCATGGTGGGCATATGTAGGCTTTCCACAGGTTAGGCATCCAGGATGTCACAGAGTTCAGTTCTGATTGATGCTCTCTCTTTTGCTTGATGAATAAAGAAAGAAAGAAAGAAAGAAAGAAAGAAAGAAAGAAAGAAAGAAAGAAAGAAAGAAAGAAAGAAAGAAAAGAAAGAAAGAAAGGAAGAAAAAGTGAGAGATGGCCAGGGGCTTTTTTACCCCCCAGGGCAGACACGCCCTATTGGCTGTGCCACATTGGGATTTTCCTGGATGCTGGGTACAATTAAAAGCTGTTTTAAGGGTTAGTCCTTGAATTTTATGTGCACCTAATTTGTTGGTGGTTATTACTTTGGCTGGAAACAATCAGAATTATCCAAGTGTAGCTCCCATGTCTCTATGTGGTTTCTGGAGACACAAAGCTCAGGAATTCTGATTCCTTACCCTAACCCCCATCTTGTATCTAGCCCATATTCTCAATAGGTACTATATGAATGACTCAGGAAAACTTTATTTTATCTGTGGTGTAATGTGCCTGTCCTGGAAATAAAAGAAATTCATCAACTTGTTAAATGGCTTCATTGTTCCTAGTATATGTGTGAAAATTTGCATTAGGTCCTCTAATTCCAACAATAACAATATTTTTATTCTCTTTGTATCATTGATCACACTAAACACTGGTAGTGTATAACTACTTCAGTTTATATATTATAAAATAAGCTTGGATCCTAAAATGCACAGATTTAATTATGTCCAGTAGGGAGCAGTACAGAGGTGAGGGCTGGAATAAGACTTTCCATCAAGAAATCTTACCATTTTAAACAGAACTGAGTGATTTCAGGAACTCTTCTAGTTTAAGCTGAGACCAATGCTATAGATCTTCTTTCTTAAACAAAGGGGCTAAAAAATGACTTAAGTTTCACAACTTTTTTATTCAATTTAACTATAGAAGGTAATGCAATTAGTGCAAATATACTGTAATATATTAGGCAATTCTGCCATCTGATGGACAAGATTGGGAAGTCAAGCAAAAAGAGCTACTTTGAGAGCAGACTAGATGGAAAGAATGAGAATTCATTTAAAAACAAAGATGTAGAAGTTGTAAAAGTCATCAGTTCAAACCTGAGTATAACAATTTGGCAAGCTGCAAGGTCAAGTGAAGTGCACTTAAACTTAAAAAAGAATGGTTACATTCAAATTAAGATTAGGTCTCAGCTCTTTTGTAACCCATTAAATAGGTAACAGGTGTTTATTCATAACCTTATGCCTCCACACCTGCTCACAGTAGATGTTCATGAGATGAAATCTGACTGACTAATGATCCCTTAGAGAAACTGCAGTGACTTCTATTGAGTCCTTCTTCTGCCCATACTTCTGCTGTACCATCACAGCAACTGGTTCCTGCATGCATGCCCCCAGAACACAATAGAGATAAAAAGAAATAGACATTTTCTAAAGAAACACTTTTGAGAAGCTCTTATATGGAACTTCTCAATATAAAATATAACTCCTGCCTTCTAGATAGTAACTCAGTTGTTTAAATTGCAGGTTAGAGTAGAACCCTTCTGCAAAATGAAATTTTATATGGAATGTCATTATATATTATACATGTTAGGAAAATTCAATTATTTGTATGATGAAATATGGAACATCTTGTAGCCCCAAGTGTTTGCCGCCCTCCCTTATCCACTGCTTGGATATTTCAGGTTACAATCAACAAGCTATTGAGCTTTCTTCAGCAAATGGAGGAGTTTTATAATAAGTTGTGATAGTCAATTTGTTGAGTTTAATTTGCATTTTGTTTCATAGTGCAGAAGACTCAGAAACAACTTTCTGAGTTTTATTGTCTATGTGCTTTTTTCCTTTATCCAGCTTTAAAAACTCTAGGACATTTCTTATCATAACAAACTAGTTACAGTTTTTATCCATACATACACAGTTAAGTAACATTTGAAAAGGATACTTAAGAATACACAGTGAAGAAGGGGCAAGATGGCATAATAGAGGCTCCCTAGCACACACCAGCTCTTCCAAGGGGTAGAATCAAAGCAGTAAAAATGTGTCTACATGTTTAGGGGATTGACCAGGGTAGAAAACAGGAACTCAACAGTAGAAACATGGAAACCTAGTGAAATCCAGAGATCTGGGACAACTGCACAACAAGAGAAACAAAATATCCCAGCACCTGCTGCTCCATGGTGGATGAGAGGAGGAGTATCCCCTCTGGGAGGGTAAAGGTAAGAGAGTTTCAGAAGTACTTTCAATGCAGAAACTGGCACCTTGCAGGGTCAGAGCCTAAACAGATATGAGGCCTAGGCTGTGCACGTTGGGATGAATTCATAGAATTCACATAATCTCCCAGTAAATTTCCAGAGTGCTCTACCCAGGAGCCATCTTTGGAAGGGATGTATAGTTTGAGTTTGGACTGTTGTAGGGGTCAGAAACCCCTGAATGTTCCCATCTCTAGAATCCCATGGATCATTCCACTGCACTGCCTCATTGAGTAGCTGCCACAAGAGACAAATTTCACTTGATTGAGTGACTCTGATTAAAAAAAATAAAAACATGCTTAGTGTGCTGCAGTAAGGGGAACTGGTAGGAGCAGAGGGTGCCATCCTCAAGAACTTGGTGAGGAGGAGTGTCCCTTCAGAGGCTTGACAAGCTGTGTGGGGTTTGCATGGCTGTGAGGAATGAGGGACCAGAATCCAGGGACATGCCAAAAGTGGCTCCCACTATCATGCTTTCAACACAGAACATTATGGTCCCACTATTCCCCTACTCACAGAGGCATCCTACAGTGGTCTCAAGCATGCCACTGCCTGCTTTTACCTTGCACTTGGGTGTGCAGCTTAAGACACACCAGAGTGAAACTTTGACTGGCATTGGCCTCATTCCACTCTTGATCATTTCAGCAAAGCAACTCAGCTGAGAGACATTTCAACTGCTTTCAGCTGCCTTCCACTCATACCTTTAGATAGCAGGATAGCATATCAGGTACTACAAGTAAGAAAACTGGGGGAGTGAATCCCTGATCAATGCCCTGCTCCCAGGGCACACAACCTAAGAAGATCAGACAAAAACTTTGCTGGACTTAAGCCATGATATGCTTTGCTCCTCCTAGCCCCTCAGCTGAGATGTATTTCTTTTCTTTTTCTTTTACTCTTTTCCCTGTTTGATTTTGTTGGGTTTTGCTATTTTGTTTGTTTATTTGCTTGCTTGCTTGCTTGCTGGGTTTGAGCAGTGCTAGGAATTAAACCTCAAGCCTCACACTTGTTGATCAGGTTCTCTGCCACTGTGCTACACCCACAGCCCAGCTGAAAGAAATTTTGCCCAGTTCCAGCCAGTACCTACTCCTACTCAAACCAGGGCAAGCAAAGGAATCAGGGAGAGAAAAGCCCTCAGCTGCAGACCAGTCACCAGACATGTACATCTGGGGAGGGGGTGGCTGTCTGAAGTCCTGCTCTTGGAGCAGACACACTTACAGTAGCAGCAGTGAGGAATAAAACAAATTTTGCCAGCCCCACACCTACATAAGTCCTCTGCATCAGTCACAACCACACCTTGACTGATAAGGCATTGCCAACATGATTGGGAGTGAGTGGGGATAGTTTGTGATTCCTGTTCCAACCTCTTCCCATAAAGCATTTAGACCCAAACCAGTGTCTAGTGAAAGAACAAGTGCTTAAGGCCCTTCACCATGACTGGAGAAACCAGTAATAGAAGTGCTTTCAAGTAATGAATCCAATATCAGTAGAAACTGTGGAAACCCCCATTACCTGAAATGTCTACCACCCTTATTATAGAAGTAATCATAGAGAAAGCATCCCACATGTTCTGTCTACATGACAACTGCCTAAATTGCTAAAGCATCCCCATTCTAGTGAGATGGCTTGCTCCCACTCCAATATGATACACACTGTGCCCAAACTCACTCACCATAGCTGTCCAGATGGAATTAAACTCAATACTGCATAACAAACCAACACACAAAGACAAATCTTTAGGAGAAAGCTGTTTACTAGAAAGGTCTTTCCATAAAAGTAACAGAGATATCCATTGCACCAGATTTGTAAACAACAAAATAAAAACACAAAGAATATAAAAAATCAAGGTAAGATGATGCCTTCTACATTACTCACCAGCAACAGACTCCAAAGTTACAGAAGTGGATGCAATGCCTGATAAAGAAGTTGGGCACCTGTGGCTCATGCCTGTAATCCTAGCTATTTGGTAGGCTAAGATTAGGTGAATCATGGTTCAAGCCCAGCCAAGGCAAATAGATCTTGAAATCTCATCTCCAAAAATAATCATTTGACTGGAGGGGTGACTTCATGCTGCTTGGCAAGCACAAAGCCCTGAGTTCAAACCTCAGTTCCACCTTAAAAAAAATAACCCAAAACACTGACCCAAGAGAATTCAAATAAACATTTAAATGAAATTAGGAAAGCAATGCAGGATAGCCATGGAGATGTTGAAAAAGAACCAATGAAAAATTTGAAAATGAAGAGTTAAATAAGTCAGAAATTTTTTTTAATCCTCAGCTGAAAGCCTTAATAATAGACTAGATCAAGTGGAAGAAAGAATATCAGAGATTGAAGACAGGTCTTTGAACTATGATATTGAGACAGAAATTTCTAAAACAAGAAATGAAGAGAGCATACAAGATTTTTGGGATACCAATTAAAGAGCAAACATCCACATAATCAGCATACCTGGAAAGAAAGAAATAAAGATTAAGGGCATAGAATACTTACTTAAAGGAGAGAAAAAGTTTTCTGTAATCTTGGGAAAAATATGGACACACAGTTACAGGAGACGTGTAGAACATTAAATAGTCATGACCACAAATGATGGTCACCACAACATACTATAGTCAAACTGTGAAAAATACATGTATATTTACAAACATCTTACATATATGTACCCTGTGCACTAACTTTCTCTCTTGCCAACAGGTAAACATTTGTGTAAGTTTGGGGATTATCCACATTTACAAACATCTTACATATGAGTACCCTGTATACTATTCTCTCTCTTTCCTACAGGTAAATATCTGTGTAAGTTTGGGGGTTAACCTATAATTTTTGTAATGTAAAAAATAATCAAATTTTATATTAATGTATGTCCACAAAAGGTGCCAACTAAAAAGCAGAATTCTACATCATAGGTTGTTCACTTGATAATGTCCTAAAAATCTTTCCATGACAATATATTGAGACTTTCTTAATTTTTCCTCCATCATTTTGGTACACCATTATGTGGATGTTCCATATTTTCCACAATCCCTTGTATTTCCTGTCTTTTTAAACAACAAATAATATTTTGTTGACCACCCTTGTGCATGAAAGTATCTTCATTAAGGTATATCTTTATAAGTGGGACTGCTTGGTCAAAAGTTATACATGAAGTTCTATTTTCAGCCATGATAAAGAAACAAGAGCTGAAGATGGTGACTAGAGGGAGGAAGCAGACAGCAAGAGCTCCGTAAATCAAAAATCTTGCTGAGATGCTGGAGCAACACTTGGCAGAAAAAAAACACCAAGAAGAAGCAAAACTCTAACTCCCTGAACCCCCAGCCTGTACAAAGCTTCTCCACACCACAGTACACTGAGAAAACAGGAATGCTGGCTCCAGACCTGCCTGGGAGATGCAGACCAACAGGTGAGCAAATAAGCAGCATGCAGTATTCCCACAGCCACCCCTGGGATAAACAAACATAGCCCTCTGGACAAACTGACCCCCACCCCACAAAAAAAACTGAATAATAAACAAGGAACTGAAATGGACACGCAGCAGAGAGGGCGGGATGCTCTGAGCACACCAGAGAGGGGGGAGGGGAAGCTCTCCACTCAAACATTCAGGAAACAAAGCCTGCAAAAGTAGATGGCTGACAAGCCTCTGCACTGGAGAAGGGAGGAGAGGCAGCTCTCCATGCGAACTTTCAGTAAACAAAGTCTAGAAAAGTAGCCGAATGACAGTAAGCAGCTGATAAGCTGCTGCCTGAAATAGGGCAGATAGTGGTTCACAAAGCTCGTCTCCCGGCCAAACCACCTGATGAGACTACTACAGAGCTACTGCTTAAATACCAACCAGGACTGGATGCTGAAGGAGTAACACCAGAACTACTAAGACTGAAATTCCATCATTCCTGAACCTAGAATTGTTTTTTCTCTTTCACTCTAAGTGCTTGTCTTGTTCACTGTTTGTTAGTCCACAATCTCTCCCTGTTAATTTTTTCAGTTCTCTATTTTACTTTTTTCTCTTTCTCTCTTGGTTTCATTAGTTTTTCTATTTTACATTAGCTAATACTAAAAGCAACAGCAGAAAATATGCAAATAATTGGAGACTGAACACATTGCTCAATGATAAGTGGGTAAGGAAGAAATAAGAGAAGAAATTGAAATGTTCCTGGAATGTAAAAATGAAAACACCACTTAAAAGAACTTATGGGAAACAGCAAAGGTAGTCCTAAGAGGAAAGTTTACAGCCATGAGTGAATATACTAAAAGGACAGAAAGACATCATATAAACTATGAATGCTACATATCAAACTTCTAGGAAAACAAGAACAAACTAAACCCAAAACAAGAAAAAGGAAATAAATAAGGGCAGAAATAATGAAATAGACTACCAGAAAAAAACATACAAAGAGTCAATGAAACAAAGAGCTGTTTCTTTGAAAAAAATAAACAAGTTTGACAAGCCATGGCAAATCTGACTAAAATTAGAAGAGAAAAGACCCAAATTAGTAAAATCAGAAACAGAAAAGGAGAAATAACAAAAAACACAAAGGAAATCCAGGGAATAATCAGAAACTATTTTGAGAACCTATATTCCAAAAATTGGAAAATCTGGAAGGAATGGACAAATTTCTAGATACTTATAACCATCAAAAACCAAATGAAGAGAGTATTAACCACCTAAACAGATCTATAATATTTAAATAAATTGAACCAGCAATAAACAGTCTCCCAAAAAAGAAAAATCGAGGACCTGACAGATTCTCAGATTAATTCTATCAGACCTCCAAAGAAATATTACTGTGTTCACTTTGCCAGCACATATACTAAAATTGGAATAATAAAGCAAAGATTAGCATGGCCTCTGCCCAAGAATGACATGAAAATTCATGAACCATTCCATAGTTTTACAACTGAATGACAGGAATGACCACATACCTATCAATACTAACACTGATCGTCAACAGCCTTAATTCCCCCAACAAAAGACACTGATTGACAAACTAGATGAAAAGGAAGACCCAACAACCTGCTGACTAAAACAGACCCACCTCATCAACATAAACAATTACTGGATGAGAGTGAAAGGCTGGAAGAAGACTTACCCGCTCCTGAAAACAGGCAGGGGTAGCAATACTTAACTCAGACAAAGTAGAATTCAAACTTACATTGATCAAATGAGATAAAGAAGGACACTTCACACTAATAAAAGGGGAAATACACTAAAAGGAAATAGCAATTATCAACCTATATGCACCTGACATCAATGCACCCAATTTCATCAAACATACTTGAAGGACCTAAAAACATATATAAACTGCAACACAGTGGTAGTGGGAGACCTTAATGCCCCCCCATCACCAATAGATAGGTCATCCTAAGAAAAAAATCAGTAAAGAAAGTCTAAAACTAAATCACACTATAGATCAAATGTTGATGTCTACAGAAAATTTCATCCAACTTCTGCAAAATATACATTCTTCTAAGCAGGCCATGGAACTTTCTCCAAAATTGATCGTTTCTTAGGACGCAAAGCAAGTCTCTGTGAATGTAAAAAATAGAAATAATACCATGCATTCCACCTGATCACAATGCATTAATACTAGAAATCAACAACAAAAACAGCAGTAAAAAACATGCAAACAATTGTAAGCAGAACAACACATTGCTCAATGATCAATGGGTCATTGATGAAATAAAAGAGGAAATTAAAAAGATCTTAGAAATGGGCAACTGAACTAAACAGAACCTTCTCAAAAGAAGAAATTCAAATGGGTATAAAAAAATGAAGAAATGTTCACCATCACTAGCCATAAAGGAAATGCTTATCAAAACCACACTAAGATTCCACCTCACCCCTGTTAGAATAGCCATCATCAAAAACACCACCAACATGTGTTGGTGAGGATGTTGGGAAAAAGGAACCCTCATACACTGCTGGTGGGAATGTAAGTTTGTGCAACCACTCTGGAAAAAAAATTGGAGGCTTCTTAAAAATCTAAACATAGATCTGCCATATGATCCAGCATTCCCACTCCTGGGGATATACCCAAAAGAATGCAACACAGGTTACTCCAAAGGCATCTGCACACCCATGTTTATTGCAGCACTATTCACAATAGCCAAGTTATGGAAACAGCCAAGATGCCCCACTACTGACTAATGGATTAAGAAAATGTGGTATCTATACACAATGGCATTTTACTCAGTCATGAAGAAGAATAAAATGTTATCATTCCCAAGTAAATGGATGGAACTAAAGAACATCAATCTGAGCGAGGTTAGCCAGGCTCAGAAGACCAAAAATTGTATGTTCTCCCTCATATGCAGACTTTAGATCTAGAACAAATACAGCAATGTTGTTGGACTTGGGTCACTTGATAGGGGGATAGCACATAACGGAGGTATGGGGATAGGTAGGAAACCCAAAACTTGAAAGTGTTTGATGTCCCCACTGCAAAGGAACCAATACAGAAACCTTAAAGCAACAGAGGTCAATATGAGAACGGGATCAGGAACTAGTGAAAAGGTCAGTTAGAGATGAATCAACTTGGGACGAAACACATTTATACATGGAAGCAATGCTAGGAATCTCTCTGTATAGCTATCCTTATCTCAACTACCAAAACACTTTGTCTTTCTTATTATTGCTTATGTTTTCTCTTCAACAAACTTAGAGATAAGGGTTAAACAGGTTCTGCCCAGAAGAGAGAGGGTTGATAGGGATAAGGAGAGGGCAGGGGGTATGGGGCAAAAATGACCCAAACAATGTATGCATATGTTAATAAATGAATTTAAAAAAAAAAAAGAAAAGAAACGAGAGCTGGACAACCCTTCCCCACTTAAACAAATTAAAAACAGACCAAAATGTAATTAACCAATTATTTTTAAATAGTTGACATGTCTTAACCGGATAGTGATCTCAGAGGGAGTTGAACTGGTTGACTACCCAGAAAGAGTTTCCAGGCCTTAATGCAGGAAGCAATAACTCATAAAGATTCTTGTAGACTCACTAAGTTGGCAAGACATCTGGCATCCAATTAAAGGATGTATGGCTTTAGTAGTAGAGTGCCTGCCTAGCAAGCACAAAGCCCTGAGTTCAAACCCCAGTATCATCAAATAAGCATACGCAAACACACACATATATGTAATGCATATATAATATGTATATGTAGATATATATAAATAAAATGCATTATATAATGTAAAGAAGCATGAAAATAAAACGCATATTAAGAAGAAATCTCAAGCAATAGAACCAGTGCTCCAAATGACACAGGTAATAGATTTAGTAAACAAGGATATTACCCTTCCTGTCCTTTGCCTGTTCACAAGGTCATAAATACAGTTTCTTGTGCTGACCCAGTTGGAATGGACTTTTGTGTGTATGTGAAACACAAGTCAAGTATAAGAGAACTGTGGAGGCGGTGAATTCAAATATGATAATTTGATACAATATGCAAATCTTTGTAAATGTCACAATGTACCCCCATCTAGCACAACAATGAAAGAAAAAAAGAATTACTGCTTTATTATATGGATACTGAATTGACCAAGTACCATTTATTGCAAAGAACATCAAGTCCCTTAGCAATGATCAAATCAAGTGTTCCTATGTGAGTAAGTATCCTTTCTGTCTATTCTGATGTTTTCTCCATTAGTCTGTCTCACTACAGATTTTTAAAACAGAGGATCTTACAAAGGAAAGTGTCACTTCCAATGTTCATTACTGGTGGTTTGTTTCCACATGTTCCTCAGTTGCCAGTGTATTGATCCACCTGCTAAGCAATATTGATGGTATTGGGTAGCTAAATCCTCTTTTGAAATCTGGCTCAGGCTCGTGGAAAACTGGGTATCCCCATCATGTCTACCTCTTACTTTCAGGAAACTGTGGTGGGAGAATAGTGATTTTTTTTTCCAATTAGTGATGCCAGTCTGCCCTAAGTTCTTTTCTTAAAACATAGATATCACTAAGATGATCTGCCTATGCTAGAGCTCTCATATATCTCCCCAAGAATGTGATCCAAGTATATCCTTTGTTCAGACACCCCCAAACTTCATGAGCCAGTCTCTTTCTCACTGCCTATTTTTGGAATTTCAGCAAACTCTTCCATTGAGATGTCTAAGGCATTTTTTCTGAGCCCTTAACAACCTCTAAAGTAATACCTGAAGAAGTTCTTGCAAAACACAATTACACATTTGTGAACTCTCTTTTCAACATCCTCTATTTTTAACTCTTTTAAATTAATCTTTATTTTAGCTGTGGAAAATTATGGGGTACAGTGTGATAATTTGATATATGTATAGCATGCAAATTAAGATAATTAAATTTTTTCCATCTCCTTAAAGCATTTTATCTTTGACAAATGAATAATTGTGCATAATTGTATGATATTTCAATACATACATACAATGTTTACTGATCAAATCATTTCCTTATTATTTTATGTTCAGTCTTCTGGCTCCTCTCTTCGCCCATTTAGAGGGAGTAGGTGGCATTCTTCCCTTTATCCGCTAGGGGTCAGTACAAGCCTAAGTTTTTATAGGCTCTGGTTTCAGTGTAATCTTTCCATTTTCATATACAAACTACAGTTTTATGTTATACAAGGATTCTTGGGAATCAGAGACAAAATCATCATACTCTAATATGTACAGAGAAGAAGCTCATTTTATTTTCAAAACTTCACACACTGTTTCATGTCCTGAGACTCCCTAATCTGCCTAAAACAAAAATTGTTTTTATCCTATTCCTTTTCAGAAGGGCCCAAAGTAGTATTAAAATGCAGGACTCTGCCAGGCACTGGTGGCCCATGCCTGTAATTCTAGTTATTCGGGAGAGAGAGATCAGGAGCATCTGAGATCTAGACCAGCCAGGGCAAATAGTCCACAAAACCCTCTCTCTAAAAATACTCAACAAAAAAAAGGGTTAGAGGAGTGACTCAACTGGGAAAGCCCCTGCCTAGCAAGCATGAGGCCCTGAGTCCAAACCCCAGTACTGTTAAAAATTTAAAAAATCAAATGCAAGATTCTTGTCAGTTCACTTCAGTAGCTCTTTATATTTTCACATTACTAAATATTGAAATATTAAGCATTTTTATGTAATAAAAATATTTACCATATGCCATGAATCAAGTATTTTCTGTTCTATGGCATCTTTAGCTTTATTAACATTTTTAACTTTTCTTCTTTCCTTTTGGTTTTGTAAGGATCATTTCCCAATTCCTAATTACTGTCTCTTTAAAATGATGTTTTTGAAGCTTCAGGCCTGGATGCTAAATCAACCCTCCCCTAATAAAATAGTACTAAATATTAAAAAAAGAAAGCTAGTATCAACAAAATAATAGAAACAATATGTATTATTATTCAAATGTTGTGACTGTCTTCAAACGTATATTAATATTCCTTTTAAATAGCCTTATTAAAGTTTGCTTTAGTTTCCTTCCCTTTCCCTATTGCACATTCTCCACTTAGTGTGTGAACCATGTCCAATAATATTACTGCATTTGTTTTAAGTCTATAATCCACATATGAGGGAGAACATGCAATTTTTGGCCTTCTGAGCTTCGCTAACTTCACTTATGATGTTCTCCAGCTATATCCATTTACCTGTGAATGACAAAATTTCATTTTTCTTTGTCACTGAATAAAATTCCATTGTGTATAAATACCACATTTTCTTGATCCATTCGTCACTTGTGGGGCATCTTAGCTGTTTCCATAGCTTGGCTATTATAAATAGTGCTGCAATAAACATGGGTGTGCAGGTTCTTTTGTTATAACTGAGTAGCATTCCTTCGGGTATATCTCCAGGAATGGTATTGCTGAATCATATGACAGATCTATGTTTAGTTCTTTAAGAAGCCCCCATATTGTTTTCCAAAGTGGTTGTACTAGCTTATATTCCCACCAGCAGTATATGAGGCTTCCTTTTTCCCTGCATCCTCACCAGCATTTGTTGGTGGTGGTGTTCTTGATGATAGCCATTCTAACAGGGGTGAGATGGAATCTTAGTGTGGTTTTGATTTGCATTTCCTTTATGATGTGCTCCCTGTTGAGGAGCGAATAAAGTAATCTCAAATTAGCAGAGGCCACAATGGGAAGAGGACCAAGAAGTAATGAAGAGGTCTGGTAAAAATGAACCAATGTGGATTGCAATACACAAGAGCATGGAAGCAATGTTAGGAATATCTCTGTATAGCTATCTTTCTCAAACAAGCAAAGACACTATGTCTTTCTTATTATCTCTTAAGTTTTCTCTTCAACAAAATCAGAGAAGAGGGCGGAACTGCCTGGAAGCAGGGGAGGGGTGGGGGGGGATGTCTCACAAACAATGTATACACATGTAAGAAAATGTAAAAACAATAAAATAAAAGGAGAAAAAAATGCTTGCTTTAGGATCTGTCCTATTCTCTCATGACAAGGTTTCATCTTCCTTACCAAAGTTCTAACAGATTACTTTCCTCTTTCTTTTAGCAGGACAGTTTTGGGGAGGGGAGTTATAAAGTACCTATTAATATAAGAGGTAAATTTCGGTGTTAAGGAAGTGGAATGCTCTTTCTATAACAAAGTCTAGCATGCATCTTAATTGTAGCAATGGATAGACACTCCAGCTGTACCAGCACACCACACTAGTACATCAATCAGTACCACAGAAACACAGACCTCAGTACTTTCCATACTCTAATCCTTTGTAACCAACTGTTCAAGACAGCCTCAGAAGTCCTAAAGAGTGACATCAAGCTAGGCATGGTAGCTTATAACTATAATTCTGGCTACTTTTGAGGTAGAGAACAGGAGGATAGCAGTTTAATGCCAACTTGAGCAGAAAGCTAGAGAGACTCCACCTCAACCAGCTGAGCCTTGTGGCATGCCTGTGGCCCCAGCTATGCAGGAGGCATAGATAAGCATAGATAGAGGATTGCAGTCTCAGGCAGGCTCCAGGCAAAAACATGATACCCTACCTGAAAAATAACTAAAGCAAAAAGAGCTGGAGGTGTGGCCCAAGTGGTAGAGCACCTGCCTTGCAACACAAAGTCCTGAGTTCAAATCCTAGCACCATCAAAAACAAAAAGGTAACTTCAGTGGATCCTGACCCCAAAACTCCTTTGGATACATTTGCTTTATATTTGATTATGGGCTTTGTCCCTTATGTAGTCATGATTCCAATTGCGTGGTGGAGAATATGAATCTGACTCATCAGTCCATTTTTAACACCAAAATCTCATTCCATTCAACTAAGGCATCTTCCAGCAACATGTAATATAGAAGTTGCTTGACCTCTGAGTTTCTTTCACAGGGTACTTCTTTATTTTAATGGACAGCTTAATGTCTAAGTGTCTGGCCAATGGCCATGTGTTCCTCTCACAGGAAACTTGATACTGGCAGATACCCTCTAGCTCTTGTTTGACCTGTATGCAGTTTGCCCTCAACAAGATAACTACTTTTAGGTGAGTCTGTATGGGAGAAACATTAGGATTAGGTGTGTCAGTAAGATGAGATGGAATGGAGGTAGCATAGCAAAACACATGAAATAGTAGAAGCAGTTTATTACATATAGGTTGCAGAGAGAAGAGAGCAGCATACCTCACAGAGCCAATGGGAAGGGAAAAACTGTTCTGGATACACATGCCCAACAAGCTGATGGAGAGCAATAAAGATAAGGACCTGTGGGTCAAAGTCTTTATTGGGGTCCAGGATGTTACCTAAGTAGGATTTCCCCAGGGTGTTTTAATTGGTGGATTGAGAGCAAACAGGCATGAGTTTATGGAGTTATGCAATGACTGAGAGGTGATCACTGTGGCATATCTAAACATTCTATGTGGGATGTGATGGTTAGTGGTGCAAGTCAAGTAAGTTGTATCTAGTTGTTTCATAGGAAGGTTGTCATCAGGAAGTGGTTGTTATAGACAGATAACTGGATCAACCACCTGTGGAACTGGGAGGAGGTAGAGAACTGGAAACCATCCAGGGTGACTAAGTCTTTTTTCTGGTATGAGGAAATCCAACTTCTATTCAAATTGCATGCCAAAGCAACATAAATTAAAAAAAAAATCCACAATGTATGTCTCAACAGTTCGTAAATCTCTTCTTGGATGTCTAATAGCACATAGTATTTAACATGCTTAAATGGAGCTCTTAACTTCTAAAAACTAAAAGCCAAGCAAGTCATATTCCTCCAGTGTTTCCTATCTCAGGTAATGACGGCATTGAGAATTAATCAGACACTCTTATTCTAAATATCTATGTAATAATACTTCATCTGCAGATATTTGTCCTAATTTGATAAAGGTGTACTATGAGAATTAAATGAGATAATATATGTAATGCAAAACAGAAATTCAATAAAATGCATTTAAAGGATCATCATAATACTGAAACGTTCTCAAGGCAAGAAAGATATTTATGTGTCTGATCTTCTGGTCTATATCTTACGACAAGTATTGAGATAGGTTATGGTGCTAATGAAAGTTTGGTACTTCTTCCACTGTGTGTTCAGAAAGAGACATAACTTTAGAGGCTGGACATGAGGATATAGAATGAAGGATAGAGACTTATGAAATAAGGAGTGACAGAAAATAAGGTGAATTCAGGTAAATGAACCTAGGAAGCAGTCTTTGAGGTTTAAGTTCATCAGTCTTGGCTTCTTTACTAAATATTTTGTACCTTTAGGGTATATGTATTACCATGACCTTGGTGGTTCTAAGGATGTCCTGTTGAGATTCCTGTATTTTTCATAGTTTTGTAAGCATTAAACAGTAGTTTCTGGGGTAGTCAGCAATGTGTGTCTATATAGGGTTTGTAACCCTAGGACCTGAAACTAGAGTAGGGATTCCAATACAAAGAATAAAATGTGGTATCATACCATCACTATCTTGCCCTTGTTAGGGTCTATGTCTCTTTTGAAACCCATGGAGGCAAAAGTGAGTGTAATAATATGTTAGAACTAAAAAGAATGTCACTGGTATGTATGCACATTTCATGACTAGTGGTATACTGGAAGATTTCATGTCAGATTGTGATCCTCCAGAAGTCTCAGGGGTCATGTGAAACATATTTAATAGGGCATAGTGGCTTTTCAAGGAAGTATGAGAAAACTACAAAACATTCAAGTAGCAACCTATAGCCATGCACCTCTCTATATTTAGCCCTTTTAGTAACTCTTGGTTGCCTATGGAGGTTATCCAAGCACTACTCTAGATGGGTAACATCCAGTCATTGCTCATGCATACGTTTGAGTCAACACATAAGCATTTCACAAATCCAAATGACATTCATGGAATTATAATGGAATACCAAGCCTGAATTCAAGAACCAGGATAGGTTGAAACTGATATAATTAAAAATAAAGTTAAAGAAGTATAAAGTAATTTTATTGGTTAAAAAATGCATGTGATGTGTGAGTTGAGGGAAAGATGTGAACAAAATTACTTCTGACTCTATAAATCAGCTTGGAGGTCTAGTTGAAGCCATCATTTTCACACCTTTCATTTCCTTTATTTGCTACTAGGCTTGGATCCAACATCCCTGATGATTTGAAATTCCCACATGGTGCTCTTCACTTGGGTTTTCTGCCAAAGTTCTGTCCCTAAACAAAACAGACATGTATTTGACATGCCCTCATACAAAAACCCATGTAGCTCTCAGGAAAAAAAGTTCCAAAGAGTAATCTGAGGTGTTACCCAGACCAAGATTCCATGCAATCTCTCCTGGAATTAGAACCTGGGTAAGTTGCCCAGCATGCTGTTGTAAAAAGCAAAAGCAGCTGATGAAAGCTCCATCACAATTACACTGGAAATCTGCGACAGTAACATGGTACCAAGTCCCATTCACCATTATTCCATCCTATTATATCTACTCCATGGGCCTTTGGGTTTCACAAAATCAGTTTTTTCATGTGCAATTTCATGTTATGTAGATAGTTAACTTCAATTTCAGCAGTGCTTGTTTAAATATTGACTCGTGCTTTTCAGCCTTTACAATTAACATTACATTTGATCTCCTTGGCTAGTAAGTGGTTTTATGTATAAATAACATAGTAACATATTTTAGATATATTCTTGAATTTACATAAACCTCAAGTAAGACAGTCTTAAGCAAAGAGCATAGCCACCATGACCATGCACACTCAGTGAAGTGGGTGTTAGATCAGATTTTTTTTCTTTATTCATTTATTCATATGTGCATACATTGTTTGGGCCATTTCTCCCCCTGCCCTCTCCCCCCCACTCCCTCCGTCTCCTGCCCACTCCTTCACTTCCAGGCAGACCCTGTTCTGCCCTTTTCTCCGATTTTGTTGAAGAGGATATAAGCAATAACAAGAAAGACAAAGCATTTTTGCTAGTTAAGATAATGATAGCTATACAGAGAGATTCCTAGTATTGATTCCATGCAAAAGTGTATTACAAAACGAACTGATTCATCTCTACCAAACCACATCACTACTTCCGATCACCTTCCCATATTGACCTCCGTCGCTTTAAGGTTACTGTAGGTTACTGTATTAGCTCCTCTGCAATGAGGAAATCAGACACTTTCAAGTGTCCTCTCATATGCCCTCTCCCCTTAGCGTGTGACCCAAGTCCAACAACATTACTATCTTTGCCATACATCTAAAGTCTGCATATGAGTGAGAATATATGATTTTTGGTCTTCTGAGCCTGCCTAACCTCACTTAGTATGATGTTCTCTAGTTCCATCCATTTATGTGTGAATGTTAAGATTTCATTCTTACATGGCTGAGTAAAATGCCATTGTGTATAAATACCACATTTTCTTAATCCATTCATCAGTAATGGGGCATCTTGGCTGTTTCTATATTTGGTTATTGTGAATAGCGCTGAAATAAACATAGGTGTGCAAGTGCCTCTGGAGTAACCTGAGTCGCATTCCTTTGGGCATATCCCCAGGAGTGGGATTGCTGGATCATATGGCAGGTCTATGTTCAGTTTTTTAAAAAGCCTCCATATTGTTTTCCAGAGTGGTTGCACTAGCTTGCATTGCCACCAACAATGTATGAGGGTTCCTTTTTCCTCACATCCTCGCCAACACCTGTTGTTGGTGGTGTTTTTGATGATGGCTATTCTATCGGGGTGAGGTGAAGTATTAGTGTGGTTTTGATTTGCTTTTCCTTTATGGCCAGAGATGGTGAGCATTTTTTTTTTTTTGGTTTTTTGGCCATTTGAATTTCTTCTTTTGAAAAAGTTCTGTTTAGATCAGTTGTCCATTTCTTTATTGGTTCATTGATTTTGGGGGAGTTTAGTTTTTTGAGTTCCCTGTATATTCCTTTGTGTGATGTGTAGCTGGCAAATATTTTCTCCCACTCTGTGGATGGTCTCTTCAGTTTAGAAACCATTTCTTTTGTTGTGCAGAAGCTTTTTTATTTTATGTAGTCACATTTGTCCATCCTTTCTCTCAGTTGCTTAGCTACTGGGGTTCTACTGAGGAAGTCCTGCCTTTAGACCTATGGCTTCCAGAGTATTCCCTGCTATTTCCTGTACTAACTTTAGAGTTTCAGGTCTGATATTAAGGTCCTAGATCCACTTTGAATTGATACTAGTACAGGGTACTAAACATGGATCCAGTTTCAGTTTACTGCAGGCAAAACCACTTTTCCCAGCAACATTTGTTGAAGAGGCTGTCTTTCTCCATTGAATGTTTTTGGCGCCTTTCTCAAAAATAAGGTGGGCATAGCTATGTGGATTCATATCTGGGTCCCTATTCTGTTCTACTTGCTTCATGTCTGTTTTTGTGCCAGTACATGCTGTTTCTATTGCTATTGCTTTGTAATATAGTTTGAAGTTGGGTATTGCAATACCTCCAGCATTGATCTTTTTGCTGAGTATTGCCTTGGCTATTTGAGGTCTCTTGTGTTTCCAAATGAACTTTAGGGTAGATTTTCAAATTCTGTGGTGAACGTCATTGGGATTTTGATGGGAATTGCATCAAACACGTAGATTGCTTTTGGTACTATAGCCATTTTTTACTATGTTGATTTTACCAATTCATGAGCATGAGAGATCTTTCCACTTTCTGTGGTCTTCCTCGATCTCTTTCTTCAGGGGTTTAAAGTTTTCTTTGTAGAGGTCATTCACATCCTTTGTTAAGTTTACTCCTAAATATTTGATTTTTTTTTGAGGCTATTATAAATGGAATTGTTTCCATATATTCTTTCTCAATTTGTTCATTGTTGGTCTATAGAAAAGCTAAAGCTTTTTGTAAGCAGAGTTTGTATCCTGCCACCTTGCTGTCGCTGTTTATGGTGTCTAGGAGTTTTTGGGTCTTTAAGATATAGGAAAATGTCATCTACAAATAGGGATATTTTGAAAGTTTCTTTACCTATTTGTATTACATTTGTTTCTCCTTCTTGCCTAATTGCTCTGGCTTGGAATTCCAGTATTATGTTGAATAGGAGTGGGGATAGTGGGCACCCTTGTCTTGTTCCTGATTTTAGGGGAAATAGTTTCAGTTTCTCAAGTATGATGTTGGCTATAGGTTTGTCATATACACCCTTTACAATGTTGAGGTACATTCCTTCTAGTCCTAGTTTTCTTATAGCTTTTATCATGAAGTGGTGTTAGAACTTGTCAAAGTCTTTTTCTGCATCTATTGAGATGATCAAGTGGTATTTGTCTTTGCTTCTATTAATGTGCTGTATTACATTTATAGATTTGCATATGTTGAACCACCCCTGCATCCCTGGGATGAAGCTGACTTGGTCGTGGTGAATGATCTTTCTGATGTGTTGTTGGATTCTGTTTGCCATTATTTTATTGAGGATTTTTGCAAAAATGTTTATTAAGGAAATTGGCCTATAGTTCTCCTTTTTTAAAGTGTCTTTGTCTGGTTTTGGGATAAGTGTAACTGGCTTCATAAAATGAGTTAGGCAGTGTTCCTTCCCTTTCTATTTCTTTGAAAAGTTTAAGGAGTGTTGGTATTAATTCTTTAAAGGTCTGATAGAATTCAGCAGAGAATCCATCAGGTCCTGGACTTTTATTTGGGGAGAGACTCTTTATTGCTGCTTCAATTTCATTTTTTACTATAGATCTATTCAGGTGATTAATATCCTGTTGGTACAAGTTTGATGGTCATAGGAATCTAGAAATCTGTCCATTTCTTCAAGATTTTCAAATTTATTGAAATGGGTTCTCAAAGTTGTCTCTGATGTTTCCCTGGATTTCCGTGGTGTTTGTTGTTATCTCCCCTTTTACATTTCGGATTTCACTGGTTTGGGGTTTTTTGTCTCCTCATTTTAGTCAGATTTGCCAGGGGTCTGCCAATCTTATTTATTTTTTCAAGGAACCAGCTTTTTGTTTCATTGATTCTTTGTATGGTTTTTGTTGTTGTTGCTGTTTCTACTTCATTAATTTCAGCCTTTATTTTTATTATTTCTCTCCTTCTGCTTGTTTTTGGTTTTGCTTGTTCTTGTTTTTCTAGAAGTTTGAGATGTAGCATTAGGTCACTGATTTGAGCTGTTTCTGTCCTTGTGATATATGCACTCATGGCTATAAACATTCCTCTTAGGACTGCCTTAACTGTGTCCCATAGATTCTGGTAGGTCATGTTTTCATTTTTCATTAATTTCCAGGAACCTTTTAATTTCCTCTTTTATTTCATCAATGATCCACTGATCATTGAGCAATGTGTTGTTCACTTCCAATTGTTTGCATATTTTCTGCTATTGTTTTTGTTGTTGATTTCTAGTTTTAATGCATTGTGATCAGGTAGAATGCATGGTATTATTTGTATTTTCTTATATTTGCTGAGGCTTGCTTTGTGCCCTAACATATGATCAGCTTTTTAGAAAGTTCCATGGGCTGCTGAGAAGAATGTGTATTGTGCAGAAGTTGGATGAAATTATTCTGTAGACATCAGCTATGTCCATTTGATCTATGGTGTGATTTAGTTCTAGAATTTCTTTATGATTTTTTGTTTGTATGGTCTATCTATTGGTGGTAGGGGGGTATTAAACTCTCCTACTACCACTCTGTTGGAGTCTATATATGCTTTTAGGTCCTTCAGAGTATGTTTGGTGAAATCGGGTGCACTGACATTGGATGCATATAGGTTGATAATTGTTGTTTACTTTTTTGTATTTCTCCTTTTATTAGTATGGAGTATCCTTCTTTATCTCATTTGTTCAATGTAAGTTTGAAGTTTACTTTGTCCAAAATAAGTATAGCTACTTTTGCCTGTTTTGGGGGGGCTATTGGCTTTGTAAATCTTCCAGACTTTCAGCCAGTGCTTGTTGTTGTCAATGACATGGGTCTCCTTTAAACAACAGATTGTTGGATATTCCTTTTTAATCCAGTTTGCCAAATGGTGTCTTTTGATGGGGGATTAAGTCCATTAAAATTCAGTGTTAATAATGATAGGTATGTGGAGATTCTTGTCATTTATTTGTCTTTGTTGTTTAAGAGTTTGATTGTGTACAGCTGAATCAATGTTGCTCTCTGATTCCTTGTCTTTTCTTCTCCTGTGGTTTGGTACTGCCTGTCATCTCATTGTTTTGTTCCTTTCATTTTCTGTGTGCAGATTTCCTTAGAGAATCTTTTGTAGTGGTGGCTTCGTGGTCATGTATTGTTTTCATTTCTGCTTATTGTGAAAGACTTTTATTGCTCCATCTATTTTGAATGATAGTTTTACTGGGTACAGTATCCTGTGGTTGAAGTTATTTTCATTCAGTGCCCAGAATACCTCACTCCATGCCCTTCTTGCTTTTAAGGTGTCCGATGAGAAATACGCTGTGATTTTGATGGGTTTACTTTTGGATGTTATTTGTTTTATCTCTCTTATGGCCTTTGGTATTCTTTCTCTATTCTCTGTGCTTGTTGTTTCAATAATAATATGTCATAGGGAAGTTCTATTTTGGTCAAGTCTGTTCGATGCCCTGGATGCTTCGTGTACTTGGATTGGCATAACTTTCTCTAGATTTGGGACATTTTCGGTTATCATTTTATTGAATATATTATGAATCCCTTTGCTTGCACCTCTTCTCCTTCTTCAATTCCTATGATTCTTAGGTTTCATCTTTTGATGGAGTTAGTGAGTTCTTGCATATTCCTTTCAAAGGACTTGAGTTGCTTGACTAATAGCTCTTCAGTTTTTCCTTTAATTTCCATTTCAGCTTTAAGTTCTGAGATTCTGTCTTCTGCTTGTTCCATTCTGCTAGAGTGGCCTTCCACTCTGTTTTGTGTTTCTGTTTCATTCTTTTTCCTGAGGTTTTCCATATCATGGGTCACTTCATCTTTAATATTTTCTATTTTCAACTTTAATTCATCTATCTGTCTATTTATAGTGTTCTCTGTTTCACTTTGGTGTTTATGAGTTCATTTGTTTCTGTGTCTTCTTGTATTCTTTATTTTTGGTGTCTTGAAATTTTTTGAATGCTTCTTGTGCATTTTGGTTAACCATGTCTAGTATCATCTCCATGACATTCTCAGTGATTACTTGCAGGATTTCTTCTTTTGTGGTGTTCTGGTGGACATCATTGTGTTCCTTGGTGTCATTTATCTTTGTTTTGTTAGAGTCCGGAACTGGGTATCCATGATCTTCAGTTTCCTCTGAATCCTGTATTAAATTATTTTTTGGGGGGGAGAATAGTTTCCATCCCTTTTTCTTCTTCCCATTGCTCCACTTGGTACTGTGCAACTATGTTCTTGATAGGCTAGTTGGTGGTTTCAGTCACCTGTTTTCTTTCCTTTGATTTAATTTTGTTTTGTGGCTGTATTGGGCTTTTAGCTAAGTGTGTGTGTGCTATTTCTGTCCCTCATCTGGGTGTAATTTAGTATTAACTAATTCACAGGTTTGATACCCAACCAGTAGTTTATGTGTTATATAGAAGATCTCCTGGTGGTAATATCTACAAGCAGTGGGAGTTGGGGGGTTAACATTTGTAATGTTAGGTAGAAATTTGAGGAGTTGGATAGTGTGGCACTAAAGGTGGAGATGGGAAGTGGGGTGGGTGAGTGGGGAAAGTAGTGTGGGGGCTGCTGTTTTTGTGGTCCTTGTGTGTGTTTGGGTATATTTCTGATGTTGTAGAAGAGGGTGTTTGTGTTAGGGATTGCAGGGATTTGGGGTTCTTTAAAGTTGGTATAGAAGGTTTTTCAGTGGGTGATGTGTGTGAAGGAGGGAGAGGTAGTCTGGTGACAGGTTAGGGGAGAATGGGAAGGGAAGGTGAGGGCTGGCAGAAGAGAGTGGGTGAGAGGGGGCAGAATAAGTTGTGGGATAGGGGAGCAATGGGTTTTAGCACAGGAGTAGGATGGAGAGTGAAGGGAGTGAGAGAAGGGATGAGGGGATGATGATGGTTAAGTTGATGATATAGAAAGAGAAAAGATAAAAAGAAAAGGATGATAGGAGTAAAATTAAAAATAGAAAACCCACAATAATAAAAGTAACAACAACAAAAACCCAAAGAAATTAATGGGGAGAGATGAACAAACAAACAAGAAACAAAACAAACAAACAAAAAGACTGCAGGTTCAGGAACAAAAGAATTTCAGTCTTAGTTTAAGTTTTGATGTTACTCCTCCAGCATCCAGTCTTGGTGTTGGTATTTAAGCAGAATCTCTGTCATAGTCTAGCCAGGTGGTTGGCTTGTGGGTAGTGTTTTTTTTCTTCTGTCTTTCAGAGGCAGCTGCTTGGTTAGCTCCTCCCTCAGTGATATGTGGCAGTTTATTTGCATGGTATCCTCAGGTTCAGGAGATCAGTTCTGTAGTCTACCAGCTGTCTTACTTGGAGGTGCCTATTCACTGTACTTGTTTACTGGGAGCTTGTTTCTTTGCCTCGCCCCCTTTCTCTGGGGCAAGGTCAGTGATCCGTCAGTCAGCCCCCTGCTATCAGAATGTTGTGATGGTTCACTGTTTATTTTTCAATTTTGCAGAGCCACTTGACTTTGGGTGTTGCTCACTGGCTCAGAAGATGAGCTTTGTGGTCCACTACCTCCCTTACTTCAGGCAGTGGCTTATCACCCACCCACTGTCAGCCTTCCTGCCTTTCCAGCCATTTGTTTACTGATAGCTTGCATGGAGATTGCATGATAATTTTTTTCTTTGCTGTACTAGGGTTTGAACTCAGGGCTCCATGATTGCTAGGCAGGCAATCTACCACTTGAGTGACTCTACCAGCTCTTAGATCAGATTTTTATGTGTATAACTTTGTACAGAGAAATCTGGGTGATTACAATAAGGTGTCATCTCCCCTTTACAACATGAGAACCATCAAATGGGGCCAAGGATGCTGCTCAAGTGGTTGAAGGCCTGCCTAGCCAACACAGCACCCTGAATTCAAGCCCCAGTACCACAAAAAAAGAAAAATGAAAAGAAGAATTATCAAATGTATTCAAAGTTACTTAGTCTTCTAACTTATGTCAGCCTAAAAGCACACAGACCCACTTTCTAATGCACAGTCATATATTCACTGGATTGGGTATAATGAGAGTTATGCTGTCACAAATGCATTAATATCATTATCAAGAGAGTGGGTTCATTATTGTGACAGTGAGTTTGTTATAAAAAAGTGAGTTCTCTTTTCTTTTCCTCTTCTTCCTCCCTCCTTCTATCTTCTTTCTCTCTCTGCTTCTCTCTCCCTCTCCCTCTCTCTCTCTCTCTCTCTCTCTCTCTCTCTCTCTCTCTCTCTCTCTCTCCCTCCCCACCACCACCATGTGATGTCTTCTGCCATATTATAATGCAGCAAGAATTCCTTCACCAGATGGAAATTCTCTCTTGGACTTCATAGACTCCAGAACCATAAACCAAATACAATTCTATTACCCAATCCATGGTATTATGTTATAGCAGCACAAAATGTACTAAGACAAGCTTCAACATATAAAGTTTGGGGGACTTTGTTTAGGACATTGCCAGTATATATCCACCTTTCCACTATACATAAAGCACAAATGAACACTTAAATATGGTGATATACCATGTCATAGAAAAGGACATTGGTGGTGTTAATTTCAACAATTATTTTAGTCATACATTTACACACAGATGAACACATTAATTGTGGCACTGTGCTGGGCCACAGATAGATATACAAAGTCTACAATATCTGTGTCTTAAGTTGTATCTATGGCAACCTAGCACATGTTCCAACCCATAAACCAGATACCATATAAAATATTTGTAGAAAATTCTATGTGTTAGATCTCAAAGGAAAAGCAATGTTTAGCACAACATGGACAGCGTTTAACAAAATTACAAATGAGTATGACCTTAGCCAGTTCAACTACTACAGATGTATCCTATGGGTCCACTAGCGTGTTATAAATCATAAAGTTATAACATAGTTCTTTATAGTATTGTTTATAATGACCACCTAAATAACCATAAGGGACTCATTAATATTACAGTATAGATGTAAGAAAAACTTAATGGAGGAAGGACCTCAAAAATTCCATACTCCCTAAAAGCAACAAGAAAACTGGAAAAACTTGTCAGAATCAATTTTTTCAGAATTCTGACAAGAATTGCTTGCAGCAATCTTTGGAATGTTGATTAAAATGTGGCCTTAAATCAGTTATTTAAAATAAACTATGTATACAGTAGTTAAAATGGCAATACTCCCCAAATGAATTTTCAGATTAAATGCAATTTCAACTGTAGAGACGTGGAGAAACTGGAATGCTTATGAATTGGTGAGGAAGTAAAGTGGCAGTTTCTCAAAATAATTAAACATAGAGTTAACATCTGACTCTATAATTTGAATCTGGTTATATACCTAAATAAAAATACATATGCAATTCAGAAATTTACACACTGATTTTTATTGCAGCATCAGTTACAATAGTAAAAAAAATGTTAAACCACTGATAAGTGGGTAAACTAAAAGTAGAGTATCTATTAGAATGAATGATATTCAGCAATAAAAGTCAACCGAATGAAGTACTGACACATATTACAACATTAGTGAGCCTCAAAAACATGCTACGAATATGCATTTCTATAAATATTATGACAAAACACTTTTAATTATTGTAATTTAATTACAACTAACTTATGTTAATAATTTTAAGAGAATATGCTCCAAAACACAAATTCAAGAATATTTTAAATATACCTAAGACTAAAAAAAATGCTAAGTGAAAAATCCAGAGATATTGATATGTTATATGAATCTATTTATATGAAATGCTTAAAATAGATAAGATTATAGATATAGATAGGAGATTAGTGGTTGCCAGGGACTGTGAGGAGAAGGGTAGAGGTAGTGAATACAAATGAGAAATGGGTTTTTTTAGGGGAGTGATGTAATGTTGTGAAATAAATGACTGTAGTTTTTGAACATATTAAAAATCACTGAATCACATATTTTAAAGTGTGAGTTTTATATATAAAATATACTTCAATAAAAATTTCAGGGGGAAAATCAAGAAATTGTGGTACAAAGAAATAGTAACTATTCATGAAAATGAACGATAAAGTGCTTTGGATATTGATATGGAAAGATAACAATGTGCATTGTTAAGTGAAATTTTTAAGGTATAGATGATTCATTCAAAAGAAATTAAAATGGAGCAATATACACATATGTACATAAAATATGTATGCATGTATATATAAAATGTATGTAAAAGGAATTATGAGAAACTGATAACATTAAATGCCTGCAGCAAGAGGAACTGGATAGTTTAGGACAGGTTTAGCAGGGAGATTTTTAAAACACATATATTTTTTTCATTTTTATTAGGATATATTTATTGTCCATGGGGAATTTATTGTGACAATTCCAAATAGCCCTACATCATACATTGGTTAGATTGCCCCCACCATCTCACCCCCACCATCTAGCTCCCAAGCTGTTTCCCACCCCACTGCCCCACTTAAAGCAATTGCAAAAGGTTTCATCATTCTATTTCATATATGTATATGAAATATACATCAACCATGTTCCCTCACTTTCATCTCCTCCAGTCTCTCCTTCCCTCCTACAAGTGTCTCCCCACATACACTGTACCTATTTTACAGTGCTATCTTTTGTTGTTAATTCCAAAGTCAATGTTCAAAGGGGTTTCTCATTGTATCCCTGATGTAACTATACTTTGGTCAGTACCCTTCCCTCCTACACCTTCCCTCCTATCCCCCATTATTCCACAGCTTTCAATATATGTCATTATATCCTCTATCAGCACAGATGTTATTTATTTCAATATTGTTGTCTCTATAATTTTCTTTTCCTTTCCTCCTCCCCAGAGTTCCATAGAGTAGTTCCAGTATGACAAATATGTTTTACATATAAGTTTGTATATGATCATGTTGGTTTTTGTGTAATATACATAGTTTTGTTCTTTTGGAATCCTATGTAGATATTAACAATTAAAACTTAAAATATCGATTTTATTATAAAATATATAAAGTTCAAAGGCAAATTTTAAAATATAAAAATATTTAAGAAGCTCATACAAACCAATAGCAATAACATTAAGATCTCCATAAAAATACAAAGATCATAGATAATTCCTGAGAGAAACAAATATATTAAAACCCTTCCACTTAACTAGCAATGCAAAGTAAACAAGGCGTTATTTTTTTCTGTAATATCTGTAAAGTTTGTTTTGAAAATAGTATCAATACTTAAGTTAACAATGAGCAAGGCTGGCTGGAGATATGGCTCAATAATAGAGTGCTTACTTTGCATGTGCAAGGCCCTGAGTTCAATCCCCAGACTGTAAAAAAAAATATGGTGTAGGGCATCTGATGATCTGATGTACTGTTGATAGAAATACAAGTCAGTACAAAGCTATTAGTCAATGTATGTACATAAATTAAAGGAGGGGGAATAAGAAAGAGTAATAGAGGGCATGAATTGCATCAAAGTACATCATATAGACATATTTGAAGGTCATGATGAAACGCTTTACTATATAAAGATGGAAGAAAATGTTCTTATAGATCTCGTTAGGGTACAGAGTACATTACTATAAAAATAGGCTGAAAACAAGGAGGAAAAGAAGGTTGCAGAAATGTTAGTCAGTGAGTACTAAGTTACACTTAGATGAGAGAAACAATACTGCAGAGCAGGTTGACGATAGATAACAATAATGACTGTACATTTAAAAAAAACTAGAAGGAAAATCACTAGAAAGAAATGATAAATATTTGAACATTATACAGTGTATACAGGCATTGAATGGTACTCTTTAAACATGTATGGTTTTTAATGTGTCAATTTATAAGCTAGAAAATATGCCTGTAACATCTAAAAATGTGACTAGACAAAGATAGATGTGCCTTGAAAAAAATATTTTCTTTTGCCTTAAAACAAATGACTTAAACAAGATAAAAGACTTTTTCTCACATGTAAAAACCCAGAAAAATGTGGCATAGTGGCAATGTGAGAATGTAGCCTTTGCATAGTGGTTACATAGGTATATGAGATATGTAACAGTCCACTGCTTTAGAAAAAAAGAATAGGTGTCAGAAGGTAATCAGCGGGCTTTCAGAAATCTTTTACAGCTAATAAACTGATTTCTAGAAATTAATTCCAAGAGAAAATCTAAACAGATATCTTTTTTTAAATGATTAGATTTTTTCATTTTTGTTAGCATATATTCATTGTATGGGGGGGATTCATTGTGAAAATTCCAAATATCCTTACATTGTACATTGGTTAGATTATCTCCACCATCTCCCCCCCTCAACCCCCTCTATGTTCCTCTTAAAGCAATTGCTTTAATTCTTCTATTTCATATATGTATTCAAAGCCCAATAATCATATTCCCTCACTTAATATCTTAATAGCGGTCAACTTATGATTTTTAAACTATATGATGATGTGAAAGCCATACACATTCAGTAGAAACTGCACTTTGAATTTTGAACTTTGAGCTTTTCCACAACCAGCAATATGTGGTACAGTATTCTCTTTTTTTTATAAAAAAAATTATTAGAATATATTCCTTATGGGGGGGATTCATACTGACATTTCCGATTAGGCTTACATTATACATTGGTTAGATCATCTCCATCCTCCCTCCCCCTCAATTCCCTCCCTACCCCACTTAAAGCAGTTGCAGTGGGTTTCTTGGTTCTATTTCATATACATATACAAAGTTCACCAACCATATATTCTTATCTTAATCTTCATTCACCCTCCACACACAAACTTGTACCCCCCCACACACTGTACCTATTTTATAGTCCTATCTTTTATTATTCTTTCTTACCCCTTTACCTCCAAGCCCCCCTTTTTCAACAGCTCTCAATACACATTATATAATCTACCTTCACAGATGTTATGTTTTATGATATCACTCATTCTCTATCATTCTCTTTTCCTTTTCCTCTTTCCCCAAGTTCCATAGAGTAGATCCACTATTACAAACATGTTCTACATACGAGTTTGTATATGCTTTGTTTTCTCTATATGCTTATCTTTTGGATCTATCTCCCACATATGAGAGAAAACATGTGGCCTTTGTCTTTCTGAGCCTGGCTTACTTCACTTAACATGATGTGCTCCAATTGCATCCATTTACCTTCAAACTACATGTCATTATTCCTTATGGCTGAGTAGTACTTCATTGTGTATATATACCACAATTTCTTGATCCATTCATCAGTTGTAGGGCATCTAGGTTGTTTCCATAGCTTGGCTATTGTGAATAGTGCTGCAATGAACATTGGTGTACAGGTGCCTCTATTGTATCCCGATCTATGTTCCTTTGGGTAGATGCCCAAGAGCAGTATCACTGGATCATATGGCAGTTCTCTTTAGCTTTTTGAGGAATATCCATCCTGCTTTCCATAGTGGTTGTACTAATTTATATTCCCACCAGCAGTGTATAAAGGTTCCTGTTTTGCCCCATCCTTGCCAGCATTTGCTGCTAATTCCTTTGAATATGGCCATTCTAACTGGAGTGATGAAATCTGAGTGTAGTTTCGATTTGCATCCCTTTTATAATCAGAGAAGTTGAACACTTCATGTATTTACTGGTCATTTGTATCTCTTCCTTTGAGAATTCCTTGTTTAATTCACACCCATTTCTTCATTGGGATATTGATTCTTTGGGGGTTGAGTTTTTTGAGTTCCTTGTAGATTCTGGATATTAGTCCCTTATTGGATGAAGAGCTGGCAAAAATTTTCTCCCATTCTGTTATGCCAAGGTACTTTTAAGGTAGATACTAGGACCAGAACCAGGAGGTGGTGTTAATATGCATTGTTGACAATTAACGATATTCTCTTGTCATACTAAACAGAGACATTGAGGCACAGCTCCATAGCAACTACACAATCATGAGGATAATCTATGCTATACCTTATTGCTAAACTATGATGTTCAGTAGGTTAGGTGTATTAATGAATTTTACTTATAATATTTTCAACTTTTGATGGAGTTATATTTTCAACTGGCAGTGGGGGAAGTAATGCCATCATAAATTGAGGAGCATCTAGATTAACTTATAATCAAAAACATTTAAATGTCTATCCAACAATAGAGAATTTCCAAGGAATACTATGCAGACAATAAAATTATATTACCAAAAGACTAGAGATACGTATGCCCAGTGGATGCCTATGTATAATAGTACTTCACTGAGAAAGCATTGAAAGCAGAGATTGTCAATAGATAGTAAGGTATATGAGTGTGAGCCTTTACCAAAATGTTGCCCAAACCCAAAAGGCTTTGAATATAATAATTAGGAAAAATTTATGGATTCAAAACTCACACAACTCTCTCCTGGGTCAGATTAGGGTACACAGGTTATTTCTTCACCCAACCTCTCCGTGTCTTTGTATACGAAATCTGTCTGAAGTTCATCTTCAATTTGCTCCACTCCAATCTCACTCTACTCTCTTCCTAATTTATTCCAAAATTTCCCTATACTGGAGAATAATCCTTGGTGAGAACTTTTTTGACAAGAGTAGTTTTCCTATATCACTTAAGTAGGTCCTATCAGACACCACTATCTTCTTGGTCATTAGATGCCAGCATAATACTTAAGAAAATGGTATTTCTTTTGAGAGGAAGGCCAAGGTCAACTTCAGAGAAATAATTTGCAGAGAACACAGAACAAGTCTTGCAAGCAGACAAAACCTAAGTGATAAGTGGATGAAGCATACAAGTAACAATATAATAACAGACACAATCATAAGAATTACAAACAGAGAGAGAAGGAAAAAAACTGCTTCTAATAGAAAATGGATTTTGAAGCTTTAGTACTAAGGTTCTTTGCTTTACCCTTCTAGTTTTCAAAAAGATCCCTCCTAGAAGTTGAATAATGGTGGGAAAAGGAAGTTCTTGCTTAATGGGTACTGAATTTCTGATTAGAGTGATGAAAAGGTTCTGGAATAGTGGTGATCAGAAAGTACAGAGTTGCCAGATGTTCTCAACTCCCACATATACATGGCCTCTTCTACCATCAACATCCCACACCAGAGTCGTATGCTTGTTCCAATAGATGAACCAACATTGGCAAATTATCAACCAAAACCTATTTTTTACATTAGGGTTTACTCTTAAGGCTATAGTTCCATAAGTTTTGGCAAGTGCACAAATACATGCATTTATCATTATAGAATCACACAAAATGTTTTCACCTCCCTAAAAATCCTATGTTCCACTTATTCATCCTTCCCTTCCTCCTAATTCTTGACAACCATCAATCTTCTTACTGTCTCCACAGATTTGCCTTTTTCAGAATGTGATATAGCTGGAATTGTATCATGTGTAGCCTTTTCAGAATGGTGTATTTCACCTAGTAATATGCATTTAAAGTTGCTCTATGACTTTTCAGGCTTAATAACTCATTTCTTTTAGTGTTGAATAATATTCCACTTTATGGACATTCCACAGTCTATTCATTCTCCTATTGAAGAATATCTTGCTTGCTTACAATTTTTGACAATTATAAACAAAGCTGCTAAAAACATTTATGTGGGGTTTTGAGTAGACTTGGTTTTCAATTAGGTAAATATCAGGGAGCATAAGTTCTGTAGTAGTATGTTTAGTTTTTTAGGAAACTATCAGTCTTCCAAAGTATCTGTATCATTTTACATTCCCACCAAAAATTAATTTACATCCATGCCAGCATTTGGTGTTGTCAGTATTTTGGATTTTGGCCATTCAAATAGGTGTGTGGTAGCATTTCAAGCTCTCAATTGTTGTTTCAATTTGTAAATATCTAATGATCTGTTATGCTGAGCATCTTCTCATATGCTTATTTGCCATCTGTATATCTTCTGTGGTAAGGTTTTTATTCAGATCTTTTGCATTTTTAATTGAGTTTTTCATTTTCTTATTGTTGACTTTCAAGAATTCTTTGAGACCAGGTGTGATCATGTGTGCCTATAGTCCCAGCTACTCAGGAAGCAGATATTGGTAGGATCAAGGTTGAAGACCAGCCCTGGCAAAAATTTAGTGAGACACCCCCCCCATCTCAACCAACATTTTAGGCATGGTGGCACACACTGTGACCCCACCTAGTGTGAGGCACTGGTAGGATGATCACATTCCAAGGTCAGCCTCAGGCAAAAAGTGCAAGACCTACCCTAAAATTAACTAAAGCAAAAAGGTCTGAGGGAGTGTGGCTCAAGCAGTACAGGGCCTGCCTAGCAGGCATGAGACCCTCAGTTCAAATCCCAACAACATAAAAAAATTAATTCTTTTTTTTATTCATTTATTCATTCTTTGGGTCATTTCTCTCCCCTGCCCCCTGCTCCTCCCCTCACCCTCCCACCCCCCTCACTTCCAGGCAGAACTTGTTCTGTTCTTATCTCTAAATTTGTGAAGAGAAGACATAAGCATAATAAGAAAGACAAAGACATGGCGAAGCAATGCTAGGAATCTCTTTGTATAGCTACCCTTAACTCAACTGGAATAAACAAATTCTTTTTTTTTTTTTCATTTTTCTTTTATTATTCATATGTGCATACAAGGCTTGGTTCATTTCTCCCCCCTGCCCCCACCCCCTCCCTTACCACCCACTCCACCCCCTCCCGCTCCCCCCAATACCCAGCAGAAACTATTTTGCCCTTATCTCTAATTTTGTTGTAGAGAGAGTATAAGCAATAATAGGAAGGAACAAGGGGTTTTGCTGGTTGAGATAAGGATAGCTATACAGGGCATTGACTCACATTGATTTCCTGTGCGTGGGTGTTACCTTCTAGGTTAATTCTTTTTGATCTAACCTTTTCTCTAGTTCCTGGTCCCCTTTTCCTATTGGCCTCAGTTGCTTTAAGGTATCTGCTGTAGTTTCTCTGCATTAAGGGCAACAAATGCTAGCTAGTTTTTTAGGTGTCTTACCTATCCTCACCCCTCCCTTGTGTGCTCTCGCTTTTATCATGTGCTCATAGTCCAATCCCCTTGTTGTGTTTGCCCTTGATCTAATGTCCACATATGAGGGAGAACATACGATTTTTGGTCTTTTGAGCCAGGCTAACCTCACTCAGAATGATGTTCTCCAATTCCATCCATTTACCAGCGAATGATAACATTTCGTTCTTCTTCATGGCTGCATAAAATTCCATTGTGTATAGATACCACATTTTCTTAATCCATTCGTCAGTGCTGGGGCATCTTGGCTGTTTCCATAACTTGGCTATTGTGAATAGTGCCGCAATAAACATGGATGTGCAGGTGCCTCTGGAGTAACAGTCTTTTGGGTATATCCCCAAGAGTGGTATTGCTGGATCAAATGGTAGATCGATGTCCAGCTTTTTAAGTAGCCTCCAAATTTTTTTCCAGAGTGGTTGTACTAGTCTACATTCCCACCAACAGTGTAAGAGGGTTCCTTTTTCCCCGCATCCTCGCCAACACCTGTTGTTGGTGGTGTTGCTGATGATGGCTATTCTAACAGGGGTGAGGTGGAATCTTAGTGTGGTTTTAATTTGCATTTCCTTTATTGCTAGAGATGGTGAGCATTTTTTCATGTGTTTTCTGGCCATTTGAATTTCTTCTTTTGAGAAAGTTCTGTTTAGTTCACATGCCCATTTCTTTATTGGTTCATTAGTTTTGGGAGAATTTAGTTTTTTAAGTTCCCTGTATATTCTGGTTATCAGTCCTTTGAAGTATAATTGGCAAATATTTTCTCCCACTCTGTGGGTGTTCTCTTCAGTTTAGAGACCATTTCTTTTGATGAACAGAAGCTTTTTAGTTGTGAATAATACTCCTTTTTCAGATGTCTCTTTGCAAATGTTTTTTTCTTGTTTGTAATATCCTTCTCAATTCTTTCTTAGAGTTTCTATCTCTCTAGTTACATTACCTACAATTTCTTGCGTGTTGTCAATTTTTTATATTAGTGGCCTTAGTATATTAATTATAGTTTTTGGAAAGCCCCTGTTGGATAATTCCAAAATCTCTATTGTATGAGTCTGGTTCAGATATTTAACTTTATCTCTTCAAACTGTTTTATTTCTTCTTCTTCTAACATATGTCCTGTAATGTTATTGACTGAAAGCTAGGTATTTTGTAGTGAGTAAATGAAACTGAGGTAAATAGCCCATTAGTGTAAAGTTTTATATTTAGCTGGCTAATAGTAAAGCTGTGTTTACTGTTTTCTTTACCAAATTTAGTAACTAAAATTTACTGTAGTGTCTTGTCCTTATCTTCACTTTTGTCTTTGAATTTCCCTAGAGACCTCTACTTAAATAGTATCTGAGCCTTTCAGTTCCTGTATTTGTAATCTTTTGTTAGAATATCAGGAGCTCTATTGATGAAATAGTAGGGTGCAAGGGAGTGTAAGTGATCTATAATTATATGATTAGGTCTCCATCTTTTAGTGAGCCTATGTCCCAGGCTATTATTTCACAAGTAACAGCCTCCCTCAGGTAAAACAAAGATTTAGGGATTTGGAGTTGGGTATTTACCTTCCCTGTGTTGGTTGGGCCCTGGAAACACCATGCTGGTAAGGCACTGATAAACAATTTCCTTTAAAGCAGGCTTTTACATGAACAGAATGCTCTGGGAGTATATCAAAATTGTTACTTTTGTTCCTTCCCACTGACCATAGCATGAAGAGCTTTTTCCTCTGATCTTCGCCATGAAAACCAAGTGGAGTTTCTATTGGTAAAACTCACAAAAGTGTAGGAGCCACTTAAAGACTGGTTACCTAGGAGATTTTTGTTTGGTTGAGCATTTTAGGGGGTGTGTGTGTGTGTGTGTGTGTTTTATTGTTGTTTTGGTGACACTGAGGTTTGAATTCAGGGCTTCACGCTTGCTAATCAAGTGCTGTACTGCTTAAGCCATGTATCCAGACATTTTTACTCTGGTTATTTTGAAGATTGGGTCTCACTTTTTGCCCAGGTTGCCCTGGACCTCAATCCTCCAATTTTACCCTTCTTGCATATCTGGGATGACAGACATGCACCACCATACCAAATGTTTTCTATTGAGTTGGGGTCTTGAGAACTTTGTGTCTGGGCTGGCCTAAAAAACATAATACCCTGATCTCAGCCTCCCAAGTAGCTAGGATTACAGACATGAGCCACCAGCACTGAGCTTGCCAGAGTAGCTTTATCTTTCAATTTCTCAATGACAGTGTTCCTGGCAAGGTCCAGCAACAGCTTTTCCTCATTGGAAGCTACAATTCTGTGTATCTACCTGCCAATCTAGTTTCTGTGGTAGTAATTTGCCTTATGACCTCAAATCTCTGATGGATCTAAGAAGAGTTGTTGATTTTCTGTTTTGGCAGATTTTTGCTCATTGGGAAGACAACTCAACAAGCCCTTTGTATGCCAGACCCTACCTGCTTTACATTTTTTCAATCATTTATTTTTTCTACTTACAAATAATCTTCTTAAAATATTTGGGGAAAATTTCAAAATTATAAGGTCCCAAACACTCAGCATGAAATAACTGTAAACATTTCTCTGTTGGCTGTAACCTTTTTATAGATGACTTATTTTTTAATTACAAAATAAATATTCTCTTAGAAAAACTTCAAATGGTACAGAAGATGAAACTGTAAAGTAAAAGTCCCCCTTAGTTCTTTTATTTTTTCTATACTGGGGTTTGAACTCAGGGCCTTAACCTTGAGACACTCTACCAGTCCTTTTTGTGATGGGTATTTTTGAAATACAGTCTCACGAACTATTTGTCTGGGCTGTCTTCAAACCACAATTCTCCAGGTCTCTGCCTTCTGAGCAACTAGGATTACAGGTGTGAGCCATCAGCTCCCAGTTCCCTTAGTATTCTCTTACTCCAGAGGAAATCACTGTGAGCATTTTATTATGTATTCTTCAATTGATGGTCTAAGTATGTACAAACACATTTGACATATTTTGTAACAAATGGATCATACTATATTTACTCTTCTACAATTTGTCTTTCTTCCTTTTTATTTATTATAGTTGGCATGTCAGCTATATAATTTTACATTATCCTTTTCAAATTTTGTTATAAATATTTCATCTCATATTTAAATATTTTAATAGTTTTCATTATGTAAATATACTGACATATATTTAATTAAGCCCTTTTGTTAAGCATTCAGTATTTCTTTCATGTTTGCTCTTCTTCATTCATTCAACAAATATTTATTGAGTGCTTACCATATGTAGTCACTCTATGTCACTGCAAATAGAGAAGATATTTGTATATATATATATGTTTATATATATATATAGAGAGAGAGAGATACACACACACATGTGTGTATATATGTGCACCTGTGTGTACCTTTTTTTGCCATGATGCAGTTTAAAGCTAAAAGTATACTTTGGAGACCATGTGCCTGAATGTGCATTCCTTTTCTGTTTTTTACTAACTAGTGATCTTTTATTAACTAGTGATCTTGGACAAGTTACTTGACCTCTATAAAGAGATGCTAATAATAAGATAATCTTATGGGGTTGTGATTGTTAATATGATTGATATTAATCCATTTACATAAACATGTATGTATGTAGATATATGCATATCCAATATATATATATATATATATATTCTTGGATATATATTTTGTGAATAATCTGCGCCTTCATCTTCTTTTCCTGTTTAAAAATTCTATGTCTTGGTGTTTCTCTTAATGATTTCTACGAATTCATTGTTTAAATAACCACAAACTTTGGGATGTCAAGTCAGATCTAAGTTTAAATTCTGACTTGTAACACAAACTTTGTGAGTTAACTAAACATTCTGTGTCCCTATTATGCCATCTACATCATGAACACAATAAAAATGTCTACCTCAAATGCTTCTTATAATTATTTAATGACTTATGTTTACAAGACACTTTTTAAACTTTCAAATATGTAACAATGCTCAATCAATATTAGCTACTTCCCCCCTCACCAAGAAGACTGTGACTCCACTCATTTCTAAATCATTCTCTTTCTCTATTTGAAATTCCACACTGCTCTAGACTAATTTTCCAATGGACATATTTGTTAATTATATTTTTCCATATATGCTCAAATATCTCCTTTGTCTCTCCATCACCTACTTAAGTACAAACTCAGTCTGCTATTTTAAGGCATTACACATCCAAATTCTAAATTATCTTCCCAGTCTTTCAACATGAATGCCTCTTCCCCAAGCTGTACTCTGCTGTTTCATGAATGTACCACTTTTCCTTCTCCACATACTTATCTTCTACTTTTTTGCTTCTTTCATTTTTTCCAAGCAAAATGATGCAAATCTGGTTCAAATGCCATCTGTTCCAAGTAATGTTTCTTGATCTCCCAAATAAATGGATGTGGTTAGTGCTGCCTCCGAAGTCAAACTGCTCCATTTTGTATACTTATACTATCTTTTATGGGACAATAAACTCTTCAAAACAGTGATTTTCTCTCCTTTTTCCTCTAGCGTTATGCATCCAATAGGTGCTCAATATCAACTTACTAAATCAAAGTCCTGGTATTTACAACTAAAGTATCAGAAAAAAAAAAAAAGACTGATTAGTAGGATTGTTCCTCAGAATTCCCATGCTAAGTTGTTTGGTTCAGGATACATGTAGGAAGAAGGTATGGAAAGCTTACTTGGAATAACTTTTAAAATGTATTTCTTTGATCAAAAAATATTTTGAAGGAAATTTACCATGTATATGTAAAGTGTATTTTTCATAAGTACAGTTTCATCTTAGGAGTTTAAAGCTTCTCAGACTAACACATTTCTACTCATTTGACAGACAAGAGTAAGATAGAGAGCAAGTAAGAAGACAACTGTGGGTTCCATATCTTTGTAAAACTTCTTTCCACTCTAGTAGCCTTACCTGAATCACTCATTCATCTTTTATTCATTCGTTTGGTCTATTCAACAAACCTTTACAGTGTGACTATTGTATGGGGTACTGTGCTTGACCTGTAGGGGAGACAGAGAGCTCACAGTTTGGGAGTGGAGGTAGCTACATAAATAACAATATACATGGCAGACAGCATAAAGAGTATGTGTTCTGGGTTGAAAAGAGAAACAAGGATCCCAAAGCTGTATCTAACACACAGAACAAAGAAAATCATAAGCTTCTTTCCTGCTACCACACAACTCACTGTAGCAGCCCCCAAAACCATTAGGAACATCTCTGATTGGTATTCGTGCAGTATATGATGCTTTCGATGATCTATTTCCTTTTCATTTTTTTCTCCAAAGTAGTGCAAAACAAGGCTGTGGTAGCATTTTGTCTCTCATTTTTCTTTTTCTTTTTTTCAGTGCTGGAGATCAAACCCAGGGCTTTGTGCATACTAAGTAAGTGCTTTAGCACTGGCTTTATCTCCAGCCCTAGCATTTTAGGTCTTTTGATGTTATTTTACTTGTTGCCCATAATTTCCCACCTTCTCTGAGTATAACTTCTCCAATATTAAAACCATAACCAGTAGGAAAAATGCAGTTGCAATACAGTTGTCTTTCTACTTTTTGTAAGTGTTTGTCATCACCTATACTTTCTTATTATGAATGCCTAACTGACCAGTTTCCCTATACATCAGATCGTCTAATTCATCATGAACAGTTGTCAAATAATTTTTATACAGACAAGTCCTTTGTAAAGAATGACTTGTCTTTCATTTCTAGAACTCTTACATCTTATGAGTCAGTCAATAGCACTTATGGGACAGCAACAGTTTCACTAACAATGTGACAAGCACTTTGAGGAACTATTGAATAACACATGTCTCCCCTGTGCACAAACAGTGCAAACATCACATTTATAACCAGCCATAGTTGTCAAAAAATTTAGGTTAAAACAGCAAAGCAAGTTAGACCAAGTTAATTTTATTACTGGGATGACCAAAGACCACTCCTTGATAGGCACCAGTGTCTCCTCAGAAAGGCAACTGATCATCCAAATTACATCAATCTACTCCTTTCCAAATTGTTGGACAGAAAGTCTCTGTCCAGAAGGTGGCATAGAGGAATAATCTCTTCTTTGGAATCATTATCAATGAAGAACTGAATTCTAGCTCTACCACTTACTACCTCTTTCCTTTTCCAAAACTGCAAGGCAGAAATTGTACCTATCATAGCAATCATAGGATTGCTTTGAAAATCCAGTGACCTTATGCATACAAGAGGAATGGAAGAGTGTACACTCAACAAACAGAAGTGCTCCTTAAAAACCTTCCAGCGCTGAAAACAGACACATGAGACACAGAGGAAATATTGACAAGACAATTTCTTTTGACCAAAAGGGTGCAAGCATGTACTTACTCCAGCTGAGCAGATACAGGAGCACAAAGTGGCTGACAGTGGCTTCTCCTTATATCCCTGACGCGGTTGTACTTGCCCCTTACTTGTGATTTGTCCAGGTCAAAGGTTCACAAGCTTTCTCGATTGGTTAAAATGCTTGGGGGATGCGTTAGGGTATGTAATTTGATGGGCAATTTTCGTAGGCAATGGGGCTGTATAAGAATCCAGAAGAAGAAACAGGAACACTTTAAATGATGCAAGTCACCTAAGATGGCGACCTGAGGAATTTTAAGTAATCTAAGATGGTGGCATATAATTGGATAGAAATGATCATTTTTCCTATTAGTGATACTATGCATATAAGGGGAATGGAAGAGTGTATACCCAACAAATACAAGCACTCCTCCTCAGTTACTTTTCATAGGATGCAAAAAAACACAACACCTTGGAGTCAGAAGCTGTCAACCAGTTTTGCAATTTCAATTAGATCTTTCAAACGCTTCAAACTTCATTTTTCTCATCTTACTTACAAAGTTTTGAGGAAGGCATCAGGGAAAAATGAATGAGAATATAAAAGCACTCTGCAAAACCATTATGCACAATGGAAATGTAAGGTGTTCTTATTTGTATGCTGAGCAGCACTTCTAGAATCATGAAGAAGCTATACTGTTATTGCCACACTGAAATTGCCCTCATTCAGCCTTCCCTCTCCTAAGTTATTTCTGAATAGAATGAGTCAAACCTGATGCTGTTGTTAATTAAAATGCTCTTATAGCTGAATGAACACATCAACTGCTCTGTGTGTGTTGAGGAGTGTGTGATTGAGGGTGTATGAGGGTGGCTGGAAGGTCAACCCCCTGTTTAAAATACTTCATTTCTTGGAACAGTTTGAGATTCAGGCCATTTTTATTTTCTTTGAGGCTCAGAGTAAGTAAACTAATTAGATTTGTTTTCTTCAGTGTGTGTGTGTTCCTTTTTCTTATAAGTGTATCCGTATTGTAGAAGCAATAGTACTACATTATGGAAGCTAAAGAAAAGCAAAATAATCCACTGCCCTGGTACACCCACTGTTAACCTGGTGGCATTTCAGATGATTTTGCCAAGTAATTTTCTTCTTTGTGAAGGTAGAAATAAAATTCAAAGGAAAACAAATAATATACAGTTCAAGAAAAGCAGATTTCCCTAAAATTCAGAAATCATTTTGTGCTTTGTCATTCTGTCCCCTGCTCCCAGGGCAAAGTTTCTCTTATGTTCTGGGCATTCCTTACAAAAGTTACTTCAAATGTACTCTTAGGACCATTTACATCAAAACCATCTAAAAACAAATTAAAAAACCAATGTCACAAGGCCCCGCCCCAGATCTACTGAAAAACAGCCTCTAACAGCAGTGTCATCAGTACTGCATTTTTAACATCTCTCCACCTGAGTCTACACTTTAGCACTGATGAATGTCTCAAAATAATTTAGCAGGGTAGGAGAAATGGCCCAAACAATATATGCACATACGAATAAATAAACCAAAAATAATAATTTATAGAATTTTTTTGAAAATACACAAAGTTGTAAAAAATTAAGTAATTCAAAAATGTATAGAATGAAATCTAAAATATCCATTTTGTTCCTAGACCATTTATCTATGCAGGTGCACCAGTTTACATTCCCACAAACAGTGCTTAAGGGTTCTAGTTTTTTCACATCTTCATCAATGCTTATCTTTTAAAAATAGTAGCCACCCTAACAGGTGTGTGGTAATATCTCATTCTGGTTTTTATTTGCATTTTTCTAGTGATTACTGATATTGAACATCTTTTAATATATCTTTGGATGATTGTATGTCTTCTTTGGAGAAATATCGATTGAAACTTGTTCTAAAGCTTAATATATGGTCTACTCTGGAGAACGTTCAATGCTTACTTAGAAAGAAAGAATGTTGTGTTGTTGCTTACAGTGTCCTGCTGATGTCTCTTGTATCTAGTTATAGTATTGCTCATGTTTGCTTCAGCATGTGGTATTCTAAAATAGAATTTCTATTAATCTTTTCACGAATTCTTCCACAATTATTTGCACTGCCTCCAATTATTACTGCCACTAGTTATATGGAGGTAGATTTACTTTTTCACTTCCACATGTGTTCTAAAAATGAGATAAATTATCTTCAGTCTTACTTTAAACTTAGATTGTTAGTGGAGATGATTCTGCCCTCAACTGACAACACAAAATATCTGCTTAATTTCTTTAGATTCATCAATAGAATTTGATCCTAAAGTAGTACAAAGCCTTTTTATTGTAAATCAGAAAATATATTACACGACTAATGATGACAATTGCAAACAAATCCATTTAATATGATTAATTTCTCAAATAATAACTAACATTTATTGGATTTATATCATGTGCCAAGAACTATTTAAGTACTTACACCATTTCATTCAACCTTTACAAAAGCACTTTGAAGAAGCCATAGTTACAGGTGAGGAAGTCAACAAATGATTTACCTGAGGCCACACAACTAGTTGAACTTGTGTTGTCAAAATCTATATACTTAATACATCTCCTGTTGAAGAATGGACTGCAGGAGGTCTCAAAAGGTGATAATTACCCAGGGAGACACTTCTTCCCAGGAAACATTTGCACCAGAGAGACATCTCCAACCTCGGGCAATAAAAAAAGGTTATAAAAACACAATATCCAACATGATCCACAGGACCACCAGTATCCTGGTCCCGATGCATGCCTCCATGCAACTTTCTCTCCCTACAAATCTTTCTGACTTCTGCTTCTTGAGTCTGCTTCTGCTGTCTCAGAGCAGACCCAGGAACCCTCAAGGACCAAAAATTCCTGCGTATCATCTGTGTATCATCTGGCAACTTCTGAAGGTACATAATTTCTTCACCCAAGGTCAGTACATGTTGTGCCAAACTGGGGGGGACTACTTAGGAAATGGCCATGATCATCCAGCACTCCAGTGGAGTCTGTCCTCCATGAGAGCCCTTCCACCATGGCTTAGCTACAGTGGATCTCTCAGACCCACTCTCTCTCTCTCTCTCTCTCTCTCTCTCTCTTGCTAAGGAGGGGTTCTCCCTTGGGAACCTGGGAAAAAGCTCCGAGCCCTCTGCAGCTGTTAAGGAAGGCAAGAAAAAGAAGTCAGTGGCTGGCAGGGGGCTTATACCAGACTGTCAGTGCTACAGGGGCAAAGCTAAAACTTCAGTGCATTGAGGCTTTTTTTTTCCTCTCAACTCTCAGATCCCTCCCTCCTTAAAGTCTCTCCCTTTCATATCTGACCTGCTAAGGAGGAGGTCCAAAAACAGTCAGCGGGAAGAAAAGTTTCTCTTCAACCTATAAGGGTACTCTGCCCAGGGCAACTCCCTGGTGAGACCCGAAGGCTAAAGATGCAACTTCCTGACCCATCCTGAGGCTCCAAAGGTGGCTAAGTGTTGGACTCCTCCAGCCATGTCTGTGGCAAACAGACAATCAGATCTCTACACTTTCTTCACAGTTCCTGTGGCTCCAGAGTGGAAGTTACCCCTCGCTTCCAGTGCTCCAGTACTGCCTCTGGCAGGATCAACCTGGACAGCAGTGATGACTAATAATCCCTCAAATGTTGAGCCTGGAGACTCTTTTTCCCCCAAACCTCAGTTTCTCCTTCTTCTTTCCCAAGTAGATCAGGATGAGTGGCCTCCTTCTTTGACCTAAATAGTGGTGGGCTTCCTTCTTTAGCTGAGTCTGGGAGAGATCCCTACATACCCCATTCAAAACCTAATCCTTAGACTATGTCCTCAAGAGCTCTCATGTCTCTTCTGCAGCCCCCATTTCAGTTGAGTAGACCAAAAAGTACTACTCTCTAACTTAGACTTAAGTGTTTTTGTTAGGCATCTGGTTGATCTGGTTAAGCAGGTTCCTGTAGTCTGCCTCAGGGGAGAAAAGAGTTAAGGGGATAGAGACCTCAACAGTCTTCTCCATTTTTGTCCCTTACTGCAAAAAAAAAATGCCTTCAGATGCTCCCTCCCTTTTCATAGAAAAAATATGTCTTGCAGGATATGTGGGGGACAAAAGTCTACCTCATCAAGAGTCCCCATCCATGCCTCCACAGGACTCCTTCCTCTGGCCATGCAAGCCTCTTGGTTACTTTAGAGACCCTCCTTGATTACAAGCCTTCAGCTGGTAGAGGAGAACCCGGTACCTGGGTTGCAAGGCAAACAGGAAAATTAAGACAAAAAGGCAAACAAATTGATCAGGGTCACTCCTGTGGGGTGGCTGCAGCCAGATGTACCTAAATGTCTTCCCCACAACCTTAGCCACAGGTAGCAGTGGTGGGAGAGCACAGGACAGAGGGACATGATCTCCCATGTAGAGGATCTCCTCACCTTGGGATGCCTAGATAATAGGAGAAAACCCCTGTTACAATGGTCAGTTTTCCCTTGCTTCCCTTTTTAGATGGGGAATCAAGCTTTCAGGATCTCAGAAGGATCCCCCCTTTCCTGTTTACTGAAGTATCAAAAAGACCTTGATCCAGAAAGTATTCAATGGAAGTAACTACTACTATGAAAGTTTTACTACACCCAGACCTGGCCACAATATCCTCTGGGAAATGGGGAAAAATGGCCAGAGGAAGGGAGCATTAATTATAATACCATTCTTTCATTAGATATTTTCTATAAAAAGGAGGGAAAGTGGACTGAAGTCCCATATATTCAACTTTTCTTTTTCTGAGAGGCCACCTAGAATGGCTAAGCAAATACAGGCTAGATACCCAGATCATGGAGACCCTTTACAAAGGGAGGCCCCCTTTGACATTGTTGGGGGCCCTCCCATAACAGAAGTCAAATCTCACTTCTCTGGAGAAACAGCAAGTACTAGATCAGGCAGCTGCAGCTGGGGACAATTATCACTTAAATAAATGTGGCCCTACAGGCCTATCTCAGACTGGGCCCTCATAGGAGGAGGAGGGGAAGGGGGAAGAATGACAGAGACACTGGATACCTAAAAGGGAATCCCAATTCCCAATTCTCACAGGTGATCAGACAGTCCTTATATATGATCCTAAGTGGGACCCTGAAAATGACAATAATGAATCATGGACCCATAACCACTTCATTCACTGCATTCTTAAGGGTCTTGACAGCCAAGATAAAACCCCTTAATTATTCCCAAGTCGTGGCTGTACAGCAAGGACACTCAGCAACTCCAGTAGCTTTCCTATAGAGACTTAAGGATGCTTTACAAAAGCATACCAACATTGTACCAGAGTCACAGGAGGAGGAGATTGCCCTAAAAGCTAAATTTCTAACACAGTCAGCCCCAGACATTTGTAGAAAGCCTGAAAAGCTGGTGACTGAAGGGAGCAGAGATCTAGACCAATTGGTCTATGTAGTCACATCCGTATACCATAATAAGGTCTTAGAAAAAAGAATAGAAGGAACTGGAGAGGGAAAAGAGAAAGGATAAATGACAGGAGGCTCTGATCACAACACTCAGAGAGGTTCCCTGGGGCAGAGTTCAAACCCAAGGACATGTTTTCAATGTGGACAGGTAGGCCATTTTAGAAGGTAGTGCTCTCAGAGGAAACCACCTCAGGGACCCTGCCCCATTTGCCAGGGAAATCACTGGAAGGCACAGTGTCTTCGATTACCAGGGGAACCAATGCCAGAAGCTCCCACCCAATATCAGGTCCCAGGGCTTCCCATCCAGGCTCCTGTGACCACCATAAAAGCAGAGGAGACTTGGGTGATCTTACTATTGAAAAGCACAAGGTCAGCCTCCTCATTGATACTGGAGCCAGCATTTCAGCTACTCCTTTCTCTCCCAGAACCAGGTCTTCTAAGAAAATTACTGTTTGGGGAATATCAGACCAGCCCCTAGGGCATTATGTCACTCAGCCTCTAGCCTGCTGCTGGGGAGATTTCCACTTCTGTCACTCCTTTTTTTAATGCTATAATCTTTTAACAAATTTTTACATTTCTGGAACAAGTTATTCATACAATATCCATGACACAGCAAACAAAAGGAAGACAACTGAGACGGTTTCCTTACAAAACTGTCACTCTTTTTTAAGAAATCCCTACTCCTCTGCTAGGGCAAGACCTTCTATCTAAATTGGGGGTACAGTTCCTTTTACCCCCAGGAGAACACTTTTGCTTGCCCCAGTACAGGAACAAGTAGACCCCATGGTGTGGACCAATGGACATACTGCGGGATGGGTACAAACAGCAGTCCCAGACTTAATTCATCTCAAGGGCCCCTCTTGGTTTCCCCATCAAAAACAATATCCTTTAAGACTGGAAGTTAAAGAGGGACTAATTTCCATAATCAAAGACATAAAGAGACAGGGACTGCTAATAGAATGCTCCAGCCCATATAATACTCCTATTCTCAGTGTCAGGAAGGGACCTAACAAATGGAGGCTAGTCCAAGATCTCTAGCTGATCAATGAGGCAACAGTGCCTCTCCACCCTGTAGTTCCAAATTCCTATATGCTTTTAGCCCAAAGACCCCCAGGAACTGCTTGCTACTCTGTTCTGGACTTAAAGGATGCCTTCTTTTGCATTCCCTTACATCCTAAAAGTCAACCAATCCTTGCCTTTGAGGACCCCACATGAAAAGCTGGACAGGTCACCTGGACTGTCCTACTCCAGGGATTCAGAGACAGCCCCATCAATTTGGGTTAGCTCTAACCCAAGATTTGGCAGAGTGGCAATATCCACAAGCTATTCCGCCACAATATGTAGATGACCTCCTCCTCTGTGGACTGACCGAGCCTGTCATTTTGTGAGCCACTAAATCCTTACTAAACTTCCTCCCAGATAGAGGTTATAAAATCTCTAAAGAAAAAGTCCAATTGTGTCAGTCTAGCGTTACATATTTAGGTCTTTTTCTGGAGAAGGAAATGAGGGTTCTAGGAGAAGATAGAATCCATCTGATCCTCAAATTCCTCTACCTAAGATTGTAAAACAATTGAGGGCCTTTTGGGGGGTTACAGGATACTGTTGAATATGGATCCAGGGATATGCAGACCTAGCCAGACCCTCATATCAGCTCCTTAAGGAAGCACAGAAGGATCCCCTGTCATTTATTGGCTGGGATGACAAGTCAGAAAATGCATTCCACCAGTTATAAAAGGCCCTTCTGACAGCTCCATCCCTGGGTTTCCCAGTGCAGGACAAGTTTCAGTTATATATCTGTGAAAAGGGAGGATTGGCCCTGGGATTGGTGACTCAGCTCCAGGGCATCACTCACCAGCCAGTGGGCTACTTAAGTAAAGAATTAGATCAGGTATCCAAGGGATGGCCAGGATGTCTTTGAGCAGTTGCTGCAGTTAGCCTTCTACTGTCTGACTCTCAAAACTTATCCAATCTAGCCCCTGACAGTTTACACCCCAGATATCCTAGAGAAAAATTTTAAACTTAAAAGAGAGGTTACTCTAATAGTTTTAGGGATAACAGCATTGATTGCAGCCCTAGCTAAAATCAGCTATGGGGTGATTGCCAATCATGTAACTGCAAAAAACCTAACCAAAGTAGTAGGGGGCACCTCAGACCAGGTACACCTTGCCATTAAGGACATGCAAAGGTCTTTGTCATCCCTTGCCTGTATGGTCATGGACCACCACCTAGCCCTTGATTTTCTTTTGGCTAAACAAGGAGGGGTATGTGCCATCACCAATACTTCCTGTTACACATACATAAACATGTGGACTACATTCTCCAACAGACTAAGTGACTCTGAGAACTGCCCCTAAAACTCAAATATCTACATGTATGGGACCAAATAAAACCCTGGCTCCCCTCCAGGACATTGTTCCCATCCTTTCTGGGGCCTAGAGTTGCCATTATTCTCTTACTTGTGTTTCGGCTTTGCATTTTAAACTTACTTGTAAGTTTGTTTTGTGTCTCCTAGAATCCCTCAAACTACAGAGATAAAAACATGGTCCCCTTGATAACCCGTCTCTGGTCAGCCCTGATGCTGCAGGCCCTTTCATCACCCTCTGTCAGCAGGAAGCAGTCACTGAATAGACTTCATCATCCCTATTCTTAACAGTAGTTAGGGCAATCATTGATAGGGGGGACTTGAAGGACAAACTGCAGGAGATCCCAAAAGATGACAATTAGTCAGGGAGACACTTCTTCCCCAGAAACATTTGTTTGCACCAGAGAGACATCTCCTCCCTCAGGCAATAAAAAAAGATCATAAAAACCCAATTTCCAACCTGATCCATGGGAGCACTGGTTTCTGGGTCCTACTGCATGCCCCCATGCAGTCTTTCTCTTCTCTTCTCTACAGATAAAATCTTTCTGACCTCTGCTGCTGGAGTCCACCTCTGCTTTCAATCTCAGAGTGGACTCAAGAACTGTCAACACCTGAAAATTCCTGCATGTCATCTGTGTATCACTGTCTTGTGCCAACTTCTATTTCCTATGTTAAATATAAAAAATCTTTAAAAATCTTGTCCAAATGAAGTTATGACAGTGCTTTTCATTCTGATACATTTAAGAAAATACAGATTTATATTTGAAGCCCAGGTGATAAATATTGGAACCAGTTTTCTTGATGTGGAGTCTATCTTCTAATGTGAAATCTTCTGGGGGAAAACACTAGAAATTAATGATTAATATATGGCCTGGCAACAACCCAATGGCTTTAAGGACTTTACCAAAGACTATCTGAGAACAATCTTCCATAGACTCTGAACAAAGACAATGACACAATACTGCCATTGTAATGGCTCTAGGCAAGTTAAGTAGTGTTTGCATGTGTATACCTTTACTTGGAATTAAAAGATTACATTTACTTGCCAGCTATCCTTACATCATTAAGTCTCTAATAGCTCAAATGTTGCAAACCTACTGGGGAAAGAAACAGCAGGAGGAAAACACCTGGAGAAGAATGATTTAGTGTATACGTACTGAGTACTGAAGTTTGCTGAAGGCACATGGAACCTCACCTACTTTTTATGGTACCTGGAAGCTTTAAATAATGATTTTCAGATGGCCTTGTTAATATACAATAGCTGCCTAAATTGTTTGATGGGATGATAGAGGAAGAAGGAAAAACAATGTTGCTTATTTAAAAAAAACAATTCTCTACTTACCAGAAAAGATGCTAGAAGTGAAAATGTTATTAAGGCTGAAGTAGAAGCTAATACTGGAGAGAAAAAATTGCAGTGTGGCATTTGTCAAGTTAACCAGTAGTTTAATGGAACTGGTGGTTTAGTTGGAGGACTAGAGGGAGACAAGTCTTAACATGAATAAGGAATTGGAATGATAGAATGAAGTAGATACAATAAGGTAGATAGAATTAGGTAAATATGAAAGCACTGAACTACTGGATGTACCCTGAACTCCACATGCCTTTGAAACACTACAAAAATAACTCACGAAAAAGTTAAGCTAGATTCCTTTAGATAAAAAAGTAAGAATTCAAACCACCTCCCTTCTGTCCCTTCTGAATGAGAGAACAGCCCAAGGAAAGTTTAGGGGACAGTTCCTTGAAGGGGAGGGAATAAATGTTGAAAGTATGTATAGGAAGGTTGGAGGGGAATAGAAGAAACTCCAGGAATACCAAATGTTCTTCTGTTTAGGGGAGTTATGCAGCATACTTTGAATATAACTGGCAGAACTCACTTTGCTTTGTGTGCAGAGCTTTCCTGAAAACATTGTATTCTCCTGAACTTCATTCTAGCCAGTGCCAGGCAAAGCTACAACAACTAGGATGGAGTTAAGGAAGATTTCATTCTTTTTTAGAATATATTAATAGTAGAAAATAATGTGCTTTCTTATGACATTTTCATATATATATATATATATACATATAATGTTCTTTGGTCATATACAACCCCCAATACCCATTCTTGTCTCCTTCCCCCTAATAGTCCCCTTCTACTATCATGCCTTTTTTTTCCCTAAATTTCATTTATGAGAGAAAACATGAATTGTTTGTCTTTCCAAGTGTGGCTTATCTAGCTTAACACAATGATCTCCATTTCCACCCATTTTCCTGCAAACAACATAATTTTGCATTTTTTTTTTTTGTGGCTAAAAGGTTTCATTCTTGATTTACCATTGACTTATGACGTAATTTATTTCCCAAGTATAAAAACAAATCAAAGGGACTTGTTTCTGAAATGTATCCATTTCTGTGGAAAAATAACACACCCAAGAGATGTGGTAAAGGCACTAAAAACCTAAGGAAAACCTCTGCTTACTAGTTTAAATCTTCACAGAAAGAAGGAAGGAAAGAAATTTCTTCCACTCCCCACAAGCTACTTTGTTACTTCCACTGATGAGCAATAGCTATCCTTCCAAAGTTTTGTGTACAGAACCATTCCCCAGTTCTCCATTACCTTTCCATTTCACTGGTGCATAACAATGAAGATTTTGCTTCTCAACCAGGGGTGAAAATACTCCCCCAATATCCAAAGTTAAAGCAGGTTTCATTTTCTCAAAAAGAGACTCAGTTTTTTTTTAATTGTCATATGCATTTCTTCTTCCTTTTCCTAATTTTGGGTACTTTTCATTTTTTATTATTTTGATTTTCCTGTGGTGAGGAGGCTCGAGGAGTGCCATCAATAAAACATGATTATAAGCATTAATCTTTCTTCCACACTTACCATTGGATGTTCTGGTGAATTGTGGGGCTATTGTTAGGAAGCAGAACTATTAGGTCTTTTTCATAACAATTACAATAAACTAGTTTCTGTGTGGCCACAGCATGGCAGGCACATAGGAGTTAATTTGGCACACAGTTTTGTGGATGTTAACTGGCAGATTTACCCCATTTTAATTGCTACAGTTTAGTTCAGTGGAATTTTATCAGAGAGTTCTTAATGAGAAGCTTATCCAGTATGACCTCTTTGAGGATAACAACACCTATAAAAGTAATTTAAGATTCCAATTTACAGTTTCATAGCATTATAGGGCTAATTTTTAATTAAACATTTTATTGTGAGGTGATTGTAGATTTGATACAGAGAGGATGTGCAGGAATTTTCAGCTGTTGAGGATTCTTGGGTCCATTCTGAGATTGAAAGCAGAAGTGGACTCCAGCAGCAGAGATCAGAAGGATTTTATTTGTAGAGAAGAGAAAGGCTGCATGGGGGCATGCAGCAGGACCCAGAAACCAGTGGTCCCATGGGTCAGTTTGGAAATTGGGTTTTTATAGCTTTTTTATTGCCTGAGGGCAGAGATGTCTCTCTGAAAACTCATTCAGGTTGTGTGCATCAGATGTTTCCTGGGAAGGAGAAGTGTCTCCCTGTCTAATTATCACCTTTTGGGACCTCCTGCAGTCCATCCTTCAGATTCACATCAATATATAAAGAGATTCCATGTACCTTTAACCACCTTCCTCAAGTGATAACATCTTGCAAATCTTAGTACAATATCCCAACCAGGATACTGACATTGATACACTCAAGAAACAGAACAATTTCATCACCTCAGGATCCCTCATGTTGCTCTATTTTACAGTCATACCCACTTCTCTCCTGTTCCCTTCCTTTCAACGCCTCCCCCCACCAATACTATGTAATTCATTCTGGCTCCTTATAATTTTTTCATGTGAAAAATGTTATACAAAGGGAATCATATGATATGGAACTTTCCAGAATTGGCTTTTTTTTGTTACTCAGCATAGCTCTCTGGAAACTCATTCTGGTTGTGTGCATCATTTTCTTTTGTATTATTAAGCATATTCCATGGTATGGGTATATCACAGTTTAACTATTCACCCAAAGAAGGACATCTTAGTTGTTTCTGATAGTTTGACTATCATGAATAAGGTTGCAATAAATATTTGTGTACAGATTTTTATGTGAATTGTAAGTTTTCATTTCTCTGGAATAAATCCCCAGGAATGAAACTGCTAGATCATGGATCATGTGGTAACTGCTGATCAGTGTTTAAAGAAACTTGTCAAAAATTTTATGAGGGTCTCAGTCTTTTTACACTTCTACTAGCAGTATATGAGCAATACAGTTTCACTGCATGATTCCTTTTTATTATTGCTGTACTCAAGTGTGTGTAGTGGTAGGTCATGGATATTTTAATTTGCACTATCCCGATGGCTGATATTGAATACTTTTTCATGTGTTTATCTGCCATCTGTATATCCTTTTCAGTAATCTTTTCTTCATGTTGCTCATTAGATTGTTTTGGTTTAATTTCAAGAGTTCTCTACATATTTTAGATACTATACTTCTGGGAAATATGTGGTTTATAAATATTTGACCAAATGTAGCTTTTCTTTTCATCCTATTAACATGGTCTTCTGTGAAACAACATTTTATAGATTATTTTCTCTTAATGAGCACACTTTTGGTGAGAATTATCTTGGTCTAGCCCTAGAATCTCTTTTCTCCTTTGAGTTAATGTGGGAGGTTTAGTGAGGTTTATGTCAAGATTCTTTGTTTACAGGTTTCTCTCTCTTCTCTCACCCTCCTTCCCTTTGCCTTTTTCTCTCTTGCTCTCCCCTTCCTCTCTCTCTCTCTTATTTTGGCTTGTGGCAGTCTAATTATTTCTGTACCATTTCTTGAAAAGGCTATCATTCTCACATCGAATTGTTTTTCTCCCTTTGTCAAAAATCACTTGGGCATATTTGTGTGGTTCTATTTCAGAACTCTCTAATTGTTTTAACTGTTCTAGTTTCTTTGCTTTTCCATACAAATTTCTGAATAATTTTGTCCATACCTTTAAGATCTTGGTGGGACTTATTTTTGTAATGAAAATGTCAGTAAAGTTTAGCAGGAAAAGAATACACTAAGAATAGACTGAAAGTGGGTCATCTCTAGAGTGAGAATGACCTTGGTGGGACTCATAGTATTAGTAAATCTGTATATAAACTTTAAGCGAATTGGTAATTTTATTGTGTTTAGTCTTCCTATTTATGACCACATTAGTTCTTTCCACTTAATTAAAGCTAATTTTTTTTCCATTGGTATTCTGCTATCCTGAATACAAGTCTTAAACATGTTGTTTCCACTTAAGTGCTTAATTTTTTTAAGCTAAATTTTATATTTTAAGTTTTTATATGTGTGATCAATGTTAATATACAGAAATGCAATGGATTTTTATATGTTGTTCTTACATCCTTCCATATTGCTAAAGTCACTTATGAGTTCTGTCAGACTTTTTGTTAAATTCCTTGAAGTTTTCTATGAAAACAATCATGTCATCTTCAAATAGGGACAGTATTATATTCTTTTTCTTTCTTCATTCCCTCACAAGAATTTCCCCATGTTGACTAACAACAGAGTGGATATGTTGACATCTTTGTGGAGAGAAATTATGAGAAGCCTAAGAGAACTGGATATTAGCATAGCTGTACCCAATGTTCTGTAGGCTGAGATTGGCACAGCCCCAGCCACAGAAGAGGAAAATGCAAAACAGGGAGATCCAAGATGGCAACGGAGACAGAGCTGCAGACATCATGAGCTCCTGACCCAGAGACCCTTCCGAGAAGCTGGAGACATACCTGGCTGAGGTAAAGTACCAGGGACAGCCAAAAACACAGCACTTTAAACATGCAGAAGGCTTCTCCATGCCACGATCTAATAAAAGAACAGCCGACCTGCCAAATCCCCACTCTGAAAGTCTGCAGAGCCACTGCTCCGTTTGGCCAGGCTTTCCACCCCTCGGGCTGCACTAGGCCACAACTCCATGCCAGATCCACGCTTGGCAGAATCCCTGCCTCTTGGGCTGCACCGGATCCATGCACCACCGGGATAACTGCCCCACAGCCACCGGGATCCCCGCCATCCATCCGCGCCAGACCCCAGCCCGGAGCTGGTCCCACAGCTCACAGTGATACCTTCCTCCCCCCCCCACCGCAAAGCCCACCAACCTTCAGGCCCTGCTGAGCCCCAGCTACACGTGGGACAACCAGACCCCTGCCCCTTCTTCTCCCATCCACCAGGCCCTGCAGGGCTCCAGCTCTGTGTGGAATGACTGGAACCCTGCCCCACTGGGACAAGCACCAGCCTGGGACAAGCACCAGCCTGGCGCAAGATAGCCGCAACCACCAGCCCGCCAGGAACCCCGCCCCTTGGCGGAGCTGGCCAAAGCTCTACAGGCTTCCCAGATAACTGCTCCACCAGGCTCCCACTCAGGCCACCACTAGAGGGCTCCAAGCATGCCTAAGAGACACACACAGACTGGACTGGACACTAAAGAAGTAAAAACAACTAAGCCTGCAATCCTACTGTTACAGAACTGGTGATTTTTTTTTTCTTTTTCTCCCTTTTTTAAGGGTTTGGCAGCCTGGTTTGCTGTTTGATCATCCACTATCTCTCCCATTTTTTTTCTTTTTTTCATCTCTTCACTCTTCCTTTTATCTTTCATTCTCTTTCTCTTTTTTATCCTTCTCTCACGATTTTGTTAGTATTAATATTGTAACCCAGCTAATACCAAATTACACATAGTCCAGGGACAGAAATGGTACCTAGTGGAAATATGGGAAAAAGAAAGTGATGATAACCATTCTCCCACCAAAAATAAAGTAGTACAGGATTTAGAGTGAAATGAAGAAAACAGGTACCCAGATCCAGACTCCAACAAAATAAAGATAAACTATACCAAGGAACCCAATGAAGACCAGAATAACACCCTGAAAGAAGAAATTGTACAAGTAATAAATGAGAATTTCATAGAGATGCGACTAGACATGGTCAACCAAAATGTACAGGAGGCACTCAAGAAATTCGAAGAAAACAAAACTAAAGAATATCTGAAAACACAGAAACAAATAAGTGAAATCATAGGAGCCCTAAACAAACATTAAACTGAAACAAACATCACCATAAGCAAAGAGATAAATGGATTAAGAGCAAAAATTGACTATATTAATGAAGAAGTAACCCATGATATGGAAATCCTCAGAAAAAAGAGTGAAACAGAAATACAAAACAAAACAGAAAGCCATTCCAGCAGAATAGAACAGACAGAAGACAGAATCTCAGAACCTGAAGATGAAATGGCAATTAAAGGAAAAACTGAAGAACTATTAGTTAAACAACTCAAGACCTGTAAAAAGAAAATGTGAGAACTCACTGACTCCATCAAAAGACCAAACCTGAGAATCATGGGAAATGAAGAAGGAGAAGAGGTGCAAGCAAAAGGAATGTGTAATATATTCAACAAAAGAATAACAGAAAATTTCCCATATCTAGAGAAAACCATGCAAATTCAGGTACAGGAGGCCTCCAGAACAACAAACAGACCTGACCAAAATAGAACTATCCCATGACACATTATCATTAAAACAAGTACAAAGACTAGAGAAAGAATATTGAACACTTTAAGAGAGAAAAAACAAATAACATACAAAGGTAAACCCATCAAAATCATAGCAGACTTCTCAACAGAAACATTAAAAGCAAGAAGAGCATGGGGTGAGATCTTCTAAGCACTGAATGAAAATAACTTCAATCCTAGGGTACTTTACCCAGAAAAACTATCATTCAAAATAGATAAAAATAAAGTCTTCCATGATAAGCAGAAATTAAAACAATATATGACCACCAAGCCACCACTACAAAAGATTCTCCAAGGAATTCTGCACAAAGATAATGAAAGCAAGCAAAACCATGAAAGGGTAGGCAATAACAAACCAGAGAAGAAGAAAAGGCAAGAAAGTAAAAGTAACATTGATTCAGTTACACATATTCAAATTCTTAATCAACAAAGACAACTACATGACAGGGATCACCATGTACTTATCAATACTAACACTGAATGTTAATGGACTAAATTCCCCCATCAAAAGACACTGACTGCCAAACTTGATTAAAAAGGAAGATCCAACAATCTGCTGCCTACAGGAGACACAACTCATCGATAGATATAAGCACTGGCTGAAAGTGAAAGGCCGGAAGAAGATATATCAAGCCAATGGTCCCCCAAAACAGGAAGGAGTAGCAATACTTATCTTGGACAAAGGAGACTTCAAACCTACATTGATCAAATGAGATAAAGAAGGACACTCCATACTAATAAAAAGAGAAATACACCAAAAGGAAATAAAAATTATCAACCTATATGCACCCAATATCAATGCACCTAATTTCATCAAACATACTCTGAAGGACCTAAAAACATATATAAACTGCAACACAGTGGTAGTGGGAGACCTTAATACGCCCCTATCACCAATAGATAAAACATCCAAATAAAAAATCAATACAGAAATCCTAGAACTAAATTACACCATAGATCAAATGGACCTAGCTGATGTCTACAGAATATTTCATCCAACTTCTGCACAGCATACATTCTTTTCAGCAGCCTATGGAACCTTCTCCAAAATTCATCATATCTTAGGGCACAAAGCAGCCCTCAGCAAATATAAGAAAATAGAAGTAATCCCATGCATTCTATTTGGTCATAATGCATTAAAACTAGAAATAAACAACAAAAACAGCAGTAAAAACCATGCAAACAACTAGAAGCTGAACAACACACAGCTCAATGATCAATGGGTCATTGATAAAATAAAAGAGGAAATTAAAAGGTTCCTGGAAGTTAATGAAAATGAAAACACAACCTACCAGAACCTATAGTACACAGCAAAGGCAGTCCTAAGAGAAAAGTTTATAGCCATGAGTGCATATATTAAAAGGACAGAAAGATCTCAAATCAATGACCTAACACTAAAGCTCAAACTGCTAGAAAACCAAGAACAAGCAAATCCCAAAACAAGCAGAAGGAAAGAAATAATTAAAATAAGGGTTGAAGTCAATGAAATAGAAATAACAACAACAAAAATACAAAGAATCAATGAACCAGAAAGCTGGTTCTTTGAAAAAATAAGTAAGATTGACAGACACCTGGCAAACCTGACTAAAATGAGGAGAGAAAAAACCCAAATCAGTAAAATCAGAACTGCAAAAGGGGAGGTAACAACAAACACTACAGAAATCCATGAAATCATCAGAGACTATTTTGAGAGCCTATATGCTAATAAATTTGAAAATCTTGAAGAATTGGACAGATTTCTAGAAACTTAAAACGACCCAAACCTGAACCAAGAAGATATTAATCATCTGAACAGATATATAACACAAAAAGAAACTGAAGCAGAAATCAAGAGTGTCCCAAAAAAGAAAAGTCCGGGACCTCACGGATTTACTGCTGAATTCTATCAGATGTTTAAAGAACTAATACCAACACTCCTTAAACTGTTCCACGAAATAGAAAGGGAAGGAACACTGCCTAACTCATTCTATGAAGCCAGTATTACACTCATCCCAAACCAGAAAAAGACACCTCCAAAAAGGAGAATTATGGGCCAATTTCCTTAATGAATATTGATGCAAAAATCCTTAATAAAATAATGGCAAACTGAATCCAACAACACATCAAAAAGATCATACAACATGACCAAGTCAGCTTCATCCCAGGGATGCAGGGATGGTTCAACATACACAAATCTATAAATGTAATATAGTATGTCAATAGAAGCAAAGACAAAAACCACTTGGTCATCTCAATAGATGCAGAAAAGGCCTTCAGCAAGATCCAACACCAGTTTATGATAAAAGCTCTAAGAAAACTAGGAATAGATAGAATGTAGCTCAACTTGTAAAGACTATTTATGAAAAACCTACAGCCAACATCATACTTAACAGTGAAAAACTTAAACCATTTCTCCTAAAATTAGGAACAAGACAAGGGTGCCCACTATCCCCACTCCTATTCAACATAGTTCTGGAATTTCTACCTAGAGCAATTAGGCAAGAAGAAGAAATAAAAGGAATACAAATAGGTAAAGAAATTGTTAAAATACCCTTATTTGCAGATGATATGATCCTATACCTTAATGACCCAAAAAACTCTATCCAAAAACTCTTAAGACACCATAAATAGCTACAGTAAGGCGGCAGGATACAAAATCAACCTACAAAAATCATTAGCTTTTCTATACACCAACAATGAACAAACTGAGAAGGAATATGTGGAAACAATTCAACTCACAATAGCCTCAAAAAAAATCAAATACCTAGGAGTAAATTTAACAAAAGATGTGAATGAACCCTACAAGGAGAATTACAAACTCCTGAAGAAAGAGATCGAGGAAGACTACAGAAGATGGAAAGTTCTCCTGTGTTCATGAATCGGTAGAATTAGCATAGTAAAAATGGCTATACTACCAAAAGCAATCTACATGTTTAATGCAATTCCCATCAAAATCCCAATGACTTTTATTTAAAAATTTAAAGTAGATTGAAAAACCTACTTTAAAGTTCATTTGGAAACAGAAGAGACCACGAATAGCCAAGGCAATACTCAGCAAAAAAAGCAATGCTGGAGGTATCACAATATCAGACTTTAAACTATATTACAAAGAAATAGCAATAAAAACAGCATGGTACTGGCATAAAAACAGACATGAAGAACAGTGGAACAGAATAGAAGATCCAGATATGAATCCATACAACTATACCCACCTCATTTTTGACAAAGGTGCCAAAAACATATGATGGAGAAAGATAGCCTCTTCAACAAATGTTGCTGTGAAAAGTGCTTATCCATCTGCAAGAATCTGAATCTAGATCCATGTCTATCACTGTGTACTAGTATCAACTCAAAATGGATCAAGGACCTACATATTGGACCTGAAACTCTGAAGTTACTACAGGAAGGAGCAGGAAGTACTCTGGAACTAATAGGTATAGGCAAGAACTTCCTCAATACAATCCCAGCAGCCCAGCAACTAAGAGAAAGGATGGACAAATGGGACTTCATAAAATTAAAAAGCCTCTGCACAACAAAAGAAATGGTATCTAAACTGAAGAGACCACCCACAGAGTGGGAGAAAATATTTGCTAGCTATACATCAGACAAGGGACTGATAACCAGAATATACAGGGAATTTAAGAAACTAAACTCTCCTAAAATCAATGAAGCAATTAAAAAATGGGCAACTGAACTTAATAGAACTTTCTCAAAAGAAGAAATTCAAGTGGCAAAAAAGCACATGAAAAAATGCTCACCATCTCTAGCCATAAAGGAAATGGAAACCAAAACCACACTAAGATTCCACCTCACCTCTGTTAGAATAGCCATCATCAAAAACACCACCAACAACATGTGTTGGTGAGGTTGTGGGGAAAAAGGAACCCTAATCCACTGCTGGTGGGAATGTAAGCTGGTACAACCACTCTGAAGAAAAATGTGGAGACTTCTTAAAATCTAAACATAGATCTGTCATATGATCCAGCAATCCCACTTCTGGTGATATACCCAAAGGAATGCAACACAGGTTACTCCAAAGGCACCTGCACATCCATGTTTATTGCAGCACTATTCATAATAGCCAAGTTATGGAAACAGCCAAGATGCCCCACTATTGATGAATGGATCAAGAAAATGTGGTATTTATACACAATGGAATTTTACTCAACCACGAAGAAGAATGAAATCTTATTATTTGCAGGTAAATGGATGGAACTAGAGAACATCATTCTGAGTGAGGTCAGCCAAGCTCAGAAGACCAAAAATGTTCTCCCTCATATGCAGACTTTAGATGTAGGGCAAATGCAGTAATGTGGTTGGACTGGGACCCTATGACAAGGGGAGAGTACATATGGGTGATATAGAAATAGGTAGAAAACCCAAAACATGAAAGCATTTGATGTCCCCACTCCAGAGGAGCTAATACAGAAACCTTAAAGCAACAGAGGTTAGCATGAGAAGGGAATCAGCAACCAGGGTAAAGATCAGTTAGAGATGAATCAACATGGGTCATAGCACGTGTACATGAAATTAATGCTAGGAATATTTATGGATAGATATCCTTAACTCAACTAGCAAAAGCACTTTGTCTTCCTTATTATGCTTGTCTATTTTCTTCAACAAAACTAGTGATAAAGGCAGAACAGGACCTGCCTGGAACTGAGGAGGGAAGGGGTAGAGGGTGGGAGAGGGGGGCAGGGGGGAGAAATAACCCAAACAATGTATGCACATGTGAATAAATAATAAAAAAATTAATAAAAAATTTAAAAAGATAAAATATGCACACACACACACAAAATCTGAACAGATACTTCACTCACAAATATATAAAAGTGATAAAAGTGACAATCATATGAAAATATGCCCACCTCATTAAACCAATAGAAAAAAAAAAAGAAAATGCAAAACATGCTTTTCTTAAGTTGTTTACATTTAGAGAGGTAGACTGCAGGTTTCTATTATTACAATGTCATGCCCCTCTCCTCCCCGAGAGCTGTTGCTCCACCTCCTTGTTTACCAGTGGGGATAAACCCACTGGGACGTGAGGCTTTTGCTTTTGGCTTTTGGGCTTTTGGCTTTTTGGATGTGGAAGGCTTTTAGAAGGGAGGATTGCTGGAGGGAGATTGCTGAAGGGGGAAAATGAATGGCTGAAGAGAAATTGCTGAAGGGAGGATTTCTGAAGGGAAAAGAATTGCTGAAGGAGAACCGCTAAAGGAAAATTGCTAAAGCTAAAGAGAGAACATGGGACAGTGCAAGTCTGCACTGAAAACTTTATACATAGGCCTTAGAAAAGCTAAGCTAAAGGAAAGCTACAGAGAACATGAGACAGTGCAAGTCTGAGCACAGAGGCTTTAAGAAAGCTAAAGAGAGAACATGGGACAGTGCAAGTCTGGGGGCAAAGTCTTTAAGAGAGATTATGCTAAAGAACAGCTAAGAGAAAACATGGGACAGAGTGAGTCTAAGGAAAGAGACTTTAAAGAACAGAAAAGAAGACTTTAAAAGCAAGATTTTAAGGAAAGACTTTAGAAGTAAGGTTTTAAAGAACTGTAAAGGAGTAATGCCTTAAAAAATAAAGATAGAGAAAAGAAGCAGTGTAAATGAAGAGAATGATAGAGAACAGAAGCAATAAGACTGTTGTGCATCTCCACCTAAGCACCCAACACACCTGGCCCCAACTTTCTGTCTGTCTATCTTGTGTCCTTTCTGCATCTCCAGTCGCTGCCCAATTAGCCCCAGTTAGGTTCAAGAGAGCAAGAGAAAGCTCACTCCACATCTTCAGTGTTTACAAACTGAAGGGAGAAAACATAGTTCCTTCATCATTAGCTATGTTAAAGTTTTTATTGATATTCTTTATTTGATTGAGAAAGATATTTTCTATTTTGATTTTCTTGACAACTTCTATCAGGAACTTGCAACTTTTTTTCATATTCTTTTCTGTATTAATTTATATAATGTGATTTTTCTACAATAACTTTTTAGTGTATTAGATTACATTGATGTTTGTCAAATATCAATACAGCCTTGCATTCCTAAAAAAGCCCCTATGGTCATGATGTGTTATTCATTTTTATATGTTGCTGAATTATATTTGCTAATATTTTGTTAAGGAATTTTGCATCATTATTCATGAGAAATTTTGATATCCAGTTTTGTACTTCCTTTGTCTGTTTCAGGTAGCAAAGTAATTCTAGCTTCATAAAAGTAATTGAGAAGTGTTTTAACTTATACACTAACTCAATGAATAGTTATGAGGCTGTTTAGATTATCTGTTTTATATTGGGTGAACTGTGGTAATGTTTCCAAGGACTTGGACTATTGCACCAAGGTTGACAAGTTTATATGTGTACAGTGGTTTTTAGCATTCCCTTACTACCTTTCTGATGTTGGAAGGATCTCTATTTATAAACCCCCTTTAATTTCTGATGTTGTGAATTTGTGTCTTCTCTCTTTAGCAGTCTTGTTAAAAGTGTGCCAATTTTATAGATCTTGTTTCAAAGACTTTTCTATTGTTTCTCTATTCTAATTTCATTGATTCATACTCATATTTATTATTTTCTTATTGCTTACTTTGGATTTCTAATGTTCTTCTTTCTTCAGATTATTGGGTTTGGACCTTAGATTACTGATTTAAGACTTTTCCTCTTTTCTAATGTATGTATTCAGTGCTACTAATTTCTGAGTGTTACCTGTGTTTCAAAATTTTTGATATATTCTATGTTCACTTTCATTCAATTCAATGATTTTCTTTTTTGATCTGTGGATTATTTTTTAAATTTATTTTTAACTGGTACATAAAATTTTACATAATTGGTTACTATTTAATGCTTTGATACATTCATGCATTATATGTAATGTTCAGGTAAGTATAAACATATCTATTTCTCAAACATTATATATGATGGAAAATTCACTCCTTTCAATATCTAAAATATATAGTATATAACTGTTAACAATAGGCATCTGACTGAGGTATGTTGTTTTAAGTAAAGATTTTCCTGTTACATTTTTTCTACTGTTACATTGTGGTCAGAGAACGTAACCGGTATGATTTCAGTTCATTTTAATGTTTTGAGGTTTGTTTCATAGTGCAAGATATGGTCTATTTTTGGTATACATTCTGGGTACACTTAAAAAGAGTGTATGTATTCTGTTTTTGGATGGACGGTTGTGTAAATTTAGATTAAATACTGTTGATTACTAACACTGAGCTCCTCTATATCTTTGTTAAATTTATCTTCAGTTGTTCTATTAATTATTGACAGAGATATGCTAAATTATCCAACTATACTTTATATCTCCTTTAAGTTCTATTTGTTTTATTTCATATATTTTTCATTTCTACTGTTTGGTGTATACATATTTAGGATTTGTATAACTTCTTGGTGGATTGCCTCTTTTATGATGATGCAGTATCTTTTCTATTTACTCTGAAGTATACATTATTTGACACTGATATAGCCACTCCTACTTTCCTGTTTACATGACGTATCTTTTCCCATCCTCTTACTATCAACTAGCCTACACCATTATATTTGAATTGTTACCTATAGAAAAAAAATACATGGTTGGGTCAATTTTTGCAGGGAGTAATGTTTTACTTTGTCAGTCATTGTTTTATAATTGGTGTATCTAAATCATTTACATTTAGTGCTATTACTGCAATTAGGACTTAAGATCAACATTTATTTTATAGTTCTGTTTGCTATGTATTTTTGTTGTCTTTTTTCTACATTTCTTGGGCTAAGTGTGTAGTTTTCAGAATTCAATTTTAATTTATTTTTAATATTACTGAAAATCTTTTTATTGGTTTTTGGTGGTTGCTTTAAATATTACATTATATGTACATAATTTATGACTATCTCCTAATATCATTTTAGTAGTTCTCATAAAATATAGAAAACTAATCCTCTGCCAGGTGTGGTGGTGCACATCTGTAATACCAGCACAGGAGGATCAGGCAGGAGGATTGTGAGTTCAAGGCAGCCTGGGCTACAGTCTCTCAAAATCAAAATAAGCAAGCAACAACAAAATCCTGACCTGCTTCCATATCATTCTATGCTCTTCATTTATAATTTTCTTCAGTTCTTCTACCATAAACTTAGAACTACCTCTAAAAGTGTTATTTTTTTTTCTTCAACCATCAAACTTAATTTAGAAAACTAAAGAAGAAAAGGAGTGTCTATTGTATTCACCCATAGTTTTGCTTAGAGTGTTCTTTCTTCCTTCCTAATGTACCAAGGTTCCTTCTGGTAATTTTTTCTTTTCTGTTCAAGAGACTTCTAAACATTCTGTCATTCTTTTAGTGTAGGTATGGCAGCAAGTTGTTAGTTTTCCTTTATCCAAGAATGTATTTCCCCTTTCATTCCTGAAGTATATTTCTCTGGGCATATGATCCAGTGTTTACAGTTTTGTTCAGCATGTTAAAAATGCAACATGCAACATAACATATTTTTCTGGCAATCCTGGTTTCTAATGAGCCATCCTTGTCATTTGAATTTTCTCCCTATAAGTAGGCTATTTTTCTCTACTTTCAAATTCTTTTGTCTTTAGTTTTTAGAAGTTTAATTATGATGTGTCTTAAAGTGAATGTCTTTGAATTTATTCTTTGGAGTTCACTCAGCTTCTCAAATTTGTAAGTTTATAACTTGTCAAATTTGGAGAATTTGCATATTACTTGAGTTCCTTTGCCATCCCACCCTCTTCTCCTTTCCTTCCCAGATTTCATCAACACAAATGTTAGATGTTTTATTATAGTTTCACAGATCCCCAAGGCTCTACTCACTTTTCTTTTTTGGTCTATTTTCTCTGTTATTGACAATGGGTAATTTATTTCTTTTTGTCTTCCCATTCATTAGTGTTTTTTTCTTTTGTCCCCTCTGTTCTCCTGTTGACCCCTTCCACCAGTGTTTTTTTTTTTAATTTTTATTTTGGTTATTTTATTCTAAAATTTCCATTTGGTTGTACATGTCTTCTATATCTTTGCTGAGAGTTTCTTTCCTTTTGTTTCAATTTTGTTCATAATTGCTTGAGGAAGCATTTTATTTTAACCCTGGCTGTTTTAAAATCTTTGTCACCTAATTCTAGTATAACTGTTACTTGGTGTTAGCGTCTATTGGTTGCATTTTTTCATGCAGTTTCTAACATTTCTGGTTCTTCCATGATGCATGTTTCACATGAAATCAAAAAATCTTCACTACTGTGAGATTCTGGATGTTATTTAAATCTTCTGTTTTAGGTGGCTATATGACACCATTCCAGCAGGGAAAATAAAGGTGTTACCTCATTAATGCCAGGTAGAAGTAGAAATCCAGGTTCCCCATTCAGCTTCTGTTGAGAACAAAGTGAGGATAATCCCCATTACTGATATGTGGGAGTAAGAATTTTAGCTCATTTACTAGGCCTTCACATATTATCTCCCATGGTGGTTGAAGAAGGAATGCCTTATTGTCCTTACACATGTACCATTCACTGACACACAAAGGAAAGGTAGGGTTGCCTCATTATTCCTAGGTGATGATAAAAAACATGCCAAATATGTCTCCTCTGATACTATTTCACTGTGGAGAGTGAGGGGTGCCTGGTTTCATAAGATGTGGATAAATGTCTAGTCTTCCTATTTTCCCATATGGACTCCACTGGTATTGAGTTTTAGGGATGTTAATTACAGATTAGTTAATAGAGATGAAAGACTTGTCTCTCCATTCCACCTGCTCTGAAATCATCCTGGTGGGGAGTTTAAGAGGGTCTCATTACAATCTAGTAAGGGAGAAATTCTGGACTCCCTACTTGGCTTTTGCTGGCAAGGGTGAGGATGTAGCTGCAGTTATTTCTATGCTATTTGTGCTTAGCAGTTGTCTAAAATTTTTCTATTTCACTAAGTTGCCCTTTTATGATATTTTTATGAGAGAGAGCAGGCTTTTGTTGGGGCTGTCTGCAACCTTGCACATTCGTGGGTTGTTAACTTCTCTAGCACTCAGTCCGGGATACGAATTAAATTCCAGAAAACTCACCACTGTGTTGTTCCTCAGTTCCCAAGGTTGGTAGTCAATCTGCTTTCACCTTCCAAAATCACTTTATGTTTGCATTATATATAATAGTGTTTTTAATTGTACTTTATGGGAGAAGTAGGGGGAGGTACATCTATTCCATCTTCCGGAAGTGGAAATCTCTTTTTAATGTCTGTTTCACATTTAGATTAGCTGAAGATCCATCCAGGTGCCTTATTTTTTAAGGTAATTGCCATCATGCTTTCCTTAAAAAGATGGATTAAGTGGAAATATTTACTTACTTTTCATATTTCTATGGTACAGCTAAAGATTTTAATCCTCCATTTATTAACATTCTGATGTTAATAGAAAAATCAACTACCAGTTAAGAGTTTTTCATCAGAAATTTATATTTTCATTAGCTGGTTGGAAACATACTCTAACTTTTTCCCCTCTCTTTTCTTAGTTTACTTTGAAGGGCTGAGTAAATTGAATGGGTTGGAGAGAGGGAATTAGGGCATTGTCTTTTATTCATTCTTCCAGGTAAAGACTGTTAACACTGAAACAGAAAATGGATTTGGGACAGTGTCAACTTGCTACATTAAGGGTATCAATAATCTTAATTTCAGTTATTGTATCTAATCTGCAATGGTAAGTAGATAAACCAGGGACTGAGTAAGGGTACACATAGTAAGACTAATAAATCTGATCAAGATTCCATTACACTAAAATTTGAACAAGAGGAAAAAATCCAAATTTAAATTAAATAGAAAATATTGCATGTGAACTCCAAGTAACTTCCATGAGAAGATTATAGGGTTTGGAACTACACATAGAGATGTTTTAAATTCTATATGAGTAATGGCTCATGTAAACTTGAGAGCTTACATAACAAAGAAATTCCATTTATAAAAATTATAAATTATATTTATGAAGTTTACAAAACAAAGAACCTCTTACAGAACTGTTAGTGAAAAATTGATCTAATTGAAATACTAATCTTATTGAAACAAATAGTAGTATCAGTGCTACACTCATTCTCATTACCAAATATTTACTTTTGAAAAACACGTTAAGCACCATTCTAAATTTCTCTCCTATAATAAACCCTCTCCTTAAAATTTGAAAGAAAAGTGGTAATCAGCTCTTGAGTAACTCTAGTAGTAGAAAATTCAGTAGGCTTCTTTATGTCTTGACAGATCTAAAATATATACCCATATAGAGAAAAAAAAAGAGGCTGTGAGTAGTCATGTAATTTAAACATGTGGATGATAAAGCAAAATCCCAAATGAAGTTACAGTGATGTAGTATAGAACACCCAACCTAACCAAAAGGATTGGTATTGCTTTCCTAAGATTACACAATAGATATAAAGATACAATCTTGACAGAGATTATCACCTCTCATGAAGACTTCAAGAATGAAGTCTCATTTTGTTAATAACAGTACTCCAAAAAATTCACTTGCCCTGGTGAAAATTTCATCTTTCAGAAGACAGAAAACCATAAAAAAACTGACAGTTGAAATTAAATTTTGATCATTGGGGGAAACTACCCAATGATATAAAAGTGGCAGGAATCTTGACAAAATTGGTATGAAGCTTATAGGCTGAAGCTTATAATTGTGAATGAAGAGAATACTGGAGGATAGTCATGCACACATCCTAGATTTAAGGAGTCATCTTGGAAAAATTAAAGATGAAATTGTAATTTGAAGGCTATAAAAGGGAAAGAATGTGATACATATAATACAACAAATGGTAGAGGAGAGCCATCTATAATCATCCAAAATAAAACAGAAATGATTCTTTAGAGATGCTTTCTGGTAAGCTTAAATATAAACAAAATAGCATGTTCAAAAACTAAAGAAAATAATGAAGTATTACTTTTTGAGTGGTACCAATCTGTAGAGTATTGTCTACCCAGGTTGGAATAAATCAGACCTTATAAAAATGCTACCAAAGGGTTTTTTTTATTTTGGCTGTTCAGTAAAAATTAAAAAAAAAAGAAAAGGTACAGACATATTGTTTAAGGATAATACGATTTTTTAAAAAAAGATGGTGAGAAAACAAAAATTGCTTAGCTTACATCTTGCTTATATTTTGTCTACCAAAGAGAATTAGCTCCACATTGGAAAGTTGAAGGTAATTATAGTAAAGTAGACATGAAAATGAAAAGACAACAAGCAATTTCCAAGCTATATTCTATGGTCAAAGAATAGGGAGGTGGCTTGGGCAAGAACAAAAAGATTTTGATTTAGCAAACTCTCTGGGTGTGGTTGCTAATACGTGATGGCCAGCAAGTGATAATAATCAAAAGGACATTAAAATTTAAAGATGTCTTATTATCAAAGAATCCACAAACCAGATAAATAACCTGTGCTTAATCAACTTTGAAACCAGCAGTTCTCAAACTAAGCATACATCAAAATCAGCTGAAGAAATCTCCTTGATATACTGCAGATCCTTGAGACCCAGTCCCAGTGTTTCTCACTCTGTTGGTCTGTGGTAGGACTTAAACTATGCATTTCTAATAATTTCTGAGATCATACTGATGCTTCTGATCCAGGGGCCACATTTTGAGAAACACTGGCTTTAATAAAGGTCTGGTCCCTAGGGGTAGTGAGAATAATTAGGCTGCTAAAGAGAACAGCTTCATATAGGTCATCTAAATGTCTTAAGTGGAAGGTACAAACACATTCCAGCCGCAGTCCAGCTGCAGCGGGGGCTCCAACTCTGGTCTTGGGTGCTCAAGCAGCAAATAACAATACGAACTCGGGGTTGTGCTGGGCAGCAATGGCATAGTTTATTTTCTGAAGAGAGTATTTAAGCAGTGCAGAAAAGCAGCAAGGAGTATGTGGCAGTCCCCAGGTTTCCCCTGACCTCTGTACTGGGATTGGCTGTCACGCTGCTATGGCTACGAGTCCAAGAGCAGAAGATCATGTTCTTGGTACCGGGTTTTCCCAGTCCCACACAGAGAGAGAACAGGGTTGTTCAGCAGCTATCCTTTTGGACTGTTGCAATCTCTCTTAGGGCTTTTGCACAAAAGCTACAGTGACTCTGCTCTTTTCCAAGAGGCTTTGGGGGTCCGGAGGGTTTCCCACACACTCCAAGGGTACAAAATCAGGGGCTCACAAATGAGGTGACTGAAAGCCTAACTTCATCAGTATGGCAGAAAATCCTCATTCTAGTTCAGAAGCATGTTACATTCTATGGACTGAGAAGCATAATGTGTTGTTTCCCACTGTGCCATAATCCAAATGAAAATTTGGATTACAATAATCCTGTCCTTTTTCTACCACAGTATGTCAGGGCAGTTAACATTTAGCTGCATTTTTATGAGGCATTTTTATAGGTTTGACCCTAAAGTTCATACAGAAAATAAACATACAGGAATGCCTAGGAAAACACTCCAAAGAAAGATCATAGGGCAGGGGAGAACACCAAAGCTTGACAATACACTGTTGGTGAGGCTATGAAAAAACAAATACATTGCTGGGAAGAATGCAAAATGGCATAATGTCTATGCAGGAGATTTTGGCAATATCTAAAAAATTACATAAGTACTTATCCTTCAATCAAGAAATCCTACTTTTAGAAATTAAAATTATGTTAAATGATGTATCATTGGGGATATATTAATATGAAAATATATACACATGAAGTTATTTTTTATCATTATTTGTGATTGTAAACTACTGAAAACAGCCTGTCAAAGCACAGGAGTTTGGTTGAATAAACTACAGCATACATACACAATGAAGTACTATGCAGCTATAAAAATCAATATGTATGTTACCTATGGGGTAACATGGATTTCCAAAATATATTAAGTGAAAAAAGCAAAGCACAGGAATACATAGAAAATAATACCTTTCTGCAAATAGAAAGGGAAAATAAGAAAGTATATATACATATATATATATGTATATATATGTATATATATATTATATGTATACATATAATATATATATACATATATATACATATATATATATGTATATATACATATATATATATATACACACACATATATATGTGAACGGATGAACCAGAAAACAATGTTAGTTTCTTACAAGGGGTGTGGCAAATAGGGTAGAAAGGATATTGAAGGGATAAATTTGACTTTTTGAAAAATGTTATTGTTCTACATATTCAAAAAATAAAATCAGTAAGAATAGAATATGGGGACTAACACTATAACATTAATAAGGAAACTAATTTCAAATGATAAACAAAGCATAAACACTAAATAGAAACAACAGAAAGTTTAGCTAAGGGAAGTGTACATCACCTTGTGGTCTCAAGTTAACATTACAAAAGTGGATGAGACTTTAGTTGTTCTGTTTAAGAAAGAGCAGTTTTAGTATCTGCATTTTATGTAGGCATGGTAATTTTTTAAAAAGTCTATGTATGGAAGGATAATGGATAGCTCAAAGGGAATAGCAAACATGATTTCTACCCATCATCTATTTGCCCTTATTCTAGTTATATCACTTTCCATTAGAAGTATCTGAGCTCTTTCCACTTTTAGTTCAAGTTATTTCTTACACACTTCACTAGACACCCAGTAGTAAACGAGAGAAGTTAAGGTTTGGCGCTGTTATTGCTATCTTATCATTATATACAGCCTGAGAATGTCCCTCTTCCTTTGAAGATATGTCTGAGAGATGAAGAAGAAAATGTACCATGACATTGACTAAGATATGAACCCAGGCAATAAATCCCCTTACATGTATAAGAGTTCAAATTAGGTATTACCATTGTAACCAAAAAGGTCTTAAAGTTTTACTGTAAAATCATAGCTTAAGACATTATGCCATTCAATACCGCTTGCATAAGGTTCATCCTGTTACTTTAAAAAAATTTTAGTATCAGTGAAAAGTATTTCTTGAAAGACTAGCCTGCTTTTTTTTAAGGGCTGGGGATCAGACCCAGGGCCTAGTGCATGCTAGGTAGCCTGATTCTTGTCACATAATCATCACCTAACCTGATGGGTTTCTTATCTTGCCTTACCTACAGGAAGTTCAGGGCTAAATGTAATGTTCAAACATAAATGATCTGTTAGCCATGTCCATTGGCATACTTTTCTTCTCATTTTCATAATTTTGTTTTTGTGTTTCAGTTTTTAACAGCCTTGTTGCACTCACCTGTTGTTATAAACAATCTTTAGTCTCTGTTAGAAAGAGAATTAAAATTAGTAAAAGTGTCTGGCAGAGAAACAGAATACAGTATTTTTTTTTGACCAAAAAAATGCATCTATTAACAAAGAGTACGCATTTTTGCCAGAAACTGAATAATTAGTTGCCAAATGTGGTTGCTACACTAAGTCTACTTGCCAGTCTTGAAGAAGAAGGAAGTGCAAGGCCTGGAGCTTAAATTATGCACATGCAATGAAGTTAGGCAGGGGGATGAGGAAGGAACAGACTTAAAAGTACGAGTTTACTTTGAGCTTGGAAAGAGAAGATTTTATGTTCTAGAAGAAGGGCATAAATGTTAACTTTCAAAAATGGGTTCCCAGAATTTTCAATCTATTTCTTCAAGTAAAGAGGACACTGGTAAAATCATGGGAGTAACAAATTGTAGTCTGCTTCTTTCATCGTTAGCTCACCCTCCAAATCAATTTAACTAGATTAAATCAGCCGAAACTATTCCAGGGACCCACTGACTAAAATGCATTTTCTACTTTGGTAGGTGATGTTTATTTATTTATTTAACCAGCTGGAGATACAGTTTACTTACAGCAGCAGCCATGGAGGTGGGGCAGAGGGAATACACAGCATTTACAAAATTAGCTACCTGTATAGGATGGATTACATATGCAAAAATAAAAATCTCAAGACCACAGGTGGTAATGCAGGTGGGTGGCCCCTGAACATGGTGGAGGGGTATTGATTCATGAAAGGAAAAGCCACCTGCCATGGAAATTAGTACAGAGCCCCTCACCACCCACACATTTAGACACGATAGGATGCAGGGTGGGGAGGATGGGAATTGAAATCCACAGAGCCTGCTGCTTGAGGGAGTGGGGAACTCTTAGTCCCTGTTCAACTACTTGGTGGGAGTGGAGGGCACTCTTCCCAGAAGGAAAGGGGTTTGTTCCCTCAGGGTCCCTGCTGGACCAAGCCCATCTCTTACCCAGCCTGGACAGGGGGCTCTTACCCAGCCAGGGTGGGCCAAGGAACAATGGGGAAGTCCATGTGGACAAACCAGCTCCCAAACTACTCCCCACTTCCTCCTCCAACTAGAATGGCAAATGGGAGAGGCCAGAGGGGAAAGGGTGAGTTAGGGCCTGAGCTGCAGCTGCTTCTCAAGGTAGGTGATGTTTAAATGACAACTAAAGAATGAAGTTCTTTAGTGTGACTACATTTCTTAAAGTATGATGTAAAAATGGTGATCAGATATTTTACTAAGGGGTTGAGAGATGGGAGGTATGAAAGAAGCTAAAGCAGAAGGCAGAAGAAAATGACCAGTAGGGAAGCAATTTTTATAACCTTCTCAAAGCAGGCTTGGGATTCATCCTGTTTACCTTTAAAAAGTTGAGAAAAATAGAAGAGGTACATGAAGATTTTGATGAGCAGACTCAAAATGCATTTCTGTATGTACAGATGTTATAATTTAACATAGACTACAAATGTGGCTTTTCAGCAGGATTTCTATTATTACACTTGATTCTAAGCTTCAAAGAATTTTGTAAACACTTAGAGACTAAGTTAATTTGTCTGCAATGTAGAAAAGGTTGTCATCTGAACTAACTAGCATACAGATGTATTCTTCTGATAAACTCTAAAAGTACTGTATGTTTATATACTAATTTTCTTGAACTCCTTTGTCTTCTAAAAACATTAGAAGAATCTTAAAGTGATGAAAATACTACAGTTCAGAAAATATCAATGGATATGCATAGCCAAGCAATATCCTGAAATACTTGTTAAATGTGGTTCCTGAACAATGTATATGACATTCAATGAATTCTGCAATTAGTTGTATGTAATTAATAAAAGCAGACACAGAGTTCTACAATCATAAATGATCAAGCAAGGTCAGTTTTTTGTAAAATATTAGAAAGTCATAGCCTTTTTATTTAGTGCCCAGAGAACATCAGTAACATGATTTTTTTGATCACTGTTGCTCAGTTTTAACAAGAACAAAAATAAACATAATTTTATGTCATCTTTGGTATGCTATAAATTCAAAATGATAGACATTTCTTTAGTAGCACTGTGAAGAAAAAGAATAATGTAAAATGCAGTACTGGAGTTGATTTTACATGATGAAAAATGTAGTCAATGAATGAAAAATCTCAATTTCAAAAGGAACAGTGCTTTAAAGAAAATATTTATAAAATAAATGATGGTATAAAACACATAATATAGTCAGAAAAGAAAATACAGTTATCTGAACACTGGGGGCCTTTTCTTTCAATTGAAGCCTTTAGATTTTTAAATACATGTGAAGAAAATTTATACACAACTGCTATTTAACACCATTTCTGTGTTGAGATGTGCAATAAAATGCAAGTGAATATAATATTTCTATATTGGAAAATAAGTATAGGAATTCAAAAGTGCTTGGGAAGTATTGGCAGAACAGTTTTTAAAAACATAGCTATAGAAAACTGTGCTCTCTTTGCATAAAGCCTATGTAACTCACAACTACAAACACTACTTCCTGTTTTTCTTTTAAATCAAACACAGAAAAACCACATTTTCTTTTATATTATGAAATTTAATAAAAGATAAATTCTCATTTCAAAACCATGCTGACATTTGAATATTTAATTAAGATTTTATGCATAACTTTAAAAATAGCATTTTCTTGCTAGACTGCTATCCTGGTGTTAAAAATTTTCTTGCACTAAAAAAAAAACAACCTTACATTTTTGTTTTATTATATAAGTGGCATTGATTTCAGAGAAAATAGATTTGAAAAGAGAAATAAAATGTAACCTGGGCAATATTTGTTGGTAGGAAAGGAGGAACAAATAATTAACTGGTCATGTAATGTCAATTATTAAGAAACAAATGCACTTACTAACATATTCTCTAGAACTTTCTCACATAAAATTAGATGCTTAATAAATACTTTTGAAGAGTAAATTAGTTACCATAACTAGACAACTAAAATGAAAGCAAAAGAGTCATCCAAAGCAGCTCTATTGTTTAGATATATGAATACGGAACAGGAACAAAGCCTAAATTGACAATCAGTCTTAATACCCCTGTCACGCTCTCTCTCACACATGATTTCTAAACATTTAGCTAAAATTTCTTGCTGGCCAATAATCAAAAGGTATATAATTTGCCAATACAATAATATAATGTAAGTAAATTTGAATTTCTGCATTCTAAAAGTATTTTTATGTTTTTATATTTCAAAGAAACTTATGTCTATAATTTAGGCTAATTATATATTCAAGTATAGAAACCAAATTGAATTTTAAGTGATCAAGCATTATCATTTTACTCAAATTATATGACAGACTTTACTGTAAGACTAAAATTAGTGACACTGAATCCATGACTACAATTTATATTGTAAATAATACTGATGTTACTACATTCCTGCATAAGAAGGCAGATCACACATTACTGCTTAATTCTAATTTTAGCAACCATTTATCTTGAGATACACGCAAAAATACCTGAAAAAGATATGAAATGTAAAAAAAACGACATAAATAACTTTAACTGCAGTTGGTCAATCTATATTTATTGCTGCTTACATTTTTGTGAAATAACATTGTGATAAATAGGATCTCTAGGTCCTGAAATCTACACAAAGGATCTAAAAACTTGGAATCCATGGATCCCAAACTTTCTGTGCTTTTGTTTCTCTATTAATTTATGGGGGGGTGGGATAAAAGTACTTATGTTATAATACAAATATGGTCTTAACAACAACATATAAAGAAATGGCTGTCAATCTCTTCTATCATACCATTTTGTCATAGAAGTTCATTATTATTTTTAAAAGCTTGGAAGCTTCTAAGAGAAAATACAGACTGAGAAACAGATTACTGGATAATCTAACCCCGGGATGTACTGTGTAAGTTTCTTATCCCAAAACTATCTTCCCTGATAACTAAATTTAAAAATTATTCTTATTTGTTTAGATTGCCTGAAACTCCTGCAACTAGAAACTCATTTGTTTAATGAACTCATTCCTTGAAAAATACCAATTAGGTACTATCCAATAATAGGAAAATATGAATTAATATAATGAGATAGCTTTCCTTTAACCTTTTTAACTGAAAATACATGTTGTGAAAGTCTGGATTTGGGGAAAGAGAAAGGAGTAAGGTCCTTTTGGAGCACTAAATTCTTCTAGGAATAGGGTAAACCTTAATGATGGAGTGAGGTGCAGCATCATGGATTTGGGAAGCATGGAGAAAGAATATAAAAATTGGACAAAACTTGCATAGTGAAAAGTGTAATTTTTCTAGTGAGTCTTTAGGCTCAAAATGGTTTTTTTCTTTTTCATATATGAAAGGTGTCTTATTATCAGGATAATGCCATTCAATCTGTATAAATGTTTCTATGGGGAGTACTATTTTAACATGTTTCATGGGGAAACATGATTAACACCAAGTATCTATTCTTAAGTCACTCATTTATAAAAGCCTCATCAAAAAAATTCCTTCATTCAAATAAATGTTTGTTCTAGCAAAAAAAAAAGGTATGATTCGACATCCCTACCTGGGCTCCTTCTACAAAATGAGGGTATAATTTAAAATGTTCCCTTATAATAAGCCCCCAATACACTACTGTTTTGGGCTAGCATGATTAAATTTCAAGCAGAAAACTCTCTCATGATTTCTGGGTATATCCACTAGCATGCCTGTATTTTTAACACATTGTCAATCCTTATTGGGTGGTGTGGAATTGTGCTGATCATTGCTTAATTCTTGTAGTGTTACTTTCATAACAAGACTATATGACATGACCCTTTGAGCAAGCCAAAAGAAAATTAATTAAGATTATCTATTTTTAAAAACTACTGATTATAGAAAGCCTAAAGGTTATTTTGTGATCACTTTTCAATTTCCAATTTTATTTCCCCTAATTTTATTACCTGAAAAGCATACATGGAAATAGTACATATCCTGAAAAGTTCAACAGTAAAATTACATCTCTGAATTTCACAAATCAATTCTGATAGGAAGGAGGCATAACAGCACAAATAAAATGATAGGAGGAAAATAAAATATGTGGACATGAATTGTTATATATATGTACTTATTGTATAAAAGAAAAATGAGGAAATAGCCAAATTGGAACATAAAAAGCCACAAAATGTATTAGTCTATCTACTTCTATGTAATGTTATCATGTAGCATTATGTGTTCTCTAATGTTTTTCAATTATGTCAAAAAAGACACCTAAAAATAAGAATCAATACTTTATATATCACACCCAGGAAACAGATCTTTTTACCTGGATTATAGATCACTTATATTATAGACAATAGGTATAGTTTCTTTTATTAAATAACAAAGTTGCATGTCTCCTAGCCTAGATCATAAGCTCAGTAATCATTTCTCCCTGAACTAAGCAAAATAAAATATACAGAAAACAGTACACCTATTACACAAAAGTAGTTCACTTATATTCAGTAAACAAAACTGTGATATCCTCCAATTTACATTCATTAATTATTTCTGTCAGTATTGGTAGTAATGGCATTTTCTTCAACAACAAAAAATTCGTTTTAAAAATTTGGCCAGATATTTTATTATAAATATGATTTTAATGTGCTCAAATCTCATATATATCATTACTGCCAATTTAAAATTTAGTTTTTCTTCTTGAAGTATTACTATTCTGTAGCATTGTCTAACATTGAAATATATTATACTATATCATATGTGCTAACTGCACTAGTCCACCATAGTAAAACTTCAACTATATTACCAAACAATTTGAGGAAGTTCAATATGCTACACTGTAGCTCAAAAACATGGAAGTCAGAAATACAACAGTGTAGCTCCATTTATAAAAGAGACAAATGATGATTAAATCTAATGGCTAACTTTAAAATCAGATTACATTAATACCAAGATAGTGTCAACACCATGTATACTTTGTTTTTCAAAGGCTTAACTATAATCTATTTAGATTACAACATCAACATAAATCCTTTGGATAAAAAATTTTCACTTGTACCACAAATTCCATTAGATGTAAAATGTTAGAAGCTTTATGGAAATTTTTTCTAGACGAAACCATTTATAAATAATTTACAGATCTGTTTGCACATATTATTGGTGATTTAATTCTGCAAAAACTTTGGCACCAACAATATTAGGAATTCATATATTAGCACAGATGTATTGTGTTCTGGCACCAAACTATAATGACTACATTTTAGTAAACACATATAGTCAAATGGAATCCTTTGGTTGTGCACAACAAAAAGTTTCTACAACTTTTTTTTCTTTTTCAAAAAAAAGAAGCCTATATCCTTTAGGATCTGATGTTGAAAAGTACTGACACTGCTTAGCATTATAGTATAAGCATCTGGATTATTGTTATTTATTTCCTAAATCATTACTTTACGAAAGTAGAAAAGCTAATATAGTAAATTTATTTGAAAGAAATTTTAGAAGTTAGTGTGCAGAGAATTATTAAGACCTGTTGGACACCAATTATATGCTTAAATAAACATTTGGGCACTATTGAAATACATGTATGAATATTGTGGACCTGTGTATGTTTTTTTTAAACTGATTCTCCCTAAAAAAGGGGAGGCTTAAACAGAATATTCAAGTAATGCAGCAGAAAACAATGCCTTTTGATGTAAGATTAGGCAAAAAGCCACACATTTAATTTTCTCTTCATCCAGTTAGCTAACACTTCAAATCTTACAAGCCAGTTGATGTTCGCTTTTTCATGCTCCGACGCTGAGCTAAGCTTGAAGCAGCAACAGGCTCCAAGACTGGTTGAGAAGTCTTGTGAGTCAGAGCAGAATATGTTGCAACCACTGCTCCCTGAAATAGTGAGAAAACATCACAAATAAAGTAACAATCTCTGGAAGCAAAAAATCTTCCACATTATTTCATGAGACATTTATCTAGGACAAAACTTTTCCTCAAGAAGATAAATGGGTATATTTTATGCACTGATGCTACCTTTGTGAATTAATACTCAACTACTGGTATATTTTTCATTTAAATCTGTTTCTTGCAAAAATTGTTAAATCACTGAATTTAAAGTCTAGTTGAATGCCTATGAACATAACAAGTGGTACAAATAGTTACAATTTAGGTGCTAATAGCAATATCTTATGCTCATATAAAAATCCCATTTACTCTAGTTAAAGCCTCAGTGTCTTGCAAAAGCAAGGGAACCAGATATAAGATTAAATGGCACTATTGATAAGAGCTATGTTATGGAATCATCTTAGGTGCGCATCAAATTAATGGTTAAAGAAAACAGTACATATACGCAATGGAGTATTATTCAGACATGAAGAACAGAATTATGTTATTTGCAAGAAAAAGGATAGAAGCGGATGAACAGCAACATGTTAAGTAAAATAAACCAGTCTCATAAAGACAAATACTACATGTTTTCTCTTCTATGTGGAATATGATTTAACAAAAAAGGCATAGCAGTAGAAGGAGGGGCTGTTAGGGATATTGAAGAGGATAAAGGGGAACAAGAGCAGGTAATAGAGGTAGATACGATTTATAAGCATACATGAAAATATCACAATGAAACACATTTTTCATAAAATAAATATAAGCTAAAAATTGTATCTTTATTTTATAATCAAGACAGTAGAAAGTTAAAAAGAGAACATGAAATTAAAAAAACAAAAAAAAACAACTTTAAGAAATAAAGATACTTTAAAGAATTATCTGTGTGATATCAGTTAATGGCATACAATGGCTTTATTAGGTATTTAGTATTTAGAAAGCATATAAAAGTATGCTTGTTTTACCGAAACAATATGTGATACATCATTTCTCCTTGGCTGATCATTCTCTAACTTGTCTCCATGAGTTATCCATGAATGCTTTAACACTTGTTCAGTAGTATATCGCTGATGAGGGTCCATATGAAGCATGTGGGAAAGTAAATCCTAAATTAAAATGAAAAATATATTATATATAGTTTTATGTTTTCTCAAAATATAAAAGCATAAGTAATTATGTAATTTGTTCTACACTGTTTTATTTGACCTATACTTAGGAAAAAATACAGTTAACTGTGTAAAGATAATCTTGAAATATTTTCAACATATAGTAAATTCTTATTATTTTAAAATCAAAGGATGCAAAATCTCTGGAACTGGTATGATGTTACTAATAGAGGAAGAAAATGTAAAGTTGCAGGAGTTATCTTAGAATGTGTTAAATGCTCAGGAGGATAAAAGGACCTACTGAATTTGCTGGTAAGGTGGGCTCCAATGTGTAAAGGTATGTTTATACAGATATAGCATAGAAAAGAAGGTCCCAGGTAATTAATTCACTCAATAATGAGGGGCTTTCTACATTCATACTAAAGAAAGCAAAACGTAAATCAGCAACTGGCTACTAGCATCGTAGTAGTCTAAACATCCTAAGTTTTTCATCAAAATAATTATGAATATACTTATCATTTGATCTGTCACAATAAAAACATTGTGAATATGACATAATCTCATAGCAAAAACACAAGTTTAAATACATTAAATTATGTGATACTTTTAGGTAAACATATCCTTACTATCTTTTAGAAAAAGAAGTAAACTCTCTTTAATAAGCATTTTTCAATATAGAAACAAAATCATCATTTGTGAATACTTCAATATAAAAAGCATGAAACTAAACATTGTGAGTAGTAATATCAAATTATTCAGAATAATATAATTTGTTGAAAACTATTTAAGTGAGTAGGACAACCAAACAAAATAATCAATTGGGAAAAGAATATATGTGTAAAAATGGAAATTTTATATTAAAAATAAGATGGTGAATTATTTTAATAAAAAACACCTAAATGGTAATCATAAAAATTAAAATAGAACTACATAATTATTTAACGTTACCAGTCCTGGGTATATATCCAAAGGAAGTGAAATCAGTATGTCAAAAAGATGCCTACACTCCCATGTTCATTGCAGCACTACTCACATAGCCAAGAAGTTGAAAGAAACAACCTTTGTCCATCAACTGATGAAGGGATAAAGAAAATGTAGTATACACACACATCCTCACATACATACTGTAATATTATTCAGCTACAAAAAAGAATGAAATCCATGTTTGTGACAACAGAACTGGATACCATTATGTTAAGTGAGTATGCCACGCATGCAAAGAAAGACAAGGATCACCTGATCTCACTCATTATGCAGCATCTAAAAAAGTTAATCTCATAGAAAGAGAGTAAAATGCTACTTACCAGATACCAGGGAAAGTAGGGAACAAGTGGGGGGGGCGGGCAGGTAAATGTTAATCAGTAAGTAGTTTGGTTACAGTTAGATAGGATCAAGAAATTCTGGTGTGCTGTTGTACAGAATGACTATAGCTAACAAGAAAATACTGTACATTTCAAAAAGACAGAAGAAAGGATTTTAAATGTTTTCATAAAAAAGAAATAGTAAGTATTCCAGGAGATAGTTATGTTTAACCTGATTTAAACATTACACAGAGGACACATGGATTGAAACATTACAATGTACCCCCATTGATATGTACCATATTTTATGATTTTATAAATCAGTTAAAAATAAGTATAAAATAAAGCGCACTGGGAACATAAAATTTCAATAGTCCAAGGGCTTCTGCTTTTGGGTAATATGGAATGCCAGGGACTAGATTTACCCACCCACGTGAAACACTAAAAATACAAAAATAAAAACAAACAAACATGGTGAAACAACAGTTTTCAGGAGATCAAATGTTAGTCAATGAAACAGAGTGACAGTTAAAGACAGAAAACAAATTAGCTCAGCATTATGATTCTCTCAAATTACCACCTTGAGAGAGATTTCAGGCTGCTGCACTGACAAGGGAAACCTAGTCAGAATGTATGGGTTTGAGTTGAGATGACAGAAATGAGAGTCAAAGGAGATCAAGGCAAATGAAGTAAGCAGGACAGAGTATTAGAGAGGTGAGGAGAGCAGAGAAATAATTACAGAGATGTATAGATGACTTGCAGCATTATTTAGAATACTACTGATAAACACACATGTGAAAACCTTGAGATCTACCTGCAAGGACTGAAGGAAAATCAGAACTGTTGTAGAGTAGGCTCCATAAATTTGTAAAGTATCATGTGTCAATTCAAAATATTTCTTTATTCCAATATTTAGAATGATATTTGAAGGAACTTTCTGATTATGTTTCATTGAATTATGAATATTATAAAATGCTACTTTGTTCTTTTTTAAACATAATTTATTTGTATGGTTTACAAAAAGAATGAACAAAAATATTACCAGGAAAAAGATAAGAACTCATACTGGGTAGAGAATACTATTTTCCACCAAATAATGTAGAAAACCTAAAAATTCATGAAGTACTTGGAAGTACCTTGAATCGGTGAGTAGCCTGAGACTAAACACTGCTTGCATCTTGCCTAAAAATTGTAAAGACCCAACAGAATCACTGTATTCCTTAAGTTAACTGCTGCCTAGAATAAAACTTAGCAATATTTACAGGAATATAAAAGTATCCAGCATCCACTGAGATAAAATTCATTATTGTATGTCATCTTGTCAACAATTATCAGGCATACAAGAAAAGCAGGAATGTACAATGAGGAAGAAAAAAAACCCTAAGACTCACCCAGATCTGACAAGTTAGAATTAGCAGACAACATCCTAACAGTTGTAACTCTAGCTCAGATGTTCAAAAGTTGAGATAGAGAAGATATAAAAAAGACCCACATTGAACTAGAAATGTAAACTAAAATGTGAGATTAAAAATAAACTGACTATAACAGCAAATTTAGCAAAGAAAAAAATGATTTGTCAATAGATGAAAAGAAACAGTGTAAAACAAGCAGAAGAGCATCAAAGAGCTGTGGGTCAACCACAAGAGGCCTAACACCCCCCCAACACACATACATGTAAAATTGGAGTCCCAGAAGGAAAGAGGGACAGAAAAATTTGAAGATGTAAAACCCCTGAAATTGTGAAATTTGATATAAACTATAAACCCATGGTTCCAAGAAGCTCACTGAATCCCAAGTGTAAGAAAAATAAAGGAAATTACATTAAGGTACATGAAAATCAAACTGCTCAAAACCTAAGATACAGAGAAAACCTTAAAAGCAGCTAGAGTGGAAAAAACACATTTATACATAGCAAAAGAGATAAGGATAATAACAGATTTCTTGTCAGAACAAAATTCAAAGGAGAAGAATTATGAAGCAGTATTTTTAAAGTACTGAAAGGAAGAAAACAAGTCAACTGAGAATTTTATACTGTATGAACATATGTTTCAAAACCAAAGGCAAATACTAACCAGGATAAAGAAATTTATGTCATAAGGATAAAGGAGAAAATAAGACAAACGTAAACATGTACATAAAAACAGCTTTAAAAAGTACATCAAGATGCTTGGAGAGGTGGGTAGCATGGCAAGGCATGGGAGTGTAACAATAAGCAGACGTTAAGTGAAACTGAGGAATATAAAACTTTAGATTTGTAAAAGGAACAACAGCCCTTAATATAGAGCAGCACTTGGCAACACAGGAGGAAAGAGGGAGGCCCCCCACCCAATGAGGCTTTATACAAAAGAGAAAAGGAAAGCCTTGGCAAGTTCCACAGGCATACAATCTGAAGCTCTGCAAAAATACAGGTGAAGACAAATACTATCCAGGATAAAGAAATTTATGTCACTAGAATAAAGGAGTCCAATAAAGAGAATAAACACATGGGAGATCCAAGATGGAGTATAGCAGAGGGAATCAGAATTCCTAAGCGCCACGATTTCAGAAATCACTTAGAGCTGTAATAGCTACATTTGGGTAATTTTGATTCTTCTTAGCCAACTAAATTACTGCCAACACATAGGGTGCACATAAAATTCAAGCACTGACCCTTAAAACACTGTTAATTGCAACTAACAGCCAGAGAAGACCCAGTATAGGATGGAACAGCCTTGGAAGAAGCCTCTGCTATTTCTCCTTTTTTCTTTCCTTGCAAAAAGCAGAAGACTATGGATCAAGCTGAACTGGATGCCATGATGTACAGGACATATAACTAATGGACAGCTTACATACACCCTGCTGTCCTGAACAAGTCACTGGACTGGGACCGGCATAGCCCGAGAAAGCATCCACCTTGGGAAAAGCCACATGTCATTTCTCCCCACCAGCCTGTACTCAATTCTGCCAGCATGAATCTGCAATCCCAACAGGTGAGCATCACATACCACATTCCCTCCCAGGAACATAATCTAGTGGGAAGATTGGATCCCTCCACAACCCTGAATAAAACTCAACACAATAGACAGTGAACATAATTTACCGATGTTAGTGAAAATAGGGCAGAATGTGGAATAGATTTTGGATAGCAGGGATGGGGTAAGGAACTGAACTCTCAGAGTGGGTCAGTGTGAGAAGCCAACCTCCCAGAGAAATATTAACACTGAAGGATAATGGACTCAACTCCCCCATCAAAAGACACCATTTAATAGCCAAGTTATGGAAACAGCCAAGATGCCCCACCACTGACGAATGGATTAAGAAAATGTGGTATCTATACACAATGGAATTTTATGCAGCCATGAAGAAGAATGAAATGTTATCATTCGCTGGTAAATGGATGGAATTGGAGAACATCATTCTGAGTGAGGTTAGCCTGGCTCAAAAGACCAAAAATCGTATGTTCTCCCTCATATGTGGACATTAGATCAAGGGCAAACACAACAAGGGGATTGGACTTTGAGCACATGATAAAAGCGAGAGCACACAAGGGAGGGGTGAGGATAGGTGAGACACCTAAAAAATTAGCTAGCATTTGTTGCCCTTAATGCAGAGAAACTAAAGCAGATACCTTAAAAGCAACTGAGGCCAATAGGAAAAGGGGACCAGGAACTAGAGAAAAGGTTGGATCAAAAAGAATTAACCTAGAAGGCAACACACGTGTACAGGAAATTAATGTGAGTCAACTCCCTGTATAGCTATCCTTATCTCAACCAGGAACACTTGTTCCTTCCTATTATTGCCTATACTCTCTCTTCAACAAAATTAGAGATAAGGGCAAAATAGTTTCTGCTGGGTATTGAGGGGGTGGGGGGAGAGGGAGGGGGTGGGGGCAGGGGGCAGAAATGACCAAAGCCTTGTATGCACATATGAATAATAAAGCTATAAAAAAAAGACACCATTTGATAAACTGGTTTAAAAAGGAAGATCCAACAATCTTTTGTTTATAAGACATCCACTGTACTGACAAAAATAAACATTGGTTTAGGGTGAAAGGGGGAAGAAGATTTACCAAGCTAATGGCTCCCCAAAACAGGCAGGAGAAGCAGTATTTAAATCAGAGAATTACATTAGTCAAAAGACAAAGAAGGTCACTTCATACAAATAAAAAGAGCAATACATCAAGACGAAATAACAATTATCAACTTATATGCCCCCAATGTCAGTGCAGTCAACTTCATTAAACATACACTAAAGGACTTAAAATCACATATACACCCCAACACAGTGGTAGTGGGAGACTTTAATATTCCTCTATCACCAATAGATATGTCATCCAAACAAAAAATAAAGAAATCTTAGAATTAAATGACACCATACATCAAGTGGACCTGACAGATGCCTATAGAATGTTCCACCTTGCAACAGCATAATATACATTCTTCTTAGCAGCCCATGGGACTTTCTCCAAAATAGGCCATATGTGAGGGCACAAAGCAAGCCTCAACAAATAAATACAAGAAAATTTAAATAACCCCTTGTATACTATCTGATCACAATACAATAAAACAACAAAAACAGCAGCAGAAAATATGCAAACAATTGGAGGTTGAACAACACATTGCTTAGTGATCAGTGGGTCATAGAAGAAATACGGGAAGAAACCAAAAAGTTCCTGTAATTTAATGAAAATGAAATCACAATCTATCAGAACCTATGGGACACAGCAAAGGCAGTCTTAAGAGGAAAGTTTATAGCTATGAGTGCATATTAAAAACACAGAAAGAGCTCAAATAAATGAACTAATGCTTTATCTCAAACTCCTAGAAAAAGAACAAGCTAAACCCAAAACAAGCACAAGGAGAGAAATAATAAAAAATAAGGGTTGAAATCAATGAAATAGAGACAAACAAACAAAGAAAGAAACCCATAAAAGAAAGAACGTAACAAAACACTGTTTCTTTGAAAAAAATAAACAAGATTGACAAACCCCTGGCAAATCTGACTAAAATGAGGAGGCAAAAGAATCAAATTATTAAACCCAGAAAAGAAAAAGGGAATGACAACAAACACCAAAGAAATCCAAAGAATCATCAAGGACTACTTAGAAAATCTATATTCAAATAACTGGGAGAATATAAAAGAAACAGACAAATTTCTAGATACATATGAACATCCAATACTGAACCAAGAGGATATTAATCACCTAAACAGATGTATGACACACAATGAAATTGAAGCAGCAGTAAAGAGTCTCCCAAAAAAGAAAAGTCCAGCACCTGACAGATTCTCTGCAGAATTCTACCAGACCTTTAAGGAAGAACTCATTCCAACAAGCCTTAAACTTTTTCATGAAATGGAAAGGGAAGGAACAATGCCAAACTCAGTTTTCATGAAGTCAGCATGACACTCATCCCAAAACCAGACAAGGACACATCCAAAAACCAGAACTACATGCCAATTTCCTTAATGAGCATTGATGCAAAATTCCTCAATAAAATAATGGCAAATTGGATTCAACAACATATTGAAAAGCTCATACACCATGACCATGTTGGTTTCATCCCAGGGATACAAGGATGGTTGAATATACACAAATCATTAAATGTAATACAGCACATTAACAGAAGCAAAGACAAAAACCACTTGATCTTTCAATAGATGCAGAAAAAGCCTTCAACAAGATTCAACACCATGTCATGATAAAAGCTCTGATGAAACTAGGAATGAAAGGATTGCACCTTAACATAATTAAGGTCATATATGACAAACTTATAGACAACATCATAGCTAATGAGGAAAAATTGAATCCATTTCCCCTAAAGTCAGAAACCAGACAAGGGTGCTCACTCTCTCCACTCCTATTCAATATAGTTTTGGAATTCCTAGCCAGAATAATAAGATAGGAAGAGATAATATAAGGAATACAAATAAGTAAGTAATAAGTCAAGCTACCCCTCTTTGCAGAAAACATGAACTTGTACCTAAAAGACTGGAAAAACTCCACCAAAAAAACCTCCTAGATACCATAAACAGCTACAGCAAAGTATCAGAATAGAAAATAAATTTACAAATATCAGTAGCCCTTCTATATGCCAACAATGAACAGATTGAGAAAGAATATAGAAAAACAATTCCAACTACAATAACCTCAAAAAAAATCAAATAGCTAGGAATGACCTCTACAATGAAAAGTACAAATCAATGAAGAAAGAAATCAAGTTTTCTTCTTGAAAGGAGAAAGAAATCAGAAGATGGAACAATCCCCCATGGTCATGGATTGGAAGAATCAACATAGTAAAAATGGGTATACTATCAAAAGTAATCTATATGTTCAATACAATTCCCATCAGAATCTCAATGACATTCATCACAGATACTGAAAAATGAACACTAAATTTCATCTGGAAGCACAAAAGTCCACAAATAGCCAAGCAATACTGTGCAAAATGAGCAACACTGGAGGTATCACAATACCCAACTTCAAACTATACTATAGAGCCATAGCAATAAAACAGCACAGTACTGGCACAAAAACAGATATAAAAACCAGTGGAACAGAACTAAAGATCCAAATATGAATCCACTAGCTATTCCGAATTAATTTTTGACAAAGGTACCAAAAACATATGATGAAGAAAAAGACAGCCTTTTCAACAAAAGATGTTGGAAAAACTGGATATATTCACAAAGAAAACTGAAACAAGATCCATGTTATCACACTGTACAAGTATCAACTCAAAGTGGATTAAAGATTTAAATATCAGACCTGAAACCCTGAAGCTAGTATAGGAAAGAGCAGAGAGTAGTACACTGGAAGCAATAGGCATAGGCAATGACTTCCTCAGTAGAACTCAAATGGCTCAACAATTAAGAGAAAGGATCAACAAATGGGACTACATGAAAGTAAAAAGCTTTTGCACAACAAAAGAATTTGTTTCTAAATTGAAGAGGCCATCCACAGAATGGAAGGAAATCTTTGCCAGCAATACATTAGGTAAGGGACTAATGGCAGATTATTATACAGGGAGTGCTAAAAACTAAACTCCAAAAAAAATTCAATGACCCAATGAAATGGGAAATTAACTGAACAGACACTTTGCAAAGGAAGAAGTTCAAATCACTAAAAACAAATGGAAAAATGCTCACCATCCCTTGCCATAAAGGAAATACAAATCAAAACCACATTAAGATTCCATGTCACTCTTGTTGGAATCAAGAACACAAATGACAACACATGTTGGCAAGGGATATGGAGATAAAGGAATCCTCGTACACTGCTGGTGGGAATGTAAATCAGTACAACCACTACCGCAAACAGTATGGAGGCTTCGTAAAAAACTAAATATAGACTTGCCAAACAATCCAGCAATACCACTCCAAGGGATATACCCGAAGGATTGTAAGTCAGCTTATAACAACGGCACCTGTACACCCATGTTTATTGCAGCACTATTCACAATAGCTAAGCTATGGAAATAGCCAAGATGCCCCACTACTGAAAAATGGATTAACAAAATGTAGTATTTATATACAATGGAATTTACTCAGCCACAAAGAAGAATGAAATTTTGTCATTCTCAGGTGAACGGATGGAACTGGACAATATCATCTTTAGTGAAGCTAGCCAGACTCGGAGGGTATGTTCTCTTTCATATGTGGAACATAGACCTAACACAAATGCAGCAGTATTATGAAACACTGGTCCCACTAAGGGGAGGTCAAGCAGGAGAAGGGTAGGGAAACTAAGAACCTGAAGAAGATTGATACATTCTCTATACAAGAATGACTATAGAAATCTTAAACTGACTGAAACTATTATAATAAAGGTATTAAAGTAGAATGCAGAAAATTAGAGAGGATAAAACAATTGGGGTTATAATACATATAAACAAGAAACTATCACAAGGAAATGGACCTTCATCTCAAACAAGGTAAAATGTTATGTTTTTTATCTTTTCTCTTTTTTCTTCTACATCATTAGAGAACATTAGGGCAAAACAAGCCCTGCCCATGGGAGGGGACTGGCACCAGTGGGAATGGGGAGCGGGAAGCGGGGAGGTGATGGGATATGGGGTAGGAGTGTGAGTATGATGCAAAAAATACGTACATATGTATGTAAATGTAAAAATGAAGCTTGTTGAAACTACTCCAGGAATCAGGAGATGGGGTCATAAAGAAGAGCAGTGGAGGGGATAAATTCAAGTATATTTGATACATTGTAAGAACCTGGGTAAATGCCACAATGTGTCCCCACCCAGGACAATAACAAAAATTTTAAAATTTAAAAAAAAATTGAATGAGGTGTGCTTCCTAAACAGGATAGCAATCCCCAACACCTAAACATGTTTTAAGCTATGTACCCATGTATAACACAAAAGAGAAATGAAATGATAGCTTCTTTCATCATGAACTTGGCTTTCTTATATGTCAAATACAAGTGTTACTATTTGGCTTAGCAATATTCACACTGAGAATTAATGCCTGACGTTGGAGATTCTGAGCTTTGTTTGAAGTAGTTTAGTGAGAATAAGCATGCTAAAACAAGATGTGGTAATCTTGGTTTGCCTGAGAAATTATATGTATAAATATCCGATTTTACCTGTGCCAATGTTCCATTTCAATGATCTATACCAAGAATAGACTATTTTACTTAAAAGTCCCCAGCCAGTGTGGTATTTTCACTTCATATGGGTTCTTGTTGCAATCTGAGTTTCTCATGCTGGATAGATGGCATCATTTTTATTGCTTAGATTATTATTGTGCAATCCTTAATATCCAAGAGAAGACTCAAGGAAAACAACTTGAAACATTCCTATGATTACAAATCAAACTGCATTTTAAAACTCCAAGAAAATTATCCAAAACTTAGGAATTTGTATGAAGAAAAATTTTAGTTATTTTTATGCAATGTTTACATGTGTTTGGTAGGGGGTATGGATATTTAATTATTATGGGAATGTTGCTTACTTCACTTGGATTACTCCAAAAACATGATGAACATTAAAGAAATATCTTATTTCTTAATTGAAAAACATGATAAAACAGAAATGTGAAATAAAGTCTTTTTTCCTATGCTACCTGTACTTTGAATAAAATGGCATATTAAAAAATGCTGGAAATTAGGTAAACACATGAAAATGGACATGAAGCAAAAACGTAAAAACTGCAAAGTAGACGATCTGCATTTGCAGTAAGCAGCTGCCTGAGAAGGGGCCCCCTGTGCTTCCTAGCTTGCTCACTGGAGACTTGGTGGAGAACCATCTTAAGAAAGTGGTTAAATTTAAACCTTTCAGCAGGGGAGAGCCCAAAATGCCTTCCCTTCTCCATTGGCTAAATGAGCAAACACCCCAAGAATCAGTGTGAACCCAGAAAACTGGTTGTGACTTGGATGCAGACTTGCCAACACAGGTCTACTTGGGTAAGAAGTGTGAGCAGTGCTGCAGAAAGAAGCAAAGGGTGATTACATTTTGAGAATTGCAGCTAGGCCTGAGAAGAGTATGAATGTGTGTGAATAAGAGCATGGAGTGTGTGTGTGTGTGTGTGTGTTAGGATGGAGACCAGTACAGGCATGGCATGCAGGATCACTCTGTGTCACATGCCTTGCTCCACCATGCAGACTGCTGTAGTTTGACAGCTTTCTAGACTCAGAGCATTGGAAATATTTTGTGGAAACAGAGCTTGCTCATGCATTTCTCATATCCAGGTCTGCACTGGCAGAGCATATCTGATGCAAGAGGGCATTCAACCAGGGGTCCTTGGGCTCAGGTGGCAGGAACAGTTTGGGGGCAGCTTCTGTCCTCTCCATGCTGCCAGGCCTGGATACTTATCACAATGGCACAATACAGCCTAGCAGGAGTCACAGTAGTGAGCTCCACTGTTCAAAATGCATGGCTGAGCTCAGGCTCCAAACAGCCCTTTCTAGTCTAACTTGTTTTCACTTAATACCTACTTGCCTCCCACACCAAGTAAACTGCAAATGACTATTCTGAGATATAAAAAAAGACATCTATCCATTCTGTATCTCCTTAGGAAGGAAGAAATATTTACTGGTCTTTGTAAAATATATTTATCTTCTTCTGTATTTGTTTTATTATGTTATCCTCTAATATTATTTCTTGTACGCCCATCTCATATACTTTGGCCCTCTTTCCTATCTTCTCCCTTTGTTCCTTTCCCAATTCTGTGTTCTTTTGATTACTTAATACTTTTACATTTAATAATTTTTAAATCATTAGTTCATCCTATAAATATCCTAGCTCGTTATTCCTCTCACATTATTAGTGATGTAGTTGATATTTCTGATTTTTTACTACATTTAAACATCTTGTTTGCTTTGAATTATTGTTTTTTCATACATATAAAATTTATTGCAGTTTCATTCCAGAGATTAGAGTTAAAAAGGATTATTTTTCTTTATTGTTATATTCTGACGTCAATGCATAATTTGGGGAAAACTTTTTTATTGTTGTGCTGGGTGGGAGTACACCGTGGCATTTACAAAAGTTCTTACAATATATCAAATATATCATACTTGAATTCACCCCCTTCAACATTATCTTTTATTCCCCCATTTCTGGAATAGTTTCAACAGGTATTTTTCCATTTATGTACATGTGTAGACAGTGTTATTACTCCTGTTTGTGTTCTCTTCTCTGAATGATACTGAGGATTGAGACCCCTAGAGAAAGCTGCCCAGTTAGAAGCATTCATAAAAAAAAAAGACTAGAAGATTTATCCATTCTGACAGATATGCAAACCACAGTGTAGAGACACGAGAAATATGAAAATTTAAGGTAATATGACTACTGCAAAGGTTCATACTCCTCAATAAGCAAATCCATACATACTGAAATGTCTGAAAGTCTGGACAAAAAATCAAAAGTCTAGTTTTAAAAATAATCAGTGAAATTAAAGATGATTAAAATAGGCAGATGAATAACATAGGAAGTTAATTCAAATCTTGGATGAGAAACTCAGCAGAGAAACTGGTATTCTGAAAAAAAAAAAACAAATAAAAACCTTGAAAAAGAAAAACAATAAATCAAATTCAAAAACACAGTGGGAAGCATCGCTTATAGACTAGAAGTAAGAATATCAGGAATGGACGACAAGGCTGAGGAATTACAACATTAAGACAGCAGCAACAACAAAAAAATCCCCACCAAAATATAATCATGACCACAACTTTAAAGAACTTAAGACATGATCAGGAAACCAAACCTGAAAATCCATGGATACAAGAAAAAATCAGGATATACACTAAATGCATAGAAAAACAATTCAATGAAATGACAGCAGAAAATGTCCCAATTCTAGGGAAGCATATGAACATCCAAGTACAGGAGGCATTTGGAATCCCAAATAGATATGACCAGAAAAGACATTCTTTAATCACATTAAATTAAGAGGCCAAGAGCCCAAGAGAAAGAATAATGAAAGCCATAAGAGAAAGACACCAAATTACTTGCAAAGGCAAACTCATCAAAATTATATCAGACTTCTCAGCAGAAACCCAAAAGCCATGAAAGTGGCTTTTGAGTGGAGTGCCTCAAATGGTAACAGCACCTGCTAGCAAGCATGAGGCCCTGAGTTCAAACCCCAGTGCAACAACAAAAAGTCAAAACCCAAAAGCCATGAAAGTATAGAATGATATATTCTAAGCACTGAAAGTAAATACCTATCAATTAATACTATATCCAGTAAAGTTATCCTTTAAAATTCATGGAGAAATAAAGACCTTCCAAGATAAGCACAAACTATAGCAATTCAGCAACATTAAGCCAGCAATGAAGAAGATATAGAATTCTAACACAGATGAAGAGAAACAGTCAAAATTACGAAAGTTCAAGAATGAATGAATTCACAAGAGTAATGAGTGAATAAATGATAATTAGGAAGGAATCAAATGGGTTCAAACACAGTAAACCAGCAAACCCCTAAGATGAATAAGGGAGAAAGGAAAGAAAAAAGTACCCAAATCAACCAGGCAAAGGACAAAATTATAGGAACCAGTACGTAACTCTCAATAATAACCTTAAATGCAAACAGTTTTTAAAAATTTTTTTTATTATTCATTTATTCACATGTGCATACATTGTTTGGGTCACTTCTCCCCACGTCCCCCACCTCCTCCCTCTCCCCCACACCCTTGCTTCCAGGCAGAACCTGTTCTGCGCTTTTCTCCAGTTCCACTGAAGAGTAGAAATAAGCAATAATAAGAAAGACATAGCATTTTTGCTAGTTGAGATAAGGACAGCTATACAGAGAGATTCCTAGCATTGCTTTCATGTACAAATGTGTTATAATCCAGGTTGATTTATCTCTAACTGATCTTTACACTGGTTCCTGATCCCCTGTTCGTGTTGACCTCTGTTGCTTTAAGGTTTCTGTATTAATTCCTCTGGAGTGGGAAATGCAAACAGTCTTAACTCTCCAATTAAAAGATAGAGACTGGCTGATTGGGTTAAAAAGTAAGAAGCAACTCTTCTTTAGCAAGAAACACATCACTGGAAATGACACACACATACTGAAAGTGAAAGGATAGAAAAAAAGAATTCAAAAGTGAGCAGAAAAAACCATTTTTCTTTGTTTAAGATAGCTATATAGGGAGTTTCCTTGTGACAATTCCACATATATATGTATTATAACCCAAACTGGATCATCTGTATTTTTCCCCTTTCTACCTTAGTCTCCTTCTTATGGTGATTTCAACAGGTTTAAATTTCTACATTCTCTCTTGTATAGGAAGTATACAAAATATATCCGCCTTCTTAACTTACCTCTTTTACCCTCCTGCTCTTAATGACTTTCCCTTAGCATGGCCTATTTTTCGTAATATTATTGTATTTGAATTGGTTCTATATTCTATATATGAGAGAAAACATGTGGCCTTTGGCTTTCTGAACCTGGATAACTTCACTTATGATATTTCCTAGTTCCATTCATTTATATGTAAATAACAAAATTTCATTCTTCTTTATGGCCAAATAAAATTCCATTATATATATATATACCATTTTCTTAATCCATTCATCAGTAGTACAGCATATTTTGGCTGTTTCCACAGCTTAGGTATTGTGAATGATGCTACAATAAACATGGGTGTGCAGGTGTTTTTATTGGAACCTGAATTACATTCTTTTGGGTATATCCCTAAGAGTGGCATTGCTGAATCATACAGCAGTTCTATTTTTATTTTTTTGAGGTGCCTCCATACGGTTTTCCATAGTGGTTGTACTAATTTACATCCCCACCAACAGTGTATGAGGGTTCCTTTTGCCTCACATCCTTATCAACATTTGTTGTTGTTTGTGTTCTTGATGCTAGCCATTCTAACGGAGTGAGGTGGAATCTTAACATGGATTTGATATTGGTACCAGTGGGAGGGGGGAGGATATGAAGAAAGGGTGTAGGAAGGTAAGTATGGTGGAACTATTATGTACTCACATATGTAAATGACAAAACAATACCAGTTGAAACTATTCCTAAATAATACCAGTTGAAACTATTCCAGGGTTGGGGAGAGCAGGGGATAAAGGAGAATGCTGAAGGGGGTAGATTCAACTATGATATATTGTAAGAACTTTTGTGAATGCCACCACGTACCCCCAATGCAACAATAAAAGGGAAAGAGAGCCATCTGATTAAACTGGTCACTACTATGAAACTGTCCAGATGTTTCTGGGTGCAGAGAACCATAGAATAAATGGAGAATGGATCTGGAGAGGAAGCAAGGAGCACATATATCCATAAAAGTTATCCTTACAATTTTATCATTTAGACTATTTATGGTATCTTAATTATCAGACATGAATTATGTATATCAAATTAGTAATGCTGTTATTTCTATGCTGCCTTTAAAACTGAAAGGGTCTTGCATTTGTTGTTTGTTACAACATCGACAAACAATGAGAAGACAAAATACCTTGAAGAATGCTAAGAAAAAATATATTTTACCTGAAGAAAAGTGTGCCCACCAAATCAAAAAGGCTAGTGGCTTCTAGCATTTTTACACAGAAAATAAAGCCAAAGCCTTAGGCAAAAAGTAACCCAAACATTCTCTTTGGCTATATTTTTTTTTAATAAATGAGGAACCAAACTAAAACTATTGACTTATAATATTGCAGGTGGACTGCTAATAAAACAGGGGCATATTTTGTCAACATATGTGCTAGTTTGCTGGTGTAATGCAATATGTGTGGGTCTTTACTAATATTTTCCATCACCTAATTCATCTCTAGCTTCTGTTTTGTCATTCTAGAAGTGAGTGATGATGTTAAAGAATTATTATGCACTAGGTCTTGTGTCTGGCTTTCATATATTATCTTTTTGGTCTTCATGGTCATTATCTCACATAATGGAGAAATACTGTGCAACAATTTCCCATTTTTATAGCTGGAGAAGCTGAAGCTCTGTGAGATTAAGTAACTAGTCTGAGGTCATCATGTAAGAAGACTGGACTCAATCGAATCCAAACAACTCCAGAGGTTAATCTCTTTTCAACACACCCTATGGAGATGCAATGCTGTTTATTTTTAACATAAATCATTTCTCTCTTTAGTAATAAAGTCTCAAATAATGTCAACTACCATGGAAGCACTGTTACTTAAATTATACAAATAAATATGACTCATAATATCAAAGAAAAAACAAAAACCAATGAGTAATAGTGATAATAATATCTGACAAAGCAGACTTCAAGCCAATATTACTCAGAAGAGATAAAGAATGTCACTATGACTAATAACTGGAACACTACATCAAGAAGATATAACCATTGTAAATATATATTCACTGAAAATAAGTGCAGCCAATTTCATAAAAACAAAACACTATTGAGAATAAAGGCACAGATGTGTTCACATACAACAGTAGTGGGTGACTTAAATCCCTTATTCTTATCAACAGATCATCCACACAAAAAATTAACAAAGAAATTTCAGAGTTAAAATGCACACAGAGATGGGCACAGTGGCTCAAGTGTGTAATTCCAGCTACTTCAGAGGCAGAGATCAGGAGGATAACAGTTCAAAGCCAGTCCAGGCAAAAAGTTCATGAGATCACCATCTCTACCAATGGCTGGGCACAATGGTGTGTGCCTGTCATCCCAGCTGTGGGAGGGAGGGTGTATAAAGAGGAGGACTGTAATACAGGCCAGCCCAAGCCCAAAGCAAAGCCTTATCTGATAAAAAGTCCAAGCAAAAAGGGCAGGTGACATGGCACAAGTGGTAGAGAACCTGTGTAGCAAGTGCAAGGCCCTGAGTTCAAAACCCATACCATCAAAAAAATACAAACAGAAAATGGACTTAACACACATGAACAAGATCCTTCTGTACTCCTGTCAGAATGCCTACCATGAAGATCAGAAACAACAACAAATATTGGCAAGGATGTGGGGGGAAAAGGAACCCTCATACACTGCTGGTGGGAATGTAAATTAGTATACCACTATGGAAAACAGTATGGAGGATCCTCAAAAAATTAGAAATAGAACTGCCATATGATTCAGCAATTCCACTCCTAGGGATATACTCATAGGCATGTAATTTGGGTTATAATAAAGGTACCTGCACATACACATTTATTGCAGCATCGTTCACAATAGCTAAGCTAAGGAAATAGCTAATATGTCCCACTACTGATGAATTATTTAAGAAAATGGGGTACTTATATGCAATGGAATTTTATTCAGCCACAAAGAAGAATGAAATTTTGTTGTTTGCTGGTAAATGGAACTGGAGAACATAATCTTGAGTGAAGTTAGCCAGGATCACAAGGTCAAAAGCCACAGGTTTTCTTTCATATGTGGAATATAGACCTAATACAAATACAGTAATGTTATGAAAAACAGGTCACGATAAGGGGAGGTCACGAGAGGGAGGATAAAAGAAGGTAAATGTGGTTGATGTACTTTATATAAGAATGAATACAGAATTTTTAAACCTGATGAAATTACCATCAGAAGGGGGACTAAGGTATCAATGAAAGGGGGGAGGAGTTGGGAGAAAGGTGTGGGAGACTGAATATAGTGCAAATACTGTGTGCACATGTATGTAAATGGAAAAATGAGACCTGTTGAGACTTCTAGGAATGGAAGGGATAAAGGAAAATGATGCAGGGGGTGGGTTCAAGTATGATATATTTGTTATATTGTAAAAACTTTTGTGGATGCCACAATGTAACTGCACTCATCACAACAATAAAAAAATAAGAAATACATAAAAATATATAAGTTTTGGAAACAAAACCAATATATTCCATCCAAAAGCCATGGATGCAGCTCATGGAACTTTTTCCAGAATCATTTTAGAGCAGAAATCAAGTCTGATCAAATACAAAAACTGAAATTATTAAATCATGGCACAATAAAACTAGAAAGCAACAGCATGAGAAAATACACAAATACATGGAGACTGAACAATATATTTATGAGTGATCTTTGGGTGACTGAAAATAAGGGGGGGAAATTAAATACTCTTTAGAATCAAAGGAAAGTGAAAATACCATTTAGCCAGTGTCTGTGGGATACAGCGAAGGCAATTCAAAGAGGGAAGTTTGTTTATAGCTACGAGTGCTTACATTGAAAAATCAAATCTCTAATAACCTAGTGATGCACCTCAATGGAAAGCAAGAACAATCCAAACCCAAATTTAGCAGATGGAAATAAATAATAAAGATCAGGACAGAAATTAATGAAATGGACACCAAAAGGATCAGATGTAAACAGTTAGTTGTTTGAAAATGCAGACAAAATTAACAAACCCTTGGCCCAACTAACAAAGAGATGGAGGGAGGGAAGGAAAGGAGAAAAGAGGGGAGGAAAGGGGAAGAGAGGACAGCTATATTAATAAAATTAAACCCGAAAAAGGGGCTATTACACAGATACCACTGCAATCCAGATGAAAAAAAATAGAAATGGAATAAATACTTCTAAACTTATTCTATGAAGCCTGCTACCAAGAAATTAAGGCACAAGAAAAACATTGAAAACTTTAACTTAGTATCACTGATGAACACAGTAGAAAAAATCCTCAATAAAATACTTGCAAACAGATTTTAACAACAAATTCAAGAGATCATACATCATGATCAAGTTGGTTTCATTCCAGTGACTGTTCAACATAAATCAATGTAATACAGCACATAAATGGAATCAAGGATACAATCCTATGACCATCTCAATAGTATCACACCTAAACATAATAAAGTCTGTACACAACAAACCAACAGAAAACATGATACAGAATGGGAAAAAACTGAAAATAATTACTCTAAAATCAGGAATGAGACAAAGGTATTCATTTTCACTACTCTTATTCAATATATACTTGAAATCTTAACTAGAAAATTCAGGGAAAAGAAAGAAATAAAAGGCATACTGAACAGGCAGAAGAGGTTGCCAGCTGAAATGAGGCAGTATAACTAGGAGAAAAGGGTCCCTGAAAAATTCTATTGTAAACTGAACTGCGGACAATATGCTGAAGTTGACACAATCAATGCTTAACATCCCACATTCCCAGTAACCTCCCTAGGACTCAGGAGGGCTGGAAAAGGGAAAGCAAAAAGGACCTAAATAAAGACAGCCAATAGGAATGCTGTTTTCCACACAATTATCATAGGTATTGGGCAATGCCCATGAGCAGACAGGTTAAAACCCCTAGACTTACCTACTTCACCAATAACCCTTTGTAGGGTCCCCTCTTGCCCAGGGAGAGCTGTTTCTGTTCTTCTCAATAAACTTCCTACCTCTTCACTCACTCTTTATTGTCAGTAGATTATATTCTTTGAGTTCAAGAGACGAAGGACAATAAACAAAAAAAGAAGTAGCTGCCAGGGGTGCTTAGAATGGGGATATGTCTGCTGGGTAACTAAACACTCCACCAGAAGACTCTTAGAACTGATAACTCAGCAGAGTAGCATGACAGAAAATCAACATACAAAAATCAGTAATTTTTGTAAACACCAATAAGGAAATGGCTGAGAAAGAATTCAAGAAAACAATCCCTTCTCAATAGTCTCAATGAACAAGGAGGTGAAAGTCCTCAAAAATGCAAGTTACAAAACACTGAAGAAAGAAATTGAAGAAGAAACTAAGGATGGAAAGACTTTGTTCATGCATTGGGAAAATTAACAGGGTTAGAAATGACCACATACCAAAAGCATTCTACATATTTAGTACAATCTCCACCAAAATTCCATTAACATTCTTTTATAAATCTTTTATTAGGATATATTCATTATAAACAGGGGGATTCATAGTGACAATTTCCATTAGGTTTATATTGTACATTAGTTACACAGTCTCCATCATCTCTCACCCTCAGCCCCCTCCCCTCCCCTCTTAAAAGTGGTTGCAAGAGGTTTGTTTGTTCTATTTCATATAGGTATATGAAGTCTATCAACCATATACCCTCACCTTAATCTCCTTCATTCCGCCTCCTATTAATATCCTCCCCCCACACACTATACCTATTTTATAGTCCTGTCTTTAGTTATTAACATTTAAGTCGATGCTCAAAGTGGTTTCTCAGTGTATCCTTGCTGTGAGTATACTTTACTGTGGTTCATTGAAACACTTCCATTACTCTCCCTTACCCCATCACCTCCCACGCCCCATTTTTCAACATACAACCTTATATCCTCTACTTCACAGATGTTATGTTTTACAATACTACTGATGCTCTATCATTCTCTTTGCCTTTCTCTCTTTCCCCGAGTTCCAGAGTAGTTCCATTATTACTAACATGTTCTACATATGAGTCTGTAATGATCATGCTTGTTTTTGTGTATATGCTTATCTTTTACATCTATCTTCCACATATGAGAGAAAACATGCGGCATTTGTCTTCCTGAGCCTAGCTTACTTCACTTAACATGATGTCCTCCAATTGCATTCATTTACCTTCAAACTACATGCCATTATTCCTTATGGCTGAGTAAAACCCCATTGTGCATACATACCACATTTTCTCGATCCATTCATCAGCTGTAGGGTGCTTGGGTTGTTTCCAAAGCTTGGCTGTTGTGAACAGTGCTGCGATGAACATCGATGTACATGTGTCTCTATTGTATCCCAACTTAAGTTCCTTTGGGTAGATGCCCAGAAGCAGTATCACTGGCTCATTAGGTATTTCTATCTTTAGATTTCAAACTGAAGAGCTTCTGCACAGCATAAGAAACAGTCACTAGACTCAAGAGGCAGCCCACAGAATGGGAGAAAATTATTGCCAGCTACTCATCTGACAAGGGACTAATATCTATAATCTATAGGGAACTCAAAAAACTTAACCCCCCCAAAAAAATCAACATCCCAATGAAGAAATAGGCACATGAATTAAATAGGGAATTCTCAAAGGAAGAGGTACAGATGGCCAGTAATTACATGAAGTGTTCAACTTCCCTGGTTATGAAAATAGATGCAAATCAAAACAACACTTAGATTTTATCTTATCCCAGTTAGAATGGCAATATTCAAGGGCAAGAACAACAAATGCTGGTGAGGATGCAGCCAAACAGGAACCTTTATACACTGTTGGTAGGAACGCAAATTAGCACAACCACTATGGAAAGCAGTATAGAGATTCTTCAAAAGGCTAAAGATAGAACTGTCATTATGAGTCACTGATATTCTTAACAGAAATAGAAAAAATATCATGAGATTCATATGGAAGCACAAATGACCCCAAGGAGAAACAGTGATCATGGGCAAAAAGAACAATGCTGGAGGTATCACAATACTTGGTTTCAAAACATATTACAGAGTCATAGTAACAAGCCAGTATGGTATTTTCATGAAAACAGACATGAAGATGAATGGAACAGAGTAAAGGACCCACAAATAAACCTAATCATTTACAGTCATTTGTTTCTGGATGCGGGTGCCAAAAACATATGTTGGAGACAAGATAGCCTTTTCAATATAAATGGCACTGGGAAAACTGAATAGCCACATGCAGAAAGATCAAAACAACTTGTAAAAATATCAACCTAGAATTTGTCAGAGGCCTTAATGTAAGACACAAAACTTGTACACTACTAGTGGAAAACATAGGGAAATGCTTCAAGATACTGGCACAAGCAATGATTTACTGAATAGGATGCCAATAGCTCAAGAACTGAAAGCAAGAATTGACACAAGGGATAACAACAAATTAAAAAATGTTTTCATGGCAAAGGAAATAATCAACAAAGGGAAGGGACAACATACAGAATGGAAAAAATTTTTGCCAGCTATTCATCTGACAAAGCATTAATATTTACAACATATAAAAACTCAAAAAGTTAACATCAAGAGAATAAACAACCCAATCAATGGGCAACTGAGCTGAATATATAGTTCTCAAAAGGAGATGTAAAAATGGACAAGAAAAATGCTCAACATCTTTACCCACTAGAGAAATGCAAATCAAACCTTCATTGAGATTCCATCTCAGCCCAATATCTATTATAAATAAATAAGTAAGTATAATATAAAGTAAAATAAAATATGCTGGCAAGGATATAGAAAAAGCAGCCCTTACACACTACTTGTGAAAATGTAAATTAGTACAGCCACTATGTAAAATAGTATGGCAGTTCCTCAAAAAAATTAAAACAGATCTACCATATGATCCAGCTATACCACTCCTTAGTATATTCCCAATGAAAATTAAGTCAGCATACAAGAGACTCCTGATTACCTATGTTTCTTGCAGCACTATTCACAACATAAAGAACCAACTTAGGTGCAGTATATGTACATAATGCTGTATTATTCAGCCATAAAGAAGAATGAAATAGTCATTTTCAGGAAAAAGGGATCAAACTGGAGGTTACCATAGTAGAACAGATATCATATATTTTTTCTCTTATGTGGAAACTAAAAAATAGTGGCCTGAAAATAGTAGATTGATTAGTAGGGAAGGAGAAGCAGAACAGGAGCGTATACAGGTGCAGAGAGGAAAGTGAGAAAGAGAGCAATAGGAAGGGTGGATATGATCAAAGCACGATACACATATATATGCAAATGTCACAGTGAAGTCCATTAATTTGTACAAAATGATTGAATTATAAGAATATGAACAGAAAATGATTAAAAGTGATCAAAGTTGCATACTTTCACCTTAGACTTTCACTAGTTTTTATGATAAATACATTCAAAATACCTTCTTCTATTTTAAGATATATATTAACTACATTTTATGTGTAAATCAGAAAGTGAAAGGTAAAAAATAAATTTACATAGGAAGAAAAACTGTATTACTACATAGTAGCAAGAAAAAAAGGAAAGTGACGTTTAAAAATGGGTGACGTTTAAAAACAATTGTACTTACAATAGCATCAAAAAGAAGAAACAAGGAAAATATATTATGAAAATGTATAAGGCCTGTACATAGAAAACTATAAATGACTATTGAAAAAATTAAAGAAGACCTAAGTAATTGGAAAGAGACACTGTGTTTGTTCATGGATTAAAAATCTCAATGTTGTTAAAACATCAATTTTCTCCTAAATCTAATAACTTCCTATCAATTGAATCATAGCATAGTTACTATTTTTTGGTGGAAATTGAGTAACTGCTTCCAAATTCATGTGGAAATGCAGAAGACCCAGAACAGCCAAAAATCTGATGAGCAACAGGAATAGTAACAGTACGGTACTCTCTCCTTACCCGTATGTTCCAATATTCCAGTGGATGCCTAAAACTGTGGGTAGGCCTATAGGTATATATACATACCTATTACATAAGTTAGGAAACAGAAGAGTTTAACAACATAAAAAACAGAAGTATAACAAAATTTATGTGACTATGGCTTCTCTCTCAAAATATCTTACTCTAACTATATACTTTATTTGATTATGGGAGGACATAATACCTACATGATGACAAGATTTTGTCACCTCAGAATAATGAAAAATTTTAAACTTAGGTATTTATTTGTACTTAGGTAAAACTTAATTTTCACAAGTGGTACTGAAACAAGTGGGTTTCCACATGCAAAAATGAACTTTGACTACAACTTGTAACACATGCAAGTATTAAATGAAAATGGATCATGGCCCTAAAGGTAATATCTAAAACTACAAAATTTCTAGGACAAAGCACATAGGAAAATATTTGATATACTGGATAATGCAAACATTTGTTAACTATAATGAAAAAAAAAATGAAGAAAAAATTTCAAAAACTGACATTTACCAAGTTAGAAGCCTTTGAAAGACACTTAAGAGAATGAAAAGAAAGTCCACTGAAAGTATTTGTATTACAGACGTGAAAGAAGACTTGCATCTACAAAACCCAATAATCAAAAAACACCTCCCTTAAAGTCAGTACAAAACAAATTGATGGGAAATAAGCACATGAAAAATGCTGAGAGCATCATTAGTCAGTAGAGAAATGGAAACGTAAATTATGGGATACTATTATGGACCATTTAAAACAGCTAAAATTTAAAAAGAATGACCATGTGAAGTGATGGGAAGAATCCAGAAGAACTAAAGTTTTCATATACTTCTGATAGGAATGTAAAATGGTATAGACACTTTGAAAACCAGTACAGAGGTTTCTTAAAACATTGAACATATGATCCTAGGTATTTCTATAAAAATAAAAGGCATAAATCTGCACAAACATTGGCACCTGGATAAATATTAGTAGTACCTTCAAAAAGTGCAAGCAAACCAAATGTCCACCACTTAACAGATGAACTACTGTACTGTGGTATATGCATGCAAAGGAGTATTACTCAGATATGAAAATGAATGAACTATTGATATCCTCAAAAATATGGATGAATCTTTAATTATAATGCATGAAAGACACCAAAACAGGGTATAGACTTATGATTCCATTTAAAAATACTTGTAGAAAATATTGTAGAAAATATAAACTAACTTACAGTGTCAAACAGCAGGTCTATGTTGCCAGAGAATGAGGCATATGGAAACATGCAGTAGGAGGAAAGGACGATCAACAAACACTAGGAAACTTTTAGGATCAATTGATATGTTCATTAAATTGGTTTTTGTGATAGTTTCATAGGAATATGTATATCATAATATTAAATCAAATTATGTATTTTAAATATTTGCATTTGATACTGTATCAATTATATTGCACTACAGTTGTTTAAAAAAATCAATGGTATAGCTCATAAGGATAAGTCCTTCTACTCACCCTCATCAAAGTATGCTTCAGCTTATAAAGCATCTAAATACACTAAAACTTAAGGAAAAAACCTACTCTGCTTACTAAACTTTATCTGATCTTTTCTACTTACATGAGAATTCTGAAGAATTACTGAAAGTATGATAGTACTGGAAAAGAAAACAATAAAATTTCAGAAATCATTAAACACTTTTCAGTAATAATCCGAAATGTAAATGGTCTCAACTCTCCAAATAAAGACAGAAATTGGCTGATTGGATTAAAAAGCACTTCACTGGCAAAGACACACAGAGTCTGAAAAGTGAAAGGATGGAAAAGGATATACCAAGTAAGTGGAAACTGAAAACAAGTAGACGTAGCTATACTAATGTCTGGTAAACTAGACATCAAGCCAAAATTATTTAAAAAAATAAAAAAGAAACTCAGCATATATTGATAAAGGGAACACTACATAAAAAGATAATATAAATTCGTATGCACTGAATTTCATAACACACACACACACATACATACACATGGACACAAAGGGATAAAAAGATCCAGATACGATAATCTTTATGATATCAATACCCCACTCTTATCAACAGATAGAGCATCCAGAACAAAAAAACCAACAGAAAAACTTGAGAGTTAAACTGCACCATTGACCAAATGAACTGAACAGGCATCTACAGAATATTCCATCCAATAGATGCAGAATATACATCATTCTCAGTTGTCAACAGAACTCTCTCCAAAAAAGATTGCATTTTATAGTCTTAACAAACACAAGAAAACTGAAATAATTTCTTGCATCTTATCAAATAAAATGGAATAAGATTAGACAGCAATAGCAAGAGAAACTATAGAAAGTATACAAAAACATGGAGATGGAGCAACAGATTTTTGAATGATGCAGGGTGCCACTGACAAAATCAGGGAAGAAAATATTCCTAGAATCAAGGAAAATGAAATACAGTGTACAAGAACCTGTGAGACACATCAAATCTAGGTCTAAGAGGTTTTATAGCTAAGAGTGACTTCAATAAAAAAATCAGAGACCTCAAAGAAATAACATAGTAGTATACTTCAATGTGTTAGGAAAGCAAGAATAAGCTAAACTCAAAATTAGTAGATAGAAATAATAAAGACCAAGGAAGAAATTAATGAAAAGGTAACCAAAATAGCAATACAAAGAATGACACAAAGAGTTGGTTCTTTAAAACTATAAACAAAATAGAAGAACTCTTAGCCAAATTAACCAAAATAAAAAGAACTAAATAAAATTAGACAAGAAAAAGGGCTATCATAGCAGAAAACAATGAAATTCAGAGAATAATCAGGAAATATTTTTGAAGTTTATCTACCAATGTTAAAAATTCTAGAAAATAATGTATATATTTCTAGACACATATGACCTACCAAAATTGAACCAAAATGACAAAAACAACTTAAACAGGTATACAATAAGCAGCAATGAGATTGAAGCAGTAATAAAGAGTCTTCCAATGATGACCAAAAATGGGGCTAAGGTAGGGAATCAGATCTCCTAAACTCTGTGATTTCAGAAACCTCCTTGAGACGCTGGAGCCACACTTGGGTTATTCTGATTGTTCCTAGCCAAAATAATAACCACCATCACATTAGGTACAGATAACATTCAAAGACTGACCCTTAAATCAGCCTTTAATTGCACCTAACTGCAGAGAAAATTCCGCCCAGCACAGCCAGCAAGGCATGTCTGGCTCCAGCCCTAGGAAAAAAGCCCCTGGCTACTTCTCCTTTCTTTCTTTTTATTCTCCTTTTCCCTTCTTCTCCCAACAAGCAGAAGACAGAGCTATCAATCAGAACCAAACCCTGTGACATCCTTGATCCCTAGCCAATGGAAAGCCTCCGTACGCCACTCCGAACAGCACCATTTCTCCCTGACAGATGGCTCCAAAGCTGCCTGTGTGGAACTGCAGAAGGTACAGGTAAGCACCACACACCATGTGTGGCTCTCCTACCCACCACCCCACCCTGGGAAAATAATCTAGCGCAACCCCTGGGCAGACTGAAATTGAAAGCTATAAACAGAGAACATTAATCTAATGCCAACATTGGGAGGGGGGATGGAACACTCAATGCACCCTGGAAAATGGGGGCGGGGCAAAGAGCCTATCTCTCACTGCTGAACTGTCAGGAAGACAGCAAAGAACTGAGCTCTCAGCGACATGCCATAAAGCAGCAAAGTGTGAGAGCGGAGGTGGGCTGACAAGCCAACCTCCTAGAGTTGCTGCCAGCACCCAGCAGAGATCAGGAAAGGCATAAAGGCTAATAGAGGGAGCGGAGCAACAAACTAACCTCCAAAAGCAGGGCAAAAGGTGGATCCCTGAGCCAATTTCCAGGACAGAGGGCAGTATTCAAACTGTATTGCCCCATCTTACTATGGGAGGAGCTGACCAAACAGAGCTGCAGCTGAAGAACAACACAGCTGCTGCCTGCTGAAAAGAGCTCTGACCACCCTGCATGAACTGTCAATCTTACCTCACAACTCCAACTAACCTTGTGGACAGAAGGCCCAAATACCACTCACAAGGCAGTCATCTGGTGGGACAACCACCAGAGCTTCTGTTTGAACACCAATACCTGGACAGGACACCTAAGGGATAACTCCAGAACTGTTATTAATAGACTGAACTGAACCAGGTTCCTAAACCTGTTTTTTAAAAAATTGTGTTTCTTTTTCTTTCTCTGTTTTCATTCCTCTATTAACTCTATCATCACTATTCTATTATCCCCATTCTCATCGTCTTCACTGTTCTTCCTTCTCCTGTTCTACAATCCATTGTTCTTCCTCTCAACTACCCTTTCTGTCCCTTCTCATCCACTCTTTCCCATCTTCACCTTACCCCCCAATCCTCCCCCAACCTGTCACCACACTATCCCTCCCTCCTACAAACTCACCTCCTGCTGACTAGCCTACTTTACCAACTGCCCAAAATCCAAGCCACCTGCAATCCCTGACACAAATACCCTCCACTACAACAGAAATACATCCAAACACACACAAGTGCCACAAACCCCAGCAGCCCCCATAACTCTTAATCTATCCACCCACTCTTTTTCCCACCCACCCTCTTTCTTTTAAGTGCCAACTTTATCAATTCCCCATAATCTATAACTAAACTAATAACCATTACTGCCCCCCCAACTCAAACTGTTTATAGAAATTATCAAGGGATTTTCTATAGAATACGTTAACAAGTGGTCTGGCATTGAACCTGTGCACTTGTTAATACCAAATTACACCCCCAGAACAGGGTCAGATAGAGCATGTCAACGTAGCTAACAACCAAGTCAGCTACAACACAAAAATTAAATCAGGCAAAGAAATCAGGCAATCAAATCCACCAAATAGCCTACCAAAAATATAGTGGCAAAGCATCAAGTGGATGATGGAAAGAAAAAGGGATAGAAACCACTCTCCTCAAAAAAAAAAAATTCAACTCAGAATTCAGTGGGAAATGAAGAAAATGGATACCCAGTTCCTCACCTCAACAAAACAACAATAAATGTAGCTAAGGAACTCAGTGATGCCCACCGAAAAACATGCAAAGAAAAAATTTGGGAAGAAACCTCTGAGAAATTCATGGAGAAGATATCAGACACACACAAAATGCACTCAAGAAATTTCAAGACACCAAAAACAAACAACATGAGATGACACAGAAAAAAATAAAGGAACTCAGAGAGGACCTCAACAAACACCAAAGTGAAACAAAGGACACTATAAAAAGAGAGATACATTAATTAAAGAGGACCACACAAATTATAAAACATTTAAATACAGATTTGGAAAACCTCAGAAGAAAGAATCAAACAGAAATCCTGGAAATAAAAAGTAATGGAAGACCACTCCACCAGATTAGAACAAGTGGAAGACAGAATCTCAAAGCTCAAAGATAAAATAGAAATTTGAAGAAGAAAATGAGGAAACCTTAGTCAAACAACACAAGAGCTGCGAAAGGAATAGCAAGAACTCAGCAATGCCATCAAAAGACCAAACCTGAGAATTATGGACATTGAAGAAGGAGTAGAGGTGCAAACCAAAGAGATACATAACACATTCAATAAAATAATAACAGAAAATTTGTAAATGAGAAAGTTTTACTCATTTAGGTACAGGAAGGCTCCAGGACACCAAACAGACTTGACCAAATAGAACCTCCCCATGGCATATTATCATCAAAACAATAAGAATAAAGAACACATAAAGAATACTGAAGGCTGTAAGAGAGAAAAAAAACAAATAACATACAAAGGCAAACCCCTTAAAATAACAGATGTCTCACAGAAACCTTAAAAGCAAGAAGGGGATGGACTGAGGAGTTTCAGGCACTGAATGAAAATAATTTCAGCCACAGAATACTCAACCCAGCAAAACTATCATTCAAAATTAATGGAGCAATAAAAATCTTTCATGATAAACAGAAACTAAAATAGAAGATGACCACCAAGATACCACTACAGAAGATTCTACAAGGAATTCTGCACACAGAAGACGAAAGCCAACAAAACCATGAGAGAACTGGAAGGATCAAATCACAGGAGAAGAAAAGACAAGCAACCAGAGAGGAGCACTGATTCAACTGCACACAATCAAACACTTAACAAAACCAACCAAATGGCAAAAAACCCAAATACCTACCAATATTAACACTGAAAGTTAATAAACTCAACTCCCCCATCAAAAGAAACCATTTGGCAAACTAGATTAAAAAGGAAGATCTGACAACCTGCTGTTTACAAGAGATCCATCTTATTGACAGAAATAAACACTGGCTTAGGGTAAAAGCCTGGAAGAAGATTTACCAAGCCAATAGTCCCCCAAAACAGGCAGAAGTAGCAATAGTTTTATCAGACACAGTAGACTTCAAACTTACATTGGTCAAATGAGATAAAAAAGAACACTCCATACTAAGAGGGGCAATACATCAAAAGGAAATAATAATTGTCAACCTATATACACCCAATATCAGTGCACCCAATTTCATCAAACATACACTAAAGGACTAAAAAGCACATATAGATCCCAACACAGTGGTAGTGGGGGATTTTAATACCCCTCTATCTCCAATAGATAGGTCATCCAAACAAAAAATCAACAAAGAAAATCATGAACTAAATGACACCATAAATCAAATGGATCTAATTGACGTCTACAGAATATTTCATCAAACAACACAATGTACATTCTTCTCAGCAGCCCATGGAACTTTCTCTAAAATAGATCATATCTTACAACACAAAACAAGCCCCAGCAAATATATCAAAATAGTAATAACTCCCTGCATTCTATCTGATCACAATGTATTAAAAGTAGAATTCAACAAAAACAATAGCAGAAAACATGCAAATAATTGGAGACTGAATCATACATTGCTCAATGATCAGTGGGTCATAGCAGAAATAAGAGAGCAAATAAAATGGTTCCTAGAAGGTAATGAAAATCAAAACAAAACCTATCAGAACCTATAGGACACAGCAAATGCAGTCCTAAGAGGAAAGTTTATAGCTATGAGTGCATATATTAAAAGGACAGAAAGATCTCACATAAACGAACTAATGCAACATCTCAAAGTCCTAGAAAAGTAAGAGCAAGCAAAACCCAAAAAACAGAAAGAGAGAAATAATAAAAACAAGGGCCAAAATTAAATACAGACCCAAAAAAATTCAAAGAATCAACAAAATAAAAAGCTGATTCTTGGAAAAAATAAACCAAATTGATAAGCCACTGACAAATCTGACTAAAATGAGGTGGGAAAAGAACCAAATTAATAAAATCTGAAAGAAAAAGAGGAGATAACAACAAACACCAAGGAAATCCAGGGAATCAGCAGAGGTTACTTTGAGAACCAATATTCCAATAAACTCGAAAATCTTGAAGAAATGGACAAATTTCTAGATACTTAAGACCATCCTAACAGAACCAAGAAGATATTAACCACCCAAACAGATGTATAACATGTAATAAAATTGAAGCAGCAATAAGGAGTCTCCCAAAAAAGAAAAGTCCAGCACCTGACGGAGTCTCACCTAAATTCTACCAGACCTTCAAAGGAGAACTAATACCATACTCCTTAAAATTTTCCACAAAATATAAAGGGAGGGAACACTGCCCAACTCATTCTATGAATCCAGTATACCATAGGTCCTTTATGATCAGTATGCAAAAATTAACTTGACCACATATAACCAATGTTTCTCAAAGTAAATGTACTTTCAAATAGGCTTAACATTTAGCTGCAGCCTTTATTTAAACAATTAACAATTGAATGGAATCTAACAAATGCACTTTTATTCAACTTTTCCTATGTGTACTTGGCACATGGCAAACACTTAATAAATACCTGGTGATTTGTTCAGTTGTTGCTGTGCATTAGCAATGGTACATGATGTAACCACCTAAAACCTTTCCGAATGAAGTGTCCCCTCATCATTTGAGTTCCTACTTCCCAAGGAAAATCTTAATGCCTTTACACAAGCATGTATCTATCTGACATGCTAATCAAATATCCTTTTATCCTTTAAATCATAATTATATCTAAACTATTTTCATTGCTAAAAAATAAAGAATAGAAATCCTGCTGGCCGCAGTGCTAGAACAACCTGATTTTAAGTATCAAATATCTGATCGAATGCCAGAGTTCACCAGCCTTAAAATCAGAATTGTATGACTTGTATTATACCCATGATATTCTGAACAGCTGAATTTTACAGTAGCATTGTATATCTTAAATAAATACCTTTAACTCTAAGGAGCAGCCAGAATATGTCAAGGCATAACAAACGAGAGTTTCTAATTAGTCTTTGGCATTGCAACACTTTTAAAGGTAAATCTAAGCCAGCGAGTGAGTTCCAAGTAATTTCTATGAAGACAGAGGTATCACTTTAATACCAGGAATACTCTAGAGTTTCATCTTGATTAGTAATAAAACAGCCATTTTCCAAATGCAGGCAGTAAAGTGGCACTAATCGGGAAAATGACAAGCTACTTTCAAATCAATTGTCCTTCTGCTAAATGGAAAAGTAAATGATCACAACACTGTTTAAGCTTTAATGCACTGCTTTGAATGAAAATGCACAGTGTAGGCTTAGCAACATAAAATGGGTGTACATTAAGGAAAAGTTCTTTAACATCTTTCTGAAGTGGGAAAATATATCCTGTGTTGCATACTGAGCCCATACCCCTGAAATAGTTACAGATCTTAGGAAAGGAAATACAAATTCACTGACAGTGTATTGATAGGGTATTTATTCTTACACTCATCCTTACAAATCTACTGGGTAGTACTTATTAAATAATTTTATTTAATAAATAACTTACAATGGACATGTTAGAGCACTGAAATCCCCAGAGTCTTAGACTGCCAAATGCTTATTCTATTATTTATAGTTAGAAAATTTACAACAGAAGAATAGTAAGATGCAGGTTTAGAAAACAATATTTATTATGTGGAGTTTGCAAGCTAAATACTCACAGAGAAATATATAGGCAGTTCCATTAACAGGCAAATGCATTAGGCAAAATTTAATTAAATTTGCTTCAAAGGCATTTTGAAAAGTAGCAACAAGTGTGATTTAATTTGTCAACTGGATTTTATCCCTCTATGCTTTGACTCATCTTTATTGTGATCAAAAGTTCTCTTTTTGCTCATTCCCCTATATAATTTTGAAAATGATAAATATTGACAATGTTTTGGCATTTGTTACATTTGATCTTTGACAGAGGCTTGTTTCTGTCTGGGTTTGCATGCACAGGTATCTATTATCTACTTAGTCACATCAGATACCTCCTTGGATGAAACACTCTGGAAAATTAGCATTTCCATTAATTATTCTTAAGTTGGCAACCACAGTGCTCTGGAAACAAACTACAAGATTTTCATTTTCTAGAAAAGCTGAACTTGATGTCTGCACTCATAGTTTATCAAAATAATCAAAAGCAGTATTAAACTGACATATTTTGCCATGTATTATGCATACTAAGAAGTCATAATTCCAAGTCAGGTGCATTCTTTTTTTCCACAAAATGCAAAAGTATTCCCAAAAAATTCCTACAGTAATGAGTATATAAAGAGTCTATTCACGCATCATTCCATAAAGCAACACCTTGAGTCTCCACAGAAAAATAATAAATAGGACCTTAATTGCATTGGAAGAGTATAAAATCATACAGAAGAAAACAGAACCTTCTGTCATTTTTGCCTTTCATTTTTAAATACTGACTTCATGTACAGTAAGAGAATCAACAATTTACCCATTTGAAAAATCTTGTACCTGCTACACTTATGTACAACAAAATGCTTTCTGTTTTCCTGCCTAATACTGTGAGCCACAGATATACAGATAATAGTTTCTAAGTTTTCCTAAGGAATTACATACTAATATTATACTAACAATATATAACATATATCATAATACATAACAGTTTGTTTACAATATAACAGTATACTAATAATATACTAACAGAAAAAAGCAGTTGCTGTCATTTTCTATGACAATTGTTACACTAAGCAAATACTGTACTTACCACTGAAATAGTGATTGTCTTAAAACATAGGCATTTTCAAAACAATGACACGCTGAACAGGAAAGAAGATGGACAATTAACAAGGGTCACTGACATTAGCAAGATCTTTTATTCCAGACCTCATCAGCACTCCCGGTATCCTAAAAGAAAACTCTCCACAAGTGCTGTATATACACATGATTAACAACCACAGAGCATGATCTAACTTTAAAGGGTAACAAGCATCTAATCTAAGAGACCGAGAGCCACACAAACATAAAACCAGTATGTCATCCAGCACATAAAGAAGTATATAGACTTGCTTGTGTTTGTCTAATGAAGCATTCAATTCTAAGTGGACTTCTTGCAAAGGAGATTCCAGCAGCCTGCTTGCTGTGAAGATAAGTCAGCCCCATTTATTCAGGCTTAAGGGAAACTACTGTATTGTAGAATATATGAATACATTCAAAGCGAACTCACAAGTGACTTAAGCATCAGGATCCACTATCCACTAAGAAGCCAAATCAGAAAATTAAATTAAAAGCAGAGTATGCAATTAAAATACACAGAGGATATCACCTTTTTTTCAAGATATGCTGAGATGTTTGCTTGCCTAACAGTTTCAGTGATGATACTTTCTCAATGCTATTAAAGGAGAACAGGGAAGAGCACAGAAGGAAGAGCGTAGAGGGAGGACAGAGGAGGGAAGGAAAGGAATGTTTCTATCTCTCTCTCAGAGCATGGCAGAGAAGGGAATGTTTTGCAGCTTACAATGTAGCCTCACAATGAGCCATGATCTAGTATGTGTGCTTTAATTATTTTTGTGCCAAATCAATATTGAGGACAATTAGCCCCACTGGTTACCTAGAACACTTCCCCTGCTGCATAACACCCTCAATCAACTTACAGCATCAATATTGTAATTAAAAGCTAATCTAATTTGTAATGACCTTACAAGTAGTTTCTATCCCAAGATCTACTTATTAGTCTCCCTGAAAAATCACAGTATAGATCCCTTGGAACAATTCAGGCTTATGGGCCTCCAGACTCAAAGTTGTCTGAAGCTTTTTCATTCTAGTCATTTCCAAAATGTTTCTTCAATGTAGGAAAAAATACAAGAACTATAACTTCCTACCTAATTGTTTTATTCTGCTTAAAACAGGCTGTTGTTCAAATTAAGGAAATACATAAACATAATTGGATAGTTGGTATCTTTCATAATGCTGGAAAACTGTTTTTATAACTACCTTTATAATTCACAGAATGCATGGGCTTAGGAAATAGGACCCGAGGTTGAATTTTAGAATATTAGAGTCAGAATTTGGAACTAGAAGGAGCTAATATATGCCATTTGAAGAATCATTCTCTTGCCAGTATTGAAAAAAGTCCTCCCAAATTCTTCACTGTACCTTGGCCCTGCATGAAACTCTTCATTTCTACCTTAAAGTTAATCATTAAGTGCAATAATAAATATGTAAACACATGCTGAATATGTAACTCTCTACGCATCCTTAAATTATTGGCCAATGGTAGATAAAAGTACCTAACAACAATAGGAAGAACATACATTACAATATTCTCAGGCAACTTTTCATGGAATAAAAGAATAATCAGGTTTGTATAATACATTAGGACATGATTTTTGGAAGGAAGCCAGATATTTTAAAATTCACTTTTATATTTTCAAGCTATGCATGCAATTTAGGAAGAAAACATTGCTTCTAGGAATGTGATGGTGTAGTTGTGATCCCAAAAATCATCTTTTCCTCAAATGGATTTTCAGCCAGCTCAGCATTTGTTACCTCATTGCCCAAAGTGCTCTGCGACATTCCCATGCCCAGAAAGGCATTAGTTGAGGGCCACTTTAGGAGATATATCAATGCAGGCAATTTCTGTCTGTGATGGCCAAGTTAGAGAAAAATCACTCATGCTGACTAATTTGCTATATAATTGCAGTAAACATCAGCTATGAAGAACTTTCGGTAATAAATTGTTCCAATCAGCATGGTTTTCCAGATAGTTGAAGCTTAGTTGCCATTTCTCCTGAAAACCAAAATAGCCCTGCCTTCTCCATTTGAATAAAACTAATTTATATTTAGTTAAAAAAATAAAAATGTAATTAATAAGTGTGTTTCATGCTTAAGACAAGTTAAAATTTAGTTCTTGAAAATAGGACTTCAACACCACTCGTCTTTTAAAGCAGAGAATTTTTAACCATTCTTTTTGGATAATGTTTTAGTAAGTTAGAGACATCATTCAGAATCTGTATAGTGTACTGTGTTATTGTACAATGTTGCTCCCCGGAGGGGGCAATTCCTCCTTTGCTAAATGACCTGAGATTGCTGTTAGTGAGTTTTTGTTTCTAGGGGTTATTACTTTTGTCTTTTCTCTATCTCTGCCAGACTGTCAACTGTCAGTTTGGGTATCAGTGTGTTTGCAGCTTTTCTCACTTGTAATTTTCTGAGGATTTGAACATCATATATTCAGCCTCCTTAGAACTGTAAAGAAAGAATCAAAGCTCTGGCTTTTAACAATCATTTCTGTAGCTCAGAGCATTTATATTTTACTTCCTTCTTGGCTCCAAATGTTATTCTAAAAGGTAACTGTACCTATTTGCTAAGTCCAGTTAAATAAAGTTAAAGGTAGATAGTTCTGAACATATTTCTCTATGATGCACATCTAAGATATTTCTTAGCCAACTTACAGAAAATTGGTAAGGGGAAAATATCTTCATAACATGGGCATTATTAAGTAACTTCATGGGGATGTTCACCTAGCTCTGGAGGTTATATTATCCATTACAATAATGACCAAATGATGCTTATTGGTCTCCGTGTTATATGAGAAGTTTTGTACTCAGGAAAAAAAAGTACTTCAAGAAAATGACAGGTCTATCTTCTTAAAACTAACAAAGATAAATCACCTTAAAAAGTAATGAAGTTACAGGTGATAAGATTTTTAAAGGGAGTTTCTGCCAGTGCACAACCATATTAGAGTAACTCATCTTTCTGCATGGCTACACTGGATTAGGAGACAGGAGAACTGGGTTCTCATCTTGGTTCTGTAGCTAATATGCTATATGGCCATGAAAAGTCATTTAAACTCTATATACTAGATTCAAATTTCTTAATTCTATGTATCTTAGAAGATAATAGGAGATTACAGGTGTAGAAGCCCTTGTTGTCAAGAGGTAAAATGCCTTTACAAATGTGAAGTATTACATTCACTGTTGGATCAACAGAATAAAGAAAAATATACCTACATTATATTGGTTTATAAAAAAATTATAAATGATCTAAGGGACCCTCATTTCAAAGCTGGAGAAAAATAAGACCCAGAAATTAGAATTGGCATACCTATAGTAATCTATATGATAGCAAGACAAGCAGAAATGAAACAAGCTATTAATTCTGTGACAGCACTTGTGTCTCTGTACCTGTGCAGTCAGTGGACACCAGAACACAATGCTAAGCAGCTGAACAGCAGGCTGCAAAATCCAAATTGAAGGGATATCTCAAAGGCTGTTATACAGGCTCATTTAAATCTAGTCAGGAGGTATAGGCAAGTGTTTCTTATAAAGGAAACCAGAGGACTGACTAGATCAGAGAATGTATCTCTCATCACCAAGTCAATGCCTTTGACTGAGTCCAATCTGCAATCGGTAAACATTTTAATTAGCTTCTAGTTCAATGGGGTCTGTGCAAAGTTCATTGGAAAATTCAGATCTTTGGGGAGGATTTTCAGCATCACAGAACAAGCATCAACCTGGACGTTAACAGAGGGTGGAGGGAGATGTTGGGGGGCACCTATTGTTAGCATTCCATAGCTGATCTATGCCAGGTTTACACTGGGCTGTGATGGTAGTTGAGGGCGATAGGGAAGAAGGCATGTAGAGGGAAGGAAGGAATAGGAGAGTAGGTGGAGGAGATCCAGCTATATGTCAGGCAATTAACATATATCCTTGGATTTATACTTCCCAAACATCTTATGAGTTACTATACCATTCTAGAGATGAGAAATAGCAACACTTACTATGTGCCAGACAATGTAAGAATTTCATATGTATTTAAGTCCTTACAACAACCCAAGAATTATATTACCAATCTCATATAATTATACTATTATATCTTACTATAGTAGTACTTCACACTATATGACTATTTCCATTTTACAGATAACCAAACTTGAGACTGTAAGCCAATTTAAAAGTAACATGTTCAAATCCACACAACCAGAAAACAATGGCCTGGATTCAAACTCAGATGGGACTCCAAATCCCAACAGCTAACTCTGCTGTGTCTTAAACTCATTTTAAAAGGAAAAATTATACACAGCTGTATCCAGAGTTTATCAGAGTATTTGATAGAGTACCTTTTGATATCTATATGGACAAAACAGAAATATGGGTTGAATAACAGTGCAATCAGGTGGATTAAATATGATCATGCAGCCATTTCAATTTAAGTTAATAATGTAGTTCTGCAAGTGCTGGTGAACTGTTAGAATCTTTTTTTTACATATTATTAAAATACAATTGCTATACAACAAATCACATATTTTTAATGCAAACAGTTTGATAAGTTTGGATATATGTATACACTCCTGAAACCATCATAATTAAGATAATAAACATATCCATCATCTCCACACATTTTTTTGTCACCCTTTGTTTTTTTGTGGTAAGAACACTTAACATAAGATCTATACTCAACCAATTTTTAAGTGCACTATTCAATATTATTAACTATGGGTGTTATGTTGTACAGTTTTCTAGAATTTATTCATCTTGCATAACTGTAATTTTATATCCATTGAACAACTTCCTATAAAATTTAATACCCTGAACAAGGGAGGTGCATAAATATTTGATGAATAATAAAATGAATGAATGAAAAAAATAAAAGTGAGAGCCATTCATTCTGTCACAAACATTTATGGCTTGGTGTGAAAGTAACCTTGTCTTGAGTCCCAATTTCGTCACTTACTTTCTGGATGGTTTTAAACTAGTTATTCAATATGCCTCTGTGAAAATTCCTGGGCAAAAATGTATAGGCTCAAGTCTTAGTACCAGAGGCAAGCTCATACCCTGAAACCAGAGACAATGGTAATCCAAACAGTGAGAGCTAGGGCAGAAGCTTACACTGGAAGCTTTCCTAGGCAAGAGCATGGAAGGGCAGTTAACCTTTTGTGAGCACGTACTATGCACCAAGAAATTTCCCAAGGGCAATATATGTATTATCTACTTTAATTTTCACTATAACCCTGCAAAGTAGGTAATGGTATTATCTTTAGTTTATAGTAAGAGGAAAATGAGGCTCATAAACTAAGAACTAATTAAATGTTAGTTCTTACTTTTAGTAGAAAAAGCAGTGGGTAACAACAAAAAATCAGGATGTCCAGATTAAATGCTTTTTTTCTTTTGGTGGTAGTCCTGGGGTTTGTTCTCATGGATTTTCACTTACTAGGCAGGCACGCTACTGCTTGAGCTATGTATGCCTCCAGTTCTTTATACTCTGATTATTTTGTCTGGGCCACCATCCCCCTACTTTATGTTTTCTACCTTAGCTGGAAAGCTGGAACGACAGGTAAGCACCATCATGCCCCGTCCCCCCCCACAGCTTTTTTCCCTTGAGATGGGATCTTGTGAACTTTTTTGCCCCAGTGGCTGGGAACCGTGATGTTCCTGAGCTCAGCTTCTCAAATATCTCAGATTCCAGGCATGAGCCTGCAGCAGCCAGCCCTTAACTTGGCCAATAACTTGAAGACTTCAGCTACTATTCTAGTCTTTAACCTTGCATTGATGAGAAAGTGTTGCCCTACAAACCACTGACAATATATTGATTCATAGTCTTCAACTCCGATTACAAATGTTCTCGAGTAAGAGTAATCTGACTCAAACTCATGTTCCTAGCTATAGGAGGGAGCTTTAAAGTCTTTTAAAGAAAAGTATTTTGTGTACTTTGTACATTTGTAATTATTGGCTTATTTCCAAGGAAACCACTAACCAGAGTAATAGATTGTTTTTTCCCACCCCCATTCTCAAACTCAATTTGGCCTTTCCTTTCCCCTACCCATGAACTCCTTCCTGGAACATGGCTGGCTTCTGCTTAATGGCTGAGCTCACTGAAAACCAAGTTTGATTTTCTTGGTGAAGTTACTACTGCTGTCTTGATGTTCTCATGACTGAAGCTATAAATAATGAAACATGGCTATAGAGTTCATGGCTGTTTACAACATCCTAATTTAGGATTATGCATGAACATATTAGTTAAGATCACAGTGGCTACATTCATCTATACTTCTTGTTTATTTCACAGAGATTACCCTCAAAAGACTCACAAAAGTTATCTTGAATTTTTCTAAGGTAGGAGTACATATTATGGATGAAAATACACCTTTGACTAGGAATAATGATAACTAATACATATTTATAGCTTATTGTATCCCAGGAACTATTTTAATTCACCTATTTGCTAGCAAGAGGGGGTTTCTATTTCTCTCCATTTTGTAAAAAAACAAAGTCAACCAGGGCCCAGAGAGATTTATAATTTGGGTACGGACAGCTAAGAAAAGGGAAGGCTAGGATGCAGATTCAAGTATTCTGGTTTTAAACACTATTCAACATTGTTTCTCAACATTAGACATTTCAAGTTTTGAGGAAAGCTAAATACTAATCATGGCTTTTATATTCCTTGGCTGTATGACTTTAGGTTATAACAACTCTGTGCTTCAATGTCTTCATATGTAAAATGAGGATAGATTAACTGTTTTCAAATGTCCTTTTGGGTTTTAATAGTCCATGATTATGTGCACACATGTGTATACACAAAGATTTTCCAGTAAAGTAGTCCTTCCTTTTCATAGTAATTATCAGAAGCACAAAGGTAAATACTGGCATTGATTTCTCATAATTAAATACTATATGAGTACCTATATATCATCTTATCCATTCCCAGCTAGTAATTAATTTTTTTGAAAAAAGTAACCTATATATGCAGCCAGTATCATTGAGGGTCTTTAAAGAACATCTGAGTGCAGGATATCAGGTCAAAACTTGACTCAGGGGCAAAATCTTAGCAGGTGTAAGAATGACTTTTCTTGAACCCTTCACATTATTTCCTTTAGGCAACCTGTTAGTGCTTTGCCTTTGGGTTTCATGCTCCCACACCTCCTGCTTGCTATTCAATCTTACTCGATCACTTCACTTTAGCACTTTCCTCAGTGTCCTAGAAGAAAGTAAAGAGCTAAACCATTTCAACTTACCATCTTGCTGCGTACTATCAAAGCTTCAACAGTTTCTATAAATTGTAACATTAAATTAGTAATTATTACTATTTTCCTCCACATAACATTATTGACAGCTTCATGCACATTATGTATATATGTAGAGATATAGATATACACGTTATTTACACGTATACATAGTTACATTTCCCCACCATACATCAAGTGAAATACATTTCACTTAAGCTCCATCCAAGTCTTGATACTCTTTCCTTCATTTCCCCCCAACCATAAAGACAGTTGTCAAGGCAAATTGATTATATTTCTGTAATACACTCTCTGGCCCTAACATTTTCCTCTTTTGTATATTTCCAATTTTGTATATTTAATTCTTAACAATTATTTATGGCTAAGGGCAAATGCCTCTTTACCATGAAGTCTACCATGATCTGTAAACTCAAGGTTACACAACCACCTACAGGTAGAGCTAAGATTATTACTTCATTCCAACACATTCTGCCTCTTACTGGAAGCTAATTTTAATAGAGAGCTAGAGTGGGGAAAGGAAAAACAAGAATATCAGGGCAGTGGATTATCAAATGAAATGCACAAAAACAAGTGGCCAGAGACCTTGGAAATCAAAGGGGCAGGAATAATGATTTATATTTAGACACTGGAGCTTGTAGTCTGATATGAAACTTGGCTTTGAATTTTACTAGCTAGATAGCTTTGGGTAACTTAAGCTCTCTGAGCCAGGTTCCTCCTCTCTAATGTGGACATAATAGCCATGTCATAGATTTGTAATATGAGGTTCAAATAAAATAGTCTACATAAAATTTCCTGCAACACAGAAGATGATCAACAAATGTCAGCCCCAACCCTACTATCTATACCTCACTTTTTACCTTGTGAGACAGTCTAAAGAAACATATTTTATCTCTTCTATTTGAATAGGGTAGAGACTACATTTTATGCATATTTTGTTCCCACCCTTATGCACCCAGCATAGTGTACAGCACGCAGTGAGTACATAATAAATATTCAGTATACCCCACATATGGAACATATGTGAAATGAATTTCTACAAATCTGAAAGAAAAGAAAGTACTGATTATACCTATAATTCTTTCATTCCATTGACTGTACAAACAACCCAAATCTCAGGTAGGAAAGTGTTTTGTCTTAAAAAGTATAGATTGTTTTTAAACGTTAAGTCAGAGACATCAGTGACCTCACAAAGTTGATACTTCAAGTAAGCAAAGCTACTTAATGGCTAGCGCTTCAGTGAACAATGGACAAAGTTCTCTGGACCTCAAAAGACAAAAGGAAATTCAGGAACTTGCTTTATCTAGAGGACATTATAAATCATAAAATGTACACCTTGACTTTGTATTGAGGCATTTGTTCCCTCTTCACTTTGGAAAACCTGTTTTCTTCTCCAGTTCAACTTTCTGTACTATATTTGGTTCTCGTTAAGAATATGGAAAGTTTTCTGAAGTTTGACTCTTCTTGGCTTATTGAATTTAATATAATCATGAAATAAGGGGCACAGAGGGGCAACCTTCCAAGGTGGTGCGTTTCCTTTGGGACATAATGTTTTAGGAATGAAAATCTCGTGGAATTTTCTCATTCATTTTCCTTTAGTCTATACAAATCTGAGGCTGACAAGGTAAGATATAAGGTTCCTTAGTTGAACCTGGTTGGATTCAGCCAGGCTAAAGTAACACTTAGAAAAGTTTCTACTTTGACCTATCATCATCCTTGGTTAGCTACTGTTCCCATCTTGGGTCAAAAACTGCCTTCTGGGCAATTATTAGAGCTTTGCCAGGAATATAGATTATGCTAGTAATGGACATCCGAGATTCCATTTTATTCACATGATGCAATATATGGATATTAACTGAGCATTGTATTCTGTCATTCCTAGAATTCAAGGACCTATTCAACTGATAAAATAAGGATACTTATTCTTTTTCTCTTCTGATGCCTAGGTTCCAGAAACCCTTCCACTTTTTGGAAAGTCTGTTTGATGATAATGAAATAGTGAAATAGCTTCTACCAATCAAGTGATGTTTCCCAATACTTTCTGTTGGATTAACTCTCTAGGGTATTTTCCTCTCATTTTTCTCTCTAGAAATGTTTAGATAGCTGATGCAAGAAACATTTTGTGTTACAACACTGAACTCTGAAGTGCAGTTCCCAACCGTTTTCTTCCATCTAAAACATAGAAGCATTATAGCTATTTCAAAATACTTACTGATAGACCAATGAAAGCTTACTCAAAACAGAAATCTACATGATTTTTCCCACTCTTTTCAGTTTAGCTGTCCCCAGAGCTTTTCAGATAATTTTGAGAACACTGACATCCAAACATAGCTTTCTACAAATGCCCAGAGACTCTGATATGACATGATTCTGAAATAAGTCTAACTCACTCTCAGTCTTTTCTTCTAAGAAGTTTGACATAGATCTGTGTATAAGAAATTTGGAAATGTATTCAATTCTTCATCAAGATCACTTTGAAGAATAGGAGTGAATGTATCCTCTGAATCCATATACATTATATATAAAAAAAAACTAGATTTAAGCAGTGGCTTTGGTTTGAAGTTGTTATCTGCCTCTGAACTGTGAATGTCCAAGTCATAAAGAGTTGGGGTACTTTGCCCCAGCTTTCATCTACCCAGTACACTTGTTTTAATTTCTTGAAGTGCTGCTTATAGTTATCATGGTAAGAGTCCCATCTTTTAAGTTCTTAGAACATGAAATTCAAGTATAGGTTATAATTTTGTGGTTTTAACGTCCTTTTACCTTATTAACTGGGCTGTAATCTCTCACAATAAATGGGAATACCTTTTTAAAAGTAAATTTTATTGTGCTATTGGAAGTTTAAAACATGGTATTACTAGATATGTATAGATAGTAAGATTAGTTCCTATAGTAAAACAGATTAATACATCATCTCACAGTTACATTATTCTGACAAGAGCAGCTAAAATGTACTTATTTTACAAATTCCTTATATAATTTTTGTCAAATTTTATTGGTGTTCTCTTTTATTATATTTTAGACATTTGGTTAGATGAAATACCACAGTTATTTCCTGGTACTGGGTCAACTTCTCCTCAACATGTGTATATTATATGACTCTAATTAAAAACATGGCATTTTAATAAAGGATCACTATTTTAATGATTCCTGTAAGTATGTGATGGAGCAAGTCACTAATATGCATGGGTTCCAGTTGCCTCATACGTATAAGGAAGATGGTAGTATCTTACTTTTTTAAAGGATCAGAAGATGTTTTCAAAATATTTTCTACTTCATCCATCTGTATAAGATGATAAATTAAAGATGATTAAATTAAAGATGATAAATTAAACAAAAATAAATTTTGTTCTCTTTCTTCCTTAAAAACTTATCAATATCAACAAGAGGATTTTAAAAACAAAGAAAATAACTTCTAACTTCAATAAAGGAAGTAAAATCACAAATCACAAACCAGTAAACATAACTACTAGTTTCCATGAAACCCAGATCAGAGTGAAGCAGTGTCTGAAAATCTAAACCAGTCTTCTCAGTCCTTGGGATTTCCACAAATGGAAGTTGTCATCTTTCTTCAGGTCTGCCAGCTTCCATCTTTTATCTTATTTTCTCTTTCTTGAGCAATTACATACCATCACTGATCTGTCTTTAAAGGGGTTTACACGGTCTATGATTTATCAACAGATAATTATTTCTCAGATTCTTGGAGGATCCAAGATGCTGACTAGAGGGCGGAAGCAGACAATGTGAGCTCCATAAATCAAAAATCTTCCTGAGACGCTGGAGCCACAGTTGGCACAAAAAACCCACCAAGAAGAATCAAAACTCTGACACCCCAAACCCCCAGCCCATACAAAGCTTCTTCATGGCATGTTACCCTGTGACAACAGGAGGGCTCCCGTGCTGCCATATGCAGACCAACAAGTGAGCAAATAAGCAGCACACAGTATTCCCACAGCTACCCCTGGGATAAAGCAGCATAGCCCCTTGTACAGACTGACCCCTGTCCAGCAAAAAAAAGAAAAAAAAACTGAATAATAAAGAAGGAACTGAAAATGACACTAAGCAGAGAGGGCAGGGTGCTCTGGGCAAACTGGAGAAGTAGGGAGGGGAAAGCAGCTGATCTCTGCACGAACTTTAACTCAACAAAGCCTAGAAAAGTAAATGTCTGACAAGCCTCTGTATCAGAGAAGGGGTGGGAGGGGCAAGAGCCCAGCTCCTGGTGAACTCTCAGTAAACAAAGCCTGGAAAAATAGATGGCAGACAAGACTCTGCCCCACAGAAGGGGGCAGGGTCAAGGAGCTGATCTCGGTGAGAAGTTTCAGTAAACAAACTCTGCAAAAGTAGACTGCTGACAAGCCTCTGCACTGGAGAAGATGGAAGGGGCAAGTAGCTGATCTCTGCATGAACTTTCACTAAACAAAGGTGGAAAAGTAGGCGGCTGACAGTAGGCAGTTGATGAGCTGCTGCCTGAAATAGGGCATATAGTGGTCCACAAAGCTCATCTCCTAACCCAACCACCTGGCAAGAATACTACAGAGATACTGCTTAAACACCCACACCAGGACAGGATGCTGAAGGAGTAACAGGAGTACTATTAAGACTGAAATTCTATTGTTCTTGAACCTGGAATTTTTTTATTTTATTTTTTTTTATTATTATTTCTAAGTGTTTGTCTTACTCACTGTTTGTAAGTTCACCAGTTCTCCCTGTTGATTTCTTGGATTCTCTATTTTTTTTCTTTTATTTCTTTTTCTTTCTCCTCTTTCTTTCTTCATTTCATTAGTTTCACTATTGTAAGTTAGCTAATACTAAATTACACACAGACCAGGGACAGAAACAGCACCAAGTGGAATGATGGGAAGACAAAAAAGGGATGGAAACCATTCTCTCTGCAAAAATAAATTAGTACCGGATTCAAAGGGAAAAGAAGAAAACAGACACCCACTTCCAGACACCAATAAAACAAAGATGTACTATCCAAATGAACCCAACGAAGCTCACAAGAACACCATGAAAGAAGAAATACCGCAAGAAATCACTGAGAATTTCATGGAGATATTACTAGACAAGGTCAACCACAACGTACAGAAGGCACTCAAGAAATTCCAAGACAACAAAAATAAAGAACATGAGAAGACAGAAAAACAAGTAAGTGAATTCACAGGAGCCCTAAATAAATAGGAGTGTGAAACAGAGAATACCATAAATAGAGATGAATGAATTAAGGACAAAAACTGACAATATTAAAGAGGAAGTGACCCATGATATGGAAAACCTCAGAAAAAAGAATGAAACCAAAATACAAAAACACAATGGAAGCCCACTCCAGCAGACTAGAACAAGCAGAAGACAGAATCTCAGAACTTGAAGATGAAATGGAAATTAAAAGAAAAACTGAAGAACTATAACTCAAAGCAACTCAAAACCTGTGACAGGAATATGCAAGAACTCACTGACTCTATCAAAAGACCAAACGTGAGAATCATGGGTATTAAAGGAGAACAGATGCAAGCAGAAGGAATTCAAAATACATTCAACAAAATAATAACAGAAAATTTCCCAAATCTAGAGAAAACTATGCACATTCAGGTATAGGGAGCCTCCAGAACAACAAACAGACTTTACCAAAATAGAAATACACCATGACATATTATCATTAAAATAACAAGCACAGAAAATAGATGAAGAATACTGAAGAATGCAAGAGAGAAAAAACAAATAACATACAAAGGTAAACCCATCCAAATCACAACAGATATTTCAACTGAAACCTTAAAAGCAAGAAGAGCATGGAGTTAGGTATTCCAAGCACTGAATGAAAATAACTTCAACCTTAGGATAATCGACCCAGCAAAACTATCATTCAAAACAGATGGAGCAATAAAAGTCTTCCATGATAAGCAGAAACTAAAACAATACATGACCAAGCCACCACTACAAAACATTCTTCAAGGAATTTGGTACACAGGAAATGAAAGCATACAAAACCATGAAAGGACAGGCAATACCAAACCACAGGAGAAGAAAAGGCAAGAAAGTAGAGATAACACTGATTCAGCTGCACACAAGCAAACTTAAACAACAAAGACAACAAAATGACAGGAATCACCACATACCTATCAATACTAACACTGAATGTTAACGGACTTAATTCCCCCATCAAAACACACCATTTGGCAAAGTGGATTAAAGAGGAAGATCCAACAATCTGTTCCTTACAGCAGACCCATCTCATTGACAGAAACAAGCACTGGCTTAGAGTAAAATGATGGAAGAAGATTTACCAAGCCAATGGCCACCAAAACAGGCAGGAGTAGCAATACTTATTTTGGACAAAGTAGACTTCAAACCTACATTGATCAAACAAAATAAAGAAGGATATTACATACTAATAAAAGGGAAATACACCAAAAGGAAATAACAATTATCAACCTATATGCACCCAATGTCAGTGCATCCAATCTCATCAAACATACTCTGAAGGACCTAAAAACAACTATAAACTCCAACACAGTGGTAGTGGGAGACATTAATACCCCCCTATCACCAATAGATAGGTCATACAAACAAAAATTCAATAAAGAAATCCTAGATCTAAATCATAACATAGAGCAAATGGACCTAGCTGATATCTACAGAATATTTCATCCAACTTCTGCACAATATACATTCTTTTCAGCAGCCCAGGGAACCTTCTCTAAAATTTATCATATCTTAGGGCACAAAAGTAAGCCTCAGCAAATATAAGAACAGAAATAATCTCATGCATTCTATCTGATTACAATGCATTAAAACTAGAACTCAACAGCAAAAACAACAGTAAAAAAAACATGCAAAGAGTTGGAAGGTGAACAACACATTACTCAATGATCAATGGGTCATGGATGAAATAAAAGAGCAAATTAAAAGGTTCCTGGAAGTTAATGAAAATGAAAACATGACCTACCAGAACCTATGGGACATAGCAACGGCAGTCCTGAGAGGAAAGTTGATAGCCATGAGTGCATATATTAAAAGGACAGAAAGATCTCAAATCAAAGACTTAATGCTTCATCTCAAACTGCTAGAAAAGAACAAGCAAATCCCAAAACAAGTAGAAGGAGAGAAATAATTCAAATAAGGGGAAAAAAATCAATAAAATAGAAACAAGAAAAACCATACAAAGATTCAAAGAAACAGGTGGTTCTTTTAAAAAATAAATAAAATTGACAGACCCCTGGCAAACCTGACTAAAATGAGGAGAGAAAAAACCCAAATCAGTAAAACTAGAAATACAAAATGGGAGATAACAACAAACACCACTGAAATCCAGGAAATCATCAGACACAACTTTGAAAACCTTTATTCTAATAAATTTGAAAATCTTGAAGAAATGGACAGATTTCTAGATACTTATGACCATCCAAAACTGAACCATGAGGATGTTAATCACCTGAATAGATCTATAGCACAAAATGAAATTGAAGCAGCACCAAAGAGTCTCCCAAAAAAGAAAAGTCCAGGACCTGATGAATTCTCTGCTGTATTTTATCAGACCTTTAAAGAAGAACTAACACCAAACCTCCTTAAACTGCTCCACAAAATAGAAAGGGAAGGAAAACTGCCTAACTCATTTTATGAAGGCAATATTACACTCACCTCAAAACCAGACAAAGACACCTACAAAAAGAACTATAGGCCAATCTCCTTAATGAACATCAACACAGAAATCCTCAATGAAATAATGGCAACCTGAATCCAACAATACCTCAGAAAGCTCATTCACCACAACCAAAGTCAGCTTCATCCTAGGGATGTAGGGGTGTTTCAATATATGCAAGTCTATAAATGTAACACAGCATGTTAATAGAAACAAAGACAAAAACCAGTTGATTATCTCAATAGATGCAGAAAAAGCCTTTGACAAGATCCAATGGCACTTCATGATAAAAGCTCTAAGAAAACTATGACTATAAGGAAAGTACCTCAATATTGTAAAAGCTATACATGACAAACCTACAGCCAACATCATACTTAATGGTGAAAAACTGAACCCTCGTACACTGCTGGTGGGAATGGAAACTAGTGCAACCACTCTGAAAAAAAATTTGGAGGCTTCTTTATCACTAAATTAGAAGTACCCTTCAACAAAAGGCCACCAGTAACACAATTGTAGTTGAATAACTTGGATTTATTGCTCATTATAGCATGGGAAAAGAGATAATATAGGAAACTGAAAATATTATCTTTACGCAATTAGCATCTTAAGTTTTCTCATTTACTTTTTCTTGAGTTGCTATTGTCTCTCACTGTTAATGACAGTCTCTTTAAATTTCTCTAATTTCTTTAAATTTCTATCAAGAATTTCTAATTTCTTTAAATTTAATTTCTTCAAGTTTTTTTTTTATTTCTTTAAATTTCCACAATCAGGTCATAGAAGAAATAAGAGAGGAAATCAAAAGGTTCCTGGAATTTAATGAAAATAATGTCACAACCTATTAGAACCTATGGGACACAGCAAAGGCAGTCCTGAGAGGAAAGTTAATAGTTATGATTGCATATATTGAAAGGACAGAAAGATCGCAAATAAATAACCTAATGCTACATCTCCAACTCCTAGAAATACAAGAACAAGCAGAACCCAAAACAAGCAGAAAGAGAAGAAATAAAAATATGGAGCAAAATTAATGAAATAGAGACCACACACACACACACACACACGCACACGCACACACACACACACAAAGAATCAAGAAAGAAAAACTTGGTTCTTGGAAAAAATAGACAAGGTTCACAAGCCCCTGGCAAATCTGACTAAGATGAGGAGGGAAAAGACCCAAATTAGTAAACTCAGAAATGAAAAAGAGGAGATAACAACAAATACCAAGGAAATTCATGGAATCATCAGAGACTACCTTGAGAACCTATATTGCAATAAATTAGAAAACCTTGAATAAAGGGACAAATTTCTAGATACTTATGACCATCTAAAACTGAACCAAGAGGATACTAACGACCTAAACATATCTACAACACAAAATGAAATTGAAGCAGCATTAAAGAGTCTCCCAAAAATGCAAAGTCCAGGACTTTGACAGATTCTCGGCTGAATTCTACCAGACTTTTAAAGAAGAACTAATACCAACACACCTTAAATAGAAAGGGAAAGTCATACTGCCTAACTTATTCTATGAAGCCAGTATTACATTCATCCCAAAACTGGACAAGGACACATTCAAAAAGGAGAACAATGGGAAAATCTCCTTAATGAACATTGATGCAAAAATCCTCAATAAAATATTGACAAACCGAATCCAACAGCAATCAGAAAGATTATTCACCATTACCAAGTCATCTTCATCCCAGGGATGCAGAGATGGTTCAACATATGCAAATCAATGAATGTAGTAATAGCACATTAATAGAAGCAAAGACAAAAACCGCTTGATCATCTCAACAGATGCAGAAAATGCCTTTAATAAGATTCAACACCATTTCATGATAAAAGCTCTAAGAAAAGAAGGAATACAAGGAATGCACCTCAACATTATAAAGGCTATACATGACAAACCTATAGCCAACATCATCTGTAATGGGGAAAAACTGAAACCATGTCCCCTAAACTCAGGAACGAAACAAGGATGCCTACTCTCTCCACTCCTATTCAACATAGTACTGGAATTCCTGGCCAGAGCAATAAGGCAAGAAGAAAAAATAAAAGGAATAAAAATAGGTGAAGAAATAGTCAAAGTATCCCTATTTGCAGATGACATGATCCTATACCTCAAAGACCCCAGAAACTACACCCAAAACCTCCTAGACACCATAAACAGGTTCAGCAATATAGCAGAATACAAAGTCAACACACAAACATCAGTAGCCTTTCTATACACTAACAATGAACAAACTGAGAAAGAATGTAGGGAAACAATTCCACTTACAATATCCTCAAAAAAACCCAAATACCTAGGAGTAAACTTTACAAAGGATGTGAATGACCTCTACAAGAACTACAAACCTCTGAAGAAAAAGATTATGGAAGACTACAGAAGTTGGAAAGATCTCCCATACTCATGGATTGGTAGACTACACATAGTAAAAATCGTTATACTACCAAAAGCAATCTACATGTTCAATGCCATTCCCATCAAAATCCCAATGACATTCATCACAGAGATTGAAAAGTCTACCCTAAAGTTCATTTGCAAACACAAGGCAATACTGAGCAAAAGGAGCAACAATGGAGATATCACAATATCCCACTTCAAACTATACTACAAAGCCATAGCAGCAAAAACAGCATGGTACTAGCACAAAAACAGATAGGAAGACCAGTGGAATAGAATAGAGGACCTGGATATGAATCCACACAGCTACGCCCACCTTATTTTTGACAAAGGCACCAAAAACCTACAATAGAGAAAAGATAGCCTTTCAACAAATGTTGCTGGGAAAAGAGGTTATTTGCCTGCAGAAAACTGAAACTAGATCCATGTCTATCACCCTGTACTAGTATCAACTCAAAGTGGGTTAATGACCTTAATATCAGACCCAGAACCCTGCAGTTAGTACAGGATAGAGCAGAGAATACTCTGGAAGCAATAGCTATGGGCAAGGACTTCCTCAGTAGAACTCAAGTGGCTCAGCAACTAAGAGAAAGGACTGACAAATGGGACTACATGAAATTAAGAAAGCTTCCACACAACAACAGAAATGGTCTCTACATTGAATGGGCGGCCCACAGAATGAATGAAAATCTTTGCCAGCTATATATCAAGACCAGGGGCTGATAACCAGAATATACATGGAGTTCAAAAAACTAAACTCCAAAAAAATCAATGACCCAATGAACAAATGGGCAAATGAAGAATAAGTACAAATGGCTAAAAAACACATGAAAAAATGCTCACCATTTCTGGCCATAAAGGAAATGCAAATCAAAACCATGTTAAGATTCCATCTCAGTCCTGTTAGAATGGCTACCATCAGGAAGACAAACAACAACAAATGTTGTTGAGGATATGAGAAAAAGGAACCCTTATACGCTGCTGATGGGAATGTAAATTAGAATAACCATTCTGGAAAACAGTATGGAGGCTCCTCAAAAAACTAAAAATAGAACTGCCATACAATCCAGCAACACCATTTCTAGGGATATACCCGAAGGAATTTGAGTCAGGTTACATCAAAGGTACCATCACACCCACGTTTACTGCAGCACCATTCACAATAGCTAAGCTATGGAAACAGCCAAGATGTCCTACTACTGATGAATGGATCAAGAAAATGTGGTATTGATATACAATGGAATTTTATTCAGCCACAAACAAGAATGAAATCTTGTCATTTGCAGGTAAATGGATGGAACTGGAGATCATCCTAAGTGAAGTTAGCCAGGCTTGAAAGGCCAAAAGTGGCACGTCCTCCCTCATATGTAGAATAGAGACCTAATACAAATACAGCAATATTATGAAAAACAGGTCACACTAAGGGGAAATCATATACAAGAGAGGTAGGGTAAAAGAAGGAAACTAGGAAGATGAATATGGTTGATATGCTCTTTATATAAGAATGAGTATAGAATTCTTAAACTGGCTGGAACCAGCATAAGAAAGGGACTATGATGGAATGTACAAAATTAGAGGAGATGAACCAATTAGGGTTATAGTACACAAATACATGGAAATATCACAAGGAATCTCCCTGTATTTATCTCAAACATTTTATTGCAAAAATGTCATTTTTTTCCTTTTTTGCTCTACAAAATCAGATAACAGGAGGGCAGAACAGGGCCTGCTGCTCATGGGATATGTGTGGGGGGGGGGTTACCAGTGGGTGGGAGGAGGTGTCAGGGAAAGAGGGTAGGAGGGTGAATTTGGTGCAAATATTGTGTACACATGTATGTAAATCGAAAAACGATACCTGTGAAACTGTTCCTGGGATATGGGGATAGAGGAGAGTAGGGGAGGGAGTGAATTCAAGTATGATATATTTGATACATTGTAAGAACTTCTGTAAACACCACAATGTACCTCCACCCAGCAAAACAATAAAAAATGTCTAAATGTAAAAAGGAACAATCTGGAAATACCACAATACCCGGCTCCGAATTATACTACAGAGAGATATCAACAAATACAGCATGATATTGGCATGAAAACAGAGACTCACAGCAATAGAGGACCCAGAAAATAAGTGCACATAGCTACGATCATCTAATTCTTGACATAGGAACATAAAAATATATATATATTCAAGGAAAAGACAGCCTATTTAACAAATAGTCATGGAAAACAGCGACATTTACATGCAGAAGACTGAAAGTAGATCACTACCTCATCCTGTACAAAAATCAATTAAAAATGTACCAAAGATCTTAATGTTTAAGCTGAAACTTTGAAAATCCTACTGGAAAAGAGGGGAAACACAAGATACAGGTAGAAGTAATGATTTTCTGAATAGGACTCCAATAAGCTCCAGGAAATAAGAACAAGAACTGACAAATAGGATTGTATCAGATTAAAGGCTTCTGCACATCAAAGCAAGCAATTACTAGAATGAAGAGACAATCTACAGAATGGGAAAAAAAATCTTAGCCAGATATTTGAAAAGAGACTATTATCCAGAATATATAAAAAGATAAACAACCAAGGAACAAAATAATACCTTTAATAAATGGACAAATTAGTTGAATAGTTTTCAAAAGCAGCAGTACAAATGGCCAACAAAAACATACAGTTGTTCAATGTCCTTAGCCATAAAGGAAATGCAAACTAAAATGACACTGGTATTCCATTTTATGCCAGTCAGAATGGCAACAGTCAAGGGAAAAAATGCAGGAGAGGATGTGGGGGAAAAGGAACCCATACACATTGTTGCTGGAAATGTAAAGTAATGCAACCATCATGGAAATCAGTATGGCGGTTCCTCAAACTAAAACTGGAACTACCATATGATCCTGCTATACCACTCTTGGGCATATATCCAAAGGACAGTAAGTCAGCATACATTAGAGATAACTGCATACACATGTTTACAGCAGCACTATTCACAATAGCCAAGTTATAGAAACCCATCAACAGATGAATCAATAACAAAAATATGGTATGTATATATGTGTATATATATAATTATACATACATATACATACTCTCAAGTATTATTCAGCCAGTAATATGAAATAATGTCATTTTCAGATAAAGGGATGGAACTGTAGCTCACCATGTAAAGCAAAATAAATGTCAGAAATACTGCATTTTTTTCTCTTTTATGCATATTCTAGATCTAAAAAAATTAAAAGCCAATTAACATAAAAGGGGGATATTTTGGGGGGAGATGAGGAAAGAGTGGGGACAATATGATGTAAGTACACTGCATGCATGTTAAAATGGTCATAATGATACTCATTTAAAAAATTTGCAAGAAAGTGGCTGGGAAGGTAGCTCAGTAGTAGAATGCTTGCATCAGACCCTGAGTTGGACCCCACTGCATCACAACAAAAACAAAAAAATTGCAAAAATGTTAAAAACAGGGTGGGAGTTTGATAAGCTGGGGATAAGATACAGTAATAGGGTGAATATGATAAAAGTAAATTGAATGCTTACATGGAAACATCACAATTATATAATTAATATACATTAATACAATTTTTCCAAAATAAAAACATTAAAGGTGCATGCAGTGATTAAAGTAAGAGAATGTAAAAGAATTTTAGGGATGAATCTCTGCATATTTTGAAATATACTGCTATGCCTTAAATTTTGCTCATGAGGGTATGTATTGGTAATGGAAAGTTCAAACTTTAACATTTTATCATCTGTCAGAGTGCTCAATACAGTCTTAATTATATCTCCTAACACTTATTGAACACTTACTGTCACATATATAATCTAGTTTTATATATATGAATATTTACGTTATGCATAAAAGATGTTTAATCTTTATAACAACCCTTAGGTAGGTACTATTACTACTCTATGTAAGTTATAGATGTGAAAAATGTGGTACAAAGAAGTTAAGCAACATTTTCATTCAACATAATGTCATCTAGATTCATCCATGTTGCTGCAAATGACAGAATTTTGTTCTTTTTATGGCTGAATAATACTCCAGTGTATATATGCCACAATTAAAAAATCCATTCATCTGTTGATGGATGTGTCAGTTGATTCTTCCTCTGGAAATTTTCACAAACATGTTGTGAAGTGAAAAAGTATGAAACTGAAAATAAGTTATACTTCTACCACTCATTAATGTGTGACCATGGACAAGTTAAATTCCACATGCCTACATACCTTAGTTTATTCATCTGCAAAATTAGGGAATGATGGACCAGGCCTCTTCTCATGTTAGAAACATAGGACTTGTAAATAAATATACAAAAACATCTTTTTTTGTTGTTTTAGCAGTACTGGAGGTTGAATTCAGGCCCTTGCATTTGCCAGGCAGGCATGCTACAACTTGAGCCACACCTTCGGCCTCCAAAACATCTAATAAAAGCAGTGTTAAACCAAAATGGAAAAGAAATATTATGTAAACCTCATCATTTACCTCAAATTTATAGTAACTCACAATAGAGAAGTATTTATTTTTCACATATAGATTAGAAAGTATTACTATATAAATTACAATGTAAAGAATACCTGAAGAAAATATTACTTTATGAAAAAGTATTCAATTCAGTATTCCCTATGGTAGATGTGATAAAAATTGTAAAAATGATGCTCAAAGTTTTGACTTCAATTCCCCGTGTGACAAAAATATGCAAAAACTTTAAGGTACAAAAATGAATACATGACATGGAAAAATGGGATAAGTGCTCTAATAAAGTATATACAAAGCAGTAATAGGAACACAATAGAGGAAAACTAGAAGTTGCTATTTTTAAAAGAGAAAAGGAGAGAGGCCATAAATAATTCTCCTTAAAGAATGTCTACCAGGCAACATTTTGTTGCCCAAAGGTACATGTACTTAAAATAATACTTTACATAACAATGTTCTAAAAGTTAGATAGGATGGCCTTCTACTTATACATTTATATGTTTATTTCTAATATGGAGTAACATCATGAAATATTACCTACTTGCTTGCCCTTTTATTTCTGCTTCACCAGATTGTTCTTTTCCCCTGGGAAGCAACAATGCCAGTGTTTCAAAGATGGGTTTGGAGATCAGGAGCTAGCATGACTACTGCATCAATAAGACACTCAAAGCTCACATGACTTACACTATCATACCCACCCTAACTATGATTTGAATAAAGTTTAAAAGCTCTGCATGAACAAGAAGCAAACAGAATCATCAGATGGTGTTGGTAACCACTAACAGAGAAAGCAAGCATTCAAAAGGGAAAAGTAGCTGGTAAGTTACTATACTTGAGTAAAATAATTATTTTCAACAGCAAATACACTTTTCCCAAATAAAGGGCACCAATTGAAAGGGCTATAGGCAACTGAAAAAGAGATTACTTTCATGCTTCATTTAAAACAAACAAAAAAGATTGACTGTTAAAATGAACAAGGGTGATTTCTTAAAAGGTTCTGGTAGATCCTAGAAAAGTTGCAAAGACTGAAGTAAAATCACACTTAATACGTAAAAAGGATTACATCAAAGATTTTGTGAGATATTTCACTAACACCCCCAATATCTTTTCCTGTATGAATTTCTCCAGATTACCAGTCTAAGAGAGAATGTGATAGGGAAACTGAACTTAATATGTATTATTCACTCAGCACTAGACAGACCCAAATACGTAGGACATGGAAAACTGACAATTTAACAACATAGGGCATATAAATCCTCATGTAAGTGAGAATTTTTTCGCTGTGTCTGTTACCTTTTATTTTTGACACATAATAATTATACCTATTGATGTGGCATAATGTAATGTTTCAATATACATTGTGTAATGATCTCACATCAGGGTAATTATTTAGCAAATTCATAACTTAAGACATTTATTATTTCTTTGAAGTGAGAATGTTTAAAACCCACTCTTCTAGCTATTTTGAAATATATTATTATTGTAAACTCTAATCTCACTACTGTGCAATACCAGAATACCAGAATTTATTAATAGCCAATTGCAACTTTGTACCCAGTGACCAATCTTTCCCTAACATTTCCAATATGAGGTAGCAATTCCACTACTGAGTAAATGTTCAAAGGAAATTAAACCAGTATACTGGAGAGATTTCTACACAATTCACAATGCCAAGATATGAAATCAACCTAAATATCCAAACGGATGAATGAATAAAGAAAATTTAGTACACATACACAATTAAATGCTATTCTTCCAAAAAAATAATGAAAGTCTGTAATTCAAAACATGGGATAAACCTGGAAACTAACATGATGCAAAATAGTCCAGGAACAGAAAGGCAGGTACCATATGATCTCACTCATTTGCAAAACCTAAGAAAGTTAATCTCATTGAAGGAAAGAACATAACAGTGTCATCAGTTATTTTTTAAAGGCACACAAGACAATCATATGTATGAACTTAAACAGTGGAATTGATCCTTAGGAAAATGTACTTTTTAAGTACAAACTGAATGTTTAGAAAATACATATTTAATGAATGATAATATTAATTTCAGTCACTTTACATGGACAAATCTGACAAATTATAAAGAAACAAAACTGTATAGAAACAGAATACTGGCATTAGAAGAAACCAAAGGGAGAATTGAGACCCAACATTTTACAGATGAAAAACCAGATAACTCTTCAGTAGAAGATCAAAGACTAAAATTCTTGGCTTCCAATCAGGTATTCCTTCTGTTATGACAGATATCACACTTTTGTTAGGGTAATTTAAAAGAAGACATACTACAGGTACTCAATGAGAATTTTATAGAGATGATACTGGATAGGGTTAACCAAAATGTACAGGAGACACTCAAGAAATTCCAAGAAAACAAAAATAGAGAATTTGAAAAAGCAAAAGAAGAAATAAAGGAAACCATAGAAGTACTGTATAAACACCAAAGTGAAACAGAGAACACGATGAATAAACAGAAAATGAGCTCAGGACAAAAATAGACAAAATAAAAGAGGAAACCACCCAGGATATGGAAAAACTCAGGAAAAAGAACGAAACAGAACTGAAAAGAAAACAGAAGGCCAATCCAGCAGAATAGAACAAACAGAAGACAGAATCTCAGAACTTGGAGATGAAATAGTAATTAAAGGTAAAACAGAAGAACTATTACTTAAACAACTCAAGACCTGTGAAAAGAAAATGAAAGAACTCACCGACTCCATCAAAAGACCAAACTTGAGAATCATGGGCATCGAAGAAGGAGAGGAGGTGCAAGCGAAGGGAATGCTAATATATTCAAAAAAATAATAACGAAAAATTTCCCAAATCTAGAGAAAGATATTCCCATACAGATGCAAGAGGCCTCTAGGACACCAAACAGACCAGATCAAAATACAACTACCCCATGACATATCATCATTAAAACAACAAGTTCAAAAACTAGGGAAAGAATATTGAAGGCTGTAAGACAGAAAAAACAAATAACATACAAAGGTAAACCCATCAAAATCACAGCAGACTTCTCAACAGAAACATTAAAAGCAAGAAGAGCGTGGGGTGAGATCTTCCGGGCACTGAATGAAAATAACTTCAACCCCAGGATACTCTACCCAGCAAAGCTATCATTCAAAATAGATGGAGCAATAAAAGTCTTCCATGATAAGCAGAAACTAAAACAATATGTGACCACAAAGCCACCACTACAAAAGATTCTGCAAGGGATTCTGCACACAGAAAGTGAAACCCAACTTAACCATGCAAAGACAGGCAGCACCAAACCACAGGAAAAGAAAAAGCAAGACAGGAGAGTGTAACCTCAAATTAGGTACACACAATCAAACATTCAAACAACTAATACAACTAAATGACAGGAATCACCACATACCTATCAGTACTAACATTTAATGTTAACGGACTTAATTCACCCATCAAAAGGCACCACTTGACGAAATGGATTAAAAGGGAAGATCCAACAACTTGTTGCTTACAGGAGACCCATCTCACCACCAGAAATAAGCATAAGCTTAGCATGAAAGGCTGGAAGAAGATTTACCAAGCAAATGGCCCCTGAAAACAGGCAGGAGTAGCAATACTTATCTCTGACAAAGTAGACTTCAAACCTACATTGATCAAACGAGATAAAGAAGGGCATTCCATACTAATAAAAGGGGAAATAGACCAAAAGGAAATAACAATCATCAATCTGTATGCACCCAATATCAACACACCCAATTTCATCAAACATACCCTGAAAGACCTAAAAGCATATATTAACGCCAACACAGTGGTCGTGGGAGACTTTAACACCCCATTATTATCAATAGATAGGTCATCCAAACAAAAAATCAAAAAAGAAATTCTAGATCTAATATACAATAGGTCAAATGGACCTGGCTGATGTCTACAGAACATTTCAACCAACCTCTACACAATATACATTCTTCTCAGCAGCCCATGGAACCTTCTCCAAAATAGATCATATCCTAGGGCACAAAGCAAGTCTCAGCAAATACAAGAAAATAGAAATTACACAATGCAGTAAAAGTAGAACTCAACTACAAAAGTAAAGACAAAAAGCATGCAAACAGCTGAAACTAAATAACTCATTACTTAATGAACAATGGATTATCAATGAAATAAAAGAGGAAATTAAAAAGTTCCTGGAAGTCAATGAAAATGAAAACACAATCTATGAGAACCTATGGGACACAGCTAAGGCAGTCCTGAGAGGAAAGTTTATAGCCATGAGTGCATATATTAAAAAGACTGAAAGATCCCCAATCAATGACCTAATGATACATCTCAAACTCCTAGAAAAACAAGAACAAGCAAATCCCAAAACAAATAGAAGCAGAGAAATAATAAAAGTGAGAGCTGAAATCAACGAAATAGAAACCAAAAAAACCATACAAAGAATTAATGAAACAAAAAGTTGGTTCTTTGAAAAAATAAACAACATCAATAGACCCCTGGCAAACCTGACTAATATGAGGAGAGAAAAAACCCAAATTAGTAGAATCAGGAATGCAAAAGGGGAGATAACAACAAACACCATGGAAGTCCAGGAAATCATCAGAGACTACTTTGAGAACCTATATTCAAATAAATTTGAAAATCTTAAAGAAATGGACAGATTTCTAGATAGATATGATCATCCAAAACTGAACCAAGAGGAAATTAATCACCTGAATAGATCTATAACACAAAATGAAATTGAAGCAGCAATCAAGAGTCTCCCCAAAAAGAAAAGCCCAGGACCCGATGGATTCTCTGCTGAATTCTACCAGACCTTTAAAGACACCAACCCACGTTAAACTGTTCCATGAAATAGAAAGGGAAGGAAAACTGCCTAACACATTTTATGAAGCCAGTATTACATTTATCCCAAAACCAGGCAAAGACAACTCCAAAGAAGAGAACTATAGGCCAATCTCCTTAATGAACATTGACGCAAAAATCCTCAACAAAATAATGGCAAACCGAATTCAACAACACATCAAAAAGATTATTCACCACAACTAAGTAGGCTTCATCCCAGGAATGCAGGGGTATTTCAACATGCGAAAATCAATAAACGTAATAAACCACATTAACAGAAGCAAAGACAAAAACCACTTGATCATCTCAATAGATGCAGAAAAAGCCTTTGATAAGATCCAACACCATTTCATGATAAAAGCTCTAAGAAAACTAGGAATAGAAGGAAAGTACCACAACATTATAAAAACTATGTATGACAAACCTACAGCCAGCATTATACTTAATGGAGAAAAACTGAAACCATTCCCACTAAAGTCAGGAACCAGACAAGGATGCCCACTATCTCCACTCCTATTCAACATAGTACTGGAATTCCTAGCCAGAGCAATTAGGCAAGAAGAAGGAATAAAAGGAATACAAATAGGTAAAGAATCTGTCAAAATATCCCCATTTGCAGACAACACGATCCTATACCTTAAAGACCCAAAAACCTCAACTTAGAAGCTCCTAGACATCATCAATAGCTACAGCAAGGTAGCAGGATGTAAAATCAGCATAGAAAAATCATTAGCATTTCTATATACTAACAATGAGCAAACTGAAAAAGAATGTATGAAAACAATTTCATTTACAATAGCCTCAAAAAAAAATCATATACCTAGGTGTAAACCTAATAAAAGATGTGAATGACCTCTACAAGGAAAACTATAAACTTCTGAAGAAACAGATTGAGGAAGACTATAGAAAGTGGAGAGATCTCCCATGCTCATGGATTGGTAGAATCAACATAGTAAAAAGGTTGATACTCCCAAAAGTAATCTACATGTTTAATGCAATTCCCATCAAAATTCCAAATATTCATGAAAGACATTGAAAAATCTACCATGAAATTTATATGGAAACACAAGAGGCCACAAATAGCCAAGGCAATACTCAGTCAAAAGAACAGTGCAGGAGGTATCACGATACCTGACTTCAAACCATATTACAAAGCAATAATGATAAAAACAGCATGGTACTGGCACAAAAACAGACATGAAGACCAGTGGAACAGAATAGAGGACCCAGATATGAAGCCACACAACTATAACCAACTTGTTTTGACAAAGGAGCTAAAAATGTATGATGGAGAAATAGCAGCCTCTTCAACAAAAACTGCTGGGAAAACTGGTTAGCAGTCTGCAAAAAAACTGAAACTAGATCCATGTATATCACCCTATACCAAGATTAACTCAAAATGGATCAAGGATCTTAATATCAGACCACAAACTTTAAAGTTGATACAGGAAAGAGTAGGAAATACTCTGGAGTCAGTAGGTATAGGCAAGAACGTTCTCAACGAAACCCCAGCAGCTCAGCAACTAAGAGATAGCATAGATAAATGGGACCTCATAAAACTAAAAAGCTTCTGTTCATGAAAAGAAGTGGTCTCTAAACTGAAGAGAACACCCACAGAGTGGGAGAAAATATTTGCCAGCTACACATCAGACAAAGGACTGATAACCAGGTTATATAGGGAACTTAAAAAACTAAATTCTCCCAAAACTAATGAACCAATAAAGAAATGGGCAAGTGAACTAAACAGAACTTTCTCAAAAGAAAAATTCAAATGGCCAAAAAACACATGAAAAAATGCTCACCATCTCTAGCAATAAAGGAAATGCAAATTAAAAGCACACTAAGATTCCACCTCACTCCTGTTAGAATAGCCATCATTAGCAACACCACCAACAACAGGTGTTGGCGAGGATGCAGGGAAAAAGGAACCCTCATACACTGTTGGTGGGAATGTAAACTAGTACAACCACTCTGGAAAAAAATTTGGAGGCTACTTAAAACACTAAACATTGATCTACCATTTGATCCAGCAATACCACTCTTGGGGATATACCCAAAAGACTGTGACACAGGTTACTCCAGAGGCACCTGCACACCCATGTTTATTGCAGCCCTATTCACAATAGCCAAGTTATGGAAACAGCCAAGATGCCCCACTACTGATGAATGGATTAAGAAAATGTGGTATCTATACACAATGGGATTTTATGCAGCCATGAAGAAGAATGAAATGTTATCATTCTCGGGTAAATGGATGGAATTGAAGAACATCAATTTGAGTGAGGTTAGCCTGGCCCAAAAGACCAAAAATCGTATGTTCTCCCTCATATGCGGACATTAGATCAAGGGCAAACACAACAAGGGGATTGGACTTTGAGCACATGATAAAAGCAAGAGCACACAAGGGAAAGGTGAGGATAGGTAAGACACCTAAAAAATTAGCTAGCATTTGTTGCCCTTAATGCAAAGAAACTAAAGCAGATACCTTAAAAGCAACTGAGGCCAATAGGAAAAGGGGACCAGGAACTAGAGAAAAGGTGAGTCAAAAAGAATTAACCTAGAAGGCAACACACACGTACAGGAAATTAATGTGAGTCAACTCCCTGTATAGCTATCCTTATCTCAACCAGGAACACTTGTTCCTTCCTATTATTGCCTATACTCTCTCTTCAACAAAATTAGAGATAAGGGCAAAACAGTTTATGCTGGGTATTGAGGGGGTGGGCTGGAGAGGGAGGGTATGGAGTGGATGGTAAGGGAGGGGGGTGGGAGTAGGGGGGAGAAATGACCAAAGCCTTGTATGCACATATGAATAATAAAACAATTAAAAAAAAATCCAAACACAATTCCATCTCTCTTTTTTTAATGCTTAACAAGTAATGACAAATTTATTTATTTTAGTATGATCAAATTGTAAGATCTACTCTGTAATATATTATACAGATTGCTTAGTATTCTTGAGATAAGAATTGATAATTAGCAGATATTAACTATAATTCCTTTTGTCTAAAAATTTTATTCTACTTCAAACTGAACTTTAAAAGCCTCAGGCATCTGTAAGTGACATGCTGACAACCACTGGATTTTTTCTTTTAAAACTTTAAATAGTATAATGAATAAATTATTTTTTAAGCTTTGATTGACTACTTTTTCCTAAATTAAATGCAGCCAGTTACTTTGAAACTGTACTGTTGAATATGGTAGCCACTAGCCATAACTAAGCACTTAATATATAGTTAATACTTACATGGGCTGTTAAGTGTGAAATATATATATATCAAATTTTGAAAACACAGTATGTACAATATCTTAGTAATATTTTTATATTGGATGAAGGGATAATGTTTTGAAAATGCTGGGTTTAATAAAATGTATTTATTATAATTCATTTTTTAAAATGTTTTATGTGGCTACCAGAAATTTAAAAACTACATTATCTGGTCTGCATTATAATTCTATTGCACAGTTATAAGCAATACAACTGTTAATTAAAAATTAATAGTTTATACTTGCTAAGAATAAGTTAACAATAAAAACATTGTCTATAAACAAAAGGAAAAATTGACTAATTGGATCATATCAAACTAAACACTTTCTGCACAGCAAAGGAAACAATCAACAGAGGGGAGAGACAACCTATAGAATGGGAGAAAATACTTTCAAATTCATCCGAGGACAGATTAATATCCAGAATATATAAACAACTCAAAAATCAAAGAAAAAATATTCCACTTAAAAAGTAGGCAAATGCTATGAATAGACATTTTTTTAAAAGATGTATTGAAGGGCCAACAAATATACGAAAAAATGCCAAATATCACTAATCATGACAGATATGGAAATCAAAACTATGCTTAGAATGACTACTATAAAAAAGACAAAAAGTAAGAAATACTAACAAGGATGCAGAGGAAGAACAATTCTCAGACATTACTTCTTGGAATACAAATTTACATTACAACTATTATGAAAACAACATGGAGGTTCCACAAAAAATTTGATGACAAGACACTGTATGGCCCAGCAACTGACTAACGGGTATATATCTGAAGGAAATGAAATGATTATATCTAAGAGATATCTGCACAACCATATTTATTGCAGCACTATTCACAATAGCCAAGAGAAAGAATCAAGTGACACACCCATCAAAAGATGAATGGATTTTTTAAAAATGTGGCGTATATACATAATGATTATTATTCAGCCATAAAGAGAACAAAATTCTGTCATTTGCAGCAACATGGATGGAACTAGAGGACACTACTTTAAGTGAAATAAATAAGGTACACAAAGAAAAATACTTCATGTTCTAATGTATATATGGAAACTATTAAAAATTGATCTTATAGAAGTAGAGAACAGAACAACAGACTCTGGAATCTGGGAAAGCTGTGGGGAAGGAAGGAATAGAGAAAAACTGGTTAATGTCTGTATGAGTGCTACTGGATAAAGGGAATAACTTGCAAAATCAACAGGACAGTAGGATAACTATGGTTGGCAAAAATAATTGTATATTTCAAAATAGCTATTAGAAGATTTTGAATGTTCGCAAGGCAGAAAAAATGATAAATGTTTGAGGTGACAGATATGCCACACTTACCTTGATGTTATCATTACCACATTATATATATTTAGTAAAATGTCACACTGTACCCCACAAATAAGCATAATTATAATGTTCCAATTGAAGATCTGTATTTTAAAAGAAATATCATGTACTCATGTATGCCAATGGAAAAATGAGACCTGTTGAAACTATTCCAAGAATGGGGGATGGGGATAAAGAAGAATGACAGAGGGGGTGAATTCAACTAAAATTTATGATACAGACTTTTGTAAATGTCACAATGTACCCCCAGTACAACAATAAAAAATAAACACAAAAAAGAAAGCCATTGTATTCAAATAAAATGTTAAATAAGAGTAAAAATTTTTTTTAATTTAAAAAGCTAAACAATTAGACAACAGTATACCAGAAAACACTAATGAGTAAAGTAATAAAAGTAAACAAACACATGATTACTGTTTTCAAATGCCCATTTCTCTGTAAAACTTTGTTTTGAATTAGTGATATTAGCAGATGATATTTCTGGTTTAATATTCTATTATTCCAGTTTATTCACAGAAGTTAAAAACTTGACTGCTGTACCCATATTCCCTGCTTTTGAATCTCTGATCTGCTGGCTATGGTTATATTTCAGTGGTAGAGTACTGTCTTAGCATGTGTGAGGCCCAGAGTTTGATATTAGCACTGTAAAATTAAAATTTGAATCTCTGTGATTTTCTATTTACCAGATCTTAACCATGTTGCTTAACATTTTTAAGTTTTGGTTTCCTCCTCATTTAATCAAATAAAATAATAATACCACCCAATCATGGGTTGTTGCAAGGTTAAAACTAAATTATCACTGTGAAGTTTTCTAATAATGTTTTGGAAATAAACGACAACTAATTTGTTGTCAAAAAAAACTTCATTATCATCAACAGCCAATGTTTGTACTTAAGAAAAATGATGTGGAAAAATAAAATAAATACAGAAATAAACTTTAGTTAGCTTTAAGTATGCACTCTTCCCCAGATTTTCATCTTTGTTTTGGTTAGTAAGAAAGGAGTAAGTAGTTTTATATACCCTAAACACATATAAACTGCTAAGAAAGAACTGTAGCACAGAACCTTGCAGAAAAAAAATCAGTCTGCCTTGCTCAGTCCATAAATATGAGTTAATTAAACAAAATCCTGCTATGACATCAAATACACACTAGGATATAACTTAAAAGAACTCAGTATTTAAAAACAAATGGAACAAAAATAGAACATACTCCTAATTTATACCTTTGCTCCATCTGAAATATTGTCCCAGTTTCCACCGCTCAAAGAGAACTTTCCATTGCCTATACGTAACAGTATTTCTTCAGGTGTGTCATTGGGTCCATTAGCAAATGGTGTGCAGCTATTAATAAAATAGATTTTAATAGACACAAAAGCCTGATATGAATATTAAATAAGCAAATGTAATGAATATTAAGACTACATGCAAATAATTGACTATATATAATATGAATATTATAGTATATGTAATATTTACTACAGCAAATTAAGGGTATCACCTAATATTTCCTCTAATCAATTTTACATTTCAAGTAATGAACTCAAACCTAAGAAATTACTTAGTAAAATGGAGAATCTTGCTTTCATTAATTCCTTTCTTTTGTGTTTGATCAGTTAGCTAACAAAATAAATAATGGTGGCTTTTCATGTAAACCTACAGTTTTACAACCAAATAACAATAAAACACACAAACTTCATATTCTCCCACTTATAAATTATCAAGGAAATATACTTTCAATGAAGAAAATATTAATTTTACATATATAATACATTTACTGTATTGGTTCAGTTTGTTCAGACTTTTTTTCTATGTTATTAGTATAAATAAGTAAATAATAATTTTAATTAATGTCCATAAGAATCAATTCATTAAATATTGATATCAATACAACAAAAACTTCATAGTCATTAAATTATATAGATCAAATTATGCTAAATATGTAAAGAATTACATAATGAAAAAAGAATATGTAATTTCTTTATATAAGAAATTACAGAATGAAAAAAACTGATAATTTTTATAGCATTTTAACAGACTGAAATTGCTATTCAAAGTTAGTAGTTGGAAAACTGACTTAGGGTTAAAAGTATGAGAAAGATGTATTAATGAGTTAAAGTACTGATACCCTCATATAACAATTAGGTTGAGATAATACTAACATACACATACACAAAAATCACAAAGCAAAGATTAATCATAAAGAAAATATTTGAAAGCAGCAATCTAGAAATTGCATCCTGTGGTTTAAAAACAACATTGACTGTATTTGATATGGAAATTACCTTTAACTTCAACATTTGCTATAATTTATGACTGAATATTTTGCATAAATTTTCAAGGTCTAAAAAGATACACAGAATACAATGATATATGCACTTACCACCATCCCAATTAGTAATTTAAAAGTTATTTTATAACACTATTAGCATATATATTTTTATATACCAGTTTAGGAAGTGAATTAATTTTTAAAATGCCACACCTAAGTATATTTACTTGCTCACCTAGCCTTCATCAGATTAATTTGCACAGACCTAAAATTTCATTTTTAGGTAAAAATACTACTCATTCTTAAGAATAAAACAGTACTTATATTATTTGCAAATGACCAACGTTAACGTAGTCCAATTGTTATTACATTTGTTTTGAGTTAATCTTTATCCTTTTTAGGAAGGACAGCTATTTGTGTGCTTTGACAGTTTAGTATTGCTTACTATTTCATTTAAATTTGCTACAAAGTACAATCTTACTAAATCTTTGTTATCAGCAGAGCCAGAAATCAAGTACTTAAAAAAATTAACTTAGCTGGGCACCAGTGGCTCACGCCTGCAATCCTAGCTACACAGGAAGTAGAGATCAGGAGGATCGAGGTTTGAAGCCAGCCCTGGCAAACAATTTGTGAAACCCTATCTGAAAAAAAACCCTTCAGAAAAAAGGGCTGGTGGAGTGGCTCAAGGTGTAGGCCCTGAGTTCAAACCTCAGTTAACAAAAGAAAAAATTAACTTGATATCAACAACTGCTGTGGACAAATTGCTGTTGAAGTATGCAATTATCTTATGGTTGAGTAAATATATTAAAAGTAATGCACTCGATGTGCACCAAAAGGTATACTTTATTCTTAAGTTTATTCTGAATGAAAGCTGTTTTTTAATTTCTAATTTAACAATGCCTCCTTATACACATTTTCCATTCTTTTCAATTTTATTAGTACAAAATATTTTTTGAAATATTAATAGAATTTTTCTTGAGGTTATTTACATCTGTTGTCTTTCTAGAGAAAATATACAAGTGAAATTTACATAATGACATGAGAATATAAGTTTCTTACCCAGCCAACATCGTGTAAAAAAGCACTCCTAAACTCCAAATATCACAAGCAGCATCATATCCCTGTTGCATAAGAACCTGAGAAAGTTAGTAAATAATAGTGAAATACATTATATCAGTATAGGAACAAGTCATAATGAAACACAATGAAAACTGCTGAACAACACAAAATAGGGATAAAATGTAAGGCAGTATAGTGGAGAGAGGATAGACTGACTTAAGCACAATACATTTACAGGTAAAATACCAAGGCAAAAATCCCACTGAACAATGAAAAGACACCTAAACAATGAAGGACAAGAATGTAAAAAGGTAAAGAGCCGCAAACACAACATTCCTCAGCTTTACTGTAAGCTTCATTAATTCAAAAACATTCTTAGACTTCAGCAGGCATTAAATGTCTGATAAATAATATAACAGGGTTGCCTTTATAAAAGAATAAACTATTTAGAGATACATTAATTTTGTGACATTGGCATACATAACTATGTATCTATGAAGTAAACCCTAGTAAGTTGATTAAAGTGATATTCATCTTAAAAAGTGAATACATATTCTCTCTGTTAAGTTAAAATTGTAATTATTAGTCACTCTCTTAGCAAGTCAGGACTCTTTATACACTGCAATGAAATAATAAATGTACAGCTCCATAAATTCTATTATTTATTAAAATGTCTGCAAGGATACTTGAATCCTTATGATTCTAGTTTAAAAGGGAATGCATTGTATATACCTCTCTAATATGTTTTGAAATTTTAGAAACAAATCTTACCAAAAAGAACTCTGTGTTTCATTCACTACAAATACTTGCTGACTGCTAGCAGGGGCTTAGGTACTTGATAAAACTCTCTGAAGCATTTAAAAAAACAAATACTAGCCAAAGGCAATTCAGGCAATAGTTATGGAGAAGTGATCTGCACATGCCCACCTGAAAATCTTTACTACAAGAATGGTGAAAGTGTCTTATTAAATGGAAGTCTCTTAGTATAAAAAATACAAATGGGTTGTATTCTACTCTGTATATGAAATCATTTTAAAATGTCTGCCTAATTAATAATCTTAAAATGTTTATTATTCTTAACAGACACACTGTGCATTTTTCATTTTCATGTCTTGTTTTGAGGTGTTCATTTGGGACAAATTCACCCCTAACCTTTTTCCAGTGTGAAGTTTATAATATTAAGGAATCAAGGTCCACATATTCTGCTGTTATGTCTACTGCATAAATGTTAGAATATTTATGATGAGCCTATACCTTATATTTAACACAAGAGACCTAATCTCAAATATTCTGTCCTCCTATTTTATAAAACCACTGAGATGTCCTGAAAGGTTAGTAATTTTATGTTGACGTTATCATCTCGAGGTAATTATTGAGGTAGTACAATGACCCCTTGCTGGGTCACATGTCTCAATTTTTATTTTGAAAAACATTATTTCTATCTAGTGTAATGTGATTAAAAACTTGTATATTCATTATTCTATGCATGTCATTAAAATACAGATTAAGTCACATTCTCTGGATACATGTATCTTAAGAGTACAAACCTCTATTTTTTTCTGAAAAAAAAAAACAGTAAAACAAAATTTTATTACAAAAAAGCACTATGCCAGGCTACCTCATAAGCAGAATAGCCCTAAATGTAGGTGTATACAATCACTTTATAGGGAAAGGTTTGAATATCCATGCCTGTTCCAGGAAGAGAGAGACTTTTAGTGTGCATGCACCACTTTGCAGAGTTGCACATTTTGAGTCTATACTTGTGCTATAGCTATCCAGGGCAAATCTCTTACCATAAAAAGGCAATGAAAGCAAGTGTTATGCCTATTCCTATGCTTCTTCTGCATCTATTGAGATGATCAAGTGGTTTTTGTCTTTGCTTCTATTAATATGTTGTATTACATTTATGGATTTGCGTATGTTGAACCACCCCTGCATCCCTGGGATGAAGCCAACTTGGTCGTGGTGAATGATCTTTCTGATGTGTTGTTGGATTCGGTTTGCCATTATTTTATTGAGGATTTTTGCATTGATATTCATTAAGGAAATTGGCTTACAGTTCTCCTTTTTGGAGGTGTCTTTTTCTGGTTTGGGGATAGTAATGTTGGCTTCATAAAACGAGTTAGGCAGTGTTCCTTCCCTTTCTTGTTCATGGAACAGTTTAAGGAGGATTGGTATTAATTCTTTTTTAAATGTCCGACAGAATTCAGCAGAGAATCCATCAGGTCCTGGACTTTTCTTTTTTGGGAGACTCTTAATTGCTGCTTCAATTTCGTTTTGTGTTATAGATCCATTCAGGTGATTAATGTCCTCTTGGTTCAGTTTTGGATGGTCCTAAGTGTCTAGAAATCTGTCCATTTCTTCAAAATTTTCAAATTTATTAGAGTATAGGCTCTCAAAGCAGTCTCTGAAAGCAATGCTAAGAATATTGCTATCCTTAACTGAACTAGCAAAAACACTTTGTCTTCCTTATTATGTTTATGTCTTTTCTTCAACAAAATTAGAGATAAGGGCAGGACAGGTTCTGCCTGGAAGCGAGGGGGCAGGGGGGAGAGGATGGGGGAAGTTGGGGGGGGAGAAATGAACCAAACAATGTATGCACATGTGAATAAATGAATAACTAAAAAAATAAATAAAGGTCCTGAAGCAAGCTTCCCCCAACCCCAAGGAGGAAGCATTAACCCTTTGGAAGGTGAGGGGTTCCAAGGTGGCTGGGATATGTGCAGGCAACTTAGCAGTCAGTAAGGAAACATTGTCATATTTATCTGGAAGAGTTAAGCCCTGCACATGGCTGCTAAAGCTAAGAACTGCATACTTCCTTTGTCTTTCTACTCAGAGGAGGCTGGGGTGTAACTTTCTTGGGTTGTCCTGACAGTAGCGCCTCCACCATGTTGCCCAAGATCAACCTTAGCAAGATCAAAGTCATGTACCTGACTGGTGTACCAGTGGTAAGGTTGGCACACATCTGTCTTGGTCCCCAAGACTGGCCCCCTGGGTCTGTCTCCAGACAAGGTTGGTGATGACATCACCAAGGCAACCAGTGACTGGCAGGGTCTGAGGGTTGCATTGATCCTAAACATTAGGAACAGACAGGCCCAGAAAAAGGTAGTACCTCTGCCTTGACCCTGATTGTCAAAACTCTCAAGGAGCCACAAACAGACAGAAAGAAACAGAACAACATTAAACACAGTGGAAATAGAACCTTTAATGAGATTGTCAACATTGCCTGACAGTTGTGAGACTGTCATCACTGTGACACTGATCTTTAGCCAGAGAACTTTCTGGAACCATTAAAGGGACCCTGGACACTGAACAGCCTGTGGGCTGCAATACTGATGGTCACCACCTTCATGACATCACCACTGGTTTAGTGAGATGCCTAGCTACTTCTGAAGTTCAGGAAAAAATATTTCAATAAAAGATCATCTGACAACCAAAAATAAAAACACAAACAAAAACTGCAGACTTACAGTTACTACAATCAAAGTATGCCAATCATCCTGGCACACACCTATGATCCAGCTACTTGGGAGACTGAGGCAGGAGAATCACGTGAGCCCATATGTCCAAGCCCAGCCTGAGCAACCAGCAGGACCTCATCCCAACCAAAAGCTCCAACGTGGCTCATTCCCATTGGAGCCAGTGGGGAGGAAATACTGAGGAAACTGCTCTTTTCTTTTTCCCTAACCAATGCTGTAATTAGTTAAGACCTAGACCCTCTTTTCCAGAGAGAACAAGACCTCCATCCCTCTTCCCCTGGTGGAAGGGAGATTGCTCTCTGCTGTGAGCCTACTGTGTGCTGGCCCAGAGCCTGGTACTTCACAAACTGTATGCCTGGTGCCCTGGCAAAGGGTGGACCCAAATCCTACCCAAATCAGCCCACTCCTGAGCCAGTGTTTCCTTCCCACATCATACATCATACGATAGTTTTGATGGTTTCTTAGAAGTCTGTTGGAATATAGTTCTTCAGGAGGGCAGAAAAAAAAAAGAATACCTCAGGTGCTACAAAGTTCGCAGTGTAGCATGGAGTTAGGAGAAGCCCATTTTCTCCTCGAAGTTGTTTTGCAAACCCGAAATCACAGATCCTAATTGACTCGGCATTGGCTGATTCATCCACGTATAAAATATTGCTAGGTTTAAGGTCACGATGAACAACCTGGAACATAGAAGAAAAAACATTAATTTTTTACATCCAACTCAGTATTTGTGAAATAAAACATTTTAATATATTTCCAGAAAAGGAAAATCCCAATGATAAATTTTGAAAATGACATTTTTATCCACAGTCTTAAAAATACACAGAAAATTCTCTACCACACAGATGCTCTGGTTTCTATTCAAGCCACCAGTTTTGTTTTCCAACCTCACTCTCATTTCCACTTTTGGATATAATGAACTAAATCCTTAGGCCACACACCTTTCCCTGCAACTATAAAACCTAAATAAAAATCAACTATCTGAAGTTACTAGAGACTGAACAGAAGCAGACAGATGCTCGTGAGGACCACACACTTGGTTGAAGGAAGAAATACAAGGAATTAAGTGAATGGATTTTTGTATCTGTAACTTTTAGCCTAAGGTTAAGTCCAGCCCCTGTGGTACACAGTGGTAATAAAGATACATGTGCAAAAAATCCAGTTTATGAATACTCAACAGGGAATACTATAAAGAAAAAAGTCAGAACTCATCCCTGAATCAAAAATGCGTGCAACAGGATCAAGTAGTTCATATAAAGACAAAGGATATTAAGAGACCAGTGCCACTGCTCACAAACCAAGTTCAATCCCAGCCAAGAAAATTACTGAAGCAAACATAAGGAATAATAACCACTGGAGAAAAATAAGTTATTTCCATAACTTAGTAACATCATAGAATCCAATGATTTACAAGAACCAAGGAAATAGATCAGTATCAAGAAGAAAGCAAATCAATCAATTCTTACTCTGAGAGGAACCAAGTTGGAACTAAGAAGCAAGAATTTTAAAGTGGTTATTATCACTATTCTCAGAAATATAAAACAAAATATGCTTATAATGTGTGAGACTCTCAGCAAAAAAAAAGGGAAGTCTCAGTAGAAAAATGGGAAGTTTCAGCAAAAAAGTAAATATAATAAAGGACCAAATGAAATGTAGAAAAAGAAAAATATTCAGAAATTCCCTCTGATGATATTCCTGCTACTACGATCCATTTAATTTAGTCTTATCTTTTCTAATATAATTTATTTTTATTATTGTTGCACTGGGGGTACATTGTGACATTTACAAAAGTTTTTACAATATATCATAGTTGAATTCACTCCCTCTATCATTCTCCTTTATCCCTCCTCCCCCCATTCCTGGAATAGCTTCAATATGTCTCATTTTTCGATTTACATACATGTGTACAGAATATTAGCAGTTTACAACAATGAAAGCTCTTTAAGGACAGAACCAAGTCATTACTCATATTTGAAACCACAACACCCTTTACAATGTCTGTTACATAGAAATGCTCAAAATATGTCTTTAATTAATTTAACTGATATAAAAACTTAAGGTTTATAAAGTAATGTATCAAAGAAAAGATCCTTATAATATTCTTGTCAAAAATTCTGGTCATACTTTACAAACTATCAACAAAAACGACTGAAGAATTAAATTAAATAGAACTACTGCATTATGCAGTTTATTTCAAAGTACTGAAATGTACTGTTTTAGACAAAATTATTTATAAGAGGGATGTATGTACAACTTGCACTGTGTCAATTCTCTAGTCATTTTTATTGTTTATACTTGAAAGGGTACATGTGCATACAGTTACAAATGATTCAAACTTAAAATTTTAAATTATTTGTCATTTTGTTTCCTTGCCTAGCTATAAAAAATGTGACTTTTTATAATAATTCATATGTCATTTTTATAGAGCTACGAAGCAAAGTAACAAACCTGTTCCTCTAACACATTTAATATATTCATATTTCAAATGTTTAGAATTCAAATTTCATACTGTAATTGGAGGAGGGGTTGGTAAGCCTCAGGAACACAGACTCCTTGCTGCTAGAATTTTACATATTAGGTATAGTATAATTTCAACAAAATTCATTATTTGTCTCTGGATTGATTTTTACATTTCATTTTTAAATTTGATTGGGTTTAATAATTTCAATGGGAAGGTACAGTACATATATACATTTCAAACCACTTTCAAAACTAATATGCTAACCGGGCACCAGTGGCTCACGCCTATAATGTTAGCTATTCAGGAGGCGGAGATCAGGAGGAACAAGGTTTGATGGCTTGGGCATAGTTGGAGAGACCGTCTCGAAAATACCCTACAAAAAAAGGGCTGGCAGAGTGGCTCAAGTGGTAGAGTGCATACCTAGCAAGTGTAAGGCCCCGAGTTCAAACCCCAGTACCACAAAAAAAAATTAATATGCTATGAAATCAAGGCCAACATACAGAAAGAAGAGAATACAAAATTAGCTAATTTTCTAAATCCATAACCTTCACTACTACATTATGAGTGTTACTAGAATATTTTCTATAAAAATATAAAAGAGAGAAAACATTCATTTTAGGTGGAAAATAATTTCCTGAACATACAGGTCCTATAGTTAAAGGAAGAATATAACTATAACTTACTCCTTGACAATGAAGATAGTCAACTGTCTTAGTTATTACATGCAGCACATCACTAGCCTCCTGTTCTGAGAAACACTTTTGCTTGAGAATACGGTCCAACAGCTCCCCTCCTTTCATCAAATCCGTAACAAGGTAAACATATCTCCCATCATCAAAGACCTAAAACAAATACAATATTAAGTGTTATTATTTGTCATTATTATAATTATAAATTATAATTTAATTATAAATTATAATTTAATAGTGGAAGTAACCTTCCACTATTAAAGAAAATACATTATTAAGTTAATGAAATATGCTGTACTGAAAGCTGAACCAGCTAAACAATTACTACACAGTCCTATGAGACCATGTTAAACTTATTAAGTATGGAGGTAGTAGGTTATGGTTCATTAAAGGATATAAACGAAGAGTAGAAGTTTATGCCGCTCAAATGACATATATCTCATTATTATTATGTAACAGCTATTTCTTCACACTAACAGTTACCTTTTCTTACTGTAAATATATTATTTGCCATTCCATTGTCTGACCTGGTGTCTTACAGTGCACGTTGAATTCAAACAGTGTATCAGAGACAGTTAAAAATATTTATTCCTGATTGGCTGCAGTGGTGCACACTTGTAATTCAAGCTACTTAGCAGGTGGAGGATTGTGGTTCCAAACCAACCTGTGCAAAAAGTTACCGAGACCCTGTCTCAATAAATAAGCCAGGTGTGATGGTGTGTGCCTATAGTCCTAGCTACTTGGGAGGCAAAGGTAGGAATATTGAAGTTCAAGCTTACCACAGGCCAAAAATACAAGACTATCTGAAAAAAATAACTAAAGCCAAAAAGGGCTCGGGGTGTGGCTCAAGCAGTAGAGCACCTGCCTAGTAAGCACAAGGCTTGAGTTCAAACCTAAGTACAGTCAAATAAAGAAAGAGGGAAAGAGAAAGAGAGAAGGAAGGAGGGAGGAAGGAAGGGAGGAAGGAAGGAAGGGAGGAAGGGAGGGAGGGAGGGAGGAAGGGAGGGAGGCAGGCAATTTAAACTTTTTATACTCAGAACATGTAAGGTATGTGTATACATATTTATAAATGTATATGTACACAAAATATAAAGCAACATATATACCCGCACATATATAAACTGTTTAAACATTACAAATCAAAGTACGTATCATATTATCTGAAACAAACTGCTTTTGCTGCCATCTCTAAAAATGTAAGATTATATTCTTATGTGAAAAATTAGCATTCAGTGATATTTATTAAACTACGGGTTACATGTTCATTTTACAAAACTGATACTACTTCATTCAAGGATCAATCCATAACTATATAGTTAACTGATGTACAATCAAGAAGGTAAAAATTTCAACTATCTGGCAAATACCCAATTTCTATATGTATAGTACTACATAATAAATGGTACTAGTTCTAATTTTAGCTAGTTAACCAGTCAGAATCTATTCATGTCATCAGGACACTCTCCTTTATCAACGATGATACTTCTTTTCTGGAATCTGTAAGAAGACCAGGAGTACAGAATCACAGGAAAAGACAATGTGACAAATGTAAGGGTCTTAATATTTAATATTATTAAATTAATTAATATCATTAAATATTAATATTTAATATTAATATTTAATATTTAATAATAAAATACACAGGCTATTGTAAGTGGAATTATTTGCCTATATTCATTCTCAGTCTGTTCATTGTTAGTGTACAGAAAGGCTACTGCTATTGGTAAATTGATTTTCTATCCTGCTTCTTTGCAGAAGCTGTTCATGGTGGAGTTTTTCAGGTTTTTTGGTATAAGATTATGTCATCTGCAAATAGGGATAGTTACTTCCTTCCCAATTTGTATTCCTTTTATTTCTTCTTCTTGCCTTCTTAATCTACCTAGGAATTCCAAGAGTATGTTGAGTAAGAGTGGAGAGAGTGGATACCCTTGTCTCATTCCTGCCTTTAGAGGAAATGGTTTCAGTTTTTCCCCATTAAGTATAATGTTGGCTAGAGGATTATTATATACAGCCTTTATTATGCTGAGGTACATTCCTTCTATTCCTAGTTTCATCAGAGCTTTTATCATGAAAGGATGTTGAATTTTGTCCAAGGCTTTCTCTGTATCTATGGAAATGATCATGTGGTTTAACTTGTCTTGGCTTCTGTTAAAAAAATTAAATGCCTAGGAATAAACTTTAACAAAGGATGTGAAAGACCTCTGTGAGGAAAACTATAAACCATTGAAGAAAGAAATTAAACCAGACTACAGAAGATGCAAAGATCTCCCAAGCTCATGCTTTGGTAGAATCAATACTTTGAAAATGGCTATATTACCAAAAGCAATCTACGTGTTCAATGCAATTCCCATAAAAATTCCAAAAACATTCATCACAGACATTGAAAAATCAACACTAAATTTCAGCTGGAAGCACAAAAGACCAGAATAGTCTAGGCAATACTGAGCAAAAAGACTAACATTGGAGGTATCACAATACCTGATTTCAAACTATACTACAGAGCCATAGCAAAAAAACCAGCATGGTACTAACACAAAAACAGACCAAAAAAAAAAGTGGAACCAAACAGAAACCAGATATGAATCCACGCAGCTACACCCACCTGACCTTTGACAGGCACCAAAAAATATGATGGAGAAAAGAGCCTCTTCAACAAATGTTGCTAGGAAAGATGGATATCTGCATGCAGAAAACTGAAACTAGATCCATGTCTTTCACCCTGTATAAGTATCAACTCAAAATGGATTAAGGAACTTAATATAAGACCTGAAACTTTCAAGATGGTATAGAAAAGAGCAGTGAATACACAGAAATTAATAGGCATAGGTGATGACTTTCTAAATATAACTTAAATGGCTCAGTAACTAAGAGGAAGTTTTGACAATAGGACTCCATGAAATTAAAAAGCTTCTGCACAACAAAAGAAATGATCAAGGGATTGAAGAGGCAATACACAGAATGGGAGAAAAATCTTTGCCAGCTATACATCTGACAAGTGATTAATAACCAGAATACAAAGGGAGCTCAAAAAACTAAACTCCCCCCAAAAATCAATGACTCAATGAAGAAATAAGCAAATGAACTGAAAGAGCTGTTTGAAAGGAATCTGTCAAAATGGCCAAAAAGCATATGAGGAAATGCTCAACATCCCTGATCAAAAAGAAAATGCAAATCAAACCACCTTAAGATTTCACATTACTCCTGTCAGAATGGCTACCATCAAGAACACAAACAACAGCAAATGTTGGCGAGGATGTAGGGAAAAAGGAACCCTCATACAGTGCTCACGGCAATGAAAATTAGTAAAACCACTATGAAAAACAGAATGGAGGCTCCTCAAAAAACTAAAAAATAGAACTGCTATATGATCCAGCAATTCCTAGGGATGTATCCAAAGGAATGTAAGTCAGGTTACAATGAAGGCACTTGTATACCCATGTTTACTGCAGCACTATTCACAATAGCTAAGCTATGGAAACAGCCAAGATGTCCCATTACTAATGAATTTTTTGAGAAAATGTGGTATTTATACACAATGGAATTTTATTCAACCACAAAGAAGAATGAAATTTTGTCATTTGCAGGTAAATGAATGGAACTGGATAATATCATCTTGAGTGAAGTGAGCCAGATTCAGAAGGTCAAAAGCCACATGTTTTCTCTCATATGTGGAATACAGACCTAACAGAATTGCAGTAATATTATGAAAAGCACGTCACACTCAGGAAAGGTCATATACAAGAGGAGGAAGGTAAAAGAAGGAAGTTAAGAAGGTGAATATGGTTGATGCACTCTCCGTACAAGAATGAATACAGAATTTTTAAACCTGTTAAAATCACCATAAGAAGCAAAATGGAGGAGATGAACCAATTCGGATAATAATAATATATACATGGAAATCTCACAAGGAAACTCTCTGCATGACTATCTTAAAAACGTCATTTTTTCTTTTTTACACAATAGCCAAGTTATGGAAACAGCCAAGATGCCCCACTACTGATGAATGGATCAAGAAAATGTGGTATCTATACACAACGGAATTTTATGCAGTCATGAAGAAGAACGAAATGTTACCATTCACTGGCAAATGGATGGAATTGGAGAACATCATCCTGAGTGAGGTCAGCCTGGCCCAAAAGACCAAAAATCGTATGTTCTCCCTCATACGCGGACATTAGATCAAGGGCAAACACAACAAGGGTATTGGACTTTGATCACAAGATAAAAGCGAGAGCACACAAGGGAGATATGAAGATAGGTAAGACACCTGAAAAACTAGATAGCATTTGTTGCCCTTAATGCAGAGAAACTAAAGCAGATACCTTAAAAGCAACTGAGGCCAATAGGAAAAGGGGACCAGGAATTAGAGAAAAGGTTAGCTCAAAAAGAATTAACCTAGAAGGTAACACACACGCACAGGAAATTAATGTGAGTCCACTCCCTGTATAGCTATCCTTATCTCAACTAGCAAAAACCCTTGTTCCTTCCTACTATTGCTTATACTCTCTTTTCAACAAAATTAGAGATAAGTGCAAAATAGTTTCTGCCGGGTATTGAGGGGGTGGGGGGGAGGGGGTGGGGGCAGGGGGGAGAAATGACCCAAGCATTGTATACACATATGAATAATAAAACAATAAAAAAAAATCAAGAACAGGTCTTGCCTGGGTGGGGGGAGTTGGTAATAGTGGGAAGTGGGGAGAAGGTGGGGAAAGGGTGTGGAAAGATGAATATTGTGCAAATACTGTGTATACATGTATGTAAATGGAAACATGATATCTGTTGAAACTATTCGAGGAACTGGGGGGTGAGGGGGGCGGGAGGACGGAATAAAGGAGAATGATTGAGGGGGTGAATTCAAGTACGATATACATGTTATATTGTTAAGAACTTTTATGGGTGCCACAATGCACCTCCACTTAGCACAACAATAAAAAAAAACAGATATAAAGTTCCAGATCATAGATTCTTTACACCCTCTCTGATACTTATATTTTAAAATACTTACATCCTTTAATGTGATAATGTTAGGATGTTGTCCATACCGCATCAAAATTTCAATTTCTTCTGAGGGGTCTCGCTTACTTTTGTCAATGATCTAAGAACAGACAAGAGAAAAGTCTCAGAGGAAAATAATTATTTTCCTTGTCTAAAACCGAATGAAATATTTTTGATTTAATTATATTTTAAACAAATATTTGAAAACTCAAAAACAATGCTTATCCTGGTATTTTAACATTTAAAATTTCCTACAACTGAAATTTAACAGAAAAACGAAATCAATATGAGTTGTAATACACATATGCATGGAAGCAACACTAGGAATCTCTCTGTATAGCTATCTATCTCAAGATAGCAAAAACACTATATGCTTTTCTTATTATCTCTTATGATTTCTCTTCAACAAAACTGGAGAACAAGAGGGCAGAACAGGTTCTGCCTGGAAGGGGGAAGATGCCCAAATAATGAATACAAATGTAAGTAAATGTAAAAACGATAAAATAAAATTCAAATAAAATAAATGAGGGAGAAATAAAAACTATCAAAAATAAAAAAAAGAAACCAGAGCACTTTAACATTATTATTCCATTTCACTGAGAATGTACTATCATACTAAATGATAGTATGATCCACATGAGATTGCAATTGTTACAATTTTTCAATTTTAAGATACTACATTAAAATAAGACTATTCAAAAACAAAAAATCATGAAATATGCTATTCCTCCAAAATAAAGTATTGCAAAGAAATTGAAAATGAAAATATTATCAGACTGTTTCTCTTCATATCTTTTCTTTCTCCAGTTGCGCCTCTGAAAATGTCAGTTAACCTATAATTGAAATCATATACATTACACAAATAAGTTCAGCTCAGAGATAATACCTTCACTGCAAATTCCATGTTGGTGATTGTATGTATGCATCGCTTGCAAACTGAATAGGAGCCAACACCAATATCCTCTTTCAATTCATAAACTTGACCAAATTGTGCAGCATTTCCATTTATCTGATTTAAGTGAAAGATTAAGGAGCATGAAATATATCCACATTTTTGGTCCTAAATATACATTCATCTTACATTTAAAAATAGAGTATTTCATTCTAAAAGTTTTTACCAATATGTATAAATTGCTTACATAGGCTCTGAAACAATTCCAAATTGTAGGCTTTGTAGAACGTCAATAACAACATTATAAATCAACTACTTTATAAAGCATTCTAATATTTTCTTCCCAAAACAAATAAATGTAATTAAAGGTTATTACTCTTTGCTCTTTGCCAAAACATACAGGAACATCTTTAGTTCAATTATACCAAGGAATAAATGAAGTTACTAAAAATCACCTTTTAAGAAACTATTGAAGGTTCAGTACCAAAAACTGATAGCAATAATTATTCCAAACTGACTGATGAGATTAAGTAGAATTTACCTGAACGATTGGTAATACATTTGCATTTGTAATCGGAGTGATTTTATATTCTTCTGCAATAGAAGATGCAACAAAGCTGAATCCTTTGAAGAGTTGATGAGCATTTGCACTGGCTGGCAAACCAGGAGAATCTAGTATTTAAGTAGTTATAGTTAATTAGAATTATACAGAATCCTATGATATAAAATTGACAACAGTTTTTAAATGTAAAGAAAACCTTTTAAATGTCACCATTTGACATACTAGATATCTGATTAACAGTATATTATGTATTTCCCACCCCTAGTATGCGTAGTTCATGTAGTTAATAATTTTTGTCTGTTCTGTTACCTTTATTGTTCAGTACATAGGAGGCATTCAGTATTTGCTAAATTAATGTATGAAAAAGATGCCACTAAAAAAAGCCATATTAAATTCTAAACTGAGTCAGTGTAATGTATCTTATGTTTTCCCTCTTACTGACTACCCTGCAAATCATTAGACTATCAAAGGACTTACAAATCAAGAAAAAAAAAACCTGCCACCTTGTGCCCTAGTTCATACTTCTCTGGAAAATAATTCCCATTTAAAGACTCTACATGAAAGGAGTCCAAGGAATGCTGTATAAAGGATCTACATCCCCACTACGGGCAAACCAACCTGCAAGATTAGCATTCTTTAAGGTTTTACCTAAGAAGATACTTTACTCACTACTGTAATAAAAGCCTTGATTTTACACATAAACACGCATTACCTTTAGGTGTTTTTGCAGTAAATTCTGGATCAAAACAAAAAGTATCATCTGGTTTTCCAGAAGCAGGTTTGAAAGGAGGTTGGACTTCTCTTTTATATAATTTCTAGAAGTAACCAGGCAAGACAAAACATTTAACACTTTAATACGAGCATCCCTGATCCAACATCTGAAATTTAAAAGCATTAAAATCTGGTATTTTTGACTGCCAACATAATACCTAACAAGTAGACATTTCCACAACTGACATCATGTGACAAGTGACAGCCAAAGCACAGGCACACTGAAAATAGTTTACTAAAAAAAATGACAGCCCACAGAATGGGAGAAAACTTTTGCCAACTCTGTATCTGAGAAGGGATTAATAGCCAGAATTTATAGGGAGCCCAAAAAACTAAACTCCCAAACAATCAAGGACCCAATGAAGAAATGGACAAAAACATGGAACAGAAACTTTTCAAAGGAAGAGCTATAAACAGAAAAAAATAATAAAAACACATGAAGAAATGGTCAACATCCATGGCCAAAAAGGAAATGCCAATCAAAACCACATTAAGAGTCCTGCTCACTCCTGTTAGAATGCGTATCATGAAGGACACAAACAACAGCAAATGTTGATGAAAATGTAAAGTACAGTATAACCACTATGGAAAACAGTATGGAGACTACTCAAAAAAACAAAAAATAGAACTATAACATGATCCAGCAATACCACTCCTAGGCATCTATTTAAAGGAATATAGGTCAGAACACAATAAAGGCACCTGAACACCCATGTTTACTGCAGCATTATTCATCATAGCCAAGCTATGGAAATAGCCCAAATGCCCTAAAACGAATGAATGGATTACTAAATGGAATATTATTCAGACACAAAGAAAAATGAAACTTTGTTGTTCTCACGTAAATGTATGGAACTGGAGAACATCATCTTAAGTGAGGTAAGCCACATTCAACAGGACAAAGTTTACATGTTTTCTCTCATATATGGAAAATAGATCCAAATGTACACACACATACACACACACATACACACAGAACATTTTTCCTGAAGTGGGACTGTTAGAGGAGACTAAGGGAGGAGGAAAAGAAAAGAATGATAGGGAGTTAATAATATTAAAATATGTCACATCTGTGTAGAAACAAGACACAATAGAATGCAGTGGAAACTGTTGACCAATACAGGGTGGGGGATAAGGGTAAGGAGAGTAGTGGTTAGACTAATTAAGGTACAATATATTTACAGATAAGATACCAAAGCAAAACCCCACTGAACAATGAACACTTAAACAATGAAGAACAGAAATGTAATACAGGTCATGTTAAGGGCAGGGTAATAGTGAGAGGGGGAAGGTAAATGGAGAGGGTAAAGGAGTGTGAATATGGTTGAAGTCATTTTATGAAGTGGAATGGGAGAAGATGGAGATTAATGGAGGGGATGAACCAAACTAGGGTATAATATATGTATATATAGAAATGTAACAACAAAGACCCCTATATAACTATCATATATTAATAAAAGCATTAAAAAAACAAAATTCCACAACTGAATTCATGACAAGTCACAGCTAAAGTGCAGGCGTAAAAACAGATTAGAAAATTTTCTTCAGACTATATACATAAGGCATATATGAAACATAAATAAATTTTATGTTTATACTTGGGTAACATCCCCAAGATCATCATTTATATGCAAATATGCAAAAAAATCACTTAAATCCTAAACATTTTTGGTTCCAAGCATTTTAGATAAGAGATATACAACCTGTATATAATATAATATTCACAATCCTTACAAAAGATTCATAATTTAATAAAAGAAATTTCCCGGCAGGATGCAGTGACTCCCTCTTATAATGGCTCCTTACTCAGGAAGCAGAAATTTGGATGATGGTGGTTTGAGGCCAGCCTAGACAAAAAGTTAACAAGACAACATCTCAACAAATAAGCCTGGCATAGTGGTGCACATCTGTGACCCCAGCTAAACAGGAGGCAGCAGGTAGGAGGGTCACTGTCTGAGGCTAGCCCCAGGAAAAAAACAAAACACAAGACTCTATTCAAAAAATAACTAAAGCAAAAAAGAGCTGGGAGTGTGGCTCAAGTGATACAGTGCCTGCCTAGTAAGCATGAGGATCTGAGTTCAAACTCCAGTATCACAAACAAAACAAAACAAAAAACAAAGAGAGAGAAATTTCAACAGGCTTCAAATAACTGTTAATCAAATTCTAAAAAAAAAAAAAGGAGAGATATAATTTCCCAAATCTAGTAAGTAAAGGAAACGCCACAATGATGCCACAGTTTACATTCCAAAGGAATAAAGATGACCAATTCTGGATACCAAAAATGATATGAATTCTCCCTGGTACTATAATTATACAGAATACATCACAATATAACCATGCAGAAAAAAACAAATATAGCTCAAGGAATTAAAAATTAATAATTAGACTACTTTCAAGAAGTATGTATTTCATCTAAAATATTTTGTTTCCACATAAAAATACATTAAACTGTCAGGGCACGCCACAGAACTCAAAAAAATTGCTTGTTTTAACAATCTAACTTGCTAAAATTTTGTACTTAAAAACACAAACAGGTGGAGCAGGATAGCAGTTGAGTTAGATCCTCCAAGCAATCTCTCCCTCTTCAAATCTCTTCATAAGAACTAAGAAAATCAGGTGAGAGACCACAGTGTCTCTTTTAAGTATAATAAAACAAAAAATGCACTGAAGAAGGCAGGAAGGAAAGCTATAAATTGCTTACTATAAACCTGCTTCACCACTAATGACACACACAGACTGAAAGTGAAGTCATGGAATAAGATAATTCTATGCAAATCAAATCCAAATAAAAGCATGGGTGGGCATACTTCTATCAAATAAGGTAGACTTTAAGTAAAACCATTAAAAAAGAGACAAGAAATGTTATTATATAATAATAATAAACAGGTAAATTCAGCAAGTAGAAATAACAATTCTAAACATACATGCACCCAATACTGGAGTAACCAAATATGTAAAGCAAATATTAATAGACCTAAAGTGAGACATAAAATCAAATACAATTAATAGTTTGGGTCTTTAACACTCTACTCGCAGAATTAGACAGATCATCTACACAGACAATCAACAAAAAAAACCCAGCAAAGTTAAATTGCACTCTACAACAAATGGACCTAATAAACATCTACAGAACATTCTACTCAACAGCAGCAATAATACATTCTTTCACAAGCCCATGGAATATTCTCAAGTATAAAGCGTATGATAGCCCACAAAACAAGTCTGAGTGAATCTGAAAACATATTAAGTATTTTTTACCACAGTGCAATAAAACTGGAAATCATTAACATGATGAACTTTGGAAACTATATAAATACATGGGAATTAAACACCTTACATTTGAACAACTAATGGCTCAGGGAAGAAATCAAAAGAAAATAAAATTTTTAGTGAAACAAATGAATATGGAGACATACTATTCTAACTATATCTATGGGATATAGTAACAGCAGTACTAAAAGGGAAGTTTATACTAATCAGCATCCATGTAAAAAGGCAGAAAGATTACAAATGAACAAACTATCCCGGCAGCTCAAGGAGCTAGGAAAAAGACCTAAACAACCAAAAAATTTGTAGGTGGAAATAGTAAACATCACAGCAGAATAGATTAGACATTTGATAAGATTCAACATCCATTCATTATTAAAACACTGAACAAACTGGGTACAGAAGCACCATTCCTCACCATAATAAGCAGTATTTATAATAAGTCAACAGCCAGCATTTATAGGGAATGGGGAAAAGCTGAAAGCATTCAATGTAAAAATTTAAAACAAGACAAGCATCCCTACTTTCACTATTTTTATTCAACATGGGGCTGGATGTCCTAGCCAGAGCAATCAGGAAGGAAGGAAAAAAAAAGAAAAAAGAACATCCAAATTGGAAAAGGAGTCTAATTGTCACTATTTGCAGACAGCATGATGTTACATACAGAAAACCCCAAAGATTCCATTCAAAACCTACTGGAATAGACAAGTCAGCAAATCTACAGAACACAAAATTAACATACAAAAATCAGAAGTGTAACTATATGCCAACATCAAATAACTGAAATAGAAATCAATAAAACAGGTCTATATACAACAGGTACAAAAATTAAAATGTATACAAATAAATTTAACAGAAGAGGTGAAAGATTGCTAAAATAACAATTATAAAACATTGATGAACAAAACTGAAGAGGACACCAAAAAAATCAAAAAATACCCTATGTTCATGGGTTAGAAGAATCAACATTGTTATAACGTCTACATTAATCAAAGTGATCAAATTCACTGTAAGCCCTATCAAAATGTCAGTGACATTCTTCAAATAAGTAGGAAAAACAATACCAAATTTTTATATGAAACCACAAAACCCCACAAATAGTAAAAGCCATTTAGAACAAAAGGAACAAAGAAGTAAGCATTACACTACTTGACTTCAAAACATACCACAGAAATCCACAGTAATGAAAACACCATAATACTGACATAAACACAACTACAATTACAATGGAACATAACAGAGAACCTAGAAGTAAACCCAGACATGTTCAGCCAAGTGATTTTCAAAAAAGGTGCTAAGAACATGCATTGAAGAAAGTACAGTTTTTTCAATGATAATAATAATTTTTTTTCAGAATAATGTTAGGAAATTTGGATTTCCACCAGCAGGAGGAAACTACATCCCTATATCTCATAAGTTATAAAAATCAACTAAAAATGATTAAGATGTAAATGTAATAACTGAAACTACTAGAAGAAAACATAGGAGGATGTCTTAAGGATATCAGACTGGACAATTATTTTTTGAGAAGACACCAAAAGGAAACAAAATCAAAAATAGACAAATGGGATTATATTGACCAAAAAACTTCTGCACAGCAAAGGAGACAGTCAACAGACTGCAGAGACAACCTACACAACTGGAGGAAGGTTTGTATACTATACATCTGGCAAGGATTTAATATCCAAAATACAGAAGGAACTCGAAAAACTCAATAGCAAAAAAAAAAAAAAAGCATGATTAAACATGAGCAATAGATCTAGACATTTCTTAAAAGAAGATACACAAATGGCCAAAATCTCTATGGAAAAATGTTCAATATCACTATCATCAGGGAAATGTAACTCAAAACTACAATGAACTATTAATCACCTCATCCTAAATAAGTATGTCTAATATCTATAAAGACCAAAAATAACAAGTGCTGGTGAGGATGTGGAAAAAAGGGAGACCTTGCACACTGTTTTTGAGAGTGAAAATTAGTACAGCCATAATGGAAATCGCTATGGAGTTTCCTCAATAAATTAAATACAGAACTATCATATTTCCCCTACTGTGTATGTATCCAATGTAAATGAAATCAGCTGCACTCTCATTTTCATTGTAGCATTATTCACAATAGACACGAAATGGAAATAACCTAAGTGTCCATGAACAGGAAAAGAAAATGTGGTACACACAGACAATGAACATACTTCATCCTTTAAAAGGAATGAAATCCTATCATTTGGAACCACATGAATGAAAAGTAAATATTATATTAAATGAAATAAGCCATGCATAGAAAGACCAAGTACCATATGGGTTCACTCATAGGTAGAAATTTTAAAAGTTGATTGTGCACGAGTTGAGTGAATAGTGGCTATCTGAGGCTCTGGAAAGTGGGGGTGGGGAAAGGATAGACAAAGGTTGATCATTGGGTACATACAGACAGAAGTAAAACGTTCTGATGTGCTACTGCACAGTAGGATAACTACACATAACACTACTGTAATACATATTTCAAAAGCTAGAAGAAAGGTTTTTGATTTTTTGCCCTTCAAAATGACAAATGTTAAAAAGGTATGTTTAACTTGATTTAAGCAATCTACACATATGCATGTATGGAAATACCATATTACCCCATTAATATGTTTTAAGTTTTTGCCTTTATGTATCAGTTAAAATTTATTTTTATAAAAACACAAAGTATTTTGAGGTCACCATTTTTAGAAACCTACTTTTTCCAAAGCTCATAATCCCACAGTGGGGAAAAATTCATGGGAATTACTTTAAAGCAATTTTCATTTATCTAAAGATATAAAGATTCCATTGATTTAAATTAAAAACAATGACAGAAGGATAGGGAGAAGTTTATCAATTGGTACTAACTTATTGTTAAAAGAAGTCAGAAGTTCTGGTATGCTACTGAACAAGTGAGGTGATTGCAGATAACAATAATATATATTTCAAAAAGTTTTAACAAAGGATTTTCAAAGTTTTCACTAAAAAGAAGTGATAAACTTATAAATGTATGATAAACAATTACTCTAATTTAAACATTACAGAATGTATAATTGTATTTAAACATCACATAGTACCCCATAAAATGTACAATTTGTACATTTTTACCTGTTAAAATATAGATTTAAAAAGGACAAAAAGGAACAAAAATTGTTAGTTAGAATAAAATAGGGGGAAAGTATTTTCCTTTTGTCTAGATAAAAGAAAGCACTGGGGGAAAAATGAAGACACAAGAGTACCAGAATCACATGAATACAACAAAAGGTAGGCTCCCATGCACCATATCCACTTAATGGTCATTTGGGATATTAATACTCATGACATAATGGCATATTATTATCTATTCTAACTCCCTTTATAAGCCATATGAAACAATGATAAGTAACAGCTTTCTACCTCTTCCTTAAAATTCAAAATAGGTACTTATTCTTTTTCTTTTGAAACCTTTCAATACCACTGCCAGAACAAGATATTAAAAATACTTAACTATGATGATTATATGCTTAAAAGATGCTGTGTTTAAACAAAAAGTGAGGGCTTTTAAGAAAAGTTTATAATCTGAGATAGCAATTTAAAAATCTCTATATCTGATTTAGGCTGAATTTCTCAATTTTTCTATTTTCATATCCTCTCAAAATATAATGAAATATCTGTAGTAAAATGTTTATTAAATTTAATTTATTCTAATACATGGCAGTGAAAATGTGAAATTAAGTAACACCACAGGTTCTTTGCAATTCATTACCTAATCTATTAAAGCCTCCATTCTCTTTCTCCTTTCTCTTCCTCTCCCACATTCCTCAATCCAGAACAGGGACATAATATTAACCTTATTTAACAGGTAAAACAAATGGCAAAAAATTACTAAATATTGTCCACACATCTGCTGGCTCACGGTATTGCCATGGTATGCAATAGCTATGTATAAAAATTTCACACTAAATAAAAAAGAAATGGATTGTCCATCAACAAAGTTCATATTTTGCCAATTACTCCTAAGGTTTTTTGGTCATTCTAATACGAAGTTATTTACTAATGAACTTTCCATACAACTTACATTCCAGTCAACATTTGCAAAAAAAAGATGTCTTTTGATTTCCTCAACTCCTTCTGAACCTAAAAAAATGAAAAGAACATTTACTGGTATGATTTTTTTCATCTGGCTACTTGGCTTCCAGACTATTATCTGTAAATAGAATTATATTTCATAGATTCCTTGAAGTGATAATGCCTGTGATTTCTTTTTGGGTAGTTTATTAATTGGTCATTTCACTTTACTATAATAAAAAAAGAACTAGTGCCCATAATGAACTCCATATGATAGAATAAAATATTAAAGTACAATCTAAGTCAAAATATGATGCTCAACATTTCAATAAAAGTACATTTTTCTTTGTAATTCAACTCATGACCTCATTTTTATATGTCAAATTAAAAACTACAAAGAAATAAAGTGTCAGTGCAAAATTTTAACAGAGACATAAACAGGATAAGAGGATCACATCTGGATCCAGGAACAGGCTTACAAGAAAGTAGTCAAATAGTGAGCAGTTAAGGCAATATAACTTTGAATAATATTTACTTTGAAGAACATTAATAGGCACCATCAAATATCTAAAAGGATTACCTACACAAGGCAAAATTCTGAGTTATTTCAAAACAGGTAACCTATATTATCTACACGATAATATATAGTAAAGAAAAGGTTTGATAAACTAGATTACTTCATTTTTTTAATCATAAACATAACAAAGTTTACTCTTTCTGGAATGCATATACAAAATGTGTAATTCTAAATATAAATGTATAGCAACAGTAAATGAACTTAAAATAGAAAACATAAGGACACAGCTATTCTCTCAAAATATATAGCTGGTTTTATAAAAGCTAAGAAAACAAACAATACCCAATCTATTTGATGGATTCCTTTTGAATAACATTCTTAGAAGACTTTGTGCTTCGGCACTAAGAAATTGAGGCATTCCAAGTTTTGCTCTGAAAAAGAAGATTTTAGAAATTTTCACCTAAGTCTAGTCATACTTTTAAGTTAAAAAGTTGCAAAAATTTTTAAAAAGTGTTTTTATTACAGCAAATAATGTCCCTATATGGTAGGAGAAAGAACAGACAGTTAAAAAAAAGTTCTTTAGTCTCAACTTAAAAGCACATTAAATTTCTCAAAGCTGAAAGCAAATAATTTTTCCAAAAACAAAAAAAAAGTGTTTATACTTACTTTAATATCATATTCATGGTCTCATTTCTGTCTTTTCCTTGAAATGGCAGAGTACCAGTAAGCATTTCAAACTACAACAAAGTAAAAAGTAACTACACAATTTGTACAATTTTGAATATATAATGAAATTTCTTAGAACAAAATTGATACTTGTATTACATGATCTTAAAATCATGAAGGATTTACATGACAGAGTGTGAAACTGGGACAAGAAAACCAGGTCATTTAAGGACATACAGTTTTGATATCCTACTCTCTCTTTATAGCTAAACTGACAGGTGACCTACAGCAGATGAAAACAACCAACTTTGCCAGTTCTAATCTAGCTAAGTTCTCAAATTCAAAGAAATTCAAAAATGCAAACAAGGCATTTTATTTTTAAAAAAGATATGCTTTTTAAGACAAATAATAATAATGAGAAAAGAAAATTTTGCACCAAAGCATCTAAAAATTTTACATGCACAAGAAAGATTTAACCATTCTAATTCCTCTCACCCTCCCAAAAAACAGGAATCTAAAAAAGAGAGGTAAGAAAAGAAGTAGAATACACACACACACACGTACACTAATAACTTTACAAAAGAAACAACTGAGACATCTGCACACAGCATAAGCAAAAACATTTTCCCAAAGAGATCTAATAGAGAACTAGAAGATCAATAATGGTATAAAAAAGACAAGTCCTAAACACAAAGATCATTATAGTTAAAGTTTTTAAATCCCTAACACTTCAATTTCAAACACAGATTCAATAATCACTTTGGCCTCGGTTCTGTACTTATGTATCTGAACTCACAACCTAAGTTAGATTATCCATTCAACTCTCTCCTGTATCCTGATGACTCCATATTTGCTACTCTAAGTCTCACTTTCTCTCAAACTCCAGTTTTCTCTCCCAAATATACAGTAATCATCTACCATTGGGGCCTGGAAGGGTAGAGGTAGAAGTGGCAAATAGAGAAAAGAGAAAGGTAACACATAGAAATCTTATGTCTCCTAAAAAAAACTACAGGTTGGGTAGCTGTGTTGGGGGGAACGAGGATATATATATTTTTAATAAGATCTCCAAGCGATTCTAATTTTTTCTCCATTGTCTTTCCTAATTTATCACCACCCAGGGATTAGCCACTAAACTATAACAACCTATGCAAAATGTTAAAAATAAACCCTTTCCCTACCGGCTGTCATTAGTCATCTCTTTCATATTAACCTACTATTCTTTTACAACCTAACGTTCATATATTTTAAAGGTACTTTTATCTTCAACCCATCTCCACAGTTTCATCTGTGTCATTTAACTACTGCTGAGGTTAGTCATATTTTCCATGAAATGTCTGTAAGACTTCCTTCTTTTATTAAATACTATCATCTTACAATTGTCTTATAAAGAGATCTTACTGGTCTCCCTGTTTCTAATTTCTTCCACTTCCAATTCATTTATATAATGCTATAAAGGCTAATCTTCCTAAAATACATTTTTCTCTAATTACCATCCTGTTTAATAATCTCCAACAGTTTACTTTTACCCAGAAAATCACACACAAATATTTACAGATTCATAGCTTCACGTCCTCCACCTTCTTCCTTACTCTTTGTCACTCTAGTCAAACTGGCTCTTTAAGCCTTTGCTAGTATGATCAGATACTGCTTCTTGACATGCAACTATTTAAATTTTATCCCTGCTTCAGGGGTTAAATTCCACCTTCTCCACTATTCCTACAACAACTTTTCTGTTCTGAAGTCATCACTAACTCCTGAAGTAGTTCTGGACATTTTGTTTAGCTATTCTAATTCTTTCCCCAACCAGATTTAATGTATTCTTACGTCAGGGAAAATGCCAAATACTGTACTGTCTTCCCCAAATGCCTACTTTTAATGGGCCCTTAATGTATGGATATGTCATACAGTGTGTCATTCAGTGATAAATGCGCAAAATGGGCCATCAGATTTCAAAAGCAAATTATATCTGATTCAACAGCTATTGATTTATTACCCTACTTACTAATGAACACTCTATACTTAATCTCATAACAAATTAGTCAGTGTGTATTTATGAAGCATCTATTAATGTCCACTATGCTATTACTGAGGAAGATGAAAAGTAATATAAAGCACAATTCTTCTCTTTTGAGAGTTTTACAAAATTTCTAGGGTGTGCCTGAAACAACTGGGCAGTAAGACAGTATATGGTAAGGTGATAAATTCTGTGATATCTAACTAAAATATCATATATAAATTGCTAAATTCAGCATTGTAAAATGTAGAATCTGCCAGACCTTTTCTAAACTTCAAATATGAATAGTTTTTATAACATTTATAACATTTACCTTTTCAGTAACAACTTTAAAAAAATTTAGAACATTAAATCCCTAATTCTTACTGCTTGCAGCTAGCCAATCACAAGTTCTTAATGTTAATCATGAAATATCAGAATTCCTTTCTCAGTTGGCATGTCCCAAAATTTAAACTAAAATAAAGTCCTAAATATTATATGTTAACATAATTAATAAAAATAATGCTACTTACCATAAGTACACCATATGACCACCAATCAGCACTCTGAGAATGCCCTCTCCTATTTACTACTTCAGGAGCCATATATTCTACTGTACCACAAAATGAATAGGCCTTCTTTTCTTGATCTACAGATTCCTTGCTGAGTCCAAAATCTGTTACAGTGTTATAAAAAAAATTGAAAAACTGCAGAAAATAGAAAATGCTAAAAGAAACAAAATAATGTATTTATTAAACATTTTATGGTGACCTGCATTTACCCTCAAGAAAGCTATAATGAGATCAATAGAAAGCAGGTTCTAGTTCATAATAAACTATTAAAGGACATTTAAAGACTGCTCAGTTAAATCTCATCTTCAAAATATATGCTTTTCAGGTCTGTTCTGGAGTATCAATTTTGGGGGACTAATAATTAAAACCTTTCATGATTCAAGTTTTAAAATAGAGTAAGACAAAACAGATGTAGTTGTTTATAATTTTAAAAATATTTTTAAAAATTTGATTTGGCAAGCTTGTATTTTTGTTTAAAATCGTCACAAAGCTAAATGTATCAACATAAAGTCAATCTTTTATATACTAGTAATGAAAAAGTAGAAACTGAAAATTTTGAAGTGCCATTTATAGTTTCACCTTTAAACCCCAAGAAACCCACAGGCATACATATATACAAGATATATGCAAGTTGAGAACTGGATACATTGATAAAACAAAACAAAATTGCCCTAAATGGGAGATACATTGTGTTTGTAGATTGGAAGAATAAATGTTGCTAAGATGTCAGTTTTCTAAAACATAACTATAGAATCAATGAACCATCAATCTCCCAGCAAGATTTCGTCTGGAGAAATCAACACACTGATTTCAAAATTTATATAAAAAAGCAAAAGAAACACCAGGCAAAACAATTTCAGAAAGGAATAAAAAATGAAAAGTTTTACTCAGGAGGTGGAAGCAGGAGGACCACGAGTTCAAAGTCAGCCTGGAGGAAGTTAGCAATATCCTATCTTAAAAACAAAATGCAAAAGAAAATTCAAAAGTACCAAAGCTAGTTCAAGTGCTATAAATTTTGTTCAAGTAGCATAAGTTTTGTTATACTACTGGGGATGGAAAACAAAACTTATACTACTTGGGTTTAGGTGTTACTATAAAGCCATAATACTCAATATAGTAAAATATTAGAGGAAACCTAAACATATACATCAGTGGGGTGGAACAATAAAATAAACAGTTCTGCTACAGTGCTTGTTTTAAAAAATGTAATTTGTTCTAAAGCAATTGATATATTAAGGAAACAGCTGAAATCTGTCATGAATTTCATATTGGCTTATGTGCAATTTTGTCTGCGAGAAAGACTAGGTAAACACAGAAATTGGATCTAGCTGAGTTTAGCAAAGCAGAAATACACAAAATGCACACATGAACACCTAGCAAACATCTACCAGCTACTTCACTTCATCATGTTTGTTATGAGCCATTCCGGTCCACCTCTATACTATTACAACTTTCTTTCCAATTTGAGATAATCTATCTTCCTCTACTTCATTGTAACTTACAAACTGAAACCTTTAAGATATCTGCTTCCACAAAAAAAAAAAAAAAAATTCAAGGCCTTTTCAAGTAAAGCACTTTTTAAAGTTTATATATTCGATTATTTAGAAAATGTAAAATAGTGCTAACTTTTTAAATTAAGTTTCTGTATCTTCTTAGTGTGACACTAATTAAACATTTTAATGGTATATCTGTAATTTTATTACCCCTCCTCAAGTACCATGGGTTTTTACTATGTGATTTCATATACTGCAGTGATTAGGATCACATATGTCACATTAGAACAAAATTGGATGTATACTGTTAAATGATTTCTGGCAAAATTGTGAAAGTAATTCCATGAACAAAGGGCAGACTTTTCAAAAATGGTGCCAGAAAAGTAGAATATGAATACAGACAACTCCATACTCATAAGATTAACTCAAAATGGATCATCACCTAAATGTAAAATTTAAAAATCTAATTTTTTTTAAATTAGCAGACTGCATCCATTATATAATTATTAAAATTATAACCAGAATAATTTGAAAACATTTAAATGAACTTTATTTCACTAAAGATTAAAAAATGGAAGTCAAATCAATAAAGAGAAAAAAGAAAGCAGGATTAGAAAAGTATAAAAATAACGAAATATATAAAGTAAGCTTAGTTCATGAGAAAGTTTGCATACCTGTTAATTTGATGTGTCCTATTTCATCAAGCAAAATGCTGTAAATCAAAATTAACATTCAATGAAATAGAACATTTCATATAAAACATAATAAAAATCATCATAAATTTTAAATAGGTCACTATTTGCTATACTAGAAAAATTAATTAATTTAAAATCAAGTGTGTCTCATGAAGATTACTTTTTATAAGTATGTTTAGTGTAACTATAAAATTTACATAAAATTTCTTATAATCCTTTAAAAAGCTAAACAGAATGTGTCTATATTCAAGAATATAGACAACAGGGATTCATTGAGAATACAGCTTTACTTTTCTGGCTTCAGGTCTCTATATACAATTCCTAATTGATGCAGATGATCCAAAGCAAGGGCCAGTTCTGCGAGGTAGAATTTCACATCTTCCTCTGTAAACAGAACCTAGAATAAAATAATAAGTTACCACTTGACCATTCTTCCAACATCAAGTATTTTTAAACTTTTATTTCTTTAAAAACTAGCACACATAAATCTGTGCAAATAATAATAAGCATAGTTAATTCTTACTTGATTGGTATAATTAATCTGTATGCCAAAGAAGGTAGTTCCTAGATAGACTTCTTTAAGAATCCTTCTCTTAAAAAATATTAACCATTTTAATATCTTTCTAAAACATATGCTGTTTGTATATCTTCTTACACCAAATGCACAGAAGAGAACTTCTCTCTTTTAATGATATGGTCTCATAACACCAATATTAATTTTAGAAATCTTAGTACAGTGATGCCCTTGGGTTATTTAAAGTATTTATTTTATTTTAACACTGGTAATTCCATTAGTTCTATTATTCTTTCTTCACTATCTATTATCACTGCTCAGTTCTACTAACCCAAAGCTTAAGACACACCACTGCAAGTTGTTAAATAAATAATGCTTTCATCGCACACAATTCAAAACTCATCTTTGACCCAGAAGGTAATGCCAAGACTCTTCTGTTAGTAAAGATTATACATTTAATGACACTATATTCTTCAATCTTTTTATGCCCAGGAAATAGAACTTCTGTGACAAAATGAAAAGAGGATGAGACTCGAAATCAGATTTAGTAGCCTAGTATCAGATATGTGATATATCTCTTAACCCTCTGAGACAAAGATTCTAAATCTTAATATTAGCATAATATTTTCTGTTGTGAGAATAAAATTAGTTTTATGTGAAAAAATATTATAAACTGCAAAATGCTAGGTGTGTAACCTTAAGATATTATTTATTACAGACTTGTATCTATATTCATTCATAAGCAAGTGTTAATTCACACAGAATTGCAAACTGTTCAACTATTAGATGTAATTTTTAGTTTATTATGGGGATCATATTGGCAAAAATATTTTTCTAGAAATGGGTTATCTTTATTGAGGAAACCTCTAGATTATTAGGAAAGCTCAAAATTCTGTAAAATCTTGCAATTAACTTGTCCATTTAGAATTATGGCCACTGAATTTCACAATGCAGATTTGGAGTACTATTAAAATCCCAGATAATGAGCAATTAAATACATTTTGATACTTTGTCTATTTTTACAAATTACCAATAGAAAAGCAAATATTAAGTTTCAGAGGCACTAATTTGAATATTATAATGGTAGAAGTAGAAGGCCATTATTTTTGGTTGACATTTTATTAAGAATAAAAATACTTTTTACTTGTTTCACACTTGAACAAGTAAAACCAAAATGTCCATTGAAGCCTAATACATGAAAAACCCTAAATAATAAAATATTAAAAATCTTTTACAACACTAAAGGAAGAAACATTGCCTAAGTTACAGATTATTTCTAAGTCTGTCAGTTGTCTTGATAGAATGTCTCATTATGGATAAAATAAGGAACTTACTAAGCATTAATTATATATTAGGTGTAATCATGTGCCATCACTACACATTCATTCTGTTATTCCAGTCTTCCAAATAACTGTATTTCGTAGGTATTATCAACATCTTACACATGGACAAGGAGACTCGGAGTGACTAAGTAACTTGCCCAAAATAACACAACTAGTAAGTAAGAAGGAGGTTCAGGATTTGAACCGAGAGGTACCTGTCCCTAAGAACCTTTTCCCCAAAACCCACTTCTACATTTATGTTACGAATTATCTAAGTTTTAGATTTCTGATTGCTAATTATCCTACTCATAAATTTACCTCTAAAATGAAAATTATGCAAAATTCCAGTATAAGGAAAAGCACTATCATTATCCTCCTGTCCTTCAAATCATTTGTGTATGTGTGTGTCTGTGTGTGTATAAATGTTGTATGTATATTAACATACTTGAAATCATACTATATACAATATTTTGAGGTCTTCTTTATTCCCACTCAATATTTATATCATAAACATTCTCTCATACCTTTTAAACTTATTAAGAACATTTTCCAATACCTGCATAATACAAATCACATTAATTTACCATGATTTATTTAAACATTCCCCATCTGGACAATTAGGATTTATCTAGTTTTTCACTATTTTAAAAAAAACTGAAATATGCACATTTTTCCCCAAAATGTATTCCTAAGAAATAAAACAGGAAACACTGGGTCAAAGAGCATAAATAATCTATGATTCTTGTCACACAAAATTATTTTCCAAAAAGGTTGCAATAGTTTCCATTCCCAACAGCAGTTTACAAAGGCCTTTATCTTACCACATCTATGACAGCACCAAACATACCCTTTAACAAATCTTTTAAATTTTGATAAATAAAAATGGCATCAACTTTCACTTAAATTTTTGTTCTTAGAGTGAACTTTTAAAAAAATTTTTAGTGGCCTTCATTTTTTCGTGAATTATCAGTAATGTTTTTGTCTATTTTCCATTATTAATGTACTGTTTGGTCAAAAATGTCATTTTTCCATATTAGTTGTAAATATTTTCCCATTTTGTGCTCGTTTTTAATGTACAGTAGTTAATTTTATGTAGTCAAATTTGGTTATTATTTCTACATGCTTTTCCTTCACTACTTTAATACTTAACCAGACATTCTCCATTCACTGGCCAACTAAATATTAAGCTGCATTTTCTTTTGGGATATAGTAATTATTTTCTTTAACATAGGAAAGTTTAATTTCATATGTGAAAGAGATGGTATTTTCAAATGATTTCTTTAAGTATTTAATTTCAAAAAATTATTTACTGAACAATCTTTTTGCCACTGATTTATGATTCTCCCTTTATCCATAATACATAAGTCATATATAACAGGATATTCTTGTGCTGTATATTATGTTTCTAATCTTGTGTAGATACCATAATGTTTTGCTTAGAGAAGCTTCATAAAATTTTATAAAGCAGGGCATGGTGGCACACAACTAATCCCACACATTTGGAAGCCTGAGGCAGGAGGACCCTGAGTTCAAGGCCATGTTACAAAGCCAGCCCATCTCCAGAAACACACGCAGAAGTTTTAAACAAGAGGTAGGGCAACAAAAGGGTTTTTAAGACTTCTCAAAATTCCTTCATAAACTTTAATGCTATCCATTTCAAACACATAAATCCCTATTGAAGCTTTGTTTTGAATTGTGCTATTCCAATAAGTTAAGAATTGATAGCTTTATAATAGCAATTCAATCATAATTTTTAATATTAGCAAAGTAGGGCATGGCTTAAGACTTTTTTTGTATTTATGTGTGCATTTGTGTGTCTGTACATTTGTGTTTACATTTTGTTAGGGAGAAATTTGGGGCAGTACCTTTGCCTTCAAAATATAAGTAACATACATTATAAAATTCCTTAACATATACAAAAACATACTTTTAAAAGTCTATTTCTAACACATAAAGACTGTCTTCATTTTGGATTACATAATTACTTTTTTGTACATGCAAATGAAATATAACCAACAAACTACTGGCTATAGAAGTAAGCACTGAATGAATTTTTTAAACCCTGTTCAATGAATAATGAATAAACTAATTTATTGTCTTTTGGGAAATGCATTTAAAATGCTTGATCTTACCTAATATTCCAGATTTAGGAATCAAAACTTACTGACTGCATCTCTGTGCTAGTATGAGTTTAGATAGTCCCACATCGAGAATGGAGGTCTGAAGAGTTTAAAAGAAAATTAGAAATGACTACAAGTAAGAATTTTTCAAAAACATTTGTGACACTTCTACAACCTAAGATAAGAAATCCTGAATCCTGGAGCCTTGATATACTATTGTCCCTCTATGTCTTGGAACTAAGATTCTTTAAAGACCCACCTTGGAGGGTCCTAGACAGACCCTATCACATACTGAATTCTGTTCTACAGAAAAACGTACCAACAACACACTCTATGCTCATGCATGGTATGTTCTGCACTGGAAGTAGACATATATAAGCCAGAGAGACCTCAGCCACTTAAGCACTGGTTAGCATCCGAGAAGCACATTGTCCCCTTTTCACAATTTCCACACTCTGGAAATCAATGGTAGCTCTCCCACACTCAACACTGCAAATTCTGGAAGTGAGATGTTGAACCACTATCACCCAATTAGAACACTACTCCGAGACTACCATTTTAAGACACAATGTGTTAGACAAGGACAGGAGTTATTCTCTTGCCTGAAACTTCCAAAACACAGGACAATATACACGAAATGGTATTTTTCAAGACATTGGACATCTGGCAACAAAAGACAGTGAAGACTGAGATGAGGAACCAACAAGGTATGCCCTACAATTGCCCTAGCTTACTAACCTGAAAAGAGTTTCCAAGTGGTAGTGCAGGGAGGACTAAGTGGAGCCCAAAAGAGTTTCTTAATCTATGAGCTGGAGCCAACACTCTGGAAGAAGGAGGAAAGAATTCACATGATAGAGAACTGCAGAAGAGGCAATTGCAGAGAGAACTCTGGAGATAATAGAGTCTCAAGTATTCAGCAAAGAACTGCTCAGCAAATGTGAGTCAAGATACTACCCTGAACCAGGAAAAGAACCAAGGAAACAGGTGCCAATCAAATGAACTGACACTGACCCAGGTATAGTTCCTATCACCTTTACCTAGAACATAAAACTTCATACATAGCAAATCAGGGTCGTCAGAAATATTTTGCTTTGGTAGTAGAGCAAAATTATTCCCTGGCTAAATGCTATTCTGGTCTGCTCTAATAAATTTTAAAATATGCAAAAGAACCAAATTAGTTTCATATCCCAGAACAAAGATCACTAATAAATCACAGAAATACAAAAAATTAGTCACCTAAATAAGGTAAAGTTCTAAAAGTTTGCCATCCAATAAGAAAATGCCAATTATAGATCAGAACAAATTATCTGGCTCCGGAAAGGAACAGACCTAAGGTAATAAAACAATCCGCTGAGCTCAAAAGTACAAGAATACCTCCTGCTACCAACAGTAAGAGTAAAATGTCTCAAAATTCAAAGGATGTTGGCTAAATTAAGAAGGATGATGCTTCAATATTAGGTAAAAATTAGTCCAATACTAAATGCTACCTTAGTCACATTTCCAGAGCTGTGGATATAGCTCAGTGGTAGAGTGCTTGCCTAGAATGTATGAAGCCCTGCATTAAATTTCTAACACTAAATTTTTAAAAAGGCAACACCCAAAATGACCAAGGTGACAAAATTATCTACCAAGCAAGAAAATCAAATTCACTATACCTACCACTTAATAAAAATGACCATGGCCAGATGTGGTAGTGCTGGCCTATAACCCCAGCCCTGCAGAAGGACTATGAATTGAAGACCAGAGTGAGCTAAAATCAAGACCCTGCCTTAAAAGAAAAAAAGACCATACTAGTATGATGACATTGAAGTATGAAAGAAGTCAGGGAAAATACTTAAACAAATGGGTGTGGCTGTATTCAAACAAAACTTTATTTACAAAGAAAATCAACTGACCAAATTTGCCTGAAGACCAGTTTCCTAACCCCAAGTTAAAGATTCATACTGTAAACACTAAAGCAACTACTAAAATAACACAACATGTTTTAATTAATACTGACAGCCAACAGCAGCAATTAAAATGAAATTTAAGAAAAAAATGATTAAGACAAAGTCAGAAGAAATGGGAAAAAAAGAACAAAGGACAGACTACACATAAAAAGAAAACAGCAGAAAGAGGCATGGCTCAGGTGAAAGAGTACCTCCCTAGCAAGTGGAAGATTTTTGTATTCAAATCCCAGTATTACCAAAACAAAAGTAAACAGCAAGATGATAGATTTTAACTCCAAAATATCAATCATTACATGCTGCAACAGGTCTAACACCACAATTAAAAAGCACAGATATTCAAATTGAATAAAAACCAAGAAAACCATATACACTTCCCTAAATACCATGCATTAAAATATAAAGACACAAATAGGTTAAAATTAAGATATGAGAAAAGATATACCAACCTAATACTAATTAATATGGCCAGAGTGCCATATTAATATCAATATAGATTTCAAAGGAATAAAATAGGTCATCTCATAATGATGAAAGAGTCAATTCGTCAAGAAGGAAACTAACACAGGTTTATGCACCTAGTCACAAAATTTTGACACATGAAGCAAAAATTGATAGAAATTCCAGAAATATAAAAACTGATAATTATAATAAAAATTTCAATGTCAAAATTTATAAATATATAATTATGTGTCAATAATTTTAATATTAAAACAAGCCTGTAGAAAATTAGAAAGAATATACTAGACTTAATACCATTATTAACCAACCTCATCTAATAACACATTTATAAAGCCTTTAGCCACACAACAGCAGAATACACATTCTTCTCAAATGCACATGGAATATTTACCAATATATACCATATTCTGATGCATAAAAGCAAATATAAGTAAATTTAAGAGAATTCAAGTCACACCAAGTATGACTTGAATATGACTATGACATTAAATTAGAAATCAATAGTAGATATCTGGGAAATGACCAAATATGTATAAATCAAATAATATACTTCTAAACTCCAATGAGCAAAAAAAAAAAAAAAAAAAAAAAACATTGGAAAAGAGGCCACAAGTCAATAACCTAAGATTCTGTCTTTAAAACAAACAAACAAAAAATTAGATTGTAAACACAAAGTTTGAAGTACTAAAGATTTAAGTGGAAAACAATGAAATGGAAAATGGAAATACAATAGAGAAAAATCAATGAAGCCCAAAGCAACTCCCAACCCCAGTGCTGGGGGCTGAACTCAGGGCATCAGTACACACTATACAAGCACCACTGAACTGTTACATCTGCAGTCCCAAAGGAGAAAAAAAAATGAAAAACCTCCACCAAGGCTAAGCAGGACATAAACTGCCAACAGAAGACATCAGAAGATAATATAACTAATTATGCCACAGGTATTTTTAAAAAATAAGAGAATCGTCTGGTGCAATCACTGAAGCCTATAATTTTACCTACTTGGGGAGCAGAGAGTAGGAAGATCACAGTTCAAGGCTGGCTGGGCAAAATAAAGTTTGCTAGATGCCATCTCAGCCAATAAAAAGCTGGGTTCAGTGGTACCTGCTAATCATCCCAGCTATGTGGGAAGCATAACTAGGAGGATTACAGTTCAGGCCATCCTGGGCATAAAAATGCAAGATGCAATTCGAAAAATATCTAAAGCAAAAAGGGATGGAGGCATGATTTACATGGTAGAGTGTGTGTCTGGCAAGCACAATGCCTTGAGTTCAAATCCAAGTACCACCAAAAAAAGGTAAGAGAATATAATGAACTTTATGTCTATAAATTTGATAACTTTTTTGAAATGGATAAATTCATTTAAAAATACAAGCTAGCACAGCCAACTCAACAAGCAAGCACATGTCTAAGAACATTACAGAATTTGAATTTGTGACTAAACACCTTGCTACAAAGAAACCTCCAGACCCAGATGGTTTCACTCATGAATTCTATCAATCATTTAAGAACAATTAACATATTAAACCTACACAAATCTTTCCAGAAAGCTGAAGAAAAAAATCCCTAACTTATCTTATGAAGCCAGAATTGCCAATGCCAGAAAAAAATACAAAAAAATTATAGTCAAATATCCCTAATGAAAACAGATACAAAAATTCTTAAACTTTTAGCAAATATCATCCTAACAATATCCAAAAAAAGATAATACACATCATAAGTGGAATTCATCCACAAATGCAAGGTTGGTTTAATATTTGATAATTCAATTAATGTAATTCACCAGATTGGAGTCTAAAGAAGCAAAAAACATACGATTATTTCAAAAAATTCAGAAAATGCATTTGATAAAATTTAATAGCCATTAAAATTTCTCAACAATGTAATAAGAGAAGGGAAGCTAAAGAACATCTGAAAATACCTACACTATACTTTATGGTGAAATTTTGTTACTATGTTTCCCTCTGAGACCAGAAACAAGGCAAGAATGTCTGTTCCTACCAATTTTAATCACCATCAGGAGGCTGGAGGTTCAAGCCAGTGTAACAAGGACATAAGGGAAATAAATCATGTTTATAATGGAAAGGAGGTAAAACTCCTTGTTCATAAATAACAAATACAAAGGCCTTTGAAAATGACTAAAAAAGCTGCTAGAAGTAATGAGTACAGTTAGATTATGTCATATAAGCTCAATATTAGAAAACTCAATTGTTTTTCTATCCAGTTTAAAATTGAAATTAAGAAATCAATTCTACTTACAATAGCATTAGCATACAGGAACCATAAGAGATGAATTTGAGAAAAATGTGTAATATCTATATAGTGAAAACAGTAACTGCTGAGAGAAAGCAAGCAAGTACTAAATAGAGAAAGAGACCACATTTATTGAAAGGTTCAACTTTTTAAAAATATCAGTTATCTACACAAATGACCTATTTGTTCAATGTAATCCCAACCAAAATCTCAGATTTTTTTAGAAAGTAAAAAGTTGAATTTAAAATTGATTTTAAAAATGCAAATGACCTGCAAGAGGCAAAGCATTAAAAAAAGAGCAAAGCTCAAGGATTTCAATACCTGAACTAAAGAAATACTATTTTTAATAATACAGTAATCAAGACAGTGTGGCACTATCATAAAGACAGACAAATGGATCAATGAAAAAGACAGAATACTTAGAAATATACTTTCATATATATGATAAATTCATTTTCAACAAAAATGCAAAGGAATTCAGTGAAGAAAGGATGGTATTTTCAATGATGGTGCTAGAAAAACTGGATGTCCATGTGCACAAAAAGACTTCAACACATATCAATAACAATATTAAAATGAACTCAAAATGGATCAGAAGTCCAAATGTAAAATCTAAGCTACAGAAACCTTTAGAATACATAAGAAAGAATCTTCACCTAGGAACAGGCAAACAGGACATGAAAAATACAAATAATGGAAAAAATTATATATCACACTTCATCAAAATTATCAGCTTCTACTTTTCAAACAAGTACCAGTAAGAGATTAAAAAAAGACAAGCCACAAACCAAAAGAAAATATTTGCAAACATATACAATCAAGGACTTACATCTAAAATAAATGAGGAACATTCAAAACACAGTAAAAAAAAATTAAAAACGGGCAAAAGGGTTAAATAGACATTTTACCAAAAAAGACAGATACCAAGTTAAGTTCAAGAAAAGATGCCCAACATCATTACTCATTAACAAGATAAAGTTCAGAACCACAATGAGATACCACTACACACTTATCTGATGTCCAAATTTTAAAAGAAAATAGACTGACCATACCAAATATTGGCAAGAATGTGAAGCAACTTAAACTCTTATAGTCTGCTGGTGGGAATGTAAAGATTATATAACCACTTTGGAAAATAGTTTAGTAGTGTCTTTAAAAGCTAAAACATACATCTACCACATGACCCAGACATACTCCTAGATATTACCCATGAGAACTGAAAACATGTCCATACAATCACTTGTGCATGAATGTTTATAGCAGCTTTATTAGTAATAACCAAAAACTGCAACAACTCAAACATGCATTACGGGTGAATAAACAAATCATGGTGTAGCCACACAATGGGTATTATTACTAAGCATTAAAAATGAGTGAACTATTGCTACAAAAAACATGGATGAATCAAAATAATTATACTGACGTAAGCCAAACAAAAAATAGAAAATGCAAGCCAAGTAGTGACAGAAAGCAAATTCAGTGGGTTAGGGTGTGAAGGAGGCATTACAAAGGGAAATAAGAAAATTTTAGGTAATGGATATGCTAATTATTTTGATTTTATTATGGTTTCAGAGATATATATAAAAGTAAAATTTTACCAAATTGTGTAATTTAATATGTGCTATTTACTGTGTGTCAATTATACCTCAATAAAACTATTTTTAAATAAATTAATTAATCCCTACTCCAAGAGTAGTTTAGGTAACTTGAGTAGCCTAAGTCCTAGGCTTGTTCTTATCTACTTCATCCAGTTATTCATGTTTTTGTGTCTAAGAGAATAATGAGTATCATACAGAAATTATCTAAATGACAAGCAGACATAAAATGTCATTAACTGGCACAACACTAAAATATTATACAGTGAAATGAAAAAATATTTAAAATTTGCACAGGAAAACACATGAATTTTCTTAGTTTTATTTCAATGAAACATAGCAAAAATTCCTAACAAGATACTCACCTCTTTGGATAATCTGGTGAAGACATCTCCTCCCCTGAGAAAATCCAATATTAGATACAGCTTCCCTTCAGTCTGAAAGGCTAATTAGAAATTATAATGTAGAGGCAGAATAATCCTAAAGGCTTAAAAAGCTTAATATGCTTTCTAATTAACATGTTTAGAATTTTATCACTAAACACCATAAAATGATTAAATATTTACTCACATGGTCCATTGTTGGAATACATAATCTCAAAATTAAATCCAATATTTAATCCAGTGTTAAAATAGCTATAAATACCTTCCAAGAGTATAATCAACTTTGCATGTGGTTCTACACAAAACCTCTTAACACTAACATTTTCCTGATCCATGAAGCATATTATGCTGCAGTTGCTTGAACTTTGCCTCCCATCCATCTACTGAACAACCTAATGATTCTATAAAGATCAATAATATGTCACCCTCTCAATTAAGTTTTCAAGGATTTCTCCCTTTTCATATTTCCCTACAGCACTCTTACGACAATTCTCATCAAAATTACTACTGTGTCTGAGATCACACTTTGGGCCTCTACTTTTATGGTACTTAATCCATTTTCATTTGTACAATATTTTATTTCATTTGTACAATTAATTCATTTACATCTCTGTGTTGCCTATAGATTATAAATTTCTCAAAGTCATAGATTGTTTCACTTGTATAGCCCACTACATTTTATAGAGTGTTCTATAAACAACAGATATCCTGATTAATGTCACACTGGAGATTCAAGGAAGTCCTTAAACGCTACTACTCTTATTCCATTAGGAAAACAAAGAATAAAATAATGAACCAGAATTTCTTACAGGTGGTTTACAAACATAACTGGTAGATATTTTAAAGCACCAAAAATAAAATAGCTCCCACTTTTTCTAAATGAAGTAAACTGAAAGTGACATAGTAGATTGTACCAGTGATATATTTTATCTAAATATCTATCTATCTAATCTACCTTTCAGTTCCTTAGGGAAGCCATACTCTACAATTTCATCCATGGATCAGAGCCATGATTCAAATTCATAAATGTCTGACTCCAAAATTCATGTTTTTTTCCCATTATGCCCATTTCTTCTTACTGATATCTCTCTCCTCCTAAAATATTGAAAAAATGGTTCAAGTGGTACTCTTCAACAAATCCAGGAGATAAGATTAATATGGTCATTATAAGCAAACACCTGAATGTTTTACATTAATTATCACAACAGTTTAAAGCCTAAGGCCACTGATAGTAATACTACTATACTAGTATAATATAGTATATGTAGAAGTCACTATCATAATACCTTAGACAAGTTAACCAAGTTAGTCAATGAAATAAATACAATAAAAAGCTAAATATTGCCAGTATTAGATATTTTTACGTAGTTGAATATCTTAAATATATTAAATAAATTTGGAATATTTGCTTCTTGTTATAGTATTGTCTGAGAGGAAATAAAACTCTCTATATCCATAAGGAAGAGAAAGATTACATACCATAGTGTAATTTTACAATAAATGGATGATTAACTTCCACTAGAATATCCCTTTCCATCTTTGTCCGAACTCTGTCTCGAACTACAAATTACACAAGGGGAGAATATACAACATTTGTTTATCATTTTAGTAATAATTTGATAATATATCAATAAAAATTTAAAAATATAAAGTATAACTTCATAGTTGCCGCAATTTATGGTATCTATATATTCCTACATAATAATGACTATATTCTCAGAAAGCCAACAAATTCACTTTAGATCTGTAATGAGTTAAAGTGGCATAAATAGGCATTTGGCTAACATCCATTTATTATGTGTTAGCCATTAACTGTAAATTTATTAATTAAAAGGGTATTGGGGGGGAGAGGGAGGGGGCGGAGTGGGTGGGGGCAGGGGGGAGAAATGAACCAAGCCTTGTATGCACATATGAATAATAAAAGAAAAATGAAGAAAACAAACAAACAAACAAAAAGTAAACTTAGAAGTATTTTTATCACATTCTACAAGATAGTGTACATAAATGTATGCAGGTGGTTGTGCTTTCTCAACATGTAATACAAACATAGATAAAGCAGTAAAAAAAATGAAAATTTTGAAAGAAAATACTATAGCTTAATAAAATTGACAACTTCATACTGAATTGAATGAAATACGTCACTTATCTTAGCACTAAATTATTACCTGGGTACCTTCTCACAAAATTAAGGCATTTGCCAATATCAAATCCTAGAAATATCACTTGCTAGGTAGAACAGTATAATAATTACTAATGTTAAAAAGAAACTATATCTATTCACCTTATACCACCAATGCACAGCATGTTTCTTAAAACAAGATTTACCATATTCTATTTTATTAAGCTTTCTAATTTTCTACCTTTTAAAGAAGCTTTTTTTAACACCTTCATTGCATAGAGCTGCCCAGCATCAGGTCCAGTCTTCTTCCTAACAAGAAAAACCTAACAGGAGAATTAAAACAAAAGTGAAGTTCATAGTTTAAGTCATTATTTTAAGGTTGATCAACAAGGACTAAGTTACTGAGATAGAAACAAGAAGTTCTGGTGTGCTATTACAAAGCCAGATTAGATAACAATGGATTGTGCATTTCAAAAAACTAGAAGGGTGAAACTATTCTTGTTTTGTAAACACACACACACACACACACACACACACACTCTCTCTCTCTCTCTCTCTCTCTCTCTCTCGCTCTCTCTCGTAGACACCTTGGTCCTTGCATTTTCTCTAATGTTATAAAGATATACCTTCTCCAATAAGTTGTACTATACTGTACATTCTTACTTAAATTTTTCCATAATATTCATTCAGCAAATCACAGTCTGGATACATACTACCTTAGAAAAGAAAAATTTTTAAGTATATTACTTGGTCTAGGACTTAAAGAAGTTTGTAAGATAAGAAATAAGTAACATAATAAAAGAGTAATTTCAGGTAGAGCCCTCCTCTGAAGACTCAAGCCCATTGTTGTTAGCTTAATAAAGACCTAACAAATTTATGACCAGGAGTTTCCTTATTGTCTATTTCAGAAGTTCCCAGGTGTCTGTTATCCCAGCTATTTGGGAGGCTCAGAACAGGAGGATCTTTGTTAGAGACCTGCCCAGGCAAGAAGTTCAGGAAAAGAAAAAGAAGGTCAGGAGACCCCATCTCAAAATATGGCTGGGTATGTTGTTATACGCCTGTCCCCCCAGCTTTGCAAAACCCCACCTCAACAGAAAAAAAGCCTGGATGTGGTGGCATGCACCTATCATTCTAGCTAGGGCTAAAAAGCATAAAATGGACCAACCTTGGCAAAAAGCAAGAACCTTTATCAAAAATAACCAGCGGAAAAGGCCTGGAGGTGTGGCTCAGGTGGCAAAATGCCTGCCTACCAAGCACGAAGCCTTTAGTTCAAACCGCAGTACTGCCAAAAAACAAAAAAGCTTACCAGGCATTTTATTTTCAAAAACAAAATCAGAGGCAATGATAATGCCTATTTCTCTGCCAGATAAAAGAACAGAGATTGCATATTACCTCAATAAAAAGTAAACATTAAACTCTAAAGTTATCAACTAAGTTCAAGTGATAACCTCATTTTTTCCAACTAAGGTCATGACTCCTAAAATCTAGGTTTTAACAAAATCTCAGTTATGAAGATAAATATGAATATATTTTTATACAAATTACTCATTAGGAAAGTACTATTTTTTGATTAATAGATACTTGTTCTGCTTTTCAACATACCATCCTCAACCTTAACAAGTTTTAGTCAAGTGATTTTGCTTAAATTAAAAATGCAACTAAGTAACTAAGTCTTTCATATAAAATTGTAGATGAGAGAGTTGTTAATTTTTGTGTTTCCTCTTTTCCAAAGTGTATCTAAAAACCCTTTACTACACATCATCTACATAACAACTTCATATCAGCAAAATGGAGCAGGGTGTTAAAATCTCGGACATGGTATTTGCAACATTTAACAGATTCATCTATTAAGGGCTCAACCACTTACCTACCTATATGCCAATACTTCATAGGATCTCTTGCTTTCTTGTACTCTGAAAGTAAACCTTTAGTTCAGACCTAAACTAAAGGACCACTTCTGGATAAGAGTTTTCACACTTTCTGAGTAGGAGAACCAGTCTTTTTGTCCCTTTCATCCAATCTTCTGTAGATTATACTTTACAAAATATAATAAAAATGAATTACTCAGAAAAATGAAATTTAAAAGCCATACAAAATACAACCTTTTCAAACTAATACATACTGCAGACATGAAATTGTTCTGTCCAATTTCCACAAAACTTTCTAAATCCTTACTCTCAATTTTTGACCACTGTTCACAGTAAACTAGACAAACAGTTCATACCACACTGGAGTTGAGTAATCAAGAGAGTTACATATTAGCAAATGGTAGGTAGTTTACAAATGCTAGGTTTTTTGTGATATAAAACAGTATTTGAAAAAAAGAAGAATTCAGAGGTTAATTGAATCATACATTTTATCAGATTACCATCAATATTTCTGTATCAAAAGGATTAACAAACATATATGTACACATATACAGGACATGTTCCAAAAGTGGAACTGTTAAAGGAGACTAATGGAGGAAGAAAAGAATCATAGAGAATGAAATATATCACATCTGTGTATGAGGCAATGAAACACAATAAAAACTGCTGAACAAGACAGGATGGGGGGAAAGGGTGAGGAAGAGTACTGGAGGGAGATTACAATGACTTAAATACAATATATCTATAGGTTAAAAAAAAACAAGGCAAAAATCCCACAGAACAATGAACAGACAGGAATATAAAACAGGTCACACGAAGGGGAAGGCACTAGTAGGAGCGGGAGGGTAAATGAAGAAAGTAAACAGTAAATATGCATGATGTATTTTTTATACAAATATTAATATAAAACATTGAAACCTGTTGCAGTCACCATTAAGAAGGGGGCTGTGATAGAATGGAGAATAATGGGAGAGGGGGATGAACCAATTTGGCATATAATACATGTGTATATGGCAATGCTAAAACAAAACTCCAGGTTTAACTATCATAAACCATCAAAAAAATCTTTTTGTAAAGAAAAAAAATGAGGCACAAGAAGGTAAAATAGATCCTCTCCAGGGATGAGTGCCAATGGGAGGAGAGAGGCTATAAGGAAAGAGTGAAGGATGGTGAATATGGTACAATAATCTTATAGTCATGTATGAAAATAGAACAATGAAACCTACTGAAATTGTTCTAAGAAGAGGGGAGAAGGAATAAAGGCAAAACAGGGAGGGGGAAAATCTAATTATAAGCACTTAAGTAAATATCACAATGTCCTCCCTGTACAATAATATGCTAAGAATTTTTAAATAAATAAATTTTCAAAAGAAAGAACAAACAGATTAAAAGTACTATCCTATGTCACTGTCTTATCTCAAATCTAGTCTGAAGTCCAAGGAAATTTCCCCAAACAATGTAAGAAAATGTGTATTATGCTAAACAAATTTTCACTTGCTTTATTCCTTGGGGTTATTTTCACTGGATTTAAACTTGAAAATGATATTCCTAAATGTCGAGTTTTCATTAATGAAAACAATAAGCATTTGAGCAAATGGTGTCACATTTAGCACAGTCATCACTGTCCCTCAGTATAATAGAAGCATTAAGAAACAAAATTAAACTCTTATAACAATGCTAATTCAGGATTTTTAATCACAGAAGTATAACCAGTGTATCTTTCAAGCTAGGTTACATAGAATATACATAAAAACTAGACCAATCATGGGGTCCTAAATGTCATAAAATACCTATATTGATTAAGTTATAGAAATTACAAACCTAGAGGCATTTTTCCTCATCTGTTTTCTATTTCAAGGTTTGGTTTGTTGGCAAACAGATTTATGTACATGTTTGTTGAGTTGATTTAAGAGGCAGTCTATACCACTTTTTAAGTAGTACATTAAATTAATTTTCACAAGTCAAAAAAAAACCTTCAAATTTAAGTAAATGATGTCCACTCAGTTTCACTGAGTTCAACTAAATGCAGGTAACCAAAAATTTTTTCATAATCAAAATCATACGACCAGGTGGCAATAAGAAAGTGTTCATCTTATGCATAATGGCCCTACCATAAGTAGAAATGTATCAGTCTCTTCCACGAAAGCAGCTCTCAGTCTATTTGCTCTCAAGAATCTCTTAAAATCTTAAAATATTATTCAAGACTACAAAGAGCTTCTGTTTGTGTGGGTTACATCTACTAATACCATATTAGGAATTACAACAGGAAAATGAAATATGTATTAATTCATTAATAGTAAGCCTGTTAGTGTGAACATGAATGTTTTTATAAAGATAATATTTTCCAAAATAAAGTTTATGAAAAGAATGACACTAAATTACACTTTTGCAAATCTCTGATAATCTAGTTTAAAAGAAGACAGATTCTCATATTTGCCTCTATCATCTCTTGCAATTAAGCTGTTTTCTTTAAAGTACAGATAGCAAAATAAGGCCTCAAAAGAGACAATTTTAAAAAGGGAGTAATTTTAATAGCATTTTCATATAATTGTGACTACTTTGATATGACATCAGAACTTGACAAATGGCAGTTACTTAAAGGTACCTTGCGATGGAGTATCTAAAATCATATCCATTAGCTATCCATATTCTGTTACACAAAAGTCCACTGGTCTACCTTGCACTTTGAATGAATTTTGTATCCATGCCTGATTTCATGATATCATGCATTGGTCAACTAAAAAATACTAATTCACATATGCAGATATTCCAAATGGTAACACAAAAATCTCATCCAAAAAGTCCTTAAAGTCTTAGAGCTTAACATGGCACAGAATTTTTCTAACATTCTAATTTTTTGCTGAAAATTTCTAATTTTAGTACTGACTTAAGTATTGCCAGTTCTTTCTCCATGAAGTAACGAGCTCACTCTATTCATTTTTTTAATACCTACCATATACCCAAATTTAAGTAAATAGTTTTCAGTCATTTTTTCGAGTAAAAATGGTGATCAATGAAGAAATTTGGTTAGTTCAGCTCACTGCTCAAAAATTTACACAAGGGATATGCCTTAAGAAAACTATTATATTTGGGGATGCAGCTAAACGTCCTTTATTAGTACTTTTCATCTCAACACAGAATGTTAAAAAGACATGTATTCAAAGGTTAAGATTCAATAATTGTTACCGCCTCATCAAGGACATTCTTAAAACTCTTAAGTGTGTGACAGTAAAGAATGCAACTACTGGTACTATTTGGAGTCACTACCTTTATTGTGCCATGGTGCCAGAAGTTATACAAATAATATCATAGGATTATTATGAAACAGCTTTGACCTCAGTATTCCCTGAAAGGGTTTGGGGGATGCCCAAGGACAAGCAGGCCACACTTATGAGTACTGCTGTAGCCATCAAAGGGATTACAAAGAATAGAGTATAAAGGAAAAGAAGAAGCAATAAAGGAAGAAAGAAAGGAACAGTCCAGGTTTTCAGAAAGACACTGTAGTCAAAGTAGCCATTTTTCGTAACTCTTCTAATATTCCCTTTTATTCCAATAAAGCCATCATTCACGGTCTACAGAGGCAACTGTTTTTTGTTCATTACCAGATCTGCCTTTTGCAGCAAAATATCATCTCTGTATGTCCTCTTTTCACAATCAAATAAAGAAGTAGTTACATAATTTCAAACTACCTAAAATTTTATCTTACCTAATAGTAGAAAATTATTTTCAATTACATGAAACTGTTCAGAAGGGAAATGAGTGAGTTACTCCAAAATATTTTTTCTCAATATTTTCCATTAAGAAGTACTCAATAAGCACTTGGAAATGAAATAAAAGATCACATATATTTAAATGCTGATTGCAGAGAAGACCAACTACATGAAACTGTATGATAAAAACATAAATTTTTTAAACGATTATTTGATTGTTGATCAATTATTTAAGAACATGAGGGGGTCAATGTTTCCAAACACTCATTTTTAAGTACCAAAGCTAAAGACTCACAAAAGAAAAAGTTTTCTTTTTGTTATTTATGAGTGTGTGCTTTGTATAAATATGATTTGGCATATGATATACAAAGAATTCTAGTCTAATAATGTTAAACATATCTTTATGTCTTTTATTTAACTGTATTTTGAAACAATGTAAGTTGTCAGATATACATTTCAACCCATACAACAGTGATAATTAAAAACATTACATTTGATATTCTTAGAATGGAATTTTATATGGACCTTTCATTATGATGATGCTTGTTTCCTTAAAGTACAAATTTTAATTGACTCTTGTTTTACTAGTATCCCCCTCATTAAAAACTTTAAAAACATTTTACTCTCATGGGATTTTTTTGAGTTAAAATCCCATTTTTTGCATTTTAACAATGAAATGTTTGCAGAAAAACTTAAGACTCTGCAGCCCAAAGTTTCTTGGAATTGCTACTATATTTATCTGATTCACAGTTTTGGCCAAATTATTGAATAAGTTCAGCATATAACAAGGCACACCCACACAACGGCTACAAATGATGTAATACTGACAAGCAAGTATGTTCACATCCTAAGAATCAAAAAGTAAGACCACCTCCTTAATATTTCTTTTCTTAACAAATTACAAAAATATCACCGTTCTGTATTTTAGTATTAGGAATTTAAAAATGGCTTCAATAGCATCTTTATTAAACCAAAGTTCCGGCACAAATTTAAGTGTTCCCGGAATTTAAGGAATACAATGACAACTTGTCAGCATTCGCTTATATTTAAAATGAAGATATTATTGGAAAATGTTCATTATGTTACAAGTATTCTCTTTATGAAGAGCCACAAGAAAAACTTCTCTGGTCTATTTGATAGATTATTACCTTAAACATATGGTCAATAATGATACATTTGAATATATTAGCTTCTTTATAATGGCTGCCAGAAAACTTAAATCTTCATTTTTGTCCCAAATATATAATACTTATATGCCCTTATGTCATATATTTGTGAACAGCAATGTGTATTCCTGGCCTTATCTAATCTTTCCTACTCTGGTATTTCTGTTTCTATCGATTTTGACACTTAATTTTTAATTTTATTTACTACTAATCCGTGAAAGCCTTTAATTCTGGAAATAAATGAGTATATACCAAGAAACAAAACAATTTTGATAGCCTGAAATAGCTGCCTGGTGATATTTTATTTAAATGAAATACTTGTATATTTACATATTTAGGATATAAAAGATCTTCTCTGTTTAGCACAATAAAAACAGTTCATTAAAATAAATGTGAATGGAATGCATATGCCTATTCTACAAGTCAGTTTTATAAACACCTCTCATCACCACCACCACCAATCTATTAATACCTCTTCTAGCTTTTCTCCCCTTAGTATACTATTGAAGTCTGACCTCCTTGTACCAATTGCCTGCCAAGCCATAATCCATCTCAGTTTGTCATTTTGGAATACTGAAAATGTTTCTTTATTTCATGTTATGTTCTGTATCATAGTTAGCAGGCTACCTTAAAATAATTAATGTCTACTTCATATTCACCAATACTTCCCCTACAGCTATTATACACACAGCCAAGTGTTCAATAAATGTCTTTCTTTTAAAATGTTCCAAAGAGCTGTATTCACTTGCTTAATTGCTGTACTTTTTCCCTTTGAAATTAAACCTCAGCTACTATGAAACTAGTAGCTTCTCCTTATCTTGCTCTCCTCAAATTGCAGTTGTTGCTGTATTCTAAAGGTTGTATGTATGCACTAATTTTCATGTCTTAGATTTTAGATACACAAAAGTCAAGAACGAGAACCACACGTCTTGCACAAGAAACGTTAAGTTCTTAATAATCAACTCTAAGAGTAAGTGAATGAGTTAAACAAGAATTTCACATAATCCATTTATCACCCACATAAACTTGTTCTACTACTTTACACAACCTCATTCTACTTTAACAGATGAACTCATGAATTCATACAAGAATTGAGACATAAATTCCAATTTCTGATATATAGCTGGGAAATGTACATGAAATCACCAGGTGAGAGCAAATTGTGTTCACACCAGCACAGAGAGACAGGAGTACCACTTTTTATAAAACTCAAGCTAACTTAGTTTAGGTGATAATAAAGAGCATACTACATTTTTTCCTAGAGAAATGTAAGATTAAGGAATTAGTAAATTTTCAGTAGAATAGAGAAATATAAAGAAATATGAGTAAAAGAAGAACACAAATAAAAAGAATTAAAGAGTCACCTTTGTAAATAGCTATTAGAAATAGAACATTTGTCAGATTTATTATACATACACACACACACACACACACACACACACACACACACACATACATACACATACCTTTTCACAAAAACTGTTTATAAGAAAAACAAATGTGGAAAAAAAGTATTCATTACCTTTCCAAATGATCCCTGGCCAAGAACCTTGAGCAACTCAAATTGTGCAGGATCTGCTTTTTCATATCCTTCCTTAACATGATGAGTAATAGGGATTTCTTTAATGATACCTTCATCCTATAAAAAAAAAAATCCAAACAATAGTTCTAACATCTTGCAATTAGTCCCATTTAAAACCAAAAATTATGCAATACCCAACTCTCCCAGTGTAACAGTTTTATGGGTTACTAATATCCTCATTTCCCTGTTTTCTAACTTAGCATACAGATAAACTATTACCACCTTCTCTACTAAATGATTTCATGTAAATGGAAGCATGTGAAATAAAATTTATGCTACAGTTTTCTAATTAGGTAGTAATAAAACGAAAGTATTAATGACTAATAGTTGCAAATTCTTCACTGGAGTATCACTTATGAGGCAGAGGCAGAAAAAAGACAAGATAAAACCTTGTAAATTGAGGGGCATGGAAAATATGTAAATCTCAGAAGCTCTTTTAAACAGTATTTTACTATACCCTTTTAATTACATAAATGTCCAACTAGCCACATCAATGCAAAAGAAACTGGCACAGAAAAATATTGCAGAGCCTAAACTAATGTTCCCAGGCTATAACCTTTTATTGAAAATTTAAATATAAATTATATGCCTGACTTCCTACCATCTGGATCAGACAAAAAGGAAGCCATTCAGGGAGTATTTGGGCCCCTTGATGCAGGGCTCCACTCGGTTGTGATAACTACACTTAAGTGAGTTGCAATTCTAGTCCCTAGAAAGCAAACAAAACCATGAGAGGATGGGAAGCATCAAACCACAGGAGAAGAAAAGACAAGCAATCAGAGAGTAGCACTCTCTGATTTAACTGATTATACTTGTTAACTTGATTTAACTGCACACAATCAAATCCTTAAAAAACAAAAACAACTAAGTGGCAGGAATCACCACATACCTATCAACAGTAACACTGCATGTCAGTGGACTCAACCCCCAGTGAAAGACAAACTAGCAAACTAGATTAAAAAGAACCAACAATTTGTTTACAAGTGATCCACCTTACTGACAGAAATAAACACTGGCCTAGGGTGGAAGGCTACAAGAAGATATACCAAGCCAGTGGCCCCCCAAAACAGGCAAGAGTAGCAATACTTGTATCAGACAAAGTAGACTTCAAACTTACATTGGTCAAACCACATAAAGAAGGACACTTCACACTAATAAAAAGTACAATACATCAAAAGGAAATAACAATTATCAACCTATATGCATGCAATGTCAGTGCACCCAATTACATCACCTATGGATAGGTCATCCAAACAAAAAATCAGTAAAGAAATCCTAGAACTAAATGACCCCATAGATCACATGGACCTAACTGATGCCTATAGAATATTTCATCCAACAACAGCACAATACACATTCTTCTCAACAGTCCATGGAACTTTCTTCAAAATAGATCATATCTTACAGCACAAAACAAGCCTCAGCAAATATAAGAAAATAGAAATAACCCCCCTGCATTCTATCTGATCAGAATGCATTAAAACTAACTCAACATCAAAAACAACAGCAGAAAATACACAAATAACTGGAGGCTAAATAACAAATTGCTCAACCATCAGTGTGTCATAGAAGAAATAAGACAGGAAATCAAAATGTTCCTGGAAGTTAATGAAAAGGAAAACACCACTTACCAGAACCTATGGGATACATGAAAGGCAGTCCTGAAGGGAAAGTTTATAGCCATGAGAGCATATTTTAAAAAGACAGAAAGTTCTCAATTAAACGACCTAGTGCTACATCTTGAACTCCTAGAAAAACAAGAACAAGCAAAACCCAAAACAAACAGGAGAGAAATAATAAAATAAGGGCTGAAATTAATGAAATAGAGACCAAAAAAAAAAACATACAAAGAATCAACGAAACAAAAAGCTGGTTCTTTGAAAAATTAAGTCAGATTGACAAGCCCCGGCAAATCTGACTAAAATGAGGTGGGAAAAGACCCAAATTAGTAAGATCGGCAACGAAAAAGGGGAGATAGCAACAAACACCACAGAAATACAGGGAATCATCAGACTACTTTGAGAACCTATATTCCAATAAATTTGAAAATCTTGAAGAAAGGGAAAAATTTCTAGATACTTACGACCATCCAAAACTGAACCAAGATGACATTAACCACCTAAACAGATCTATTGAAGCAGCAACAAAGAGTGTCCCAAAAAAAGAAAGTCCAGGATCTGAGGGAGTCTCTGCTGAATTTTATCAGACCTTTAAAGAAGAACTAATAACTACTCACCTTAAATTTTTCCATGAAATAGAAAAGGAAGGAACACTGCCTAACTCATTCTATAAAGCCAGTATTACATTCATCCCAAAACTGGACAAGGACACATCCAAAAAGAATTACAGGCCAATCTCCTTAATGAATACCAATGCAAAAAATCCTCAATAAAATAATGGCAAACTGACTCCAACAACATCTCAGAAACATCATTCAACATGACCAAGTCAGCTTCATCCCAGGAATGCAGAGATGGATCAACACATGCAAATCAATAAATGTAATACAACACATTAATAGAAGCAAATACAAAAACCACTTGATCATCTCAATAGATGCAAAAAAAAGCCTTTGATAAGATTCAACTCCATTTTATGATAAAAGCTCTAAGAAAACTAGGAATAGGAGGAATGTACCTCAACATTATAAAGGCTATGTATGGCAAACCTACAGCAAACATACTTACTGGGGAAAAACTGAAACCATTTCCCGTAAAGTCAGGAAGGAGACAAGGATGCCCACTCTCCCCACTCCTATTCAACATAGTATCCATGTGTATACACATGTGAGTAAATATAAAAACAATAAAATAAAATAAGAAGGCATTTCAGGTCCACAGCATGCTTATGGTCATCACTGTAAGCATTAATCAAAATGATACTGGAATGTAAGTGTTAAAGAGTTAAAAAAAAAAACAGCTGTACTCTTATTAGTTTCACAAACCTATGCAAATCTTCCAAAATAAATGTCTAACCAATGCTTCCTTTTCCTTTATTAAAGTCCCTTTATTACGATCCATATATGTCTGTCCTTTAAAAGGTTAGATCAAGAAGAATTAACCTAGAAGGTAACACACATGCACAGGAAATCAATGCGAGTCAACTCCCTGTATAGCTATCCTTATCTCAACTAGCAAACACCCTTGGTCCTTCCTATTATTGCTTATACTCTCTCTTCAACAAAATTAGAGACAAGGGCAAAACAGTTTCTTCCGGGTTGCGAGGGTATGGGGGGGAGAGGGAGGGGGTGGGGGAAGGGGGGAGAAATGACCCAAACATTGTATGCACATATGAATAAAAAAAAAGTGAAAAAAATGCAGTATGTCTTTCAATCATCAGCATCAGCTCCCTAAAAACCTCTAATTAAGAAAATGCTACTAGATAAGAAAGACCAGTGTTTCCAGTAGACAGTTACCAGACAAGTTGTCTTTCCCACTAGACTGTAAGCTTCTTGAACATAGGTATTATATTTATCTCTATAATATCTAATCCTTAATACACATTTGTTTGATCTTATGGGAGCACAAAGCCAGGAAAGAAGAAAATGTACTTTGAAAAGGAAACAATGCTCTTAACAAACACATACAAAAAAGTGAAGCAACTGAGTATGGTGGGTCACACTTATAATCCCAATTACTGGGGAGGCAGAGACTCAAGGATCATGGTTTTACGCCATCCCTGGCAGAAAGACTCCATCTCAACAAAAAACCCAGGTGTGGTAGACAAGTGATAGAGATCCCAACTATGCTGGATGTGCTAAGTAGGAAGATTGCAGTCTGAGGACAGCCTGGGGTCGGGGATAGGGGAGGGAGCAGGGGAAGTAAGACCTTATCCAAAAATTAAGTGAAGAAGCAAAAACAAAAAAGAAAAAAGGTAACTTCAAGATAATGGATATGTTAATTTCCTTGACTATATTGTAATCACTTCACTATGAATATCAAAACATAATATTGTATACCTTAAATACATACAATAAAATAGTGTAACAAAATTAACAAATAAGAAACACAAACTATTTAAATATCATTTTACAAAACAGAAAGGTATATATCAAAGCTCATTTTTAATATATAAAGGAAATAGGAAAACAAGAGATCCATTCTGGTTAATGGAATTGTGTGAACTGAGACTATAACCTGGTGATAACAATATTTCTAAATTCAATAAAATAAATTTCTAAATGCTTTAGAAGCATTGTTTTTTAGAATGTAAGGAATATAAATATTTTTCAGATTATTCATGATCAATATTTTACTATACTGTTGTATTCAAAACAAAGAAAGGACACAATAAATCATAATCTGTATTTTTTGTGCATGGTACTGGGGATTGAACTCAGGGTTCCACTCTTACTAGGAGGGCAGTTTAACACTTGAGTCACATCCCTGGTCCATAATCTGTATTTTTTTTAAATGCTATTAATTTAATGCTTGGCCATTTGACTTTTTAAAATGAAGACACATGCTACTAGGCAAACTACTACACATTATATTACTAAATTATGGTTAGTTTACATTTAAGTAAACCATAGTTTATAATGCCCTGAATGTACATGAGAATCCCCTGCAAAAAAGGCTTTGACAAAATTCAGCCCCGTTTTATGATAAAAGCACTGAAGAAACTAGGAATAGGAGGAATAACTTTAAGATAATAAAGCCTGTATTTGACAAATGTAAAGCCAACATTATACAAAATGAAGAAAAAATTCATAGAGCATTAAGAAAATAGCAAAAAATAAAAGATTCAAATAGGGAAGGAAGAAGTCAAACTATCCCTATTTGCAGATGACCTGATCCTGCCCTACAACTGATGAATGGATCAAGAAAATGTGATACACACACACATACATACACACAGAATCAAGGTTTACTCAACCATAAGGAAGAATGACACCATGTGATTTGAAGGTACATGGATGCAATTAGAGGATATCATGTTATGTGAAGTAAGCCAGGTTCAGGGAGACAAAAGCAGCATTTTTTCTCATATATATGGAAGACAGATACAAAAGAGAAACATATTCACAAAACCAAACATGATTATATACAAACATACGCAGAACATGTTTGTAATAATAGAAATACTCTATGGAGCTCTTGGAAGGAGGGAAAGGAAAAGAATGATTGGGCATCAACAATATCGTAATACATAACATCTGTGAAGGTAGAGGATCTAACTATATGTACTGAAAGCTGTTTAAAAAATGGGGAATGGAAGGGAAGGGATAATAATGGAAGGGGTTGAACGGACCAAAGCAAAGTATTCTCACAATGTGGATACATTGAGAAACCCCTTTGAACACTGACTTTGAAATTAGTAATGAAAGACAGGAATATAAAATAGGCACAGTGTGTGTGGGAGGATACCTGTTGGAGGGACAGGTGAATGAAGAAGATTCAGGTGAGGAAATACGATTGATGGACTGAATATACTTATATGAAATAGGACAATGAAACCTCTTGCAATGGCTTTAAGTGGGGTGGGGAGGGGGTCATAGAGAGAGATGATAGGGCTCACCTAACCAATGTATAATACAAGCCTATTTGGAATTGTCACAATGAATGTCCCCTGTTCAACAAATATATCCTAATTTAAAAATAAATGAAAACAAAAAGAATCCCGTGCAGAAGAAATACTCATTTGATACATTTGTTTGTATTATAACCTCAGAGTTTATTGTTCAGTAGAACTAGGGTGGGGCTCAAACATTTGTATGACAAAACCTCCACAGATGATTGCTATACATAGCTAGGGATAAAAAAAAACACTACTTCAGAGTTCTATGATGGATATAGTTATATATACAAATACAGACAGATTATACACAGGTACATATAAGCATTCACATACATGCATACACATGTGTGTGCTTAGCTATTTATTATGGAGTTATTTTATCATTTGTATGCCACTAGCTCTTTTTTATTGTCAAAGTATCAGATACCTCCTGTGTCATCATTTCCAACATTGGTCTTTCTTATTTCATCTTCTCCCCAACCCATTCTTGTCTATTGCCAAACATTCCTCAGCCTTCCTAAGATAATGCTCATTAATGTTTGCTAACATGCTTTTTTTTAAATGTTGGCCATCTGAAACCCGTTCTACAGCTCAGATTCTTCAGGTTCTACACCATTCCAAAAGCTTGAGAGTAGCAATAATCTAGTTAAAATATCAGTGATTCATTTGTTTTTTCCTAAGATCACCCTCACAAATTTTTTGTATCCTGGTATAATAAACTGGTGATATATCATCTTACTACTTCACACATAAACTCTTATTGATTATTCACAGTAAGGAAATCAACAATATTAACTTAGCAATATTGTGTGCTATACACTTGCAATTCAAAGGTAAAATATGTACTTGAAGATAGAGAATTTTGTCAGAACTATCATATCCATTCTTTAAAGAAACAGAAAGATAAAAACATGTAATCATGGCCTCTCAAAAATGATATGCTAAAGTCCTAACACCCAGCACCTTAGACTATCACTGGAGTGGGGGCTTTTAAACAGGTAATTAAGGTAAAATGAGTATACCTTAATCCAATATGAGTGGTGTCACTATAAGGAGAGGAAATTAGGATACTTATATACAGAAGAAAAACAACGTGGAAGTACAGATGAAATGGAGCCATTTGCAAGCCAAGGAAAGAGGCCTCAGAAAAACAAACAAAAAACCCCAAACAAACAAACAAACAAAAACTAATCCTGCCTACAGTCTGATCTCAGATTTAACAGACTCGGGAATTGTGAGAAAGTAAATTTGTTTTGTTTAGGACACCCAATCTATGGTACTTTGTTAGAATAGCCCAAGTAATCATATACACAGTACTAAATCTTGGTTGATCTGTGCAAACAAAGTTGCTACTACTGTGAAATGAAGATTTAATAACTTCCAAACAGAGATCACTGTATTTTCCACATAAAATGACAAATCTGAGCCAAGAATGACTACAATGTATGTTTGTCCCAACCTCAAAGTAATTACTGATATTTAGAACAACTATGAAGGCTTAACACAATGAAAATAATATGCTCTGACTTATATACATGGTGATCGTTTTTTTTTAATCCAGGGTGCCAACAATTCTGTAACACTGATAAAATATATTGATAAAGTATGAAACAAACTGTCAAATACACTTGTGCTCCATGCATTTGACAACTGATTTGTTTAGAGGAAAATCACCTGTTAATCAGAAATAGGAGGTGCAGATCACAACCTATTAGCAATACAATACACCTCAATTACAAGTTTCAAAGTACTATGGACCTAACTTCAAGAATACAAGTCAAAATTGAAGAAATGTTTTAAAACCTAAATCTGTTGGGTTTTATGTAATAATGCAACATCCATCTGTTCAAATATTTGAGTGTAGATAGGGCAGTTTGGTGGAAATATAAAAAGAATACCCCAAAATGTAAAGAAACATAATTTTGTTAAAAAACACATGTGGAGACACAGAAAAACAGCAGAGAATAATCCAGGGTAACTGAAAACTAAGCTGATGTTCAATGTACACTGAAAGAAGGCTAACAATAATAACATAAATGCCAAAATGTCAGTAAAATGTGCACATTGGAAAGTAACCAGAGAAAAGGTTAGTTCGAGAAGAACCAATTTAGAATGTAACACATACGTACAGGAAAGCAATGCAAGGAATCTCCCTGTATAGCTATCCTTATCTCAACTAGCAAAAACCCTTGATCCTCCTTATTAATGTTTATACTCTCTTTTCAACAAAATTAGAGATAAGGGCAAAACAGTTTCTGCTTGGAAGTGAGGGGATTGAGGGGGGAAGAGGGGAGAAATGACCAAAACATTGTATGCACATATGAATAAAGTAAATAAATAAAAGCAAAAAAAAAAGAAATATAAAACCCATGTTATATATATAACATATTCCTCCACATGACCTAAGTGCCAATATTAACTCTGGCTTATGATTCATGTCACAGGTACATGTCAGTTTAGCCACTAAAAATTCTAGGGTACCACATGTTAATTATACTCCGAGTATTATGCTAAATCTTTTTACATAACATTTTATTAAATCCTCACAAATGTGAAAACCTTATTTAGTACCCACAGCCATCACTAATCACTTATGATTGACAATTTATAAAGCATAAAATTAAGACTTAAAATGTTTAATTTGCCAGAGTTTACACTACTAATTAGTTAAGTTCAGTTTAAACAGTGGCAGTGAAGTTTAGATACATATGCTAATTACGCACTATGTGGTTGGCTTAGCTTTAATCTCACAATAATCAAATGCCAAGCTGTTGGTCAAACTGGGAATGACGCTTTGATGTAGTCAAAAATGAAATAATCACTATGATGATGCTCAGCCTGCCCTTCAAAAAAAAAAAGAAAGTAACTGGAATATTTAGGTTTGCAAAATTTTGTATTAATGATGGACCAAAGGAGGGTAAAAAACAAACTCCTACTTAGGTTTGCTTATTTTACTTACAAGGGTCTGGAAATAATACCTTCTCTACAGATTTGACATCCCAGTTACATGAGGATCAACTCAGAACTTTGAAAAACAAAACAAAAAAAAAACAAAAAATACCTATAAAAAATTAAACTTACTGAACTTATTTAGAATATTTATCTTTGAATATTTATTATGCAGCACAAGCTCCACCTTTCAGTCACTGTCCAGCAATTTTTACTTAAACAATTACTCATCTAGAAGTTTTGCACGTTTGTATTATATGGGTTCCAAATTTTAAAGAAAGGAAAATGAATAGAAAGCAGTAGTAAACACCACACTTCAAGTGAACAAAATTATCTAAGCATAGTAAAGCTAGATGTTCATCAGAATGATAACTCAAATCAAGGCAGGAAAAATTCACCATACAAGAAGCAAGCATCCTCCAGCTTTTCAAATACTCCAGTATTTCAAATACTGTTTCCTTAATGCTTCACATGAGTTTAAATAAAGAACACATGTACATTTCCTGATAATAAAATATAAATCAATTTAGAGATTAAACGCACTGCTGTATTTGCACTAATGGAACCAACAAAGTATCTTTTCACTGAATCTTCTTTGAAATTTCTGAGATAATGGTAGTACTTATCTCAGGAAAAAACAAACATTCAATAAGGCTTTAAAAGTAAACATAAATTGACCATAAACCACCAAATACGAGACAGCTATGCTTATTTATGTAAAAAGTTAACTCATGTCAACCATGCACTAAAGATGGAAGACTGGTAACATACTTTTTCTAACCCTGACACTGTTAGGAAAAGCAGGGGACTAGGCAGTAAAAAGTTTTATCATGTACCTTTTATTGGTGACTTGTTACTTAATAAATGTGAAGGTTGTCTGGAATCATGGAAAATGCCTCATGATAAATACAGGCATATTAAATATATATTCTAATTTTGATTATCATACGCTAGATACATATGGAATCTGAATAGCACATTTTATCTTTGCTTGTTTTAATAAATCAAATAATGATAAATAACAATGTTGAGATGGAGTAGATTAGTTTTCTAAATCAATCAATCAATTGCCACATAGGCAATACCTAAAGTTAAATTTTTTTATGATCCTGGATGTTAAATCCAGGATTCCTCATGCATGAAAGTACATGCTCTACCACTGAGTCAGACTCCCAGTTCCACGAGTACAAACTTAAAGAACACTGTTTGAGGCTGGGAGTAATGTGCACATCTTTAATCCCAGCAACTCAGGAGGTAGAGACAGAACGATCTCGGTTAGAGGACAGCCCAGGCAAAGTTAGCATGAAAAACAAACTAAAAGCAAAAGTGCAGGTGGCATGGCTCAATTTGTAGAGCTCTTGCCCAGCAAGCATGAAGCACTGCTTCAATCCTCAGTACCAGGAAAAAAACACTGCTTAAATAATCTACGACCCATACAGCAGTCTCTACAATTCTACATTATTTTAAAACAACAAAAAAGGACAATAAAAAATAGCTACCAGCATCACACTGGAATAGGAAAACATAAACAAAACAAAAAACTGTCATGTATGAAAACATGGTTAAATAGGAACAAATTTTTATGGTTACTGTTTCTTATCATCCCCACAGTTTTACCGAAAGAAACTGAGTATCTTAACCATCACACACTAAAGACTACATGGTTTTAAGTCCAAATCATAAACTAAATCAAATCCCTGGATGTGCGTCTAGGTCCTGTATTCTCCAAAGTCTCAAGGACTCTACCTTCTAATCAATGATATGATATGTACATACATGTATATATAGTATTAGCATCTAGCACTATATATTTTTACTGCCTCTCCACTAAAATCTATTATTTCCTGACTGATTTCCTATTAAAATGGGAAAGTTAAATACCTGACAATCATGTTCTATATATGTAGTGTAGTTTCATAGTCACTATCTGCAGAGAGAGTTATGCAGAACATTTCAAAAGAGTTTTGGATAAATCCCTCTTCTAGTTTCTATGTGAGATAAATCTACTTATAGATAAGTTCCATACGGAAAAAAGAAATCAAAGTTGATTTTTATCCACAACTGAACAAGAAAATAATATTATTCTCCACTTCTCTGTGTCTATACAAGTAATATAACAGGACACACTGTTTTATAAACCTTGATTCTACTACTTACCAGTTTTATAACTTAGTATAAATCACAAAGTCTCCAAATATCGGTAGACTATACACTGAAAGATATGACAAAATGAGAAAATACTACATTTGATATTCCTCCTAGCTTAAAAAATTCTATAACCCCATGAAATTATCTACAAAAATGACAACTATTAAATTACAACATAAATGGAGAACATGCTTCACAAAACTAGATATTCTAAAATGAGAATCTAGTATAACGGTCTGGAATAGAATAACCTAATAGCTAACTGGTCTTTAAAACTATTTAGAAACTTCTGAAACAATTTAGATTTAATCTTACTGAAAGCTATAAAATGGATTTTTAATTATTTTAAGCTATCCTTCAGAGTTCAGTATTTCCTGTTAGATCTCATTTCTACCCTGAAGTTAAAGATAATCATATTTAGCTTGGGATTCTCAATGTAAGTACTCCAGTTTCCTACATATCGGCAAGTAAGTATTTTATCTATTACACTTTAACTGTGTGAATCTTATGACATATAAGATATATTTCAATAAGGCTGTTTATTTTTTAAATTTTCACAAGCTGGGAATGTAGTGGTGTTGTTAAAGTAATTACTAGTGTATGCAAGGAAATGAGGGAATCCAGTTTGATCTACAACACCACTAAAATATTTATAAATAAAGAAAAATTCATGCAAACACATTTGACTTGAAAACCTATAATTTGAACTAATTTGAACTACAGTTGATTTATTAATAGTTCACTAAATTATTATTAACATACCTGAATGTTTCTTTAACTGATAAGAACTTTTATTCCCATAATTCCCTTTACTTATATGCTAAAAATGTCACTTAATAATAAACATGAGTACTTACAAGGCAAGAATCTGCTTCTCCCTCATCCATTGGCTCATCAACCATTTTAAGACCATTTACCTGAAAAAAATTGTTCAAAAATTGAAGTTCAAGAGTATTAAACAAGAGTATTAAGAAAAAACATAGCCCTAGGCATTTCCCTTCGCAATCTAAAAAGGTCCACACTTACTGAAAACAAAAGGACAAGAAACGCATAGAAGGCACTTAAAAAAGAAACACTTTAAATATGGTTACTAGACTCTAGTGTGTGAGAATCCCTGATTTTTTCAGAGTTTTACATTTCATTTCATATTGTTTAGGCCCTTGCTATGACAGATGAGCATATATTAAGAGTATAAACTATGTACTTTCATTAAGGTTGTCACCAACTAAATGTTCATCACACAAAAAAAGTCATAAGAAAACTAACTTGGATATGTTCAAAGAAAATTGGAATTGGAAGAGTTTTATATAATTTCACTGCTGTGAATTCCTTTCATATGGTTCAATTTAAACTTCAATGAGACATTACAGAGAAAAAAGAATAAACTACAAGAGAGATGTAAGTACCATGAAAACAAAATTATTTCAATATACAAAGCTCAGTAAATAATTAGACATACTCTTCAATCACTAATTAAAGAAAAAAATATGGAGGACTTAAATCAAGGGTCTGCAAACTATGACCCATGGACCAAATCTTGTCTGCTGCCCTGTTTCTGCATAAAATTTTTACTGAAAAACAGCCACAACCATTTGTTTTCATATTATCTATGACTGCTTTCACACTACAACAGCAGAGTTGAGTAGCTAAGAACCTATGCCTGCAAGTTCTCCAATATTTATTATTTGACCCATTACAGAAAAAGTCTGGCAAAAACTGACCAACAATGTCTGAAAATTAATCAACAAGTTGGTCTATTAAAAAAAAAACCAGAAATTTTAACACTGCCCATTTGAGATCCCCTAATCTGTGTATGAACCAATACAAGTCCTGGTCTCAAGAAACTGCATCTGTAAGGAATATAACCAAGAATTCCAATATCAACCATTGCTCATGACTCAGACTTCCCCTTGAATTACAATGTGCACTGAGTGACAAATGCAGAGTGCCAACGTAAATGCTCTGAAAACTGAATTTTGAAATAGTTATCCAAAGTGGAAGAGACAGAATTTGAGAGTCTGAATCAAACAAAGTAGACTGGTTGCTGAAACAAACAAGTAAAAAAAGTCAATGGATTCAATTCCAAGATCATGCCAATGTTCAAAAACCTGTCAAACACATGGTCAACCAAAACGTACAGGAGGCACTCAAGAAATTCCAAGACAACAAAAACAAAGAATATGAGAAAACCCAGAAACAAATAAATTAAACCATAGAAGCCCTAAATAAACGCCAAACTGAAACTGAGGCCACCACAAACACAGAGATAAATGAATTAAGGGCAAAAATTGACAATGTTAAAGAGGAAGTAACTCATGATATGGAAAACCTCAGAAAAAAGAATGAAACAGAAATACAAAACAAAATGGAATGCCATTCCAGCAGAATAGAACAAACAGAAGATAGAATCTCAGAACTTGAAGATGAAATGGCAATTAAAAGAAAAACTGAAGAACTATTAGTTAAACAACTCAAGACCTGTGAAAAAAAATGCAAGAACTCTCTGACTCCATCAAAAGACCAAATTTGAGAATGATGGGCATTGAAGAAGGAGAAGAGGTGCAAGCAAAAGGAATACGTAATATATTCAACAAAATAATAACAGAAAACTTCCCAAATCTAGAGAAGATGCCCATTTAGGTACAGGAAGCCTCCAGAACACCAAACAGACCTGACTAAAATAGAACTACCCTACAATATATTATCATTAAAACAACAAGTACAGAGACTAGAAAAAGAATATAGAAGGCTGTAAGAGAGAAAAAGCAAATAACAAAGGTGAACCCATCAAAATCACAGCAGACTTCTCAACAGAAACATTAAAAGCAAGAAGAGCATGAAGTGAGGTCTTCCAAGCACAGAATGAAAATAACTTCAACCCTAGGATACTCTACCCAGCAAAACTGTCATTCAAAATAGACAGAACAATAAAAGTCTTCCATGATAAGCAGAAACTAAAACAATATATGACCAACAAGCCACCACTAGAAAAGATTCTCCAAGGAATTCTGCACACAGAAAGTGAAAGCAAAGAAAACCATGAAAGGTCAGGCAATACCAAACCACAGAAGAAAAGGCAAGAAAGTAAAGAGTAACACTGACTCAGCTACACACAATCAAACCCTTAATCAACAAAGACAACTACATGACAGGGATCACCACATACTTATCAACACTAACACTGAATGTTAATGCACTAAATTCCCCCACTAAAAGATACCAACTGGCAAACTGGATTAAAAACGAAGATCCAACAATCTGCTGCCTACAGGAAACCCACCTCATCCACATAAATAAGCACTGGCTGAAAGTGAAAGGCTGGAAGAAAATTTACCAAGCCAACGGTCCCTGAAAACAGGCAGGAGTAGCCATACTTATCTCTGACAAAGTAGACATCAAACCTCCTTTGATCAAATGAGATAAAGAAGGACACTCCATACTAATAAAAGGGGAAATACACCAAAATGAAATAATTATCAACCTATATGTACCCAATGTCAGTGCACCCAATTTCATCAAATATACTCTGAAGGACCTAAAAGCATATATAGACTCCAACACAGGGGAAGTAGGAGACTTCAATACACCCCTATCACCAATAGGTCATCCAAACAAAAAATCAGTAAAGAAATCCTAGAAATAAATCACACCATAGATCAAATGGACCTAGCTAATGTCCACAGAATATCCCATCCAACTTCTGCACAATATATATTCTTTTCAGCAAACCATGGAACCTTTTCCAAAATTGATCATATCTTAGGGCACAAAGCAAGCCTAACCAACTATAAGAAAATAGATATAATCCCATGCATTCTGTCTGACCACAATGCATTAAAACTACACATAAACAACAAAAACAGCAGTAAAAAACAGGCAAACAATTGGAAGCTGAACAACACATTACTCAACAATGAATGGGTCACTGATGAAGTAAATAAAAGAGGAAATTAAAAGGTTCCTGGAAGTTAATAAAAATGAAAACACGACCTACCGGAACCTATGGGACACAGCAAAGGCACTTCTAAGCAGAAAGTTTATAGCCATGAGTGCATATATCAAAGGGACAGAAAGATCTCAATTCAATGACCTAACACTACAGCTGAAACTCCTAGAAAAACAAGAACAAACAAATCCTAAAACAAACAGAAGGAAAGAAATAATTAAGATAAGGGCTGAAATCAATGAAATAGAAACAAAAAAAAACCCTACAAAGAACCAATGAAACAAAAAGCTGGTTTATTGAAAAAATAAATAAGATTGACAGATCCCTGGCAAACCTGACTGAAATGAGGAGGGAAAAAACCCGCATCAGTCAAATCAGAAATTCAAAAGGAGAGATAAAAACAAACACCATGGAAATCCAAGAAATCATCAGAGACAACTTTGAGAGCCTATATTCTAATAAATTTGAAAATCTCGAAGAAATGGACAGATTCCTAGAAACTTACAGCCACCCAAAACTGAACCAAGAGGATATTAATCACCTGAAAAGATCCATAACACAAAAAGAAATTGAAGCTGCCATCAAGGTCCTCCCAAAAAAGAAAAGTCCAGGACCTGATGGATTAACTGCTGAATTATATCAGACATTTAAAGAACTAATACCAACTCTCCTTAAACTGTTCCAAAGGTAGAAAGGGAGGAACACTGCCTAACTCATTTTATGAAGCCAATATTACTCTCATCCCAAAACCAGACAAAGACACCTCCAAAAAAGGAGAGCTACAGGCCAATTTCCCTAATGAATATGGATGCAAAAATCCTCAATAAAATAATGGCAATCCAAATCCAACAACACATCAGAAAGATCATTCACCACAACCAAGTTGGCTTCATCCCAGGGATGCAGGGGTGGTTCAACATACGCAAATCTATAAATGTAATACAGCACATCAATAGAGGCAAAGACAAAAACTACTTTTTCATGTCAATAGATGCAGAAAAAGCCTTTTGCAAGATCCAACACCATTTTATGATAAAAGCTCTAAGAAAACTAGGAATAGAAGGAATGTACCTCAACATTGTAAAGGCTATATATATGACAAACCTACAGCCAACATCATAGTTAACAGTGAAAAACTGAAACCATTTCCCCTAAAATCAGGAATGAGATAAGGGTGCTCACTATCCCCACTCTTATTCAACATAGTACTGGAATTTATAGCCAGAGCAATTAGGCAAGAAGAAGAAAGAAAAGGAATACAAATAGGCAAAGAAACTGTGAAAATATCCCTATATGCAGACAATATGATCCTATACCTTAAAGACCCAAAAAACTCTACCCAAAAACTCCTAGATACCATAAACAGCTACTGTAAGGTAGCAGGATACAAAATTAATGTACAAAAATCATTAGCTTTTCTATACGCCAACAATGAACAAACTGAGAAGGAATACATGGAAACAATTCCATGCACAATAGCCTCAAAAAAAAATCAAATACCTAGGAGTAAATTTAACAAAGGATGTGAATGACCTCTACAAGGAGAATTACAAACTCCTGAAGAAACAGATTGAGGAAGATTACAGAAGATGGGAAGATCTGCTGTGCTCATGGATTGGCAGAATCAACATAGTAAAAATGGCTATACTACTGAAAGCAATCTACATGTTGCAACTCCCATCAAAATCCCAATGACTTTCATCACAAGTTTGAAAAATGTCCCCTAAAATTCATTTGGAAACTCAAGAGACCGCGAATAGCCAAGGCAATACTCAGCGAAAAGAGCAATGCTGGAGGTATCACAATACCTGTCTTCAAATTATACTACAAAGCAATAGCAATAAAAACAGTGTGGTACTGGCACAAAAACAGACATGAAGACCAGTAGAACAGATTAGAGAACCCAGATATGAATCCACACAACTATACCCACCTCATTTTTGACAAAGGTGCGAAAAATATACAATGGAGAAAAAACAGCCTCTTCAACAAATGTTGCTGGGAAAAGTGGTTACCCGTCTGCAAGAAACTGAAACTAGATCCATGTCTATCACCCTGTACTAGTATCAACTCAAAATGGATCAAGGACCTAAATATCAGACCTGCAACTCTGAAGTTATTACAGGAAGGACCAGGAAACACTCTGGAACTGATAGGTATAGGCAAAGACTTCCTCAATAGAACCCCAGCAGCCCAGAAACTAAGAGAAAGGATGAATAAATGGGACCTCATAAAATTAAAAAGCTTCTGCACAACAAAAGAAATGGTCTCTAAATTGAAAAGACCACCCACAGAGTGGGAAAAATATTTGCCACTTATACATCAGACAAGGCACTGATAACCAGAATATACAGGGAATTTAAGGAACTAAACTCTCCTAAAATCAATGAACCAATAAAGAAATGGGCAACTGAACTAAAGAGAACTTTTCCAAAAGAAGAAATTCAAATGGCCACAAAACACATGAAAAAATGGTCACCATCTCTAGCCATAAAGGAAATACAAATCAAAACCACACTAAGATTCCACCTCACCCCTGTTAGAATAGCCATCATTAGCAACACCACAAACAACAGGTGTTGATGAGGATGCGGGGAAAAAAGGAACCCTAATCCACTGCTGGTGGGAATGCAAGCTGTGCAACTACTCTGGAAAAAAATTTGGAGGCTTCTTAAAAATCTAAACATAGACCTGCCATATGATCCAGCAATCCCACTCCTGGGGATATACCCAAAGGAATGCAACACAGGTTACTCCAGAGGCACCTGCACACCCATGTTTACTGCAGCACTATTCACAATAGCCAAGTTATGGAAACAACTAAGATGCCCCACTTCTGATGAATGGATCAAGAAAATGTGGTACTTGTACACAATGGAATTTTACTCAGCCATGAAGAAGAATGAAATCTTATCATATGCAGGTAAATGTATGGAACTGGAGAACATCATTCTGAGCAAGCTCAGCCAGGCTCAGAAGACCAAAAATCGTATGTTCTCCCTCATATGCGGACTTTAGATCGAGGGCAAATGCAGCAATGTGGTTGGACTTGGATCACAAGACAAGGGGAGAGCATATACGGGAGATATAGGAATATGTAGAAAACCCAAAACATGAAAGTGTTTGATGTCCCCACTCCAGAGGAACTAATACAGAAACCTTAAAATGACAGGTTATCATGAGCACGGAATCAGGAACCAACGTAAAGATCAGTTAGAGTTCAATCAACATGGGTCATAACACATGGGTACACAAAAGCAATAAGGAATCTCTCTGTATAGCCATCCTTAACTCAACTAGCAAAAATGCTTTGTCTTCCTTATTATGCTTATGTCTTTTTTTCAATAAAATCAGTAATAAGGGCAGAATGGGACCTGCCTGGAACTGAGCTGGGTCAGGGGAGCAGGGTGGAGAAATGACCCAAACAACAGGTGAATAAATGAACAACAACAACAACAAAAAAAAAAACCTGTCAAACAATTTAAAATAGCTATTGTAACAAAGCTATCTTGGATAAAAATAAATATACCTGAATGGAATGAGAAAAAAATTTCTCAGCAGAGAAAGAGAAACTATTCCAAAAAAAGCCAAAATTGAGTGATTCTAATACTGAATATATGAAATTTTTTAAAATACTGGATAGGCTCAATTAAAGAACGCAGGTGAAGAAGAAATAGTAAACTTGAAGACAGATCAATAGAAATCATCCAATATGAAGAAAGTGAAAATAAGTAAAAATTAACTACTATACAATGCAGCAATTCTATTATTGAGTATATGCCCAAAGGAAGTAAAATTAACTTGTCAAAGACACCTGCACTAACATGTTTTTTACAGCACTATTCACAATATCCACAATATGGAATCAACCTAAATGTCCATCAATAGGTCAATGAATAAAGAAAATGTGAAGCAAAACAGATGGGAAGATATATTAGGTAAAACTGTTTAGGTTCAGACAAACACTGCATGATCTCACTCATATGTAAAATCTAAACCTAAAAGAATTGATGTCATTGAAATTGAAAGCAGAAATGGGAAAAAGAAGAACTGGAGGAGAGGACAATGAACAGGCATGATGTTATTGTTAGAAGAGTAAGTTCTGGTGTTCTATGGCACAGAAGGGTGAATATAATTAGCAATAATAAATTATATATCTCAAAATATAAATATTATAACAGAAGAATTTTAATGTACTCACCATAAAGAAATGATTAAAGTTTAAGGTGATGGATATGTTAATTACACTGAGTTGATCATTATCCAATGTATATCTGAATCAAAACATCACACTATACTTACCTCATAAATATGTAAAAATATGTCAAACAAAAAATAAATTTTAAAAAATGAACAAAGTCTCAGAGACATGTAGAACATGTGGAATAATATCATTAACATTTCATGATAAACAGAAAAAATAATAATACTGAAAAAAATCACTTAAAGAAATAAAAGACAGCTGAGCATGTTGCCATGTGCCTGTAATCCCAATACTCTTGGGGCTGAGGCATGAGAATCATGAGTTCCAGGCCAGTCTGAGCTACATAGTGAGATCCTCTTCCAAAAAAAAAAAAGAAAAAAAAAACAGAGAGAGAGGAAATAAAGGAACGCAATTCCATTCCTATGAAATGTTGAGAATAAGGAAATCTATACAGATGAAAAGTAGACTAGCAATTCCTTATGGCTAGGGTACAGTGAGAGGGAAGTATAATGGGTTCCTTTTGAAATTATGAGAAGTTCTAAAAATGACTATGGTGATGGTTGGACATATTTATGAATATAATAAAGAAAACCATTGCATCGTGTATTTTAAATGGAAGAACATTCACTTGAGCTAAGTAAAAACGTACATTAACACACAAATCTATACATGAATGTTTAGATTCAGCAGTTTTATTCATAAACTGTCATAAATTTGAAACAATTCATGTTCTTCAACTGGTGAGTGGATAAACAGAATGAAAGATCTATTGACACTGTGACAAAGATGAATCCTAAAAGCATTTTGCTAACTCAAAGAAGCGAAATCAAAGTGATAAGTAATGGATGACTCCATGAATATGACAATTTAAAAAATCAAATCATTGGTTTCCAGAGGTTAGAGTGGAGAAGAGATACTACAAAACAATAAAAAAGAATGATCTATCGACATATACATTAACATGGAGGACTCTCAAATACATTATTCTAAATGAAAGAAGCCAGATTTAAAAGGCTACATAATGTGTGATCTTGTCTATATAGCATTCTGTAAAAAGTAAAGCTAGTAAGGATAGAGAACAGATTAGTGCTCACCAGGGGTTATAGCAGAATACAAAGAGGCACCTCTTGGGAATTATGTGAGTGTGAGGGAATGATGGAAATAAAGTTCATCTTGATCATGGTGGTTGTTACACAATACTATGTATCTGTCTAATCTCAGAACCATACATGAAAAAGAATGTATCTTACTGTATGAAATCTTTAGATAAACTATTAAAAGGTAAATTATTCAGCATCATTTATTCAACTAGCATCTTTCTTCTAAAATTAAAACCCAATGAAAACCAAATAAAGTTACCAATGATGTCTATTTTACAAATGAATCCATCAGTCCTTAAGTTATTTGCTATTTCTACAGCATGTCACAGGTAACCCTCTCCTATTTGAGTGTTTGGCTTCTATGATACCATGCCCTCATTTTCTTTTACTCCAATTTCTTTGATTACTCTTTTTCTATATCCTTGAAACACTGTAGCTACTACCTAGTACCACCTTCTCATTTCATTCTACATTCTTTCCCCAGGCAACTAACTTACTGATCCAAGTCACATTGGCTCAGACTATCCTTTTCAGCTCCTAATCATATATCCAACAGTCTACTTGACTCTTCCACTTCCATTTGTTTATCTCACATATTTCTCAAGAATAATCAATATAAAAATGAATTAATGACCCCTTCTAAGCCTTCTCTTCCTCCAGGGTTCCCCATTTCAATAAATGACATGCTATTCACCATTTTACTTCAACAGAACAGATAGACAATTTGGTATTTTAAGAAAAACCTGTAACACATCCTTCATTAACATTCAACATTTATCAAAACAGTCAAGAAACCAATAAAACAGAATCCTGATAATTAAAATTTTATAGGGTGATTCTCAGGATTTTCTATTAAAAAAAAGGTTATACCCAGAAAAAGTATTATCCACAGAAGAAAACAAGAATACTGCTTTCCTCTGTTACCTAGTTACTGGTTACTTCCTATTCATACCATCTTATGACTAATTTATCACGAAGCTGTGGGCCTGAAAAACTAGAAATAAAATGAATTTGAATGACTCAAAAAGATCACTCTACCCTAAAAATCCTCTCAGTCACCAGGAACAGCCTTCAAAATAGAACACTCTATTCTTCCTATTTCATCTACCCTCAAGGTGCCAGTTTTAAAACAAAAGACTATTCATTCCTATGGAGGACCACAGTACTCATTGACAGTTACTAAAACTTAAGTCATTTTCACTCATGTTAAAACAAAAAATATTTTCAGAATTCCCTGGAAGAATAAGCCTTTGTTTTGTAATCTGAAAAGATAAGCAGACATGTTGATTCCCCCAATTAAAGTGTCAAATGCAGAAGAAATAATTTTCTACAGAAGATTCTGGAAAGCTGGATCAATATTTATACTCCAAAACCCAAAAGAACTCTGACCTTAGAGCCTAGTGAAAAATACTTTATAAATGTTTTCATCTTATCAGAAAAGAATTAAATCACTTTCAAGTATTCTGGACACACAAAAACACTAAAACTGAGTTGCTATACTACTCATCTCATTTCAGAATATCACATGGGTCACTGAAAAATCATTTTCTTACTACTATTTTTAAATGCAGCTAATCGAAGAAAATTAAACTGAGAAAAAAATTCCTGATAGTATCCTCAGAATTGGAGGTAATGTGGGAAAATGAAATATAAATACATACAGTTTTGAAAGAGGCTATATCTGGCCATGATTCTATAACACATACACCTATTTCTCAGTGTTAATGCAAAGGAGTATGTAATAGAGCATATAACATGGTGATGAAAAATATACTGAAACAGTAGAGACACACAAATAAGAAAGAACTAAGTAGCAGGTAAGAGAAAATATGGGCAATAGAAACTAAATTTGATTAACAAAACCTACAAAAGAAACCAGTTTTTACAACAAATTTGATAGTATTATAAACTTAGAAGTAGTCTCCAGGATTCCTAAAATGCACCTAGTAAACAAAATCACTGAATTCATATAGTTCCTAATGTTAAAAATATTTTTAAGAAGTTGACATCCTAAAGAAATATTTTCTCACAAATAAGCTTTAAGTGTATATGTTAGCTACTGACAGGTTTTGTAAAGAAGAGTTCTTCAATTTTTAAACTTTATTTAAATAACTAGAGAAAATTAGATCTAAACTTAAAGGTGGCTTCACATCTACCTAGAGTAATGGTCTATGTCTATATATTGAATTAAGCCCATAACAAAACAGAAATTTTCACAGTTGATCAATGCAACAGACAGACTTTAAGATGGGCCCCCATAATCCTCACCTCTTCACTTTCATGCCCTTGTATAATCTCTGTCCTCTTCAGTGTGAACACAACCTGTTTCTGGATTGCAAACAAAAAGAATATGGCACTGGAGATGGGATTTCACTTATAGGATAACATTGTCATAAAGGATTCTAGAGACTTTCCCTGTTGGTTTGAATGATAAGTGGTCATGCTGAGGAAGCTCCCATTAACAAGGGACTGTGGCCATCCTCTAGGAGCTACAGGTAGAATATAAGAGCTGAGAGAAGCCTCCAGCCAACATACAGCAAGAAGCCAGGGCCTTCAGTATTATAACCACAAAAAAAGGAATTGTGCCAAGAATCTGTGGGAATTTAAAAGCAGATTTTTCCCCGAAGTTCCAGATAAGACTGTAGGAAAGCCAAAACCTTGATTACAGGTTTGTACAACTAAGGAATCTCGTTGAGTCATGCCCAGATTCCTGGCCCATAGAAACTTAGAGATAATAAATATATCTTGGCTTAATCTGCTAAGTTTGTAATAAATTGTTATGCAGCAAGTGATAATTAATACAATCAATATTACTGAATAAAGGAGTCTGTGAGTTAAATTTTACCCTAAAACAGATTTTCCAGGGACAAATTTTACAGCTTACTAATTTAGAAATATATTTTTACTAAACTCATATTTTGTTCTCAATTTGTAGACATGAAACTGTTAATTAGATGCTGAATAACCTAGGAATAATAATCAAGAAGAGCCAAAATTTGAAATCATTTGACCAATAGGGCTACCTAATTAATTTCAGTTTTAATTAACTTAAGATCGAGTAATTACATCTTTGTCCTTTAATATGGCTTTCTGAAAAATCAATTATAAGTTTAAGCATAGTATAGAGAACCTAATTCTCTATTCTTTTAATAATCAGGGTTATTTCAGTATCTTAACAATTATTTCCCTGAATATGATTTATCAGAAGTTTTTTTTTGCTATAAAAGATGCAGAAGACAAAAGTCCAATGTATACTAAGCCCAGAACATATCCTGGAATTCACTGTTTTGAAACAATTCCACCATATGTGCAGATGTGGAGAAACTGAAACCTTTGTATACTGTTGGTGACAATGTGGCATAGCTGCCATGAAAAAAAAATATGGCTGTTCCTCAAAAAATTAAAAGTAGAATAAGCATATTGTAGAGTAATAGAAACAAAACTGAAAGCATGGTCTCAGAGAATATTTGTACACCCATGTCATATAGCATTATTCACAATGATCAAAAAACTGGAAGCAGCCTAGGCATGTATCAACAGATGAATAAGACAAATGTCATATATACACATATATGTATATACATATATATATACACACATACATATCTATATAACACTATGGAATATTATTCAGTCTTAAAAAGGTAACAAATTCTGACATACACTACAACACAGATGACCATTAAGGAGATTAGTCTAAGAGAAATAAGCTAGTTACAAAAAGAAAAAATACTATTACGATTTCACTTATAAAATGAGGTACCTAGTGGAGTCAAATTCACAGAGACAGAATGTACAATAGTGGTTCCTAGAGACCGGGAAGGGAAGAATGGAGAGTTTTTTGTTAATGTGGTTAAGAATTTTCTTTTGCAAGATAACAAGAGATGTGGAGATTGGTTGCACAACACCATGCATGAACTTAACATTACTGTATTGCATACACAAATAGTTATGACACTGAGTTTATGTTTTATATATACAAACAAAATTTTTAATTCTACAAATAACAATTTCACCACAGAAATTAAATTTCTTATCATGTGCATCTATATTTAAAGCTCCTTGGGGACAAATAATGTGCTTTATTTTTGAGACAGGCATAGCGCAACAATATTAAAAAAGCAATGCTTTGGTGTGAAACAGGCTTACTCAAATTCTAAAGCTCTACTTTTACTTTGCTGGGAAGTTTCTTAAATGTTCTAAGAGTTGATTGCTTCATCTGTACAATACTCAACATGGTTGTTTTCAGGATTAACAAAGTTCCTAAATCAGATGACAGTGTCTAACATATGATCAATAAATTCATGATGTGGTTTTTTGCCAAAAACACAATACAGAAAAAGTACAACATTTTAGTGACCATTGTGGGAAACTGTAAGGAGATTTCTCAAAAAATTAAAAATAGGCTGGGTACAGTGGCTCAAACCTGTAATTCTAGCTAGTTGGGAGGTAGAGATCTTAAGGATCATACTTGAAGGCTAGCCTGAGCAAAAATTCACAAAACTCCATCTCAACCAATAAAGGCTAGATGCTGTGGCACACACCTGTCATCCCAGCTACCTAGAAAGGATAAATAGAAGGATCACAGTCCAGGCGGGCCCAGTCTTTAAGTGAGATTCTTATCTCAAAAATAACCAAAGCAAAAGGGTTCGGAGTGTGTTTTAAATGGCAGAGCCCCTGCCAAATAAGCACAAAGACCTGAGTTCAGTCCCCAGGAATGCCAAAAAAATTAAGAACAGAACTATCATATGATCCAGTAATGCCACCACTGAGTATACATTAATGTATTGCTTAATGACAGGAACAGGTTCTGAGAAATGTATCCTTAAGCAATTTCATTGTTGTGCTAACATCATAGGGTGTACTTACATAAACTGAGATAGGTAAATATCTCCTGGAAACATAATATTATGGACCACTGTCATATATACTGTGCACTATTGACCAAAACATCATTATGCAGCACATAACTATTCAAAAGAAATGAAATCAGTACAATGAAGAGGTATCTGTACCCCTATGTTTATTGCTGCATTTTTTTTACAACAGCCAAGATACAATATTAAACATCAATGTCTATCAGTGAATATGCAGATAAAGAAAATATGGCATATTTATTCAACAGAATACTATAGGGCCATAAAAAGAAGGAAATCTTATCATTTCAAGGAACATGGATGAGCACACAGGACATTATATTAAATGAAATAAGCCAATCACAGGATAGATACAGTACTCTTCATCTAAAATGTGTGGGCCCAGAAGTGCTTTGGATATTTGACTGAGGAGGCATGGCAAAATATTTGCAAATACATGAGTTATTTTAAATTTAAACACAAAATTTACTTATGTTTTATATATGTTTTATACAAATACCCTGAAGGTAATTTTATATAAGATTTTTAGTGTGTCTACATTTTGACTGCAACCCATTACATGAGTTCAAGTGCAGAATTTTCTACCTATGGCATCATGTTGGCACTCAAAAAGCTTTCAATTTTAGACAATTTTGGATTTCAGATTTTCAAATTAGGGATGAACTTATACATGGAATTTTTTTTAATTTGATCTTAAAGAAATAGAGAGAATAATGGTTACTGAAGACTGAACAGTGTATGGAGGGGGGAGGAAAAGGGTTAAACCTATACAAAGTTACGTTAGACAGGAGAAAATATCTTCTGATGTAATACAGTGACTACAGTTAACAATAACATTCTGTATTATAGAGAAGATTTTGAATTTCTCACTATAATGAAATGATAAATACTTGAGGTAATAAATATGTTGGTTACTCCAATTTGATCATTATATATACATATATCAAAACATCATACTGTTCCCCAAAAATATGTACCATTATCACGTCAATTAAAATGACAGGCATTAAAAATTTCACCAAAAATAAATAATGCCATCTGCATACAAAATAATACATCTGGGTAAATCAAAACTTACTGCTATATTACTGTCATAAGATATTAACTTAATAGTTTCAGTTTTAATGTGTCATATTTTTGTGAGATAACTCTTAAATGCTGGAATCACTTTTGGTCAACCTGAAAAGAATCTCCCAAATCAACCCATAAAGATATATACACTCATACATACATTCCCTGCTTTAAGAGTACAAATTGGAGAAAAGTGAAACAGTATCTTTGTATGTCTTACTATATTTCACTATACCAATTTCTCTAACAGGCTTTTGGCAGGAAAATTCCAAAAATAAATGTGTTTTTTGCATATTTTCCTTTGCTTCACATTCCACAGAAAATTTTCAAATTGTGTATTGACTTCTAAGCTATCAAATATTTTCAAAGATTTTTAATAGTTATGGCCACTTCCTAAGTAGAATTTTATCTTTTTAATCTTTTAAACTGAATTCCATAGTCAACATACTATTATGAGAAATTAGATTGCAACTATAAATATCCACTTAAAATGATTTGCTTTGATCCTTCTGGCCTTCTAATTATACTATATTCCTATAGTTTGTACTGCAATGTTAGTCCTTTGAAATACTCTCACCTAACCAATGTCACTGCTTCAGAAAAGAGTTAAGGACTATTCTTTTTCAAATCAATTTAAAGGAATTATCTTTAACAATAACAACAACAACAACAACAAAAACAAGGATCTCAGGTGGTCATAAATGCACAGCCTCCAAGCTATTCCTTTAGTGAGGTATTTAAGAGTAATTATGAGGCTTTGCTGCAAAATGATTTAGCTGCCCACAGTTCAAATCAAAGGATAAAAACAGCCAAAATTAACCCCCTAGCCATATAAAGGTTTCCTGGACTTTCGAATGTCAACTCATTTTTATCAAGGCTCAAGGTCATACTTCCCCTTATTCTCTCTACTTGATCTGGCAGATATTTCTGTCAATAAACACTGTCTTACTTGTAAATTGTCTAGCTCCATCTATCAGACTGTATGCTCCCAATGAAAAGGGATGACATCTCTTTACTCTTTGTTACCCCAGGACATAGCATATTATCTGGAATATAATAGATCCTGGAAAAATACTTGTGGAGTAGAACGACTGATTTGGTATCTGAATGAATTAAATTTGTAAAATAACTTCAAAAAGAAGTAACTGCCATATCATATTTATCTTAACTGTCATATTTATCTTCTTATATTTCATTTTATTTGAAATGTCTAAAAGTAACTTTGAAAACTAATTTCATAAAGTATTTCAAGTAAGTCATTTAGCTTATTATTTCCTACTCTTAATTTTAAATTCTTAAAGCCAATAGGAATTCAGCTCATTCAAAATAATTTTTCTAATATTTAGCTTGGGTTAGTCGACATTTTTCAAATATTCTTACTATTTCATATCTAGCATGGCAATTATTTCAAAAGGCTATATTTTTTAGAGTTAGGTTCTTAACCCTAAATTTTAGTTAGTAATAATAAAAATTTTATAAACCAAATTCTAAAGCTATTTGTCTAAACTACAGTTCAAATTTTGCACAATTGTGTACGGCCCTCAAACTAAGAATTGTCTGTTTGCTTGTTCATTTTACATTCTTAAAGACTTATTTTTTTAAAGACAAAGTATATGTGACATAAGTTATATGTGGCCTACAACCTCTAAAATATTATCTGGCTCTTTCTAGAAAAAGTTTATACCATGAAGTCTAAACTATATACTTTTTCAATTTTAAGTGTAATCTAAAAAAATGTACAAAAAAGTATCAGGTTGGCCTCTCAACGAAAGAACAAACTCAAAGTATCTACTCTATGTGATTATAATTACTGCAGTACACACAGGATATTGCTATACCAGTACATTCATAATTTCTTAAAACTGAATTTTCACCTTTTTGCTCCATGGTCTTTTGCACCTTTGTGCATTGTTTTTTCTATAAAATGGCCAGCAAGAGCCAGGGATATTGGTGTAGCCTGTAATCCCAGCACTTGGGTGGTTGAAGCAGGAGGCTCACAGTTCCAGGCCAATCTGAGCTACATAGTAAGACCTTGTCTCAAAAAATAAAATGGCCAACAAAATGGATTCTTGATTTTAAATGCACTTTGAAAGCTAATGAGATAACCAGACTTTTATTGGAAGAAACAGGTAAATCCACCTCCCCGAAGGAAGAGTTCATTAGATTTTTGACACTGTTAATCCCAATAAGAGACTAATGGGCATTGACACAATTTAGGAAAATTATTTTCAATATTTTACGTGTGCCATGGTAAATGTCAAAAAGACTTAATACAAAAGAAAGTCAAATACACTGCCTTCAAATAATGTAGAATCTAAGAATGTAAAAACTGAAATAATGATGACACAAGTTTCTTTCAAATTAAAGACAATGACCATCAAGTTGCAAAATGTATTTAATTTGATGTTTCCAAAACACTACCCTAATTCAAACATCACTATCTTACTTCCAGAAAAATGGCCATGATATTGTCTTCACAATTCCCAAAACATACAGCCTAACAGTTTAAATAAAAGGGCTGAAATCAACCCTATGTTACCTAACCAAGCCCATGTTTCCCAAGGACTGTTTACAGGTATCAGTCATGGAGCTGGAGATATGACTTGGTGTCAGAGCACTTGCCTAGTATTCACAAGACCCTAGATTCGATCCCACCACAGGAAAAAAAATGCCTAAATGCCTGGCAAGGTGAAACACACCTTAGTCTATAGAGGATCAATTTAAGCCAAGAGTTCGAGACCAGTCTGGCAAAAAATAAAATCACATCTTTAAAAAAAAAAATCACAAACTATTGTTTATATTGTTATCTAACTTCCAAATAACTTTATTGTGAAAACAAGAATCAGTATAATTTCAAAATTCTACTACTATTGCTTTGACAGCCATTTATGTTTCTACTATAATTTCACATATACTATAACAAACATCCTTAAATTAAGAACTATCACTAGTTCTAGAGTGACTTGCTAACCTAGAAAAACAACCTCTAGAAACCTCATCATTTCAGCATCAATGAAGTGGGTCAAAAGTACCAAAGGAAACCAAATTTCAAAACAAGGTCCCACAGTAAATAAATGGAGAAGTCAGAATTTGAATCCAGGTATTCTATCTCCAAAGCACCTGCTGTAATATGCTACGGTGTTCTGAACTGCTAAAAAAGCCAAGATGGCTAACCATTTTTTAAATGTTTCCTTAAGAATAATAATCAACTTAATTAGCACAATATTCTCTTATTAATACTTTCATGAGAAGGCAGGAGGCACCTGATATCATTAACCAGGCTCAAAGAACGTACTTCACTATTTCTCACAGAATTAAAGTCACAGAATTTGACTGTGAGAATTTATTTCTCACAGAATTGACTGTGAGAATTTATTTCTCACAGAATTAAAGCAAAAGGAATATGCATTTTTTTTCATTATTAAAACACAAGCAGCATGAAAAGTACACAGGAAGATGATTTTGGAAAATATGGAAGTGATGACTGTCCAGAACGACTGACTCAACAACAACATTTTAGAACATGTGGATTGCTATTTGGAAAGGAGAAAATACTAAAATACTACAGATAATAATAATATAAAAAGGTAAAAACACAAATATTTTTTAAGTTATATGTTGCTTCCAGATGTGTTTCTCTGCAATTTACTAAGCAACATTTTAAGATGTTGAATCTCTGCAATTAATGGTACTGACGGGTTTTCTGCCTTTTGAAAAAAAAAAACACTTCTACAAAATCAAAGAACAGGAGGGCAGAACAGGTCCTGCTGCAGGGGTGTGAGGAGACTGGTACCAGTGCGAGGGGGGAGTGGCGGGGAAAGGGGGTGAATACAGTGCAAATAATGTCTACACATGTATGTAAATGTAAAAATGTTACCTGTTGAAACTATTCCAGGAATCGGGGAAAGGGGGTATAAACAAGAGAGGTGGAGAGGGTGAGTTCAACTATGATATATTTGATACGTTGTAAGAACCTTTGTAAATGCCACAATATTAACTCAAAATGGGTCAAAGATCTTAACATCAGACCCCAAACTCCAAAGTTGATACAGGAAAGAGTAAGAAATACTCTGGAATTAGTAGGTATAGGTAAGAACTTTCTCAATGAAACCCCAGCAGCACAACAACTAAGAGATAGCATAGATAAATGGGACTTCATAAAATTAAAAAGATTCTGCTCAACAAAAGAAATGGTCTCTACACTGAAAAGAACACCCACAGAGTGGGAGAAAATATTTGCCAGCTACACATCAGACAAAGGACTGATAACCAGATTATATAGGGAACTTAAAAAACTAAATTCTCCCAAAATTAATGAACCAATAAAGAAATGGGCAAGTGAACTAAACAAAACTTTCTCAAAAGAAGAAATTCAGATGGGCAAAAAACACATGAAAAAATGCTCACCATCTCTATCAATAAAGGAAATGCAAATTAAAACCACACTAAGATTCCACCTCACCACTGTTAGAATAGCCATCATTAGCAACACCACTAATAACAGGTGTTGGCAAGGATGCGGGGGAAAAAGGAACCCTCTTACACTGTTGGTGGGAATGTAAACTAGTACAACCACTCTGAAAAAAAATTTGGAGGCTACTTAAAAAGCTAAACATTGATCTACCATATGATCCAGCAATACCACTCTTGGGGATATACCCAAAAGAATGTGACACAGGTTACTCCAGAGGCACCTGCACACCCATGTTTATTGCGGCACTATTCACAATACCCAAGTTATGGAAACAGCCAAGATGCCCCACTACTGACAAATGGATTAAGAAAATGTGGTATCTATACACAATGGAATTTTATGCAGCCATGAAGAAGAACGAAATGTTATCATTCGCTGGTAAATGGATGGAATTGGAGAACATCATTCTGAGTGAGGTTAGCCTGGCCCAAAAGACCAAAAATCGTATGTTCTCCCTCATATGCGGACATTAGATCAAGGGCAAACACAACAAGGGGATTAGACTATGATCACATGATAAAGTGAGAGCACACAAGGGAGGTATGAGGATAGGGAAGACACTTAAAAAACTAGATAGCATTTTTTGCCCTCAACGCAGAGAAACTAAAGCAGATACTTTAAAGCAACTGAGGCCAATAGGAGAAGGGGACCAGGAACTAGAGAAAAGGTTAGATCAAGAAGAATTAACCTAGAAGGTAACACACATGCAGAGGAAATCAATGCGAGTCAACTCCCTGTATAGCTATCCTTACCTCAACTAGCAAAAACCCTTGGTCCTTCCTATTATTGCTTATACTCTCTCTACAACAAAATTAGAGATAAGGGCAAAATAGTTTCTGCCGGGTATCAATGGGGTGGGTGGGAGAGGGAGGGGATAGGGAGGGGATGGGGAGAGGGAGGAGAAATGACCCAAACATTGTATGCACATATGAATAAAAAATAAATAAATAAATAAACAAACAAAACATGAACAGTGCTAGATTTTTCAAATGACTTTCCTTTTAAATTTGCTTTTGGTAAAAGTCAAATGTTGTATTTGTACTTTTTAGAATTGCCTAATCCTTTTTTCCTTTGTCCAAAAGAGTTCTAAATAGAATGCAATAAGCCAAATACATACCACACACAAACAGCAATATGCAATTTTTATCAATTTTAAAAGTAAAATAATTTTTAAAAGACCAAAAATAAGTCTATGCTAATAATGACTAACAAAATCCCAAATTTCCAAGCTTCCATTTTCTTGGCAAATAAATAATTTCTAAAATATGGGCTGAAATTTATACAGTTTTGTAGCTCTCATATCTAGTAGTAAATGACTAACAGGCTACCAACTGTTACATAAAAATAAATTGTTAGGGGTAATGTATAGATATGGTGATGGGGATAATACAAAGTGAAGTATAATGCAGAGTAAAAAAGAAGTCCACATAGAAGATTCTAGCACCTTGAGGTTACCTTATTTTTAGAAAGCTAATTAATGAACTACAAAGAAAATATACTACAGAATTTGTCTTTCAAAAAATAACCATTCTCTAAACTCTAATATAAAGACTACATGAATGTTATTAATACCATATACCTAAACGCTAAGTGCAATTCTAAAGTTCCATAAATCTAATTCATTAAAATTATTGGGAAACCACACATAATGTAATGAAATGATTTCTGAGCAATGCAAAAGAAATTCAATGGAGAATAGTCCTTTTTTAGCAAATGGTACAAGAATAACTGGATATTCATATGGAAAAAGTACACATCAACCCATACTTCCACCATATGCAAAAATTAACTGGAAATAGACCAAAGTCCTAAATTAACGCATGCAACTTAAAAACTTCTAGAAGAAAACAGAAAATGTTCGCAACATTGGAAATAGGCAAAAACTTCTTGGTATAACACCAAAAGCAAGATTCATAAAAGAAAAAAAGTGATAAACTAGATTTCATGGAAATTAAAAATTCTGTACTCTTCATTAAGAAAATGAAAATGTAAGCCACAAAATGGGAGAAAAAGACTATAAATCAATATCTGACACAGGATCTGTATCCAGAAATCTCAAAACTCAGTAAGAAAACAAACAACCTTTTGAAAAGACAACTCACCAGAGAAAATATATGGATGGCAAATAAGCTATGAAAAACTACTGTAATTAGGGAAATGCAAGTTAAAAATCACGATTCAATACCACTACCTATTAGAATTCAATACCTATTAAAATGTCTAAACTTTTTTTTACTTTTATCTGAGAATACCAAGCACTGGCAAGAATACAGAGAAAATGGAACTCTCATACAGCAATTTCACTCATGAGTAGTTATGTTCAAATCAACATCTGCATGCAAATTTGTATAAAGAATTTATTTATAATTGCCCCAAACTGGTAACGATGCAAATGTCCTTGGAATAATGCATGGATAAACCAATTGCATTGAATCCAAATAACAGAATACTGCACAATAATGAAAAAAGAACTGATACATGCAACATGAGCAAGGACCAAATTAAATCAAATTAGTATTACTTATAGACTGATGTTGCTAAATGAGCTTGTCTTTTATAAAAATCCATATTTACCTTCCTTAAAAGGTTCTGTAGGTACTCGTTTATTCTAAACTAATTGTACTATATGTGATAAACATAATGTTTGATGATTGTGCCAAAAGGTTGAGAGCTGTTCCTCTGCATCTGTAAAATATAGTATAAAATCAATACAAATTTATACGTATGTTCTGTCATTCCAATATGTACCTACTAATCAATATGTGGTTTTCTGTATATGCTTACATAAGTTTGAAATTAATTGTTTCTGATAGCATTCATTTATTCATTGCAGCTATTCCAGATGAACAATCATGAATGCAAAGGAATTTTATCAACTCAGACCTAATGACTTATTTTTCTTATTTCTTGAATTTTGGATATTCTCAATTAGTACAAATCCTTCATCACATACCCCAAATCCCTCTCACAATGCTACATTTAAGAAAAAATTTAAAAATATATAAATGGGCAGGTCTGTAAAGCTGATCGTGACCTTTTTAAAAAAAATTTTCTCAAACAAACCAGTTGAACATATTTATGTGAATCTATTTCTGGTTCTGGGTTCCTTATTCTGTTCTACCAATCTATGTGCCTATCCTGGCATCAATAATAGATTGCCTTAATTATTGCAGTTATATGATGAAACTTAACATCCATTAGAGTGACCACTTACATTTATTCCTTTTTTCAAAATTGTCTGAGCCTCTAGGTCCTATACTTTTGCATACAGAGTAAATTTGTCCATGTCTTGAGAAAAACATGATTGCTGGGATGTTGACATTTATTTAAACTGAGTAGACATGCATAGCTATTTAATCAACAAACCTGACTGATAATCTGATATGGCTGCCAGCAACTTGTCTATATCTTCTGCTTATCTTCAATATTGCTTTCTAGGGGAGATACCAATGTACAGAGAAAAAGGCATGAATTGAAAACATTCTAGGCTCAAATTCTAGATGCTCCTCCCACTGCTTTGCATCACTTTCATTTATTAAGAGCAAATAAAACTGAATGACTTAATCTATATGAAGCATCTAATAATGTCTGGCACATAGTATATGCTTAATAAATGCCATATCGCTTTCTCCCTTGATTTTTCACTACATCTGAGAGAGAATGGATCCCGATGCCTTTTGGGCTAAGAACATACAGTGTTAAGATTGCTAAATTTCCTTTTAAAGTTTATTCCTAATCACTTATATGAGAAGGAGAAGAGTTCTACAGCAATGATAACAATGTATGGCCTTTATAATTTTTGTTTAGAGATTTAATGGAATATTTGTTATTCAGAAGTGTCACTATTGTCATACTTAATTAATAAGGTACATCAGTGGTATGGCCTGGATATGAAACATGCCCTAAAGGCCATGTGTTTAAAGATTTGATTACCAGCTGATGGCATTATTGGGAGGTGGTGGAACCTTTAGGAGGTGGTGGAACATTTATGAGGTGAAGCCTAGTTGGAGAAGTAGTAGGTCACTGGGGCATGCCCTTGAAAGATATACCTTGTCTCCAGCCCTTTCTTCCCCTTTCTCTAGATGCCAGGATGTAAACTGCTTTGTACCACCACACCCTCCCCACCATGATGTCCTGCCTTGCCACAGGCCTACAGCAATGAGGCCAAGCAACTGTGGACTAAACTTTGAAACTGAAAGCCAAAATAAACCCTTTCCCCTTTTAAATTGTTTTCTCAGGCATTTTATCACAGTGACAGCTGACTAACACAACCTTCTAATTACTTGCCTAAACTATACCAAGATCAGTTAGGACACTAAAATTTTGTATTCTTAGCAAAAAAATAAATTACTCAAAAGTACACAGCAAGATTATACAAGACAGTTCAATACCTCCTTTGGCCCCAGTCAGATCATAAAACACACAGAGAAACATCGTAATTCACAGTAAATTTATTTTCCTAATTGCCAGCTTAGGAACTGGTATTTTTTTATTGGATAATGAGAACTATGTGACAATTTCTCTTTTTACTTTGTCACAGAGCTGTGGTTTGTTTTTTTTACACTGGCTGTATATCATATGAGGAATGGTGCTCAGGCTCCAGTCAGTCAGGTTAGCTGAATGTGAGTACAGCACTGGCACAAGACAATTATTTAAACTCTCAGGGTTGATTTAATATATAGCCAGAGTTTAGAAGAATCAGCCCAAAGAAACCAAGGCAAAGTTTATAATTAAAGTATATTTTTAAGGGCTTAGTAGACTCCTAAAACATGCTTACCTGTGTTCTATCTCACACTCCACCTCTATCCTCTGTCCTTTCCATACATTTTCCATTTTGTTTTCCCTTTTCCTAAATATTAAGAGTTTGTTGTATTGGTCTGTATCTCATACCATCTCAAATAATTTGTGAAATAAAGCAAGACATTAAGTAACACACTCACACTCTCTCTCTCTCTCTCTCTCTCTCTCTCTCTCTCTCTCTCTCTCTCACACACACACACACACACAGCAGAAACTACTTCAAATGTACAAATACAGATTAAAACATAGCAATAAAATCAGTTGCACAGAATGCCTTTAGGGCAATTCAGAAAATATTTCTATTATGTACAAAAGCCAGACCAAGTTTAGATCTTAAATCTCTTCCCTGTACAACTCTTTTCCCACCTAAAAACAAAATAAAACACACAATGAAAGAAACTATTAACAAGAATAGTAAATAATTCTTGGAATTCTGACCAAGTACTAAAAGGCTTACCTCAAAATTCCATGTGCTTACCAAATCTTGTGAATTGCTGCTAAATACAATGATAGCACCAATCAAGAAAGCAATCACAGGAAGGAAAACTATCTTGACTTCTTCCTCAAAATTACAGGTGGAAAAAAGACCAAGTGTGGTAGTACTGAAATAATATGGTACAAGAAAATAACTGCACCATTGGCAGGCCCTATTAAGGAATAGCAAGGTAATGATTAGTACTCTTGATGAACTAACGAAGGTAGGGAAATACAGAGGCCCTACCCTAGAGGAACTGACCTGAATATTACCAGATCAGATTGGTTTTTAAAAAGATATACTTGGAAAAACTAGGAAGTTACCTTTGTGTGTGTGTGGTGGTGGGGGGTATTAGAGTCCTCTGATAGTTCTCCTTGTCAATTCCATATAACCCTGATTAAGAAATATGAATGTCCCTACTTTCTTTTCCACATTCCAAAAGAAGCACTGGTCACTCTACAGAACAGCATTCTGGAGCCAAGGCTATTGACTATCTAGGATGAGTATCAATGAAACAAGAATTATAGGTCAAAGGCCTATTTAAAAAGCATGAAAAAATTTAGCAGTAATAAGTGCATTTGCCTTTAGTAGTAAAGATTTTAAGTATGACAAGCACGATCAGAAATCTTTAGATTGATCTGCTATTGTTCAAGACAGAATTAGAGAGGGAGAAAGTTCACTTTGGTTTTCTATTGCCCTATGCTGCAAAGATCTATTTATCTTTGAATTAGTTTAGCGGGTAGCACACATTAAATACCTACTATCAGGCTCCTAATCTCAGTTGTTTTATTCTTTCCCCCTTATTCCCCAACATCTATTAAGTTATTAAATTCTAGATATTCTACTTCTGCTAGATCTCTCCCATCAATCAACTTTCTACCCCTTCAGTCCTAGTTTAAAAATCTCAATAGTACTTCTACTAATACAATAGTCTCCTAGCTGATATTCCCCATCTTCAGTATCTTCCCTATTCCAATCACTCCTCCACACTACTATCAGTTATTTTTCAAAACACAAATGTGAAGTCATTCATATCCTCAAAAACCTTCAAAGTCTCTCATTTACAAAATAAAACTGAACTCAAACTGGCTTTAAAAGCCTGGTACAATCAGGGCCTAACCTACATTTAATACATTCCCTACCTCATCTCATAACATATTCCCACTATTATGCCACAGACTTATATCCTAGTAAAATTAGATCTCTCCTCCTTTCCAGAAAAACTATGATTTTGTTTATATTGTCCCCCATCTATCTGAAACATGTTCCTTTCATCTTTGTGAAGAAATTACCACTCTATAACACCCTAATCAAATTCCATCTACTTCATCATGCCTTACCAGATCCATATCTAAATAACTACTATCCCTCCCCAATTGGTGATGGGCCTGTGCCTTTTATAATAATAATTTCCACACATCCCTGTCTTACCCATATGAATTTAAGTCTGTGGGCACAGAGTGGGACTGATGGTGACGTATCTTTAGGTACTTCACATTACATTATGAACCTCATTGTCTGTACTCAATAGACACTTGATGAATTAAACCAACTCCTACTATTCCTACTATGACAAGTTCTGAATAGAAAAAACAACAGTTACATATCAACACCTTATTAGTCAGCTGTAATAATAAAATCACTTGCCTCTTCCTATCCCTCAAAGTGTTTCTAAATATAACCTCAAATTTTATCCCTGACTCACCCTACCTGTGATTATAAATACGCAGAGTGAGAGCTTCAATACAGCTAGACAAAATGATCAAATTTAGGAATAAGGTCTTTAAAAACCTTCTCACAGTAGGGAAGGTTGGGGCTATGGTTATGGCTATCTAAATCCCCAAGTTTTCAATGTAAGTGGGAAAAGAGAGGGAACTATTATGTACTGGATATCTAGTATGTACAAGACATCTTACTAAGTGTATTAATAAACCAGCACTGCATTTCTTTCCATAACAAATTTTGAAAAGTTGGCTTTTCTTCCATTTACAGATGAAGAAACTAATGCTCAGATTGCTGAGGTAATCTGCATTGGATCACACAGCTACTTATGAGGTAGAAAGAGGGTTGGAACATATGTTGATCTGCCTCCAAAGCTCTTTTTTTCTTCACTATTACAACAAGGTCTCATAAAAATTTAGTAAAACTTGCAATTTTCCCAGTAGTTGGTATCCTGGATAAATTTCCAAAGCCTGAAGCTTTAATCTCAAACTATTTTTATCGGTGAATTGTATTATTCCCAAAACTAACTTCCTTAAACAAAAGCAGCACTGATAAGTATATAAAAGTACCAGTTTTAATACAGAATTATATGATATTCAATTTGAAAACTATGTAATTGACTCCTCCAGAAGGGGAGTACTCCCTCATCACAAACTACTGAAAACCATAATGTTCATGGTACTAATTCATGAAAAGTTCATGTAACTCAAACAGGCTGTTCTTTTTGACCCTTGGCCAGGAATGACCAATACCCATCCCTTCTCAAGTAACACCTCTCCCCTGATCCTGACAAAATCCAGGCAAGAACTAAAATTGTGGCTGCCTGCAATGTGATGCCCTTTGAAGTTTTTCTTGTGGGAAAACATATTAAAGAGTCTCAGCAACGAATTTATACAGTTTTGAATGGCAATTCAAAGGCTATCAAATGCCCATATAAGCAAGACAGGTACTGAAAAAGACTACAAAATATATGACTATAATCTCTAATCTTATCAGGATGCAACACACAGAAATTATTTCTATTGACATTAAAATTGACCAATTCTTGCCTACATTTAAGAATTCTAGCATGCATATATACACGTACATAATATGTGTATACATATATAATATACAATATACACATATAACATACAATATAAATACTTTAGTCCTAAAAACTATCATAATTGAGGGTTGTAAAGTTCATAAAATGCTAGCATTTCTAAATAAATATTATCAAACATGTAACTAAAATAAATATAAATTCTGAGAAGTAAAATTGTTTCCTTTTTATGAACAGAATATTATTAAAAACAAACAAAAACTCTTCTAAGTACTTAGTGGGTCTGTTGAAATGTAGCATTAAATTTTCATCTAGAATATTTTTAATTAAATCAATCATTTGCAGGGTTAAATCTAACCAACCGTATCTGTTTCAGAAAAAAAAGAAAGCAGAAATACTATCTTCGCCACATTACCTTCACCTGTTCTTTTACTTCACAGGGATTAACAATTTCCACTTGAGTATTTTTCCAAATTGCTGAGGTAGAGAGACCCATTGTTAAAGCTCTACATTACCTAAAACATACTGCAAATAATACAAAAACCACATATGGTAATTACAATTTAAAACATACTACATACAAAGTTATGTACATACAAAATAATAAAATAGTCAACATGCAAAAAGATTCCCACCTCCCCTTTCATCATTATATTAAAGCATTTACTTTTTTTATAAACTAAATGCCTAAGACTATCTCAACAGATTATATACATGAAACAAAATTCCTCTCCCCTTGAATAGTCTTGCTAGAGCAGTTACACTCCCACATTTCAAAAAGAAAATAACCCCTTTTCATTTATCCTGTTCTTAAGAGATGTAGAAAATTAAAATGTATTTTGGAATTGCTTGGTTTACTAATGAACTATTTCCTATGAGTATAGAAGGATGAAACTGCTGAACTTATTTCTACTGCATTTCTTGTTACATATTATTGTAACATATAATCTAACCCCGGTTTAGATTTTTAAAGAAAGAAAAAAGAACAAGATAGTCATACAACATTTCAGTGTATTTCTAAACATGGAGCACATGCTTGAAGACAAAGTTGCACCCTTTAGATGTAGAGGATTGTTAAGTCTTACCTCAAAATATCCTATCGTGAATCACTTTGTCATTCATCAACTATTTTAGGAGATGTATGGTGGTCTCCTCTGGAGTAGTTGGTGATTAAGTGACCAGAAAAGCATCCGACTTTCTAACACAATCGACACGTTTTTGTGTTTAAATGCAGCCAGCTTTTTCTAACAACGAAGTACCTGTACACATCTAAGTTCTCAAGGCACAGCTGACCACAGTCCACTTTCAGAGGATGAGCGGGAAAAGAGGACGACAAAAGCCTTACTAAAGACTCGTCTTATAAAGGCTGGGGTTTACTTCGCGGCTTCTTTTACCGACCAACCAAGCTGAGATTGCGATTGGGGAAAGGTGAAGGGGCAGAGAAAAAGGGCAGAATAAATTAGACCTAAGCGGAGGCAGCAGAACATCACATGAGTGTAGGTAAATCTGGCCGTCAGTTCATCTCCACTTGGGGTGTTAACCAAAAAAAAAAAAAATTATATATATATATATATATATATATATATATATATATATATATATATATATTTATGTCACAAAGAAACGAGAAAGCTACTACCATAGGAACATTTGTTCCTAATAGTAAACGTCCCCAGAGTTACTTGGTCACCTTGGTGTGTTTTTGTTGCGCTGGGTTCCTAAAGCGCCCAGGGTTTAGCAGGAGCTGTAAGTCTGCAGCTGTGCCCCAAACTGTTTGCAAGCAAACCCCGTGCGGTGGAGAAAGAGGGACGCGCGGAGTTAGGACGCCCCGCGCATTCCCCAGTCCCACTTCGGGTTGGAAAGTGAAGAAACTTAAGTTACAAAAACTCCAGCGTGGCCCGCGAGTCCGGTGTTCTGGAGGCCAACACCCCGCCAGGGCTGTACTCTCTGCAAGCTAAAGACACCTCATTCCCGCCCGCTCCCCAGCGAAAACACAGTTGGGGCAGCGCGTGCTCCGCTGCCTGGCAGCCTCAAGGGGCTTGCCCTGACACCCTGCTCCCATGCCCTTTCTCGCCCTGAGCCAGGGTCCTGCGGGAGGAAGGGTTGTGGGGTCTAGCCTGTCTTGGCCACTACACTAACCTCGCCACTGCTCGCGCCGCCGCCACCGCCGAAAACTTCCATTTCTTGGTCCCAAGGCTCCTCCTGAGGACCGAACGGTAGCATCGCCCCTTCAGGAGCACTCGAACAGGAGCTGCCAACCGCCAGCGCGGCCACACATCCCGTCAGTTGAACTGGCCCGCTGCTGCTGCTGCCTCTGCCGCCACCGCCACCACCACCACCGCCACCCCCCCAGCCCCGCCTTCAGCGCATTGGACTGCCCTCACCGCTAGGTCCCTCAGAGGTTGGGAGCTGGGGGGGGGTCTCCGCCGCCCGCTGCTGCTCCCATAGAAAAGACAACTCTGTGCTGCCTCTCTTTGAGCTAACGCTCGGCTCTTGCCCACCACTGCCACTGCAGCGACGGTCGCTCAGCTGTGACTCCCCCCCGCCACACACACACACACACCCGCCCATCTACTACCCGGCTTCCTAGGGCCCCCTCCCCGCTCCGTCAATATGGCGGCAGCGGCGGCGTTACCTGTGCAACGCGTGGAACCCCCCAAGGCGGCGGCACAGCGGCGTCACCCAAACGTCAATGGTGGTTTCCTAGCCTGGGGTGAAGGGGGGTGGGAAAGAGGGGCGGGGTGGATGCGGGGGAACGCGTGTTGGGGGTGGGACGAAGGGGAGGGGGACGTGCTGGGCGGGGGAGGCGGGCGAAGAGTAGTAAAAGCCACTGGTAGTGCCTGGTAAACCTGCCCACTGCACAGAGCATGCGCGACGCTCTTCACACATGCTCAGCAGGCCCTCTCAAGATTACTGAGCTGCCTTGCTAGCGGGAGGATTCCCAAAAATAATGAGGGAACTGGGTGACTCTCCCCAGCGCCTGATGAGCCAGTACCGGGTAAGGACTCCTGGAATATTTGCTTGTTGGGCTCAGGAAAAACAGGTGTCCTAATTGCCGAACCACGCCTATTTCGGTACTTAGTAACAAATACTAGGGCGGGGATTTTAGTCCATTAGATGTTAGCCTCCAGAAGCTAGAGGCAGGAAAAAAAATCCACTTAAAAGAAATTAGTATACCTGCCCCCACCTTGTCCCTCTCAAGATGGTTGTCCATAGACTACTGATGACACAGTGGTTCTACTGTACACACACACACAAACGTGTATGCTACTTATTGCACTCTACTTAGGGCATTAAAGGCAGGGTATCTGATACTAACCACTCCTACACCCAACCTGAAAATAATGGATCTGTAGTGAAAATAATTATAAATGTTCTGCCTTCTCCAAATCCGGCTTTACTGCTTTACCACTCTAGGCTATGCACTGTACTGAGCACTAACCGTATAGCAGACATAGAGTTCGGTCTCACACAATGGGTGGATGATCAAAATCCTTCTCGTTAAAAGTTGAGAACTCAAAGTGAAAAGGTTATTCCACCTTTGACACTTCCAGGAGTCTTAAAAACACAACTGTTACAGTAGCTAAACCGGCTCACTAGTTCAGAGAGATCTGCATAAAACTCACATCACCTGTTTTCTCTTTCTTCACCTAGAGCTGTTGTGAAGCTGAACTATGCCGTCCATTTATTTCACCATCTGGCATTGAATGCTAAGGAAGCAAAGCAAGCCAAGGAGATTAGCAGTGAATTACAAACAAGGATCACTAACAGTGCCCTCCCACTTATTCTACTTAGAACCCAGAGAGATGGTGCACTTTAGGGATATAATTGTACAAAAAAAAGAACGTTTTGAAAATAATGGGCACATGGGACTTGAAAATATGTGCATATATGCAAATAAATTTAAGTTTGGCTGAACTGACAGTGTTCTTAATGAAAGCCAAGGCTTTTGAGCTGTGGGTATCATTCCCCCTTGCTTACTCAATTTTTAGTTTGGGAACTCTCCTTCCTCTTTTCCAAATCATCTGCTTTTTTCCTCCTCTTGAACCCCATCAGCAAAAGCATGCTGTTATTGGCTTCAACTTGCTTAATTACTTAGTATTTGATGCACTTTGTGACTCCCTCTTTAAATCTCTGCTTCACTTAGTCTCTAAAACAAAACAGTGTGCATTTTCCTCCTACATCATGGGCAAATTCTTCTCAATCTCTTTTGCTGGATCACCCCTCATCTTCCCAATCTCTGACTGTTGGAATTTCAGTACTTAGTCCTGGACCTCTACATTCCCCTAGTTATTCTCATTTATCATCCAGAACTATGGTTGAAATCCCATATGTTTTCTGAGGATGTCTAAAATTATCTCCATTCATAAACTCTTAAAGTCAAGGCTTCTACATGCAACTCTCTACTCAATATCTGTACTTGGATATCTAATACAGGTTTCAAATTCAGCTTATTCAAAACTGAACTCACTTGACCCCACCAACCTGTTCCTCCCGTAGACTTTTCTGGGGTAATTAATGACCTCCACTATCTACCTAGTTTGTTGCTCATATCGCATTTCAGAGCATCCTTTTATGACCATCCTATCTATAACACCATCCTCATCACTCTGCAGCCTCACCCTGCTTTTAATTCATGATACCAGTGAACATGTGGTATTACTTGTTTAACTGTTCTCCACAGGACCTAGCATAATTTCTAAAATATAATGGAGCTCAACTAATGTTTTCTGAATGAATTTGTCCTTTGCTATTGTCATGTACATTTGATAAATACACTGCATTGCCTCTGTGAAGAAGTTTCCTCAGAGGTCAGGCACAGTGGCTCACACCTGTAATCTCAGCTACTTGGGAGGCAGAGGTCCAGAGGATCACAGTTCAAGGTCAGCTTGGTCAAAAAGTTAGTGAGACCACATTTTAACCAATAAGCTGAGTGTGATGGCACATGCCTGTCATCCCAGCTACTTGGGAGGCATAAATAGGAGCATCAGAATCCAGGCTGGTCCCAAGCAAAAATGCAAGAACCTATTTGAAAAATAACTATAGCAAAAAGGGCTGGAGCATGTAGCTCAAGTGGTTGAGTGCCTGCCTCCCAAGTGTGAGGCACTGAGGTCAAGCCCCAGGACTACCAAGAAGAAGGAGGAGGAAGAGTATGAAGAAGATGGTGCCCTCAGACTGAGTGTATATTAATTTGCTTCATATGTAAAATTTAAACTAGGGCTGGGGTTGTAGTTCAGTGGTAGAATGCATGCTTACTGTGCACAAAGCTCTGGATTCAATCTCCAGGAACAAATAAAATTTAACCTTCATATTTATTAATTCATTCAAGATTCTCTTTAACATATAACCATGCATACAAGTCTCCCATTTTAAAAATTAGCAAAAATCCTTCCTTGACTCTATAGCTTTACTAGACTTCTGTTTCTCACAATTTTCAGAGAGTTAATGAGTCTTTTTGTTTTACATTATCTCAAATATTTTTAAAATCTGCTTTGTCCCTATTGCCATTGTCTCAGATCAACTCTTAGAATGTTTCCTTGAACTAATGATGTACCCTCTTAACTGGTCTTTCTCAGTCTAAATTTCTACTCTCTCTTGCATGAGAATCCATTCTCCCCACTGTCATCCCAACAATCAAAATTCTTGAAATATTCTCCATTGTCTCCAGTAAAATATCCAAATTCCCTAGCTGTGAATGCAAATGTTTTTGCCATCTGGCTTCAATCTTTCCAGCTTCATCTTCACTACCTACCACCACATACTCTAATGAAATCTATGCACATGTTATTGCTTCTTCCATTTCCCAGGCATCCTTATGCAATTTAGTCTTAATAACAATCAATACTAACAACTACTATTTATTAAAAGTCTACTATTCTCTAGTTACATGCATTCATGAATTCATTTTGCCTTCATAACAATTTCTAAAATGTATTTTTATATTTTATAGATAAGGAAGCAAACCATGGGAAAGTATCCATTATTTTCTCTAAGATCTCTCATAGCTATTAAATGGAAAATCTATAATTAAAACCAAGTCTAATTAATGCCAAATTTTCTACTTCACTCTGATGGTCTCCAAGGCTTCTCTGATCTTACCTTTCCTTCCCCTTCCTTGTACTAATATACTGCAGAAAATTTAGTCACCCATTCCTCTATACTTACATAAAATGTTATCCATATCATTATTTCATTTCTTTATAACCTTTCCTTACCAGAAAACTGAGCTTTTTGATGTAGTGAATTAACTTATTACACTCTACATTCATAGCAAATGGTCAGTGTTCAATAAATATGTTGGATAGACAAATAACACTTTTTTCACTCTAGCTAAACTTTATGTTAATGCTGTAGGCAGGTATAAAAATGCTTAAGACTTAATTCTGTGAAGCTTAATGCTTATTTTCTGTGTTGACTATGTCAGAGATATCTTCTCTGATTTTAAATTACCAGTAAACAGAGCCTATTAGACATCATTTCTACTAGCTCAGAAACTCTTGAACTATTGATGAAAAATATAGTGATATTTTATTTAAGCATGGAGGGAAGTATCAGTGAAGTATCGAGCTTCTCAGTCTTCCACAAAGTATACATAGCCGAGACTTTCTGCTTTCTCTTCAGTTTGCAGGAAATTTTTAACCTGAAATTTTCTATGTGCTTATGTATCTCTGGATTTCCAACTACTAGAGCACAGCATTAAAAATTACACAACATTTGGCAATGTTGTCATAGTTCTGGATTTGTGTTGCACTCTATCTAGTTTATAAATAATATATTTCATCATAAAAGATGATAATATGTTTTCCACCACCACTAGAGCATGGGTTCTGAGTATTTACAGAACTAGGGAAAGTATGCATTTAAACCTCCACACTGACCATTCTACCCCCTGTGACAAATGGCACACATTAGATGACCACGGTCAGAGATAAAACTGGGTGGTCACATAATTTAAGTGAAAAAAGTTAGCTGACATATCATGGCCTGACTAAGGGGTGTGAAATATGAAGTGAGGGCCTTTGATCAACAGATCACATACCACCCACAGTTCCTACATTGTGGCTCTGGCTTCTAAATGGTTACATATACAAAGTAATGTGTATTTGGTGGCATGATTATAGGGGGAGAAACATGAAGTCTTAGCATGCTTTGCCTGTTTCCCCAAAGATTATTTACCAAATAGTTGGAAAATGTTGAGTAAATACATAACATAAAAAGCACTATTGGAAAAACATTCTAATATCTGATTTTGGAGATGTTCTGGTACAAAAATATGAGATTCATATACAGAAACATGGAATTTTTAAGCAAACTATTAATAAGTACTCTGTTATTATCATTAAGTAATATCTTAGAAGTTTCAGAGCACTTTCATTCTCTAAGAATGCTGGCTAATATTGTGCCCCTACAAATCAATTGCTACAAGGCAAGTAACTCACACATACTTGTGAAATGTAAGCTCACTGTTGCCTGTATGTTGAAATGAGTAAGATTAAGCAAAAAACAATGATAAATATAATAATTAATAGTTTTTCTTCTTTGGACAGTAGCTAGAGTTTATATAATATGTAGAAAGTAAAATTCCTTAATATTACAGAGGGGAGGAGTATTAAACATTGTAATCTGCTAAAATTTTTATGAAAGGTATATATATTTCATTATTTAGCTAACATTCCAACCTCTTTTCATTCTAGCAATTATATCTGTTACAAAGGAGTACTGCTTTATTATATATAATCAAATTGCCAAACAACAAAAATTTGTTGTATATTTATTTCGAAGTCTTTTTAAATCATATCAAAATATTTGGTTATAAGTGTTATTCTCTGGGGCGGGGTGGGGGAGAGTAGGTCTTAGTAATAATTTTGACAAAATGTTGGAATGATTCATCCTACTAAACAGAAAATGAATACTGAGGGTGATATAAATAAATGTAATAACCACCCATAGTTGAATAAAAGTAGGTATACATTTTGTAAATCAAAGTAATAACACCAGATATGGAAATAATCTGGCTGCATTATCCTTCACAGCATTGTTCAACAAGGTTGAGTCAGCCAATTTGATTGGTTATCCAATATCTCTTCCCTAACACACAATTTTCAATTTGGGTCTCTTCCAAATTTTGAATTTTACTAAGGAGAATTCTTTGTGAGATAAAGACGAAACATTTTTTTGGTTAAGAATATGAGAGTAGCTATGTTACCCTGCCCAAACTTCAAACATACTTCTAAATCTGTAAAACTATAAAAATTATAAGCTTCTGCTTATAGTTTCAGACAGTATTTTGCATTTAATTTGCAAAACTAATATCACTCCAAATCAGACATCTGATTAGAATTCCCACTCCAGAGACCAGGGATGGTGAGATACACTTTTAATCCCAGCACTCAACAGGTATAGGCAGGATTATCATGAGTAGGAGTAAAGCCTGGGCTACATAGAGACTCCAGGCCAGTCATGGCTACATAGCAAGACCCTGTCTCAAAAAACAACAAAAAAAAACCAATTTTTTTGTCATTGAAGTAATGACAAAAGATTTTTTCTGGAACCCGTATTTATAAGCTCACTAGCTCCCCACTGGGATTTAAGGTTTGTAAAAAGGATTTACTTTAAACTGAATCAGTCCAATTCGGACTTAGTTAGTCTTATTAACATCTTACTGTAAGTCATTGGTGAGCAAGCATCAGAATTATCTGCAAACTTGTCAAAACAGATTGCTGAGTCCATCTCCAGAGTTTCTGGTTCAATAAATCTGTGTTGAAGACTGAGCATTTGAAATTCTACCAAGTTAACAGGTGATTTTGAGGTTGCTGATCTGGAGACTACAATGTAAGAAGTGCTTTTCTAAGTTATAATTAGTCAAAGCAAATAAGATATTTTAGAAAATATTTTCGTTCAAAAATTCTGGTTGTTCATTCACATTTGACATCTTTAGAAATTATAGCAAAAATGAATAGACTTTGAAAATAAATGCAAATTTAAACTACAAAGGAATTTACAAAGAAAATTTTATATAAGGTATATATACTATAGTTACTTTAAGATCTCATAATATAAAGAGTTGGCATGCTAATAACAATGCATAATTAATATACATGGCTGAACATAATAAAAGTGCCTTTTTGTTGATGTTTCATTTAGGAATTCAATTGGGAAAATGGGACAGGTTGGACATGTGTATACTAGAGGAGATATATTCAGACTCTAAACAGATGGAGCAAGTGATGGGTAGGTTATTCATGGTTAGGAAGTCAGAGATAAGCAGGGTGACATTAGGGAAATAGGTAAACATTGATGTGGGGAGAGGGTGCCTAGTGGGTTAGAACAACTTCAGGTAGATATAATCTAGTACCCTGGATAGCTCCCTGAAAGAGAATTTGGTTTGAGTCTAAGCCTGGCCTCATTATGCAAGCCTTTTGCTGTTTAGAGTGCAACTTCCTTTCAGAATTCTGAATATTAAAGGAGGCCACATAGTAATATTCAGACTCTCTGGCCAGGAGCAATAGCTCATGCCTCTAATCCCACCTCCTCAGGAGGCAGAGATTGGGTGGATTGCAGTTAGAAGCCAACCCAGGCAAAAAAAGTTAGGAAGACCCCCATCTCAACAAAAAAACCCGGGCATAATGGCATGTTTCTGTCACTGCAGCTACTCTGGAATAGTAAATATGCAGAAGGTAGTCCAGACCAGCTGGGCAAAAATGTGAGACCCTACCTAAAATATAAATAAAGCAAAAAAGGACTGGGGGTGTTCAAGTGGTACAGTGCCTGCCTAGCAAGTGTGAGGCTCTGAGTTGAAATTCTAGTAACATTATGTGTGTGTGTATTTGTACACATATACCTGAATATATATGTATAGATACATATGTTTATATATATCCAGACTATCAGATAAAAGGGGTATATATTTTGGCCTAATTTGGAGCAACATAGAGATGTGTATAATGTCAAGTAGGCAAATGTGAGGTTCCTTAGACAAAACAACTTTTGGAACCAAGTCCAGCTGGTCCTGGTGGTGCATGCCTGTATTCCCAGCATTTGGGAAGCTGAGGCAGTAGGATCATGAGTACAAGACCAGCCTAGGCTACACAGTGAGACCCTGTCTCAAATAAATTAAGTTAAATTAAAATTAAAAGTCTCTTTTTAAAAAGCACATTTGTCCCTCAGTATCCATGGAAGATTGATTCCAGGGCCATCCCCTCTCCAGTTACTAAAATTCATGGTGCTTAAGCCCCTTATATAAAATGGTACAGTACTTGCATATAATTTATGTAAACCTTCCCATGTACTTTAAATCATCTGTAGATTATTTATAATACAATGTAAATTATATATAAATAATCATACTGTATTGCTTTGTGAATAATGACAAAGGGAAAAATGTATATATTTTCAATAGACACAAGTTTTTTTCCAAAAATTTTTTCCTGTAGTCAACTGAATCCATGGATGCAGAACCCAAGAATACAGGGGCACAACTACATTTTAATGATTCAGACTTCATTTGGCTCCTGTATGTGTGTGTGCACTGAGGATTGACTCCAGGGCCTCAAACATACTAAGAAAAAGCTCTACTGCTGAGCTGTATCCTTAGTCCCTAAATGACTCTTTGAGTTCACATCAAATCTAGTTTCAAGATGTTTTCAAATTCAATGTTATACAAAACAATCTTGTAATTCCTTAACATATTCCTATAAAATGCATCCTACATAATCATTTAAAAAATTCAAAGGTAATAGTGCTTCTGTTTAATTTCTCTGCCATTTACACCTTTGAATATTATCTACTATATTTAAGTAGAAAATTAATTAATAAAGATTGAAACATACTATTAATCAGAACTTCAACAATAGTATTTCTTTTCTCATTAATTTTAATCCGTTTGAAGAAAATAAGGTCCTCATAGTTATTAAAACTTAATACCATACCCTAGAAACCATTTTTTGATAATCATGACAAGGAAAATATATCACTAAAACCATGAATACCTTAAATTTAGAAATTTAGCAGACTTTTAAAAATTAAAATAGCAACATTGTAATATATTACAACTATTCACAGGAAGGTATGGCCCTAAAAGACACTAATATGTTTTCTCTCTTCCAGATTTCTCTAATCAAATTCATTTTTAGAAGATATCAACCATAGTTCCACTTTATACTAGGGTGTAGAATGATGGAAAGATTATTGTTTCCTATCAGTAGCAAGAAGTGATAAATAAGCAAGAGAATCATAACATTCCTTTTTTGTAAGTGGCACTGGGGATTGAACCAAGGGCCTCACACATACTAGGCAAGCACTCTGTACCACTGAGCTGTATCTCCAGCCCAACATCTACTTTGCTTTTTTTTGAAGTACTAAGGATTAAACTCAGGGCCTTGCACATGCTAGACCACCACTCTATTATGTTCCCAGCCCTCCATAACATAAACAACCAAGAAGCTTAAGATTCTAAAATGGCAAGCCTTCCTATAACAGAGAGAATGAAAGCATTGGCTCACTTCTAACAATATATAAGAGCAAGAGACATTTTAAAAAGTAGTAAAGAGAATTAAAATTCTTTATTTGTATTAGTGTATATTAATTGTACAAAGGGGTTTCACTGTGATATTTCCATACATGCATACATTGTACTTTGATAAAATTAATCACTTTTATTGTTCTTTATTTTCCCTGCCCCCATATTTTTAAGTTTTGGAATGTTTCATTATGCCATCTTTGTAAATGAACACAATATACTTTGGTATTATTGACTCCCTCATCATTAATGAATTGTTAAAGGTCAGCTGTGTCATAGCATGAGATTAAAGAACTTCTTGGAGCTGCAGAGACAAGGAAAGTTGGTCCCATTCCCAGGCTATTCTTTACAAACTTACATATGCTAAACATGAGAAAGATGGGCAGCAGAACAAAACAGAAAGCCTCCCTGAGCACTTCAGGCCTGGAAGGGGGGAGCTACTGTTGCAAGAAAGGCAAAAATTCGCACAAATACTACTGGGTAGCAGAATGGGAAGGAGGCAGCACACTGTGTTTGTTCCTGCTCCCCAGAAACATGGGGACCCGCTATTGCTCAGGAAAGGTAAAAGCAAAATAACATTTGCTCCTAGGAGAAAGGCAGAAAACAGTCCTAGTCCAAGACAATCAGAGGCTTTCTACCAATGGGGAGGAGCAGCAAACTGTCCTCCTCAGAGGCCTGCCAAAAATATAAAGCAGACTTGGCTGTTAAGGTAGGAAATATCACTGAGAAAACTCCCCACCTAAGAACCAAGGACACAGGGCCTAAGATTGATGCTGAACCAGCAAAATAAAGCAGTACCCTTGTCCTACCACCAAATGCAAAGCAAATTAGCCAAGTATGTCTCATACTGAACAATGAAAAGTTATAAAACTTTTAGAAGAAAACATGGGAAAATGCTTCTGAGTTAAAGTTATAAGTCTTAGGTAAAGAGTCCTTAATAAGACACCAAAGCTATGATCCACTTAAAAAATGATAAATTGTAGCTTATCAAATTTTTAAAAATTTGTTCTACAAAATATCCTGTTAATAGGATGAAAACACAAACCAAACGCTAGGAAAAAATTTGCAAATCATATATCTAAAAAGAAAAAAAAAAGCCTTATAGTCTGGCAGAGTAGCTCAAGTGGTAAGAGTGCCTACCTAGCAAGCAGCAAGCATGAGGTCCTGAGTTCAAACTCCAGTCCACAAGAAAAAAAAAAGCTAAACTCAATGGGAAGAAACCAAACAATCCAATTAGAAAATAGGAAAATACTGCAAAAGACATGTCACCAAATAGAACATATGTATAAGAAGCACATGGAAAGATATTCAACAATGACAACACCACCTGATGGCAAGGAAGAAGAAATTCTTGTTCACTGCTGGTGGGAACTCATACTAGTGCAGCTACTCTGGAAAACTGCTTTTTTTTTTTTAAAGTAAACATACAATCTGACCTAGTAATCACACTTTAGGGTATTTATCTTAGAGAAATAAATCTTATGTTCATGGCAAAAAAACCTATATGCAATTGTTCATAAGTTTTATTTGTAATAGCAAATATCTGGACAAAAGTCAAATATTCTATAATTTCTAAGTGAATAAACATACTGTGGCATATCCATGCAATTGAACACTACTGAGCAATAAAAGAATAAACTACTAATACATGCAATATCTTGGATAGGCATCATGCTGAGTAAAAAAAAGAAAAAACTCAAAAGACAATATATTATACGATTCTGCTTATATTGTTGAAATGACAAAATCTTAGAAATGAAGGAAAGATTAATGGTTGCCAGGAATCAGGGCAAGGGGAAGGATGTGATTATTAAGGAGGAACACAGAGGACTTTTTGAAAACATTCTGTACACAAGTTCTATATCCAAATTGGGCTTTTGGTTACTTAATTCAATTGTGATAAAATTTCATAGAACTCAGCTGGTAGCTTGGCTGAAGAGGTAGAGTGTCTGCCTAGCAAGTGCAAAGTCCTGAGTTCAAATCCTAGCACCATAAAAAAATTCAAAGAACTATGGAGATAGATAGAGAGAGAGAGAGAGAGAGAGAGAGAGAACATCAAACTGATAGAAACCTAAATATGTATTTTAGGGAAGTACAGATGAATGGTACACAAGAAAGGAACAAAAGGGCTGGTGGAGTGGCTCAAGTGGTAGAGTTCCTGCCTAGCAAGCATGAGCTCCTGAGTTCAAACCCCAGTACCACCAAAAAATAAGAAAGAAAAAAAGGAACAAAAAATAAAACCAACTTAGAAGATTCAGCATCCTGCACAATGTTTTACTCTAAAAGAAAAAAAAAGAAAGGAATAAACAGAAAATAAGTAGCATGATATTAGTGCAACAAAATCATTAATTGTAGTAACTGTAAATCATCTAAAACACAAAAACAGATTGGATAAAAAAACAAGGCCAACTATATGCACTCTATAAGAAATCCTTGTAAAATATAAAGACATTGCTTGATTAAAAATATGAAGATAGAGGATATTCCATGAGAAAAGTAATCAAAATACACCTGGAGTGATTACATAATAAACAGAATCAACTTTAAGAGAAACAATGTTAACAGGAATAAAGAGGGGCATTGCATAAAGGTAAAAAAGTTCAATTTACCAAATTCATAAAAGAATCCAAAATGTTGATGTGCATAGCAACAAAACCTTACTAATCATGAAGCAAAAATTGATGGATTTGAAAGAAGAAATCGACAAATCCTCAGCTATAACAGACCAATTCAACATTCCTCTCAAAGAGACCTCACCATTCCTCTCTCAGCAATTAAATGCACAAACACAACAGAAAATCAGTAAAGATAAAGAAGATCTGCATAACTCTTTCAGCCAACTTGAACTGATTGATATTTATAAAATACTCTAACCAACATCAGAACAACAGATGCTTTTCTAGCATGCATTGAATATTCACAAAAATGATCAAATCCTAGGTCATAAACCAAATCTTAACCATTTAAAATATTTGAAATCATACAAAGTATGTTCTTGGACCACAATGGAATTAAACTTGAAATCAGTGCCTGAATGATATCCTGAAAATCTCCAAATATTTGGAAATTTACAAAAACCCTTTTCAAAATCCAATGATTAGAGATGAAGTCACAAATAAAAATTTAAAATATCTCACAAATAAAAATTACAAGGATGACTTCAGATGTAGATGTAGCTCAGTGATAAAGTTCATACACAGCATGTATAAGGCCCTGGATTCAACCCTCAGTACCTTAAAAAATAAAAAAGAAAGGAACTCATCAATATTAGAAGGGTTCTACAAAAGCAGTGCTTAGAAATTGTTAGCATTAAATGCTTACTTATATTAGAAAAGAAGAAATGCTTCAAATCAATGATGTAAAAATCTACTTCAAGAAAGTAGAAAAAAATGAAAAGTGAACTAAAAGCATACTGAAGGAAGGGAATAATAAAAATGAGACTAGAACTCAACCAAACTGATGTCAGAAAAAGATAAAATAAATAAAACTAAATCTGATACCTCTTTGAAAAGATGAATCAAATTGGTCAACTACATCAACCAAGAAAAAAGAGAGAACACAAATTAACAGTATCAAAAATGAAATAGGATGTCAGTATAAATTCTACAGATATGAAAAGGATAATTAGGGAAAGCTAAAACCAACTTTAAGTCCATGAATTCAACAACGTAGATACATGGACCTAATTCTTTGAAGAAGTAAGCAATAAAATATTCCTTAAGACTAAAAATATACTCAATGTAGTATTACACAGCTAAAAAAGTAATGAACTACTGACTTATGCTACAACATTGAAAACATTATATTGAGTGAAAGAAACCAGACATAAAAGATTGGGTAGCCTAATGCCAGCAAGCAAGCCTCAGGGCTCATGCTACCTGCAGACTTGGATCCCCTGCACCTGCAGCAGCTGCTGTGGCTTGTGGAAGCCCACACCCCAATGCAAGTAGACCCAAGGGCCACTGCTGCCTTGTGGGCAGCAGACGATTCAAGCCCATCAGGTCTGCTCCCCCATGGGTACCCTCAACTTGCAATTCAGTGCCAGGAGCCAGCCACCACATACCCAAGTGAACCTTAGGTTCCAGGCTTTGCTATTTTTTGGTGCCAGGAGGTTTCCCTCCCCACAGAGCATGAAGGCCCAGCACTCCCCACTGTCCCTGACGGCAAGAGAGCCATTGCTCCCCTGCCAAAGAGCAAGAACACCAGATTCCCCACTGAGGGGAGGAAAGTTATAACATGCCACTCTACAGGCAGCAACATGAAGCTCTGTTTCCCCAAGGTACAGAGAAGCCCAGCTCTTCATGCTGGACTTCTTCCCTGCAGAAGAGTCACATCTCTCCTGTCCCAGAGCTGGAATTCCAGATCCTCCACTGAGTGGAAATCCACTACTCTGCTGGTGCTAGGTGACCTGACCCCCACAGTGCACAGAGACCCACTGCTCCTCACTGCAACTGCAGGAGAGCCACTGCACCCCACCAAAGAGTGGGATCTCCAGCTCTCTGAGGAGAGAAAAGAGGTAATCAGCACCACAACAAGAACCCTGCAAGGGGTAATATATCCAGCATACCCCTCTCTGAGGAATACTGCTGGAGCACCAAGAGAAAAAAGCTCAAAACCCCAACTATGGGGGCATAAGGGATTAAAACTCTAACCAAAAACAACTCCAAATGTGTAAATCTCAATGCAGAATGAAACAGCAAGACAACCACTCTCTATCAAAAGCCAATTCTACCACTAAGGATCCAAAACACCTACATAGAGGAAGAGCTATCAAATAATGAATTCCAAAAATAATAGCAAAAATGATTAATAACCTCAAAGAAGAAACAAAAAGTTAGTGTTTGACCTCAAAGAGAACATGAATAAATGACTAAATGAGTTCAAAGAGAATGCAAACAAACAGATAAATCAAATTAAGAAGACTATCCGGGACATGAAAGAGGAAATCAATAAAGATACGGAAACCCTAAAAAACAATGTGAAATAAACAACTCAATATCCTAAATAAATATCACAATCAACAGCTTGGCAAACAGAGTGGAGCAAGTTGAAAATAGAGTATCAGGAACAGAAGACAAAGTAGAGGAATTAGACCAAATGTAAAAGAGCATGAAAGAATGCTAAGAAAATATGAATGGAACATGCAACATATCTGGGATACCATGAAAAAACCAATCCTATGAATCATGGGTGTAGAAGAAGGAGAGGAGATTCAAACTAAGGACATTGACAACCTATTCAATAGAACAATAGCAGCAAACTTCCCTAAATTCAAGAAAGAGAGAAATCAGCAGGTGCAGGAAGCCTACAGAACACCAAACCAACAGGACTGAAAAAGAAACAATCCCAGACACATCATAATCAAAACAGAACAAAATCAACACAGAACAAAGAAAGAATTCTGAAAGCTGCAAAAGAGAAAAGACAAGTCACATATACAGGCAAACCTATTAGAATAATAGCAGATTTCTCAACTCAAACTGTAAATGCAAGAAGGTCATGGAAGGACATAATCCAGTCCCTGAAATAAAGCAGCTGTCACCCTAGACTAGTCTACCACCACAAGGATGTCAACCTAGACTAGTCTACCACCAGCAAAACTATCCTTCCTAATTGAAGGCGAAATTAAAACCTTCCACAACAAGGAAAAAGTAAAGGAATTTGGGACCACCAAGCCAGCACTACAGAAGATACTTAAAGGACTTTTACATACAGAAGAAGAAATTAGAGACAGGAAGACTCAAGAAACAATAAACCCTTTTGAGCAAGAAGACAAACAAGGAATGGTTAAAACTAAACAACAGGGAAACAAGAATGACTGAAAAAAACAAGTGCCTCTCAATATTAACACTGAATGTAAATGGCCTCAATGCCCCAATCAAAAGATAAAATAGCAAACTGGGTTAAAAAACAAGACCTAATCATATGTTGTTTACAACATACTCATCTCACTGAAAAGAAAACAAGCAAAAACCACTGGCTTAGAGTCAAAGGCTGGAAAAAAGTTTCCAAGTAAATGAACCCCATAAACAGGCAGAAGTAGCTATACTCATATCTGACAAAGTAGACTTCAGATTAAAATAAATTAGAAGAGACAATGAAGTTCACTTCATATTAATAAAAGGAATAATTCATCAAGAGGAAATATCAATCCTTTATATATATGCACCAAACACAGGAGCACCCATCTACATTAAAAAATTCTAATGGCCCAAAAAGCACTGAGACTAACACAGTGATAGTGGGAGACCTGAATACCCCACTGTCACCAATAGATAGGTCATCCAGACAATAGATCAGCAAAGAAACTTCAGAGCTACTCCACACATTAGACCAAAGAGACATGGTTGATATGTAGAGTATCCCATTCAACAAATAGGCAATACACATTCTTTTCTGCAGCTCATGGAACTTTCTCCAAAATAGATCATATTTTATGACACAGTGCAAGTCTTAACAAATTCAAGAAAATCAAAATAACCCCCTGCATCATATCAGACCACAACAGATTAAAACTAGACTTCAAAAACAAAAGAAACCCCAGAAAATATTCAAACACATAGAGATTGAACAGCACACTGTTGAAAAACCAATGGGTGACTGAAGTAATAAAGGAAAACAGAAAGTTCCTGGAATCCAATGAAAATGAAAATACAACCTACCAGAATATGTGGGACAGAGCAAAGACCATGCTAAGGGGAAAATTTATAGTTATAAGTGCCTACATTAAAAAAAAAACCCAGAGATCTCTCAAATAAACAATATAATGATACACTTTCAGCTTCTAGAAAAACAAGAACAAACCAAACCCAAAACCAGCAGATGGAGAGAAATAATAAAGATGAGGGCCAAGATCAATGAGATGGATACCACAAAAACTATACAAAGAATTATTGAAACAAAAAGTTGGTTCTTTGAAAAGATTAACACAATAGAGAAACCCTTAGCCAACATGACAAAATGGAGGAGGGAAACGACCCAAATGAATAAAATCAGAGATGAAAATGAGGACATAACCACAAATACTAATGAAATCCAGACAATTATTAGAGAGTACTTTGAGAATGTATATTCAAGTAAACTGGAAAACTTAGATGAAATGGATAAACTTCTAGATACAAATGTAGGCTAAATGTAAATAATGTGCAATATAAGTCTAATCAGAATTGTCACTACAAATCCCCCCTACATAATGAATATTTCCTAATAAAAATTTGTAATAAAAAATTTAAAAACCAACAAACTTGAAATATTTTCACTGTCAGACTTGAAGATTTCTTATAGAATAATCATGAGACTGTATTTCAGGGTAAAGTCATAAAAATACATCAATGGATTACAGTACAGGCTTCTGGAATAGGCCTGTACATACATGCCCAACTGACTTTTTACAAAGTTGGGAAAACAATTCAATGGATAAAGGGTAGACTTTTCAAAAAAAGTAGTTTAAAATCCGTGTACCATGTGGAAGAAAATGAACTTTAATCCATTTTTTTGTAAATATACAAAAATAACTCAAAATGGATTATGAACATAAATATAAAACCTAAAGCCTATAAAATTTCTAAAAGAAAGAATGTAAAAAAGAAGAAAAAAATTTGTGACTCTTGGTTAGGCAATTATTCTTTAGTGTCAAAATACATGACTCATAAAAGAAAAAATATACTTTCTCAAAATTTAAAATATCTTTTCTTATTTTATTGGGAAAATGAAGAAACTGGCCACAGGGTGGGAAAATATTTTCAAATTGCATATTTGAAAAAGAACTTGTGTCTAGAATATAAGAGGAACTCTCAAAACCATACAACAAAAAGAAAACTTTTTAAACACATACGAAAATTTTAAACACTAACAGCAATTAGGGAAATCCACATTAAAATGACAAGGTTCTACTACACACCTGTTAGAATAACTAAAAAACAGCCAAGAAAGCCCCGACAATACCAAGTGTCTGTGGGAATGTAAGTGGTTATGGCCACGTTGGAAAATAGTTTGACTGTGTCCTGGGATTTTGTTGGACAGTACTAGAGATTAAACCCAGGGCCTAGTGCAATACCACTCAACAATTAAAAAGGTACCTGCCACAAAATGGGTTAATTGCAAACACACTATTTCAAGTGATAAATGTCAGCCTCAGAAAAGTTCATACTCTTTCATTTCAGTAGTATGTCATCTTGGAAAATTCCAACTGCAAGGGCAGAAAACAGATTAGTGGTTGCCAGAGGCTAAAGATGAAGGAGAAGGGGTTTGTACAAAGAGCTAGAAATTTGGGGGAGGGGGGTGATAGAAACATTCTCTAATTGTTGTTACATAACCGTATGTGTTTACCAAAACTTAGTGTGTTTTAGTGTACATAAAATATTCTTCAATAAATGACTCACAAGAAAGATTATCAAATAAGTCAAAACAAAAGACACACACATACACACAAAATACACACAGTATAAACAACAGTGGAGGGTAAACTGGGCATAGTATGGCACACCTCTAATTCCAGCAGTCAGCAGTCTAAGGTAGGAGGATGGAGGATTTGAGTCCAGACTTAGCTATATAGGGGTACCTAACTCAGAATAGGGGAAGTAATATCAAGAGGGTTGGGAGTGGAACAGGAAAGTACAAAAAGTGAATTTGGTGAAAGTGCATTTTTAGGCCCAATGTAAATATTTAAAGGGTGGAGAGAGGGAGACATGATGGGTACAATGTAAATAGTGTACAATATAAGTCTAATTGGAATTGCCACAACAAATCCCCCCATATAATAAATATATCCTAATAAAAATTTATAATAATAAAAAATGTAAATAAAATAAAGGGGTAGAAACCTTTGTAACCAAACTAGCTCTTGTTACTTTGGTTATGGGTGAAGCTATTTATGTGATGATTAAATAAGAACACCTCAAGTCCTTTTTAGCAATAGTCTGTTATATCACCTGATTTTTCCTCCCACTAACATACTGAGTCACTGTCCTTCCAGAGTATCTATGTAACACAAGCAACATATGCTCTCCAATAGCTCAGAGCATCTGAGAATGGAAGGTTCAGAGTGATTGCCTTAAAATACTATACCCTAGGGTCATCCATTCTCCCCAAAGAGATTTTTATGGTACTCTAAGGAATGAATATATACAAATTTACATATTTTAACTTTATATATGTTATTTGAATGTGGCCACAATATATATTAAATTGTTTTACTAAATTGCACAGCAATGACATACTTTAGATGGACTTTATTTGCATTCCTTTACATGGTACAAGAGAAATGAGAATCATTATTTGAGTATTCTTAGATTCCTTTTCTTTAGAATGTGTTTGAAATGTATGTGGTTAAAATATGTATGTAGGGAAATATTTCTTTAAAATGAACCTGTGTAAATGCCACAATATACTCCACCCAGCACAACAATAAAGGGAAAATATATTCATATTCAATATTATAGAAATAAGCATATCTATGTAGAATCAAATACTGATGTTGGAAATACTTTCTTAAAGTAAAAGATGATACTGCTTATCATATACTGCTTTTCATAGTTTCTTACAACCATTTGGGCCTATGCTACTGACTTTTTGATTGGCATATTTATTTTTGTGTTATTACCAATTTTTTGTGATGCAGCTATTTTAGAAAAATAGAAGTAAGAAAAAAAGTAATTTCAATCCTAGGATATTCTACCCATCAAAGCTATCACTCAAAATTGAAGAAGGAATAAATATCTTCCAGGATATCCTGTGTGGGAGTGTGCGTGTGTGTGCGTGTGTGTGTGTGTATGGCACCATTGGGTGGGGGAGGTGGTGGGGAAAGAGGATAGAGAGTGAATATAGTGCAAAAAACGTGTGCACATGTATGTAAATGCAAAAATGATACCTGTTGAAACTATTCTATGAATTTGGGAAGGGGGGATAAAAGGGAGTAGTAAGGTGGGTGAATTCAAGTATGATATAGTTGATATATTCTAAGGACCTTTGTAAATGCCACAGTGTACCCCCACCCAGCACAATAAAGGAAAAAAATTTTCCAGGATAAACAGAAATTAAAACAATAGATAACCACTAAACCACCACTACAGAAGATCCTGAAAGGAATCCTACAAACAGAAAATGAAAACAAACATAACCTTGAAAGGATGGGAATTATTAAACCTCAAGAGAAGACCAGACAAGTAATTAGAGAGTAGCACAGAATTAGTTGCACACACACACAAATCCTTAAACAACAAAAACAACTAAGTGGCAGGAATTACCACATACTTCTAAATATTAACACTGAATGTTAATGGCCTCAACTCCCACATCAAAAGACACCTATTGCCAAACTGGATTAAAAACAAAGACCTGACAATCTGTTGTTTACAAGAAATCCAACTTATTGACAGAAGCAAACACTGTCTTAGGGTGAATGAGTAGAAGAGTTACCAAGCCATTGCCACCCCAAAACAAGCAGGAGTAGCAATACTTATATCAGATAAAGTAGAATTCAAATCCAAATTAGTCAGAAGAGAAAAAGAAGGTCACTTCATACTAACAAAATGAGAAATACATCAAGAGGAAATAACAATTGCTAAATTACATGTGCCCAATGTTGGAGCACCCAACTTCATTAAACATGCACTACTGGACTTAAAACACAGATAGATCCCAACACAGTGGTGGTGGGAGACTTTAGTACTCCTCTATCACCAATAGATAGGTCATCCAGACCAAAAAATTGACAAATTCTAGAATTGAATGACACCATAAACCTAAGGACACAACAAAAAGAGAGAATTACTGGCCAATCTCTTTAATGAATATAGATGCAAAAATCCTCAATAAAATACTGGCATACTGAATTTAACAGCATATCAAAAAGATCATACACCATAGTCAACTCAGCTTCATCTGAGGGATGCAGGGATGGTTCAACATACACAAACCATTAAATGTAATATAGCATATTAAAATAAGCAAAGACAAAACCACATGATTGTCTCAATAGATGCAGAAAAACTTTTGATAAAACTCAACATCCCTTCGTAATAAAAGCTCTGATGAAACTAGGAAAAAAAGGAATGAAAAGGCTATATATGACAAGCCTATAGCTGACATCATACATCATAAATGGGGAAAAACTGAAGCCATTTCCTCTAAAGTCACAAATATGACAAGGGTGTCCATTCTCACCACTCCTATTCAACATAGTCTTGGAATTCCTAGCCAGAGCAATAAGGCAGGAAGAAGAAATAAAAGGAATACAAATTGGAAAGGAAGTAGTAAAACTATCCCTATTTGCAGATTATATGATCCTATACCTAAAAGACCCAAAAAACTCTTGGACACCATAAACAGCTTCAGCAAACTAGCAGGATACAAAATCAATTTACAAAAATCAGTAGCCTTTCTATACAATAGCAATGAACAGACTAGAAAGAATATAGGAAAACAATTCCATTTACAATAGCCTCAAATATATCAAATACCTAGGAATAAACTGAACAAAGGATTTGAATGGCCTCTACAAGGAACACTACAAACCAATGCAGAAAGAAATCAAAGAAGATTACAGAAGGTGGAAAGATCTCCCATGCTCATGGATTAGAAGAATCAACATAGTGAAAGTGGCTATACTATCAAAAGCAATCTACATGTTCAACACAATTCTCATCAAAATCTCAATGACATTTAACACAGAGATTGAAAAATTAACCCTAAAGTTCATTTGGAAGCACAAAAGACCACAAATAGCCAAGGCAATACTGAGCAAAAAGAGCAATGCTGGAGGTATCACAATACCCGACTTCAAACTACACTACAGATATACAGCAATAAAAACAGCATGGTACTGGCACAGAAACAGACATGAAGACCAGTGGAACAGAGTAGAACACCCAGATATGAATCCATCTAGCTCCGCCCCACCTAATTTTTGACAAAGGCGCCAAAAACATACAATGGAGAAAAGAAAGCCTCTTCAATAAATGTTGCTGGGAAAACTGAATATCTGCCTGCAGAAAATTGAAACAAGATCCATGTCTTTCACCCTGTACAAGTGTCAACTCAAAGTGGATTAAGGACCTCAATGTACGACTTGGAACTTTGAAGCTAGTGCAGGAAAGAGCAGGGAATACATTAAAAGCAATAGGCATAGGCAATGGAGTTCCTGAATAGAACTTAAAGGGCTCAGCAACTCAGACAAAGGATTGACAAATAGGACTTCTTTTCTTATATAAAATCGGAGAACAGGAGGACAGAACAGTTCCTGCCTGGGGGTTGATACCAGTGGGAGGAGGAGTTGTGGAAATGGTGAAGGAGGGTGAATATGGTGCAAATTCTCTGTACAATGTATGTAAATGGAAAATGATATCTGTTGGAACTATTCCAGGAGTTGGAGGAGGGAGGTATGAAGGAGAAGGGTAGAAGTGGTGTATTCAAGTCCCACATATTTGATATATTTTAAGAACTTTTGTAAATGCCACAATGTACCCCCATCAAGCAGAACAATTAAAAAATGAATTAATATTTTAAATTTCTTTAAGTACAAATGATAGCCATAACAGCAGTCTGCTCAGGTGGCTATATGCCTTTGCTAATTATCTCATTGCTTAATCTTAATTATACCTGTTTTTTTGGAAGGTAAATTAGTAGCAGAAGATTTATAATTATTTATTATCACATTTTTACACATATAACTTATTTACCCTGCCAATACACAAAAATGATTTAAAGAGCTACATTGTTTATATTCACTGGAGCAAAGAAATGAGAATTAAATAAATGACTCAAATTAATAGAAGCCAAATTATCCACAGATGCCATCCATTCTTTACTTAGAAAACATCAAATTGTAATAACCAGTTGGTTGCCTCCACAATACCCCACCTCCCTCAATCTTCCTTTTTCCTTTCTCAATCCCCTCCCAGTATTGCCTTCCTACCCCATTCTGGATTCAGGCTCCTTCAGCTCCCTTGCACTCCCTCTTGATACTCTATTCCACTTTTTCCCCCTCAAGAATCTTCCCTTGTTCATCCTTTGCATTCTCTTCTTACTACTTCATTTCTTTCCTACCAGGACCAGCACCCATTCCTTTGTCTTCTTCTCATTTACTCTTTATTGCCTTACTCTCTCTCCTGTCCCCAAAACCCTTCCTTTTAGTCCCTCCTCTGATTTGATGAACATTTACCTACTACTTCCCTAATATTACTTTTATTACCACCTATAAAGACAATAAAGACACTACATCCTAGTGTGTCTTTATTTTCTGCAACTAAGTGTACTCCAGAGTGGCCATTCCACTTCACTGGGCATGTTAAACTCCAGGTACTCACCTCTAATTACATATGGCCCATTATGCTTTTAACTAAATTACTATTCTGACATAAACAGTGGTAAACCTATGTTCTGACTGCTATTCTCCTTAAAATAGAATATTATTTTAAAAAGGATGCTAGAACACTGAGTATGTTAATAGAATAAATTAGATTATTTAGAACATATATGTTAAATAATCCTATTTCCAGGTTTATAAAATTGGTAGAAATGATACAGCCTTGTTGCCCAATAGCATACTTTGAACACAAGGAATGTGTGTGGGGGTGGGTATTACATATGATAAGACTTTTTGTTCTTTGGCGGTACTGAGGATTGAACCCAAGGTCTGTTTTTGCTAGGCAAGTACTTTTGAGCCATGTCCCAGTTCTTTTGCTTCTTTAGGGTTTTTTTTTTTTCAGATAGGATTTTGTGCTTTTTTCTGAGCAAGCCTTGGACCATGATCCTTCTATCTCTGCTCCTGAATAGCTAGGACCACAGGCACGTACCACCATACCCAGCTTGTTTCATAGATAGGGCCTTGCTAACTTCTGCCTATGCTGGCTTCAAAACATAATCTTCCTATCTCTACCTCTTGTGTAGCTGGGATTACAAATGTACATCACCATGCCTGGCCTAATGAGACCCTTGATTCCAATAAAGAAATGATTCATGTAATATCCAGTTACATATAGAATTTTTCCTATTCTGCCCATGTTCTATGCTAATCATTTATATTCCCTGGGTTAGCTAGTACTGTGAAATATAAATATATTTCTCCTTTAGTCATTGTGGTAAAGAAAGGGCTAAGCCATAGAAGGGATAGCTTCTATAAATCATCTATATCATCTAAATCATCAATAATTTATAAAAATAGAAAAGAAGCTTATGGCCACACTTTCTTCAAACTTCTGAAAGTGTAGTGACTATAATAAAATCTCCAATAAATCACTTATCTTTGTAATATTGAGTTCCAGTAACCTAAAAACATCAATATAATGCATCTACTCAGCAAAAATTTTCAGCCTGCTTTGGGCAAATAGGTAGGGATTGTTAGAGTGTTAGGCATATATAATGGCCCACCCATGGTTACCATCTGTTATTGGCAATAGGCAGACTCAGTCCACTTATCCACCTACAGTATGCTTTTCTTTCTGGTATGCTGAATCCCTTCCCTTATATTGCAAAGAGATTTAAAACCTTGCTATTTTATAAACCCTACACAAATGACTAGATAGGTGAGTGGAACCTTTAGAATTTATTCAGTCCTTGCATCCTTGTTAACTTCTCAAAAATAATACTTACCAGTCCCAATTGTCTTTCTCTGATATGGCATCCTTCTACTCAGACCTGAATTACTGTCATCCCTTTATTTAATGTGAATTATGGAAAAGGAACAATGGACTATTATTGATCTCAACTTCATTAGAACCAACACTCAAATCTTTATCAGAGGCTCTGCTTAGATTAGATGATCTCCATCTAGCTTATAAGATAATATGCTTCCAATTTTAGAAGAAGATTACTTTCACTGTCCTATTTGTACATGTAAAATAATCTGTGTTTTCATTTATGTTCATAATGGATAAATTAAAGTTATATCTATTGTGTATAGTGTGTCCTATTTACTTGCATAAAGATCCAGATTTAGAAATAATCATTCATCATGATAAGTAATCCCATCTTGTTCTCAGAGATAAAAAATCAAGCTGCCAGAAAATATTTAATCAACCTGACTTTATAACCATTATAAAAATGAACTGTGTATCATCACTGATGCAGACTCTGGCAGCTCTTCTTTTTCAATCATTGGTAAGAAGAATTTGTTTATAACTAAAACATTTATGATTGTTTCCTGTTTTACTCTGCTCTGGAACTAAATAAAATGAATAAGTATAATTTATGGAATGAAAATCCCAATTAAAATACAATATAAAACTTACTTTATATTACAAGTACTTTTTCCCTTTTGAACTTGAGTAATCAATACCACAGTCAAATGCAATGCTGCAAGGAGGCTGGAATGATCTAAAAAGGATAATTCAGAGAGTGGCAATTCCAAGATTCTTTAATTTTCTTCCAGACACTGTAATAATCCCCACAATGTGTTTTTTCTATGCCAGATTTTGGAAGATAGACAAGGCTAAGACTCTTTATAGCCAGAACACCTGCCTTGCTTTACAATATGTCAAGGGAAGTCCTTGCCAGCAATATTTGTCTACACATGTCTAGTGTATTTGGAAATTTTTCCCATTGCACCATTTAGACCAGAATCATCTGCTCTTCCTTTAAAACTCTTAAAGACAGATATTTCTGCCAAAATCCACCCTCTATCCCTTTACATTCACTTGTTGCCAATTTCTCCGGATAAAATTCTACTGCCCTAGGGATTTGCTTACTATTTGTTCCCACCAGACATAAATAAACTTCCTGCATTAGATTATTCATTTAAATTTTCCTCTCTCTTGATCCAGCCTAGGATTAAATCCACAGGGAAAATCTTAGCAGTAATTGTGTATACAAGTCTCTGTCTCATCCGTAGTTATTTTGTATAGCAAAAGAAATTAGCTGTCAACCTGAGTCTAATTCGGTTTTAGAGCACTGGCCTAGCATGATGCTTGGGGTCCTACATCTGATCCCTAGCAGAGAGAGAAAGAGAAAAAGAAAAAGACAAAGAGAAACAAGGGGAAGAAATAAAGAAAGGAGGAAGGAAGGAAAGAAGGAAAGAAAGGGAGTTAGAAAGAAAGGGAGGTAGAAAGAACCTGGGAGTTTGACACCATCTTGGGTGACATAGTGAGACCTTGTCTCAAAACAAAACAAAATGAAACATGCAGCAGAACAATCCATTTCAGACTGTTTCTGGAAGACTATAAAATGTTTCAGTTTTATTATATATTTCGTCTTAGCTTGTCTCCCAAAGTATCCTTCAGTTTCCCTCATAACTCCTCCTCAGCCTTCCATGATGACAACTGTCTGAGCACCTCTCAAATATAGACATTCTTTACCTTTCATTACACACACACACACACACACACACACACACACATTCACTGTCTCTGATCCCATCCATCATCTACACCTACAGCTTCAGCCATAGCATTATATATCAATGACCCCTAAATCAATATCTTTAGCCAGACCACTATCCTGGGCTCTAGGTACAGTCTTTCGATGCCTTCTAAACACCTTTTCATGAAATTCCTCAGTTAACTCAATTCAGTGTGTCACAAGCCAAATTCATTATTTCTTCCTATCATAAAAATCCCACTATTGGTCTTTTGGGTTCTAGCTTCATTATTACACCAGTAATTCATACTGGAAACATTGTAGTTGCCTTTAATTCCTCTATCTTTCCCATTTCCCAGATCTACTTGGCAAATTCTGTCAGCTCTGTGCAAATGAGACCATCTTACCTCCTTTTTTGAAAAACATCACTTAATCTTTGATGTACCTAAAATAAAATCCAAACTTCTTAAAATAGCCTATGAGCTTCATTTTAAGTTTTCCACACTTACCAAATTCTATCCAGACTTACCATTTTTCCACCTTCTTCTCAAATATTGCTTAGCTAATTACTACTAATTCATGGATCCCCAATGTAACTGCTCTACTCTTTTCCCTAGGAATGCTTTTCCTTAACCCCATCCCTTCTACTAGATTAGAATCACTGGCTAAGCACTTTGAAAATATTCTGCATTCTATATTTGTATCACTTATCAGTAATAATTTTACAATATTTGTTGAGAACTCACTGTGAGATAATGATATTTACATCTGGATTTAATAAATAAGGCTTTGAAACTTTAAACAACTTTTCCTCAGTCACACAACTAACACATAGAAGAAGCTGAGTTCTAATTGAAGCAATTCCAGGACCAATACTCTGAACCACTATGATACACTGCATCCAACATCACTAGGACAGGAACCGTATCTGTCTTGTTCAATTCTATATTTTCAACAGTGATACTAACTGCTGGCACTTAGGAAGTGTTTAATAAATATTTGTCAAAAGAATAAATTCACGTATGAATGAATCTTCTGGATGTGTTCTCTCCTCTCCATTACTCCTTTTACTGTTCTCGGTCATCATTTCTCACCTAGAATACTTTCAGACTGTCCAAGTCATCTCCTTGATTTACTTTCCATCCTAGGCTGGCAGTTCAGCTTGCAAGATCTCTGAAACTTTTCACTTTTAATCTCTCTGGCTTTAATTCTCACAGATGTCTTACCCCTGCAGATATACTACTGAGGAGACTGAGATATTTCCTGACTTTCATAACTTTACAATCTAGTGTAGGCAATTGAAACATGTATCCGTAATGCTGATAGAAAAGACTCTGCTGTCCGTGTGGAAAAGGAAACTCTTACCAGAATATTAACTTAATAATCTCTTTAGAATTTAAGATTTTTTAAGTTGGACTTTGAAAGGAGGGTAAGATGATCTCCCTAACACATACATTTGATTAGATATAGATAATCTTGTTACCTCCTGGTTTAAATATTTTCAATGATACTCAGTTACATTCAGGATTAAATCTAAATTCAGGACAATGCAAGATCCTATATGAACTCGTGCCTACATACCTCTGATAATTTTCTGATAATTCCCTGTTTATATTTTTCTAACTATGCCATGCTGCTTAAACCATTCCTGTACCTCTCCTTTCCCCCCTCTTTATCTACTCACATTTCTGTGAGTTTCTGTCATAGCCTATTTCAAGCAGTTTCTTCTTCTTGTAAGATTTCTTAACTGACAGATTAGGTAAAATTCTTCTGCTTTTTGCTCCAATAATATCTTCTACATTTTCTTCATAATACTCATAGTCAGTATGGATACATTTACTTTGAAATTATTGGTTATTATCTAATTCCTTCACTAAAACATAATTTATAAGATGGCAGGGCCAAGTCTACTTTTTCTCACCACTGGATATCTCCATTATCCATTATAGTAGCATAATAGCATGTTGTATATTCTCTGCAAATAATGATATATTCTCTGAAAATAATTTGGTGTAATACTACAACAGTAGATACAAGAGACAGCTTGGATTTGTCAACTTTTCCCCTTTCCTAATAAGGAAAAATTTAAATTTCTATCTGTGTTCAAGCAATATCTTTCTTATCAAGAATAAGTACATTGTTTATTTTATTTATCAGCACTAATTTCAGTTAATGTATAGATCACATAAATCAATGGAGAAGTTGAGAATTTAGGCAGTCTTCTGTTACATTTGTAAATATTTAACAACATTTTTGAGTTTTGCAAAACTCAAATTTTGTTTAAAATATTCAGGTACTATAATTGAGGTCAAAGAGGTCATCTTTTTGTTTAAATCATGTGGATAATTGCTGTAATTCTCCACTTTGCTTTGTGTGAAGCAACTAATTGAGTGAAATTTCCACTGAACATTTCAATGGGAAAAAAAGTAAAAAATGAGTGTTGATTATCTTTAAGTTCAAACAAGTGGCTAATTACCTGAAATTACCCGTTGTTTGGTTATTCAGCCTGGTACATTTAGATAAAGCTATGATGAAAATGGAAGAATGAAAAATAAACATCCCTTTAGCATGTCTACCACAGCGCTCAATCATATACACTCAGTAAGTTAGTAGCATATTAAAATTTCTCACTTTTCTCCAATTTCTGGCTTTATCTCTTGAAGTAAGTTTATGTTGTAAGAATTTATGTCAGTACAAAATTAAAAAGGAGTTGATAACACTTTAGCAGCCTACTTTATTTCAACCAATTTTCACAAACATCTTCTAGAGATAGAATAAAAACTAGAAAAATCTGATAAACCAGAAATGTGATAATTAACTAGAAATATTTTCATATATATAATTTTTATTTTGCTAGAACATAGCCTAGGAAATCAGGACAAACAAATGACAAATGTGTAGGCCCATTGAAAACTGGCAAAAAGATTGGTGTTAAATATTTACAAATGTAAAAGAGGTCTGGAAAATCTTAAAATCTATGACACTGTTTAAAAACACCATAAGGACTGGTGGAGTGGCTCAAATAGTAAAGTGCCTGCCTAGCAAGTGTGAGGCCCTGAGTTCAAACCCCAGTATAGCCAAAAACATAAAATAAATAAATCAAAACACCACAGCGTCAAATGCTATCTAAATTATTATGAGAAACAAAATGGTTGTTTAGGAATACAATTTTCCCCCTTTGAACTGGCAAAAGAACCTTATTTCACAGACTTGTATTACTTAAAGGGCTTTCCAAAATCTACTAATAGACCCACTTTGCCATATGGATGGTCAGTTCTGAAATCATCTCATTAAGCCAGCTATTTTTATTATTCAGAGATACATCTCACAGGGGAATTTTTAAAAATCTATCCTTTTAAATAATTCTAAACTTTTAAATAATTCTAACTTTTCAGTATTGTGGAGCAAGGAGGTATGTTACATAGAAAACAAACCTTTGACTTATCCCCACTATAATTATAGCTCATCTCATCTGGTCTGTCTTAGAAATAAATGCTGAACACTGTCTGTTCCACCCCTTCTACCTTCTAATATGATATATCTCCAATTATTTGAAGACTTGTGGTTAAACTAACCCTTCAGTTTGCTTAGGCTTCCTTTACAAGAATAACTTTCTAAGACTTTCAAAAGAATCATTCTGGCTTGCTTACACTGGACCTTCTCTAAATACTCCACATTGTACTTGGGTTTCACATGTAGAAAGTGAATTCATTATTCCCTATGGAAGACATGATGAAAACCCAACTAACACAGACTATATCAAGATTGCATCTCAGTCCTTTCATGCTATTAACATAACTATATATAAGATAATGTTCACTATTTATGACTATAGGACATTCTATTACTGGCGTTTTTGACCTATGGCTCACACAGGCCCAACATAACCAGTTCTGTACCATGTTGTACTCATTTCCATAATCTGGTATTCCTCCTCAAGTGAGTTTGCATTTAATAGACTTTGTCTTGTTTATTTTTACCCACTTCAGCTTGTCAAATTAGTTTGGAATCCCAATCTTACCCTACCTCCCCAACCCCCACAAAGACAGCATTCATTGAACTTGTATAAATTCCTTACAGATGTCTCAAACAAGATTGCCCTATTTTGGTGTATCTATACATAGTCTAAGACATTCAACATTTTCCATTCCTCTGCCCCTTAGCCAGAGCCTAATAAAAACAAAAGCCTTACTTCTGGATGCCCTTACCTGATCCTCAGATCTTGGCTGATGTTTGAAGAATGGAAGGCAACAGCACAGGCCTAAGTTACATTTGGCCCTATGGTCAGATGCTTTACTTTGTGTCCTTCTAGAATTCATTGTGCCTCAAAGTGGGTACTGTCTATAAGTGGTTTTCCCCTGTAGCACAACCTGGAAAGAAAAAAAAAACCATATGACTCAGGGTACAACAGTGTAAGAGCTGGGAAACATGGCCAATTCAACATGTGAAGAAGGGAAAGAGATGTAATTGGGGAAGAAGTTCCCAGAATTTGAGATCTCACCATACCCCTGCTGTCTGAGGATGCAGAGAGAATTTTATGCTGACTGTTACACATATTTTTAAAAACAACAGAAACTCTTAGGTCAATCTTTTTCTTGGAAAACTGGAAGAGAATTCAGAAAGGTAAATAAGATTCTACACCTTACAAAACCTAGGCTTTACATGCCTGTGGGGAACAGAAAAGGAAATTGGGCAGCATTATTCCCTCTTCCTCTATTTTTTCCTGGGACATTCACTTATACTTTGTTACTTAAATTCCTGGCATTCCCATCACAGAACTGTCTATCCCTGGCCTGGTCAGTTCCTGGCATAAATATAGCCTTCTAACTCAGCCCAGACTTTCTGGGCCACCAGCCAATTGACAATGTCCCCTCTATCAATTAGATTATCCCTAATTATACAGTATTTAGATGCTACAAATATCAACATAAATAATCAACTTGGACTGTGAACCCAATTGACAGCATCTAGTATGTCATTAGCATTTGATACATATTAAGTCATAATAAGCCAGTATATTATTATATCAATGTAAGTTTGTGATAAAACTTTAAAACAAATTATATAAAAGTGTTAAGGGTTTGGGAAGATTAAATATTTACTAATTAAAAACATACTTGGAGCAAGGTGTGGTGGTATATGCCTGCAATCCCAGCACTCAGGAGGCTGATGCAGGAGTATCTCAAATTTAAGGCCAGCCTGGGGTACTTAGTGAGACCCTTGTCTAAAAACACCAAGGTATGCTCAGTGGTAGAGCACTTGCTTAGAAGGCATAAGGGCTTGGGTTTAATCCCAAGCCCCATAAAAGAAAAGATACTGGCACTATGGATATAGATAAAGTTAATTTGCAATTTAAAGCACCCGAACAGTGCTTATGGGACAAAGGACAGCTGGAGTGTGACACTGAATTTATATTTTATTTATTTATAATTTATATTCCACCTAATTCTAAAAAAGACTTATGGCAGCTGACATTGAATTGGAGATGTGCTATCATCAATCATATATTAAATTATTTCACTCAAATATTTATTTGCACTATTACTATTTTTATTTAAATGATCTTGAATAAACAGGTTAAAAGATGGTTTATCTTTTTTTAGGCAACATTTGGTGATGAGAAAGATTGAAAAACAAACTCTGAATGGGCAGATTATCATTCTAAGGACTGTAAAAGTGATAGAACATTTTCTTCCACCAAACTAATGTGCCCCTATCTCTCTACTTCTCAACTGTATCCAATAATGGAATGTAATAGAAGAAAATATAGGTCTCCCCATTAAAGGTAAATATGGTTACCACTATAAGATGGAGTCTTCTTTTCCTTCATTCTTCAAAGTTACACTTTGAAAACGTTTCTTTAATGAAAAAATGCTCACCATCTCTAGCCATAAAGGAAATGCAAATCAAAACCACACTAAGATTCCACCTCACCCCTGTTAGAATAGCCATCATCAAAAACACCCCAACAACATGTGTTGGTGAGGATGTGGGGAAAAAGGAACACTTGTACACTCCTGGTGAGTATGCAAGCTGGTGCAACCACTCTGGAAAAAAATTTGGAGGCTTCTTAAAAATCTAAACATAGATCGGCCATATGATCCAGCAATCCCACTCCTGGGGATATACCCAAAGGAATGCAACACAGGTTACTCCAAAGGCACCTACACACCCATGTTTATTGCAGCACTATTCACAATAGCCAAGCTATGGAAACAACAAAGATGCCCCACTACTGATGAATGGATCAAGAAAATGTGGTATTTATACACAATGGAATTTTACTCAGCCCTGAAGAAAAATGAAATCTTATGATTTGCAAGTAAATGGATGGAACTGGAGAACATCATTCTGAGCGAGGTTAGCCAGACTCAGAAGACCAAAAATTGTATGTTCTCCCTCATATGCAGTCTTTAGATCTAGGGCAAATGCAGCAATGTTGTAGGACTTGGGTTTCATGACAAGGGGAGAACATATATGGGAGGTATGGGGTTAAATAGAAAACCCAAAACATGAAAGCATTTGATGTCCCCACTCCAGAGGAATTCATACAGAAACCTTAAAATGACCGAGGTCAATACGTGAAGGGGATCAGAAACCAGTGTAAAGATCAGTTAGAGATGAATCAACCTGGGTTGTAACACATTTGTACATGAAAGCAATGCTAGGAATCTCTCTGTATAGCTGTCCTTATCTCAACTAGCAAAAATGCTATGTCTTTCTTATTATTGATTATTTCTACTCTTCAACTGAACTGGAGAAAAGTGCAGAACAGGCTTGGCCTGGAAGGGAGTGGGGAGGGGGTTAGAGGGTGGGGGCAGGGGCTGGAGGGAGAAATGACCCAAACAATCTATGCACATGTGAATAAATGAGTAATAATAATAATAAAAGAAAATGTTTCTTTACATTAGCTGATAGAATCAATTACCAAGACCACCAAACTGATGGTTGTTAGTTACCCTGGACTGAGTTATAGTCATAAGATTTACCACTGATATGAATAAAACAATGAAAATAGCACTCAATTTTATAGACAAGAGTTGTTAGGTTTGAAGAAGAAGAAAAGGGTAAATATCTAGGATAAGTAGTATGTTAGATGTTTTTCCATAAGTTACTTCATTAAATCCTCAAATTTCTGCAAAGTGGATATTATCATTTTCAGATAAGAAAGTTGAAATTCAAAGAAATTAAGTGCCCACAGATTATTTAGTGACATAGCTCAAACTAGAATTGAAATCTGAGTCAAAGGCTGTGCCCTTGCCACTACTCACCACTATGGTAAAAGGAAAAGATAATGAAGAATGAGGCACAAAAACAGGCTAATTTCTGACAAAGTGGCTACTCATTCCTTTCTCCACAATTTTTCTACTCTGACCTAACAGAAAAAGAAAATAATATGGCTTCTTTATTCAGTTCCAAAGCATATTTATATATTTGAACTGCTTCTGAGTAAATTGTGTTTATAAAAATTGAGGAAGAGTTTGCATTTCTACATTCACAAAGAGGGATCAGGAAAAATGAATTGTAAGGACTAAGGCTTTGTTTGAAGCATTAAATATCATGAACATTCCAAGCCCCCAAACTTAGCTTGCATGGTTATAATCTAATCATTTATACTGCCATATAAACTCTTGGGAATCTATTCCAAAAAATGAAATTAAAGAAAAACATTGTCAGGGTAAATAATTAAACATGAGCTGTCATGCCTACAGCATTAATATTGTAACATCAATGCAAATCAACTAAAGGTCTTTATTTGCTCTGTTCATTGGTTGATGCCTTGATGAATTTGGTGAAAAACTAGAGTATTTTACAACCAGAGTATGCATGTAATAATAATCAAATATTTCAATCTTTATCAGCTTCCTGGTGTCATATGTTTGGCCAATCTGGAAAACAACTACAATTTAATCCTACTGCTCCCTCTTGCTATCACATTATTTTCTTTTCCTCCCTTACTCTTTCTATGCAACCTCTCCCTATACATACCTCTTCAGTTTTACTTCTGTTCCAACTCACTAGGGCAACTACCCTCCCAAAGTTTAGCAATGAGCATTTTGTTAATAAATCCACATTCTCTCTCACATGGCATATTGTTCCTCATTATCTTCACTTTGAAACACTTCATTTGACTTCTGTAACACTGTTTTGATTCTTTTCTTTTCTACCCACATACTCATTCTTTATTTACTTCACTTCCATCTACACCTTTCTGTGGACTTAGCTTTTAATATTCCTGCTCTTTTTTCACTCTTTCTCTAAAAATTTAATTTATTTTCATGACTTATAGCATCTCTGTTGATCACAGCCAAAGGCAGATCTTCAGGCTACTTTCAGTCTCATTGTTCTGCTGCAAATGTTTACACAGCTATTAATCATTACTATAGATTTCTCAACTCCAAAGAGAACTCATAATATTTTTCTCATAAACATTCCTTTCCTAACTATGCGCTCCTCCAGAGGTAACATTCTCCCATTTATGATTCATAACTTTACCCATTATACTGAGTCAGCCACCAAGTCCTACCAATTTTTCCCTTTTCACTGTTCTTATCCTTCTAAGTCAATTTGGCATATCCATTGAAGTCAGAGCTGAAAAAATATACAAAGCTACCCTTAGTACATTGCATTATGCCTCCAGGATCTCACTAAATCTAAATACATACTTTTGTTTTACTACTTGTTCTGTTATCCTACATACTTACACAGTGACCACTTTTCTCTGGCAAGTCCCTCCTCCTAAAATATTAGTTTGAATGATTTAGAATTTTAGATTTAACATTCTTTTCCTATGCATAATTTCTATTTTTGCCATTTTGATAAGACTATACTATAGCCCCAGTGGCCCTGCCGTTCATTGAAATTTACTGATATTTTGACAAATTTGGAAATCCTTGAAATTACATCATTCTGCCATCTCTCTACTTGCTTGAGATACAACTCCCTTTGAAATCCAGTCAGGGGAAAAGTAGAATAGTGAAGAAACCATTTCTGTCTCAGCTTCTCAATCTAGATTCCAGTATTTGTCACATCAAGTATTCTTTTGCAGGAATTCCAAGATGGCAGCTAGAGGGAGGAAGCAGAAAGCATGCCTCCTAAAGTAAAATCTTGGAGAGACGCTGGAGATACACCTTACAGGAAAAACCACCGAGAAGAGGCAAAACTTTGACTTCTCCACAACTCCAGCCTGCGCAGAGCATCTCCAATTCACATTAAAGGGAGAAAACAGGAGGGCTCCCATGCCGCTGCCAGACACCAGCACCCAGACGGCTTGGGAAGATACAGACCACAAGGTGAGCTAAGCAGTACGCAGTACCCCCACAGACAAACCTGGGTCAGATCAGCATAGCCACCTGGACAGAATGACCCCCACCCAGGGAAAAAAGAAAAACTGAATAATAAGCAATACCAAAACAAAAAAGACACATAGCAAAGAGGGTGGGGCACCCTGAGCACCAAAGAGAGGGGGCGTGGAATCCCTCACAGAACTGTAAACAAACTAGCCAGGCCGGAGGAGGCACACGCACAGCAACCAGGAATGGGAAAGCTTGTAAAAGTGGTGGAGAGAGGAAAACTCCACAGGAGGGGGTAAGCCCACTTCCCATGTGAGCTGTAAATAAACAAGCCAGCCAGAGAAGGCAGGAGTGGGAAAGCTTGTAAAAGTAGCAGTAGGAGGAAAACTCCACAGGAGAGGGGAGAAGGCCCACTTCCCACATGAACTATAAATAAACATGCCAGCCTGAGAAAGCAGGTGCAGTGTCATCTCCCCTAGTGTGCTTGGAAAGGGGAAAGCTTGTAGCAGCGGCTCAAGCACTGGAGAACTCTAAGTAAACAAAGCCTGCAGGGGCCAGGTGAATGTTAAGCTCACTCCTGAGATCTGCATAAATAAAACCTCCAGCAACAGCAGGCTGACAGCAGCAGGCAGGCAAGCCACAGCCACAGAAGCCATTCACAGAACTGTCTCCAGAATCTTTTTTTTCTCTCTCCCTACCTTTGATGAGACAACAACCGAACTACATGTGCATACTGAAAAACTTACTGAAACTTTATTGCATTTGAACTTGGGACACTTTGTGGGGTATTTTTGTTGTTGTTTTGTGCACTTTTGTTTTATTTTGACTTTTCCAGTCTTTTTCCCCTTTGATGAGACAACCACAGAACTACTTCTGAGACACCATCTCCAGGATTGGAGGCTGAGGGATGAACACCAAAATCATTAAGACTGAAGCTTTATTGCATTTGAACTTGGAGATTTTTTTAAATTTTTTTAATTTTTTATATATATATTTTTTTCATTTATTTATCTTTAATTTTCAATCCTCTCTCTGTCTCTCTAATGCCTGTTCAGCTTACGGTTGATTGGTACACTATCTCTCTCTGTTTATATCTTTGAAAAATTTTTTTGTTTGTTTCTTTGTTTTGTATTTTTCTACTTGTTTATTTGTTTTGCCCTTTTCCTTTAACTTCTTGGCTTTCCATCTCCTCTCAACCTTCCATTCTAAATATCACCACTGCTATTATTACAAGCTAGAAAGTACTTAATTGCACACAGTACAGGGACAATAACAACACCAAGGGGAATGATGGGAAGACAGAAAAAACAGGGAAACCAGTTTCCCCACAGCAAAAACTTCATACAGGAACCACAGGGAAATGAAGAAAACAGATACTCAGATCCAGACTCCAACAAAATGAAGATAAACTATGCCAAAGAAACCAATGAAGCCCACAATCTAAAAGAAGAAATACTACAGGTACTTCATGAGAATTTTATGGAGATGATAGTGGATATGGTCAACCAAAATGTACAGGAGACACTCAAGAAATTCCAAGACAACAAAAATAGAGAACTTGAAAAAGCACAAGAAGAAATAAAGGAAACCATAGAAGCACTGTATAAACACCAAAGTGAAACAAAGAACACAATAAATAAAGAAATGAATGAACTCAGGACAAAAATAGACAATATTAAAGAGGAAATGACCCAAGATATGGAAAACCTCAGAAAAAAGAATGAAACAGAATTGCAAAACAAAACAGAAGGCCAATCCAGCAGAACAGAACAAACAGAAGACAGAATCTCAGAACTCGAAAATGAAATGGTATTTATAGGAAAAAACAAAGAACTATTAGTTAAACAACTCAAGACCTGTGAAAAGAAAATGCAAGAACTCACCGACTCCATCAAAAGACCAAACCTGAGAATCGTGGGTATTGAAGAAGGAGAAGAGGTGCAAGCAAAGGGAATGCAAAATATATTCAACAAAATAATAACAGAAAATTTCCCAAATCTAGTGAAAGCTATTCCCATACAGATGCAAGAGGCCTCCAAAACACCAAACAGACCAGATCAAAATAGAAATACCCCACAGCATATCATCATTAAAACAAGTTCAGAAACTAGGGAAAGAATATTGAAGGCTGTAAGAGAGAAAAAACAAATAACATACAAAGGTAAACCCATCAAAATCACAGCAGACTTCTCAACAGAAACATTAAAAGCAAGAAGAGCTTGGGGAGAGATCTTACAAGCACTGAATGAAAATAACTTCAACCCCAGGATACTCTACCCAGCAAAACTATCATTCAAAATAGATAGAACAATAAAAGTCTTCCATGTTTAAGCAGAAACTAAAATAATATGTGACCACAAACCCACCACTACAAAAGATTCTTCAAAGGATTCTGCACACAGAAAGTGAAATGCAATATAACCATGAAAGGACAGGCAGCACCAAACTACAGGAAAAGAAAAAGCAAGAAAGTAGAGAGTAACCTCAACTTAGGTACACACAATCAAACCTTCAAACAACTAAGACAACTAAATGACAGGAATCACCACATACCTATCAGTACTAACACTTAATGTTAATGGACTTAATTCACCCATCAAAAGGCACCATTTGATGAAATGGATTAAAAAGGAAGATCCAACAATTTGTTGCTTACAGGAGACCCATCTCAGTGACAGAAATAAGCATAGGCTTAAGATGAAAGGCTGGAAGAAAATTTACCAAGCCAATGGTCCCTGAAAACAGGCAGGAGTAGCAATACTTATCTCTGACAAAGTAGACTTCAATCCAACATTGATCAAACGACATAAAGGAGGACATTCCATAGTAATAAAAGGGGAAATAGAACAAAAGGAAATAACAATTATCAACCTATGTGCACCCAATGTCAATGCACCCAATTTCATCAAACATACCCTGAAAGACCTAAAAGCATATATTAACTCCAACACAGTGGACGTTGGAGACTTTAACACCCTATTATCATCAATAGATAGGTCATCCAAACAAAAAATCAATAAAGAAATCCAAGATCTACAATATACAATAGATCAAATGGACCTACTTGATGTCTACAGAACATTTCATCCAACTACTACACAATACACATTCTTCTCAGCAGCCCATGGAACCTTCTCCAAAATAGATCATATCCTAGGGCACAAAGCAAGCCTCAGCAAATATAAGAAAATAGAAATTATACCATGCATACTATCTGATCACAATGCAATAAAACTAGAACTCAACAACAAAAGTAAAGACAAAAAACATGCAAGCAGCTGGAAACTGAATAACTCATTACTTAATGAACAATGGGTCATTGATGAAATAAAACAGGAAATTAAAAGTTCCTGGAAATCAATGAAAATGAAAACACAACCTACCGGAACCTATGGGGCACAGCAAAGGCAGTCCTGAGAGGAAAGTTTATAGCCATGAGTGCATATATTAAAAAGACAGAAAGATCCCAAATCAATGACCTAATGTTACATCTCAAACTCCTAGAAAAACAAGAACAAGCAAATCCCAAAACAAATAGAAGCAGAGAAATAATAAAAGTGAGAGCTGAAATCAACGAAATAGAAACCAAAAAAAACAAACAAAGAATTAATGAAACAAAAGTTGGTTCTTTGAAAAAAATTAACAAGATCGACAGACCCCTGGCAAACCTAACTAAAATGAGGAGAGAAAGAACCAAAATTAGTAGAATCAGGAATGCAAAAGGGGAGATAACAACACCATTGAAGTCCAGGAAATCATCAGAGACTACTTTGAGAACCTATATTCAAATAAATTTGAAAATCTAAAAGAAATGGACAGATTTCTAGATACATATGATCATCCAAAACTGAACCAAGAGGATATTAATCACATGAATAGATATATAACACAAAATGAAATTGAAGCAGCAATCAAGAGTCTCCTGAAAAAGAAAAGTCCAGGACCTGATGGATTCTCTGCTGAATTCTATCAGACCTTTAAAGAAGAACTGATACCAACCCTCCTTAAACTGTTCCATGAAATAGAAAAGGAAGGAAAACTGCCTAACGCATTTTATGAAGCCAGTATTACACTTATCCCAATATCAGGCAAAGACACCTCCAAAAAGGAGAACTATAGGACAATCTCCTTAATGAATATTAATGCAAAAATCCTCAACAAAATAATGACAAACCGAATTCAACAACACATCAAAAAGATTTTCACCACGACCAAGTAGGCTTCATCCCAGGAATGCAGGGGTGGTTCAACATACGAAAATCAATAAACATAATAAACCACATTAACAGAAGCAAAGACAAAAACCACATGGTCATCTCAATAGATGCAGAAAAAGGGTTTGATAAGATCCAACACCATTTTATGATAAAAGCTCTAAGAAGGAAAGCACCTCAACATTAAAAAAGCTATATATGACAAACCTACAGCCAGCATTATACTTAACAGAGCGAATCTGAAACTATTTCCTCTAAAATCAGGAACTACACAAGGATGACCACTATCTCCACTCCTATTCAACATAGTACTGGAATTCCTAGCCAGAGCAATTAGGCAAGAAGACGGAATAAAAGGAATACAAATAGGTAAAGAAACTGTCAAAATATCCCTATTTGCAGATGACATGATCCTATACCTTAAACACCCAAGAAACTCTACTCAAAAGCTCTTAGACACCATCAACAGCTATAGCAATGTAGCAGGATATAAAATCAACATAGAAAAATCATTAGCATTTCTATACACTAAGAACGAACAAACTGAAAAAGAATATATGAAAACAAATCCATTTACAATAGCCTCAAAAAAAATACCTAGGTGTAAAACTAAAAGAGGATTGAATGACCTCTACAATGAAAACTATAAACTTCTGAAGAAAGAGACTGAGGAAGACTATAGAAAATGGAGAGATCTCCCATGCTCATGGATTGGTAGAATCAACATAGTAAAAATGTCTATACTCCCAAAAGTAATCTACATGTTTAATGCAATTCCCATCAAAATTCCAATGACATTCATTAAAGAGATGGAAAAATCTACCATTAAATTTATATGGAAATACCAGAGGCCACGAATAGCCAAGGCAATACTCAGTCAAAAGAACAATGCTGGAGGTATCACGATACCCGACTTCAAACTATATTACAAAGCAATAACAATAAAAACAGCATGGTACTGGCACCAAAACAGACATGAAGACCAGTGGAACAGAATAGAGGACCCAGATATGAAGCCACACAACTATAACCAACTTGTCTTTGACAAAGTCACTAAAAATATGCAATGGAGAAAAGACAGCCTCTTCAACAAAAACTGCTGGGAAAACTGGTTAGCAGTCTGCAAAAAACTGAAACTAGATCCATGCATATCACCCTATACCAATGTCAACTCAAAATGGATCAAGGATCTTAATATCAGACCACAAACTCTAAAGTTGATACAGGAAAGAGTAGGAAATACTCTGGAATTAGTAGGTATAGGTAAGAACTTTCTCAATGGAACCCCAGCAGCACAGCAACTAAGAGATAGCATAGATAAATGGGACCTCATAAAACTAAAAAGCTTCTGCTCAACAAAACAAAAGGCCTCTAACCTGAAGAGAACACCCACAGAGTGGGAGAAAATATTTGCCACCTACACATCAGACAAAGGACTGATAACCAGATTATATAGGGAACTTAAAAAACTAAATTCTCCCATAACTAATGAACAAATAAAGAAATGGGCAAGTGAACTAAACAGAACTTTCTCAAAAGAAGAAATTCAAATGGCCAAAAGACACATGAAAAAATGCTCACCATCTCTATCAATAAAGGAAATGCAAATTAAAACCACACTAAGATTCCACCTCACCCCTGTTAGAATAGCCATCATCAAAAACACCACCAACAACAGGTGTTGGTGAGGATGCAGGGGAAAAGGAACCCTCTTACACTGTTGGTGGGAATGTAAACTAGTACAACCACTCTGAAAAAAAATTTGGAGGCTACTTAAAAAGCTAAACATTGATCTACCATATGATCCAGCAATACCACTCTTGGGGATATATGCAAAAGACTGTAACACAGGTTACACCAGAGGCACCTGCACACCCATGTTCATTGCAGCACTATTCACAATAGCCAAGTTATGGAAACAGCCAAGATGCCCCACCACTGACGAATGGATCAAGAAAATGTGGTATTTATACACAATGGAATTTTATGCAGCCATGAAGAAGAACGAAATGTTATCATTCGCTGGTAAATTGATGGAATTGGAGAACATCATTCTGAGTGAGGTTAGCCTGGCCCAAAAGACCAAAAATCATATGTTCTCCCTCATATGCGGACATTAGATCAAGGGCAAACACAACAAAGGTATTGGACTTTGATCACAAGATAAAAGCGAGAGCACACAAGGGAGATATGAAGATAGGTAAAACACCTGAAAAACTAGATAGCATTTGTTGCCCTCAACGCAGAGAAACTAAAGCAGATACCTTAAACACAACTGAGGCCAATAGGAGAAGGGGACCAGGAACTAGAGAAAAGGTGAGATCAAAAAGAATTAACCTAGAAGGTAACACACGTGCAGAGGAAATCAATGTGAGTCAACTCCCTATATAGCTATCCTTATCTCAACTAGCAAAAACCCTTGGTCCTTCCTATTATTGCTTATACTCTCTCTTCAACACAATTAGAGATAAGGGCAAAATAGTTTCTACCGGGTATCGAGGGGATTGGGGGAGAGAGGGAGGAGCTGGGGTGGGTGGTAAGGGAGGGTGTGGGGGGAGGGTGGAGAAATGACCCAAAAATTGTATGCATATATGAATTTAAAAAAGTATTCTTTTCCAAATTTCTTCACTTTATAAATTCATGTAACATCAACATGATAAAATCTAAGCCATCTATTAATCTCAATGTTTACCTCTCCTGCTATAATATGTTGAGCTCCTGAATGTTGTCAGAGACAATTACAAATTGGTCTAATGTGAATTATTGGTCTCTAATCTCATCTTGCTTTCTATTTCACCAAATAACCTTACTATCTCCCTCCTCTCTCTATAACATCTATTTCAAACCTCCCCTACTCTCCTATTACCACTACACCTCTGTTTCTTCAGATAATTTGAATAGTTACTATGTGGAGAAATTAAAACTATCATAAGAGACTCTGTACCAGACCACCTATTCAGTACTCAGTCTCTCTTCATGTCACAGAAGAAGAGGTGACACTTGTGCATGGAAGCAGTGCTAGGAATCTCTCTGTATAGCTATCCTTATCTCAACTAGCAAAAACGCTTTGTCTTTCCTATTATTGCTTATGTCTTCTCTTCAAGAAAATTGGAGAAAAGCAGAACAGGTTTTGCCTGGAAGCGAGGGGGGTGGGGGGAAGAGGGAGTTGTGGGTAGGAGGGGGGAGAAATGACCCAAACAATATATGTACATTTGAATATATGAATAAAGAAAAAAACAGAAGAGATGACACACCTCTAATCTAAGGGTAATACTTCCACAAATCTTGATCCTATTGCTTCCTGATATCTCAAAGTTGTAACCTTAGATGTCTACCAACCCAAAGCTTACCCCCTACCCTCTGCTCTCTTTTATTTCTTTCTTCCCTCTCCCTCCTCCTCTCTCTCCTTATCCTCTCTATCCTGCAACCTTAACATTTCCTTCTCTACTAGTTCCTCTCAACAACCAGGAAAAATGCTTAAGTCTCTGTCTTTAAAACGCAACCAAACATTGCAGGTAAATGGATGGAACCAGAGAACATTATCTTTTTTATAGTTTGTTATTGTTGTACCCAGTACAACAGTGGTAGGACTGTTTAGGGGTAGTAGGACTTTACTTCCCTCAAAAGTCTTGTTATTTTTTTGCCAGATTATTAATTTTTTTATATTTTTTATTTCATATTATTGTTGTATTGGGGATACATTGTGACATTTACAAAAGTTCTCGCAATATATCATAGTTGAATTCCACCCCCTCCATCATTCTCCTTTATCTCCCCTCTCCTATTTCCTAGAAAAGTTTCAACAGGTCTCATTTTTCCATTTTCACACGAGTTGAGTACATAATATTTCACCACATTTATCCTCCTGCACCCTTTCCTTCCTTATATCCTCCCCCCTCCCCCTGGTACCAATCCCCGGATAGGATCTGTTTTTCATTCTCAAAAGTCTTTTTAATGTTGCTGTATTTTATTCTCCTTGACTTATCTCATTTTACTCTTCCTTATGTGATCTTATATGCTAATAGATCACAAATTTCATCTTCAACCCAGATCTTCCTTCTAAAATATATATGTCCTTCTTAAACATCCTCTAAGCTATTTCATTCAACATATTCAATGGAATTCATATTCACTGAATTTATCAATCTCCATTTCCAATCTTAAATTACCAGGACTAACTGCTCCTCTCTCTTTGTTTCTAATTCCAGTAAATGGTCTTGAAACAGATGGTAGAGACCCACCTCTCCCTGGGACATTGGAACAGAAGTTATGTACTTTTAGAGCACTGTTAAATATTATTTAGGTACCATTACAAAGAAGCCTTTGTTGTAACAGCTCTTTTGAAAGTTTTTTTTTCTAATGTGCTGAGATGTTGGGAGCAGAAGAGACTTAACTCCCTAATTGACAGCTGTTACACCCTTCTCCAATACCCTAACTGCCTTGAACAAAGAACACCCAAACAGGCAGCTGGACTGCCCTTATGCCAACACCCAAAGCATGACTCCAACTCTAGAAGGCACTAAGCCAGCAAGCAGCTTATACTGGACTTTGTCTCAATAGAAGACCTGTGATTGGTGCAAGCACAATCCTTCATTTACATACTGGGCTGTACTATGATTGGTGCATACATGATGGTACTGTTGTGATTGGTGCAGACATCTGTGTGACCTCTTCCTTCTGACTATATAAGTAGGCTGTTCAACTCACTTTGTGAGCTGCTAGGAAATACCTTTCTTGCTGCGAGTCTGATGTAACATCAGGTCCCAATAATGACTTTATCTCCAGTGGTCTTGCTCACCTTCATTGAACTGGCAATATGAAGTGAAAGAAAAGTTGCACTAGGGGCAGCTGTCCCACAGGACAGCAGTAACTCTGGTAAGCTGAGTGGCCCAGACAACACTGACAGAAGTGGCAGGGTTAGGCAGTGGTGGCAGTGAAGAGCTGTAACTCTAAGGCCTCAGTTCACCTGGGGTACATTGAGCTATAACACTTCAGGTGCTGAGTTGTAGAGAGATGCTACCCTCCCCACATACCCCACCCTGCTTGTAGGAACTGTAATACTTAGGGCTCCCAATACCTGTGCTGCTGCTCTTGCTGTCAAAATCTATGTGCTGATTGCCATTGGCCACTGTCATCCACTCCACTGCCTGCAAATACCCTCAAGAGCATAGAATAGCTGAAGGAGCTTTTCTTTACCTGCCAAGGATTTCTATCTGATCACATGGCTGACTAGTTGCTACAGCAAGCTGCAGCTGCCCAGCATCACAAGAGGGTATCAGAACATGTATAATAATTGCCAGTGAAAAGATCAAAGTTTCAAAATTAGACATACAGTTTCTACTGAATGCTTATTGCTTTTGTACTACTGTAAAGTTGAAAAATCATTAAGTTAACCATGTAAGCCAGGGACCATCTGTAATGTGAAGGTAAAGGGTGTACTTAACTCATATTTGTACCTGTGTTTTTAATACAGTAGGGTACTATTGAAGAAATTTTTTTAAAGATTAGAAGAATTAACAGAAAAGCAAATGGGTTTTTGTAAGAAAAAAGAGAAATGTCCAATTTATAGAAAATAGAGATCATACTAAAATCTCCCAATGAGTGTTAATAATTTATCTGATTGTAAAAATATCATGTTCAGGGCTGCTGGAGTGGCTCCAGTGGTTAAGAGTGCCTGCTTAGCAAGTGTGAGGCCCTGAGTTCAAGCCCTAGTACCACAAACAGAGAGAAAGAGAGAAAGAGCTGGGGGTATAGCTCAGCATAAGTGAGGTTCTGGGTTCAATCCCCAGCATCAAAAAATTATCATGTTCATTATAAGATCATTGGAAAATATAGACAGTTTTAATAGAAAATAATTTCTCAAAATGCCATTATTCTTTTTTGCTTATTTATATTAAAAATATCTTTATAGTAAAAAGTTACGACAAATATTATAGAAAAGTCCTGAATATCTTACATATTCATGATTACTATTCCTCATGAACTCTAAGAGACTCTCTCTTTGTCACATAGTTTTAATTCCCATAGGTTTCTCTTTTTTTTTCCAACTTAATGCTAAAAGGTTGTTTTTGACCAACCAAGATCTGTCCTGCTTTAAAATTTATTTTTGCCCTCTGCAAAGTCTTTCATGGTTATAGAAGACAAGTGATCAGTATCTCTCTTTTCTCTACATAAGTTTTATTCATTTTCTTGCAGACAGCACAGCAATTACATTACACCTTATCCTTCTCTTCTTCAGACAGAATAATCTTAATTGTGTTATGGCCTAGTCTCCATCTTGTTGATTATTTGGGTTGGTTTTAAGTTGAGTCCCTCCAGTTTTTCAGAGTCTTAAACCAAACAGATTGCTATTTCCACAAAACAAAGAGCAATTAAATAATAATAAATAATAATGAAAAGATAGTTTAGAAGATAAGAACTTGCATTTTAACAAGGTACTAGGAATGCTTTTGTCTTTTCCAGTCCTCTATTCAGGACCACACAAAGGCAATGTTTTTTTTCCCCTTGTTAATAGTGCCTGAAAATGAGTGTTTAGGGGTTAAAAAACATTAATGAATTACTCATGATACACACTTCGTAGCACTCTATCAATGTCACTCTTCTTGTTCACAGCCAGAGTCCATGCAAAGGCATTGTAACCATTAATAATAAGGTATTTCTGCAAGCTAATATATTCCCTGCTGACTCACTTTACTAGGTTGAGGATGTACTTTTTTCTTCAATTGCCATTGCCACCTATATCATAGAGACAAAAGAGTTTTTCATCATTTCATAACTCTTTTACAAGTGGCTTTTTAGTTAGGCACCAGTGGGTTGCATCTGTAATTCTAGCTACTCAGGAGGCAGAGATCTGGAAGATCTCAGCTCACAGTTAGGAGCCAGCCCCAGCAAATAGTTTGAAAGACTCTATCTCAAAAATACCCAACACACACACACACACACACACACACACACACACACACACACACATACACCAAAAAAAAAAAAAACCAAAAAAAAAAAAACAGGGCTGGTGGAGTGGCTTAAGTGGTAGAGCACCTGCATAGCAAGTGTCGGGCCCTGAGTTCAAATCCCAGTAACACCAAAAATGTGGCTTCTCAAAAGTCTGACAACCAACTCAAAAAATTAATACAATTGTTTCCAATTAATTGATATTCTATTCCATTTTTTTCTCCTCAGTTTTATATTTAATGACCCCAGGGCAGGACAATATCCTAGCCTCCTGGAGCCACACCTATTTAGATCTTTCTTCCTTATCTACAACCCTGAAAAGGACCAGAAAAGCAGAAGAGGTGGCCTGTAGTTGTTAAATGTCTTTTCCTATCATGGGCATCTTCTGCTCAACAAATGCTAAAAAAAAACAGATGCCAAACACAAGAGAACAGTAGACTAGGTTAGTATGCTCAGCTAAACTAACAAAGAAAAAGATGGCATTTTGGGCCTTGTTATTAGGTCTTTCTCTTTGACTTCTCTTCTGCTTCCTGTACTTATGATGCCAAGGCCTCTTTTGCCTTTATATCATCTCTCCAAATGTCCAGGTTCTCTATTCAAACACATTTGGGTGGAACTCCATTTGTGCTCTATACCTTTTTTAATTGATTTCTCACTCACCTATAGTGTTCTTTCCTCTCAAGGCTTTGGAAGACTCTTGGAATTAATCTACGAAAATAATTCATGTTAAGATATTTTTAATTACATGATAAAGGACTAATGAGTTTCTGCTTAGTAAATGAGGACCATGAAAAGAGCCTTCCTCATCTTGTTAACCCCAAAGTGTGACATTTTCAGGCACTATGGAGGGAAGACTTTGGAGAGATAGATTTGGGGGTTTCTCCAGTGCCCTTTAGTCATATTCCATAGACAGCATCCAAAATCTCTTGAGCCTTTGTTACAGATTGATAGCAGCAACAAAGTCTCATTTTTCTTTCCTTTTTATCCTTACCTATCAAACTCCCATACCCTATCAGATAGTGACAGGAAAGGATCTCTATATTTCATCAAATATTGGCTGGGGGCATGTTCTCCTTTTCTTCCCCTCCCTAATAATGTGGTTTTTTTCCTGTTTGGCAAATGCTTAAGTGCCTGGAAAATATAGACACATACACATACACACACACACCACACACACACATACCACACACACACATATTCAAGAGCTTCTGCAATAGGCTCTTTTTATAATCTGAAGGAGTAAGTAAATTAGTAAAAGGATCACAGTGGTTAGCACGAAGGGGCAAATGGACGTTCTGGGTTTAGTGCCCCTTTCGATATCACACTCCTAGCAATACCCAATTAGTGTTTGTGCAAGGAAAGTCCAAATGTAGCTAAGCCTCTGCACAGTGCTTGCAGAGACCCACTCACATCTACACTAATCAAATCATTAGCCTGAACTCTGCAACATACATATATGCTAGGGATAGCATTTAAAAATATTAATACCATGGTCAAATCCAAACCCATTTGAGAATTACTCATATGCTTAATTGAGAACATTGATGTTCTAAGTATGCTTAATTATTTTCCATAAACACAATTCTGAAAGCTCCTTTTATTTATTTTAAATGAAGAAAATCCATTTTCTCTCTGCTGTTATTAACTCAAATAATGGATGGGGAAAGTTTTTTAATTTATTTTTTCTATTACTCCACCTCAGATTTTTCTAGCTTAAGATCCAATTTAGATAGCACCCATCATAGAAATTTGAAAATAAAGTCATACAAATCACTCAAACAGGGTTTTTGAAGGAAAAATATTTGATAGCATTAAGCACAACAATTTCTCTTTAGTGATGACTTAAATGGACTGTCACCCATTGCTTTTAAAATTAATTATGTTTTTATACTTGCTATGAACCACTATTAGCTCTCCATCTCCTTTTCTGTCTCTAGGTCTCTTTTTTCTTTTATGCTTATACATACACATTTATTCACAGTCCACATTGTCAGAGACTAAATGATCATTCTTTGCAGCTGCTGCAACCAATGCCCCTTGTTTTTTCTGAGTCATCTGAGTCATCTAGAGGTGCTAGAACCCTTCCTGCCCATCTGCTTAATTACTAAACAAGCACTGCATCAGAAATTGCAATAAGTAATCACACAAAGGAAGCAGAAACTATCAATTCTCCTGGGAGAGAGTGAACAAATAGGCAAAGACCATTGTTTCCCTTGGATTTTAGCTGATATTTGTAATTAAATGAGCAGCTTCTTAAAAGCCAGTTAATCCTTTTCTACCTGAGATCTATAGTTCATTTTGCAGCAGCATTTCTTAGCACCTGGAAAAAAAAGAATGATATATCGCTACAGTAAAAATGAAAATGCTAATGCACATATGAGTAATGTTTTTCTCCTCTGAATAGTATACACTTACTCAGTCTATGTGGAATCATTTACTAAAGCATATACTGATTTAACTCCAAATATTCTTTAAAATTAAGAATCTATTTAACATTCCTGGGGAAAATTTTGGTCATAAAGGCAAATATTGTTATCTTCCTTGAAGAAATATTCCCCTAATTGGTGAAATCTCTTAGACTTCCAATCAAAATTAGAAATCTAGTGTAAGTTATGATTTGACAAATAACTAACAAAACACAAATTGCCTGACTCAATTTTTTAACCCAATAAGCTCAGCATGTACATAAACACACATTCCCAGAGCTTTTCTGTTTCAGTAATGCATGAAACTCAAGGTTTCAGTTTGGTTAGTGGCTTTAAGTATCCAGTCTGGAAGAGACTGTTGTGGTTTTAGAAGGAACAGTTGGTAGGCAAAGGGGGCAGATAAACGTTTAATTGGTTTCTAGATTTTTTATTCTCTTATTCATATGTGCATACATTGTTTGGGCCATTTCTCCCCCCTACCTCCAGCCCTCTCCCTCTCCCTGCCTCACTTTCAGGCAGAACCTGTTCTGCCCTTATCTGTAATTTTGTTGAAAAGAAAGTATAAGCAATAATAAGAAAGACAAAGTGTTTTTGCTAGTTGAGCTAAGGATAGCTATACAGAGAGATTCCTAGCATTGCTTCCATGTACAAATGTATTACAACCCAAGTTGATTCATCTCTAACTGACCTTTTCACTAGTTCCTGATCCCCTTCTCATATTGACCTCTGTTGCTTTAAGGTTTCTGTATTAGTTCCTCTGCAGTGGGGACATCAAATACTATCATGTTTTGGGTTTCTTACCTATCTCCATACCTCCCATGTGTGTTCTCCCCTTATCATGTGACCCAAGTCCAACCACATTGCTGTATTTTCCCCAGATCTAAAGTCCACATATGAGGGAGAATATATGATTTTTGGTCTTCTGAGCCTGGCTTTTATTGTTTCCATGACTGTAATCCCTGGGCTGACTTAAAAGATAGACTCTGAAGTGAGAACCAGCAAGACCTCACAGGAAATATTGGATTGAAAATAGCAACACCCAGTTCCCTTATAATTCCTACCTTCTTTCTTCTAATTACAGAGCAATAGAAATAGTGATTTTGACCACTTAATGAACTGTGCCTGCTATCTCACACCCTATAAAACTGGTAAAAGAAGAAAGTGCTCCACTTCTTACTTTTTAAAAAGTACAATCTACAAGTATGTGATCAATAAATACTTGTTGACAAGAGTGTCAATTTTCAAAGGAAACCAGAAGCTCTAAACTGTATCCTCACACTGCATTTTTGCCTTTCTGGCTATCTCTTCTCAAATTACAAATGGGGTCTACTCCCTAGTGCTGTAAGGAAAAGTCAAATAGCTCATACTCCTGAAGCAGCAATAATAAAAGGACCTAAGGGTAAGCCAGGATCCCTGTTTTCCAATGTGCCTAAAAGCACAGTTTACTGTAACCCAATATGAAGGTACAGAGGGAGGTAGATAAAACAATTCATTATTCATCACTTAAGCCAGGTATAAAAAGGACACATTTTCATTATTAGAGAACTTGAGCTACTCAATCCATATTCAGTGCTTGCTCTGTTCTGCTTTGCTAAGTGAATACTGCATCAGTGTCAAGATTGCTGTTAAATAAGATTCAAATGGAGAGTTTGTATTTCTGTGAGTCCAAACCAAGAACTCAAATCTTCAGAGGTATTTAATTTAGATAATCATTTTAACGGTATAAAGTTTTAAGTTTAGCCCAAAGATTTCAGATGTCTTAAAAGCCACTGTTCAGGTTTCCCCAGAAGGTTTTTCCCCATGACATGACATTACTATTGCTTTCCATCCATCCCATTCCCTGTCACTTTGTTTTCACATCTTCCCTTATTCCCAGAATATTTGTATTTTATCAATTTCTCATTCAAGTTCCTTTGCAATTTACTCTGCAGTTAAATTCTTATAGCCTTAAGATGCATCATATCCCTTTTTTTCTTTTTTGAATAACTATTTCTTTTTTTTCTTTCTTCCAAAAAACAATTCTTTTTTGGACAGAGTGATAAACAGGAAGAAGGCATCAATATTTTATTTCTTATCCTCTATTCTTTGTATTATATATAATACACACACACAAACACACACACATATAGATAGACAGATAGATAGACAGAGCTGTAAGTATATAAATATTAGCACTAGTATTCCAACTTTTCTGGCAATAAATACCTATGTCTACCTTCTGTACAGACCATCATTCTCCTTGCTCTTAGAATCCTTACTTTTATCTTTTCATTTTCCATAATAATTTCTTCTATCTCTTGTTATGTTTTTCCCACTCTTAAAATCCTATCATTTTCATCCATTTTATTATCTGTAGTTTTAGGCTACACTGGTTTAACACTCAGGATTTTCATGACTCCTTTGTTGACTTGCTTTATGTAGGCAAAATGGCTTGATTGAAATGAGAACGAATTGATAATAAAACAATCTTTTCCAGTATTTTTTAAATTGTTAGGATAAGTTTTAATTGAATCTTTGGTTAGGAAGAGGATGATAAAGTTTGGATATTACCTTAGTCATCATTTATAGGGGTAATATACTTCCCACCTTGCATCATAAATCACATTCCCTTATAGAGAGCAGCAGCTGGGCTAGAACAGAATGAGTCGGTGTGCTTTTTTATTCCCCTATGCCCTTTCCTCCTTCTTTTCCCATCTTAGTAGGATTTTTGTCATAAGTAATTATAATAAAAATCCTCTAAAAATATGACAATATATAGTCCAATTGGCTAGGTCAGCTGTCCTTAACATTTGCATAATGATCTTCTATTAGATCTTGAAGCCTTACCTATATGGTCTCCAAACCATGGAGACCAGTAGATCAAGGGCTAAAGGATTAGCATGTAAGTTAGCTTCCAAAACCATAATTCTCTAAGGTTTATATAGAGGGAGACTGCAAAGCAGCAGTCTGGCTCAAGGGGAAGCTATTCCTTTCATTTGGTAGTTTATATTCCCTTCATTCCTGCAATTTTCACAGAACTTTAGTCAAATACCAGTGCTCTTCATCATGGAATGGTTGCCATTTTACTTCTTTAAAGGTGATTTGACAAACCCAAAAGTGTGAAATAAAATAATATGTTAAAGGTCCATTCTTTCAAAGTTTTATCATTACCAAAATAAAAAGAGTAAAACAAAAGTGAAGAGTATTGCTTTTAGAGTCAGTCTCACATTGTGCACAAGGAAATCATTGTTACTATCCAGTGATTATATACTACTAAAAAGTTCAAGAGCCACCAAGACAATAGTTTCAGAGAACTTTTAGAAATACAACTCAACAAACAACCCAGGCACATTTCCCAGGATTCACATTAAATGGGCAAGGGGAATTATGCTATTCTTATTAAGCCACTCAACTAGAAAATGACAAACAAAAGGTAGGCCAGCAATGGATCCCTACAGCTCCACTCAATCCTCTCCCCATTCAAAGCAGAAAAGTAGATTTAAAATATTGTAGATTGTCAATAAGCCATTGTAGAAGAAAACTTGCTGATTATATCTAAAATCAGTGCCTTTAAACAGAAGGTGCAGAAGAATAGGTATTTAAACAAATAATAATTGAAGGGACCCTTTTAACTGACCCATCAGAAGATGGAGCTACTGCTTAGAATGGAAGGAAGACAAAGACAAAGTATTGTCTATGAAGGAAATAACCTATAAATGTCTGATACAATAGAAAACCATTCTAATGTTACTATGAATTCTGTCAAGTGGACAGATGCTCTCCTCCAAAAGCTACACGTCATAGAATTTGTTGAGTATTAAGAGTATTACAGAGAAACCCACAGTGAATCTATTTTAAATGCTAGTTATTCTCTGTTCAAGTATTTTTTAAAGGTTATGTCCAATAACAGAGAAAGAATAGACTAGCCTAAAACCTACAAATAGAAAGTCATGTTCCATGTTAGTCAAGATGATGGATATCACAATATTCTCTATAAGAAATGTTAATGAGTAACCTTAAGTACCTTTAAAAATTAAAATTAGTATTTTACACAAGCTCCATTTTCAAAAGGGAAGAGCTGAGTTGGGTAGAAAAATAAACAAGTCACTTGTTTCAAAGATTATTCATATGGAAAGCTCGATAAGAATGTCCAGAAGATCCAAATTAAAAGATATCCCTGGTATTACTACTGCAGGTTGAATATTTGAGAGAACAAGTAATCAATTATAAGGTTTTTGGAAAGTAAGTCCTACATTTGGGAAACAACTAAATACTACAGCTTTCATCAAAAATTTAATTTAACTGGGAGGGGGAATAAAGGAGAATGGTGGAGGGGGTGAATTCAAGTATGATATATTTGATATATTTTAAGAAGTTTTATAAATGCCACAAAGCACTCCACCTAGCACAATAAAAATAAATTTAAAAAAAAAGAATTAAAAAATTAAACCAAAATGGGAAATTATTTAGCAGACAATTATTCTAACATTATCCACTAGACTACTGGATAAAAGGTTAACCTCATTAACTGATAAAAGGTTAAACTCATTAACCATCTGAAAGTGCTGGACTATGAATTGCTATAGAATTTTTCATGTAAGGTGCATGTAGCAGTATCTAGAGCTATTGTAAAATATTTCTTGCTAATATTATAAACACCAACACTAGACAGCCCTGTCTCAAATTGTACCATGCAGACATTTACCATGTACCAAATAATTCTAGAAAATACTCAGACTGTGGCAAGAGTAGCAGTTATGAATGGTGAAAAGGGCCAATTTTAAAGTAGCCAAAATAAGCACTCTCCAGTCTAGAGGTGATTCAAGAGGTGCTGAGAAAGGTACTGAGAAACTACCTCCTTCACTAATGGTGGAAATCTCATCCTTAGGGATTACTTCATTTAAGCTTTTCAAAGCTGTAATCATCAGTTATTAGGTACTGCAGTAATTTATCTGCTATACTTGTAAATGTGGCCCTAGCTGACAGAAGTACACTCTGTGTTGGAAAGGGCCTCTATGGCAAGATTGCAACTGGAGACAGTATTAAAATAAAGGAGAAAGGAAAGGAACTTTCCTTATTTCTTTTGTCATAAGTTGATGCTGCCTACAGATATGGAAGACAGATGAAGCAAAATTCTTGTAAAGGCAGAATAGGAGTAAAATAATGATATGAGTGTAGGAGTTTGCTTTGTAAATAAATGTAAAACTCTTACTTCACAGATAGAAAATAATGTGGAAGTGATATAGAGTGAAAAGTTAGAGATTTGATTGAGGTGGCAAGAAGTTGAAGGGGTTCATTTATAGAAATACCTATTGTCAATGTCAACATATTGTCAATTACTGAGAGGGAAAGTTATGAGGGTAAGGTTGGAATTTGGGTCTTAGGGATGCTAGAAAAGGTTTGGAAATGTGACAAGAGGTTTATAAAGGATTTCAACTTCCTTTAGTGACACTTGACTGCCCAGATATAAGAACAGAGAAAACAAACCAAAGTGTCAGATTACTAAGTATCTTGTGTCTCATCTGAAAGCTGCAATTAAACCAATGGCTATTCACATAAAGACAGAGAAAAGATAATTAATACAGAAAATTTAAATTGCCCTCAAACTATTACACTTGAATTAAACCTTTAACACCAAGATGGTTATAATCTATGTAAAAGGGTTAGGAAAATAACTAGCTGTATCAACTAAAATGAAGAGTATGAGATGTGTATTGGTTCCTTTATTATACTATAACACCCTAATAACAAAATCAACCTTGAGTTTCACTGTTCTGAGTTATATTGGTTTAGTCAAGGTTTCAATTGTAAAGCTATATCAAATTATCTTAGGCCTAAAAACAGCTTGCTAAGAGACACTGAAGGTTTTAATAATGATTTAGGCTTGTGATGGTCAGTAAAAGTAGTTATTAAAAATAATACTAACCAAATTCTTTTGATGGTTTTGAAAATTAAAATACTATTTGTCCTTTAGAAAAACTAAAATATGCCATTTTGTTTTTAAAAAGTAGCATGGTTGAGGCACATATTTAACTTAAAAGTATATGTGGCAATTCCTCAAATATGTATGGCAAAATAGGATAATGGCCCCAAGATCTATCAGCAAATCAAGAGAAATTGACACATGAGAAACATAGGGTTAATTTAAAATGAGAAGCAATACCTCATCATATTTGGCTCATCAAATGAGCTACCTATTTGAAAGTTGACTTTCAAATAGAACTGTGATTATAACTAATCATAACTGTAAGATAAGCTAAGAAGAAACTATAACAACAAATCAATAAACTCTGGCCAAGAGACAAAGGATCTGGCCATTAACCAAGCCTCTATTATGGTGAAATATTCAGATGTAGCTATTACATTTAGTATCTAAATGTCAAATAATACTTTCACAGTTTATAAAGCACTTTCACAAATATCATCTCTGTTAGTCATCACAACCATGGCCATTTAAGATTGGTTTCCCATATACTAAGAAGTGTGGCCAAGGTCACAGTGACATAGCCAAAACATGTACATAAAACAACTAAATAGTATGTGGCTTTGGAAAAAAGACAGAGAAATTTCAGGCATCAACTTGATAAATAGAGTAGGCTCACAAATGTGGGTATAGATCATGTCCCAGTGACAATCTAGAAGGTGGAATTTATAGACACCATTTCATCTTATCATGATATTTCTAGTCCAAAAACAAAGTAGTAATATTGGGAAAGTAATTTCATATTATAAGAATATACACCAGATTAATCTGAGGGTTTTAATTTATGTTTTGATTACCCTAACAAGAACTCTATAAACCAAAGATTAACCATTTTTCCACTCTAGTTAAATGAAGAGCAATATTATTCTTTCTGAGGAGATAACTTCTTCTTTGGTGTTTGTATTTGAATCCTGGTACAGGTAAATTCTTCCACTCTCATCATTAATAACTCAAGAAGACCCAGGATTCTAGTAAAAACTCTACACTTTACAAATTTGTGACCTAGGATAAGTGACTTCCCATCTGTAAGTTTTACTTCTGTTGGCTGTGAAATGGAGGTTGTAGTGAGAATGAATAACTATAGATTATATAAAAATGCTTTGCATTCAATATCATTTTTAGTGATGTATTTTAATTCTGTTTTTCTTTTTTGTCCTTTTTCTTTCTTTTGTTAGTGTATATTAATCACACAGTATAATGATTTTTACTATGATATTTTTATACCTGAATGTAATATACTTTAATCATATTCACCCTCCTTGGTACCCTCTCTTATTTCCCCTCCCCTCTCTATTTCCACATCACTTTAACTTTCATGTCAATTTTTGTATTGCATGCTTTCTCTCATATGTGAAATTCAGAAAAAATATGTCATTTTACGATTTTTTTCTAGTTCATGGATCACAGAAGAGACATTCACTTGAGTGTAAACAGGAGACAGAAGAGGCAGAGTAAGGCATTTCGTTTTCTTATGAACATAGCTGCATTGAATGTAGTTAGTCTTAAATTATCATGAAGGGTTGATCTCCATACACATGGGCTTCTGCTGCTAAAAACCCATTCAGAAGCCACAAGGAAGCTAGTGGAAAGGAGAATCAATCAGGACCAATGCCTGTAAATGTCTTTCATTGGTTCTTTTGGTTTTCAAAACTAGCCACAGAGTTTCTACCTGACGAAGATTTATTAAATGAAATAAATTTCATTAAATGAAAATAAAATATGTAAAATGTGGGGCATAAATAAGTTAACTTTGCTCTCATAAGATTTTAGGGTCCAAATTTGTGAACAAATAAATTTTAGTCTTTATTTGTTTGAATTTAATTTTGTTTACCATCATAGGTATCTAACTCCTTCCCTATACACTTATGGAAAATCCCTACAAAGCAATATATAGCTATTTCCAATATATGTGAATGTTTCATAAAATCTCAGCACTGAAAGGAAACCAAGATACCATCCTCCTCAATACTCTGAAGGCCTGAAATCACTTGACAAACATGACACTTGCAGAAATTTGTTCATATAACTTTCTAAAAAACTGATTCTGTGGCAGAGTACATTTGACAAGAGTTAAAGCCCAGGCAACTTGTTATAATAACAAACTTCAGTAGGAAGTATAGAATAGAGATAACCGTAGAGACCTTAACACCTCCAGAGAATAATACCTTACTCAACAGGACTACTGAAAGCAGCAGATCAAAGACAAAACTTAATTCCCACAAATTAGAAGCTGGTTAAGAAAAGGCCTCTGGGATCTTATCAGCTTGAAATGACCAAAAGAATGTATCCCTTTCAATATCCAAGTATTGCCCTGAAATTTACTACAGCAACTGCTCTGTGATGATTCATAGCAAATAACCTACATGAAGTAGCCCACACAGAATGGTACAGTTTTCTGCATTTTTTATCCTATGCATATAATTGTCAAGGAAAATGTATGTAGATAGAGAGAATACATCATCTAATCATGTGGGTGAGTATACCCATGCATTAAACCCAGGATCACTAATGATTTTTTTAATATCTGATTGATGTGGCAGTTTAGAAACCAATTGTATCCTTGTAGCTTCAAGTTGCAAAAATCAATTTTGCACTGATTTAACAGATTGCTTTGGCGTGGGAGAAACAGAGCAATCAATGGTGATGTCAGCAGCTTCTTTGTCATGCAGACCTAAAGGAGTTGGCTATAATCAGTCTGAAGCAAGGAGCAACCAACCACTGATGCCAAAATTAGCACTGGGTGCTCAGTTACTTTGGTACTGATGCTAATGAGTTGATGCTTAAAATGAAAACAGAAGAGATTTATAGAGAGAACATGATTTATATTGTAAATATCACAAAGATGAATTAGAGTTGTTATGGGGAACTCAAAAGGAAATGCTGGAGCTGGTGGCTAGAGAGATGGAAGGATAGTATTCACAGAGGAAAATTTCAGCAATTGGGATTTGGAAGGATTGTGAGTTTAAAGGAGGCTCGTATGTGTAACTACAGCTGAGAAGTAAAATTATTTTTATAGTAAGTACTTGGCAGAATTCACCAAGTGTATTTGTAACATAAGCAGGAAAGAATATAGGAATTACTATCTATTTATTCCTTTACATTGAGACTACTTGATATATAGCATTTCTGAAGTTTTTCAAACAAGCAACACAAGCCTATAATTGGCAGGAATAAGACAGTTAGATCTTAATATCATTCCCTTTTCTTCCCAAAAGGCAGCTCCATCACATTGCTCTGAGTTTATGAAGTTTTTCTTCTTAGAATCCTAAGTCATGTCAGATATAGGATCACAGATCACATTTCTTCCATTCCTATGAGGTAGCTACAGGAGAGTTGTGAAGGGGAGGGGGGACGGCTGATTATTTCTATACTCATAGTGAGCTTGTATGATTTATATGATTTATAACAATTCATGCAGGTAATGATAGGAAGTTAGTAATAAAGTATAGCTCAGAATTCAACTCTGAATCCCAAGACAGGGCCAAAGAATGAGAGCAAATTCTCCTTGGGACCATGTCCTAAGAAAGAGAAGTAGCATTTCACCCACAATATACTTACATTTTCTTCATGAAATCATTTTCTAAAGTGAAATTCTGCAGTGTAGCTAACCAGAATAGGTAAATATCTGAAAATGAACTTAGCAAGCACTGCTTTTTGTTGACTGCCAGAATAACTTTAACCTTAATTGTATAAATTGGAAAGAGCGAAATGAGTTCCAACCCCCATAGCCTCTAATTCTCAGTTCTAGACAGAAAGCCAAATCTCAATCTAATTTTATCTGTTTAGAAACATTTGAATGCCTACCATATGCAAGCACTGTGGATGAAGATATAAAAGATGCCACACTCATGCTGTTTGCCTTTATGTAGCCCCTACTCTAAAAGTAGGGATGAGACATGCAGACATATAAATAAAAATGGACAGGTTAAATTGGATCAAGAGACAGGAGATAGATAGGAGGCAGTTAAAATATGGCAGCAATGATTTTTTAATTAAAATGTGAACTAGTATGGTGGCAGTAGAATTAGAAAGGGAGGAGTGAAGAAGAAAGATATTTCAGAAATAGACTTTTCAACTAGTTTTATATGATGAATGAGAGAAGAGAGTCAAAGATGATTTGCAAGTTCCTACTTTGGGTTATGGGAAGAATGATATTGATAGAAATACATAGATCAAAAGAAGGAGCAGATTTATTAGAGAAACAAAGGCATTTGATCTCAGGTATGATAAATTTCTAACAAAAATTATCTGATCTAATTTATATCATCCTCAAAAACAGTGTATCTCTAAACTTTGTGTATCCTATCAGTAAATTTTGGATATGAGTCTACCGAATTTGTAGGTTAATTATATTAGTGCATGATTATATATGTATGTATACACATATACACATGCATACACAAAATGTAGAAAATATAAAGAATGAGTTAAAAAGTAAATATAACTATCAGTTATACTATTTTTATTCCCGCAGTCCAGTCTACATAGGACATCATTTATATATGTAATTTAGCTATATGCTCTCTTTCCAATTTGTAAAACAGAAAAAAAATACTGATTTGTCTAACTGAAGTTAGCAATAAAAAATTCTGATTATAGGGAAAATATACCTTGCCTTTCAGCATATATATATATGTATATACATACATATATATACATACATATACATAGGTATATACATACCTATGTGTGTGTGTATATATATATATATATATATATATATATATAACCATGATTATCATAATAAATAATGCCTTGGCATTGTTTCTAATTGTAAGGCGAGTCCTATAAGCTTGATCAAGTTCACATACACATGTTGCATTTATGAAACCTTACAAAATTGCAAGTTAAAATTCCCCCAAAAAATAGGCTCAAGAAAGCAGAACAGCTGGAAACTGTTGAGCACAGTTTCTCTTGACTTTTATATTTTATGAAGGAAGGATTTGGAAGTCAAGGGCATATTCCCTTTAATATTCCCAACAAATTCATGAGATAAAATCCATCTTTTATAAAATCCAAGACTAGGTCTCAGAAAATTTAAATGATTTGCCCAAGTTCACTCAGCTAGCATGTGTTAGAGCTCAGATTGAAGTTGAGTCTTGACCTCAAGTTACACTTTTTTTAATAGACCACAGCTGCCTTAAGTTCTCTACCTCCTTTTTATTTTTAAGTCTGCTTCAATCCTCCTATTAATACATATTCTTCAAATTTCAACCTGATCTCTAACCGAAATTACTAAGAAGAAAGAAATAAAGTTGTCTATATTTATAAAGGGACAGAAAAAGCGACAGAGCCCATCTCCTTTTTCTTTCCTAACAGACTGCTTATCCTTTCAATTTTCTAGCCTTTGTTTCTGTCTATCATACTGACTCCTGGGTCAGTTTTGTGTTAAAAAATGGCTGCTTCTGAAACATGAGTTCCATTAATTTGAATTTGAGTTCCACTTCTGGATGTGGTCAGGGTAGTACAAGTACTCTGAAGTCTGCTGGCTTGTAATTTCTCCTTGTTAAATCCAGATAACTTGAATTTGCAAGGCAGAGACTATTTCTTCCTCAGTAATCTAACATGGGTTCAAAGAGAACAAGCCATTCCAAACCAACCTCATTTCCTTTTCTAATAACGTGTCTAGACCAAAAGATCCTTTTAATGACTTATAGCTAGTATGTCTGTATTGACCAAAACATAATCTCTCTGTTGTGGGACAGGCAAAATTTGGCTCAAGGAAACAGGAAGATTTATAGTTAGGGGACTAACTATTCTCACTAAATGTACTAATTGAGTCTCTGTTTAACAACAGTGGAAAATTATAAGGCCCTACTATTTTTTTCACATTGTGATTCATACAGGGTCTCAAATGAAAAGAGAAAAGGAATCCTTTTCAAATTGGCAAATGACAAAACTGGAATGGAAAGCAAATTGGTCTGATGCCACATTGAAAGGGAGGGTAGAATCTAGCCACACGAAATGTAAGATAAAATTAATGCAAAACATTTTAATTTAGTTTAGAAAACTATACAAATGGATCTGCCTTAACAACAGTATGCATAAGAGGTCACTGAAGGTTTTTCTGGTTGATTATAAGCACAGTCTGATAGTAGCTTAAGAAGATTGTTGAAAAACAAAATTCTAAACTGGAAAACACTACCTAGAAGCTATCTAGTGTGTAACTCCCCAGGGTAGAGAGAGTGTGGGCACATTTGAAGAAGGACATTAACAAACTGGCATGTCAAAGAAAGGCAGAAACTATCTTTTGAGGAAGAGATTCAAAGCTTGGGGAAGATATTGTACACTGGATCCAGTAGCAACTTTGAAAAATTTGAAAAAAAAATTAAAAATTTTAAATTGTATTTATTCTCATTTTATTGAGGCAAAATATCTGAATCATTAATAAATAACACTCCTAGAGTTTTTATTAACTAAGACATAATACCTATGTGGAGTAGAGCAATGTAAATCAGATTCCTGCAAGGTGTAAGTTGATTATATGTAATGCACTGTTGGAACTGTGACTTATTTCAGCTTTTATGCTCTCGTTGAGTTTTGGGTTTGTGTGTGTGTGTGTGTGTGTGTGTGTGTGGTACAGGTGTTTGAACCCAGAGCCTTGCTCATACTAGACAAGCACTTTACCACTGAGCAACATCCCCAGTTCTTCTCATTTAGTTTTAAACAATAATGACATTGCTTAGAAACCAGAGAAAGTCAAAGCTAGAGTGGCTGCCAAATTGCCTTCTATAGCCAGAGATTTGCTCGATTCCAGAAAGATACAAAGCTATTCCTCTATTTGCAGTTAGATTGAAGAATCAACATCATAACTCTGAAGTGGGGAGGATTGGGTAGAATCTGCCCACATATATCTGTGTTGATTAACTTACCTGAAGATGGTGTCATCCCTAGGAGCTTGAAGGCCTAAGGAAAATTACACTGTGTTCTCTGTCTCTCAACGTTTGGGTTATGAGGAATAACAAAGCCAAGTCTGAGAATGAAAGAGTACTCATTTAGAGGTTGGTTTGATGGTGCATGTATGAAGGAGAGTAAGAACAAAGTCAACCTTGCCTGCTTTGCCTTGGAGCAAGAGTGGAAGTAGCTGCAGAGGGAGCATGGAATGTTTATGTATCTGCACATACATGTTTCAGATCTTTAGTACAAGTTGATAAAATGCCTTCTTCACTACTATGCACCAAAGGGGTACCTCAAAGTTACAGTCTTAGGAAGATCAATCATACTTGTCATATTCTTGGAACACTTCAGCTCATGGTCATGTGAAAGAGGAAATTCCCATTTTCAGCTCACCTTAACAAACAGAATAGAGTGATTAGAAGAGAGGTTATCTGTACAATCCAAATCTCTCAGTTTCTGAGTGCCAATCCTGGTGTTCTCTAAAACAGCAACCACACTTCGAATGGCTGTGATCAGAAATCACCCTTGCAAACCTCTCAAGATCTGTAAGACCTGCTGTTTACTGCCAAAACTCTGCAGGAAGAAAATTTAGTGAGCTTAATGAAGTTACCATCCTAAACAATCGTACATGTTCTTACTTAAGAAACCAGTAGCTAGGGCTGGGGATGTATCTTAGTGTTAGAGTACTTATGTAGCATGTAAGGGCCCTGGTTTTAATTCCCAGAACCACAAACAACAATAGCAATAACAACAAAACCCCATGGCTACCAACTATCTGTCAGGAAAGAGAGGAAAAATTAGCAACTAAAGAAAGCATAACTGACTACTAAAAAGCTCTTCAAGTACACTGAGACAAAGTAGCTAAATCCTTAGGAATAATCAATGACAAGTTAGTCTTTCATTCTGAGGCTTCCATGCCTGTTGTAAGAATACTCTTGAAAAATTACTCACCACAGAGAAGTTAGCTCTTCACATTTCATCCAGAGGCTGGCAGCTGGTTGCAGTGGGAAGGTACAAGACCAGGAAGTAGGAGCCCTGGTTTTATAGTTCCCCCCTGCCGCTGACTTGTTTTGTGACCTTGAACAAGTTCCTTTACTTCTAACACATGAGATCTAGCCACCTCACATAGGTGTTAGAAGCACTTTGCAAGGCATAAAGCAAGTGTGAGAATTCTCACAAGTGTGAGAATTATTATCCAAGCAGGTTTCATGCCAACCCTTTTGGTGTCACCCTCAAGGCCTCCTAAGCTTTGGCACAAAATTCTTATCTCCTGGTTGCTACTCCAAGCCATGTCTGGCTTGGGTACAGGAGATTTCACTTTCCCTTCTCTTGCCAGCTTCCTCCTTAATGGAGCTAGCTGAATGTAGTTATTCTTCATCAGCTCTAGTCGCTCCTAGACAGACTGTCTTCTTCAGAAAAAAAGACTCCACATTTTAATAAACACCACCAACTCTTTAGGCACAACTACCTAGTGGTAGGTAAGAGAGGAGATGAAAATTGGAGCAATCTACAGCTCTTGGGGAGAAAACATTGATTTGAAAGAGACTTGTTGAAGGAGGTCTCAGTGCCCAGAATACACACACACACACACACACACACACATCCTTAATGACTCAGGATAGTCTATATACTACAGCAATCAGAAATCTTACCTGATTGCTGCTTTCTGCTCCCAAGCCTGTGCTAACCACTCTGTCTCTCTTCTCTCTACCACCTGTGAAGATTCTAATTCAGTGCTGCCCATTTATACACTTCTGGGAGTGGCAGAACTCCAGGAATCTCTGTCCCCACCAATCATAAGTCAGAACTCCCCAGTCTTTGACCATGTCTGATTTAACCCTGTCTATGTAGACATTACATCAGTGTTGTCAGCTTCCTAACTGGGAGTAGGACGTGGCCTCAAAACCAAGAAACTGCTGTCTTGTGCCTGCTGTCCAGAAACTATACCTGATTTCCTCAATTCTCACAGACAACTCTGTGTGTCCATAAGCAGAAAGAATAGTCTGGGGAACAAGTCTTACTCATAGGTACATGAGGAGAATAAACAACTCCTGCAGAATAAAAGTCTTGAAAAATATGAAGGAAAAATTTAAGGTCAAACTGGGTAAGATGTTAAAATGGAGGGAACAGGATATGGACAGAGTTAAAATAGTCAGTGGGTTTCATGCTTATGGATTCAGACTTGGCACAAGAGCACATACCAAAACAGGGTCCTAATAAGCAAGCAGAATTTGGTAACTAGACATTCTAACTGGCTTGGGCAGAAGTGGAGTCTAAAGATAAGTCATGGGAAAACTGAGGATACAAACTGAGCCTGATTAGTGCTCTAAACTCTGATACACCCAAAAAGATACTGACAGTAGAGAAGCTATAGTGCGTTTGAAATTCTCAGGCTGGAAAGTCCAATTTTCAGCACCTCGTCTGGTATGGAAAAAACAAGCACCCTAGGGAAGGAAATAACAGGGGTTCAAAATTGAAGTTTGGTACAGGGTTAAGCAAAATTATGCTGGATCTAACTAAACCCTGGGACTAATGTCATATCTGAAGAGAGTATAGAGATTACCTTTCAGGTTTGAAGATTAGGGTGTCTTAATTCACATTCAGTCCTGGAGATATGGCTCCTTGGTCATCCACTTCTCTTTCCCTCCCTTTATGCTCTCTGCTGTTAATTGCTCTGTTACCTTAGGACTTATTCTAAGTTTAAGCTTGTTTGTGCCAGAATATAACTTTAAACTTTGACTGGTATGTCAGGAAAAAGGGTCTGCTATGGTGTCTGTTACCCATGACAATGCAGATGACCATAGAGGATGAGAAACTGCAGGGGAAAATGGCATTAACTCTTGGCAGGTCTTGGCAGGTCTTTGCAGAGCAAAACTGGTCCATATCGAAGCTGTCTGGGGACTATATATGATGTAGGGAAATCTTCTCATTCATAAAAACAACTATAAGTACCCCTGCTCTCCATTGAAATGGAAAGAATAAAAGATTTGACAAAGTAGGGTCCAGGTGGTAGAAAGATATTTTTTCAAGGGCTGAAGGTATGAAATGGCAACCAGATGTTGGAAAAGATTGTGTAAAGAGAATCAGGAAAATAACTAAATCTGTTCTCAAGTGGCTCCATTTAAAATAATACTCACATGAAGTTTTCCTTGTAGTAACTGGCATAGCGCCTATCTAGCACAAAGCCTGGCACACAGTAGGCTCTCAATAAATGGTTGTTGATTGAATGAATCATAAATTACACATTATGACAGCCAGGCAAAACTTTCCAAGCTCTTTAATCACAGCTGTTAACAGGATATAAAGTTGTAGTAAAATTCCTCATGTATGGAATCAACTACTTTGAGAAGTCATTTTTACATTACTGAAATTTTATTTTTCTCTTCTACTAAAACAATAGAAGGCTCAGTATTATACAACTATTTCCTTAGATGTATTGGAGAAAACTGTCTAAGACACACTGAGATTAGTGGACATGGAGGAAAGAGGAAGTCAATTAGCCAAAGGTAGGAAGGTATTCAACTTTCTTAAATTGGAAGAGAACTTTCTTCACCTTGTTACTGTGACTATAAAAATTTTCTTTGGCAAAAGGCAATAAATACATAGTTAAGGATATAAAAGGATATATTATTGCATTTCTACAGTCAATGATTACTTCTCTAAACTCTTGATTTGATTCAACTTAAGCTCCACTCACAATCTATAGTATTCTAATTCTTTAAAATGCTCTGCCTCATGAAATAAAAGAAAAGAGCTGAGCAAATGTGCAAGCTTAAGTTAAGGCACAGGCTGGTTTTACAGGTAAGCAGAATACAAAAGTTACGGGTTTGGAAGTTGTCAACAGTATCACAGATCTGCTAATCTAACTGGTTTTAATCTGAGGGTAGCAATTATTTGTATCAACTACATTTTAACCTATTTTCTGGGTGTGGTTTTACAGGTGTGGACCACAGCTAGACGAAATTAAAAAACCTTCAAGTAAATTCAATTGTTATCAGTCAGCCAGGAATATAGTAGAATTATTCCTATCTCATTTTCATCTAGTCCCTTTTCTGAAAGTGAAATAGTCATCACTTAGAAGTCTTCTTCTGCATCTTTGTGGGAACTCTTGGAACCTACCTCTTTCCTGAGCCCACTTTTAATTACCCCAAAGTTTTCTCCCTTTATTGTACTCCAGTTCAACCTCTACTGTGCTTCTCCTTTCTGCCCAACTCCCCACCCCCTTTTCTTGGCTTCGTGGAATGTGTTAGCCTCATAGAACCATCTACAATCACTTTCTGTAACATCATTTTAAACCTGGATTTTTCAGGATCCCCTTGGCCCAAAGTTCCATTGTAATCTCATAAAATCCAAATTGTCAGGAAAGACTGGAAAGAAGCAAAATTAAATCCAAATGTTGAGAAAATTTTTCTACCTTCTCATTAAGAAAAAAATTCTAATTCCTTAATGGTATTTTTAAAATTATATTTGTGAATTGTAGAAATTGGAAGATGTCGTCTGTATTTTATCTACCTTATATAAGAAATGTCTACTCTCTGAATATTCTAAATAACAATATTAACATTAATACTATAATTTTGGAGAAGACTTGGAGATTTCTTGAAGAAGCTCTTCATTGACAAGTGGCTTGATATGAAGGAAAATAGGAATTTTAGTATAGATCCTAGTCCCAGATGTGTCATGTAATTCTGGTGTAGCTTTGGACAAGTTACTCTCCTTCCTCAGTAAAACAACAACAATGGTAAATGTGTATTAAATAATTACTCTGTGCTAAATAATGTAGGGAGTACTTTAGATGTCCTAACCTATCTAATTCTACCACAAAGTAGAATTTATTATAATCATCACCTTATAAATTTGGTAACTTCAGTGCAGAGGCTGAAAAATTGCCCAATATTGAGAACTGAAGTCCAAGCATCTAGTTGTTGTCACATCCAGTATTCAAATTCAGTTCTATCTAACTCCAGGGACCATACTTTTAACTAGTACAAAATGCTGTTGCTTTACAACATTCTATTGAGTCTAATTTTCCACATTTGTAAAAATGAGGAAGTTGGATTGATATTTCTTTTAACTATAACAGATTAAATGTCTAGTATCAAGGAATATTGAGATCTTCAGTATAAGCTGAGATAGCAAATAAAAGCCAAATACCAAGGGTCAATTCTTTCCCTCACATCACATGGAAAGGGCCATGTCTTAACCATTGCTTTTCTTAGTGACATTGGGAAGAAGGAGGCATGTATAGTATTAATAAGGTTTTGAATAACTGTGTCAAAAGGAGAGAAGAGCCTAAAATTCCCATCTGCAAACTAAAGATCTGGGAGAAACATGCAGCTTCTCAATTCACAAATCTAAGTTTGTCAGGAAAAAATGGACATGGGAAGAGTGGAAAAGACAGTCTCTGGGCTAATTGGTAACCAGCCTATGAATTTACTGAGGAGAATTCAGGGAGGCTTGACTTTGAAGAAAAGAAAGCCTTTTTATATTTATTTCAGTGTCATAAATAACAAATTACTACCAAGGGGTAATATTCCAGAAGGACAGTTCATATGTTTGGTTGACATACCAAAAAGGCATGGAGCACTGGTGAAGCTAAGAGTTATTCTGGGAGTTATTTTCCCTCCACATTCTCTTTCCTTAAGATCTTGCCGGCTAATGTGACTTCAACTATCACATCTATGTGAATGACTCCCAAATCTATATCTAAAATCCTATCCTATCACACTAACTCCAAATCAACTGCCTACTGGACCTTCCCACCCTGACATTTTGATGCCACTTCCCACCCATGAAATGCCAAACCAGATTATCTTCCATGCCAATTCAGTTCCTGGAAAAGTGAGAAAAATGCTTTGAAATGTATCAGGGCAGATACAAATATAAACTGTCATCATTTTTGCTTCTTTTTGTTTATTTATTTTGGTTTATTGAGACAGATTCTCACTATGTACCTTTATGCTGGGCCAGCCTGGGCTGCAATCTTCCTATTTGTGCTTTCTGGAGTAGCTGGGATGAGAGGTGCATATCACCATGCCTAGTCATTGGTTGAGATGAGGATCTCACAAAGTTTTACCAGAGTTGGCCTCACACTGTGATCATCCTGATCTCTACTTCGGGAGTAGTCAGGATTACAGGCTTGAGCCACTCTACTAGTACTCTTTTTTATTACTCATAAGTTATTTTTAATTCCCCTAGTGATTTATTCTATTATCCACTGCTGTTCTCTTATTGATGTCTTGTTCACCCCATAGTGGACAGGGAAGAGAATTTGCATGTTTAAATCTCTCAATTTATTAAATTGAGACTTTACATATGGCCTAGGGAAAATATTCTATCTGTACTGGAGAAGTATGTAGAATATGTTGTTGGGTGCAGGGTTCTCTATGTCTATTATATTTAGTGTTTTATAGAGTTGTTAAAGTCCTCTGTTTCCTCATTGATATCTATCTAGAAAGTCCAGCAATTATTGAAAATGTGATATTGAAGTATTATTCTAGAACTATCTGTATCTCCCTTCTAAGTTTTCCCCCCTTCCTTCCTTCCTTTCTATCCTGTCCTCCTCCCTCCCTCCCTCCTTCTCTCCCTCCCTCTCTCAAGACCTCCTTTCCTCTCTTTCTTCTTTCCTTCCTTCCTCCCTCTCAACCTCCCTCCCTCCCTTCTTCTCTTTTTCCCTTCTTTTGTTTTTCTTTTCTTCTTCTGGTGCTTGGGATTGGGCCCAGGGCCTCAGGCCTGCTAAACACACTCTACTACTGAACTGTATACACTTTAGAGACAGGATCTCACTATGTAGACCAGGCTGGCCCGGAACATGCTATGCTGCATAAACTGGTCTTGAATTTATGATCCTCTTGCCTCTGCTTCCCAAGTGTTGTGATTACAGGTTTGTACCACCATGCTTGGCTTGGTTCATATATTTTGAGAGTCAAAGTTAAGTGTGTCCATGTTTTTAATTGTTATATATTCTGTCTGGATTGAACCTTTTATTAATATATAATGGTTTATGACTCCTGTAAATCCTCTTTTCTGCCCTTTTTTTAATCAGTGTTGGAGATCAAACTGAAGCCCTTGGCATGCTAGACAAGTGTTCTGCCACTGAGTTACATCCCCCCCAGTCCAGTACCTCCCCACTTTGGCAGCACTGGGGTTTGAACTTAGGGCTCCCTGCTTCCTAGGCAAACACTCTAGCACTGAGTCATGCCTCCGGCCCCTTATTGCTTTAATTTATTTTTCAGATAGGGTCTTATGGTTTTACCCAGGGCTATCCTTGAACCAAGATCCTCCTAATACTTCCTCCTTCATAGCTGGGATTGTAGGTGTGCACCACCACACTCAACTTTTTTTTTCAGATAAGGTCTTAGTAACTTTTTTGCCTAAGTGACCTCAAACAGGGATCTTTTCATCTCCACCTCCTAAGTGACTGGGATTATCATGTGCCACCATGCCATGCCTTCCTTTGGGTGTTAGAGTCTATTTTGAATATTATTAGTATAGCAACTCCAGCTCTTTGTTGGCTACTATTTTCATGGAAAATCTTTTCCCATTCTTTCACTTTCAACCTACTTGTACCTTTAGATCTAAAGTAAGTATCATGTAAGCAGTGTATAGATGGAGTATGTTTCTACTAATTCTGCTAATCTCTGTCTTTGAACTAATAAATTTAATCCATTTGCACTTAAAGTGCTCACTAATATTAAAGGATTCTGATATTTTGCTATTTTTATGTATCTTTTCTGTTCCTTAATTCCTCCAATACTGCTTTCTTTTGTCTTTCATTAATTTTTTAAAAAAGTCTTTTAACATGTAATAGTTGTGCAGGGGGATAAATTATGATATACACATATGTGCTTATAATATATTTTAGTTAGATTTACCTTTTGCATCATTATCTCTCCCCTCCTCCTTTCTTAGAATAACTTCAACAGGTTTCATTCTTCTATTTTCATATGAGTACGAAATACATCCACCATATTCACACTCATTCCCCCTTTCCTTATGCCCATCCACCTCCCACTGGTACCCACCCTGAAAAAGACCTATTTTCTCCCTGCCCTTCTTTTTCTTTTAAGTGTATGTTGATAGTTTAAGGGCATTTTTGCCTTGGTAGTTCACGCCTATATATATTGTACTTTAATCAAATCAATGCCCCCATTACTTGCTCATTCTCTATTTGTATGCTCCCTTAATATTCAATAGCTATATTCACATATAGATAGATGAGTTGTTCATTTTTCACTCTGTAACATTCTCTTTCCCTTTCCTGCCTTCCCTAGTCCCCTCAGATGGACTCATTAATACAATTTTATTCTCTCTCTCACTATATATATGTATGTATATATACATATGCATATTTATATATATGATCATATACATATGTATATATATATACATTTAACTTATAGGTCTTTGATTAATTTTTCTAGTGTCTCATTTTGACTTCTTCTACTTTCTTTTCTACATTTACCAATTATTTTCTTAGTATTTACCATGCAGATTATAGTTAATATACTAAATTTACAATAAGCTAGCTTGAATTTGTATCAAATTAGCTTATCACTGTTCCTATCCAGTTCTAGTTCCTATCCAGGTCTGCCTCAAATACTCCCTTTAGCATTTCTTGAAGGGGATTAATAGAGTTACAAACTTCCTTAACTTTCATTTATTTAGAACTGTCTTAATTTATGATTCATTTTTGAAACATACTTTTTCAGTCATAAAGTTTTGGTTTACATATGATCCAGCAACTCCACAAGTATATATCCAAAGGAATTAAAACCAAGGGTTTGAACAAATACCTGTACAAAATGATAGAAACAGATTGAGAACAACCACACACACACACACACACACACACACACACACACACACACAATTTGAAAAGCAGTAAGCCAGAAAGAGCAAGGAGCTCAGTAGAATTACTGAAAACAAAATTAATAAAATAGAGGAAAATTCTGAGATAATGAGAGTGAATGCAAATGATAAAGACAAAAATTTCATTAGAGAGAAAATGATAGAGATTAAGAATAAAGATGATCTGGTAAGGAGTAATGCTAAAAGTGAGTAACTTTTATTCTAAAATGTAATAAAGGAAGACAAGACATAACAGTAGAAAAATTTCCTAAACTGATAGAAAAACTAAATTTGCGAATCTAATGACTACACTCTGTGTCCCAGGTGAACCTAACAGATGAATTGAAATGAAGTCATATCTTAATTACATCATTATATGTTAAAGATAAAGAAGGCAGCCAGAAGGCGAGTAATGTACATGAAGGAGGGGGAAAAAACTAGCTGACATGATACTTTTTCACAGATGCAGCTAGTGTTAGAAGACAATGGGAAAATATCTTTAACTTTAAAAACAGTGTGATCCAAGAATACTAGCCATGTTTTAGATTAAATGTAAATGTAACAGAAGACATCCTCTTTTTTTTTGTGAGACTGGGTCTTGCTGTGCTGGTGTTGAACTTACTATCTTCTTGCCTTGGCTTCTTGAGTGCTGGGATTAAAGATGTACACCACTATGCCTGGCTTAGTAGGCAGACATTTTAAAGCATGAAACAACTAATAATTATCGAATTATGAAGTATTTCATTAGAAAATGAATGATGAATGGCGGTCCAACTGGAAAGAATGGTGAGGCTGTACAAAAAGGATTGGTAGTGAATATTTATTCTATTCTATTCTGTTCACATAGCCTCAAGAATTCAAGTATGATATATTTGATACATTTTAAGAACCTTTGTAAATGCTACAATGTACTCTTAACCAAGGCAATTATTATGCAGTCTAAAAAAAACAGAATTAGTTAAAGTTCTTATGGTTACAGAATAGAACATAAACTTCATATATTCTGATAAGTTGTAAATGTTATATATTGTAATTTATATGTGCATATACGTATATATAATGCATATAAATATGTAAATCTTATAAAAATCAGAAAGTGGTGAGAGTACAGGAAATATAAGAGTACTATTTTCTTCGTCTTTCAAGGAAGAAAACCAATACATGTAATATAAATTAAAACATAAAGCTTAATGACTCATGACTATGAAATCTCTTTTTAATTCTATATGTTCTTTTGTATGGCTGTGCGTCAATCATTCCATAGTCCCACCTCTGCAATTAATGATATGATCATGAGAGTCACCACTCCCTGTTTAGAAAAACAAAGAAAGTGAATTGGAAGACTAGATGTAGGCTATGTAGAATTCCAAATCAAGTTCATCTATTGACTAATCAACCTCCATTTCTACATAACAATCCCTAAAACTTGATAACCTCACCAGAGCCTGGAAAGCAAGAGTAGAAATTAAGTCTTGCTCACTAGCTTAAATACAATTATGCAATAAATGACTTTTAAGTAGCATTGTTCCTTTCATGAAGGTGATTTTACTGCATAAGGGGGAAGAAAGACTACCACTTTAAGGGAATTGCTGGCAGAAGAATGATTAAGGAATGATTGTAGGGTAAACTCTGGAGCAGAGGTGAAAAATGAATGGGGAGGGAGACATAGCAAAGGCGCTAGGTACACAGACAAGGTATATCTTCACAGGGCAAAGTTCTTCCCATTGAAAGTTTCAAGAGCAGCGAGCTATGAGGCAAGTCCTGGTTCTGCCAGTTTACAAACCGTATAACTTTGGACATATTGCCTTTCGGGAGCCCTCATTTTTCAATCACTAAGGATATTCCTGATATTTTTGATACTCCAGAGTCTCTGATATTCAGGGCCCCACTTTTCTAGACTTAGATGAATCTTGAACAAAGATTTCTAATTGGTGACTATTAGACATATGTTTCTAGGCATAGTACTTGGCCAGAGTATGAAATTAGTAAGATTTATATCTGAAACCCTTCCACCTTCCTAATTTGGTAGTTCCTCCTCATCTTGCTGCTTGTTTCAATTCCTCCCCCAATCCTCCAACAGATAATCTAAAGTCCTTCAGATGTTGTCCGAAAATGGTTTAAATGTTGAGGGTTGGGCAGTGGTCAGAGATTAGGGAAGCATTTATGGAAAGAAAAGGTTTAACATAGTGAGAATATTTGGCGCAAAGGGAATACCCTGTTTGCTGGACACACAAGGTGGAGTTCTGGGAGAAAAGGGTTAGCAAGGTTAGAATGGGAGTGAATTGTGGGGCTTTATTTTCCAGGGTTGAGGAGTTTGAACTTAATTTGATTGACAATGGGGAGCCTTTGAAGATTCTGTCTAGGGGGTGACATGAACAGGATGAAGCACTGTTTTCTAACTATCCCCAGTTAAAATGCAAATTATGTTCCTTGGGAGGGTAGTTACCTCATACTTTGTTATAATGTATTACCCAGGGTTCTCTTCCAGCCCTGTTGAGTCAGGTCCTCTTGTATAGTTGGCACCTGAGAATCTGCATGTTAACAAAATCCTCAGTTGATTCTAATGCCCACTTAGGTTTGAGGACCACCAAATACAGGTTTACACTCATTCAAGTTCATGTTATGTACAAAAGAAGCAGAATAATTATATCTTTGAACATGGTGCTTATTGGAGGAAGGAATAATGTGGGTGAGAAGGTAGCCACAGCACTCAGTATAAGAAAATAAAATCCTTGCTTAGAGAACAATATGTCAAAAAAAGTATTTTAAAAACATAGTATTTTAAAATAATACTTTTTTAAAAAGTATTTTAAAAACCAGGCACATGATTACCTGAGAATTGGCCTGGGATATAGATCAATGGTAGAGCATTTAGTTTTCATGGGCAAGCCCCTAGGTTTGATCCCCAGCACTGTTAAAAACAGATTGCAGAGAGGGGAAAAGTGACGTTGCAAAAAGTTGACATTATATAAATCCCTCTGATATTATATTTGTAGATAGTACAGGTAGTAACATTTTCAAGTCATTGCCTAGTACTACTCCCCACAGATAGCAAAATCCGTGGATGCTCAAGTCCCTTGTATAAAATAGTGCAGAATTTGCATATAATCTATGCACATTCTCCTGATATTTTAAATCATCTATATTTCACTTAAATGCAAATTCTACTGTATTGTTTCAAGAATAATGACAAAAAAGTCTGTACATGCTTAGTACAAAGGTAACTTAAAAATATATTTTCAATGAGTAGTTGGTTGAATCCACCAATGTAGAGCTCATGGATACGTGAACCACTGTTACTTACTACCTTTCCTTAGAATCATGGTTTGTGGCTCTGCCTTACTGAAGTTATTGGAATTTTTCCTTTGAAAAGTGGGATTTCCCTACAAGCTTTAAAAGCTAAGCCATCAAGGGCTCCTCTGCATTTGAGGTGCCAAGGCTGGCAGGAGAAAGAGAGCCAGAGGAAAAGGAAAATGTGAGAAAGAATATGGAAAATGACAGATGAGTCAGGGAAAGTAACTAATCAAAAACAGGGGAGGAGGGTGACAGAACAAAGCTATGTAAAATATGGATTAAAGGCTGGGAGATTGAACAAAACTGAAAAAGAGAAGAAAGAAAGCTAAGTAAACGGTTTTTGAGTAAAACTCTAATTTGGCACATGAAAGAAAAAAATAGTTTGATTTTGTGTCTAACCTTGAGTAAAGATCCACTGAAGAGCTTGTTGCCTCATACAAATGACTTTCTCCTTACAGTTCAAAGCCTGTTTCAAAGGAGCTTTTGCTTAAAACACCTTTAAAGAGTTGGTGCTTTAAAAAGAAACATTCAAATCCTTTTGCACATAATTATATACTCATTTACTAGACAGTCAAATCTTGAGAGGTAGGTTATAATGTTAGTCTGAGGTACAATGACAGGTTCTACCTTGTGCTTTTAGGACAAAAGATCCCACCCAGAATGATATTCCCCACTAGCTTGTCAAAAATTCTGGGGAAAGTCACTCCTTATTGGCTTTGTCTCTGGAAAGTCTCTGTTAAAATGCAAATATCATTCCTGGAAGGAGTAACACATTAACCAGTTCACACCATTAAAATTCATTAGTTTTTCAGATTAGCTCTAGCAGGTTTGCTTGGAGCAAGGTCCTAAATTGTGTGGAATAAATTCCAGGAAGTTTAGATTTATTTCAGTAAGAAAGGGGTTAGGAGGGCAGGATGGTATTGAGAAAAACAGAGAGAACCGGGTGCTTCTAGGATTCCACTTAAGATTGACTTGGGAATGGGTGGTGAAGGCTAGGAGAAATGAGTAGGAGGTATGAGATGGATTTTTTAGAGGGCAATATTCTGAACATTTGGGATGTGAGAGAAAGTGCTGGAAAAGGCACAGCTAAAAGAAGATATTTGGGAATAAGAAGATCAGGTGAAGGAAGAAAAGATTTTAAGACCAATTTCTTCAATAAGTTGGTTTGAGCTCTCCAGAGCTCAGTTTCTTCTTTGTCAAAGTAAGTAAGCTCCTCCAGAGGTTTACATTCTAGGAATTTTGCTTCACAATGTGATCAGGGATCTTCAACCACTGGTAAAGTTGAGTTCCTAAAACATTGGCAGTTAACAAAGTCTGTGATTGGGAATGTTGAGACAAAGAAAAGACTTAGATAATAACTTGCTGTCTGGTCTGTCTGCTGATAACAGTACAATAAATAACCCATTGGTTTTGAATTAGTAAAGAAACTGTACTCCCACAGAGTCTAAATGTCTCTATATAAGGTTTAACAACTACAAAGAAAGTACCAAGTGTTTTTGCAATTGTAACTTTCTTACAGAGAATAGAACTGGTGAGCAGCAGTGTCTCTCCCCAGGAAGGCAGTCAAGAAATGGTTTACAAATTTTCAGTCTGATGAGAAGTTACCAACATCCATTAAGCCCAAAGGAAATGCAGTGGCCATTATATAAAAGAGTTATCCCAGGACAGATAATGTTATCATCAATAAATTTTATATACATGTACATATTTAGAACTTGTAATGTACAGTAAAAAATCTGGTCCTTGTGGTTATTTATCTGAAAAAGAATGTGTTTTTAACATCTATTTGTTCTAAATGGGATGCGTTCCACAGTTTATGAGAAGTTAGTAGTTTAGTAACTTTCAATTCTCTGTTTCAACATGGATACCTATTACTTTCAAAGATGAGCTAAATTAGTTCTGTAGACTTTAAAAATTGGAAGATTGCCATAAATCAAGATCAAAAAGTGACTTGACTAGGTACATACCACTCTGATTTTAGAGGCAAAGCCTAGATGCAAAGCAAGTCTCCTGGCTGTTGGCAGGAACACTATGCCATCATGGTGAGAGTGTGCACTTTAGAATTGCAGAAATGGGTTTGAACACCAAAGCAACCTCCTCCTAGCTACATGACCTCAAATTAGTTATTAAATATCCTTGGGCATGGGTTTTGGTTTTTCTCATCTGTAAGATGGAAATTATAATACCTACTTTGTGGAATTATTGTAAGAATAATAAATATATAATTTCTAATTCACATAAGATAGAGGTTAAAGAAGATGTTTTGTATACCTCCATGGGCTGGGAGTAGGGTTATTAAAACAAAGGTAGAGAATTCAGAAGGGTGGAGGTATGGAAAACATATGTAGTCTTGGGCAAAACTGTGATTTGTGGTTTGTCTTGAATGCTACTTGTACCCTTTCCTTCTGCAAACTCTCATGATTTGGGACTTTTGTGTGTTTGTTTTCTTTAGTGCTGAGGTCCAACTCAAGACCTTATACAAGCACCCTACCTCTGAGCTATACCCCTAGCTCTTAATGTTTGTACAGCAAAGCATAGAGTGCAGGGAAAACCACATGTGGGAACAAGGGAACCTCCCCGTGAGTCTCAACCACGTAAGCCAATTACTTGGGCAGCAAGTCTTATCTGGACCAGAATTCCCACTGGGATTTTCATTTTCTATAAGACATACTTCCTTTTCATGAAATTTCTGATTCCTGTTAGATTATTAGAATTCATTTTCTTAATTTGTAGAGTTGTCCGAGCCTCCCATTAAAACAAGGGACTTTCCTAGTTTCTTTCAAATGATATTATTCAAGCATCTGCCTAAGGGTAAGCCTTACTCTGGGAGTCAGTATTCATTGAATACAGAAGTGCAAGAGCCCTAAGTATAACATTTGCTCATCTGATACTTCTGCCAGAGGTTGGTCAAATGTTTAATTTAAGAGATCAAAATGTAGAGACTCTCCTTTCTAACTACTCTAAGGAAAGCAGCAACCATTTTGAGAAGTGTTTGTGCACTGAAATCCAAGATACCTCACATTCAACCATTGCACTTATTTCAAACTGCTTACCCTGAAATGAAACTGTCAACATAAGAAAAGGTAAGGGCTGGGGATGTGGGTCAAGTGGTAGAGTGCCTGCCTAGCAATTGCAAGGACCTGAGTTCAATCCCTAGTACTGTCAAAAAGGAACAAAGGAAGGAAAAAGGAAGGAAGGAAGGAGAGAGGGAGGAAAGAAGGAAGGAAGATTAAAAGATATATCAGTGGTGGTATTCTTTTCTCTCTCAATTCCTGTTTTGATGTGTGAGTCACTGGCCTCACCCTCACATTGCTATTTCACTAGGCAATCCAAGCCAGTCTGCTTCTTTCTCATTAATTTAGATATTCCAGAAAGGTGTGACTTCCCCTGAGATGTTGTAAATCGCATTTCCTATTATAACTGACATAGTTGCTGGATGGGTTTGTATAGCCAAGTTCTCACTGTCCTGATTCAGGCCAAAGTGACAATAAACTAGGCCAGTGGAATGCATAACCCAACAAATAGACTTTGAGACTATGAAGAAGTGTCGATATCTGTTAATATGTCAGCACTCTTCCAAAATGAGTTTGGATTTTGCATCTTAACCAAGAACCGAGAATAGTAATATACCCTTTCCTTCCACAGACTGTCTTTGGTCTTGTCTATGATCTGCAACTAGCAATTGGAAAATCAAAATAAAATTAAGAGACTTAAAATCTACTTAGGTTTCTCTTGCTGTTCAGAACTGTACAATAAGAAGACAGGGAATATCTTATATGATGTGATTTCAGGGTTCAGTGGGAAAGCACCATTTCTTTCAAAACATCTTTCTCTATTAAACTGCTAGTATTTCAGTACTGTTCTTCCATCTTTCCTTTCTTTCTTCCTTTCTTCCTTCCCTCCTTCCTTCCTTTCCTTCCTTCCCTCCTTCCCTTCCATCCTTCCTTTTCTTTCCTCTCTCTTTCAATAAACACTATATATATAGTGCACAGCCACTATAGTAGGAGATGATGCAGGAGATAGTATGGGAGAGGGGAGTGAGAAAGAGATATTACTAAAGGAAGAAAAAGTTTAGAAAAGAGATTTTCCTGATTTCTCTATTGTGGTTCTAACAGCTCTGTTAATATGTCTAATACATAGCTGTAGGAGAGGGTTTTCCTGTTAAAAGTAATATTTTCATTTAGGTTTTCTTTATTTTTAGATATTGCATCAATTTAAAGTAAATGAAATTTAATTTAGTAATTTTATACCTAACTATTTTGTTAACATATAACTGATTCAGCATTCTTGTTCTGAGCATGAGATAATAAGGAAACACTTTGAGATAGCTTATCAATTTTTCTCCAAGTCTCATTTGTTTCTAATTCCTGAACAACCAATGTTATGAGGTATATATCTATTTTGAATCAATTTTGAGTAAGTTCAAAAATCAATGATTACACATTATTTGCATTGATAATTTGTCATGAGGACCAACATTATTTTGGGGTGGAGGTGGTAGTGGGGTTTAAAAAAAACAAAAGTATAAAAGAAAGGAATGGTTTGCTTTAAGGTTAGAATAAGAAGTCAAGTTTGGGTAGGAGGCTTCTATTCTGACTGCATGAATTCATATAGAAAAATGTCCCATGTGTTGCAGACTCTGTTCTCTCCTTTGCTTGCAGAAGGACCATTGGTAAGTCCCTTTCTGGGTTTACAGGAAGTCAACATAGGGGAGCTCCTTGCTCTTCCAACCATCTACATGATAATCACCTACAAGCAAAGTTGATGCTAAATAATTATAGCAATAGCAATTACAACCAGCAAGCTAATGCCTGTACAAAGCACTATGCTAAATACTGTATAGGATCTATCTCATTCTTTATAGCACCCTCACAGGGATGCAAATTTACAATAGTTTCTTTCCATTTTGAAAATGAGGAAAGTGAAGCTAAGAAAGTTAAATAATACAGAATTCTAGCACAGGTCATTTTGACACCAGGGTTAACACTAAAACACTATTTTATACTGTCTCAATATACTAAAGCATACTGGAGAGAAAGAAAAATTTAGCAACTATAGAGAGAGTAAAAAACTGTCCACAGGGCAATCCTAGTGTTTCTAATAGCCTAAGTTAATGGTTCTCACAGTATTGTCTAGAACAACTTATATCAAAATCACTTATGATACTTATTTCAAATGAAGATTCTTAGATCCCAACTGAGACCTCCTACACCAGAATCTTAACACTGGGGCTTATAAATCAGTTGACTACACAAATGTTCCAACTGATTTCTGAGCCTCAGAATCACTTGTACAGACTATGTACTCTTTTGTGGCTTGAGTGTATGTGGACATAGTCTGGTCACCTATCTTATGCCTTTTGGTTTCTTAAATATATCAAAATATCTGGTATGTCATTTCCATCACCTTATATTCTCCAACTGGGTAGAATCTTATTCTGTAAGATATACCCTTTATCTTTCAGGAAGCTACTGAAAGTCTAGACATTTCTTTTCTCCAAGCTCTTTGCAACCTTTGAATTAAGTAAAATAAAATGCTGTTATTTTCTGTTATTATATATTTCCTGTAACTGCTAAATGCTAACAATTTATTAAAATGAGTAGAGTTTGCACTGCATCTTTTAGCATTTTTCCTAAAATCTATAACAGCTTGTAAAGGCAGTTGTTTCCAAAGAATATAAAGCCTGAGCATTATGAAGACAAAAAGATATGATTTAAGCAGGATCAAGGTTCAAAATTTGTGAGATACAATCATTCCTAGTTAAATCTTCATAGTGCTAACACTTCATAAATCATAATGAATTATTTGTTAGTTCACTTTTAAATATACTTCATCTGTATTATTGGCTTATCCACCTTTTATTCTCCTACCTCCTTTTCTTTGTGACAGCAGCTTCTATGGGATAAAAACTAGGCAGTGATCTTACAATCCCAACTGAAACAATATAGCCTGCTCTCAGTATCTCTAGGTCTGTTTTCAACTATAGCAATGATTCTATAGACTTGTAACTATTAAAGCCTTGTTTCAGGTTGTTCTTGGATTGCATGCTATGAATCTTCCCAGAGGTAGATTTGCTGTGAAGTTAATAATGTTAAACCTTCAGTGCCCCTGATTTACACAGGTAACTTTCCAAGGCTTTTAGAGGTACCTAGCAATGTGTTCATCTGTTCATATGCTTGTATAAAATTTGCAAAACCAAAAAAATTGTTTTGTTACCTTTTAAAGATTCCATCCCATAATATTTTATAAGTTTCAGTCCCTACAATGGATATAGTTCCGGGTCTACCATATCACCGGCATTTTTTCTGTTTCTTAAGTACTTAGGACCTTGTGGAGTATGTTCCAAAAAACACACTTTTTACCATATCTTGCTTAGAGTGAACTTACTTTCCTGAAGTGAGATTTCAGATTGTAGCTCTGAGGTCAGACTGGAATATGAAGCAAAGAAACTATCTTCTTCTTTCTTTTTCATCTAAGAAATGACTTTCTTCACGTTACTACTTTGAAAGAAATTTGTTTGTTTTCTGTCCTTTGGAGTCACAGAGAGAGAACTGACTCATGCAAATAGCCCTGTATTTCACCATTCTCCCAATTTCTAAGCTCCTTCCCGACAAACAGGAAGGATCATGACCCAGACCCAAGCTCTGTTGTCTCTTCTGTCCTAGTTATCAGTATTTAATCAGGATCTATGTTGAGATGAATGTCTTCATGCAAAGCTCAATTTAGCACAAAACAAACACCAGTGTTCCAATCTCATTTTGGAGCAATGCCAGAATTATTTACCTCCTTGTTTTGTGAGCAATGCCTCTAGACAATTTTTAAATGCAAAGATTTTGACTCAGAATTCAATATCTACCATGGAAAACAGAATAGTGCCTGAACATATGTCCCAAAGGAAAATTACTTGTAATAAACAGAACTTTGGGTTTTTATTCTGTCAAGGCTTTACAGATATCTGCTTCAGTAACAAAAAACACTACTTGTGTACTATTAGGCCAGATGTTTCAATGATTTGATGTAGTTTAGGGAAAATAGGCCTCTTGTTCTTTGGTTAAAGAACCTCTAATTAAGAGTGGGAGTTCCACCTAGCTATTCTCAGGTTAGTAAACACAGAACTGAATAAAATCAGCATTAGACATGTTCTCTTTAAAACATGGCTCAAAGAAAATAAGGCATAAAAATGTTAAATAAGAACCCATTGTATATATAAAAAAAGAATCCAGGTATAACACCTCTTTTATTTGATATTATCATTTTTAGTATTATATAAGTAATTTCATAACCAAATTAAAATTAATAATTTTATTTTAGAATATAAGCAATAATCTTGTGCATATTTTAAAATTACAATAAATGTACTATTATTGTGTAAAAATATCAATTCATTAGCCCATATTGATGTAACCAAGTTAATGAATAAATAAACAAATGATAAGAGAATGATAGAATATACTAATACAATTTTAGCTAGTAAGTACAGAAAAAATGATAGAAATAGAAAATCACTATTTGGTGAGCACCACAGTAGCGATTGTTTCAGGTAAGAATCAGCCATGCAGGCTAAAATCAGTTGCCAGAAATATCATGAAAAATGGAATATTTGCAATTCCAAAGTATCTCCCCATAAGATAATTATTAAGAGAAAAAAATGACTCCTTCAGAATAAGGAAACCAAATGGTCAAAATTAACATCACAAGTAATGGGACAAATGAACATCATGTTTCCTGAAATGATGCACTGAGAAGCACACAATATGACTTCTATGCAATTCCTACCAAAAATGCATAATCTACCCATTAACCTAAATTAAGGGACATTCTACCAATAACTACTAGTTCTATTTAAAGCTGTCAAGGCCCTGAAAAACAAAGAATAAGATGCTGTTCCACTTTAAAGGTGACTAAGAAGGTATGACACAAAATAGGATGGACACATGATCATTAACTAGGTGTTGGATAAGAAAAAGCACATTAGTGGGAACAATGATAAAATTTAAATAAGGTCTTTAAGGGACTGAAGTATAGCTCAGTGATAGACCACTTACCTAGGATGCACAAGGGCCTGAATTTGATTCCCAGCAACATTAAATAAATGAATAAATAAATAAAGTCTTTAGATTAGCTACTATTATAGTATCATTACTTTCCTGATTTTGATAATTGTGCTATGGTTATACAAGATGATAATGATTGGGGAATCTGATGAAAGATATTTAAGAATTTGTTGTACAATTTTTGCAACTTTTCTTAAAGACTAAAATTATAAAATGTGAAATAAAAAGTAAAAACATTTGAAAGTTGAAATATTTCTGAATAAAACAGATATCTTTGCTCCTTTAGGAACTTTCTCTCACATTTCAGAGAAATGGGATGCTTCCTAATATTGGCTTGGAAAGATTAAATATGTCATGTTTTGAACACATTCCATATGCTAAGTATAAGAAAGCATGTAAGACACTAAATGATTAAGATCTTTTCTTGGGTTTTCAATGAAAAAAAGACATACCCAGCTAAGATAGAAAGCTGTGATTAGTCCTATAAAAGAAAAGCAGAGAGATACTCATAGTTTATTTCTGCTTTAAAGTACCAGAAAAAAATACTATTGAGAAATTAATCCTTGGGCTAAGTTTTGAAGGATGACAAGATTTTGAAAAATGCAATTTGAGGATATGGTGGTAAAGGATATATAAGGCTAAGAGAATAACAATGATAAACCTTAGAGGAGGAGAGTTCAAAGACCACTCTCCTCCTAATGCCTCAATAAAAAACTGTTGTACATTTTGTTTTGAGCCACAGATTGCTTAAGTTTGATCATTATAATCTTTGGTTACTCATGAAAATGCAGGCTCTTACCCACAAAATATTGGATTTGAAGGACTCCTTAGAGATATTCTTACCCAACCATTTTGTTTGGGTTCCAGTGCAAATGACAGAGCTCCTGTTTCCCAATTTAGTGCTCTATCTACTCTAACACTGTGAAGCTTTTAAATAATCATTGTGATATGAGTTAGATGCAGTACAAAGCACATATGCAGGAATCTTCATACTGGCTTCTCCAGTACTGCATTTCTGCTTTCTTATCCCTGTGCTCCTCATATCTTAATGATAAAGTTTTGCATTAAAGATAGGCAGAGAGGAAAAGATTCAAGTCACTCTATCGCAGCCAGCTATTAGTTAACTTTGATGCGGCTGAAGTTCTACCCTCACGTAAGCCCACTCGTGTTCATTTCTTCTGGCTGTAATTGGCTGATGAATCATTCTTTAGCCTGAAACAAAACAATCAACAGAAAAGCCAAATTATCCTGTCATTTGTATCTCTTCAGGTGAAGTTTTCTTAGGCATCTTACATATCCTTCCCTCAGAATCACATGCTTTCCTTTTTGAATAGATGACTTATGAATTCTAAAAATGTATTTGCTGAAATAACAATGTCACTAGAAGGCATGAAGCCAGGCCAGGACACCAAAGAGGGAGAGTGAGGAAGTTAGGTCAGAGGCTGGGAATGAATACTTTGTACTCCTTACCCACCCAACTGTCTGTGTCCATACTGAAGGCTTATCTCTGATGATTTGCTCCTTGCTGTAAAAACATCCCTATTATCCTCAATATACGACTCTCTCATCTGTGTGGAAGTAGGCAATATTTATGTGTATAGCATAGACAATTGCAAGGGGGAGATAGTAGAGATTTAAAGAACTTCTCACCTCACTGCTCACTAGACCTGCCAGGTCAAAGGGACACGTAGAAACTCCTATGGAATTCTAAACAGTTTGCTGGTAAATCTTAAGATTTAGTTTGCAGTAGAAATAGTCCATGTTATGCCAAGAGCCAAAATTAAATCCATTTAAATCTGAACCCAAGTATCCAGGGCTGACCAGGAATAACAATGAGGAAAACCCAAAGCACAAAGAAAGGATAGGGATGGAAACAAGACTTTGTAGCCCACTCAACAAAAGAAGCACTAGGTTTCTATTGTTAATGGGTAATTTAAAAAGGAAGAAAGCAGCTAGCTCTGTAACTCTCCCTTTTAGAAGCAGCTGCTGTTATGAACAGGATCCCAGCCAGAATATTAGGAGTCCTGATTTTTAATCTGATATTAATGTATCACCCAAATTCACCTGTCCCAGTAGATATGGTAAAGGAAGTCAAGATTATAGTTGTTTGTTACTTTTCTAATTCTTGACAAATGTCTCCACGTTTCCTGTTCTTTCTCACTGGCATGAAGACCTGTGGAGTGATATTCTTGTCTCCAGTTTTTCTCCTACTTGTGACTACTGTCTATTCCTTCTCCCACCATCAAAATTTGCTTGTCCACTGTCCCATTTTCTCAGGACACTGCTTAAGAACAAACTGAGATTATTGAGACCAGTGATTGTTTTCTATGTTCCCCATCTCAGATAACATTTATATTTAACAAGACCCTTTGATCTTTTATGAAGGAGTGACAAACTAGAGAAGGGACAGGGCAGGACATCTCTCTTTTGTTGTTGTTGTTGTTTGGAAACAGGATCTTACTATCTAGCTCAGGCTGCCTCGAATTCACTAGATTGCCCAGAATGGCCTCCAACTGGCAATCCTCCTGCCTCAGCCTTCCAAGTGATAAGATAAGGTATGTGTCATCATTCCTGGCTAAGATAACTAGTATAGCTCTTCACATCACTTAATGGAGCAGGGCCTAGCTATCTATTTCATCCTGTGAGTTAGGCTGGCTCAGTATAGTAGAAAACTGCCTGGATAGTGCTAACAGTAAAGATACTGCATTTGTTCTATACTCCAGGGAAATAGCCTTGATGAGTTAATAATGCACAGTACAAACATATCAAGCTCAATTTCTAATATGTGTGAGATTCACTAAGAAGAGTTACTAATTTGATTTTTTTGAATCATCCCTCTCTTCTCTATACACATAGCCCCTCCTGATACTTCCCTTAGGAATGCTAAAATAGCCTCCAATATAGCATTCGTTATCTATCTTGCTCAAACACAGCCCATTCTGGATGCTGCTAATTAGCTGTCTTTATGGATGGACACCATCTGAGAATTATATAATGAGAACAACCACGAGGTATGTCACTTTTAATCTTTATCTTATGTAGCTAGCTGCTTTATAGACAATTCTAGCCCTTCTGAGCCAAAGAACATCTTCATATTTCAGATACTATCATAAGAATAGGATTTTATGCTTTATATGTTGGCTACAAAATAGTTTCTAAGATAGCAAATCATAAGTTGGAAGCTACTTCAAACAAATTAAACAGCACCATAGTCAATATGTTATCCATTTCTGTCTACTGTTCCTGTAATAGGTTCAACATCACAGAGTTGGGCCTCTCAGCCTAGGGGAGGCAAATTATCATTAGGGACAGGATGACATTTTCCAAAAGGAAGTTATCTTTAATTCTTAGCTGAAGGAAATAAATATAGACAAGCATTTTTAAGAAGCAGGTGGGGTCATGCATACAGTAAAATCAAACATGACAAGGTTGTCCTGAGTTTCTCCCAAATCAGAAATAAATATCAAGTGTATATATGAAGTATGTAAGTAGTAAGAAATTCGAAGACAGAATACTCTCAACTAAGTCTCTCAATATACCAGACTCAAGCTGGACTAAAAATATATGTCTTATACAGTCATCTGAAGGTCAGAGCTCCAACCAGAATCCTTTCTACAGTATGGAATTCCAAAGGCAGACAAGCTATTTTGGTTCAAGGCAGAGCAAAACATTTACAGGAACTGAGTGAGAGGTATACACTTTGGGTGACAGCATGATTAGAAATAACCACCAAACAGCTGTGTGTGTTAAGGGAGGTCCAAAGAATTGAGAGGTGCTTGATTCATTCACCCATAGGGAGACAACAGTTGACTGAGAGTCCAAGGATTTCTCTTCTGCCCTTTTGCTTGAGGACCTAGATTTAAATGGACTATGATAAGAAGCAAGGACAAGCATCACAGAGTTGTGCACTAGGTAGAAATCAAGTGCCAACATTGTAAACACACTAAATAACAAAGTTGAAAAGTTTACTTTTAAAGCAATTTAAGGTAAGAAAAAGAGCTAGTCTAAGTGAAAGATTATTTGAATTCTAGTGCTAGCCTTTGCTCTTGATTGACTATATGTAGTTGGGCACTTTTTTTCTCTATCCGGGCTACAGTTACTCCAACTTTTACATAATTATTTTCACTCTAGTGTTTTTCATACCTAATACAAAGGTGGGGTGCAAATATGGGGTTACCTAATTCTATTTTACCAATAATAGTCCAATCTTTCCTTAAACTTCTTCCTCATATGAAGCTTCCATTCAGCCCAAATTCTTTCTTTCATGTTGCTTATGCTTTGATTTTTTTTGTCTTGTGCCATTCCTCTTTGGAAAGCATTATGGCCAATTACCTTCCATCTCTGTCAATTAGAATTACAGCACTCATTCACATCCTATCTTTATCATTGTTTTTCCTATGAGACCTCTCTTAATTCTTTTGAGTCTTCATGCTGCTTCACTTATTATTTAATATTGAAATTATTGGCATCTTTATCTTTACCAAATCAAAAGTATCCTAAAGATAGAAACTGTTCTATTTAAGTATTCATGTCCTAACACCATACTTCACTGTATACAGAGAAGATGCTTTATGATTTGTTTGTTGAATTCAATTCAAGAAAGATAGCTATGACAAATTTATATCTTATTGAAGCTAATCAGCTTGGGGTATGGACTTACTGGAATAACAAAGATAACAACAGATTCATACAAATTGGTTTGCTCCCAAAAGGTTTAGGCTGCTCCATGTGATATATAATGGAGGAGAGAAAGACATGCTTGGATGCACTTGCCAAGATGAATTTAAGGTATGTTATATAACTCAAGTTTCTTAATATGCTCCTGGGAATGAAAAATTGTGATACAGTTTTGGACCCAGCCAATTTGTCATTCCTGCATAGTAGTGGTCCCAACTTTTGCCTAATAAGTGGTATTGACTTCCTTACACATTATTTTGACTGAATGGGTTCAGCAGGCTAATGACAATGCAAGTTCCTGTGTGATAAACTCTTTACTGTAATCAGTGCCTAGCAAGGTTTCTGCATCATGATGCATGTAGAAAATAATGCTTTGTGTAGACTACTGGAGTAAACAAATGAAATTTTTGGTCAGAGGGAACCCTGGTTCAGGGTATGTTGGTCATTTAAAGGACACACCTGAAACCTTTTCCCAGTGACCTATTGTCTGGTTTGCTAGGGAAGTTCTGCCATTCATCCCATTATGGTGGCATAGTGCCAGAAAGCAGCTTGAATTTGATAATCCAGGTAATGTACCTGTTGGAGATGCTGATTCTAGAAGATGGTGTATGTTGAAGATGGGAGGTAGAAAGGACAGTAAGGAAAAATCATTAGGTGATAAATATAATTTTCAGTGAGTTCTTAAACCCCAAAGAATTGTACAAACTTCAACTGCTGCCTCTCTCAAATGGATATAGTTAAAGAGCAATAAAATGTATTGAGAAGATTCACATTACCTGACAACTCCATTGCAAGCATTCCAGGTTGATACTGAAATTGGTAATGAGATAGCAAGAGAAGTAAGCCAGAGGATGCAAGAGATAGACAAAGAAGTAAACTGATCTCCAGAGTAATCAGGGGTGAACTATACCAAATGGAAATCCAAAACAAGTTCTGCAAGTTTAATACAATAATATTAAATTGACATAACACACAATCCTAGTAAACAGTCAGAAATAAAAATGGAGCACAAATTTCTCCTCACAAAGAGAATAGTCAGAAATGAAAGAACTATGGATGTATGGAGTGGTTGTGTTTTTCACCTTTTCTTATCAGTAGAATATTAAATAAAACACCGCTACTAGATGTCTAGGCATAAGGAATTATCTCTTCATGGACCTTCTCAGAGCTTTCTACTCCACCCATACCTCTATATTATTTTCAAAGAATATGTACTTTCTAAGTTGTTCTCAGAAAGTTAGACCAACTTAGCACTAAAGGTCAGACCAAAAGTCATCCTAGAAATGTGACTGACCTTTTCACACCTAGTTCAAGTGCAAGTAGAAATTTTACACACCCACGAAGTGAAAACCCAGAAAGGGTCTTAGAGAGGCTCCTTGACTGTTTATGAGCTTTCCAGAAGCAATGTGAATGCATCTGTATTGCTGTGTTGCCCTCTTGTAGTGAATGCAAACAAGAAAACTGATTAAGAGAAGTAATATCATCCCTTGCATTTCACAAATCGACCCTGCTCAATTCTGGAGATGATTGGGATGTAAGACTCAAGGCTACCAAAGATGGAACAATGATCAATTATCAATCACTCACCATCATCATGCTGGCCTTTTTAAAGGTTGCAGGTAGATGAGGTATCAGATTGGTTGCTTTGCTTGGACTGATAGATCAATTGAATTGTACAGTCAAGAAGTTTGACAAATTCTTTTCACACCACTGACAAAATTGATTTGTTATTTTGGTATCAGTAGACTCATCCTCAGTATCTTCAGGGATTCTTTTTTGTGGGTAGACAAAATATTTCATCATAAGGAGAGAGAGAAATATATTTTTAGAGAATAAATGGCCACTGTTTGTCAGGTGATTAGGAATTTTAAATTTTATTCCAAGCATAGCTTTAAGTGTGTGTGTGTGTGTGTGTGTGTGTGATTGTGCATTTTGAGAAAGATTCTCACTATGTAGCCCAGGCTGGCCTCAAAATTGTAATGCTCCTGCCATATCCTCACAAGTGCTAGGATTATAGGTGTGCACCACCATGCCCAACTAGCTGCCCATTTTAAACATGATTTTTGGTGAGTATGATAACCTCCAGATGTCCTCATATTTGGCATTTGTAAAATATGAAATCATATCAGCACCTTAATAAATAGATTTTATATTCTTGCTGTATTTTTTAGCCTCTGCTATATATGCATAGCAGTTCAAGCATTAAATCCTCAATATGATTTACTTGCAAGTGAGACAATATTATCAAGATTATGCTACTAAAGCCACTGTTGGTTAATGTAAAAGGCATTCCACAATAATTCACACAATTAGAATGAGAGCTAGCCTGTATATGGGTTCAATCTCCTTACTCATGTATGTATATATTACTTTGTCATATTCTTTATTTAGACACAGAGCAGGATCATTAATAATTTCCTATTGCCTTAAAACTGGCAAGAGAGATTAATGAAGTAGTATGGTTTAGTTGTCCAAGGAACTAGAAGTTAATATTATTTCTGTTAAAATGTAGTAATATCTACTTTTCGTCTCTCCAATTATGCATTAGTAAAACAAAGAAAATAACATGTACAGCAATATTTCATCTTATGAGATATGTATTCCATTTATCTATTGTTAAGTATTACATAAATGTTATTTGAAATAGTATTTCAGTTCATGTTACACATGTTACAATCCCTATCAAAATCTCAATGACAGTTTTTGCAGTAATAGAAAAAAATGTAAAATTCATACAGACTCTCAAGGGACGGCAAAATGACAAGGAAAAATTTTGAGAAAGAACAAAGTTGGAGGTCTCATGCATCCTGATAATATATATTATACAACACAGTAATTAAAACAATGTGGTGCTGACATAAAGTCAGACAGATAGGCCAGTGCAACTGAACACAGAGCCCAGAAATAAACCCTTTCATATATGACCTACGGCACAAGAGCGCCAAGACCACACAGTGGGGAAAGGACAAACAATCTCTTCAAAAGTGCTATTGGGAAGATTGGATATACACATGAAAAGAATAAACTTGGATTCTCTCCTTATACTACATAAAAATTAACTCAAAATCAATTAAAGACCTAAACATATGACCCCAAACTATAAAACTCTTAGAAGAAAACATAGAGGAAAAGCTTTGGAGAAAACATAAGGTATTTGGCAATGATTCCTTGGCTATGACAACAAAAATGCAGGCAATAAAAGCAAGAATAGAAAAGTGAGATTGCATCAAACTTAAAAAAATTTTGCACATCAAAAGAAATAATCAACAGAGTGGAAAGGAGTAGGAGAAAATAATTGTAAAACATATATGCAATAAGGGGTTAATATTCAGAATATTTAAGAACTCCTAGCTGGGTATGGTGTCATAACCTGTCATCCCAACACTAAGGAGGCTGAGGCAAGAAGATAATGAGTTTAGGTCACCCTGAACTACATAGCCTGGACTACATGGCTAGATCCTGCTTTTAAAAAAATTCCTTCAACTGAACAACAATAGAAAAAGGGTCTGAATAGACATTTCCCTATGGAGATATACAAACATCCAAGATGTTCAATATCATCTATCAATTGCTAAAGAAATGCAAATAAAAATTGCAATGAAATATCAACTCACCTTCGTTAAGATGACATATATATATATATATATATATATATATATATATACACATACATATAAATAAACAAGTGTTGACAAGGATGGGGGAGAAATTAGAATCCTTGTGCACTGTTGGTGGAAATGTAAAATGATGTAACCACCATGGAAAATTGAATGGGACATTCCTCAAAAAAATAATTAGAATTACCTGATGATCTAGCAATTCCATTTGTCAGTATATATCCAAAAGATTGAAAGCAAGTTCTCAAGGAGATATTTGCACATGCATCTTCATTGCACCCTTATTCACAATACTCAAGAGATGGAAGCAGTACCAAGTGTTCATTGACAGATGAATCGATAAAGAAAAATGTTGTATACATGCAAAGGAATATTATTCATGTACAACAAAGAAGGAAATCTGTCACATGTTACAGCATGAATGACCCTTGAAGACATTATGCTAAGTGAAATAAAGCTAGACAGAAAAAGGCAAATACTGTATAATTTCATTTATATGAAGTATCTCAAGTATAGTAGTCCCTCCTAATCCATGGAGGATATATTCCAAGATCCTGGGTGAGTTACTGAAAACCTTCATAGTATCAAACCCTATATATACTATGCTTATTTCTATGCATATATACCAATGATAAAGCTTAATTTATAAATTAGGCACAATAATAGCTAATAATAAAATAGAACAATTATATCAATATATTGCAATGAATCATTAAATAAAATATAGGTTACTTAACTATAAGTTCTGTGGTATTGCAACAATTGGTATGATAACTGAGACAACAACTAAGAGACTAACAGGTGGGTAGCATATACATTGTGGATATATTGGATAAAGAGATGATTCACATGCAGGGCAAAATAGAGTGGGATGAAACAAGATTTCATCATGCTACTCAGAAGGGCACCTAGCATAAAACTTCTGCATTGTTTATTTCTGGAATTCTCCATTTAATATTTTGGACTACAACTGACTGTGAATAGTTGAAATCATGGAAAGTGAAACCAAGAATACACAAGGATGACTGTATTAAAAAATCACGAAAACAGAAATTGGAATGGTGGTTGCTAAGAGCTGAGGAGAGGGGGAAATGGGGAGCTGTTTCATGGGTACAAAGTTTCAGTTTGCAAGAAGAAAAACTTATAGAGATCTGTTATTCAGCAATGTGAATATAGTTAACACTGCTGTACATTTAAAAAGTGGTTAAGAGGGCACATTTTATATTGCATGTTTTACTACAATTTAAAAACATTCCAAAAAGAATGATAAGTTTATTTTAAAATACACTTTATCAGTAATTAAATTAGTCATTTCCAGGAGATGTCATGCTGTATACTCCCAAAGTTATTTTAACTAGGTACTTTAAAGGTTCACATCTTTGTACACATTTCTAAGATATTATATTTTAATCTTTAAAATGTGACTTAATTGTGGCATTTAGCTTAGCCACACCATCTGTGTAAAACTATTTTATTTCTGTAGTTTAAATTATTGCAGTGTAAGGAGACAGTGTAGCTCTCAAAATTCTTCATCTTGGTTTCTTTAAATGCTATTGGCCTCCAGTTTCTTAGAACTCAGGAACATTACCTTATTCAAGATGTTCTCAGGCGTCTTAAAGGCTAATGTGTCATAGCAAGTCAACCTCCAGTCCCTTCCACCTTAAGGTGATAAGATACAGAGGATTACTTTACAGACCTAGAATGCTGTCATTATATGCCCTCTGAGGTCCTTGTATATGATGCACATAAGGTACAGTATCTTTTTAAAGCAAAATTGATCTTTATCTGAAAAAGAGGTGCCACTTTCTATAAAGTATTGGGACTGTAATGTCAATTGAATGGTCTTTCCTTTGAAGTAATAACTCTGGGAAGCTACATAGTTTATTCTAATGATGCTGGCTTTGTTCTAAACAATGCAAGAGCTTCTGTTTGGGACCTGCCCTCAGAGTCAAATTATAGGCCACACAAGGAAATCAGTCCTGCTGCTGTATAGTCACACATTATTTTATAATGTACAAGACAAAATGGCAGGGCCATTTCTTTCAGCGGGAACTTAGATTACCTTCACACTGCCATTATAAAAAAGGAAAATTTCAGACTAGTTTAAATGCCCAACTACTTCCTCTAACTGTATTTGATTCTCCTCAGTAGAAGGAAACCCTCTCTCCTTCTGAACACCAGAGTGTCATAATACCATTCTTGGGAAAGAGGTCATGTTGGTTTGGGTTTTAATATAATTAATTCTACATCTTTCCCCCTTTAAATCTTACACTCTTTAAGGACATGTCTCAGTAAGCTTCATATTCTTCTCACACAGTAGGCCAACAATAAATACTCCTCAAATAAATGAATGGATGAATGGAATACACTTTTTAAAATTGCATAAACAAGTTCCTTGGGTCTTTATCTGTCTCATTTATGAAATGCAATGTTAGCAATCATATCTATCCCACAAGGATGTTGTAAGATCATATCAGAAAAGCTGGTAAACATGCTTTTAAATTGATGGTTGCAAGAAGAAATGTAAGATATTATTACTAATTAATTTTTGTTAAAATAGAAATCATTTAAAGCCCTCAAGAATTATTTATTGGACAATATGGTTAAATAAAGATGAATCTGACACTTTTCCTGCACTCGATGAGTTTTTTCCAAACTTCATAGCACTTTGTTATTCCCTTAATTATATATTGATTGCTTTTTTGTCACTTTCAGTAGAATGAAAGCTTTAAAAAGATAGAGACATTGTCTGTTATGTCTAGAGCTATATCCTCAGTAAATATTTGTTGAGTGGATGAGTGGATGATTGGTGATATCTAGTGAAAAATATAGAACATTTGACAATATTCAACAAATATTTACTGAGTTCCTACCATGATCAAAACACTGGCTGAGCACAAAAATGATAGGCAGCATAGAGACATATAATGTTAAGGCAGATTAAACAGAAAGGTGAGAGTTAGAAGTAAAGTTCTGTGAGAATCTACAACCTTATGGAGCTGTAGAATCTATGATTACGTGGAGTTGATGTTTAATGTGGCCCTTAGAATGTAGGCAGAATTTGAACTAATGGTGATGAAGCGAAAAGTCTCACAAGCAAGGGCATAGAATGTAGGTAGGAAGATATAGGTACACTTAGGAAATCCAGATAGTCCAATAAAACTGGGACATAAGATCCAGAGGAAGTTAAAATGGTTGAGTCCACATTGAGGAGGACATTGAATGCCAAGAAAATTCAAGTGATATTCTTGTCTGGAGAGGGTTGAATTTTATGCAATATTAAAGGGAAGTAGGGGTTAGACTGGATGATTTAGAAGTTCATGATGGACCCATTATTTCCTGACCTTTTAGTACTGTTACTAGTGTTCAGTTATTTCAGTTTAAAATCCAATTATAACAAAAGGTAGGGTCCTGGGGATTAGTTTTATTCATAGATCTTTGATGATCCTATTTCCTATAGGAAATAGTCTTGCTATGCTTGAAGAATCTGACTTTTTGCTAGCAATGAAAAATCTGAAGTAAAACAGGGAACCGAAGAAGTAAGACTTTTTTGTTGTTGTTGACTGTCATGCTTCTGACCACATATTTACTTATGTTTTATCTTGGTTTAATTTCCATAGATCATTACAAATCAAATAGTATATAGATTTGATATGATATTTTGAGCAAATACCTTCCAAAAGACTAATAATCAGAATAAAGATATAAGAAGGATGTCATGAACCAGTTTCAGCTGATTACCTGATTTCATGGTTAGGTGCAATATCCTCTTATAGAGATAATATATGTGAATACCAGAACTGTACTTTTCTTTGAAAGACTTCAACAACAATTTTGTTTCTTCATTCTAGCTCTACCTCATTTACAACACACATACACACACACATACACACACTAAACACATAACACAGCACACACATACACACATATGCTGAACTGTAAAACACTTACCTGTAAGATTTTTGTGAACCGGGCTGCTGCTCTGCTTCATTACCACTAAATTTTTTTAAAATAAAATAACAGCCACATCAGTAACTTTAGTCTCTTCCTTGTATACCTACCCATGTAGAACTAAGTGCTTGATGTCTACAGTCTTTATCTATTATCCTTTCATTCAATCCATCTATCCTGTGCACCTATCTAAATATTAAACAAGCTTTTCTAAGAATGAACTCATTCGCAGATACCATGTCAGATACTGTGGTACTGGGCTTTCTCTTACTAAGGTAGCTTACATTTATTTTCAGGACATTAAATGGGAAGTCTAGAATGGGTCTAGAAAACAAACTTGCCAACTTATAGCTAGAGATACCTAAAAATTTTGAACATTAAACAAGATGATAATTTGTTATTAATTCCCAGCAACTGCATGTATTACTTTAAAACAAATTATCTTTTTAAACTCAGTTTGCTTGAAGATTTCATTGTATGAATTTTTTCTTTCGTTTTAGAGAAAGTTCAAGAATCCTAGAGTTGGAAAGAACTTTGTAATCTGATCATTTAAAAGCTCATTCTTAAATATGTAGTATAATATTTTGTTAGAGTATACAGTATTTTGTTGTAGTATATTTTGATTTTAACAGATACAACAATGGCCAGTAAAAAGAACAGTGATCATTGACAGAGAAACCTGAATTTGAGTTTTAGTTCTGTCATTAATTAGTCATAATACAGGAAAATCATTTAAACTTTTTGATGTGATGCTGGGGATAAAACCCAGAGCCAGGGCATGTGAGGCAAGTACTCTAACACTGAGCTACACTCCCAGCTTACTTAATTCTTTAAGTCTCACTCTCCTCATCTGAAAATAGGAAAATAAAGCCTTCCATTTATACCTTAGTAAGTTATTGTGAGAATCCAAAAAATTTGGTAAACTGCCAAATGCTCTTCAGGTATAAAAGGAAATCCTTGTAAAAAATTAGTCTCCATATCCAGAAGGATCAATTTATAATGTTTAAAGCTAAGCTGCCGAAAAATTTCAACAAATTTTGTAGAAACCTGAGGAGGAAAGAGATATTTCAAGTGAAAGATAAAAAAAAAAAAGAAATAATAGCAATAAAACTAAAGCCCTGCAAAACATCCTCATTTACATTAATGCATTGGACAGGCCCCAGATCAGCTGTATTTGGTTCTGGATGGTCTTTTTAATTCTTCTCACCTCCAATGTTCAGTTTTGCTTTGGGTTAAAACACTCCTAAGTATCAAAGCTATCTCTAAGAGATGTGGACAGGCTTCAGTACTATTTTTTTGTGTATGTTTTGAGGGTGACAGTTCACTCTTGAACTGGGGAATGACTTAGAGTCAGAGTGTAGGGAAGAAGGTGATGGCTACTAAATGGTACTTCAGAGATATCTGTTAAGAGTGAATTGTCCTATATGTAAGTGTGAAGCTAGTGCCTGTCATGTTCATCATTATGTGTGTGCCTAGTGAGTTGCTTTATAAATATTTGTTCACTGACCTTCGGAGAAGGACTTTATACCACTAACTAACCCTCCCACAAAATCTTTCAAATGTACACATTATTTTGTGTCTTCAACTTAAGGAGTGATTTCATCTAAATATAAATGTCTGAGGAAGGGCAAAAGGGGTATGGCACAAGTGTTGTTCCTGGGGTTCCCAATGCAAGTGTCTTTATCCAAGGTATAAAACAATGCCCACTTTGGCCAGATGGATTACAAAAGGGTGCCCCTTTTGGGTTGCATTACCCATCAGGTTGCGGGTCTTGGAAAAGAGTGCACAAGTTAGATTTTAGCACCTTTTTTAATCCTTTGCCTGAGCACCTAGGTGCTGTATGCAAACTGAACAATATGCACCTCACTACTTTCACCATCATCTCAATCCCTTAGAGATGGCCAATACCCTTCTAGAAATAGCTGTGATAACTAGTTACTTCCTAGAGTTCAACTTTTCTTCTTTATTAACAATTTCTTAGTCTTCTGATTTGGCCTACATAATGAAAACATTGAAAATTCAATCTTTATTATTCCTTTTAGATAGAAATAACCACTATTCCTAAAAAAAAACTCATTAAAAAAAAAGACAATTTGTACCCTTTCTGCTATTATGCAGGAAGTTCAAATATGGTTGGACTTAGGAACAAGTTGTTTCATAACATAGACATAGTTATACTTAATGCCTTCTGAAAACAGAAGGCTTGTTTTTGAAAAGACTTTTCCTTAAGAATTCTTCAAGGAATTTCCATTCTTTAAGAATTTAAGAAATGGAATATTTTTTGCCCAGCAATTTAGAAATTCACAAGGGGAACAAAAAACCAGGCTTGGTCACTTCCAGACATGGGATTAGCTTCAGAGAATTTCAAATTTCAATAGGATGTTAATTTGAATAAAGAAAAACATGTGAGAACTTCTAGAATATGGTTTCAATGTTTTAGTTTTCTAACTTACAGCTAAAAGGTCTTTAGTTGCATACAAATCCAGAACAATGCCATTAGCAGCTCTACTTTACTACTGACTGACAACATTTTGTCTGGAATGCTATTTCCTTTTAGGTCCAACAATCTCAACTAGTCTTCTAGACTGGGCTGATTCAGAAGCTTGTTGCAAAATCAAATGTGCAATTTTGTTGGAAGGAAACAGGGATTTTTATCATGGGAAAATTCTTGCTAGGGAAGGAAGTTTGTGAATGGAGAGAAGTTACGCTTATTATTTTCAAATATTTGCAAGGGTTTCACATACAGAAGGGAGAAATGCTTCGTATTACTTTAAGAGAGCAAAATTCGTATCAATTTTCATTGTTTAGAATGTTTAAAGAACTTTACAATGGAATGGATTGCCTTCTGATGAAGTGAGCTTATATCACTTGAAATACTCAGTAGAAGCTGGAAGACTACATGCTACTGATGTCTGAGTGAAGAGGTTTCTTTTTTTTTTCTTATTTTTTTGGGGGGTATTAGGTTTTGAACTCAGGGCCTTGCATTTCGTAGGTAAGCACTCCCACCACTTGAGCCACGCCTCAATTCTTTTTGGTTTATTTTTTGGTTTATTTTTCAGGTATAGTTTTGCTTTTGCCTAGGGCTAGCCTCAGACTTCAATACTCCCCACTCTGCTTCCTGCCTAGCTGGGATTATAGACATGAATCACCATGCCCAGCTTATATTTTGAGATAGGGTCTCACTAAAGTTTTTGCCCTGGCTGGCCTCAAACTGCTATCCTTCCATCTTTGCTTCCCTCACTCATAGCTTAGATTATAGATATGTGCCACTATGCCTGGTTCTGAAGAGATTTCTTTGTTGTTTTGAAAGTTGATCTGAATTTGTTTAAAGTGTCTTCTAAGTCTGAGTCTCTATTCCAAGTTTACCTCAGTGGATATTGTCCATTTGATTGGTATTTGTTTTGAGTAATATATAATCACTGGCCAGTATTTTTGAGTGACTATTGTGTATAGGGTTCTGCATTCATTCTTAAAATTATATATACAGACACTGCAATCTTTTTATTAGGTATTAGTAAGAGGCTAAAAACTTCTAACCCTTAAGGTATAATGCATGAAAATCTGCTTTCTCAAAAAATCATTGTATATTATGATTTCTTTTGTTTTTGAGAAGTGTCAGAAGGCCCAAGAACTACTAACTATGGGAGTTGGTAACCTCTAATAGCTGTTTAGCATGAAATGTTTGATTCAAAGTGTATAGAACATGAGCTTCCTGACTCTTAAGTACTCATCTAACTCTTAGATTTTGGACAAGTCAATTTTGTTGTGATTCACCTAAAATACTTCTCTGCTACTTTTAGAGTTCAAGAAATATGAAGAACCAAATATCCAAACTTCACCATGTCAATCATCTCCTTCCCCACTCTGGGTTCCTTAAGGCAGAAATCATAGGAGAAATAATTATAAATGTGAAAGTGAAGTGCAACTACATTATTTCAGGGATTTGTAAAAGCCATAGTGCTGAAGTTACTATAAAATTGGTTAGGCTAAAAACTCAACAGCTGTCTTTTCCTTCCTCCTGAGCCCAAATAAGTAATACTAGCCTCCATCTGCCTGCCTAATACAGAAAACTGAAGAGATATGCTTGAGAAGAGGCGAGCAAGCAGCAGTGGACCATGTTTTTTCTTTTCTTTTTTAGTGGTACTGGGTTTTGGACTCAGGGTCTCACACTTGCTAGTCAGGCACTCTGTTGCTAGCACCATTGCCCCAGCCCTTTTTGCTTTATTCATTTCTCAGGCAGATTAGTGAACTCCCCACCCCCAACCACACAGAGCCTCCCAAGTAGCTTGGATTACTGGTGTGAACCACCACTCTCAACTTGTTCTTCAAGATAGAGTCTCACTAACATTTTTTGCCTCAAATTGTTATCTTTGCTTAAAAAATAGCTGGGATTATAGACCTGAGCCAACATGCCCCGCCCTCCACACGTCAATGTTCATCAGTGATATTTTCATACATGGTTAACACCCACTAGCACCAGGAAACCCAATTATTGTTCTAGAAGCTGATTCACCGGTTAGTGACATGCTTAGATTTGCATTTTTGCTATGTGTTAATATAGGTGGTGTGTATGTATGAGTATATATTTGCTTTCTTTTTTTTATTCACTTATTCACATGTGCATACATTGTTTGAGTTATTTCTCCCTCCTGCCCTGACCCCCTCCAGGCAGAAACTGTTCTGCACTTTTCTCCAGCTCAGTTGAAGAGTAGAAATAAGCAATAATCAGAAAGACATAGCATTTTTGCTAGTTGAGATAAGGACAGTTATACAGAGAGATTCCTAGCATTGCTTTCATGTACAAATGTATTACAACCCAGGTTGATTCATCTCTAACTGATCTTTACACTGGTTCCTGATCCCCTTCTCGTGTTGACCTCTGTTGCTTTAAGGTTTCTGTATTAGCTCCTCTGGAGTGGGGGCATCAGATGTTTTCATGTTTTGGGTTTTCTATCAAGTCCCATTCCTCCCATATATATTCTCCCCATGTCATGTAACCCAAGTCCTACAACATTGCTGTATTTGCCCTAGATCTAAAGTCCACATATGAGGGAGAACATACAATTTTTGGTCTTCTAAGTCTGGCTAACCTCGCTCAGAATGATGTTCTCCAGTTCCATCCCTTTACTTGCGAATGATAAGGCTTCATTCTTCTTCATGGCTGAATAAAATTCCATTGTGTACAAGTACATTTTCTTAATCCATTTATCAGTAGTGGGACATCTTTGTTGTTTCCATAACTTGGCTATTGTGAAGCCAAGTTATGGAAACACCATGCAATAAACATGGGTGTGTAGGTACCTCTGGAGTAACCTGTGTTGCATTACTTTGGGGATATCCCCAGGAGTGGGATTGCTGGATCATATGGCAGATCTATGTTTAGATTTTTAAGAAGCCTCCAAATTTTATCCCGAAGTGGTTGCACCAGCTTGCATTCCCACCAGCAGTGTACGAGGGTTCCTTTTTCCCCACATCCTCACCAACACCTGTAGGTGGTGGTGTTTTTGATGATGGCTATTCTAACGGGGGTGAGGTTGAATCTTAGTGTGGTTTTGATTTGCATTTCCTTTATGGCTAAAGATGGTGAGCAGTTTTTCATGTGTTTTTTGGCCATTTCTTCTTCTGAGAAAGTTCTATTTAGTTCAGTTCCCCATTTCTTAATTAGTTCATTGATTTTGGAAGAGTTTAAGTTCCCTGTATATTCTGGTTATCAGTCCTTTGTCTGATGTATTATATTTGCTTTCAATAGTATTTTAGTGTACTTTTCCTGAGGGGCCTACAGTTTCTAATTAGGATGAGGAGAAACATTCATTCTTGGTTATTAGTTTTTTTTAAATCTCAATTGATATTGTCTTGGTTCTAGAGTTTTTAAATTCCCATACCTGAACATTTTTTCTTACTCCTGGTTTTTAGCAATCATTTATATCCAAGTAGGTCAACATTCTTATCTGAGTGAACCTGAGGTTTCTTAACCTTTCATTATTGTTGTTGTTTTTCTAATTAAGATGTTTGCTAATTGTTTGAAAATGGAAAATATCAAAATGTATGAGGCCATATAAAATAATAAATCCGTCAAAAATTTTTATCAGATTTGTCTAGCACCTGTATTAGTAGATTTAGAAAAATAGACATCTGTGTAGTAAACAGGCTTTTTTTTAGTGTATTTTTTTTTAATTTTATTATTCATATGTGCATACAAGGCTTGGGTCATTTCTCCCCCCTGCCCCCACCCCCTCCCTTACCACCCACTCCGCAACCTCCCTCTCCACCCCCTCCTCAATACCCAGCAGAAACTATTTTGCCCTTATTTCTAATTTTGTTGTAGAGAGAGTATAAGCAATAATAGGAGGGAACAAGGGTTTTTGCTGGTTGAGATAGGATAGCTATACAGGGCATTGACTCACATTGATTTCCTGTGCGTGGGTGTTACCTTCTAGGTTAATTCCTTTTGATCTAACCTTTTCTCTAGTACCTGTTCCCCTTTTCCTATTGGCCTCAGTTGCTTTAAGGTATCTGCTTTAGTTTCTCTGCATTGAGGGCAACAAATGCTAGCTAGTTTTTTAGGTGTCTTACCTATCCTCGCCCCTTCCTTGTGTGCTCTCGCTTTTATCATGTGCTCATAGTCCAATCCCCTTGATCTAATGTCCACATATGAGGGAGAACATACGATTTTTGGTCTTTTGGGCCAGGCTAACCTCACTCAGAATGATGTTCTCCAATTCCATCCATTTACCAGCGAATGATAACATTTCGTTCTTCATGGCTGCATAAAATTCCATTGTGTATAGATACCACATTTTCTTAATCCATTCGTCAGTGATGGGACATCTTGGCAATAAATAGGCTTAACAAAGGTTAAGAGGCCTTTTCCTCTGACCCAGTGTGTCAGTAGGACTATAGGTTGTACAATTCTTGATATAGGAATGAACTAAAAATTTTCAAATGGCCTGTGATTAGAAAGAAAATACTTTGAAAACAAAATGGGTGTCCATGAATAGCTTAGAGGGAAAGATGCAGGGAAATCTGCAGTTAGAAAAACAATGATGCAGATTCTATGATAAATAAAACATACTTGAGCAAAATAGATTAGTTTATCAATCCCAGAGCCAGTAATAACTGGCTAGAGTTCACTCCATTGCGATGTAATGACAAACTAAAACAAAGCAAATTAACTCAAATTTCTGCAGGACATTGCAAAAATTGCATTTCAGAAATTTACCTACATGCACTCACACATTTAATTGGAGACCAACATTTGACATAAACAGTTAATTTTTAAAGAAGTAGATTTTTCCACAGTTCGTTTTATTTATGCAGGATTATAAAAGCTATATACATTAAGAGATAATGGACCAGTTAAAGTGGATGAAATATGTTACATAGCATGGATACTTAATTTAATGCAAAGGAATGAGCCAGATTTGCCCCAAATGCCATAGTTTTCTTCATTAGGGAAGAAGAGTTATTAACTCTCTAAGGTGTTAAGAAGACCATTGTAGGCATTCATAATAAAAGTGTGCTGACTTTTTGAATGTGAAGACTCTAATAATCAGATACTATGTAGATGACTATGTAGACACAATATAAACAAAATTTTTTGAGTGTGTGTATTTTCATTCTCCTAGATGTTTGTATTGGGGCATCTCTGTGCAGGGCAAAATTATTAGATCAAAATTGTCTTTGGCAACCTTCAGTCTCCTTCTCTGGAGGTTATAATAAATAATAGTATTGGCTAACATTTACTGAGAACTTACTGTTCACTGTATGAAAAGCTATTATATTCCTCACAACTTTTTGATATAGGTGCTATCATTATTCACAGTTTGTGATGCACAGAGGTTAAATAACTTATTTAAGAGCACACATCCAGTAAGCATTAAAACTGACATTTGACCCTACAGCTTCACTACTACAACATTCAAACCTAACACTCAAATTACAATACTATACACACATTTAATCCTCTATATTTTAGAGTCTAGAACTCCCTCTCCCCTGCCCACTACCCACTGACTATCCTCCGTTGTGATGACTCCCTCAAGACTCCTAGGGATTATATATTTATCCCTCTCTAGATTTAATAATGCACCTCCTCAACTATCCTTCTTTAAGTGCCCTGTCTTGACCCAGTGTTGTAAAGAATGCAGATAATTAAACAAATGTCACTATAGTATGAATGAATGCTTCATAGATCTTGTTGGGTCTGGGGGATCAGAAGACAAAATGAGCCAGTGCCTCCATCTCCCACAAGAGCACTGTGAGCCCTACATCCTGTAAAGGGACATGTGTTTCACATGTCATGGCCCCCCGGGGATGCTTCAAAATGCCACAAGGCTGATAAACAGGAGGATTTCCCAGGATGTGTATATGTTCCTGCAGAGATATGTTAAAAGACCACTCCACCCCTGACTCCTGACTCCCCTCCCCAACAAAAAGGGCCAATTAAAAAAAAACCCTATGTAAACAACAGGGAGCTACCAATTTTCCAGGTTCCCTGTCTGTCTCTAGGGGCAGCTTTTCCTTTCTCTCTAATAAATCCTACTTTGTGTGCTGACCTTGTTGTTTTACAAGCAAATTCTTTGGCCCCTGAAGGTAAGAACTCTTGACACTGGCCCACAACATTTCTTGCAACCACTAGAAAGGACTCATTTCCTGGACCAAGGTTGGTATGACTGAGCGCCAAACTGGCAGGAGTTTGCCTTAGGTGCAACCATAAGCTTCTGGCACCCTGCTGGATAGTCCTTCTGGGGTAAACCCCCTGCTGAGGACTAGCAAAAAGCAGACTTCCCTGTGCTGCTCCCCCTGTCTTTGTCTCTGTCCCTGTCTTCTTGAGGGACTTTCCTGTCATGGCATCAGACCAACAGTTCCTAGCCAACTTTGGCATCACAGCTATTTTGGCTCTGGGTGTGCTCTCTGCTCCTACCTTGTGAGCCAAGATTAAGCCCAGGGTTGATTCAGGTACCCTAATGCTATATTGGAGGAGGCCTGTTTGGTTTCGGCACCTGGCATTCTTCTTCCCATACCTGCTGGTACCCACTTCTGCTGGAGGCAGTGACCTGAAAGTAAAGATTTTGTGACTGACAGTGTTCCAGTACCACTTAGTGGGAGCAACCTGAAAGCATACCTAATTGTCAATTCCTCAAGAGTGTGTCATGTCTCTTGGCTCTGTTCCCTCTTCCTCACTTAAGATGTCAGGTCATCCCTTGTGTCCTCGCCAGAGGTAGTGAACATTCTTCCAGTCTTTTGGGAACAGGCACTCCCTCAGTCTTTTCACTGCCTTGTTTGTCTCTGTCTGCCTTCCCCTCTCTGTGTTTACTGGGACCCTGGCTTCCCATGGGAAACTTTTACCATAGTTTCCTATAACTTTCTTGAGTTACCCCTGACCTAGTTTGTCATGCCCCTTGGTACACACCAGTTCTGAGTCTGCTGCTGGGTGCCAGCCGAAGCAAGGGCACCATATGGAACCAAAGCACGAGAGGTGGACCCAGTGGGGGTGATGACTGACACAGGCCTCCTGCTGTACACTTACCCTAACCCAACCCCACCCACGAGGGGAGGAGGAAAAGTGCTCTCATGCATGAGAATGCCGGTTGTAGTGAGGGCATTCCATAAAAAGGGCCCAGCTTGCATCCAAAGTCACCGCCGCCACCACCACTGGTCGCACATGTGACAAACTGTGACCCACCACCACTCCCCCAAAAAAGGATGAAAGGGGAAACAAACAAATGTGCATGCAGAAGGAGGAACAGCAGGCTGCAGGGTGGGCCTGGCCAGAGGGGGTCACTTGTCCCAGGCTTAGGGGAGGGCAGAGGCACTTCACTCAGCCGTGGTGTGCATCCAGCCCCACTTTGTGCCCAAGCCTGACCTGTTGCAGGAAATGATGAGGGAAGCAAAGTAACGGAAACCATTTTTACAGGAAGCAGGGAGTGTATTACGCTAGCAGATGCGGCGGAAATAATTTCTCAAAGCCCTGAGCCCTGATCTGTGTCAGGAGCTGGGTTAAATACTTACAGAGATTGCCCCTCACCCCCCTATAAAACACGGTCACAGTTACAGAAAACATTGCAGAGCTAGCTAGAAGCTTACAACTTTACAGGCACTTCTCCAGGTGATTCATCCCTTTGTTAAGGCTAAAAGGCTGGATCTTAGAGGTTTTCACTGCATCAGTAGGATGGCCCAGTCCAACCAGTCACTACATTTCCTTCAGTCCTGGCCACTAATGGCAAAAGGAAATCATGAGACAGGGACACCTGCTCTCATCAGGTCAATCCCCAGCTAGGACACCAACAAAAGAGGAGTCTGACAAGTTTTTCTAGATGGGACCTGCCCTCTCCAGTCTTCTGGCCTTAGTACCTAAGTGGTCTCCATTGGCCTGTCTACTGAAACATTGGAAGGACCTTGACCCTAATAATCTCAGAAAACAAAACAAACAAACAAAAACCCCTCATATTTCTTTGTACTGAGGCCTGGTCCCAATATCCCTTGGGTGACCAAGAGAAGTGGCCTTCAGAGGGCTCTTTAAATTATAGCACCATACTCCAATTAGATCTTTTCTGTAAAAGGGAGGAAAAGTGGACTGAGGTCTCCTATATACAGCTTTTCTTTTATCTCTGGGACCAACCAAAATGGCTCCATAATTGCTATCTAAATACTCAAACACTGGCTGTTCTTTGTAAGCCACAGGATAAACATGGGGAAGGAAGACCAGAAAACCCCCTTACCAATAACAAGGCCTCTGTCCCTACTGCTTCCTTCTGAGCTACCCCAATATTTGGAACCTCCTAATGGATGTTTCCCCCTTCAACAGGCAGTGGTAGGAAGAGGGCGAGTCTATGTCCCCTTCCAATTATCGGATGTAAGGGAGATTAAAAAGGATCTGGGTAACTATAGTGACGCCCCAGACCAATATATCCAGGCCTTTATTTCTGTGATCCAAACCTTTGAATTGGCATGAAAGGATATCATGCTTCTCCTGGACCAGACTTTTTCCTCATTAGAAAAGTAAGAGATCTTAGCCTAGGCCACTCAGGTTGGAGATGATTTCCACATACAATGAGCCCCAATCCCCATGCCACATGGAAATGAGGAAATAAATATGCCTATGCCCATGAGGGCACAGGCAGTCCCCTTGGCAGATCCACATTGGGATCAAAATGATGAGGGGGATAAATGGAATCAAAAACACTTCATCCATCTTATAGTGGAAGGGGTAAAAAGGGCCAAAGTTAAACCTTTAAACTCTTCCCAGGTGACTGTAGTACAACAAGGCTTTTATTAAAACTCCCTTACCTTTCTACAATGTTTTAAGGATGCTATCCAAAAGAATACCACAGTGGACCCAGAGTCACAAGTGGGAGAGGTTCTCCTCAAAGATAAATTTCTAACTCAGTCAGCCTCAGATATCCATAAAAATCTCCAAAAGTCTATGGCTGAAGGGGAAAAGTCATTGAACCAACTAATGCAACTAGCCATGTCTGTATACTATAACCAGGACCTCACTAAAAAGACAAAAAATGATTAAAAAAAACCATGACCTAATTGCAACTCTCAGGGAGTGCCCTACCCAATGGGACCCTACATCCTGAGTAGGCAAAAGGGGCACTTCCACATGGAATGCCCAAAAAGGGGACAGCCCAGAAGACAGCCCCAGCCCCCACCAGGACCTTACCCCCTCTGCAAAGGTAACCACTGGAAGTCTAGGTGCCCCTGTCTCCAGGCAGAAGGTGGGGTGCTACCTCCCTTAGATTGATGGGTCCCAGGACCTCCTGTCCAGGCTCTACTCCTGTCCAGATTCCTTGTTGAGGAGCCTCAGGTAGCAAAAGGTCATTTTCCTCCTGGACAATGAAACCTGTTTCTCTGTCCTCCCTTTCCTTCCAGGTCCCAGGTCCAAAATAAAATAATTGCTCAGGGCATATCTGGCCAGCCTCTTGAGTGTTATTTCACCCGGCCACTGTCCTGCTCCTAGGGGAACCTCCATTTATGTCACTCTTTCCTTGTGGTCCCTGGAACTCCAATACCCCAGCTCATGCGGGACTTATTGTCCCAACTTAAAGTCCAAATTCTACTTCCTCTTAGGGAATACTCCTGTTTCCCCCTTATTAAAGAACAAGTAGATCCCACTGTTTGGACTGACAGTACAACTGTTGGTCCAGCAAAAACTGCTCTTCCTATATAAATAAAACTCAAAGATACCCTCCAAAATATTATCAAGGGATGTGAAATTTGCTGGCAAAACAATCCCCACAAGTCTGCCCTGCCTGTCCCTGGGACCCAGAGATGAGGCACATATTGGGGAAGACTGGCAACTTGACTTCACTCACCTGACAGGAGGCCCAACCTCTAGATTACTCCTGGTCTTGGTAGATACATATACTGGATGGGTAGAAGCTTTCCCCTGTTCCTCTGAAAAGGCCTAGGAGGTAATTAAGGTCCTAATTAGTGAGATTATCCCTAGATTTGGACTTCTCTGGACTCTCCAGGGAGACAATGGGCTGGCCTTCCATGCTGAAGTCACCAGGGAATCATTAAGGCTTTAGGAATCAAATACCACCTCCACTGTGCCTGGAGACCCAATTCTCTGTTAAGGTGGAATGGGCCAATGGACTGCTTAAGAGACATTTGTGTAAGTTGGCTCAAGAAACTCACCTCCCCTGGCCAAGGCTGTCACTGCTGGCCCTGACCTGTCTCAGAAATACCCCAAACTCATTGGGTCTGACACCATTTGAGGCACTATATGGGAAACCATTTCTTCAAAATGATCTCCTCCTGGACACCGAGACTGCCAGTTTAGTGTCCCACACCACCCAGTTAGCCAAATTCCAACAGATTCTTTCTGAGCTGAGATGAGATGAGCCAAGGGGAGACTCTTCCCCACAATTTTGCCCAGGCAATGTGGTCTTAGTTAAACTTCCTCTTGCCTCTCATGGCCTCTCTGAAGCTCCTTGGGAGGGGCCATACTTGGTCCTGTTATCTACCTACACAGGAATTAAAGTTGCTGGACTGGATTCCTGGATTCACATCTCCCGAGCCAAATGTTGGACACCAGAGCCTGATGAGCCCACCTCAAAACCACACTCAGCTCCACTAGTCTACTCCTATGAACCAGAGGAAGACCTCAAATACCTCTTCAAAAGAACTACGTTGGACACATAACTTATGTTATCTCTCTTTTTGTGGGTTGTTTACATTCTTGTTCCCTTTATCTTGAGTGTTGGTTTGTGGGCAACCTCTTCTCATGAGTGGACATGGCTCCAGCAATTGGCCTTAAGTGGTGGGTACATTATCCTGTGTGCCCTGTTCCTCATGTTCTACTTACTCTCATAATCTGTGCCTTAATATGCCCTGTAACAATGGATTCCTAACCCCCCCTGGTAGATGCAAAATATATCGCTCCTGCTCTTGGGGCAATCAATTTGATTTATGTGTCAAACAAGGGCCCTCTTTCTGCCTCCACAGAGGACAAACCTACATAATGGGGTCATGCTGGGACTCCTATCATATCTGTTATCCAACCATGTCTCCTAGAGATTTGGTTCCAGCCCCTGTCCCTCTTCCTCTACATATAATGACCCTCCCTTCTCCTCTAGTTATAGCCATACCTCTTGATAACCTGACTCCAGCTCCTGTAGAACCAGCACTGCCACAATGTCCCTGCACCTCTGCCTATCCTCATATGCCACAAGGATGTTACAAAGCAGAGTCTGTAAATTGGAAATTTAACAACTAACAGCTATGCAGATCCAGTTTGCCCTATGGTGACAGAGCCTGTGTGCTGGGTGTCTAACCCAAATGACTGGCTTGAAACCCCCCTCAACCCAATAGGACTTATGACTTAGACCCCTAGATATACAGACTACTTAATTCTACCCATCTTATCCTAAACTATACAAATCCCTCTTTAGCCAAGAACTGCTGGCTGTGCCTCTTCCCAAGTCTCTCATAGGTATTGGCTACCCCCATGGACTCACTTGGGACTTATCCAGGTAAAATATAGGGCCTTCCCCTAATAAGATCCAATATTGCCAAGGTAAAACTGACCCATCCAGCCCCCCAATGTCTCCAAAGCCTACATGGGTCAAGGCCAATGGGAAAAATTCATAAAGAGCTCTGTGTTAAAATAATGCTGTCAACTGATTTAACATTTCTTACTTAGTGTTCACCCTTTCCTGGAACTTATTTTGTTTGTGAAACTGCAGACTATGCTTGCCTGCCTTCTGATTGGAGGGGAATCTGCACTCTAGCCCTTCTAACAACACAAATCAATATTATCCCTAACAACCAATCTCTCCCTATTCCTCTAGCAGCCTACACTCAAACAAAGAGGGCCATTCAAATCACTCCCCTACTAGTAGCCATGGGGATCACCACTAGAATAAGTGCTGGCATCAGGATCATTGCCTCATCAGTCCATACTTATCAAAAATTATCAAAAGAATTTTCTGATGATACAGAGCAAGTTATACAGTCCTTAGAAGCTTTACAAGACCAACTAGATTCACCTGCATCAGTAGCACTTCAAAATAAGTGTGCACTTGACCTATTAACTGCTGAAGAGGGTGGAATATGCCTCTTCCTAGATGAAACATGTCACTTTTATACTAACAAATCTGAAGTGGTCAGAGATATGGCCCGACAATTAAGAAAATGCATTACAAAAAGGAGACAAAAATTAGCCAATTCATGGTCCTTCTGGGGCAACATGTGGAGCTGGGGTCCCTAGGTATTACCTCTTGCTGGCCCCCTCTTTATGCTTCTTCTGGCACTCCTGTTTGGGCTTTGTATAATAAATGCTCTCTCCAGATTCATATCTCAACAGGTCCAATGGATCAAATTCCAGCTCTTAGTCAAGGAATACTCACCTCTGCCTATGCATGAATTCTCCACCCAGTTCTGTTGGAGTCCCCTGGAGACCAAACAGGTCAACCCCTGAGACAAGTGCCCCTGCACCTCCACTCCCTCTTCCATCCCACTGTCAGCAGGAAGTAGCAAGATGAGATGCCAACCCTTTCTTCCAACAGCAGTTGGGTTCTCATCTCAGAGGGGAAATTGTTGGGTCTGGGGGATCAGAAGACAAAATGGGCCAGTGCCTCCATCCCCCACAAGAACACTGTGAGCCATACATCCTGTAAAAGGACATGCGTTTCACAAGTCATGGCTCCCTGGAGATGACTCAAAATGCCACAAGGCTGATAAACAGAAGGCTTTCACAGGACTGTGTATATGTTCCTGCAGAGATATGTTAAAAGACCACTCCATCCCTGACTCCTGACTCCCCTCCCCAACAAAAGAACCAAATAACCCCCCATGTAAATAACAGGGAGATACTGATTTCCCAGGCTCCTTGTCCGTCTCTTGGGGCAGCTTTTCCTTTCCCTCTAATAAATCCTACTTTGTGTGCAGACTTTGTTGTCTCACGAGTCAATCCTCTGCTTCATGAGCCAATTCTTTGGCCTATGAAGGCAAGAACTCGACACTGGCCCACTACAATCCCTTTATGTTTGTCAGCAATGACTGCATTATGACAAACTATCCCCAATAAATTATTACTAATCAACTCCCAACAGAAGCAAGGAGAGGGTGAGAATGAACAGGACAGCCTCTCAAGAATCCATTATTTTATCTATTCAAGCATAAAAGGCTGACTGCATCTCTCCCATTCATGTGTGACTATGACATACTATAAGACCAGATTAAGAATGCAGGTACAAGTTGACTCTGTAATAGAGCATCTTTTTCCTTGCATTATCTTACTGATCTGAATCAATTTCAAACCTGTGCTCTGGGTCTTCAAAGTATGAACTACCCAATTTAAGCTAACAAGTATTGATACCAGTTCCAACATTATTGGAGTTGTGCACTGAAGTGGTCTTTAAACAGCTTGAAAGAATTGATAAGCCTTCCTAAAGACATAACTTTTAGCTATGGAGGGACCTATGCACGGGATATATTAGCATTTCATCTGACCTAGGTCACAAAGGAGGTAGTTGAGTAAAATAGTCTTGATATACATTACATTACATCATAAAACTGAAATATGAATATTGATAGTTATTTCACAGCAAAATCCAGAATTGGCAAAATTTGCCAAACTTCTTAACAAACTGGCTAAAACAGAATACTATAACAAAAAGAAACAGCTTTAATTTTTAGAGAAAAATTGGACTTGTATTCCAACTGAATTATTTAAAAAACAATTGCTTCAAGTGTATATTGGTATACTCAACATGAAACCTTTCATAGATAAAAACTTTCTTCTATTTTTAAAGTTTGGCATGGTTTGTAAATGATGAAAACATTACTTGGGTAGAGGTATTAAGGAGAAACATCTTGAAACTTACAAAGTATAGCAACTTCATTATTATAATGGTAACTAAGCAGCAATATTTATTTTAAATCTAGTTTAAGAGGCATAGTTCTCATGTAAAGCAGCTACTTGTAAATTCTCTAGAATAAATGAATTTTCATCAATATAAATTTGTTTTTTCCTTCTCATATAAATAAAAATGCTTTTCCCCTTTAAGTCCAAATGTAATTGAGAGTAAAATATCTTGGTGACAAGTAGTCACATGAGAAAAGTAGGACACATATCTGCATATTCAATACAGTCTCAGTTTTGCTAAATATATGCAATATGCAGAAGAAATGATTAGAATGAAGTATACTAAGATATTTACTATCATTATTATTTGGTGGAGCAATTGCAGGTGGTTTTACATTCCTGTATATTTTGTACAGTTTCTAAAATTTTATATAAAAGATAAATAAAAAAAATATAAAAATTCCTTTAATTTCAAGTGATGTGAAAAATATTCAATCTGATACTCATCCATTGACTTGTTTAAATAAATTTATAATGATTCTCATTCTTTTTTTTACAAATTCAAAGATTTCACTCTTTAAGTCAATGTTTTTACAGATCTGAAAAAATCTTGGGTCATTTGAAGTGCATGTTTCTATGTGATTTTCTCCTTACAACATTCTGGAAAATTCATCAACTGGGAAGGAAAACTGTTGATGTGTTATTTGAAACTCAGCCTTTGCCCTGCTTTTCTCCTTCCCCACTAGTTAGGTAACATGAAGAGTTTTAATTGGTATAAGTATACAAAGAAATCATGGGTATATTTCATTCAAATTAAGAGCATATTCAACTTGTGTCAAAGGGAGTTAGGGAAAGTTAGATACCATCTTGGCACATAACCAAGTGTGCTGTAAAAAAACTATTGTGTGTTTCTACTGCAGCAATGCATGGCTGGTTTTACCATTTAAGTATGCTATTGTGGACAAATCTGTTATCTGTTGCAGAATATTCACTTTTTTCATGGTTGTTAGAGTAGTTCTTCAGTAAATAAAGCAAATTAAGGACAATATACATGTCAGCTTGGAAGTCAATAAAATTTTCACTTGAGCACTCCATGTTCTCCCTTCTTTAAAACCCCAACACCTTATTATTCTCTGCATTTTTCTTTTCATCAAAACTTTAATTTAGGGAGGAAATAATTCACTTTAAAGAAGGAAAGCACAACACAAAGACTTAGAAAAACATAAAAGAAAGAAACAGATGTCTATTAGTTGGAAATCATTTATTGCCTCTATAAAAGTTTAAATAAAAACCCTACAAAAATTCACAGTATAATCTGATGTGATTTTAAGGTGATAATATGCTTCAGAGGTAGTACCCATAAAATGGAATGCAGGATTGCTAAAAGGAATTACTTAGTAAATTAATGGAAAATAAAATTTCAGTGTGGAGCAATATATACTCATATACACTTTAATGGAACAATCATAATTATATTTGCATGAAAATATCACTTTATTCTCTTTACCCCTTAGCAAATCTGCTTTTAATAAAGGCTTATTTTAAGCAATGGTATGTCAACTGTAGGTTCACAAGTTAGTAGGCTCCTCCATTATAGCATTACAAAGCATAGCTTAGTGAAGGGCATGATACAGAACTGTCTGCCAAGGATAATAACAACTTCAAAGAGCAATCTACCCATCATTTAGATATAATGTCACTGATAATTCTTTAAGAAGTACAGCAATAATTTTGTATTTGTAAGCTCAGAATGAAAATCTAATACATTAATAAATAGACAATATTCCTGGTATACCACCACTGCACTGTGAAGGAAGAGCAACAGGTAAAGTTTTCAGGATTTCTCTTACAAATGACCATAAACAATCAAGCTGAGATGAGGGAACTATTCCTTGGATATGGTCTGAATGTCCTTCTTCAAAAAGGCAACAAGGTCATTTTTAGAGCCCAGAATTCTTTTAAACCCACTGCTTATGTTTTCTCTTACAAACTTACAAAACTGTTGAATATGAAAGAACATGCAAATAGACGTTTCCATCTTCTGAGAAATGGCCTCTTGGACATCCTTTGAGGTCTTGGTAGTATACAGAGCACAGGATGTGATTGGGCCACAGCCATTTCTTCATCAACAATAACAAACATTTCCATCACGTGCTTGCAGTGACAGTACAAAAGTCCTGCAGTTGATAACTGACTTTACAACAAAACATCCCCAGGTTCTATGAAGAGGCCAGTTTTCTTGTAAATTTTTCCTTGCATGTGTTAATTTTCCTATTCTCCAGGAAAATGCAATTCTTATTTTCTTGTGACTAATTTTAGCTTGGCCACAATGAGGAAAGTGCTTCCATTTGGGGTTTGTTGTTTTTAGTACACATTTTGGAAGATAAGCACTCTCAGATATACTTGGGATACTGAGGGAGAAAGATTGCAATTTTGAGGCCAGCCTGGGCTACATAATAAACCTTGTCTCAATAAAAAGGAATTACTTCTTGTTAACATTTTAGGGCTATTAATAAACGTTATCTAACTAGAAATTATAATCAATTCAAGAATTGTGCTAGGTGTGATTCCTAGAAGGAATCCTCTCTACAATTTTGGGAGAAACCATAGAGTACTCCCCGGTCCACGTTTAAAGTTCCATTCAACAGGAACTAAATAAGTTCCTTTTATCTTCGCATTTGTATTTCAGCACCAGAATTATGGGTTTTTTTTAACCATCATTGGAATTAAAACACTTCTAAAATAAAATGTGGCTGTTCTATAGCAGGAACCAAAGGAAATACTGTATCCAGTATTTGTTATTGGCAGATTGAAATCATGTGCCATAGATTTTGAAAAAGATGTCTAGATCAAGTATTAAAAAAACTATTACATGGCTGGGGATGTAGCCTAGTGGCAGAGCCTAGCATGTGCACATGCCTTGGGTTCAATCACCAGCACTATGTGAGGAGAAAAAGAAAATAGTATGAGGAAATCATATTTTTCACATATATAGATTAGGTTTGGTTTTTGAGATACTTCAAAGCAAGAAAACTGCTCTTATGAACATTTTCATGGCTGAGTTTCTTTAGGGCTTTGGCAATGTTAAAACAGACCATACTATCTAAAACATCTCTCAGAGAAACAGAAGCCAATGTGAAAAAAATCATTTTTCTATTAACTACATTTGAATGTTGGCTTTAAGCTTAGTATATCCAAACAATTTCTAAGCAGAAAATGTGTAGCTGAGAGTGCTTGCCTTCCAAAATGTGTGCCATCATCGCCAGGTGAAGCAGGTTGGGTTTTTTTGTTGTTTTTTTGAAGTCTACAGCTCCCTGAGAGATCCAATGTCTGGCACATGTCTTCCCTATGCCAACATTTCAATGAATATTTTTGATTTAATGACTAATTTCTAAGATGTGAAAAATAAAATCTTTAGCATTAAAACACGTAGGAGGAACTCATCTATACTAAAGCAGAAGAAATTTGAATTGAAAGATAAACTGAATGACTAGGAAGGAGATTCTCAGAGAGACTTAAAAGCCTGAAATTGTTTTCATATTATTTAAGAAACAATTTCTGTATTTGCTGTGTATAGTGGTGGTGTGACTTACAAATTTAATCCTAACATCTGAGGTTCTCTTACTCAGTGCTCTTTTCTCTGACCGAAATTTGATTTGTCAGCAAGGAATACTAAACATTGTTTGCAACTAGCCATATGGCTTTCAGCTAAAAGGGAGCGTACCTGACAACGGAACAATTTCTGCTAACAAAGGAACCATAGCAGTAATATCAAATCAAGCAAATACTTGACAAAATGAAGGATCATCAATAAGCTTTACTTATTTTTGTAGGGGAAGATGACATTTCAAGGTTAAAGACATTCATGAATTGGTGTCAGTGAATTCCAAATTAGAATTAGCACTAATTAATTTTTTTAAGAAAGCTGAAACTTAATGATCAAAACAGTCATCTAGTTACTTCATTAATCGTTTAGGCATAGAGAGTAATGTAATCATGCAACACAGTTCCACATTGCCAAATCACAAATATATGACACTGTGAGCTTAGGGAGAAACTAGCATTTTCCCTTCTATGGCTTTTGGTAATACCATCTGGTACTCTGGAAGGGAAGATCTGCAAAGAACTGCCTACAGTGTGTTGCCATCTGGTATCTACTAATAGAACAACTGTGTACTGTGCCCATTTTAGGTGTGTATTCATAGAATAGTATCCAGGAAATTCAGAGGACTGTGACTTACAACCGAAGTAGTAGAACTCTTTTTGGATATTATCCTTGGCTAAAGGCTCTGTACAGGCCTCACATGGAAATGAGGTAAAATTTGTGGCAAAGCTGAGTGACTAGATTAAAAAAACTCAGTGGCTTACCTTGACTTCCTGTTTCATAAAATGTAAGAACTGAAAAAACATTACAAAGATGGTGATAAATTTGAAATATTTGTCCAATATTTTGTTTAACTTAGTTATACAAATTGATTAGTACCGTGTGAATTTTACAATATTTGCAATTTGCAGCCATTAAGAAGTCCCATTAAGACTAATTGTTTACAACATTTTTTCTGTACACTTAATGATTTATTTGATTTTCTGTTGGTGAATTCCTTTCCCATAGTGTTTCCCCCTTCCTTATAAATATTTGGGTTAGATTGTAGAAGAATAGCAACAATTTACAATTACATACTAGCAATTACTTCAATTTTCAACCATTAGCTTAAGTAAAAATCTCATAGGGACTGAAAAATAAATCCCGTTTCATCCAGATTAAATATTTAAGTTTTGTTTTTAATTTTCAGTCCACTTTCCTGAGTAAAAGTGTATATGGGTGATAACAAAAGAAAAGAGGAAGAAAGAAGATGCAATGGCTACAAAAAACAAGACAAAGTAAGCATTATCAAATTTGTAAGCAATGTTGCAACTTTTTTTTTGCATCTCTGGTTAAAATTATTACTCAGATTCTTCTACAAATAAATTAAGAAAAAATCTTTCAGAAACTAGACATATTAAATTTCATAGCTGGGTTGCTCAAAATTAAATACATTTTTTTCCAGAGTTCCATCATTTTGGAAAAAAAACTCTTGAATAATGCTTTTAAATTTTACATGCATTTTTTGCATTGTAGCCATTATATCTTGTTCTTCCTTCACAGAATATGTCCGTTTCAGCAATGTGTTTTTCCATCTGAAGACTTGGGCAACAGAATGCAATTATCTTGAAATGCACACCTGTTAGGCAGCCAAAGACTACATCATATATCCCCCCTCAAATCACAAACTGTCTGATGCATTTTTCTCTGATAAAGAAGACACACTGAATGAGGTATCATCAGGCTCTGGTGAGGCATGATTGAAATCCATCTCTTCTAATTCAGGAGGTAAATCTGACAGCAGTGCCTAAATCAGAAAAATCAATTTTTTTGGATTAGTACATGGATAGTTTTCCCCAATTTTATGTTAATAGGTATAGTTCTCTCATCTTGATATATTCTTATGGATTTACAAAAAAATCAATTCTCTTTCAGGATAACTTAGCTGAAAGAAAAATTCTTCACACACTACTAAAGAAGTAACAAAATACTAGATGTTGAGAGTGTGGATTATGTATAGTAGAACCCTGTACAAACGGGAAATTAGGAAGGAAATGTATACCAAACCTGAATCAAGTGCTTTTAAGTGTTTGAGGTAAGTGATTTTCACACTAGTTTTGAGTGTTCACTGATTACTGCTAAAGGGCTTTAAAATTGCATTCTTTATTAAAATATTCATGCCTCATTATGGTATCCTTTAGACAAAACCACATTTCACAAAGGGGTATTTTATTCCTCACTGGGAGAATTAATACAGTAGTTAGGAGAGAAGTTCTGCTATTCTACTTTAGATTAAACTTTAGCAACTTGAAAAGATCAAGTGATTTAAAATCAAGTGATTTTTTTTCCTTTCCTTAGGCTATGTCCATATTTACAGATGGCCAAGTACCCACTAGGGCCAGCTAAATCACGGAATCTAGCTGTTGTAATGATGTATCTGGAAGGCTGTTCATTTCTCTGCTGAAGTAATTAGGATAAGCCAAGAATGACAAACTAAGCTTGTTCACGGTCTAATTGCTTCATCTGGACTTGCAGAACATGCATCTATGCTAGAGAAATAAATGATTAATCAAGTTTTATGTAGCTGACAGTACTGATGCCGACTTGACCATAAGAAATTGAAACTAAGTGATTGATTTGTTGCTCCCAATGCTAAAAATAATATAGTACATCTGCCAATTTTTAGACAGCATTACTTGTAGTTTGGGCTTTGAGTGCAGTGGTAAACAAGAACCAAGGGAATAGAAACAAATGAAAGCTTGCCACTACTGAATTAAGGAACAGAAGGACAAAGCATGTTGGAGAACATACGAGATCTACTGTTGAAATAAGACAGTATTTTCCTATTCTCTTTATTAAAAGAAGTGACAGCTATACAGCCTCTACTTTTTTCTCTTGTGGCAGAGGTAGTATTAAAATTTCCTCCTTTTTGAACCCTCTTACACTGTTAGTGGGAATGTAAACTAGTACAACTACTCTGGAAAAAAATTTGGAGGCTACTTAAAAAGCTAAACATTGATCTACCATTTGATCCAGCAATACCACTCTTGGGGATATACCCAAAAGACTGTGACACAGGTTACTCCAGAGGCACCTGCATACCCATGTTTATTGCAGCACTATTCACAATAGCCAAGTTATGGAAACAGCCAAGATGCCCCACTACTGACGAATGGATTAAGAAAATGTGCCCTTAATGCAGAGAAACTAAAGCAGATACCTTAAAAGCAACTGAGGCCAATAGGAAAAGGGGACCAGGAACTAGAGAAAAGGTTAGATCAAGAGAAATTAACCTAGAAGGTAACACACATGCACAGGAAATTAATGTGAGTCAACTCCCTGTATAGCTATACTTACTCAACTAGCAAAAACCCTTGTTCCTTCCTATTATTGCTTATACTCTCTCTTCAACAAAATTAGCGATAAGGGCAAAGTAGTTTCTGCTGGGTACTGAGGGGGTGGGGGGGAGAAGGAGGGGGCAGAGTGGGTGGTAAGGGAGGGGGTGGGGGCAGGGGGGAGAAATGACCCAAGCATTGTATGCACATATGAATAATAAAACAATAAAAAAATTTCCTCCTTTTTGTCAGGTTGTGTAAGGAAAGACTAACTTATATGTGGAAAAAAAGTTGTATTTATTTTATATCATTATATTGCCATGAACTGTGTAAATCCACAGCAAAGTAACTTAAAGGTACAGCATGCTTACTGGGGCGCAGTAATCACACACAGAGCCATTTTCTTCTAACCCAGTCCAGATGCAATGGAGCCTTGGCTGGCATTTGCTGATCTGTTCAGATTATGAGTAATACATCGCTGGAATCAGTTCACTACACAAGTTTGAAATACCATATACAAGAAGGAAAAAAGTGTTCAAATGAACAGTCACTGAATGTGTGCTTATAGTAATGGAAAGTCAAATGGATTAGGAGATTAAATTAAATTGAAAATTTTAGTGGAGAGACCTGAAAATCAGAGAAGCACTTTACTTCTTTGTCATTGCATTAAATGTAGTTTACTAAAATGAGTGTAGTAAAGAATATAAAAATTTTCATATATGAGGCAGTATACGGTACTACTCATGCATGAAGTCTGTCTCAAAATTCTTCTTTGAGTACCTTACTGGATTGCAATACTGGGACACTGAACAATCTTTGGATTATGTCAACTGTTGGAAATGCCTTTTTCAACACTAAAGTAGATATAATTAGCTTTCATCTCTCTCTCTCTCTCTCTCTATGTATGTGTGTGTGTGTGTGTGTGTGTGTGTGTGTGTGTGTGTGTGTGTGTATGCATGTATGTATCACTCCTTTCTGTTTTCTTGTGCTGGGGATCAAATTCATGGTCTCACATATGCTAGGCAGGTGCTATACTACTGAGCTACATTGCTAGACTTAATTTTCTTTATTATATGTTCTTCATCAATGACAACTATCTGTAGGATCTGACCATGTGCCATTCTTTTGAAGAGATCAATAAAACCATTCCCAAATATACAATCAGTCTGTATAACACTTCTTCTAGGATTTAAGATGTGAATTGTAAGGTCTATAATGTTAATCATTCTTATCCTTCATGCAAAGTGGAGAAATTGAAATTCAAGAAAAGCAATTGATTTGCCTAAGATCATACAGTGAATTATCATGAAGAAAAAACATAACTAATGACTTAGAGCAAAGTTGGTAACTTTTGATTGTTTTGATTTTTAAATGGCTACTGATTAAAAAAAAAAAGACTTTAGCTGGTGTGTCGGTGCATACCTGGGATACAAAGTAAGTTCTAGGTCAACCTGGGCTACATAGTGAAACCCTGCCTCAAACAGACAAACAAACAACCATCACTAATAAAAACTTTGGGTAATCTAATGTCTCAGTCTGAGAGTATCATATTTCTTCTTAAAATCCTGGACTTCTTCGTTGGGCCAAAATACTCTGCAGAGCACTTACCTAATTCAATTTATCCAAACCAAGATCAGTGGAAAACATTGAGAGTTGTTTTTTGTTTGTTTGTTTAAATAACAAACCAATAACACAATGGTTCTCTTTTATTAGGTAGAATAAACATTAAATGAACTTGTAAATATTTCATAGTGTAAAGATCAGGAGTTTAAGAGATGACCTGGACACTACTGGTGACTTCTACACACACACACACACACACACACACACACACACACACACACACACACACACACATATTCTGAGACAGGGATTACAGAAATGTGCTACTGTAAACATTTTTATGTTCTCAGACAATATTGAAGGTCCATTATACTTGATCTTAAATAGAAAAATCATGAAAATTAGTAGTTTCTCTTTTGGATGCTGATTATATATACTAAGACATTCAGTACAATTTTTGTATCACTTTCTCTTTTGTCCATATCTTAGTTCACAAGTCTTTTGTAAGAGGAAAAGTGGAATAGGAGAAAAGTAAAGCACACATTCTTTACTTTTCTTATTTGCTAGTGGCTTTGGGAAAGAACCAAGTCAAGGATGAAGTTAGAATTGGAAAATAAAATGGATTCTATGTGCTGTTCTTAGATGTCAAGAGATACAGATAACTGTTGGTTTACTGGCCATATAACTGAATTCAAGCTATACTATGATTTTTGAGATCAGAAACACACTCCAAATTATTATTAAGGTTGGACCAAATTCTGTGGATTTTTTTACAGCTATTTAAAACTTACAGTACTTTTGAAACCATGTTTAAGACTACCACTCCTAGTCATTTGAAATCTGTATTTTGGGTTCCAAAAACAAACACATTTTCAACGTGTCATGGAATATGCATTAGTCATATAATGAAGAAATATGCTTAAATGAAACTGGCAAACACAACTGAAGGCTACTGTCTTGGGATGTCTGTGTATGTGCAGGGCTGAGGGAATAAAATTCACGAAAGTGGACACATAATATACATGACTAGAGTCTCATGAGTAAATTCTTCTAGTTTACATTTTGTAGTACAACATGCCAGTTAAACATACAAAGATGTTTTTTCTTTGTAAAGGGGGAGAGTTATGGGCTGTTAAGACTTTAATCTTTTCCCTGGAGATATCTTGGATGGTATATATATATATATATATATATATATATATATATATATATATAGTCTTGCTTAGGTATAAAGGATCAATTAAGCAATAAATTTTATTTTTTACTTAATAAAAGCCTCCAAGACTGCTTACTAAATAATTGTTACCTATGTCTCACACTACTCATATAGAACTTCTCTGACAAGGATTCAGCATGGTGGTATATCACTCAGCAGCAAAAGTGGTAATTTAGTATTAAATGTAACATCTAATATGATTATACAATTTTCTTTCAAGTCTCATTAACCAATATACAGAATTCCATGAAAACATGAGGTAGAAAATGTAATTTGAAAGGAAATCGCAAACAAAAACAAACAAGAGACATTTCATCTTTGGAGTGGAGGACTCAAACACTTTACTTACATTGAGAAAAGTGATGCATTAGGGTCACAAAGAATTTGACAAAGTAATTTCATATTTTCTTAGTAGTGAACAACGTATCACAGAATAGACTATATCCAATCACTTGTGTACTCTAGTTGTGGCTAGCAGATACCTAAGATCCAAAAGCAAGGCAAATGCCTCACCTCTTACCTACTTAAAGGCTAGTCTGGAATTAATAAAGTATGTTAATCAGCTATTTTGATTTTCCACAATAGCAGCACAAAATATCTTAGCCCCTATGCTCAAGAAAACTGTCGTTTAAAAGATCATAAAAAACCACTTCCTGCATGCCAAGCAGAAATGAAGAATAAAAATAAAAAGATATGAAGAACCCAAGCAGGAATGAAGAATAAAAATAAAAAGATATGAAGAACCCAAGTGTGACAAGTCATGTTTCAATATGATACATTGTGGCTTACTGGTCTCTTCTGGGACCTACCTGCTGTTGTTCCTTATCATCAGCTTTCATAGCTGCAATCAAGCTTCTAACAAAAGTCTGAAGTTTAAAGTATTTTTGCTTTTGAATCTCTAGCTCATTTTCAATGAATCTCACTTCTTCATTCTGAAGGAGAAAACATTAAACTAATATGTAAATGTTGTACATGTTCAACACATGCAATCAAATTAGGGGGACAATAAATAAAACACAAGTTTAGCATAAAGGGATAAAAAGCACAGAAAGAAATTGTTACTCCAAGGCTGCCTTTTAAACAAAACACCAATAGAAAACAATTTTCAAGGTTAAAATTCCAATGAAATAAATTCCAGTAAGAGAAAAAACAAGAAACAGTTCTCTTCTTGGAAAGAACTCTCTTAAATGTAATTAGTATTTGGATTAGGATTAAGAATAGAGCTCAGTTAACCCCAAGAGCAATAACAGATTCAGTAATTGCCGAATATATCATTTAGAAAACCGAATAATGAAAACTAAAAGTTATTTTCTATCACTGAGAGACTGAAATTACTGAAACTACAAGTAATTTGCTGAACTGCCCACCATTAAGTGAAAGTCTTTTAGAAAATACCTCCTAATGTACCAACATGTACCATTGATGTGAGACTTAGTTTACTTTTACTATTTTTACTAGTTGTTCAGGAAAAGAGCATTGGACTAGGATTTAGGGGTATTCCAGTGCCTAGTCTACTGATAACTGTGCAAACTTGAGTAGGCCAATTAATTTCTCCATGACTCTGTTTACTCCTCAGGAAAATAGATATTTTACTAGTAATCTGAAATGTAATGTTATATCACTGTAGGTTATAAGGCTCAAATAAGATACTATTAGGCCCTCTGAATAGATTTATTATTAAAGCTAGAGTAATCAAGAAAGCATAGGATTAACCTAAGCGTAACCTGGTGGTGTACACCAGTATTTCCAGTTACTAAGGAGGCAAAAGTCCAAGGATTATGGTCCAAGGTTGGCAAAATTGTGAGACCCTATCTGAAAAACAGACTAAAGTAACAAAGTCTGAGAGTGTGGCTCAAGTGATAGAATGCTTACCTAACAAGTGCAAGGCCCTTAGTTCAAAACCCAGTATTGCTAATAAATAAATAAGCATAAATAATAAAGAAACATAAATAGAAAAGATTGTCAACCCTTTTATCATACACAAAATTTAATAAGATATGGATTATATAACTAAATGTAAAACCTAAAATTAAGAAACTTCATAGAAAAATAGGAGGAAATCTTTGGACTTCGGGTAAGGCAAAAAAATTCTTATATAGGATACAAAAGCATGAAAAAAAATCCATAAAAACTTCATAAAATACCATAAAAATCTTCATAAAATACTGTAAAGACAATAAAAACATAAGCTACATATTGAGATAATTGGAATTCAAATATCTTAAAAAAGAATTCAGAATTAATAAAGAACTCTCGCAATCCAATTATAAGACAAGCAAGAGACTAAAAAATAGGCAAAATATTTGAAAACACATTTCATCAAAGAAAATATATTTGAAAAAGTATTTGGTATAACATTTTCATTAAGGAAATGTACATTAAAACCACAAAGAAATACTAATACTAACATGCTACAATGGCTAAATATAGAGAATGACAATACCAAGTGTTGGTGAGACTATGGAGCAATTAAAAGTCTCATATATTGCTTGTGGGAGTGTGAAATGAAACAGATAATTTGATAACCATTTTCCCAGTTCTTATAAAATTCAACATACTCTTCTTCACTCAGTAATCCTACTCTGAAGTTTTTTACCCAAGAAAAATGAAAACACATGCCCACAACATATTTATACATGAATATTCACTGCAGCTTTATTCATAATATCCTCAAACTGGAAATAGTACAAGCTTTCATTAGCAAGTGAATAAACTAAGTATGGTGATGATTATAAAACTACTGTTCACTTGCAAAAACTCATCTAATTTTATACTAAAGAGGTGAATTTTATTGCACAGAAATAATGTAATAATGTAACTGATTAAAAATATAATAAGTACAGCCAGGCATGGTGGTATAATCTCCACTATCCAGGAAGACATGGCAGAGACTGCAAGTTCAGGTCAGCCTGGTCTACATAGGGAGGCTCTGTCTCTTATGAGAAAAATAAGGGGACTAGGAGCCTAACTCAGTGGTAGAGCACATGTTCAAGTCCCTTGGTTCAGTCCCAAGTGACTGAAACAAAAACAAAACATACAAAATATCTCAAAGAAAAAGTTAGCTGGGTATGTTGGTGCATGCCTGTTATCCCAGCATTCTGGAGGCTGAGACAAAAGGATCATGAATTTGAGGCCAGTCTAGGTTACATAGTGATAACCTGTCTCAAAACAAAACAAATTTATTCTTACATTCTAGTTGAAACTTTGTGCCCTTTGTTCATCAATCATCTCCCCATTCACTCATACCTTAGCCTCTGATAATTACCATTCTCTGTGTCTTTTGAATTATTGCTTTAGCTTATCTTTCTGAACTTGGCTTATTTCACTTAGCATAATGTTCTCCAATTCCATCCATGCTTTCACAAACGGGAAAAGAACAGTATATGTGATGAATATTGTAAATAATGTACATTTTAAAATCATTCAGAGAGTAAATTTCAAGTGCTCTTACCACAGGAAACAGGTATTTGAAGTGATAGACATGTTAATTGGCTTGATTTAATTATTCCTCATTGTATTCATAAATCATAACATTACTTTGTATCTCATAAATATATAAAGCTATAATTTTCCAATTTATAATTAAAAATAAAAATTATTTAAAAATATAAATAAGCTGAAATGAATAAATTATCAGCCAAGCTCCTTGCAAAAAACATTGAAAGTGGGCTATGAATATACTCTCTAGCTGGAAAGAGTATTAGCAGGACCTTAGCAGCAATTGCTCACAAACCCCCACACAAATACATAAAATTATTTGATTCTATGAGTAATTTTTGTCATTTCAATTGAGAAGATGCTGCAGTATCAATCACATTCAATGTACAAACATGTTTAAGTCATCATTTATTTTATCAGTTAGTTGAGTTTAGAACTTACTTTATCTGATAAAACTGTTTCCTTTTCTGATCATTTAATATTAAGTGAAACATCTGCACAAACTAAATGCCTAAATAGAGGCACTCTCCAACTATCTAAATTATAAGAAAGCATTATAATAAAATTCACCATACTCCTGCCATGATATATTATACTAGTCCTAAACTTTTGTTTTTATTAGCATTCATTGTCAGACCAGTAGTATTAGTAAATTGCTAACCAGAAAGTCTTTTCAAATACAGGAGATACCTATTTTCATAAAAAAAGTGTCTCAATTGAATGCACAATCCTTTTGAGCTACACTCACAAGTCCATCAGAAAACATTTTGAAAACATTAATTCACATTTGTAAAAGTCAGGAATCATAGTTTTGCTTGCAGAGCTCTAATTTTTCATGCAAATATTTCTTCTCAGTATTTCCAAAATGTTTCAAAAGCATAAGCAGCTTTAAGATAACTTAGTATCACAGGTAATTTCTTCTCAGAGCTTTTTTGCAAACCTATTAAATGCTTCTTAGATTACAGGGAGTAATTTATGTATTCTTTAGAAATTTTCCTAAGCAAATGGAGTACTTGTGAGAGAAACTAGAAGATGACATCAGTCACTGAATTTCACAAAACAAGATCTAGCTTATTTTTCGCTTTGTAAAGCCCTCCCTACATTCCCATAAACTTTGTCAATACTTCTTCAAGATAGTTTTTGGGAGCACATGTGGTTCCATGTAGACCAGAGATTTGATTTTTGAGCAGTCTATTAATGGTTGCCAAGTCTGAAGTGTTATTTTATGACATAGCTGTTCATGCCTCAGGTACTACGCCTATTAACTAGTCTCATTAGAATAACTCCTAGCAATATGTATTCCTTGTGATGTATCTCAATCAGAAACTCTTATGTCCAAACTGAGTATTGATGTTTGTATATTAATAATTATCAAATGAACTATAGGAAGTATTCTTTCAGTTTTCTCTAATAAATCCCAAGAATAAGAGACTAATTCAATGTGGGAAAATTTTATATGATACAGTTCCTGGTCATAAATGATTTTATATAAAGTGGGCATTTTCAAAATAGTATTAAAATTATTCCCAAAGGCAAATTACTTTATTAGACTACTCAGGAACTAGTTACTGAATTTCTATGTGCCAGTCTCTCCAACCAGTAACACACATGAAGATAAGTCTCTGCTTTTAAGATAATTATGATGAATACACTTAAGAAATCAACAGTGATTTTCATTCCCACAAAAGGAACATTAATATGCTTATATGAATACAGTACTACAATTTTCTCCAGAGATGCTAAATTTCTAAACTGGTAAAAATGTTTTAAACCAATGTCCTGAAGTCTGTAGTGACAACTGGTATATGAGGTTTAACCTACTATTACTTTAGAATTCAGGTAACAAAGTTCAAAGATGAGAAAATTAAATATTTTTAAATAATTTAAAAATATGTATTTTCTATGTAGGCCTAGATTTTTGAGAATTAAAAAAGTTTATGTAGGATGATGTGTTGTAAAGGATATCTTCCAGTTGTACCATACCTCCAGTCTGTAAAGGATATCTTAATGGGGTAGTGAGGGACCCTTAGTTCTCACTGTATTTACCACAATGGAAAACATTGGGTTACTAAAATGTCTTTTAGAGTTCAGTAAAAATGCTCATTGGCATTTTTAGAATGGACACTCTGCTCTCCCCTGCCCTGGTCTTCAGCTCCAAACCTTCTCAAGTAGGCTGCCACCACAGAGGGGAATGGTCTTGGAATGAATCTTGTGAGTCCTGGGGCCAACCCTATCTGACCTGCGTGAGAGTGGACTACACTTAACAGCGGTGCAATCCAGTCTTCTTGTCTTTACTTTCCACAGCCTGTGCCAAGTAGTGGCCTGCAGAGTCATTTTCATCTTGAACTGGGCATTCAGAAATATTATGTGACCATGTAGGAGAGATAAGCATGATCATTAGAACCAACAGTTTTATAATTCTGTGTTGGAAATAGTTTAAATACAGGATTGTATTGTGCTCTTTGACCAGTTAGCAAATAAATTTCAAAAGACAATTTCCTTCTGTGTTTACAATGTTCCATATTTTAAAGCTTGACATGTTAGGAACATTTGGAAAACAGAATTTGTTGAATGACATAAATTTCAATTATAGTAAAACTGAAAAGATTTTTGAGAAAATGACAGCTGTTGACTTTTCTGATTAAATGCTATTTTCTGTTAACATTTTAAGATTACTAGTCTCTGCTTTGAAAACTGATAATATCCCACAAAAAAGAACTTTTATGTTTGGAACCAAGTACTCTATGGCCAAAATTTCAGAAATCACCAAAGTTACTTTGCAAAATAGGATACTGATTAACAAAGGGACAGCATTTACACATCTATGCAGAAAACAATATTGACATGCAGATTGATAGCTTAGGTCAAAATTTAATAAAAACAAAATTATGTATGGCATGCTATCAAAGGAAGCCTTTCAGTTTAGCAACAAGTGACATTAAGAAAAGGTCATTTCTATTCATATTCATTCCATACTTTCTTTGGAAATTGTTTTTAAAATTCTCCTAGAACAGGTATATTTTTAAAGATGGATCATTAGAATAAGTTGCAAAACAATCTACCCTTTACCACCATTTATTTGTTTCTTCTTCTTCTTCTTCTTCTTCTTCTTCTTCTTCATTGTTGTCATCATCTCAAGTGATGCTTCTACATCTGCCTCTTGAGTAGCGAACCTGCAGGCATGTGCTACCATGCCTGGCCCCTTTACCACCATTTAAAAATGAACATTGGCTTTAAAAAGGTTTCGCTATAAAATTAACATTAGCCACTACTATGCACTGGTCCCTCTTGCTGAACACCATCAATACTTACTCCTGTAAAGCAAACTCTTAAAACCATAGCTGCTAAACCAGCCAGCAATAATTAAAATGCCCAGCACTCTGACTGATATTCAAGTTGCCTGAGAGAATCAATGCAAAGCTCCAGAATGCTTAATCAATCAAATGGGAGTAACATAGATAGTATAAATGTCGGCCTCATTTAATTTCTTATCTTAATGAGCTTGGAATTTAAAATTACTTTTACCTTATAATCCAAGAGAGAATTAACTTGTTCTACTTCAGAATTACTTATCATGTCACTTTCTTCATCATCAATAATTTCTATTTTCTGTAACATAAGTAAAGAAGTTTTCATAAATTATCTATGTATGCATCTTGGGTCACTACACCCAATGTATATAAACATACCTATTCAATGTTTAGGTTTAGTGATGATTATCTAGTCTGCATTATCTGGAAGAAAGTGATAATTAACTGGTTCTTCATATTACACACTGTGTGTGTCTGTGTTACCTACTTCTACCTTTTACTGATGATTTCATAGAAAACAGAAAATTACTTTAAGCCTATTTAAAACAGAAAATTCCTTTTCACAGTATCCTTGAAAAAAAATATGCATTCAACTCTGTTTAAATTGCTCCCTCCTGTGATAAGAAACTCACTTCCTGTAAGGGTAATCTATTTTAATGGTAAACATATATAATTGATAGGAAGGGCTTTCTTTTCTTCCTTCACATGCCTCTTCCTTACTTCTAATATAAAATGTCAGCATATGGCATGTATTCCAAAGGCAAATGCAATTTTTAAAAATTCATATATTCACTACACTCCATTAGGTAGACAATTGAAAGCAGACGTCTATGATGTAATGTTGAAAATTACATGATGATCTGTTTTCTTCACTGGACAGTAACAAAAGGAGTTAAAAGAGGGGAGACACACAAAGAAAGAGAGAGACAGAGACAGAGAAAGATAGCTTGTTCAGTATCTTGCACACTGTAGGTAATAATTATCTGTCAAAAGAATGAAGAAAACAGCTTAGAGTTGATGAAAAGAATGACCACTAAGTTCCAACCATGAAGGTAAGGCAAGTTCTGTAAGCATATAACCCTTTTTAAAAAGCAAAAACAAAAGACAATAAAATCACCTCTAAAGTTTTCTTTTGGAAAAAAGTATACTTAAGGAAAAAAAAAGAAAACCTTTATACATTTAAACCCTGCCAACTCCAAAGAAATTTTAAAAAAGTAAAAGCTAAGCTAGATTTAGTCACTAGACAGTTTTTTAAGAACAAGTACATTAATAGCAGTATGTTGTAGACAAAATTTGAAATCAGGCTTCCTACCCTGTAATATATATAGTGATTAAAAGTCACAAACAAACTTGGAATGATTACTTTTGATATATTGCCTAAGAGGATACGATACCATTACAAGATTTCTGACCTGCAGACTTCTGAGTCAGAAGGACAACTGCAATGAAATTGCATTCTACCACTGCCTGGAAATGAATCTAATGTTTTGTTTTCTATTATAATCACTATAAACTTGGGGCTTAATCATGTGGGCTCTCCCTAGACCACAGATTTGATACTCATTTTTTATGCTTTTTCAGATTCTCTCCCTATTTGGATTGGTTCTGGGAAAAAAAGAGCTAGGCAATTCAGGAAGGAAGGCACCAAAGCCCACTGTATAGATTTGTGCATATAAATAGATCTTATATATCTGTGTGATTTGTCATCCATGAATAATTGGGGGCACTCAAAGTTACAGGCAGAGGAGATCAACCTTTGAAAGTTTGGAGTTTTGTTTCCGAAAATCAATTGTTCTTGAAAAATTAGGTGCCTAAGTGACTATGAGTCATACCATGCCATTACTTCATTCATTATGTTCAAATGCCTGCTGCAGGGGAGATTCAATTCAGAGAAATTTGGGCTAAAAATGAGCAAATCTTTAGGGGAAAAGAGATCTCAATTTGTAAATAATTGTATATAACTTGTACACTATAACTCAAATCTATAGCATATGGAGATTATTAGTTGGTGGAATTTAAAACTATTAGCCTAAATCATAATTGTGGAAAATAATTATTACTAGCTACCTCATGAAAGCACAACTTTGCCTCAAAACTAAAGCTTGTTTTCCTATATGCCTATAGAATTTAGTGTTAGAAGGATCAAACATAGACTTCAACCAGGACTAAAATTAATAAAATGCAATCCTAAACTATATTCTACATGTGGAAAACAATGTTAGATAATGTCAATATTTAACAAATAAAAGCAAAATTGTATATTTCATGAGCTTAATTTGTATTAAAGAGATGTGGCAGGATTATACTGTCAAATAAATAATGTTTATAATGGAAGCCAGGGTAAATCTTGACATCACAGTCACTTTGGAACAGAAAAATCCATTATAGGAGCTATGTTTTAATAGCAATCAAGCACAGAACACTGATTTCAAAGAAAAAAAATGAAAGCATGATGACATTCCCCCTAATGTCTAACTTTTAAAAATAATATCATTATTTCCTTATTATCTCATGTGGTCAAATTTTAAACAGATGCTGCTGAAACAACTGCTGAGGAAACATCACTATGTTTACATTTTCACAAAACCCAATCTAATCCACATAGCCTGCCTCTTTTCCCTATTCAAACTCTTGTGAGGCTGTCTTTTCTCCTTTATTGTGATTTTGAAGATGATTAATGGAGTTCAATTTAACTGGAAAAAGGGAAAGTCTCCCAATACAGTGTAGATAGGTATCGTCTGAACAAAGAACTCAAGAGTAAGAAATCTTTGGTTAACAAGCACCAGAACCAACAAAGACTTCCTTTACAATCTTAGCTTAACCTCCATTTTAATTCTTCTATCTGTCAAATGATAAGAAATCTGATTCTTGCTCAGTATGTTGAAGAAAAATAACTTGTTATGTATAAATGTCATATTTGTACTAAGTATTAGGTTTTTGTATTTGCAAATCTAAGTTAAAAAATTTTGAGGTATTTTTAATTTTATTTATTAAGCACTCAAAGATAAGCAAATTAATTGGGAAAAGCTCTGTTTTGGTTTGTGAAGTGGAGTAAGACTTTATTCTAACAACACTGATGCTGTCACCAACTGGGAGCATGTCCTTGACGTTCATAATGTAAAGGGGAAAGAATTTCAAACTGTACTTACCACATTATCTGTGGATGCTGCATGGTGGTTTTCCTCCTTATGAGCACTTGTTTCATTTGGAACAACTTCACTGGACTCCTCTATAGGAAAAAAGAGATTGTTTCATTTTTCATACCTCAAAACTTTATGGAGAGTGTTTTTTCAAGATTGCTTAAGTAATTTCTCTACTGCAAAAAGATACAAAAGGCATTACACATGCTTTGTTGAGCAATTCTACTTTCAACCAATATAGTCTAAGGAAGTAAGAGTGGATTGGTATAAATACAGGAATGATCATCACTGTACTATCTATAATTTAAAAAAATGGAAGAAGCCTGTATCTTTTTTATTGCTTAATTATTTACTTTTATTTTGAAAGTACCATAAAACTAATTGTGTTGGTGGATTTCATTGTGATATTTATATACATTCATATAATATACTTTGATCAAATTCACCCCATCTGCATTACTCTTTCTTAGCCTTCCTTTCTCCCTTCCCCCTTTTAAACACTTTTTGGTGGGAGAAACCTGTATCTTTAAAGAAGGTAGAGAAATCATTTAGTACAGACCCTAAAATAAATACTAAGAAACTACTAAAAGCAAGGAAAATATTCATGTTCTACTGGAAAGTGAAAAAAATGAAGATGACAAAACCTACTAGTACAAACTCAATTTTGTAAAAGAAAATACGTACATTTTCATCGAGGAAAAAAGAGTGAAATTATTGCAACAAAAATATTGCCACTGGCTCCTCTGCATAGAATTATAGGTAATTTTAATTTTTATTTGTATTTAAATATTTTCTTTTTAATGCGTTTAAGTATTTTATAATGACATTGTATTGTTCAATGTAATAAGAAAAATGATGAAATAATTTTCTAGTACATGATATAAAACTGTAAATGCAAGAGATTTCTAATTTTGCAAAAAGGCAGGAATATTTGAATGCATATACACACACACACACAAACACATGCCTGTATATATGTAAAGAGAAAATACTGGCAAAACATTCCCTCACTCCTGTTTTCAGAAGGGCTATCATGAAGAGTAGGGTTATTTCCAATTTTTATTGAACTTCCCAGTATTTTCTATAGTGAAAACATATTTTTTTCCTTATCAAATCCAATATTTTAAAACAGAAAGATACAAAATTAGGGGAGAAATTAACTGAAAGAAAGCAGTTTAATAAAAAGCTCTCCATGCTGAGCTATGGGAAGTAGCTGATTCAAGGCATTCAGTGTCTGCATATATTATCCCTTGTGTTTTAGATTTTTTTCATCCCCTAGGCTTTAGAAAAACAAGGTAGCAAGATTTCTCTCTCTCTTTTTTTCTGCATGGCAATGTTATGGAGATGTTTTGAATAAATACTACTATAACTGACATTTTATTCACCTTAGAAAGCAGAACAAAAATATTTATCAGCTCTTCTAAGAATTTTCTGAGTCTATTTCTTCCTATGCAAAGACATATGAGTGCCTTGTATGAGCATGGGGGCTGATAAGAGGAAAACAGGGCTGATCCAGGAACGTATTTATGAGAATTCAAATACCCAGGAAAACTTCAGCAGTCTTAATGAAAAGTTCTTTACAATTTTAAGTTAAATTTTCTTGACTCCACTAGATTTTTAAAAAATAAATTGTATTGTGTATATTTATGATATATAACATGATTTTATAATAAACACATACAGATAGTAAAATGGCTATTATAGTGAAACAAATTAACATACCTATCAACTCACATACTTACGCATATGCCAGACAACAGAATTTATTATCATTTCATAAAAATCCTGAATAATTATCCTATCATTAACTATAGTTCCATGTTCTAATTATATCTTTCTACTTATTCATCCTACATATTTGCTACTTTGTATTCTTTGACATACATATCCCCATTCTCCCCATCTCCCAACTCTGGCAACCACAGTTTTATTCTCTATATATCAGTCCTTTTTCCCCATGACATTTGTTACAACATGAATATACCTGGAGGATGCTATATTGAGTGAAATAAATCAGACAGAAAGAAAATAAAAACATTGCATGATCTCATTTATCTGTGGAATGTAAAAAAAAAGGCCAATTTAAAAATTTTAAAAAACAATAGTTCCTAAACAAAGGAATTTTTAACCCATTCATTATATAAACATTTCAAAGCACAGACATGTCAAGTCCTACATAATCAGCAACTAAATGAAATGAAAGGAGAGAAAAATGTCATCAGCTTTAGCTTCAGAGCTGGTATTAGCACTGGGCCTTCGAAGAGGGGTTATATTGTTCAACAACAAAATCATTACTGGTATTATTCCTATGGGTTTGCCTTATATTCCTTGTTCTCTCTTACTCATAACATTGTACACAGTTCTGCTTTATTGGCAACATATTTATGCATTGTATGATTATTTTAGATGATTTAAATAGAAAGCTTTTTTGAGGATTGTAAAATAAGGTACAAAGTGATAAACTGAATGAGGAATGTTTTCTTTTGCTTATATATAGTTTCAACATTAGTGAGAGTTTGAAAGTTAAACACTGTCAATGTGTCTAGTAATTCTTCAAGAAAATAAGGTTTGCTAATTGGAAAACAAATAAGAATCATTAATCTGTTAAAACTCTAGAGGGCACTCTGCATGGTGGCTACCCACTCACACAAAGTAAGTATGCAGAATTATCTTTCATTTGCACAACCACATAATAGGTATAGCTGAAAAAGAGGCATTCTGTAAATTTTAATGTTATAGATATTAAGGTTCCCATACTTTAAACAATTTATTTCCAGGATAATAAAGTCTTTATTGCTCAACCATAAATATATTTTGGGAGATAATAGAACTTGAAATTAAGGAGCTCAGATATTCAAGCATTATTTTTGCTGAAGTTTGCAGTTGTGGTAGGAGTGAACACATGTAGCTCAAAAAAAAATTCAATCCTAACCACACTCCTTTCTCTTAACAGGGAAAGGGAAAGGAAATGGGACAGAGGAAGGTTGGAGGTGGAAGGTGGAAGCTAAAGATAATTCAGAAGCTCTCTCTTAGGAAAGTAGGTTTTTTTTTCAAAAACAAAGGAATGGATATGAAACTGCTGAAACATCACCAGCAATTTTGTTGATATGGCTTTCATTGCAATTTAAAAATAATGCTTATTTTATCTTGAACAGATTTTCAGAGAAAAAATTTATGTGATTTTCGTTTGATTTTTAACATGCAGTACATAAGCCCTGCTTTAAAAATATTTTTCCTTCTTAGACATTTAGAAGACTCTACTATTAAATTAACAATGTGTTATAAGTATGCAAATTTCAGTTGTTAGGTTTTTGAAATAGTATAATCCTGCTACTCTGACAATTCTGTCTCTATCTCTAAGATGTAATTAATGGAAATCTCAAAGTAGGCATACATCTTACCACATTTTCACAAATTGGAAGAGAATATGGTCAGAATGTTTTAAAGATATTATATTAGTCTAATCCAGATGAGGTCACTAACTTAATCACTACAAAAAGATCACACAGTTAAATCGATCAGATTAGTATTCTCCATCAGCAAAATGAGGAAAAGGATAGGACAGAACTGATAGAAACTACACAGAAAAAGAGGCTCTTTTCACTGTTTGAAAATGCTTTTCTGTTGCAATTTCTGATGAGAATGAAAAGGTTACCATGCAGCTGTGAAAAATAAGCTGCTGCCAGAGCAGCAGAGAAATTCTACACTTCTCATCAAGTGTTTTTTGATTCATTCTTTAAATTCTCTCTCTCCTTTTCCTCATTAGGTCTTGATTACTATGCCAGCTGTCTAGAGAACATGTTATTATATGACAAAGGATGCCAGTGCAGGAACAGTGGTTTATTAAAAGTGGACCATTAAAGTGGACTTTAAAATTAACTTTCATTTTTTTCATTAACTAGTTATTTTCAAAAATTCTCTTTTAGGTGGGGAAGTGGCAATTGGGGACTGAAACTCCATTTAGGTGCTTTCCTTTTTCAGAATATTTCCTCACAGATCTCCTGCCCGCTCACAGAAACACACAAATCCCTACTTCCTTACCCACTCCCCAACTAGCTGCCAGTCATGGTGCTGTAAAGATCCTGTCATGAATTACTAGGAATTTCCAAGTATCTCCAGGCACATACAATTTAGTAAAGACTAACAGAAAACAAAAATATGTTTAATGGACTAGCTATATTAAAGATAATGGGGTTGGAGATGATGAAATGCTTTTTTTCTTGATGATTAAAAAATTTTCCTTACAGTTTTCTTGTACACTAAATGTTATCATCTGCATCAATAATGGGATGGAGGAGGGAGCAAGGGAGAGGGAGAGGGAGGGGGAGAAAGTGAGAGTTGAATGCTGACATTGATAACATTTCAAACACCTGGCCTTAAAATACATTGTCCTCTCAATTGTGGCAACATTTTCTTTCCCTTGCATTACTGAATCTACTGCAATATGCTTGCTTCCCAGTGGGGCTTGCAATTAATTGCTTTTTCAAAGAACTCTTAAATACCAGATTCAATGACTGTTCCATTCTACTCAATTTCTATGAGATCATTGAGGTAATGACTCCTTTCTGAAATCTTCCTCTTTCCTTGGTTTTAGCTATAGCATACTATGATGTGCCATCATCTAAAACTCAATATGTGTGAAATTGAATTAATCTTCCTATAATAGCTTATCCATTTAATGTGGTGCCAATAAAAATCTTGAATGGATTTTGAGGAAGAAACTGTGAAAAGACAGAGCTAAACAATTAGAAAATTCATCTAGAAGAGACAATATACTATAAGATCTAAGAGTAACAAGGTATTAAGACATTTTATAAAGCCACAGTTGTAAGCAAACCCATGTAACATAATAAGAAGTCCAGAATTTTACCCATGTGTATATCTCTGCATGTGTGTATGTATATACATGTATATACAACTATATATGATTATATATTTGATTTTAAAAAGCTATACTTAAGCTTACTGTAAAAATGAATGATTCAAAAAATAGTGTAAGGACAATTGCTTAGCTACTTGGAAAAAATAAAAGGGATTTTTTTCACACAACTGAAGGCAAAATAAATTCTAGGTGAAATAAACACAAAATTGCAAAAATAAAACCATAAGGACACCAGAAGCAAATATAGGGGTATATTTTCACAGTGGCAATACAGGGAAGACTGTTATTAGGACACCAAAGTCAGAAACCATAAAAGAAAGCATTGGTAAATCTGATGACATAAAATCATAAACAAAAATTTTGACATCTGAAAACCTTATAAACAAAATTAAAAGACAAACCAGGAGCTGGTAGCTCACTCCTGTAATCCTAGCTACTTGAGAGGATGAGATCAGGAGGATTGCAATTTGAAGCCAGCCCAGGAAAATAGTTTGTGAGACCCCATCTCAACCAATAGTTGGGCATGGTGGCATTCACCTGTCATCTCAGCTTTGCAAGACCCCCTCCCAACAGAAGAAAAGCTGGGTGTAGTGGTGCACATCTGTTATTCCAGCTACTGCAGGAAACATAAAATAGGCCAGCCTGGGCAAAAAGCAAGACCCTATCTCAAAAATAACTAGGGCAAAAAGGACTGGAGGTATGGCTCAAGCTGCAAAGTACCTGCCTACCAAGCACAAAGCCTTGAATTCAAACCCCAGTACTGCCAAAAAAATTTTTTTAAACGCAAATAATAAAACTGGAAAAAATGTGTCAATAGAATGAATAGGGCTCAATGATTTTTTTTGCTGGTACTGGAGTTTGAATTCAGGGCCTCATGCTTGCTAGGCAGGTGCTCTACCACTTGAGCCACAACATCAGCCAAGGACTCAATGAAACAAAAACAAACAAAATGGTGAACATGATTCTTTTTCTGCTTCTTGATCACATATACAAAATGTATATATAATGAATGATTACATTTGTATAAAATATGCAGAAATACATATATATACATATATATTGTACAGTCAGAAAGCAGATTAGTGGTTGCCTGGAGCTCGTGGCATTGACTACAAATGAGCTCAAGAGAGTCTTTTGGAGTGATGACAAAGATTGCAAATGAGATTTTAGCAATGCATAACTATAAAATTTACTAGAAATTGAATTCTACATTTATAGTGATGAATTTTATTATGTATAAATTAACCACTAATAAAAATGTTAGTAAAATGGCATCAGAACTCTTCATATGCTTGAAATTAAATGAAATATACTTATGGACAAGAGGTATAATTCCACAATGTTATCTGCAATCTCATTTAGGGAAATATTGAGAGAGATTATAAAGATGATCCAGTCTAGTTTCCTTTTCCAAGTGTTAAAACTAAAGCCAAAGAGTTAAATGCTTTGCCTGAAGTCACATAATCAGGTGGTGGAAAAGTTATGACTTGCACCTAGTTTGCTGGACTACAAACCTGTTGTTCATCACTTTATAGCATTACAGTGTCTTTATAATGCTCAAACCTAAATTGACCAACATTCCAAAAAATCATTTATATTATTATAATGCATGAACTGATATAATAACCAGTATCTGTAAGTGTGAGAGATCATTATTGTGGTAGATGAATGTTCCTTGTGATGTGGGTGACTGTTTAGATGGAAACATTAAAAATAAATCGGTTTATTTTCAAATACTCAGTCAAATGCTTTGAAAACTGTAGATTTGAAGTGCAGTGAGCTGAAAAGCAAGTAAAAAATGCATCAGTTTATAAAGAATATTTACTAAGGGTTGCAGCATATAAAGTACCTTGAGAGCTTCCTTCAGACAAACAGATGGATACTTCATCATTTCTGTCATTATCCTCTCCTACTTCAGGCCCAGCTTCCTCTCCTGGTGTGAGTGCAGACAAAGAGCCAGACTCTGGCTGCTCAGAGAAGTCAGCAGGGCCTCCTCTTGGAGGTGGAACTTCTATCCCCATTAAACGATATTTCCTTCTTCGATTCCCAATCCAAGTCTTTGTAAGAGAAATACAAGAGAAAGTTTGGTAAACTTAAAAGTTCTATCCACTAAAATAATGAATGGTTGCAGCATAAAATGTGATTAGAAAGAATAAATAGTTACACAGAATAAAGAAATTTTATGGTGATAAGCTAAAATAAAAGCAATTATATTTTTATTTTAAAATAGTTTATTAGCAAAAAGATGATATTTATCTAAATATTCACACTTTCAAACAAGATGCAGTCTATTACGATTGCTCTTGTTTCTATTTTTATTTTGTTTCTGAGGATAACAATTCACTAAATCTTTCAATTCAAAAAATAAATTGGTTCTTTTCCCAAAAGAAACCAGGCATACAGCTATAACTATAGTTCACATACTCATATCCCATAATTTCATTTTATTTGAGAACCAAGTTTATCTTTTTTACAGTACTGAAGATTGAACTTGAGCTACACACTCAGTCCTTTTTTTTTGCCCTCATCTAGGATCTCCTGCTAACTTTGCCCAGGCTAACCTAGAACCAGCCTCCTATCTCCACCTCCCAAGTAGTGGCATGAGCCACTGTGCCCAGCCTTAGCACAAATTTGTTTGGTGGTTGGACTGGGATTTTAATTCAGGATTCTGTGCTTGCTAGGCAGGCACTCAACCAGTTGAGATGTTTTTGCTTTGGTTATTTTTCAGGTAGGGTCTTTTGTTTTTGCCTGGGGCTAGCCTCAGACTGCAGTCCTCCCACTTATGCCTCCCATGGGATCAAAGGAGCTTGACACCATACCCAGCTTATTGATTGAGATGGGGGTCTTGAAAGCTTTTTTCCACATTGGGCTGGAACTGTGATCCTCCTAATTTTTGCTTCTTGAATAGCTAGGATAACAAATATCAGTCACCATGCTCACCCCAGAACTAATTAAAAAATTTCTTTTCAGTGCTAAAGATAGAACTGAAGGCCTCACCTATGCTAGTAAAGTGCTCTATACAAAGATACATTCCTACCCTAAAACTTTTTATATTTAAATGAGTCACAGAAAATTTCAAAGACAGGTTTTATGTGTTCTTCACTGTTTCCTCCAACTTACATCCTACAAAATTATGGCATGATGTATTGTTTTTAGTTTTTGGCTATTACATATAAAGCTATTATGAATAGTTTTTTGTGAAGACATCAGTTTCAATTTCTATAGAATAAATCCATAAGAATGCAATTTCTGGGTCATATGATTACATACCAAGTTTTATAAGAATCTTCCAAATTGTTTTCCAGCGGAATTGTGCCATTTTGCAGCCCTATCAACAATGTATGAGAGATCTAGTTTATCAACATTCTTGCCAGTATTTAGTATTATCAGTAATTTTTTTCTTGTAGTACTAGAGATTAGGTGCAGGGCCTCATGCATATTAGGTAGGTAGTTGAGCCACACCTCCGACCCAGAAGTAATATTTTTTTGTAGTGCTGGGTATTAAACCCAGAGCCTTGCACATGCTAGGAAAGCATTGTACCACTAAGATTCATAGTTTTTAATTTGTTTTTTTTTCTAGTAACTAGTGATGTTGAATATCTTTCCATGTGCTTATTTGCCATTCATATATCCTCTTCAGTGAAATGTCTCTTCATTTAAAAAAAAAGCTTCAGTTTTTTCGCATATGTTTACCTGAAGCATTTCCACTACCTAGAATATTTCCTCATGCTTCTCTTCAGGTAGTAAGTGATTCCTAAGGAAAATCACCATTCTGATTCCTACCATCAAAGTCTATTTTTTCCAGTTTTATACTTAACATACATTATAATGTCATCAGTATTCAAGTGTATCTCACTTTTGATACTATGTCTATGTTATTTATTTATAAAACTGTGTTATAACTTTACATTTGTTTTTTGTCATGAAATCCCACTGTATGAATATATACCAATTCAACTATTTTATCTATAAACAATATTGAGTTGATTCACATATTTTTCTATCAAGAAAAAGTTATCCAGGAATTACTATATCTACAACCTACAATATTCATGCATTCATTTTCTTAGCCATTGAATTTAAAATGTTTTCTTATTCCTTTCTGGATTTCTTCCTTCATCTATAGGTTGTATAGATTATTTTTCCTCAATTTCCAAACATTTGGATGTTTTCTAGTTAGCTTTACAATGTTGGATTCCATTTTTTTGGCAACAAAAACTTTTGCTTAAAAATATATTTGAAAGTATTTTATAAAGCAAACAAACAGAAAATATCAGTTAAATGAAAATATCTATTTACAGTGTGAACTATAGTGGTACATTTCCTGAAATCTCAACACTTGGGAGGATGGAGCAAGAGGATGCCGAATTCAAGGTCAGCCTAAACTACAAAGTAACATCTTGCCTCAAAAAACAAGCAAACAAATATATGTATTTACAAACAAATAAGTATAGCTATTTATAGACAATAAACAAGAAAAAAGGAACAGTGTGCTTTAACAGTAAAAATGTATTGTTGCTAATTATAAGAAGTTCAACAAACACAAAGATATCAGATTATCTGTTATAAATGATATTTTTTTGTGCAATACTCAGGGCCTTGCACTTGCTGGGCCATGCTTCAGTCTTTCTTACCTTTAGTTTGTCTTTCAGGTAAGGTCTTGCACTAACTTTACTGGGGCTGGCCTCTAACTGTTATCCTCCAACCCATGCCTCCCTTGTAGCTGGGATTACAAGCATGTACCAAACCATACATAACTTGTTTTTGAGATAAAGTCTTACTAACTGCATGGGCTGGCTTCTAACCACAGTCTTCCTATCTCCACCTCACAAATAGCTGGGGTTACAGATATGAACCACCAAGCCTGGCCAGAAATTTTTTATTATTGTGCTGGGTAGGGGTACATTGCGGCATTTGCAAAAGTTCTTACAACATATCAATATACCATAGTTGAATTCATCTCCTCCATCATTCTCTTTTAATTCCCATTTCCCTATTCCTGGAATTGTTTCAATAGATCTCATTTTTCCATATACATACATGTGTATACAATATTTGCACTATATTCACCCTTAATTAAACACACAAGATAGTGTATTTTGAGAGTGGTTTATATGTTCTATAAATGAATGCTTTGTTACATATGTAGTTAGCAAACATTTTATCTCAGTCTGAAGCTTGAGTTTTATCCTCTTCATGTTCTGCAGAATAAACCTAAAGTTGCTTAAAATATACTACTTATCAAACAACAAAAAGTGGTCTCCTTGAATGATCAGTGAAATTGACAAATATCTAGCAAGACTGACAATGAATAAAAGAGGGAGGACACAGGTTATCATATCAGAAATGAACTAGAGCATTTCACTACAGACTTTGCACACATGAAAGATTTATGTGAAGTGGATCAATTCCTTGAAAAGTGAAAATTACCATGATATAAAGGATTATTTGAATAGTCCTATAACTGTTAAGAAAATTTAATTCATCATTTAAAGACTGCCCCTCAAAACAACATCTAGACCCCTAAATACCATGTTTAATTGTAAAAAATTATAGACTGTGTTCCAAAACATGAGTGAAACAACATATTCAACATAGAAATGGAGATTTTGATTCATACAACAATTTAATAAAAGAATAGATATACAGATCAGAAAAGAAGAAATAATGGCTCTCCTATTTATAGATTATATGATAGTCTATGCAGAAAATCTTAAGGACACTCCTACAACTAATAAGAAGTGAATTCAACATGTTCTCAGAATAAAAGATCACATATAAAAATCAATTGTGTTTCTGTGTGGTAAAAAATTAACACATCGAAATTGAGGTTAAAAACATAGTACTATGCTTAGGTGTAAATGTAAGAAAACACATACAGGACATGCCCACTAAAGAAATAAAAATTGTTCTAAACAAATAGGCAGACACACTATGTTCATGGACTAGAAGACTCAACATACTAAAGATAGAAATTCTTCCCAAGTTGATAATGTTGGATTAACAAAATTCCTTTTAAAATCCAATCAAAATTTTTGTAGATATATGATTATAAGGAGTGAATTCAACTATGATATATTGCAAAAACTTTTAAAATGTCACAATGTACCCCCAGTACAACAATGTGATAATAAAAAATCACCGTACTAACAGCATTGGTACAAATTTTCATTTATTTCTTCAGTAAAGTTTCTATACCTATTTCATTCTCTAACATTTTTTTCTCTCTTCTATCTCCTGTATCCCCCTCAGACAGACTCACTAATGAAATTTTGTTCTGTCACTATATACACTAAATATATGTATATGTACATTCCCATATGTTTCTCTCTATATATTTAACTTGTAGGTCTAACTTCCACATATAAGAGAAAATGTGCAACCTTTGATTTTTTGAGCTTGGCTAACTTCGCTTAACATGAAGTTCTCCAGTTAAAAAATATGAGGAAAAGAAGATAATTATAAAATTCATATGGAAAGGAAATGAATTAATATAACTAAAATATTTGGAAAATGAAGTGGAAGGAATCCACATACCCAGTTTGAAGACTTATTTGACTGATAGAATGGAACAGAAAACTCAGATACAGCCCCACACAAGTATGAACAGTTTAGCTGACTTTTGAGAAAGGTGCAAATTCTATTAATGTTAGTTATGGGTATTCTTTTCAAGAAATGATTCTGGAGCAATTGGTTATCCATAGGAAAATAGACATGGACTTCAATCTAAATCTATCATTTTATACAAAGATGAAATCAAAATGGATGATAGGTTTAAATTTAAACCCTAAACTTGTGTATGATACCCCTTCTTTGTATATTAACTAGAATTCATTCTGTACAATAAGGCTTTCTTAGATATTTTCTAATGTAAATAAAAACATGAATTAAATTAACATAATTCTTTGTTGAATTTTCTTTTAAATGCATGCTGGGAAAAATAGAAGAATTATTCAGTTAGTTCAAGAAGACCAATGTTATTTATATTTGTTGGGGAACATTTTATCTCTAGATTGAAGAAACATAGTAACTTGTATGTATTTAGCATTAAATAGTAAATGTCAAGTCTGAAACACATGTATTGTTTTGTAGACTCCCAAGTGAAAGTTACCTAATAGGTATTAATTTTACTAACTTCCTCCACAGGAAGAATACTAGTTTAAAAAGTAGAGTTCCATTTCAATTTCCCATTGTCTCATTGAAAACAGACTGGACCCCAGGAAAAGCAGAAGTGAAGCATGTGTTTTTAAAAAGATTCTGTACATGCTTTATTTTTTTTGCAATATGACAGTGTCAATGAGGCCCAAGTGCAGAAAGCAACTGTCATAGAACAAGGTGCTTATTATTTACCAGTGACAGATTAAATACAAAATTTAAAAAATGAAAAACTCAGTAGAAAAGTTAGAACATAAATTTGAGGATATCTTAGTGAAGGTAGAGCAAAGAAACAACCAGATTAAAAATGGAAATGTCAAAGAAACTGTTCTATTCCAGGTGCAGAAAACAATCAATTCAGATTTGAAACAAAGTAGATTACAGGAAATATATGCTCAAGATGATGAAACTGGTTACTAACAAATGTGCATGAATGCATATATATATATATATATATATATATATATATATATAATATGTATATACACACATATATACATACTGAGGATAAATTAATAGTAAGTATACAGAAAACTAAATAAGCAAACATACAAATATTAAAAATAAAAATAAGTAAATTATGATTTCTAGGGAACAAAATAATGTTATGAAGAGAAGGAAAAAATTGATATTGCATTACATAATTCAAAGATGTATAGCACTTACATAGTCATAATGTTAATATTAAATATCACATTAATGAAAATTAAAGAAGGATATATATGTATATTATTCCATTGTGTATGTGTTTGTGTGTAGCATTACTCAGCTGCAAAGAAGAATGAAATTATGTCATTTGTATGAAAATAGATGGAATTGGAAATCATGTTAAGCCTGAGTCAGAAAGACAAATATCACATGTTCTCTCTCATATACAGAATCTAGACCTAAAAAAAAATGACAGCAGAGTAAAACAGAGGGACTGTTTGACAGTGGTAACCAGCAGGAAGGGAAGGATGAAAGGAGAAGGTGAAGCGACGGGTGAAAATGATCAAAATACTTCATACACATATACAAAAATAGTACGATGAAGCCCGTTAAACTTGTTTAAAAAGTGGGGAGGAGGATAAGAGAGCAATAGAGGCATTGAGTTTGATCAAAATATATTATGTATATGTTGTAAAAATCTCACAAAGAAACCCCCTTGTACAATTAATATGCACTAATTTAAAAAAGGGAAAAAGTACTCTTGCATGTGCAAATATTAGTACCAACTACACATTTGAATGTTTGAAGTCCATTTTCAAAACAAATGAAGGTTAAAGAGAGAGGAAGTATGCATGTAAATGAAAGCATCAATGAAGCAATCTTGAAGGATTTTACAAGAATTTTCATTGTATAGTGAAAATTCAATATACCATGCCTAACATTGAAAAAAATCAAGAAGTAGCAATATAAACACATATGAGAGGGACAACTGGCTGTTCTCCATATTTGTTCTCATGTTCTTCCAGAGTAATAGCAGGTATAGCTGGTGACATGGTTGCCTACAGCCATAACAATATGTTTAGCCAAGTGAAACTGAAAGTGTCTTGTGGCAGTATATATGACTTTCCTTTAAAAGATAGCTGGTATACACACTTTGATCCTTCTTTCTCCTCTCTTTTTTACTGTTTGAACTACATATGCCATCATTTTGGATCTTGAAGACAAGGGCTACATCATGGAGTGGCAGAATAGATGGAAGGCACCAGGGTCTCTGAGGACTTCATGGAGCATAACTGCCATGCTAGCTGTAGACAACATATCACAAGGAAATAAATGTGTTGTTTAAGCCACTGTTACTTTGAGTCTTTCTATAACTCACAGATAAGCTAGTTCTGATTAACACAGCATATCATTCATAGATGGAAGTTAATATCTAAAGAGTCATCTAATGTAAGAGGGGAGGAGTCAGGAATGTTTATTTTAAAGCAAGTTCTACAGAACCTGACTCCTCAAACTATGTACATGTATACATTAATTTTAAAACATAAAAATGGCAATGACAACAAAAACATATGCTCTACATTTCTCTATACTTAGCTTTTGCTTAGGTTCTGATACTATGATGTTGCTCCAGTTCCTCTTCAGTCACTTATATTCTTGTGACAACCTCTTACTCAGATCTAAGCTCCTTAAGATAGGAAGTGTCTAATACATTTCTCTATCCTTGTTAGTATACACTAACATATAGCAACACACTTAGTAAACAGATGATTGAAATTGATTTTCCATCTGCATCTTAACAAGAAAAGGCAAGGCTCTGAATAGGACAGTACCTATTTTTAGAATGTATTTATTTTGAGAAATCTGTGCTCCACATCTCCTTATATTGCTTTTTCTTCATATGTGTATGAGAAAATATTATTTCATCTAGAAAAGCTTTGTGTTTCATCACTTGTTCTTTAATAGTACTTCCCTCTTGATCCTCAGGAATGATCTTCAGTGCATACTGAAGCCAACTCACACTTGTTCACAAGAGCAAATTGTTAAGATCTCTAACCAACTCAGTGTTGAATGAGACATATAATCAGCAGTGGTGGAAATCAGTAAATGGTAAAATCAGGGCTTTTTTCCCTTAAAGAGCTGATTGTTAAGTACTTACTAACACTACACCTATATAAACCTTATATCAACATCTTTCAAATGGAATACAAATTGCTGTTCCCACAACTGATCAATGTGATTTTTTAACCTATCATTCATTACATGAATATGTAATATAATTTTAAGTGGCATTAGAATTATATTTTTAAAAGTATACACTCATTTAATGTTTACACTTAAAATATTTTCAATATATTCACAGAAGTGTGCAACAATCATGGCTAATTCCAGAGTACTTATAACATGCCAAAAAGAAACCCCCTGGACCCGTTAATAGCCATTTTTCATTCTGTCTTACCCCAAGCTCTTGGCAGCCACTAATCTACTTCTGTCTCTATAGTGTGCTTATTGTGCATGTCTTATACAAATTGAATCACACAATATGTATCTTTCATAAGTAACTTTTTCCCTTTGCACAATGTTTTCAAGACTTATCCATACATCAATATTTAATTCTTTTATATGGATTTATAATATTTTGTTATATGCATAGACCACATTTTGTTTATCCACTCTCTTGGTAGACTTTTGGATTGTTTCCACTTTTGGGCTACTATGGATAATGCTTTTATGAATATCTGCATGTAAGTTTTTTGGTGGACATATGCTTTCCATTATTTGAACATATATCTAGAAGTGCAATTATTGAGTCAATAAGATGTTAAACTTTTTGACGACTATTTTCCAAAGTGACTAAAATGTTTGACATTCTCACCAGCAAGGTATAAAGGCTCCAGTTTTTGTTATCTGTCTTTTTAATTAGAGGCACCATATTGGGTTTAGTTAAGTAATATCTCATTGTGGTTTTGATTTCCAATTCCATAATGGCTTGTGATGTTAAACATCTTTTCATCATCATTTTTATACTTCAGAGATATGCCTATACAGATCCTTTGCCTATTTTTAGATCACTTTGTCTTTTCATTATTGAGTTCTAAGTGTTCTGTACATACTTTGAATACAAATTCCTTTTCAGATACATAATTTGAAAAACTATCCCTCACCCTATGGGTCTTTTCACTGTATTTATGGTATTGTTTGCAATACCTTATGCAGTTTTAAAAATGCTTTCATTTATGCTACTCAACAACTACAGCATGAAAATTATTAAAAATACCTTACCCGAACTATTTCACAGTCAACATTTAGTTCAATTGCAACAGCTTCAATCTTCTCTCTGCAAACAGAGCCCAGGCTAGTCATGCCATTGTCCCAGTACTTCTTAAGGGTGGCTAAGTCTCGGTCACTGAATTGAGTGCGGTCCTGCAGCTGAAAAGTACATTTCAAAAAATTATAATAATCAAGGGAAGAAATGTTATATAGTGGATCATCAGGGTGAGATGTACTAAGTTGTGTTCAACACATAATAACAGATAAAAATATTTCACAATTCTTACTCTGTTCCATAATTCTGAATATATGCATTTTCATTTTTTTTCTATCTGTAACAAAATACAGTGTTCCAGGATGAAATGAGCAGAATTTTTCACTGACAGCAATACAAAAATGCTCATTTTAAATGGCCTTAATTGCACAAATAATACACATTCATTGTGGAAAATGTGGATAAATAGAATTTATATTAGCTACAACTTGGGAACATTCACATTCATACACACAGTTAAAACTCAAAGACAGGATTACATCAGTGTGTTGCTTTTGATGCTAATAATATTTTCCATATAAACTCAGATATTAGTCTCCTAATAATGTTATGATCAATTCAAAACATATATAAGTGAAATGTAAGAGGATAGTGCAGTTCTAAGAAACTGTCATGTTTATGGTTTCAGAAAGTTTCATAGTAATCCTAACCCTTTTGTTCTTAGGCATTAAAGAAATCCAGTAAACTATAAGCTTACCACATTGTTTAATTCAATGAATCCTGAAGGAATTCTAGGAAGTAAATTAGAAACATGATAGAATAATGACCTTCATTTTGCTGAAAAGACATCAGGAAAAAAAAGGTCAAAGGACTCATTCAATAGGGCACAGAGAGTCCAAGCCAGAGCTAGAAATAGAAATATTTCTAATTTTTATAGAGGCTTTATCCCTATGATAGCTCCAATTAACTCAAGGGGTGGTAAAAAACCTAAAAATGACCTTCAATTGAAAGTATATATCCAGGCCTTTCCTCTCCATTTTACTCTACTACATGGTGAGGAGATTCCAAGATGGCGACTAAAGGCAGGAAGCAGAAAGCGTGCTTCCTAAAGTAAAATCTTGGAGAGATGCTGGAGATACACATTGCAGGAAAAACCACCAAGAAGAGGTTAAAGTCTGACACTGCCACACCCCCAGCCCATGCATAGCATCCCTACTCCATGGTAAACTGGGAAACCAGGAGGGCTCCCGCACCGCAAGATGCCAGCTCCTACCAGCTCAAAAGAGGTAGACTACCAGGTGAGCTAAGCGGCATGGGGTACTCCCACAAACAACCCTGGGCCAGGTCAGCGTAGCCCCCTGGACAGACTGACCCCCACCCAGGGAAAAAACAGAAAAAAAAACTGAATAAACAACAACAACAACAACAAGACATGTACCAAAGAGGGAGGGGGTGCCAAGAGCTCTGAAGAGTGGGGGAGAGGCAATCCCTCACAGAACTATAAATAAACAAGCTGGCCTGAGGAGGCAGGAGTGGCAGCTCCGCCCTGAAACCTTGGACCTGGAAAGATTGTAACAGTGTCGTGAGGAGGGTTCCACTGGAGAGCTGGGAAGGGGCACTTCCCAGGTGATCTGTAAATAAACAAGCCAATCAGAGAAGGCGGGTGTAGCGCCACCTCCCCCAGTGTGCTTGCAGAAGGGAAGGCTTGTAACAGTGGCCATTGCACCCAGGAGAACTCTAAATAAACAAAGCCTGTGGGGCTAGGTGAGTGTTAAGCTCATTCCTGAGATCTGCAATCAATAAAGCCTCCAGCAACAGCTGGCTGACAACAGTGGGCATGTGAGCCGCAGCCTCAGATAGACATTCACAAAGCTGTCTCCAGACTCTTTTTTTTCTTTTTTTCTCTTCCTTTGATGAGACAATGACATAACTCCAATTGGAAGCTGAAGGATTCAAATTCCATTTGAATTTGGGATTTTTGTTTAGTTTTGGGGGTTTTTTTGTTTGTTTTTTCTGTTTGTCTGTTTTCGTTTTTGTTTTTTTTACCCCATTGATGAGACAATGACTGAACTACTTCTGAGACATTATCTCCAGGATTAGAGGCTGAGTGACTAACACCAAAATTATTAAGACTAAAACTTTATTGCATTTGAACTTGAGGATTTTTTTTAATCCTTTCTCTGTCTTTCTAATGCCTGTTTAGCTTACTGCTGATTAGTACACTTCTCTCCCTGTTTATTTCTTTGGCACTGTTTTTTTTTGTTATTGTTTGTTTATTTGTATGTTTCGTTTTCCCTTTTTCTTTACTTTCCCTCTCCTCTCACCATTCCATTCTAGATATCACCATTGTTATTATTACAAGCTAGACAATACTGAATTACACACAGTACAGGGACAGTAACAACAGCAAGGGCAATGATGGGAAGATGAAAAAACAGGGAAACCAGTATCCCCCCTGTAATAAATTAGTGCAGGAACCAAAGAGAAATGTAGAAAACAGATACTCAGATCCAGACTCCAACAAAATGAAGATAAACTATGCCAAAGAACCCGATGAAGCCCACAAGAACTCTCTGAAAGAAGAAATCCTGCAACTAATCAATGAGAATTTTATAGAGATGATACTGGATATGGTCAACTAAAATGTACAGGAAACACTCAAGAAATTCCAAGACAACAAAAATAGAGAATCAGAGAAAGCACAAGAACAAATAAAAGAAACTATAGAAACACTGTATAAACACCAAAGTGAAACAAAGAACAAGGTAAATAAAGAGATAAGTGAACTCAGGACAAAAATAGACAATACTAAAGAGGAAGGGACTCAGGATATGGAAAACCTCAGAAAAAAGAACAAAACAGAAAGTGAGGTTAGCCTGGCCCAAAAGACCAAAAATTGTATGTTCTCCCTCATATGTGGACATTAGATCAAGGGCAAACACAACAATGGGATTGGACTTTGAGCACACGATAAAAGCGAGAGCACACAAGGGAGGGGTGAGGATAGGTAAGACACCTAAAAAATTAGCTAGCATTTGTTGCCCTTAACGCAGAAAAACTAAAGCAGATACCTTAAAAGCAACTGAGGCCAATAGGAAAAGGGGACTAGGAATTAGAGAAAAGATTAGATCAAAAAGAATTAACCTAGAAGGTAACACACACGCACAGGAAATTAATGTGAGTCAACTCCCTGTATAGCTATCCTTATCTCAACCAGCAAAAACCCTTGTTCCTTCCTATTGTTGCTTATACTCTCTCTACAACAAAATTAGAAATAAGGGCAAAATAGTTTCTGCTGGGTTTTGAGGGGTTGGGGGAGAGGGAGGGGGCAGAGTGGGTGGTAAGGGAGGGGGTGGGGGCAGGGGGGAGAAATGACCCAAGCCTTGCATGCACATATGAATAAAAAAATGCAAAACAAAATGGAAGGCAAACCCAGCAAAACAGAACAAGCAGAAGACAGAATCTCATAACTCAAAGATGAAATGGTAATTAAAGGAAAAACTGAAGAACTATTAGTTAAACAACTCAAGACCTGTGAAAAGAAAATTCAAGAACTCACTGACTCCATCAAAAGACCAAACTAGAGAATCATGGACATTGAAGAAGGAGAAGAGGTGCTAGCAAAGGGAATGTGTAATATATTCAACAAAATAATTACAGAAAATTTCCCAAATCTAGAGAAATCTATGCCCATACAGGTGCAAGAGGCCTCCAGAACACCAAACAGACCTGACCAAAATAGAACTACCCAGCGGCATATTATCATTAAAACAACAAGTACAGAGACTTGAGAAAGAATATTGAAGGCTGTAAGAGAGAAAAATAACATACAAAGGTAAACCCATCAAAATTACAGCAGACTTCTCAACAGAAACATTAAAAGCAAGAAGAGCTTTGGGTGAGATCATCAGGGCACTGAATGAAAATAACTTAAACCCCAGGATACTCTACCCAGCAAAACTATCATTCAAAATAGATGGAGTCTTCCATGATAAGCAGAAACTAAAACAATATATGACCACAAAGCCACTACTACAAAAGATTCTTCAAAGCATTCTGTGCACAGAAAGTGAAACCCAACATAACCATGAAAGGGCAGGCAGTACCAAACTACAGGGGGATTGGACTTTGATCACATGATAAAGCAAGTGCACACAAGGGAGGTATGAGGATAGGTAAGAAACCCAAAAAGCTAGATAGCATTTGTTGCCCTCAACACAGAGAAATTAATGCAGATACTTTAAAGTGACAGAGGCCAATAGGAGAAGGGGACCAGGAACTAGAGAAAAGGTTAGTTTGAGAAGAATTCATTTAGAAGGTAACACACATGTACAGGAAAGCAATGCCAGTCAACTCCCTGTATAGCTATCCTTATCTCAACTAGCAAAAACGCTTGGTCCTTCCTATTATTGCTTATACTCTCTCTTCAACAAAATTAGACATAAGGGCAAAATAGTTTCTGCCTGGAAGCAAGGGGGTAGTGGGGAGAGGGAGGGTGTGGGGTGGTTAAGGGAGGGGGCAGGGGGAAGGAGGGAGAAATGACCCAAACATTGTATGTACATATGAATAAAAAAAAGAAAAAGAAACCATAAACCTTCTGTAAAGACAAACAAATAAGCAAATTAATAACAAAAACTCCACAACACTGTAAGCAAATGCAAAAAAAAAAAAGAAAGTATATATCTAAAGTCCTGCATATATACATGTGTGTTTGTGAGGAAAGAAAGGAAACAGAAAGGGGAAGACAGAGGTAGTGGGTTGGATGACAAGGTGGGAATGGGAAGGGGAGACACTGGGGAGAAGAAGAGAGAGACACTGACAAAGAGAGAGATGGAGAGAGGGAGAGAGAGAGAGGAGAGAGAGAGAGAGAGAGAGAGAGAGAGAGAGAGAGAGAGAGAGAGAGACTGAAGAATGAATTAAAGGCAAATCTTCAAATCAAGGCATGAGGTATGATATGCTCTGGTCCCACACAGAGGCTAGACCTCAAATATGTCTTACACATACACTGCTTTTAACATTTCCTTTCTAACTGAGATTTAAAATGAAACACCAGATTCTGGTAACATTGGAACATAATATAAACAACATATAAAGCATGACTTTTGCATAAAAGGTTACCATGATTAAACTGGTGTAATACTAAACTTTGGGCACAATATTTTAAAGCTATAATCTTTTGAAAATTAACTTTAGACAATGGGGGAAAAGCAATATATTAATTCTCAGTTTACTCCCAAGAGAAGTGTGTGTGCTAATAAATTTAATTATCCACTAAATTTGTTCTTCCTTACTTAAAAATAGCATTTATTGTAAATATTAATGCTAAATTGCATGTTGCCAACAAATGAGTCAAAACATGTCATACAAGTTTTTTTTAATAAAGATGAATAACCCTTAAGTTATCTACAGCATAGAAATGATATTAGGTGTTCATCCCACATTGATTGCACAATAGTCATGGAACTAAAATTCTCAAGACCTCGAGCAAAAAATGATATATGATTTTAGGAAGATTCAAAGAAATCATGATAGAAAATAAATCATCATAATAACCGGCATAAGTATTCTCATAATTTTCCATTGCACCACATTCTCCAGTGCAAGCTAGCCTACATTACTGTCAGAAATGAAGGAATAATGAACACAACACTGAACACACTCAGCCAATTAATTTATAATTCATTTACAGTACAGCCAAAGTTGATACATCCTTTAAATTGAACTAAATAAAATCTGATTTCATTTGCTGGAAATGTGCTTGGGCCTTAACATTAGCAATGCTAAAGGCGACCTATTATGACAATGCCTATTAAGTAGAAGCCTATTGGGAGAAAAGCAGTCATTTTTAAAGCTCTTAAAAGCATATTTTAAGTAAGAAAATGAATAAGGTAATAAAAATCAATTAGCATTAAAACTGTGAATACCCATTTAGAGAAGGAAAAAAGTGGATGTTTAAAGGAGAAGGTGAATTGTCTCCTAAGGAAGTGTGAAATTGTGAAGTTGAATTCAGTTTTGTCTTTCTTTTATATATATATATATACATATATATGTATATATATATATTGTTGTGCTGAGTGGGGGTACATTGTGGCATTTACAAATGTTCTTACAATTTATCAAATATATCATACTTGAATTCACCCCCTCCACTGATCTCTTTTATCCCCCTCCCCTGATTCCTGGAAGAGTTTCAACAGGTATCATTTTTGCATTCACATACATGTGTACACATTATTTGTACCTTATTCATCCTCATACACCTTTCCCTGCCACCTTCCCCCTCCCACCGGTGCTATTTGAATCTTAAGCTACCCTCACTTAATGAGGCATCCTAAAGCCTGAACTTCTGCTTCAGGTAAAGGAGACAGGCAATTATTGTGTTGATTTTGTGAAAAGAGTACCATTTCAGTAACCTAGATGATTTAGGAGAAACTGAGGCTTGACTCAAGTAACCAGATAATTGTATAGATTTCACTTAGCTTGTATTGCAATGGAATAAACAGAAATCTTCTGGTCTTTTCACCAAGTACAAGGACACTTTTAGAAACTTTTTAAAAAAAATTTTCTTTAAAAAATAACATTAGATGAGTAAACTCTGATAAAGCAGTGTAGAGTTTCCTGTTTTAAGTATGTATCTTGGTTAAATGTGGATCTGAAGTCCAGTGTAGTGGGACACCCTCAAAATTCCAGGACTCAGGAGGCTGAGGCAGGAGGATTGGGATACACAGAGAAATGCTATCTCAAAAATGACAACTAAAATTTTCTAGCTTAACACTTCCCTCATCTTCTTCCCTTAGTTTTCCATGTGCATTCACTACCCTGCATTACATGCATCACCAGTTTAGACATTAGTCCATGCTGTTGAGATGTCAAACTTGTGTTGTCAAAGTTTGTTGATCATTCCACAAGATTATGAGCTCCTTTATTAGCAGTGATCATGCCTTTTGCTTTTTTATTTGCACTCAACTACTACTAAGCTACACCCGCATCCCCTGATATGAAGTATAGCAAAATAATCAGAAAGGTATAAAATAATCAGAAAGTATGTTCACTTACAAATCCAAAATTCTGACATCAAAGACAACTTTGGCAGCAGTTTTGACAGTAGCGTTCCAGGATAGAAATGCATAGATATTGAAAAAATACAAAACAATGGCATGACATTACAAACTTAAACTTTTCTACTTAATAGTATACCTTGGAGATCTTTCTATATCAACATATACAGGTATACCTTAATCTTTTTTTGTATGAGTACTATGAACATTTTATCATGAGATCAAACTTCTTAAAATTTTAAGGGTACAATTCAGTATTTCTAATTATAGGCACAATGCTATACAGAAGATAATATTCCATTTTATATGTATTACATATGTGTATTACATACATGCACACACACCACATTTGCTTATTCATTCATCCCTAGATGTTTCCATATTTTGAATACTGTGAATAATGCTGCAATGAATGTGGAAGGGCAGATAGCTCTTTGAGATTCTGTTTTCAAATCTTTTGGATATATATCCAGAAGTGGAAATGCTATGTATCTCAGTTTTTTTAGCTACTGCACTGAGTTGCATCATATGAATATGCCACAATAAAGAATTATTTATTGATGAACATTTAGGCAGTTTTCAGACTTTTGGTATTTGAAACAATACTAAAGCAGACACCCTATACATATGTCTTCTGTTATATTTGTAATTATATGTGATGAAAAATTCTAAGCAGTGTGCTTTGATTACCTCTTTTTCTTATTGGCGAGGAAGGGATTCCTGCTCTAGAGTCTGGACTTGGGAAGAAAATGAACAAGCAGAGGCTTTACAGTAACAAGAAGGTGCTGTAATCTTGATTCCCACAGGAGCATTGTTCATCTTGCTTCTTATTAATGTAACTATGTATGAAGGCCTATCATGGTTGTGTCTGTACTGAACATATAGTTTTTTCTTGCCATAATTCCCTAAACAATATAGTATAAGACCTATTTATATAGTGTTTACACTGAATTAGATATTATAAATAATCAACATAATTAAAGTACATGAGAGAACTGGCAATACTAGGGATTGAACTCAAGGCCTTGGGGTGTAAGGCAAGGACTTTACTATTTGTCTTTATGTAACTGGCTTATTTCAATTATCATAATTTCATCAAAGTTCTTCCATATTGCAGCATGTGTCAGAATCTCCTTATAAGGCTGAATAATATTCCATTGCATGTGGGTATCACATTTTTGTTCATCCACTCACCCATCAATGGACATTTGGATTGTGTCTGTCTTCTGGCTGTTGTGAATAATTGTTTCTATGGATACAGATATACATACATATTTTCAAGATTATTTCGTTTTTAAGATATATTTCAGGAAGCAGATTGATGGATCACATGGTAATTCTATTTTTAATTGTTTTTGGTACTTCCGTATGGTTATTTAATCCACAGAAAGTGCACTGTTTTACATTCTCACCAACAATACACAAAGGTTATAACTTCTTCACATCCTCAACAATACTTGCTATTTTCTCTCTGTGTGTTTTATAGTAGATATCTTAATTAATGTGAAGTGATACCACACTGTAGTTTTGCATTCGCATTTCTCTTGATGGTTAGTGTTTTTGATCAAGCTTTAATAAGCTTATTGGTCATTTATATATCTTCTGTGGAGAAATGTCTATTCAGGCCTTTTGTCTATTATTTATTTGTGCTATGTGATTTTGTTACTGAGTTTACAAATTTTAAAAACTACATTCCTGATATTTACACCTTTGAATAAGAAAGTTATCTTTTACATTCTAATCATTTCTGGTCCTTGGCTTTCTGAACTATACCCCTGGAGTTGTTACTCTAATGTGTTTGAGGATGAGATTAACATTTGAATCGGTAGAGTTAAAAAGACTGCCTTTCCTAAAGTGTGTGGGCCTCAGCCATGCACCAAAAATCTGAAAAAGAGCTGAAATATGATCAAAATCCTCTTATTTGACTTTTGAGGTGAGGTCTTGTCTAGCCTTTGGACTTGGACTGAAGATGAGCTCTTTTTATGTCTTGGGCCTGCTAGAGTGGGACTGGAACTTACCCCATGGGCTACCCTGTTCTTAGACCTTTGGACTGAGATCCAAAGTACACATCAGAGAGGAGAAATGGCCCAAACAATGTATGCACATATGAATAAATGAATAAAAAAAGTACACATCAGTTATTTTTGGTTTCCAGTTTGCAGACTGCAGATCGTGAGATCTCTCTGCCTCCATAATTGTGTGAGACAATTTTTAATCTCCATTGATTCTGTAGGTTCTGTTCCTTTAGAGAACTGTGACTATACAAACTGTCATTCTTGTAATTTACTTATTAATTATTTTTAAAATTTATTTATTTTGATGGGACTAAGGTTTGGACTCAGGGCCTTGCCCTTGGTAGACTTAACCACTTGAGTCATGCCCCAACCCTTTCTGCTTTAATTATTTTTTCAGATAGGGTCTCATATTTTGCCCAAGACCAGCTTTGGACCATAATCCTTCTACCTATGACTTTGACATAACTAGGATATCAGTTGTGCACCACTATGCCTAGCTTATTTGTTGAGATGGGGTTTCTCTAACTCTTTGTCCAAGGTGGCCTTGAACTGTGATCCTCACAATCTCCACCTCTTGAGTAGGTAGGATTATAGACATGAGACTCTACACTTGACCCATGTAATTTATTCTTGAGAAGAACTTCCCTCAGTTTTACAGCACAGAAGTTTGACTAATGGTAGGTTTGATTTTTACTCTCTGGGATATAGAGAGTCACTCTGGGGAATAGAGAGTCACTTCTAGACTTACACTGAGCATAGAGTCTAATAAACTCATCACAAGTTAAAAATATTGTAAGTCAAAAATACATTTACTACACCTGACCTACTGAGCATTATAGCAATAGTATTCTATAGAGTCTCAGTTGTTTTCCCTCATTATTGCATGGCTGACTAGGAGTTGTGGCTTATTGCTGTTGCCCAGAATCATGAGACAGTATTTTCTCAGATACCATTAGAGATCAAATTCAAAATTTCAAGTACATTTTCTCTTGAATGGGTATTTCTTTGATACCATCATAAAGTAAAAAATAAAAATAGTAAATGAAACTCTTCCAGCTGTCATTTTTGGTTTAACGTTTCTTAGAAGACTAACAATTCAAGGGCTTCAACTGACATTGCCTAGCTAACATGTTTCTTATCTCACAAGCAGTACTAGCAGAGGAATGCAATACAAATAGAAAATTTAATTTCTTTGACAGCAGAAGTGAAGCAAAAATGCCTAATATCACAGCTAAACTTAAAAGCATTCAATGCAGATAGCTTATCTTCTTAAGAAATTCCCTGGAAAAATTGACTCATCCTTTCTGGACAGAATTGAACAGGGTTTTCTTCCTAAATTTAATAGGCAGTAGTCTAAAAAACTAGAGGAATTGCTGGTAATCTTTTGTGTAGAAGCACAAACTAAAAAAAAGAAAAGAAAATACCACCCCCCCACCAGCCCACTGGCCTGCCAGCACACTGGCAGCTGCCCTGCAGGCCTGCCAGGCCGTCGCCTGCCCACTGGCCTGCTGGCACACCAGCTGTCACCTGCCCACCTGCCCAACTACCTACCTGCAGACAACGCCCGTCCACCAGCCCTCCAGAGACCAGCTTCAAACGTGCTTGGGCTACTATCAGCGGACCAAACAGAATACTTTCCTGCTGGAGCCAAACTTGGCAAAAAAAACCAAAAAGAAGAAACAAAACTCTGAAACCCTGAACCTCCAGCCCATAAAAAGCTTCTCCATGCCGTGTTACACTGAGAAAACAGGAGGGTTCCTGCACTGCCAGATGCCTGCTCCAAACCTGCCTAGGAGATGCAGACAAACAGGACTGGATGCTAAAGGAGTAACACCAGAACTACTAAGACTGATATTCTACTGTTCCTGAACTGGGAATTTTTTTTTCTTTTCTTTAAGTGTTTGTTTGTCCTGTTCACTGTATGATTGTCTACCATCACTCCCTTTTGATTTCTTTGGTTCTCCATTTTTTTCTTCCTTTTTCTTTTTTATCCTTCTTTCTTGGTTTTGTTAGTTTTACTATTGTAAGTTACCTAATACTAAATTACACATAGACCAGGGACAGAAACAGTACCAAGTGGAATGATGGGAAGATGACAAAAGGATGGAAAACATACTCCTCCAAAAAATAAACTAGTACAGGATTCAGAAGGAAATGAAGAAAGCAGATACCCAGATCCAGACTCCAACAAAACAAAGATAAACTATACCAAGGAACCCAATGAAGCCCACAAGAACACCATGAAAGAAGAAATCATGAAAGCAATCAATGAGAATTTCATAGAGATGTTACTATACATGGTCACCCAAAATGTCCAGGAGGCACTCAAGAAATTCCAAGAGGACAAAAATAAGGAATATGAGAAAACACAAAAACAAATAAATGAACTCATGGGAGCCCTAAATACACACCACAGTGAAACAGAGAACACCACAGAGAGATAAATTAATTAAGGAAGTAAATTGACAATATCAAAGAGGAAGTGACCCATGATCTGGAAACCCTCAGAAAAGAAAAAAAAGAAGCAGAAATACAAAACAAAATGGAAGGCCACTCCAGCAGACTAGAACAAGCAGAAGACAGAATCTCAGAAATTGAAGATGAAATGGAAATTAAAGGAAAAACTGAAGAATTATTAGTCAGACAACTCAAGACCTGTAAAAGTAATATATAAGAACTCACCAACTCCATCAAAAGACCAAACCTGAGAATCATGGGTATTGAAGAAGGAGAAGAGGTGCAAGCAAAAGGAATTCTTAATATATTCAACAAAATAATAACAGAAAATTTCCCAAATCTAGAGAAAACTATGCCCATTCAGGTGCAGGAAACCTACAGGACACCAAACACAGTTGACCAAAATAGAACTACCCCATGACATATTATCATTAAAACAAGCACAGAGAATAGGGAAAGAATATTGAAGGCTGTAAGAGAGAAAAAACAAATAGCATACAAAGGTAAATGATAATAATCACAGCAGATTTCTCAATGGAAACCTTAAAAGCAAGAAGAGCAAGGAGTGAGGTCTTCCAGGCACTGAATGAAAATAACTTCAACCCTAGATACTCTACCCAGCAAAACTATCATTCAAAATAGATGGAGCAATAAAAGTCTTCCATGATAAGCAGAAACTAAAAAAAATGTGACCACCTAGCCACCACTACAAAAGATTCTCCAAGAAATTCTGCACACAGAAACTGAAAGCAAACAAAACCATGAAAGGGCAGGCAGTACCAAACCACAGGAGAAGAAAAGGCAAGAAAGTAGAGGGTAACATTGATTCAGGTGCATACAATCAAACCCTTAAACATCAAGGACAATTAAATGACAGGAATCACCACATACCTATCAATACTAACACTGAATGTTAATGGACTTAATTCCCCCATCAAAAGACAATGTTTGACAAACCGTATTAAAAAGGAAGATCCAACAATCTGCTGCCTACAGGAGAGCCATCTCATCAACAGAAACAAGAACTGGCTGAAGGTAAAAAGCTGGAAGAAGATTTACCAAGCCAATGGCCCCCCAAAACAGGCAGGGGTAGCAATACTTATCTAGGGCAAAGTAGACTTCAAACTTACATTGATCAAACAAGATAAAGAAGGACACTCCATACTAATAAAAGGGGAAAAACACTAAAAGGAAATAACAATTATCAACGTATATGCACCCAACGTCAATGCACCCAATTTAATCAAATACACTCTGATGGACATAAAAGCATGTATAGACTCCCATACAGTGGAACTGGGAGACTTTAATACCCACCATCACCAATAGATAGGTCATTCAAATAAAAAAATCAATAAAGAAATTCTAGAACTAAATCACTCCATAGATCAAATGGACCTAGCTGATGTCTACAGAATATTTCATCCAACTTCTGCATGATATACATTCTTCTCAGCAGCTCAGGGAACCTTCTCCAAAACCAATCATATCTTAGGGCACAAAGCAAGCCTCAAAAAATATAAGAAAATAGAAATAATCCCATGCATTCTATCTCATCACAATGCATTAAAACTAGTAATCAACAACAAAAACAAGAGTAAAAAAACATGCAAACAATTGGAAGCTGAACAACACATTGCTCAATGATCAATGGGTCAGCGATGAAATAAAAGAGGAAATTCAAAGGTTCCTGGAAGTTAATGAAAATGAAAACATGACCTACTGGAACCTCTGGGACACAGCAAAGGCAGTCCTAAAAGGAAGGTTTTAACCATAAGTGCATATATTAAAAGGTCAGAGAGATCCCAAATCAATGACCTAATGCTACATCTCAAACTCCTAGAAAAATAAGAAAAAGCAAATCCCAAAACAAGCAGAAGGAGAGAAATAATAAAAATAAGGGCTGAAATCAATGAAATAGAAACAAAAAAAAATACAAAGAATTAATGAAACAAAAAGCTGTTTCTTTGAAAAAATAGATAAGATTGATAGACCCTTGGCAAACTGGATTAAAATGAGGAGAGAAAAAACCCAAATCAGTAAAATCAGAAATGAAAAAGGGGAAATAACAACAAACACCACAGAATCCAGGAAATCATCAGAGACTACTTTGAAAACCTATATTCTAATAAATTTGAAAATCTTGAAGAAATGGAAAGATTTCTAGATACTTATGCCCATCCAAAATTGAACCAAGAGGACATTAATCACCCAAATAGATTAATAACACAAAATGAAATTGAAGCAGCAATAAAGGGTCTCCCTAAAAAGAAAAGTCCAGTATCTGATGGATTCTCTGCTGAATTCTATGAGACCTTTAAAGAAGAAATAATAACAACCCTCCTTAAACTGTTCCATGAAATAGAAAGGGAAGGAACACTGCCTAACTCATTTTATGAAGGCAATATTACACTCATCCCAAAACCAGACAAAGACACCTCCAAAAAGGAGAACTACAGGTTAATTTCCTTAATGAACATCGATGCAAAAATCCTCAATAAAATAATGGCAAACCGAATCCAACAACGCAACAGAAAGATCATCCACCATGACCAAGTTGTTTTCATCCCCAGGTTGCAGGGGTGGTTCAACATAAACAAATCTATAAATGTAATACAGCACATTAATAGAAGCAAAGACAAAAACCACTTGATCATCTCCATAGATGCAGAAAAAGCCTTGAACTAGATCCAACACCACTTCATGATAAAAGCTCTAAGAAAACTAGGCATAGAAGGAATGTATCTCAACATTGTAATGCTATATATGACAAACGTACATCCAACATCACACTTAATGGTGAAAAACTGAAACCATTCCCCCTAAAATCAGGAATGAGGCAAGGGTGCCCACTATCCCCACTCCTATTCAACATAGTACTGGAATTTCTAGCCAGAGCAATTAGGCAAGAAGAAGAAATAAAAGGAATACAAATAGGTAAAGAAACTGTCAAAATATCCCTATTTGCAGATGATATGATCCTATATCTGAAACTCTATCCAAAAACTCCTAGACACCATAAACTGCTATAGCAAGGTGGCAGGATACAAAATCAACTTACAAAAATCATTAGCTTTTCTATACACCAACAACAAAAAACTGAGAAGGAATATATGGAAACAAATCTATTTATAATAGCCTAAAAAAAATCAAATACCTAGGAGTAAACTTAACAAAGGATGTGAATGACCTCCTGAACAAAGAGATCGAGGAAGACTACAGAAGATGGAAAGATCTCCCATGCTCATGGATTGGTAGAATCAGCATAGTAAAAATGGCCATACTACCAAAAGCAATCTACATGTTTAATGCAATTCCCATCAAAATCCCAATGACTTTTATTACAGAGATTGAAAAATCTATCCTAAAGTTCATTTGGAAACACAAGAGACCACAAATTGCCAAGGCGATGCTGAACAAAAAGCAATGTTGGAGGTATCACAATACCCGACTTCAAACTATATTACAAAGCAATCGCAATTAAAAACAGCATGGTTCTGACACAAAAACAGACATGAAGACCAGTGCAACAGAATAGAGGACCCGGATATGAATCCACACAACTATACCCACCTTAGTTTTGATAAAGGTGCCAAAGACATACGATGGAGAAAAGACAGCCTCTTCAACCAATGTCTGGGAAAAGTGCTTATCCATCTGCAAGAATCTGAAACTAGATCCATGTTTATCACTCTGTACTAGTACCAACTAAAAATGGATCAAGGACCTTAATATCAGACCCGAAACTCTGAAGTTATTACAGGAAGGAGCAGGAAACATTCTGGAAGTGATAGGTGTAGGCAAGGACTTTCTCAATAGAACCCCAGAAGCTCAGCAACTAAGAGAAAGAATGAACAAATGGGACTACATAAAATTAAAAAGCTTCTGCACAACAAAAGAAATGGTCTGTAAAATGAAGAGACCACCCACAGAGTGGGAGAAAATATTTGCCAGCTATACATCAGATAAAGGGACTGATAACCAGAATATACAGGGAACTTAAGAAACTAAACTCTCCCAAAATCAATGAACCGATAAAGAAATGGACAACTGAGCTGAACAGAACTTTCTCAACAGAAGAAATTCAAATGGCCAAAAAACACATGAAAAAATGCTCACTGTCTCTAGCCATAAAGGAAGTGTAAATCAAAACCACACTAAGATTCTACCTCACCCCTGTTTGAACAGTCATCATCAAAAACACCACTAACAACAGGTGTTGGCAAGGATGTAGTGAAAAAGAAACCCTTGTACACTGCTGGTGGGAATGCAAACTAGTGCAATCATTCTTGAAAAAAATTTGGAGACTTCTTAAAAATCTAAACATAGATCTGCCATATGATCCAGCAATCCCACTCTTGGGGATATACCTAAAGGAATGCAACACAGGTTACTCCAGAGGCACCTGCACACCCATTTTTATTGCAGTGCTATTCACAATAGCCAAGTTATGGAAACAGCCAAGATGCCCCACTACTGACAGATGGATTAAGAAAATGTGGTATTTATACACAATAGAATTTTACTCAGCCATGAAGAAGAATGAAATTTTATCATTTGCAGGTAAATGGATGGAACTGGAGAACATCATTCTGAGCAAGGTTAGCCAGGCTCAGAAGACCAAAAATCATATGTTCTCCCTCATATGTGGACTTTAGATTTGGGCAAATACAGTAATGTTGTTGGACTTGGGTCACATGACAAGGGGAGAGCACATATGGGAGGTATGAGGATAGGTAGAAAAAAAAAGTGTGTGATGTCTCCACTGCAGAGGAACTAATATAGAAACCTTAGTGTGACAGAGGTTAACACGAGAAGGGGATCAGGAACCAGTGTAAAGATCAGTTAGAGATGCCACATTTGTACATGGAAGCAATGCTAGGAGTCTCTCTGTACAGCTATCCTTAACTCAACTATCAAAAACACTTTGTCTTTCTTATTATGCTTATTTCTTCTCTCCAACAAAGTTAGAGATAAGGGCAGAACAGGTTCTGCCTGGAAGCGAGGGGAGGGGAGAGGATGGGGGCAGGTGCAGGAGGGAGAAATGACCCAAACAACGTATGCACGTGTGAATAAATGAATTTAAAAAAAGAATATGAAAGAAAGCTGTAGTAAACATAGAAAAGACACTAACATCATTTTCCTTGAGGATTAGATAAAAGGGGATTTCCTATTTTGAACATTTCAAGTCTTTCATAATTAAAAACAAGTTAAAGAGAAAAAAAAAAAAGAAAATATCACAGCATAAGCTTCATCATGCCAACATACTTTATATACAAAACTTCTATCTCCAACAAAGGAAAATTAAGGGACAGAAGTAACATAGATTCTGATTGTGATGGGCACATACTAGGGGCTTTGAATTGGTAACAAGAAGTGAGTTTTAATTGTTCTCCTTAGTGCAAAGTTGTGGAAATCCAGAAAGATCTAAACTTGAATCTTAATTCTGTATATTCTTAGTTGCGGGCAAGACATTAATCCCTATGGTTTAGTTTAACCATGGGCTTAATACTATCTTCCCCATAGCATTTCTAAAAGTATTAAATTAGAAAATCAATGCAAAATAAATAGGTTTATAGTTATAGAGACTCAGTAAATGTTAGTCTCTTTACCTACCCCTCCATATACCTACCTCTATCTTAAACAAAAGGAAAGTACAAGATGCTATAAGGTGGAAGCTAATTTCCAATGTGACACAAAAATCTCAGGGTATCTTTTAAAAAGAGCAGTAATATCTAGGCATGCTTGGAATTTTCCCAGCTTCTTTGTGAAGAGCATCTCATTCTTTGTGCTTTTTTCATCTTTAGAAATTATACATTTGCAGATATTAAAAATAGGGGGCATAATTTATACTTTTACTATTTACATTTGAGCCACAGTGCCTGTGGAGCACAGATGTCACTTGGATGATAGCTATCAGTGGAAAAGTTCTGATTTTCTTCCATGTCAATATCATCATGTTGCTATTCATAAGGATACATAAAGATACATAAGTTCCTCTAGCGATCCCTCAGTGATGTAGAGATCCCTCAGCTATGGTATCTCAGGTTCACGTTAGGTACTGCTTGCTTCTGTGTGCTCTTGGGGGAACCTTACTTATTGACTAACCTAAAATTTGGGAGTGAACACCCTGCAACAGATTTATGGAGATGAAGGTGAATCTGTTGGAGGCTCTTGCAATAAGGCACCAAGTCAGCTATCCATTTCCACCTCGTCTATTGCTCACTTCCTATAACTCTTAGACACTGGCTATATTTCTTGATTTTTCACTAAGCAATGGATAACATTAGAGTGAGATTGATTAAAAATAAATCAAAATAGGAAACCCACACTAAAATGTAATTTCTAAGAATTATCTTGACACAATAGAATGAACCCATGGATATCTTTGAAAGTGCAGATATAATGAAACAGTCACTGGTAGGCAAAAAGAAGGTGGTCATAAAATAACAGATGAATGAGGTAAGCAAAGTAACAAATTAAGCAGTTGAGCACTTAGGTAAACTAAGATAATTTTACATATTTTACATAATCTTAATTTACCAACAGAAAATCTGATAGATTTTTAAATACTATAGATTTTGGCATTATGAATAGTCATCATCCAAATCTATATTTAATATATAATTGCAAGATATATTTAACAAAAATATGTTTTAATAACCTTAAATGAGGAGAGAAATTGGTGGTAAGCCTTATACTAGACAGGATATTTTGTCAACCAATCAATTAATATTGTGTACACACTATGTAAATGGTATATAAGTATACATCACTAGTGTTCATAAACTTCCATTTGTTTCCACTAAACATGTGCATGACTAAGGATTCTGTAAAATAAATCTCAACCTTGGTACACTTTTGGCTTTTAAATTCGTATTTCCTTTAGTCTCATCACATTTTATAGGTTCTTTTTTGTTTTTTTGTTTTCATAGTCTTTTCCTTTAAACATTTCAATTTTTCCTTATTTTATAAACTTTTACAAAACAACGAATAGAAAGTAATATTGGCAAACTTCACTTTGTAAAGAAAAAATGGTTTATTTAGCTCATGTTTCTGGAAGTCCAAGAGCATGGCATGGTCACCTGCTTGATAATTAGGGAGAACCTTCTTTGCTGGGTCTTGGCATGGTGGAGGCAAGTGTGCCAGAAAAAGCTACCTTTTATAACATACATTAAACATTATAATGTTACTAAAATTCAATAATATCTAAAAGTTAAACAAAAGATCTGAAAGATTTTACAAAGAACTACTCTTGTAAAATGTAATTAAATCCCAAGAAATTTATCACAAAATATGCCTGTTTTTATCTGTGCATGAGAAAACTTCAATGAGTCTAAAACAAATATGATCATAAAAATCTGAAATATTATGTGACAACAGGTGTGAGACAAAGCAGTTTAATTTTTTAAAAACTTTGTATGTTAGGAACTTATCCTGTCACCTCACCTCTAAGCATACCAGATGTAAGACAAAAAGATCGTAATTTACTTTGATAATATATTAAAAGCACTCATACCTTTAAATTAACAGTGTTAACAGTTCATGCCATTGAATTGCCAAATATAGACCTATTTTGGTCATATTAAAAATACTCTGAGTATTCCTGAGCTCCATGACTCCAGAAACCACCTCAAGACACAAGAGCTACACTTGGGTAATTCTGATTGCTTCCAGCCAAAATAATAACTGCCAATACATTAGGTACACATAAAATTCACTGACTGACTGACCCTTAAAACAGCCTTTAATCGTACCTAACTGGTGGGAAAAACAGCCAATAAGATGTGTCTGCCCTGGGAAAAAAGTCCCCTGGACATTTTTTCCCTTTTATGTTTTTTTTCTTTTGATAAGCAGAAGATAGATCATCAAACAGAATTGAACTCAGCGACATCCTGGACCCTTAAACCATGGAAAGCTTTCCTATGCCCCACCACACTCAACAAGTGCTAAGAAGTGTCTGCCTTGAGAAAAGCAGCATGCCATTTCTCCCAGGCAAAAGCTGCCTGCATAATCATGCAGACCTAACAGGTGAGCAACATGCACCACACGTGACTCCCCTACCCACCCCGGAGGAACACAACACAGCCCTTGGGCAGATTGAACCTCCTACCCAAACAAACTAAAACGCATAAACAGTGAACTGTAATCAAAGACAGAGAGCAGGGGTGGGATTGAACACTGAACCTGCCCCGGAGAACAGAAGTGGAGGTGGAGGGCAGGGAGCCACGTTCTCAGAGAAAGAAGGCAGGAAAAGTAACAAGGGATGAGAGCAGGGGTGGGGTGACAAGCCAACCTCTCAAAACCAGGGTCATGGTGGATCACTGAGCTAGTCTGGCAAGGCTCAAGGGCTGTACACAAAACTGAACTGCCCCACCTTGCTGGGGGAGGAGCTGACCAGCCAGAGTTGTAGCTGTAGGGCAATACATCTGTCACCTGGCAAAAACAACAGATCTGACCACCTTGCATGAACTGGCAGTGAGTTACCTCAAGTCCCAATTGCAAACTGCCCTGTGGACAGAAGGATCCAAATACTGCTCAAAAGTCAGTTACCATGTGAGACCACATCAGGGCTCCCATAAGATCAAGGAAAGTGGGAAAAAAAGTAAAAAACCCTGCAGCTGTCTCCAACCCAAGCTGTCCAACAAGAGGGGCAGCACTCTTCACCACAAAGCCCAGAATACCAAGTGCCAAACCAGGATTGGACACCAAATGAATAAAGTTCAGAACATTTACCAACCATACTGAATTTTTGTTGTTGCTGTACCTGTTTATTTCTGTATTTTTAACTTTATGATCACTATTTTCTTATCCATATTCTTACCCCCTTCACTGTCCCTCCTTTTCTTGTGCTACAACCCATTGTTCTCCCTCCCAACTACTCATCAACTCCCTTCCCCTGTCTTCACCTCACTCAGGAATGAGACAAGGGTGCACACTCTCCCTACTCCTATTCAACATAAAAGTGGAATTCCTAGCCAGAGCAATGAAGGAAGAAGAAGAAATAAAAGGAAAACAAATAGGTAAAAAGGTCATCAAACTATCCCTATTCGCAGATGACATGATCTTATACCTTAAAGACCCAAAAAACACCCCAAAACTCCTAGACACCATAAATAGCTTCAGCAAAGTAGCAGGATACAAAATCAACTTAAAAAAACAGTAGCCTTTCTATACATCTACAATGAAAAGATTGAGAAAGAATATAGGAAATCATTTACCCTTAAAAAAAAATCAAATACCTAGGAAAAAACAATGGATGTACATGACTTCTGCAAGGAGAGCTACAAACCACTGAAGAAAGAGATCGAGGAAGACTACAGTTGGTTGAAGATCTCCCATGCTCATGGACTGGCAGAATCAACATAGTAAAAAAGGCTATAATACCAAAAGCAATCTACATGTTCAACATAATTAACCATCAAAATCCCAATGACATTCATGACAGACATTGAAAAATCTACCCTTAAGTTCATTTGGAAACAAAAAAGACAGTGAATAGCCAAGGCAATGCTGAGCAAAAAGAGCAAAGCTGCAGGTATCACAATGCCAACTTCAAACTGTACTACAGAGCCACAGCAATAAAAACAGCATGGTACTGCCACAAAAACAGATATGAAGATGAGTGGAACAGAATAGAGAATACAGATATAAATCCACATGGCTATGCCCACCTTATTTTTGACCAAGGGGCCAAAAACATATGATGGAGAAAAGACAGCCTCTTCAACAAATGTTGCTGGGAAAACTGGTTATCTGCCTGCAGAAAACTGAAACTAGATCCATGTCTATCACCCTGTACTAGTATCAACTCAAAGTAGGATAAGGACCTTAACATCAGACCAGACACCTTAAAGTTAGTACAGGAAAGAGTAGGGATTACACTGAAAGCAGTAGATATAAGCAGGTACTTCCTTAGTAGAACTCAAGCTGCTCAGCAACTAGGAGAAAGGATGGACAAATAGGACTACATGAAATTAAAAAGCTTCTGGACAACAAAAAAATGGTCTCTATAGTGAAGAGGTCACCCACAGAATGGGAGAAAATCTTTGCTACCTATACATCAGACAAAAGACTGATAACCAGAATACACAGGGAATTAAAAAAGCTAAAGTCTCCCAAAATATATAAATGGGCAACTGAACTAAACAGAACTTTCTGAAAAGAAGAAATTCAAATGGCCAAAAAACACATGAAAAAATGCTCACTATCTCTAGCCATAAAAGAAATGCAAATCAAAACCACACTAAGATTCCACCTCACCCCTGTTAGAATAGCCATCATCAAAAACATGACCAACAACAGGTGCTGGCGAGGATGTGGGGAAAAAGGAACCCTCGTACACTGCTGGTGGGAATGCAAGCTAGTGCAACCACTCTGGAAAAAAATATGGATGCTTCTTAAAAATCTAACTAGATCTGTCATACGATCCAGCAATCCCACTCCTGGGAATATACCCAAAGGAATGCAACACAGGTTCTTCCAGAGGCACCTGCACACCCATGTTTATTGCAATGTTATTCAAAATAGCCAAGTTATGGTAATAGCAAAGATGCCCCACTACAGATGAGTGGATTAAGAAAATGTGGTACTTCTTCACAATGGAGTTTTATTCAGCCATGAAGAAGAATGAAATCTTATCATTTGCAGGTAAATGGATGGAACTAGAGAACAACATTCCGAGCGAGGTCAGCCAAACTCAGAAGACCAAAAATTGTATGTTCTCCCTCATATGCAGACTTTAGATCCAGGGCAAATGCAGCAATGTGGTTGGAGTGGGACCACATGACAAAGGGAGAGCACATATGGGTGATATAGAAATAGGTAGAAAACCCAAAACATGAAAGCGTTTGATATCCCCACTCTAGAGGAGCTAATACAGAAACCTTAAAGCAACAGAGGTTATGAGAAGGGAATCAGTAACCAGGGTAAAGATCAGTTAGAGATGAATCAACATGGGTCATAACATGTGTACATGAAAGCAATGCTAGGAATATTTCTGGATAGCTATCCTTAACTCAACTATCAAAAACACTTTGTCTTCCTTATTATGCTTGTCTCTTTTCTTCAACAAAACTAGTGATAAAAGAACAGGACATGCCTGGAACTGAGGGGGAAAGGGGGGATAGGTTGGGAGAGGGGAGTAGGGGGGAGAAATGACACAAACAATGTATGCACATGTGAATAATTGAACAATTAAAAAAACATGAAAAAAATTGCATGTTCTCCCACATATGCAGACTACAGACTTAAAACAAATGCAGTAATATTACTGGACATGGGTCACACACCAAGGGGAGACCATGCACGGGAGGGATAGGGAAATTGAAGGAAACCAAAAACTTCAATGTGGTTGATTTGCTCAGTGTATAGGAATGAATATAGTATCTTAAACTGGCAGATGCCACTATGGGAAGGGGACTAAGAAGTAGTGAAGAGAACTGATAGAGATGAACCAGTTTTGGTTGTAATACACATGTGCATAGAAACAACACAAGGAATCTTCTTGTATAGCTATCTTCATCTCAAACTATCAAAAATGCCATGTTCTTCTTACTATCTTTTATGGGTTTTTTTTGCCAATAATTGGGCAAGCTTGAAGAAATGGGTGAATTTTGAGAAACATACAACTTACCAATAATGAATTAAGAAGAAACAGAAAAACTTAAACACATCAATAAAGGTTATATATTTCTGTATGCTAGCAATGAACAAGAAGATGATATTAAGAAAATAACTCCACTTATAATAGTATCCAAAACAGCATAATATTTTGGAATAATTATAACCAAAGAAGTGAAGACTTAAAATTTAAAAACTCACTATAAAAAGTAAAGACCTAAGTAAGTGGTAATATATTTCATGTCCATGGATTCAAAAACTTAATATTGTTAAGATGCAATTCTTTCCAAAGCAATATACAGATTCAGTGGAAATCCTATTAAAATCTCAACTACCATTTTTAGAAATGGAAAAGAAGAACCTAAAATCAAAATACAATTGCAATCAACTCAATAGCCAAAGGAATCTTAAGTAAGAGAAAAAATGTTGGAGAACTCACACACCTTGGTTCAAAATTTTATGACAAAGGAATCAACAAAGTGCAACAGTGATAGAAAGGAAAATGAACAGATCAATGGAACAGAATTGAGAATCCAAAAATACATTTATACATCATTGGGCAATTGATTTTTGACAATGATGTCAAGATCATTAAATGCACAGTTCTGGGTCAACTAGATAGCCACACATAAAAGAACAAAGATGAAATCCTAACTCACGTCATATAAAAATTGACTCAGAATGGATCTAAGTACTAAATGTAAGAACTAAACCTAAAAAACTCTTACAAGAAAAAACATAGCTTAATCTTTACAGCCTTCCATTTGGCAAAATGAATTCTTAAGTATGATGCAGGTAACAAAAGAAAAAATACATAAATTAAAGTTTATAATGACTAAAGACTACAGTAGGTTCAAAATTTCAGGTCTTACCTTAAGGTATTTGATCATATAGGCAATAACTTTCTGATTAGGACACCAATAGATTAGGAAATGATAGTAAAAATCAACAAGTAGTATTGCATCAAATTAGAAGCTCCAAACAGCAAAGAAAAACAATTAACAGAGTGAAGAGATTGCCTACAGAATGTGAGAATATCTTTGCCAACTATTTACCCAACAGGATATTAATATCCAGAACATATAAAGAAGTGAAAAAACTGTACACCAAAGAATAAGCCAGTCAATAAATGAGGAAATGAATTGAACATTCAGTTGCCAAAAAGAAGTACAAACTCCAATAAATATATGAAAAAATGATGAATTTAGTCATTAGGAAAATACAAATCAAAATTACATTTTGATTCTATCTCACCCCAGCCAGAATAGTTATCATCAAGAGAACAACAAAAACAATGACAACAAAAACTAGCAACAACAAAAAAATGTTGGTGAGGATGCAGGGAAAGGAACACTTATACACTATTGGAGAGAATATGAATTTGTCCAGAGAGCCACTATGGGAATCACTATGAAGGCTCATCAAAAACCTAAAAGTCAAAGATAAAGCTATACCACTACTGGGTATATACCCAAAGGAATCAAAGTCAATATATGATAGGGATACCTGCATACTCGTGGTACTGTTCACAATAGCCAAATTATAGAATCAGCCTAGGTGCCAATCAATGGTTGAATGGATAAATAAAATGTGGTATATATACATTATGGAGTATTATTCTGCCATAAAGAATGAAATCATGCCATTTGGAGGAAAATAGATGGAGATGGTGATTATCAATTCACTGAAATAAACCGACTTAGAAAGACAAATTTCACCTGCTTTCTCTCATGCAGAAGCAAGATTAAAAAGTCATGGAAGTAGAAAGGGGACTCTTTGGGGGAGAGGAAGAGACCAGTGGGGGGGAAGGGGAACAAGGAAGGGTAATAAGGGAGAATATGATTAAAGTACATTATATACACATATGAAAATGTCATAATGAAAAGCACTGTCTTGTACATTTAACATACCCTAATAAAAACAGAAGAAACAGAAGAAAAACACAAGCTTCAACCCCCCTTAAAACATTAAAGAGTGTGCATCATCTGATACAATCAAGAGCAAGGACAACACATCGAATGGGAAAAAATGGGGTCAAGTATTCTGGACTCATAAAGAAATATTACAATACAAAAACAAACAGCTCAATTTAAAAAAATCCAATAAAATAAGCAATGACTTGAACAGACATTTTTCCAAAGAAGATATACAAATGGCCAACAAGTACACAAAAATATGTTCAATATATTTTCTCATTAGAGAAATTCAATTCAAGCCAGAGTAAGATACCACTTCACACATACTAAGATTGCTATAATATGAAAATGGAAAATTATAAGAGTTGGTGAGGATGTGGCGATATTGGAACCCTCTTACATGCTGGTGGAAATGTAAATTGGTGCAGCCACTGTAAAAAGTACCTTGGAGGTTGTTATGGTTTGAATATGAAATGTCCATCACAAGTTCATGTGTTGAATGCTTAGTTCCCTAGCTGTTGGTGCTATTTTGGGAGGTTCTGGGAGCTTTAGGAGGTGAGAACAAGCCAGAGGATGTAGGTCACTGGGGCCTTCCTTTTGAAGGATATACCCGGTTCCCAGTCCTTTTGTTACTCTTTGGCTCCTGTTCACAGCCTCCTTCACCACCATAATATGCTGCTTCAGTGGGCCCAGAAACAAAAAGCCATGTGACCATTAACTGAGCTTTCTGAAACTGAACCAAAATAGATAACTCTTTACTTTAAGTTGTTGTGACAGATACTTTGTTACAGTGATGAGAAAAGTTACTAAGACAGAAATTCCAAACCAGAATGTTATATAAATGAACATATGTAGTGTATAGCCTATTGAATTGGCTTCTTTTCTTAGCAGTAAGTATTTAAGACTCAGTCTTTGCATGGTTTGGTAGCTCATTCCTTACCATTCTTTTCTTACAATCTTTTAAAATCTAAAACATATACAGTGGAAATCGTATTTAATTTTCATATAAGGGCACTTTACAAAACTACTATTGCATAAAACTTTCAGGAATTTATTCAAAATGATCATAAATTGATTTTTTTCAAAATGATCTCAATTGTTTTTGAGCTTGAAATGTATTTATGCTTGCTTAGGAAATATTTTTAAATGTCTGGAACTATTTTGTCTTTTTAAAAAATCATACTAACTTCATCATTTTTATTAATCATCTTCTAGTGCCTGCTTTTAGCATAGAGAAAGTGTTAGATCTTGCTCAAAATTTTTCAGTCAGCTTGTCTTTGAAGCATAGAGCAATTCAAATCTAAAATAAGGAAATTCTAAAACACTGACACATAAAATAAGGGTTAAATGAAATGACTTTTGTACTTTATGTGATGCTTAAAAAAACTAGCTCAAGCCTGGGCATGTCACTCAGTGTTTGAGTACTTTCCTAGCATACAAAAGGCTCTGGCTTTGATCTACAGCACAATACAGGGGAAAAGCTCAATTTTTTGGGAGGACTGGCACTAACATTGCTAATTTTATTTTTTTGAGATGGGAGTCTCAATATGTTGACCAGTCTGATCTAAAACTCTCAGGCTCATGTGATCCTGCTGCCTAAGCCTCCAAGTAGCTGGAAGTCCAAGTGTGTGTCACTATACCTGGCTGAGACTGCCAATTCTTAAAAAAAAGAGAGAGAATATATTGTAAAATTATCACTTAAATGTTATCAACATTAGGAGATTAAAATTCATGCTTCTACTCCATATTTTAACAAATATCCATGAGGAATCAATGCTTAAAGATGATTTCATTCTAAGTACTCTAAAATCAGTGTACTGATTTTGTAGTGATGTTGATTTTGTACTAATTTGAATATATTACAGAGGAGTGAACACCACACACTTAATGCAGAAATTTGAGTTGTCCAATAGCTCAACATTAAAGTACAAAATACAAACTTGGTAAGCAGCCTAAGTGACATTCTGCAGGAAAAGCTAGTGGCAAATCTCTTTCAACAGCTATATAAAATGTTCTATTATAAACTAAGTTCTTAATTTAAACTTCCTCAAAATAAAAAAAGTATACATGTAGGTAGGCATTTCAAAATCTACATCAAAAAATGTGATAAATGAAACTTCCATAGGAGTTTTCTATGACAACTACTGAAAATAGATGTGTTGTTTTATACTTATTAATACTCTGTACAAAGACAGAACAGAGTAATTTGGGACCAGAGAAAGATGGAAGAAAAACAGTACACTTCTTTAAAACACCTTTAAATTAAGCCAGATTGATATACTCATTTAAAAATTTTGCTTAACTGACATGGAACTGTTCTAACCATCTCATTCCTAACCAAAAAAACAAAAGTTTGCTGAAGAGTCAAAATATACAAACAGAAAATGACATCCATGGGAAACTAGATGTAACATATTTCCAAAAATAAGTAAGCACTGTGGAATTTCAGATGGAAAGAAAGCAAAGTAGCTCAGTCACAGAGGAGGCATAACTGAGCCTTGAAGCACAGGTAAAATTTTGCTATAGAAAGATAAGAGAGGAAGTTAGAATAGTAAAAGTAAAGATGAGGAAACCAGAGAATATGTTATATATGCTCAAGTTACCAAAGGAGGCACAACCTCCATTACAAAATGTGTTTAAACAGACAAGGCAGAACCAGGAAGTAGCAAACTCTAATGTGAGAATAAGTTTGTATTAGATTGCACAGGCACCACAGTGTGACAGTGACTGCTTAAATAGAACAAGAACGTGGAAAGCAAACCTATATAAATGCTAAACAGAATGCAGAAACCAAACTGAGGTGCCTATATTTCAAATATCAGAGTGAAAAAGAATATAACTATGTATTCTTATTATTAAAGCAAATCCTGATATATAACTATTAAGTAATGGAAAATAATTCATACATGAGTAACACAATATCTTAGTTCTGCCCCCCCATTTCATAAGAGTTAAGACTAAAGGAATTGCATGGTAGTATTTTCATAATAGTTTTGCCAAAATTGCAAAGCCCTTTGAGTAATGAAATTGTCAAGTACCAACATGTACATTGCATGAAACATGTTTTTCACTTAAATGAAGCCTATTTAATACTTCAGTTTCCCCCCAACACACACAAACTAGCCATCCCTCTTATCCTGTGTTCTTTTCTTCCCAGTACTTATAACCATCTAATTTATAATTCATTTGCTTACTGTATTTAATTGCATACTGTTTGTTTCTGCTGACTGCAAAATTGAGTTCTTCAAGGGCACAATATTTGTGTTTCCTAATATATGTCAATGCCTAGAGATTAATGCCCAGAACATAGTAAGACCTCTACATAAATATTTATTAAATAGATAATTGAACAAATGGATACATTTAGAGATATTATTAAAATGACTTGCAATATATTTCATTTTCAGTATACACAAGTGAGCTATGAATAATAGAAATGCACCTGGAAAAGAGAAAGTAGGAGGTAGCATCTAAATATTTTAACTATATTTACCTTCCAAGTTTCTTAAGTCAAATACTTTGATTTGAGTAGGACTTTAAAAGGTGAGGTGAGTGGAGTAGAGAGAATAAGGGGAATTACATATTAGTTCATAACAAAAAATATCATGAGACTTTCTTCTAATGTAAAGAGCATGTCATCACTTATTTTCTCAAAATAAATGGACAAATTAAATAATTTAATCCACTGGGTTTTGTGTGGTTTAAAAAAACCCTCCATATCTGCATAATTGTTATATGAAAATTTTAATATAAGAATTTTCAGTGAGAGGATCCAAGATGGCAGATAGAAAAAATCAGAATTCTTGAGCTCTGCAATTTCAGAAACCACTTCCAGACATTTGGGTAATTCTGATTCTTTTTAGCCAAATAAATAACCATTAACACATAGAGTATACATAAAATTCAAGGACTGACTCTTAAAACTGCTTTTAATTGCACCAGTCACTAGGGCATGTCTGCTCTGGGAAAAGCCCCCTGGCCATTTCTCCCTCTTTTTTTCTCTTTTTTTGCAAAAAGCAGAAGACAGAGCATCAAACAGAACCAAACCCTGTGACATACTGGACCCCTAACCCATGGAAAGCCTACCTATGCCCAGACAGGCTGAACCCAGTCCCAGTAAGTGTGTGTCTTGAGAAAAGGTGCCCACCATTTCTCCCCACCAACCTGGTTTCAAAGCTGCCTGCATAAATTTGCAAACACAATAGGTGAGCAACATACAACACACACTCCACACCTCTAGGAACATAATGCAGTGTAGCTTGTGGGCAGATTGCATCCTCCCAGACAAAATTGAAAAGAATTCTAATCTATCACTGACATTGGGGGCAGGGTGGAACACTGACCCAACTTTGGAGAATGGGGGTGGGGTGAGGATCAGAACTCTGAGTGGGGTTGGGGGTAAGGAACAATCTCTGAAACCAGGGATGGGGTGAGAAGCTAACCTCCTAGAAGAGCCAAACTCTGCGAGCAGGGGCAGGGTGAGGAACAAACAATGAAAGTGGGGGTAAGGCAAGAAACCAACCTCCCAGAGTGAGGGCATAGCTGAGCTAATCTCATGGGACTGTGGATGGTGCACAAAACTGAATTGCCCCACATTGTCAGTGGAGGAGCTTACCAACAGGAGTTGCAGCAGTGGAGCAACTCAGCTGCCACCTGGCAAAAACAACAACAGATCTCACCACTTTGCACAAACTGGTAGTGAGCTATCACAGACCCCAATTGCAACCTGTCTTGTGGGCAGAAGGAACCAACTACTGCTCACAAGCAAGCTGTCTTATGAGACCACTACAGAACTCCCGCTTGCAAAAGATGATCCATCAGACCAAGAAAAACAGGGCTAAAAATACCTCAATTGACTCACCCCCCAGCTGTCTGACAAGAGAAGCAGCACCCTTCCCAGAATACCAACATTAAGAAGAGATAGGGTCACTGAGAAACCACCAGTCATAAGCGCTAATACTTGGATTGGATGCCAAAGGAATAAATGCAGAACTTTTGCTGAAGTGACCATACTTTTTATTGTTGTTTTTGTTGCTTTTTCATAGTTTCCCCCTTTTTTTATTTGGTATTTTAAATTTTATTATTACTATAATCTTATTGCCATCACTTTCTCTCCTCTTGTGCTACAATCCATTTTTCTCCCCTCAACTATTTTCCTGCCCCATTTTGACCACTCTCTCTCCCTGACTTCACCTTCCACTCCTCACCTTCCCCTATGTGTCACCCCACTACAACAACTGAACTACACACTAACACACACAAGGGCCCTCAAACCCTACAGCCCTCACACCTCATCACTGCCTCACAAAACATTCCACTTTTTGCCCCTCCCCTTTTAACACAACCTTTTGAAATAATCTATCCAAATAACCATTACCCCTCCAATTCCAAGTGTTTATACATATTATCACCAAGGAGTTCTCTGTATAAATATGTAAACAACTGGTCTGACACTGAATCTGTGAATTAGTTATTGCTAATTTACACTTCCACACCAGGAACAGAAGTAGCACATAAACCAAACTAACCACTAAGCCAGTCACAAAATAGTAATTAAGTCAAGGGAAAGAAGACAGGTTAAAACCACCAACTAACCAACGAAGAACATAGGAGCACAGCACAAATTAGAAGCATGGGGAGAAGAAGACAAGGAAACTCCACCCCTCACAAGAACAACAATTTAATAAAGGATTTAGTGGGAAATGAAGAAAAGGAATACTCAGTTCCTGACCCCAACAGACTGATGATAAATATTACCAATAAGTTCAATGACATCCTCAAAAAAATCTCTCAAGAAGGAAATCATGAGTGAGCTTATTGAGATACTCATGGAGAACATACAAGAGATGGCTAAACAGAATGTACAGGATGAACTCAAGCAATATAAAGACACCACAAATGAAAAACTTGAGAAGACATAGAAACACTAAATGAACTCAGAAAGGACTTCAACAAACTCCAAAGTGAAAGAAAGGAGACTATAAAAAAAACAAAAGAGATGTGAAATAAAGAAGACAGCACAAAATATGAAAGTGGAGTTGACCAAAGATGAAAAACCTCAGAAAAAAAGAACCAAACAGAAATCTTGGAAATAAAGTCCCTTAGATCAAATAAGAAATATAGTGGAAGGCCATTCCAGCAGATAAGAAGAAGTAAAGACAGAATCTCAGAGCTTGAAGACAAAATAGATACTAAAGAAAAAACAGAAGACTTGACCAAAACAGAACCACTCTGCAGCATATTATCATTAAAACAACAAGCACAGATTACAGAGAAATAATATTGAAGGTTGTAAGAGAGGAAAAGCAAATAACATGTAAAGATAAACCCATCAAAATAATAGATTTCTCAACAGAAACTTTAAATCCAAGAGGGGCATAGAGTGAAGAATTTCAAGCACTGAAAAAAAAACAAAACAAAACCCAATTTCAGCTCTAGGATACTCTACCCAGGAAAACTATCATTCAAAATTGATGGAAGAATAAAAGTCTTCCACAATAAACAGAAGGCAAAACAATGTATGATCACCAAGCCACCATTATAGAAGATTCTGAAAGGAATTCTACACTCAAAAGATGAAAACAAAGATAACCACAAAAATTCAGGAAGTATTCAACCTCATGAGAATAACAGAAAAGCACTCAGATAGTACCACTGAATAGGTTGTACACACTCATATCCTTAAACAACAAAAACAAGTAAATGGCAGGAATCACCACCTACCTCTCAATGCTAACACTGAATGTTAATGGACTCAACACCCCCATCAAAAGATACCATTTGGCAAAGTGGATTAAAAAGGAAGACCCAACAATCTTTTGTTTACAAGAGCTCTACCTTATTGATAGCAATAAACACTGGCTTAGGGTGAAAGTGGGGAAGATTTACCAAGCTAATGGCCCCCTAAAACAGGCAGGAGTAGCAATACATAAATCAGAGACAGTGGACTTCTAACATTAATCAAAAGAAACAAAAAGGTCACTTCATATTACTAAAAGGAGCAATATATCAAGAGGAAATAAAAATTATCAACTTATATGCACCCAGTGTCAGTGAACCCAATTTCATCAAACATACACTAAAGGATTTAGAATCATATATAGAACCCAACACAGTGGTAGCGGGAGATGTTAATATTCCTTTATCACCAATAGATAGGTCATCCAGACAAAAAAAAATCAACAAAGAAATTGTAGAACTAAATGACACCAAAGATCAAATGGACCTGACAGATGTCTACAGACTATTTCACTCTGCAAGAACATAATATATGTTCTTCTCAGCAGCTGATGGAACTTTCTTCAAAATAGAACATATCCTAGGGCACAATGCAAGTCTCAATAAATATAAGAAAACTGAAATAATACCCTGCATTCTATCTGATCACATTGCAAAAAACCAAACAAACAAAAACCCTAGAACTCAACAAAAGAAGCAGCAGAAAATATGCAAACAATTGGAGGTTGAAAACACATTGCTGAATGATCAGTAGATCATAGAAGAAATAAGGGAGGAAATAGAAAAGTTACTGGTATTTAATGTAAATGAAATCACAACCTATCAGAACCTCTGGGACACAGCAGAGGCAGTCCTAAGAGGAAAGTTTATAGCCATGAGAGCATATACTAAAAACACAGAAAGATCTCAAATAAATGAACTAATGCTACATCTCAAACTCTCAGAAAAACAAGAACAAGCAAAACCCAAAACAAGCAGAAGGAGAGAAAATAAGGGCCGAAATCAATGACATAGGCACCAAAAAAAAAAAAAAACCATATAAAGAATCAATGAAACAAAAAGCTGCTTCTTAAAAAAATAAACAAGATTGACAGACCCCTGGCAAGTCTAACTAAAATGAGGAGAGAAAAAACCCAAACTAGTAAAATCAGAAACGAAAAAGGGGAGATAACAATAAACACCAAGGACATCCACAGAATCATCAGGGACTACTTTGAAAACCTATGTTTAGATAAATGGGGAAAATCTAGAAGAAATGGACAAATTTCTAGGTACATATGACCATTCAAAACTAAACCAAGAGAATATTAATTACCTAAACAGATCTATAACACCCAATGAAATTGAAACAGCAATAGAGTCTCCTGAAGAAGAAAAGTGCAGGACCTGACGCATTCTCCATTGAATTCTACCAGACCTTTATAGGAGAACTAATACCAGTGCTCCTTAAACTTTTCCATGAAATAAAAAGGGAAGTTACACTGACTAACTCATTTTATGACTCAAGTTTTACACTTATCCCAAAACAGGACAATGACATATCCAAAAAAGAGAACTACAGGCCAATCTCCTTAATGATCACTGATGCAAAAATCCTCAGTAAAATAATGGCAAACCAAACCCAACAACACATCAGAAATATCATACACAATGACCAAGTTATCTTCATCCCAGAGATGCAAGGATGGTTCCACATATGCGAATAATTAAATTTAATACAGCTCATTAATAGAAGCAAAGACAAAAACCACTTGATCATCTCAATAGATGCAGAAAGAGCCCTCAACAAGATTCAACACTGTTTCATCATCAAAGCTCTGATGACATTATGAATAGAAGGAATGTACCTTGACATAATAAAAGATATATATGACAAACCTATAGCCAACATCATACTTAATGGGACAAAACTAAGACCACTTCACCTAAAGTCAGGAATGAGACAAGGGTGCCCACTCTCTCCACTCATTCAACATAGTGTTAGAATTCCTAGCCAGAGCAACAAGGCAGGAAGAAATAATAAAAGGAATACAAATAAGTAAAGAAGTAGTCAAACTATCCAGATGACATGATATTATACCTAAAAGACCCAAAAAACTCCACCCCAAAACTCTTACACACCATAAACTGCCTCAACAAAGTAGCAGGATACAAAATCAACTTACAAAAATCAGTAGCCTTTCTATATTCCAACAACGAACAGATTGAGAAAGAATATAGAACAATTCCATTTACAAGAGCATCAAATAAAAAAAAATTACTTAGGAATAAACTTAACAAATGACCTCTGCAAGGAAAACTACAAACTAAAGAAAGAAATTGAAGAAGACTAGAAAAAGTGGAAGATCTCCCATGCTCAGGGATTGGTAGAATCCACATAGTAGAAATGGCTATACTACCAAAAGAAATCTACGTGTTCAATGAAATTCCCATCAGAATCCCAATGACATTTATTACAGAGATTGAAAAATCAACTCAAGTTCATTTGGAAATGCAAAAGACTGCAAATAGCCAAGGCAATCCTGAGCAAAAAGAACAAAGTTGGACATATCACAATACCCAACTTCAAACTATACTACAAAGCCATAGCAATAAAAACAGCATGGTACTGGCACAAAAACAGATATGAAGACCAGTGGAACAGAATAAGGACCCAGATATGAGTTCATGAAGCTACACCCACATAATTTTTGACAAAGTTTACAAAAACATACAGTGGAGAAAAGACAGTCACTTTAACAAATGTTGCTTGGAAAACTGGATATCTTCCTGCAGAAAACAGAAACTAGATCCATGTTTGCCTCCTTGTACAAGTATTAACTCAAAGTGGATTATGGACCTTAATGTCAGACTTGAAACCTTGAAGCTAGTACAGGAAAGAGTGGGAAGTGGACTGGGAGGCGTGAAGAGGACTGGTAGAGATGAACCAATTGGGAGTGTAAAGTATATATGCATGGAAACAACACAAGGAAACTCCCTGTGTAGTTATCTCTATCTCAAACTAGCAAAAATGCCATGTTTCTCTTTTTATCTTTTATGTTTTTTCTTCTACAAAATTGGAGAACAGGAGGGTAGAACAGGTTCTGCCTGGAGGGAAGGGTTGGCATGGGGGGGGGAGGTGACCAGGAACGTGGTAGGAGGATGAATATGGTAAATATATTGTATATACATGTATGCAAATGCAAAAATGATACCTGTTGAAACTATTCCAGGAATCAGGGGAAGGGGGATGAAAGAGCAATGGAGGAGGTAAATTCAAGTATTATATATTTGATACATAGTAAGAACCTTTGTAAATGTGCAATGTACCCCCACCTAGCACAACAATAAAAAAATGCCCCAAAAGAAATTTCTCCAAGTTGTAACTTTACAGTGTTTAAAAGCTAAGCCATGGAAAGTAGCTTACATATTTAACATTTTAATGAAATCCTTTATTTATAAATACTTCAAAGTTATATTTTACTACAGTTCCTGAAGTAGTAATTAAATGTTCAAAAACAGAGGAGCTAATAGAGATTTATGATGGACTAAAAACTTTTTACAACTGCTGATAAACATCATTTATAGTATAGAAAACTAGAGAAAAGAACTGATTTTATTCATAAAGTATGCACATGACTCCTCTTTAACCTTCTTCACAGATGAATGATAATTCCCTCATATAGCTACTACATCCTTCTGGCACACTCATGTTTCATGCCCAGTGGTTCTTTCCTAAAACACTGTTAAGGATTTGGAGGCTGATAAAGGTCAAGAATTTCCCTAGAATACTTCAAAGCGATTGACATAGATTTCCTCCGACTAAGATTCTGGAACACTCTGTGATCATTCCTATCTGCCATTTCTACCTGGCCAAATGACAGCCACAAATGTGGACCTCTTATTCCTACTGGTCAAAGGGAAAACCAAAGGGCAGAAGGGATGGACTCAACATAAGTATTTGAAAGCCTTCATTACATTTTTACTTCTTCAGATGAGACTTCTTTGTTCATAGTACTGTATGCTTTGCTCATGTTCCCAGCTGGAGGCAGCATAGGGACTCCTTTGGTCTTGTGCATTTTGAAAGGCAAACTTCTTGTTCTCTTGGGGATGTGGGTTCTCATTAACTCCTTCATACGATAGTGTAGATAAAATCTTTGGAATGTACCATCACAGGGCGCTGGTAAAGCTATCTCCTGATTTCATTACATCATTCATAATTTTGTTTTAAAATAAATGAATTTTTCAGGACATTGACCTATGTAAGTGGAGAGGTCAAGGTTAAGGATTGGAGACAGGCCAGCAGAAGTTTCAATGACATCAGAAATGTGCTAGCTCTTAAGTGGATTGATGAGTTTATAGAGCATGCATTATGATGACTTAGGAGTTCTACATATTTACATCATAAGTTACATGTGCAAGATTTTAAAATTAGAATGAATAAAATCAATCGTTTTGCAAAAAAGAATTTGCACTGAATTGAAATTTTATTAGTAGTGATTTTATATAAATATGATGAAAAGTTAGTAAATAAAGAGAAAAAGGCTACAAACCAGGAAGAATTTTAAGTCAAGCATCTATCTATCTTTATTTGTATCTGCTATCTATCATCTATTTTTAAGAAAACATCAGTTACCATGAAACTTAATTATTTAACTTAAAAACATTTGTAATTAATACAACATATTTTTCCTAATGTTCTAATATCTTATATTAGTTAAATTAAAAATTTCTGCAACCCTGAGTTAAATTAAAAACTTCTGCAAACCAGACCAATAATTTCTTTTTTTTGGCACAGTTTTTATTTCAAATGTTTGTGTTTTTATATACTGGTTGACAAATTTTTAAAAAGTCCATATCAACACAAGTGACCACTTTTGCCTCTCAAAAGTGACATCCAGTGAATTAAACCTGTCATTCAGCCACATTTTTATCTAGTAATGATTAAATAGTTTTCCTGTTTAGTTGTTGCAAATGATATTGTTTTATTGCTTCCTTAGAGACTCACTTTGATGACTGTGTTTGGATACTTGGTTAATGCTATTATTCTATTGCTTTCATATTTAGATCAAAAAACTGACAGGCTGTACATATATTTTTAAAGTGTCAGGTAATACTATTAATATTTTACAAAAATGCATTTTCTTCACTTGGAGTCAGTTTAATTTAAAATATCAGCTATTATGCTTTTTAATAGACTGATCTCGAATCCAAAACTCAAGATTGACAAACCTAAAAATATATTTAATGATAGTATACAACATTATTAAGCATGTTCACATTTATTTCATTTAATGCTTGAAATAACACTACATATTATTTGAATTTATAGAGATGTGTGAACTGAGGTTAAGTAATTTGCTTAAGTTACACAGATATTTAGCTGTGGAGTAGGTCTTTACATCTACAAAACCTATGGGATTAATCATAGACTTTATGTGTACATGAATCTGTGAATTTCACATTAAAGTGGCCCCTATCTAGGAAACTTTTTTTTTGGTGAGAGTGGGGATTTAAACTTGGGGCCTCTCACTTGCTAGGCAGAAGCTCTACCGCTTGAGCCACAAAACCCTCATGCCTTTTTTCCTTCAGTTATTTTTCAGATAGGGTCTCATGCTTTTTGCCTGGGGCTGGCCTGGACTTCATTCCTCCTACTTATGCTTTGCTTGTTGCTGGATTAAAATGTGAGCTATTATGCCAGGCTTGTTTGCTGAGATAGGTTCTCACTAACTTTTGCCTGGGTTTGCCTAAAGCTGCGATCCTCCTGGTCTCCCCCTCCCAAGTACCTGAGATACATGTGTGTATCACAGTGTCCAGCCAGTAAACAAATTTTAAACAACTTCAGGCTCTATCTTTCTCTAGTCTGTAAAATAAATTCAACATATGACAGACAACGTACATATTCTCATGGAATCTAAGATCTGATAGGTAAAAGAAGAGAAAACTGATAAATGTGGTAATTTTGACTCATGTTAAATGATATAAAGAAATTTAAATAGTGTAATAGGCTGAAGAGTGACTTTAGCTATAGAGGGGTTGTTTAAGTAGGAGGATAAAAGGGATACTTCTCTCAATGAGTGACATTTAAGCTAAGACCTGGGATGCAAGATGGTGGTTTGCTGACAGCTCCAAACTCCAGAGTTCCCCCAAACCTCAAGGAACTTGGAAACTGAGGGCCTTGGTGAAAGGAGAAACTCAATCCATGAAACAACAAAGGTGCCCAGAACGCAATTTGCTGAGGAAAGCTGGTGGGACCTGATGAGCAGAAGCACAACCACACTGTGCTGTGGCCCAGAACAAAAGGTCTCTCTGGGGCTAGGGGCTGACCCTACCTGGAGAGTAAATGGAACCCCCACACACACCCTAGAGCCCACTTGACTCCCATTGCTTCCAGTGAGACCCTCATTCCAACTTGCGTGACCACCCAGTGGAAGACCTCCGGGGAATAGGTACCCAACAGGGAAAATTTATAGGGACCCAGCAGCAGCCCACAGTGGTCACAGGGAATGGGGCACAGTGTGGTACACTACCAACAGTGAGCTGTACCTACAACTTGGCCAGAGACCACCATCATTGATGACATCTGGACAAAACCCCGTGCTTGTGCACAACTTCAGACTAACCACAAAGACTCATCTTTGCTCCAATAGAAAACCAAACATACCGGAACAGTAGCAGTAACTGATAATCATCAGGGATTACTGTAACATCAAGGCTGCACAGTTCAATAACTGTGATAGGTTTAGTAGCTAAGCCTCTTTGCCTTATGTGGAACAAAAGGTATAATTCAACATCCTGATAATAAGAAACTGAAGGGGTTAATATTGAGCCACTACCCCCTCATCAGAGATCAACCATCACCAAGTCCTGTACAATCTTCCATAAAACCCCAAATAAAAGGCCACAGGGGACTGGAAACTTAAACCAAAAGCAAACCCAGATGCATAAATCTCAATGCAGAAATGTGAAACAGTAAGGTAATAACTCTCCCTCAAAAGCCAACTCCAGCAATAAAGATCTAAACAACAGTGAAGAGGAGGAAATACCAAATATTAAATTCCAAAACATAATAGTAAGAATGATTAATGAGCTCAAAGAAGAGACACATAAGATAGGTCTGAACTCAAAGAGGACATGATTAAACAACTAAAAGCACTTAAAGAGAATTCAAATAGATGAATGAAATTAAGACCAGGAAGGACATGAAAGAGGAAATCAATAAAGATACAGGAATCTTGAAAAATAACCAATATGAAATGAACAGGTCAATATCCCAAATAAAAATTTCAAGAAAAAACTTGGCGAACAGAGTGGAGCAAGTTGAAAATAGAGTATCAGGTACAGAAGACAAAGTAGAAGAATTAGATAAAATATTCAAAGACCATTAAAAAATGCTAAGAAAATACAAAGGGAACATGCAAGAAGTCTGGAACCCCACGAAAAGACCAAATCTACAAATCATAGGTCTAGAAGAAGGAGAACAGATACAAACTAACAGCATAGATGACTTACTCAATAACAGTAGCTGGGAATTTCCCCAATCTTGAGAAAGGGAGGGACATCCAGATTTGGGAAGTTTACAGAACACCAAACCATCAGGACCACAAAAGATACACACCCAGACATATCATAATCAAAAGACTCAATATATAGAACAAAGAAAGAATTCTGAAAGTTGCAAAAAAGAAAAGTCTGGTCATGTATAATGACAAACCCATCAGAATAATAGCAAATTTCTCAACACAAACTCTAAACACAAGAAAGTCATGAAAAGACCTATTTCAGGTCCTGAAAGAAAACAACCATCAACTTAGACTAGTCTATCCAGCAAAACTATCCTTCCTACTTGAAAGAAAAATGAAAACCTTTCACAATAAGCAAAAACTAAAGGAATTCATAGCCACCAAACAAGCACTGCAGAAAATATTTAAAATATTTAAAGGACCCTTAGACACAGAAGAAGGAATTAGAGTCAGACATAAAAATGCAAGAAAGAATAAACTCCCTTGACCAATCAGATTAGTAAGCAAGGACTAGGGGAAAAGAAAACATCAGGGGAATAAAAATGACTGGAATAACCATACACCTCTCAATACTAACACTGAATGTTAATGACTTCAATGCCCCAACCAAAAGACACAGAATAGCAAGTTGGGTTAAAAAATAAGACCCAACCATATGTTGCTTATAAGAGACACATCTCACTGAGTGAAACAAAAACTTTCTAAGAGGCAAAGGGTAGAAAAAAGGTTTTCCAAGCAAATGAACTCCATAAATAGGCAGGAGTAGCTATACTTATATCTGACAAAGTAGACTTCAGACTAAAATCAGTCAGAGGAAACAATGAAGGTCACTTTATATCAATCAAAGGAACAATTCAACAAGAGGAAATATCAAATCTTAACAAGTATGTGCCAAACATAAGGGCACCTAACTACACTAAAAAAAAAAGGACTTAAAAACACAGATGGGACCCAACACAATGATAGCAGGAGACCTGAATACCCCAGTGTCACCCGTAGGTCATCCAGGCAAAAAATCAGCAAAAAACTTCAGAACTAATCCACACATTACACCAAATGGACATAATAGACATCTACAGAGTATTTCACCCCCAACTGCCATGCAATACACATTTTTTCTGCAGCTCATGGAAACTTCTCCAAAATAGATCATCCTTTAAGACACAAAGCAAGTCTCAATAAATTTAAGAAAATTGAAATAACCTCCTGTATCACATCATCTCACAATGGAATAAAACTAGAACTCAACACAAAAGAAACCACAGAAAATATTTAAACACATGGAGACTGAACACCACACTGCTGAAAGGTGGGTTATTGAAGAAAATAGTAACAAGTTTTGATTCCTGTATACAATTGGTAATGATAAACTCAGGGTGATTAGGATATGAATTACCTTAAAATTTTATCATTCTTACATGGTAAATACATTCAAAATCTGCTCTCGTAACTATTTTGAGATATAAATGGCATTATTTTAAATTATATTCACTTCACTGTGCCACAGAAAACTAGAACTCATTCCTTTTTTTACCATTTCTATTGTTATTTTTTAGAGATTGAACTCAGGGCCTCATGTGTACTAGGTAGGCACTCTATCCCTTGTCCCACTCCTCTAGGCCTCCTGTCATTATTTTTTAATATAGTAAAATTTCAAAAATTTAGTCTATAGATTAGTTCATATGCCACAATCTTGTTGCTCTTTTTTTAAATATAATTCATTGCATTTCAGTGGTTTAAAAGCATATTCTGTATTTAAAATATTGCAGTGAACTTAGCCCCTTAGAAATCCTGAAATGATGTAAATATGTTATAAGCAGAACTAAAAATATGTTGCAATTCACTGACAGAGTATATCACTAAGAATGACTTTGAATTTTTAAAATTCTCCTTTCTGATTATTTCCTGATTAAATCATCTACTATATGTAAAAAACATTTAAAGAAAATCTGAGGGTGTAGCTAAAAGTGACAAAAATTATAGAGGACTTAATTGAAATTGCAAATAAAGTAAGTTTTATAATCTGTGTTTTTTTGGGAAAAATGTCACTTAAAATTTTTTGTAAGAATTAATTTTTCACAAAATTACCTGATCATAAGAATCACATAGGACAATAAATAGGATATAATTTCCAGGTCTTCCACTAGACATTTCAATTCAGTAGGGATTGGGTAGAACAGAAATGTGTTTTTTTTCAACAATTTTTTTGGTGGTACTACATTTTGAACTCAAGGCTTCATGCTTGCTAAGCAGGCACTCTGCTACCTGGGCCACTTCACCAGCCCTAGAAATCCATTTTTAACAAGCACCCTCTTCCCCCAACACACATGTTCCACTGATTCTATGGTCAGGTAAGGCTAGGAAACACTATAATTGACTGTGTGGATCTTCAAATTACTGACTGCTTCCTTCAGGCTTGCCCTGAATTCTAAGAGTTGAAGGGAGTAGAAATGCCATTAGTATTCATTTTTAGTGGTCTGTTCAAGATTATACTTCCATATCTTTCCAAACCTGAATGAACAGGTAATTAACCATCTTTATCTTTCCACATTCTTTTCAGTTGTACATTTGCTTCCAGCATGTCAAGACACCAAAGAAATAAAATTTAAAGGTATTTTTACATAAAAAAGCTGAGGACTCCTACTCCAAACAGATGGTAGCCTTTCCCCTTTGCTGGTGATACCAAAAGGCAGAATACTAAGACTGTGCAACTATAAACCAGAAAGGACATGGGATTTAGTCCAAGTTTGATCATTTACTAAATATATAATATTATTCAAGTCATTTAACAATTGTGACTTTGTTTTGTTTTCATTTGTAAAGTCAATACAGAAATACTTGCTGTACCTACTACTCTGTATGTTTATAAGGATTAGAATGACATAATCCATGAAACTAGTAGAAGGGAACCTAGGAAAAATGCAACAATTTTTAGGATTAATACCTCGAAAGAACAGCAACCGAAGCAAAAGTAAACAAATAGAATTATATCAAACAAAAAAGCTCTGTAGAGTAAAGGAAGCAATCACAGAGTAAAGAGAAAGTATTTGTAAATTATGCATACAAGAGATACAAGAGATTAGTATCCAGAAAATATAAGGAACTCAAACAATTCAACAGTAAGAAACAAACAAAAAGTTGGATTTTAAAAGAGAAAATGATCTAAATAGGTATTTCTCAAAGAAGACATATAAATAGTCAGCAGGTATATGAAGAAATGCTCAATATCACTAATAATTAGGGAAATAAAAATCAAAACCAAGTTGAGATTTTACTCATTCTAGTTAGAACGACTATTATCAAAAAGAAAATAAGTAACAAATACTGGCATGGATGTGAAGAAAGGAGAACTCAAATACTGTTGGTAGGAATATAAATCACTATAGCTATTCTAAAAAGCAGTAGAGAGATTCTTTAATAAACTAAAAATGAAACTAACATATAACCCAGTAATCTCCCTACTGAGTACATCTCCAAAGAAAAATAAATCAATATATTAAAGAGATATCAGCTCTTCCTTTTTTGTTGCAGCTCTATTCACAATAGCCAAGATATGAAGTCAACTTGGGTGTCCATCAACACATAAATGGATAAAAGAAAATATGATAAAAACATACTGGATGAAATACTATTCAGTCATACAAAATAATGAAATTCTGCCATTTCCAGCAACATAGATGAGGCTAGGGGACATTATGTTAGGTAAAATAAACCAGGCACAGAAATACAAATATTGCATATTCTCACTCATACGTGGACACTAAAAAAGTTGATTTCATAGTAGATAGTAAAATAGCAGGTACAAAAGGCTAGGGAAAGTAGGAAGGAGGGGGCATACTGAGAGGTTGGTTAACAGTTACAAGCTTAGTTAACTGGGAGGAATAAGTTTTAGTGTTTTATAGTAGGGTAACTATAGTTAACAATAATTTATTGTATACTTCAAAATAACTAGGATAGGGAAATTTGAATGTTCTCACCACAAAAAACAATGATTGAAGTGATAGTCTAATTATATTGATTTAATCTTAAAAATTGCATAAATATATCAAATCATTGCACTCTACTCCATAAATATGTATAATTCATGTGCATCAATTAAAAATAAAAAAGATGATATAATCTAAAGATAGCTTTCAACTACAAAGTACTATACATATGCTGGTATTATTTTCACTACTAAAGAACCACAGTGCACCCATTGTAGCATATGCAAACACAAATATTTTATCATAATATAAGCAATCAGAAAAATCATTTTGTGGTCAAAATTTAGACAGTGACCATATTTAATAAATTCTATTGTATTCCCTACTGGTTGCATTCCATAGATGGCAGCATATACTCACACAACATGGTTAGAACAAAAGAACTAAGGTAAATTAAAATTCCTCATTTCTCATGTATTGATGATTAAAGCTACTTTCCCTCAGTTCCAAATACACTTTCATATACCATCTTTCTGAGACATGGGTTGGGACTCTAAAAACAACATTTTTACTTTTATAAAGTGGCTTTGCATGAAATTCCCTGAATAGTGAGACACAGAGGGAGACTGGAGGGCTAGCAAAGTGGAACAGATGCTTGCACCTTACTGTTTTGCTTCCAGTCCCTGTCAGCATCATCCAAGGACAACCCTTTATCTGGGTATTTGTTGTTGGTAATGCTAGCAATTGATTCCTGTCCTTCCACAACCCCAGAAACAATCTCCTTGCTCTCTCAGAAGTACTAGCATTAGTTGGCAGTGTGCTTTACTCAGAGATCTGAGTCCCAGCTTAGCAGATTCTCTTCTAAACATTTGCAGGTTCTAAAATTCCAAATTTATTCCTTTTGTCTCCCTAGCCCTAAGGATGGTACTGATTCTTGCATTTACATTCGTACTGCTTCAGGTTTTTTTTTTTTTTTGCCTTTTAAATGCTCTAAAATCTGTCTAAATAACTTCTTGTATTAAATTCCCTCTAGTGTGTTTTATGTTTTCCCATTTGGAAACTTACTGTTATAGACCATCCATCTAACAGTCAACTAGTTCCACAAAGATGACCTTTCAGGATGATTTAAATGGACAGTCACTTTTATATGAATAAAAATTTAAAAACAGCATTCATAATGAAGTCCAGATGTATAATGGTAAGAAAGAAAAAAGTAGCCACTCTTGACAAAAACTGATCTGATGTTCACAAGTAGACCTCAATGTTATTACAAGATGGCCTGACTCATAGCTAGGCTTATCTTGTTTTTTGTTAGACATAGACAATCTCACAGACTACACTCCAAAGCAGGATTATAGTAAGCCAGCATCTAACATTACATTAATGGGGAAAAGCTGAAAACTTTCTCTGGAACAAGACAAGAATGCCCACCTTTCACCACATTTATCCAACATGGTGTTAAAGTCTTACCAGAGTAACCAGGCAAGGGAAAAAAAGAAAAGATACTCATCTGGAAAAGAAGTCAAATTGTCACTGTTTATAGATTTTCCTTTACATAGAATGCCCCCAAAGAGTCCACCAAAAAACTATTAAGAACTAGTGAATTCAACAAGGTAGAATACAAAATTGATACCAAGAAAAATCATTAGCTTTGTTATATGTCAATAGTAAATTATTTGAAATAGAAATCAAAAAAGAAGTAATAGCTATAAGAAACAGAATACCTAGGAAAAACTGAACCAAAGTAGTGAAATATTTCTAACATACAAATCATAAAATGTTAATGAAGGAAATAGAAGTGGACATCAAAAAGGAGAGATATCCCCTGTTCATAGATAGGAAGAATCACTATTGCTAAAATGTCCATACTACACAAAGCAATCTACACATTCAATTCAATCCATGTCAAAATACCAATGATAATACAAATACAGTAATACTGTGAAAAACAGGTCACGATAAAGGGAAGTCACATACAAGGGAGGAGGGTAAAAGAAGGAAATTAAGAAGGTGACTATGGTTGATGTACTCTCTATCCAAGAATGAATACAGAAATTTTAAACAAGTTGAAACCACCATAAGAAAGGGACTAAGATACAGAGAAGAAAAATAGAGGAGATGAACCAAATTGGATAATACTTATATACATGGAAATGTCATAAGGAAAGTCCCTGTGTTAGCAATCTTTTTTTTTCCACACAAATGTTACTATAATAAAATGTGACACCCATTTCAATGAACATGAATAATATTTCCATATTTCTTATAAAGGATAAATCTTACAAAGAAATAGGTAGATAGATGATAGATAGATGGATGGATAGATAGATAGATAGATAGATAGATAGATAGATAGATAGATAGATGAATAAGTAAATATGTCAAGACCACACTATGTCTGGGCTTAAAAAAGTAGGGAGAAGTAGACAGAAGCTGTGTTATTACAAATCCTTAAGGCCATGTTACACCCTGGAACTTTTTGCTGATGATTAAAGAAATGCCCTAATCACTTTTAAATAACAGAAAGAAAATGGTATGATTTGTACTTTTAAAAAAATTTTATTTTATCATTTTTACATTCACTTACATGTGTATACATTATTTGGGCCACCTCCCTACCCACCTCGCCCACCCCCACCTCTGGGCAGAACCTGTTCCACCCTCTCGTTCTCCAATTTCATTGAAGAAAAAACATATAAGATAAAAAGAAAGAACATAGTGTTTTTGCTAGTTTGAGGTGAAGACAGCTATGCAGAGAGATTCCTTGTGTTGTTTCCATGCATATGTATATTACAACTCAAATTGGTTCATCTCTACCAGACCTCTTCACTACTTCCTAGTCCACTTCCCATAGTAGCCTCTGCCAGTTTAAGATTACTATATTCTCTCCTTTGCAGTGAGCCTATCAACCCCTGTGCAGCAATCTTAAACAAGCAAAAATGTCATTTTTTTTTCTTTTACAAAATTGGAGAGCAGGAGGGTGGAACAGGTCCTGCCTGGGAGGTTGGTACCAGTGGATAGGGGAGGAAGTAAGAAAAGGGTGTAGAAGGGTGAACATAGTGCAAATACTGTATACACCTGTATGCCAATGGAAAAATGATACCTGTTGAAACTATTTCAGGAATGTGGGGGAATAAAAGAGAATGGGGGAGGGGTGAATTCAAGTATGATATACTTGATATATTATAAGAACTTCTGTAAATGCCACAGTGTACCCCTACCCAGCACAATAATAAAAAATAGAAAAAATAAAGATATGTGTGCAAATCCATTATAAAAAATCAATGATATTCTTCATAGAACTAGAAAAAGCAATTGTAAAACTTATATGAAATCAAACTAAAAAAAAAACTGAAAAATACTACAAAGCCATAGTAATCAAAACAGCATGGTGTTCACATAAAAACAGAAACATTGTCCAAAGTGACACAATAGAGCATAGAAGTAAACCCACATATTTAGAGCCAAAGGATTTTCAACAAAGGTACAAAGAAAACACATTGGAGAAAAGACAGCCTTCTCACTAAGCTATATTGGGAAAATTGGATTTCTACATGCAGAAGAATAAAACTAGACCCCATTTCTCACCAGTTACAAAAGTCAACTCAAATGCATTTAATGCACTTAAATATGACATCTGTAGCTGTGAAATTACTAGAATGAATCATAGGGGAAACTCTTCAGGACATTGCTACAAAACTCAAGAGCAAAAAAAGGAGACCTAGAGCAGACATTCTGCAAAAGAAGACAACATTTATTGATTGAATTACTTGTCCTTTTGGTGTTAATTTTCTGATTTCTTTATATATTCTGAATATTAAAGGAGTAATGGGTGATGAATGTGAACAAAGTATATTGTATGCATATATGAAAATGCAGACTAAAACTCATTATCTTGGAAAATTAATAAATACTAAAATATATCTCAAATATTAAAAAATAAGACAATACAAATGGCAACTGGGTATATGGACAAATGCTTAAACTCTCTAATCATCAGGGAAATGCAATTCAAAACCACAATAATGTACCCTTCCCCTAATAAGAATATCCATTATCAATTGCTGGTGATGATGTGGAGAAAAGGGAACACTGACATGGTGTTGGTAGCAATGTAAATTAGTACAGCTACTATGGAAAACAGTATGAAAGTTCCTCAGAAATTAAAAATAAAATTATCATATATTCCAGCAAGTCCACTATTGAATATACATCAAAGAGAAAATAAATATGTTAGAGAGACCTCTGCATACTCACGCTTACTGAAGCACTATTCACAGTCAATAAGTGGAAATAATCTAAGTGTCCATCAACTAATGACTGAATAAAAATGTAAAATATATACATAATATGATATTATTCAGCCATAAAAAGAAAGAAATACTGTCATTTGGGACAAAATAGATGGAACTAGTGAAGTAAGTGAGGCACGAAAGACAAGTACCACATGATTTCACTTATATGTAGAATCTAAAATAGTTGATCTCTTAGAAGTGGAGGGTAGAATGGTGATTACCAGAAGTGAGGTACAGTATAGGGAAGGATGAATGACGAAAGATTGATCAAGTAGGTTACAGTTAGGAGAAAGGACCTGTGGTGTACTATCTTACAGTAGGGTGAGTATAGATGATACTAATGAACTGTACATTTAAAAATGCTAGAAGAAAATACATTGGAGGATTTCACCATAAAGAAATGATACCTGTTTGAAGAGATAAACATGTTTAATTTGATTTAAACATTATACAATGTATATATATGTCAAAAATCATGTTACTTAATATATACAATTTGATTTAAAAAAATAAATAAAACGAGAGTACTCTGATACTATGATGAAACAAGACTATTTTCTAATTTTGCCTAATGATAGACAAAACCAAGGTTTCTATGTCATCCACAAAATATTTGGTGATAGAAGCACGTCTGGTTTCTTGTAGCATCAGATCAGAATAAACTCTCATTCCATTATACTCTCTTCCAAATAACCCAAACAAAGCTCAAATCCTCTAAAATGCTATTTCTGACAGCCTCTACCAGAAATATGTTAGGGTTCTCCATAGTTTGTTTTTCCCTTTGCATCAGTGCTTAATAAACTGAATTTGTTTAATTAGTGGTGTGTTCTTAGTAGAATTTGTCTGACAGATGTTGACACTGGTAGGATTTTCTTTGGATGTGGGGGTGGAAGAATTTGCAGAGTTAATGATTGTATTTCATTACGTGAGTAAAGTGTGCTTCTTAAAAGAACTTAGAAAGTGACCAACATGATGGTTTGTCACAATTGCTATTGAATATTCAATTGCTTAATCATTTTACTAATAATTATCTGTCTATGAGACCCAGGTTATTTGTTCCATGAGAGCGGGAATATATCTAATTTTCATCATCAGGGCATCTGTAAGATTAAGAACAATGTCTGGCACTTTGAGGCTCAAGGTAGTTCAATAGAAGTATAATATAAACCACATATGTAGACTTAAATTTTCTAGTAGCAATGTTAAAAAATGTGAAATGGTGCAGGTAAAATTTACTTTAATAAAGTTATATTTAACTCAATACATCCAATCTTATCATTTTAGCATGTAATTAATATAAAATTATTAATAGACTCCTTTCATATGTCAGCAAGAAGGCAGAATAGGAAGTCCCTGGCATTATTTCCTCATAGAAACACAGATTTAACAATGATATAAGTAGTGAAATACCTTTACGAGAAGTCCAGAATTCAGTTAAAAAGTTTCAGTACCCCCAGATAAGCACAAAATCAAGATCAGCTGCACAGAAATGGGTAAGAAAAACATTTTCACATTACCTGACTCAGCCCCTCCCTCAAGTTGGTACAGTTCTGTGCCAAAAGAGATTGTGACTCGTTCCTGGAAGTGGGCAAATATCCAAAGTCCCTGCCTTTTCTGTACACTCCAAGGGTCCAGTTTCTGTCTTGTCTCACACATAATGCTAAGAAAGTGGCAAAACCCGGATGTCTGGGACAACTAGGGGGACCGGCAAATTTTGCACCTACCACGAGGCTTCGAGAAGATAAAAGAAATAAGATCTCTCCTCTAGGAGTGAGAGAGAAGTGGAGCATGGCTTCAATGTCACTGGTCTTTTAGCCTACTTCTTGATGAGCTGGATGATGCTCCACCTCACACAGAACACTGGAGAAGATGACATAATCTGGACATTTTTGGCAGCTTAGAACAGTAAGGTGATGCAAAGTTCAGAGACCGTACAGAATTAAGGTCCCTCCTGTCATAGGGAAAGAGACATGGAACATGGCTCCAACTTTCCAGACTTTTCAATGCACCACCCAAGGGTCCATTTTCTATCTTGCTTCACAAGGAGTATTTACGGAGCTGACATAGTCAGGAGTAGAAGACAGAGATATGGACTTCTGAAGAAATGCCATACTGTATAACTGAGGCAACTAGGAGCAAAGACCTGACTGGTAAAGGTCTTTATATTTAAAAAGCAGTCTCTAAGTGGGAAGAGAGGGCTTTTTCCAAATGCACAGACACCAACTGAAAGGTATAAGGAATATGAAGAGCCAGGAAAAGACAACACAATCACATTAACAAAATAAATCTCTACGACCTACCTTAAAGAAATGGAGATTTATGAATTGCCTGACAAGGATCCAGAAATAATTTTAAATAAGCTCAATAAGTTACAAAAGGATGCAGCTAGACTATTAAACTGGGAGAATATTATCAGGAGAATAATAGCAAGGAGATAGAAATGATGAAGAACCAAATAGGAATTGTGGACCTGAATAATAACAGAACTAAAATTAACTAGAGCAGTTCAACTGCAGACTTGACTAAGCAGAAGAATCAGTGAATCAGAGACATGTCATTTGAAAGCATGCAGTCAAAGGAACAAAAAGAAAGAAAGAATGGCTAAGAGTAAAGAAAATATAAGGAAATTATGGAATACCATCCATGAGCCAATATATGTATGATAGGAATCTCACAAAGGGAAAAGGGTAAGAAAATTAAAGAAATATTATTTAAATGCATGCAGTTACAAAAATTGTATGTATTAGAAATTTATGAAGAGAATAGGTTATAGGTGCTCTTACCACAAAAAGAAATGGTAAGCTGGGGATATTTCTGAGTCATATGCAAGGCCCTAGCACTGCAAAAAAAGAAAAGAATGAAATGGTAACTATGTGAGGAGATGGATATGTTAATTTTCTTGGATGTACCAATCACGTCAATGTGTATATAACAATTTTCATTTCAAATAGAAATATTAGAAATAACTGAAAAAAATAGTATGTTCTAAAAATGTGCCAAACAACACTGCACCTATTGTTAGCAATTTTGTATTCGGCATTTAAGTTTTTAAGGTAGAAGATCTCATCTTATGTGGTCTTACCTCAATTTATAAAAAATAGCAATGAGATATTTTACATATTCTTTGTTTAGCATTCTAAGTCTTTGAAATCCAATGTGTATTTCACACTTACAACATATGTCATTTCAAAGGTTAAATTTTTATTATAGGCATTGTAACTGTATTTATATGTCTTAAGACTTAGAGTTAAAAATTTATATTCATTCAGACTGTAGGCTTGGCTCAAGCTGTAGAAAGCTTGCCTATGAAATTTGAAGCACTGAGTTCAAACTCCAGTACCGTGTGTGTGTGTGTGTGTGTGTGTGTGTGTGTATCCAAGTACCCAGGTTTTCCAATAGCTGAAATATGTATTAGTTTTTTAAAGCTTTATCAAGGTATAATCAACATACAATATAAATTTGGTTCACTATTTTCCAGTCTACTTTCTCTCTGTTGTTCTATTTCTTAAAATTCTACTAATTTGTCCTCACGTTCATTGATTCTGTATTCTTTCCATTCTAATATTGAGCCATCTAGTATTCTTTTAATTTTAGTTGTGTTTTTCAGTTCTATGATTTCCTTCTCTTTGGTAACTCCTACTGCTTTCCTGAGATTTTCTGGTTTATAATTGTTTTAAGAAAATTTGTAACTGCTGTTGAAACATTTTTATAATTGATGTTCTAAAGTGTTTGTTAGATAATTCTATTATCTGACTCACCTCAGTGTTTATGTCTGTTGATTATCTTTTATCATTCATATTATGGCTTTCTTGTTTCTCTGTAGATGGGAAATTTTTAATTGTTTTCTAGGCACTTTTTGCATTACTGAGACTTTCGGTCTTATTTAATCTTTTGATCTTAACAGGTAGTCATCCAGTTATATTTAGCACCTAGGTGCTGAATACTTTTATGGCTTATGCTTTCAATGATGCTTTAATTTTCAGACCTTCTATGGTGTTATTTTCACATACTGTATTTATGTGATGTCCCTGGATCTTCCACTAATCTTGTTAGTATGACCTGAAGGGAGGAAGAACCTTATCTAGCCCAGAAACTTGGAAAAATATCCCTCCTATTTATGCCACTAGCAAACCATTGTCTTTAGATGGGAAAATGGATTCATACTATTCTTTAAGGATGAATAGGACACTTCTTTTTTTTTTTCTGTCTAAAGCATTTTATTTATTTTTTTCTTTTATTATTCATATGTGCATACAAGGCTTGGTTCATTTCCCCCCCCTGCCCCCACCCCCTCCCTTACCACCCACTCCACCCCCTCCCGCTCCCCCCCCTCAATACCCAGCAGAAACTATTTTGCCCTTATCTCTAATTTTGTTGTAGAGAGAGTATAAGCAATAATAGGAAGGAACAAGGGGTTTTGCTGGTTGAGATAAGGATAGCAATACAGGGCATTGACTCACATTGATTTCCTGTGCATGGGTGCTACCTTCTAGGTTAATTCTTTTTGATCTAACCTTTTCTCTAGTTCCTGGAATAGGACACTTCTTGAACTGTATATCTGTTGTGCCTTGATCTCTCTTGCTGTTGCTGATCACCTACCTGTTTCTCTAGGTGGAGGAAAAATGATCTGGATTATGGGGACAAAGAGGCTTTTTGTAACAAATGAAAAAATGCTCACCATCTCTAGCCATAAAGGAAATGCAAATTAAAACCACACTAAGATTACACCTCACCCCTGTTAGAATAGCCATCATCAAAAACACCACCAACAACAGGTGTTGGCGAGGATGCAGGGAAAAAGGAACCCTCTTACACTGCTGGTGGGAATGCAAGCTAGTGCAACTACTCTGGAAAAAAAATATGGAGGCTTCTTAAAAATGTAAATATAGATCTGCCATATGATCCTGCAATCCCATTCCTGTGGATATACCCAAAGGAATGCGACACAGTTTATTCCAGAGGCATCTGCATACCCATGTTTATTGCAGCACTATTCACAATAGCCAAGTTATGGAAACAGCCCCACTACAGATGAATGGATTAAGAAAATGTGGTACTTATACACAATGGAGTTTTACTCAGCCTTGAAGAAGAATGAAATCTTATTATTCTCAAGTAAACGGATGGAACTGGAGAAAATCATTCTGAGTGAGGTTAGCCAGGCTCAGAATGCTGAAAATTATATATTCTCCCTCATATGCAGACTTTAGATCTAGGGAAAATACAGCAATGTTGTTGGACTTGGGTCTCATGCTAAGGGGAGAGCACATACGGGAGGTATGGGGATAGGGAGGAAACCCAAAACACGAAAGTGTTTGATGGCCCCACTGCAGAGGAACTAACACAGAAACCTTAAAGTGACAGAGGTCAATATGAGAAGGGGATCAGGAACTTGTGAAAAGGTCAGTTTGAGATGAATCAACTTGGGTTGTAACACATTTATACATGGAAGCAATGCTAAGAATCTCTCTGTATAGCTATCCTTATCTCAACTAGCAAAAATGCTTTATCTTTCTTATTATTGCTTATGTCTTCTCTTCAACAAAATTAGAGATAAGGGCAGAACAGGTTCTGCCTGGAAGCGAAGGGGGGTGGGGGGAGAAGGAGGGGGCTTGGGAGAGGGGCCGGGGGGAGAAATGGCCCAAACACAATGTATGCACATGTGAATAAATGAATAAATTTTTTTTTAAAAGAGGCTTTTTGTTTTAACATCCCCTTTGACATTGCAGCCTGGTGTACCAAGATGACAGAGGGGAAGATCAGTCCCACCACTGAAGCTGAATACTTTCTCTGGCTGCTGAATGTCAGTGGGGACTTTAATTGATCTTCTTTGCCTACGTTATCAGGCTTGCTCCATGCTTTTTCTGAGACTCCTGCTCATCTAGGAGAAGGATAAGTCTATTCAAGCTTTATTCTGTTGCTAGTTTGAGACTCATGAGTTGCCTAGCATGGTTAGCTTTCTTATGTTCAGTAAGGGACTAAATACCCAATGGTCACTCTAAAGTCCTGGAGTTCCTAACCACTCACCTTCTTCCTTCTAACTTTCAGAGTTCTTTGTTGGAAATAGAAGGGAGAAAGGAATCTAGAAAATCCTATCAAGTACTGAAGTCTCAGTTCCAAATTTATTTATCCCTAAACCCAATTGATAACCTGAGTTACCTTTCTAAAAGACTCCTTTATTACTAAAACACTTAAATAGTTTCCAATCAATACACAGTTACATCAAAATATCTGGGGATACTTGTTCAGATGCAGAATTTTGGGTCCTATAGAGACCAACTAAATTAGATTCTTTGAGAAGACACAATTTTACTAAAGTTATGTTATATTAACATAAAATAAAATAATATAAAAATCATAACAGTTTCAGTAGAAAGCTAGGGAACAACAACAAAACAAGAATTCTTAAACATTACTTAATACTTTTAAATACCAAATTATACTTTAAATTGTAAGGTTAGTTATTTAATATTAATTCAGAAGTTCTATATCAATTGTAGGAAATTTTATGAATTAGCTTTGAATGTTTTTTTAAAGCAGAAAAAATTTCCCACAGATTGTTCAGTGTGTTGATTACTACATATTATTTGAGATTAACTTTGTGATATACATAAATGTTATGATCTCAAAATATCTTTTTTGAAACAATTCAGTCTTATCAGTGTTAAGTTTTGCCAGCTTTATAAAAATTATGATAATGTTTTCAATGGCATTTTTACTAACAACATGAGGAAACCCACTTTTTGCTTTAAATGAAAGATTACTTACTGCTCTTTTTCTAGAACACCCTGTAATCCAAGGCACAGTAAGGTTTCCTGAAATCTGTGAAAACAACAAATGGAATCTCAGTAAGGTATATACTCACACCACTTGGAATGTTGATCAACACCAAAGAATTCATATATGATGTCAAGATAGGTCTGCATTTAGTATATATTTACCAAATAGATAGCATTTTTTCCTTATTGAAGTCAGCAGATTTAAAGGGCCTTCTTTTGTGGAAAAAAAATTAGAAATGTAATAAAATTCCCATGGAAATTTAAGGAAAGTTCCTAGACCATTGTGAGACTTTAAAATTGCTGGGGCCCTGTTAGGGGATTGGAAATCTATGGAAAATAGAATTATCAAAATAAGAATTTACAGGTGGGTGCTAGTGGTTCATGCCTGTAATTCTAACTAGGTTAGAGGCTGAAATCAGGAAGATCACGATTCGAGGCCAATGTGGACAAAAAGTTCATAAGACTCCATCTCAACCAATACCTGGGTGCAGTAGTGCACCCAAGCTACATGGGCATAGTGGTGCACACTTATCATCCCAGCTACAGTGGGGAGCATAAAATATGATAATTGCAGTTCAGGATAGCCTGGGCAAAAAGTGAGACCCTATCTCAAAACAACCAGAGGAAAAAAAGGCTGGAAGCATGGCCAAAGCAGTAAAGCAGCTACCTATCAAGGGCAAAACCCTGACTTCAAACCCCTAGTACTACAAAAAAAAAAAGATTTAGTGCTCTGTGGAATAAGCAAAGTGATTGCAAGAACTATAGAACTTTTTAACTAGGGTATCACCACAAAACAATAGATGACTCTAAAATGAAAGGTATATACTATAAACTACTTAAACACATTACTTCTAATTACTTTGAAAACTCAGCACTTGACTAAATTAATATAATTATTGCTACAGGTGCTTTCTTAATGAAAATCATAACATCCAGTGCAAATGACTGAAAACACTCTTTCTCTAAACTCTGGCACATTTCAAGTCCATTCACTATGTCCTCCATCCTTCATTACAAAATGGTAAATTGTAGATTTTAATAGATCACTAGTTTAAAGGAAGATTATTTTGTATAATGTTTGATTGCAAAAGAGAAAATGTGAACCTTTAAGCATTAGCATCTGTACATCAAAACTCTCTAGACAGGAATGTGTCCAATAAAATATGTTCTTTCTGAGTTACATTCCAGTGTTTAGTGTTGATAATGAAGTTCTGCAATGTTGTAACCATGAACAGGTATATCTTGCATAGTACACAATTATTTCATATTTATGCAAGTACTTTCTAATTTCCAAAAAAAAAAATTCAGCCTTTACAAATGGAGCAGAGCATTATGATAGCTAAGGATGCCTTCATTTAAATACTGTCTTATCTACCCATGCACTTACACCCAAAATTGAAACAATGCTTCTAAAGAATCCTATTTAGTAGCATGATTGGCCCTTTTAAAATAAAATCTATAAAGGCAAATAGCAGCGCTACCTGATTACCTCAGCATTGCCATGCAAGGATACAGGTGTTACTCCAGTGGAATTCTGGGGAGTTTTTACAAAAACCAAAGTGGTACTGTGAACTGTGGCTTGCAAAAGCTTGGACTTAACTGTACTTTTTCACGGGCTACACAAAGATTGGGTAGTAGTCTATATTCTTTACTTGCCCTCTTTTTCCCTCTCAAATATATTTCTCCTGAGAGACTGACAAGTAAAATCAGCCTTAATAGATGATGATGGTGATGATGGTAGTTATGTGGTATTCCATCAAACATTTAATGCTTTTGGTAACTTGTATTCAGTGATCACCTATATAGTAACATGTCTACTGGCAAGGAAGGAATGATAATCAGTCAATGTAAAGAATTCAGTAACCTCAATTATTCAAACCCCAGGTAAATTATTACTGTCCCTGGCAATAGGTCTACCATTTTACTTTGAACTCCAAATATACCAATATAAAGGTGTAGGCTAAAATAACATAAACTGCAAATAATACTTTTAAGGATTAGTAAAAAATATTTTTACTTACTGTAAAATCCCACTACAGTAGAATGGCGATTGGCTAAATGTTAACAGAGTCATGACAATGTGTGAATAATTTCTTTTTTTAAATGATGAAATGAGAATAATAAAGAGGTTTCTTCTGAAAAAAAATTTTCTAAAATGTTTCCTTTATTTTCATCCCATCAAATCATACTTGAGTTTGCAAAGTGAAATCATTGTGAACTTCAATGAAGAAGTTAAATATGCTAAAATAATCACATGATAACTTCTATAAAACTATAGGTATCCAACTGTTTTGGATAGTCTGTTCACATAATCCCATTCATTAGTGAGGATGTTTTGAAACTGGCTACACAGAACTTCTAGAGAAAATATGTTAAAACAAAGGAATTGCATATAAAACAAAACAGAACCTCAATCCAGTAACTACCGAAAGGTTACATGACATTCAAATGCTATCTGTATTCTACTAACTTTTACTGTTTTACTTCAAATGTATTCTTCACTTCCTGGCACAACTCAGGAACTGCTAGGCAGAGTAGCTGCATCTGTAGGCTTTTTTCTCATTTTGATTAGCATATATTTGTTGCACAAAGGAGTTTCATGGTGATATATATATACAATGTACACTGATCAAACCCATCGCATCTATCTTCCCTACCCCCTTCTAGGAACACATTCAACAGACTTTATTTTTCTATTTTCATGCATGTATACAGAATATTTTGACTATATACTTCCCCCACCTTCCTGCTGGTACTGAACTCCAAATAGTACCACTTTTACATTACTGTCATCCATTTTTGAAGAGTAGATTCTGCATCTTGGTCTGGGTTATTTTGCTTAATGTGGTGATCTCTAATTTTTAAATCAGAGCACAGATAAATGCTTCTCCAACTTTGGGAACTTTTATTTGGTGCAATATTGAAAACAGACTTCTCCCTTATTGAAACATATAAAATATGGTACTCAAATGAGAAGAGCAATAAACTTCTCATTAAAATGATTTTCAATTTTAAACACACTTTAAACAGACTAGTTTAGAAAACTGCAAACTTATCTATAAGGAAACAAGGCTGATTTAACAAATATTTTAGAACTTAAATATTTAAAGGAGTGCTGTATATTTCAAAGTAGAAAATTTAGGACATTATAAACTCTACAATGATGTTGCCATTTTTTAGATGACTTGGGGAAATTTTGGAATCATCAGTTCATGCTTCATCCACAGATTCAGTAACATTACCTCACTCACCTTTTATTTTAATCAAAAATTTGCAGCCAGATTACACATACATAGTATTCACCAAACATGACTCAGAATGAATTCTATTTTCCAAAATCAAATTTTCCTCAAATGATGATCATCTGTCACCACAGAAAGCATTTCAAAGAATTCCACAGTTTTATAAAAGAATTTCAAGAACTTTTTGGCAAATTGAACATTAACATAAGTATATATAACTTTCCAAGGTAACTAATTTGAATTCTGTTCAAATGTCTATCAGGTATCTCTTCTACATGAGGTACCATTTTAGGTTCTGCAGGAAATAAAAAGATAGGTAAAGCATAATTTCCTGGAGGGCAAGAACTATGATTTGAGAGGAAGAGATAGACAAGAAAATGAATGACTTTAATACAAAGAAAATAATGGTAAGTGTCATAATGGATGTACAATAAATGAAGTGCAATAAAAGTTCAAAATAAGGCAAAATTACACCCACTTCTGAATTAATATCTCAGCTAAACCTTAAAAGATGAGTAGAATTTTGATGAACAGAAATCAAAAAGAGACACACCATGGAAAAAGAAAACCATGAGCACATTGGAATAAAAGGATAGGATGTGTTTGAGGATTATCAGTTCAACTAGCACTGTAAAGAGTTTGGGGTTACTTTGCAGAGGCCATAAATTCCAGATACACTTATATCGAATTCTGTAGAAAATGAGGAGCCATTGAAAGTTCTCAAGCAGAAGTGCTGTATGTTCAGAACTGTATTTTTGTTTTTTTTTTTTAATTTTTCTTTTATTATTCATATGTGCATACAAGGCTTGGTTCATTTCTCCCCCCTGCCCCCACCCCCTCCCTTACCACCCACTCTGCCCCCTCCCTCTCCCCCCCTCAATACCCAGCAGAAACTATTTTGCCCTTATTTCTAATTTTGTTGTAGAGAGAGTATAAGCAATAATAGGAAGGAACAAGGGTTTTTGCTGGTTGAGATAAGGATAGCTATACAGGGCATTGACTCACATTGATTACCTGTGCGTGGGTGTTAACTTCTAGGTTAATTCTTTTTGATCTAACCTTTTCTCTAGTACCTGGTCCCCTTTTCCTATTGGCCTCAGTTGCTTTAAGGTATCTGCTTTAGTTTCTCTGCATTAAGGGCCACAAATGCTAGCTAGTTTTTTAGGTGTCTTACCTATCCTCACCCCTCCCTTGTGTGCTCTCGCTTTTATCATGTGCTCATAGTCCAATCCCCTTGTTGTGTTTGCCCTTGATCTAATGTCCACATATGAGGGAGAACAAACGATTTTTGGTTTTTTGAGCCAGGCTAATCTCACTCAGAATGGTGTTCTCCAATTCCATCCATTTACCAGCGAATGATAACATTTCGTTCTTCTTCATGGCTGCATAAAATTCCATTGTGTATAGATACCACATTTTCTTAATCCATTCGTCAGTGCTGGGGCATCTTGGCTGTTTCCATAACTTGGCTATTGTGAATAGTGCCGCAATAAACATGGATGTGCAGGTGCCTCTTGAGTAACAGTCTTTTGGGTATATCCCCAAGAGTGGTATTGCTGGATCAAATGGTAGATCGATGTCCAGCTTTTTAAGTAGCCTCCAAATTTTTTTCCAGAGTGGTTGTACTAGTCTACATTCCCACCAACAGTGTAAGAGGGTTCCTTTTTCCCCACATCCTCGCCAACACCTGTTGTTGGTGGTGTTGCTGATGATGGCTATTCTAACAGGGGTGAGGTGGAATCTTAGTGTGGTTTTAATTTGCATTTCCTTTATTGCTAGTGATGGTGAGCATTTTTTCATGTGTTGTCTGGCCATTTGAATTTCTTCTTTTGAGAAAGATCTGTTTAGTTCACGTGCCCATTTCTTTATTGGTTCATTAGTTTTGGGAGAATTTAATTTTTTAAGTTCCCTGTATATTCTGGTTATCAGTCCTTTGTCTGATGTATAGTTGGCAAATATTTTCTCCCACTCTGTGGGTGTTCTCTTCAGTTTAGAGACCATTTCTTTTGATGAACAGAAGCTTTTTAGTTTTATGAGGTCCCATTTATCTATGCTATCTCTTAGTTGCTATGCTGCTGGGGTTTCATTGAGAAAGTTCTTACCTATACCTACAAACTCCAGAGTATTTCCTACTCTTTCTTGTATCAACTTAAGAGTTTGGGATCTGATATTAAGATCCTTGATCCATTTTGAGTTAATCTTGGTATAGGGTGATATACATGGATCTAGTTTCAGTTTTTTGCAGACTGCTAACCAGTTTTCCCAGCAGTTTTTGTTGAAGAGGCTGCTTTTTCTCCATCGTATATTTTTAGCTCCTTTGTCAAAGATAACTTGCTTATAGTTGTGTGGCTTCATATCTGGATCCTCTATTCTGTTCCACTGGTCTTCATGTCTGTTTTTGTGCCAGTACCATGCTGTTTTTATCATTATTGCTTTGTAATATAGTTTGAAGTCAGGTATTGTGATACCTCCTGCATTGTTCTTTTGACTGAGTATTGCCTTGCCTATTCGTGGCCTCTTGTGTTTCCATATAAATTTCACAGTAGATTTTTCAATCTCTTTAATGAATGTCATTGGAATTTTGATGGGAATTGCATTAAACATGTAGATTACTTTGGGGAGTATCAACATTTTTACTATGTTGATTCTACCAATCCATGAGCATGGGAGATCTCTCCACTTTCTATAGTCTTCCTCAATCTCTTTCTTCAGAAGTGTATAGTTTTCCTTGTAGAGGTCTTTCACATCTTTTGTTAGGTTTACACCTAGGTATTTGATTTTGTTTGAGGCTATTGTAAATGGAATTGTTTTCATACATTCTTTTTCCGTTTGCTCATTGTTAGTGTATAGAAATGCTAATGATTTTTCTATGTTGATTTTATATCCTGCTACCTTGCTATAGCTATTGATGATGTCTAGAAGCTTCTGAGTAGAGTTTTTTGGGTCTTTAAAGTATAGGATCATGTTGTCTGCAAACAGGGATATTTTGACAGTTTCTTTACCTATTTGTATTCCATTTATTCCTTCTTCTTGCCTAATTGCTCTGGCTAGGAATTCCAGTACTATGTTGAATAGGAGTGGAGATAGTGGGCATCCTTGTCTGGTTCCTGATTTTAGAGGGAATGGTTTTAATTTTTCTCCATTAAGTATAATGCTGGCTGTAGGTTTGTCATATATAGCTTTTATAATGTTGAGGAACTTTCCTTCTATTCCTAGTTTTCTTAGAGCTTTTATCATGAAATGATGTTGGATCTTATCAAAGGCTTTTTCTGCATCTATTGAGATGATCAAGTGGTTTTTGTCTTTGCTTCTGTTAATGTGGTTTATTACGTTTATTGATTTTCATATGTTGAACCACCCCTGCATCCCTGGGATGAAGCCTACTTGGTCGTGGTGAATAATCTTTTTGATGTGTTGCTGACTTCGGTTTGCCATTATTTTATTGAGGATTTTTGCAACAATGTTCATTAAGGAGATTGGCCTATAGTTCTCCTTTTTGGATGTGTCTTTGCCTGGTTTTGGGATAAGTGTAATACTCGCTTCATAAAATGTGTTTGGCAGTTTTCCTTCCCTTTCTATTTCGTGGAACAGTTTAAGGAGGGTTGGTATCAGTTCTTCTTTAAAGGTCTGATAGAATTCAGCAGAGAATCCATCAGGTCCTGGACTTTTCTTTTTGGGGAGACTCTTGATTGCTGCTTCAATTTCATTTTGTGTTATAGGTCTATTCAGGTGATTAATTTCCTCTTGGTTCAGTTTTGGATGATCATATGTATCTAGAAATCTGTCCATTTCTTTTAGATTTTCAAATTTATTTGAATATAGGTTCTCAAAGTAGTCTCTGATGATTTCCTGGACTTCCATGCTGTTTGTTGTTATCTCCCCTTTTGCATTCCTAATTCTACTAATTTGGGTTTTTTCTCTCCTCATTTTAGTCAGGTTTGCCAGGGGTCTATCGATCTTGTTTATTTTTTCAAAGAACCAACTTTTTGTTTCATTAATTCTTTGTATGGTTTTTTTGGTTTCTATTTCGTTGATTTCAGCTCTTATTTTTATTATTTCTCTCCTTCTATTTGTTTTGGGATTTGCTTGTTCTTGTTTTTCTAGGAGTTTGAGATGTATCATTAGGTCATTGATTTGGGATCTTTCAATCTTTTTAATATATGCACTCATGGCTATAAACTTTCCTCTCAAGACTGCCTTTGCTGTGTCCCATAGGTTCCGGTAGGTTGTGTCTTCATTTTCATTGACTTCCAGGAACTTTTTAATTTCCTCTTTTATTGCATCGATGATCCACTCTTCATTAAGTAATGAGTTATTTAGTTTCCAGCTGTTTGCATGTTTTTTGTCTTTACTTTTGTTGTTGAGTTCTACTTTTACTGCATTGTGGTCAGATAGTATGCACGGTATTATTTCTATTTTCTTAAATTTGCTGAGGCTTGCTTTGTGCCCTAGGATATGATCTATTTTGGAGAAGGTTCCATGGGCTGCTGAGAAGAATGTATATTGTGTAGAGGTTGGATGAAATGTTCTGTAGACATCTACTAGGTCCATTTGATCTACTGCATATTTTAGATCTTGGATTTCTTTATTGAGTTTTTGTTTGGATGACCTATCTATTGATGATAATGGAGTGTTAAAGTCTCCCACAACCACTCTGTTGGCATTTATATATGCTTTTAGGTCTTTCAGGGTATGTTTGATGAAATTGGGTGCGTTGACATTGGGTGCATACAGATTGATGATTATTATTTCCTTTTGGTCTATTTCCCCTTTTATTAGTATGGAATGTCCTTCTTTATCTCGTTTGATCAATGTAGGTTTGAAGTCTACTTTGTCAGAGATAAGTATTGCTACTCCTGCTTGTTTTCGGGGGCCATTGGCTTGGTAAATCTTCTTCCAGCCTTTCATCCTAAGCATATGCTTATTTATGTCAGTGAGATGAGTCTCCTGTAAGCAACAAATTGTTGGATCTTCTTTTTTAATCCATTTTGTCAAATGGTGTCTTTTGATGGGTGAATTAAGTCCATTAACATTAAGCGTTAGTACTGATAGGTATGTGGTGATTCCTGCCATTTAGTTATCTTAGTTGTTTGAAGGTTTGATTGTGTGTGCCTAACTTGATGTTACTCTCTACTGTCTTGCTTTTTCTTATCCTGTGGTTTGGTGCTGCCTGCCTTTTCATGGTTAAGTTGGGTGTCACTTTCTGTGTGCAGGATCCCTTGCAGAATCTTTTGTAATGGTGGCTTTGTGGTCACATATTGTTTTAGTTTCTGCTTATCATGGAAGACTTTTATTGCTCCATCTATTTTGAATGATAGCTTTGCTGGGTAGAGTATCCTGGGGTTGAAGTTATTTTCATTCAGTGCCCGGAAGATCTCACCCCACGCTCTTCTTGCTTTTAATGTTTCTGTTGAGAAGTCTGCTGTGATTTTGATGGGTTTACCTTTGTATGTTACTTGTTTTTTCTCTCTTACAGCCTTCAATATTCTTTCCTTAGTTTCTGAACTTGTTGTTTTAATGATGATATGTCGTGGGGTAGTTCTATTTTGATCTGGTGTGTTTGGTGTCCTGGAGGCCTCTTGCATTTGTATGGGAATATCTTTCTCTAGATTTGGGAAATTTTCCGTTATTATTTTGTTGAATATATTACGCATTCCCTTCGCTTGCACCTCTTCTCCTTCTTCGATGCCCATGATTCTCAAGTTTGGTCTTTTGATGGAGTCAGTGAGTTCTTGCATTTTCTTTTCACAGGTCTTGAGTTGTTTAATTAATAGTTCTTCAGTTTTTCCTTTAATTACCATTTAATCTTCAAGTTCTGAGATTCTGTCTTCTGTTTGTTCTATTCTGCTGGATTGGCCTTCAGTTTTGTTTTGCAGTTCTGTTTCGTTCTTTTTTCTGAGGTTTTCCATATCCTGGCAGTTTTCTTCTTTATTGTTGTCTATTTTTGTCCTGAGTTCATTTATCCATTTATTCATTGTGTTCTCTCTTTCACTTTGGTGCTTATACAGTGCTTCTATGGTTTCCTTTATTCCTTCTTTTGCTTTTTCAAATTCTCTATTTTTATTGTCTTGGAATTTCTTGAGTGTCTCCTGTACATTTTGGTTGACCCTATCCAGTATCATCTCTAGAAAATTCTCATTGAGTACTTTTAGTATGTCTTCTTTTAAATTATTCTTGTGGGCTTCATTGGGTCCTTTGGCATAGTTTGTCTTCATTTTGTTGGAGTCTGGATCTGAGTTTCTGTTCTCTTCATTCCCCTCTGGTTCCTGTACTAATTTTTTGCTGTGGGGAAACTGGTTTCCCTGTTTTTTCTGTCTTCCCATCATTGTCCTTGGTGTTGTTACTGTCCCTGTACTGTGTGTAATTAAGTATTTTCTAGCTTATAATAATAACAATAGTAATATTTAGAATGGAAGAGTGAGCTGAGATGGAAAGCAAGAAGTTAAAGAAAAGGGGAAAACAAATATACAGACAAGAGGGAGAAAGCAGAACAAGGTATCAGACAAGAGAGTTTCAAAGGTATAAACAGGGAGTGTTAGTGTACTAATAGACAGTAAGCTGAACAGACATTAGAGAGACAGAGAGAGGATTGAAAATCAAAGATAAAAAAATAAAAAATAAGTAAATGAAAGTAATATCTATATATAAAAATGAATTAAAATATAATGGAAAATAGAAAATTAAAAAAAAAAACAACCAAAAAACTTCCAAGTTTATATGCAATGCAGTTTCAGACTTAATAATTTGGCTGTCCGTCTCAATCTCCAGTCCTGGAGTTTGTGCCTCAGATGTTGTTCTGTAGTTGTCTCATCAAAGGGGATGCATAAAGTAGAACAAAACTACACACTCACACACACACACACACACACACACACACACAAATAAAACCCCACCAAGTGTCCCCAGTTCAAATGCAATACAGTTTCAGTAAGTTTTTTGGCTTGCAGGTGTAATTAGGTTGTTCTCTCATCAAAGGTAGGGAGAAAAAGAAAAAAAAGCATCTGGAGTTAGTTCTGAGAGTGGTATCTGCAACTGTGGCTTGCCTGCCTGCTGCTCTCAGCCTGTAGCTGGCGGCATTACTTATGCAGATCTCTGGGGTGAGCTAGCACTCACCTGGTCCCACAGGCTTTGTTTGCTCAGAGTTCTCCTGTGCGGGAGCCTCTGCTACAAGCTTTCCCCTTTCCAAGCACTGGGAAAGGTGACACTGCCCCCGCGTTGTCAGGCCTGCGTGTTTATTTACACAGAACTGTATTTTTGTATAGTAGAAAGCTTAACATGCCTGTGTGTATAGTGAATTGAGGAAGTATGGAAACTTTTATAATAGTTTGGGTAATAGGTAATTCAGGCTTGAAACTAGGGCAGAGGAGTTAGGAATTGAGATGAGAGATGCACATATATTTCCAAAGAATGGCTTATGCATAAGATAGAAAATAACTAGGAAGTTTGGAGATAATGGCAAAAGTCTTTTTATGGCCAGCATGAAACTGCAGCCCAAAGTGGCAGATCTAGTTAATCTAATGGAAAAATCACAAATTTTAATGCAAATGCAAGGAAATCTGTGTCTTATAGAGGTAAAAGTCATATGTAGATATAAAGTAGAATCTCATTGTATGCATAGTTAAGCTTTGTGAGTTTAATTGTCCTTCAGCAATAGGAAAATCATACTTGTACTTCAAGTAGACACTGATATCAGAATATTAACTATACATCATACATACTCATTACTATACATGGCTGCATATAGCTAACTTTTATGGATGATTTAAGGGATTTAAAAAATAACTTCTGCTATGTTTCATGTTATAAATTTTAGACCCTATGTATGATTTTGCAATAATAGTGACAGGGTTTATACATTAAAAGGCATTCACTTGATTAAAAAAATATTTCTGTCATAAAAACAATTCCACACCTATGCTGGATACCATATTTTAAAAACAATGGATCAATTTATAGCTCTATTAGAGCTATAATTTGGAACATATTGGATTTTATATGAACCAGAAAGCTAAAAATCTATTTATTAGCATTTTATTAATGGAATTCGATTAACTGAAATAATTGGCCAGTAAATGGGTCTCTCAGAAAAGTTCAGCAGCAAGAAATTCATAAATCAATGTTAAAGTTTTCCCATCAGTAGTTTTGGTATTAGCTGAGCATCAAAACCTATCAATCATTCTTCTAGGTGTTTTTCAATTATGAGGTGTACATCATAAAGAAGACTGCTGGGCACATGATAGACAGCCAATACATGTGTGGTGATTGAATTTGGACCTTCACTATTCACTAGCTAGGACTTTCTGAAATTCAAGAAAAGGCCAAGAGTTGCAATATCCAAGAGATTGTTTCATGGGGTAAGAAGTCGGGGGGAGGAAAATAAATTGCTTCTGGTTGAGAACAGTGTGTTCTAGAGCAAAGAAGAAAAAATGTCTTGATGAATACAAAATTTGTTATCTCCATTAAGTCTCGGGTAAAGCTTTGAGAAATTCAAGTATCATTATAAATCACTTTCAGTAATACCACCTTTGCAGAAGTAATTAATACATTTTTGCTATACAAGTCTATCTTCCATTAAGAGATAGGAAAATACTGTTTAGAAAAGTTTATTAGCCTGAGAAGTTCTTGCAATTGACAACCAAGATGCTATTTGGAATTTACTTGTTTTCCTAGATCATATCATTAGCTAATTTTGCAAACCATGATTAATTAATTAATATCAAGGAAGCTAGAATTCCAAGATGTTTCAATGAAATTGTAAAAAGTACTCAAATATAAAATTACAAACTTGATTTCATTCTTATTCTTGAGATACTGTGTGTTAAAAATAATGCAAGTGTATAAATAATATAACATAAATTAGTGTGTGAAATGATTATCTTCTAATTCAAACTAACCAGGTGTATACAATTACAAATTTGAATCTATTCAAACTATGCCCTCTAAAATATTTCAAAATATTGGCTAACTCTGCTCATATAAAAAGATGAACATTTGAAAAAATGATAGAAGTTCTTGACTAATTTTTGAAAATAAAATTTCAAATGTTAGCTTTAAGTTCTAAATGTTTTTTATAATTGAATGAAGTAGGTTATAGCATACATAGTACTAGATCACACCTCTGAACAGCAAAAGATCATTGCTTTTATCAAGATGCCATCTGTGACAAATATCACTTCTTCTCTCTCATACGGGGAATCTAGTCTTTAAAATGTATGACAGGAGTGTAAAACAGGGTCTTTCTGAGAATGAGTACCAGCCAGAAGGGGGAAGGTGAAGGGAGAGGGTGTAGGTAGGTGAACATGGTAAAAGTAAGTTATACACATGTATGAAAATACAACAATGAAACCTATTGAAATTGTTTTAAGAAGAGAAGAAGGGGAATGAGGAGAAGTAAGAGAGGAATAAACTTGATCAAACTATATTTCATTCATATATAGAAATATCACAACCCCTAATATTGCACAACTAATATATGCAAATAAAAATGGAAAAAGAAACTCAGGCCTCATGCTTGCAAAGCAAGTGTTCCACCACTTGAGCCACACATCCAGTCCCTAGAGACTAGTGTTCTTACCATGAATCACAGCTCCATGTCTTTACTTTGCACACAACTCCTAGTTGAGCAAAAAGAGTCTGTTAAAAGATATTAAACAGCTGCACTGTTTGTTGCACTCATACCATGTAGGCTGGTACATTAATTTTAAATTAGAAAAAACAGACTTTCAGTAAAAATGTCATAAGAGATAAGGAAGTTTGGTATATAATGATAAAGAGGTGACTTCATCAAGGAGCTATAAAAATTGTAAAATATGTATGTTTCCAACATTGCAACATCTAAATAAAGCAAATATTAAAAGAGCTGAAGGGAGAAATAAGTAGCAATACAAGGATAGTAGGAGAGGAGATCCAAGATGGCAGTTAGGGTAGGGAATCAGAATTCCTGAGCTCTGTAACTCCAGAAACCATCTTGAGATGTGGGAGTTACACTTGGGTAATTCTGATTGCTTCTAGGCAAAATAATAACCGCAAGCACTTTATGTGCTTAAAATTTTATGTCCATAAAAATTCAAGGACTGACCCTCAAAATAGCCTTTAATTGCACCTAACAGCTGGAAACCCAGCACAGGACAGCCAACAAGGCATATCTGCCCTGGAAAAAAAAGCTCGCTAGCTGTTTCTCCATTTTTTTTCCTTTTTTTTTTTCTGCTTTCAATAAGCAGAAGATAGAATATCAAACAGAATTGAACTCTATTACATCATGGACCCCTAATCCGTGGAAAACCTCCTTATGCCCCACCAGGCTGAACCCAGTCCCAGGAAGTGTCTGCCTTGAGAAAATTGACATGCCATTTCTCCCCACTGGCAAGTTTCAAAGCTGCCTGCATAAACCTGCAGACCCAATGGGTAAACAACACGCACCACAAGTGACTCCCCTACCCACCTCCCAGAGGCATAATCCACCGCAAGCCCTGGGCAGATTGAACCCCCTTCAACTGAAAAGCATAAGCAATGAATTATAATCTAACACCATTGGGGGCGGGGGAGGTGGTGGAACTCTGAACCTGACCTGGAGAACAGGGGTGGGGCAAGGAGCTGAACTCTCAGTGAATGAAGTCAGGAAAAGTAGCAAAGGCTGAGTGTGGGGATGGACAACAAACCAACCTCCCAAAGAGGGGCCCTGGTGGATTGCTCAATTAGTTTTAAGGGAATAAGGGTGGTACTCAAAACTGAATTTTCCTACCTTGCTGGGGGAGGAGCTGACCAGCTACAGTTGCAGCGGTAGGGCAAGCAGCTGCCATGTAGAGAAAACAACATCAGATCTGATCACCTTGCATGAACTGACAGTGACTTACCTCAAGTCCCAATTGCAACCTGCCCAGTGGACAAGGAACCAAATACTGCTCACAAGCCAATCATCTGGTAAGACCACTTCAGAGTTCCTGCTTGTAATGGAAAACCCATAAGACCAAGGAAAGTGGAAAAAAAAAACCTCTAGCCATCTCCACCCCAAGTTGTCTGACAACATTGGGCAGCACTCTCCCCCACAAAACCCAGAATACCAAGTGCCAATACCAGGATTGGACACCAAAGTAATAAGTACAGAGTCATAGCAATAAAAACAGCATGGTACTGGCACAAAAGCAGATATGAAGATAAGTGGAACAGAATAGAGGACCAGGAAATGAATCCATGAGGCTATGCCCACCTAATTTTTGACAAAGGTGCCAAAACTTATGATGGAGAAAAGACAGCTTCTTCAACAGATGTTGCTGGGAAAAGTGGTTATTTGCCTGCAGAAAACTGAAACTAGATCCATGCCTGTCACCCTATACTACTATCAACTCTAAGTGGATTAAGGACCTTAATTTCAGACCAAAAAACTTGAAGTTAGTACAGGAAAGAGCAGGGAATACACTGGAAGCAACAAGTATAGGCAAAGACTTCCTCAGTAGAACTCAAGCAGCTCAGCAACTAAGAGAAAAGATTGACACATAGGACTCCATGAAATTAAAAAGCTTTTGCACAACAAAAGAAATGGTCTCTAAATTTAAGAGGTCACCCAGGGAATGGGAGAAAGTCTTTTCTAGCTATACATAAGACAAGGGACTGATAACCAGAATATACAGGGAGCTCAAAAAAACCAAACTCCTTAAAAATCAAAACAATAAAGAAGTGGGTAACTGAACTAAACAGAACTTTTTCAAAGGAAAAAGTCCAAGTGGCCAAGAAGCACATGAAAAAAAATGCTCATTCTACCTCACTTCTGTTAGAATTGCTACCATCAAAAACACCACAACAACAAATATTGGTGAGGATGTAGGGAAAAACGAGCCCCCATATACTGCTCATGGGAAGGTAAGCTAGTACAACCACTATGGAAAACAATATGGATGTTTCTTAAAAAACTAAACATAGATCTGCTATATGATCCAGCAATACCACTCCTAGGGATATACCTGAAGGAATGTGACTCAGATTACTACAAAGGCACCTGCACATCCATGTTTATTGCAGCATTATTCACAAGAGCCAAGCTATGGAACAGCCAAGATGCCCCACTACTAATGAATAGATTAAGAAAATGTGGTATTTGTACACAATGGAATTTTACTTAGCCACAAAGAAGAATGAAATTTTGTCATTCACAAGTAAATGTATGAAATTGGAGAATATCATCTTAAGCGAAGTTAGTCAGGCTCAGAAGGCCAAAAATCACATGTTCTCCTTCATGTGCAGATTATAGACCTAAAACAAATGCAGCAATATTACTGGATATGGGTCACACACTAAGGAGAGATCATGGACAGGAGGGATAGGGAAAGGGAAGGAAACCAAAAATTTGAATGTGGTTGATGTGCCCAGTGTATAAGAACGAATATAGTAATCTTAAACTGGCAGAGGCAACTATGGGAAGGGGATTAGGAAGTAGTGAAGAGGTCTGGTAGCAATGAACCAATATGGGTTGTAATACATATGTGTATGGAAACAATACAAGGAATCTCCCTGTGTATCTATCTTCATCTCAGACTAGTGAAATGCCACATTTTCTTATTATCTTTTATGTTTTTTCTTCAACAAAATTGGAGAACAAGAGGGTGGAACAGGTTCTTCCCAGAGGCATGGTGGGGGGGAGGAGGAGGGGAATGGCCCAAATAATGTATACACATGTAAGTAAATGGAAAAAATAATAAAATAAAATTTATTAAAAGCTAGTAGGATTCTTTAATAACCTGGTTTCAATAACAAAAGAATGGTAAGATAGAAAATCAATAAGGAAGGAACAGGCTCTTGAATAACACTACAAATCTAGTGAGCCAAACAGATATATATAGAAAATTCCATCAAACAGCAGCAGAATGCCTTTTCTTTTCAAGAGAACACAGAACATGCTCCAGTATCAATCACATCTTGGCAACAAAAGAAGTCTTAACAAATTTAAGAAGACTGAAATCATGTCGAGTATGTATTATGACTAGAGTGGCAGGAAGTTAGAAATCAATAATGGGGAAAATTGGAAAACTCACAATTATACAGAATTGTGAGAGGTTGGAGGTGGGGCTCAGGTGGTAGAGTGCCTGCATTGCAAGCACAAAACCCTGAATTCAAACCCTGGTACCACAGAACACACACACACACAAACTTCCAAACAACCAAAAGATTGAAGAAGAAATATAAAATATATAAATAAAATATCAAGAGAATCATGTTAATGGTATTTGGAGGTGAGGCCTTTGGATGGCAACTAGGATTAAACACAGACTTGAGAGTAGTGCCTTCATAATGTCATTTGTGGCTTTATTACAGGAGAAGTACAAATCTGAGTAAGTAAGAAAGCTTGTTCTGCCTCACCATGTGATGCCCTACACAATGATGCAATAAGATCATTGATGCAATAAGAAGGTGCTTATCAGATGCTGAGCACTTGTCCATGTCAAGTTCTTGGACTTCCCAGCCTTTTGAACTGTGAGGCAAATAAAGTTCTATTCTTTGTAAATTTTCTAGTTGCAAATGTTTTTTATCAACAGAAAACTAATTCAGACATTTCCAAAAGGAAAGTTAATACAATAACTGGCTATATTAAGAAAAAACAATTTTGCTGAGCATTGGTGTCTCGTGCCTGTAATCCTAGCTATTTAGAAGGCAGAGATTGGGCAGATAGTAGTTTAAAATCAGCCCCAGGCAAATATTTCATGAGACCCTATCTTGAAAAAACCCATCACAAACTAGGACTGGCTGAGTGGCTTGAGTCTAAGACTGCCTGACTAGCAAGCATGAAGCCCTGAGTTCAAACCCCAGTGTTAACAAAAAAAAAAAAAAAGAAAAGAAAAGAAAAAAGAACTTACAAGAACTCTGAGACATGATTGAGACCAAGCCTAAGATTCCATGGGGTAGAAGAAGTTACTGAGGTAAGAACTAAAGGCATAAAAAACTTATTCAGTGAAATTATAGCACAAAACCTCCAAACTCTAGGAAAAAATATTGACATCTAAGTACAGGAAGTATTTAAAGCCCCAAATAGACATAGCCAGAAAAGAACCTCTCATTATAGTTAAAGTGCCAAGACTACAGAATAAAGAAAGACTATAAAACTGTAAGAAGAAAAGTTAGCTTATTTAAAAAGGCAAATTCATCAGAATGACATCACAACTCTCAGCAGAAACCCTTCTGCATAGCAAAGGAAACAATTATCAGAGTGAAGAGACAGTGTACTGAATGGAAGAAAATCTTTGTGACCTATTCATCTTACAAGGGATTAATATCCAGAATATATAAATAACTCAAAAAATTAAATATCAAAAGAGAAAATGATCCAATTAATAAATAGGTTAATGAATTCAGCAGGCAGTTCTCAAAAGAAATACAAATGGCCAATAACCACAGAAAAATGTGCATTATTCTTTGTCATAGAGGAACTACAAATAAAAACTTTTGAGGACCAACTGGGTAGATGGTATATTAGAAGCCCTCAACATTTTGGCTCCATGAATCAGAAGTGTCAGGAAACACAGGATAGATTATATTCTGAAGACAGAAAGAGAGGGAATATCAAAAATTTAAAAAAGAGGTAGCAGAACAGCAGAAAACCACAGAGAAATGAAGGTAATAGAGAAAAGCAGCAAACGGTTCCAAACCTAATCCTTACTTCCCCAGGAGTAGAAGTCCAAGGTAAAAATACAATCACAAGGTAAATTTGAAAGCCGTGGATACACACTGGGGATTCTAGTTGCAAGGTACATCTACACCTCCCTCAAGCCTTAAGCTCATGTGTGGATTTGGTGACATCGTGACTGCTCTTGTGTGGAAGGCTAGCCTTGGTGAAGAAAGACATTCTGTGGCTCCCCTCATTTCTGAGTGTGATAGCAAGATGCCTTCTTAAAAGAGGGCCTATTGTTTGCAACATATATACTCTGGGAGCTTGAGAACAGGGGACAATCATGACTCAGTTTGTCTTGGATTGCCCTGCCACAGTCTCTGAATGGGAGATGGCCACAAGAGGCATTCTTGGAGAGGGAAACTGCTGTTGTCCTTCAAAGAAATTCTAGCAGGAAAGGGTACAGTGGTCGGAGGACCTGCCCTCCTGACAAGGAACAAGTCCCATTGCTTGAGATTCATAATGGAAACAAAGCACTAAGCCTGTGGCTGGCATATTACTTGGCTTCCATGGCCTACATCCTGCCTATATATGTTGGATGCTAGATGTGGCTAAGGACCCTGAGCCCCACCCTCCAAATCTCATAGTATTTACAGGTTCTTCCCTCATACAGAGAGGTGAACTGCTGGGCAGGATCTGAAAGCACTGTGGCCCACCTCTGGAAATTGCACCCTGGTGTGTGTTTGCTGCCAGGCAGATATGAGAACCCAAACCCAGGCCTTCCAAATCACATGACTTCCACAGTCTCTTCTTCTCCACAGAGGGGTGAACTGCTGGGTAGGATATGAGAGCACAGAAACTGGTCTATGGGAACTACATTGCAGTAGATATTTGCTGCCAGGAAGGACTGAGTGTCTTGAATCCTGACCATCTGAATCATGACACTTCCATAACTTCCTTCCCATAGGAGAAATCCTGGATGGGCTCTGTAAGCATTGAGATCAGCAAGCAGAGCACCTAGGTTCCTTAGTTCTCCCGCTTTGTAGAACGCAAAGTTCTATTTGTTCTTCCCACTCTCTGAGACCTGTGGGGTATCCCCTATGTTTGGATGCTACTGCCAAACCATGAAGAGAGGATGTGAAGAAAGTGGGAATTTACTTGCCACACAAGTTATAAAGCTCCCTCCAGACAGCAGCAGCTCCCAGTACATAAAGAATTAAGCTTCTATAGAGAAAGCAGTCCAGAAGTGGACAACCCACCCTTCTGCAAAACACTGCAGTTACTTTTCCTAGGCATAAGCAGTGATGGGGATCTTTCCCAGTGCTCTGGGCATGTTGGCAAATGCTTGACTACTGGCCAATAACCCCATTCCAGTGATGAGAAATAGCACTTCAACCTAGCGATTGCACTGTCCTGCTTGAACATTAAGAATATTTCTCCTGAAAGACTACAGGTGACTAAAAGCTCCAAACAATGACTGGGCCTCAAGTATGCAAATTCCAATGTAGAAACACAGAAATACGACAAAAACAAGACAAATGACCCCTCAAAAACTCATCAACTCCCCAGTATCAAATGCTAATAACAGTGAAGTGGATGAAATCTCAGACAAAATTTAAAAAGAAAAGATTATAAGAATGATCAATAAAATTAAAATAGGAAATGAATGAATGAATGAATAAATTCCAAGAAAACTCAAGTATAGAGCTAAATGAAATAAAGAAGACAATGTAGGACATGAAAGAGAAATTTGAAAAATATATAGAAATTCTGAAAAAAATCAAACTAAAATTCTAAAAATGAAAAGCTTTGTAAGTCAAAAAAAAAACTTAGTTGAAAGACTTTCCAGTTGAATGGATTGAATTGAAGATATGATAGCAGGGTCTGAAGAAAAGATAGATATACTAGAACATCAATATGAAGAAGAGAAAGAAAACTAAACAAGTATGAGTAGAACATATAAAAATTCTAGTACACCATGAAAAGACGAAGGAAAAGGTGTGACATTAAAGACGTAATAATGGCATAAATGTCCCAAATCTTGAGAAAGAGATAGTCAGCCAGGCAGAGTAGGCTTTTTTGACTGAAAACAGACAAAACCAGAAAATAAATCCCCCCACATCATAGTACAGTGAAAACATTAGACATTCAGGACAAGGAAAGAATACTGAAACCTGCAAGAGAGATGTGCTAAATCACCTGTAAAGACAAGCCACTCAGAATAACAACAGATTACTCAACAGAAACTGTAAAAGCAAGTAGGCAATATGATGATGTGTTTCAAGCCCTGAAAGAAAATAACTGTCCACCTAGATTATTGTCTGCAATAAATATATCCTTCGCAGTTGAAGGGAAAATAAAAACCTTCTATGATAAAAACTAAAGCAATTTGTGACCACTAAACAAATGCTGCAAAAGATACTTAAAAGAATCCTACACACAGAGGCAGAAGATAAACACCAACCAGTACATGAGGAGTAAGGGAGAATCAAAACACTACAAAATCAATAAAATGGGAGGAATTACTACCTACATTTCAATAATAACTGTGAATGTTATTGGTCTCAATTCTCCAATCAAATGAAACAAACTGGTGGATTAGATTAAAAGACAAGACCCAACCATTTGTTGCCTACAAGAAATGTACCTCACTGGCAAAGATAAACATAGACTTAGAGCAAAAGGATGGGAAAAAAATTTGAAACAAATGGAACCTGAAAGCAAGCAGGAGTGGTTATACTCATATCTGACAAGGGAGACTTTAAATCAAAATTAGTCACAAGAGACAAAGAATGTTACCTCATATTGATAAAGGGAACATCAGCCAAGAGAAGATAACAATTATAAATATAGATGTATTGAAAGTCAATGCAGCCAATGTCACACAGCAACCACTACTGGACATAAAAAAAGATAAATACTGAATAAAATAATAGTAAATGTATTTAATAGCCACTTCACGAATAGATAGACCATTCAGAACAAAAAGTATATAAATGAACAAGGAAATTTCAGAATTAAACGACACTTTAGATCAAATGGACTTAACAGAATCTACAGATTCTGTGACAATAGTCACAGTCACAATATACACATTCTTTTCAATAGCTCAAAGGACTTTCTCCAAAATAGATCATATCTTTGGACAAAAAGCAAATCCTAACAAATACAAAAAATAAGAAATAATTGTCTGTGTTTTATTGCACTATAATGAAATAAAATAAAATAAATATAGACATCAACAGCAAGAGAAACTACAGAAAATATCCACACACATAGAGATTGAATAATTTGCCACTTGAAGTGGTCAAAAAAATTATTACAATCAAATGAAAATGAAAACACAATTTATTAGAACTTCTGGAATACAACAAAGGCAATGCTAAGAGAAAAGAATATAGCTATGAATTTCATTAAAAAAATCCCTAGAGATATCTTAAATAAATAACCTAATGATGTACCTCAAGCACTTAGAAAAACAACAATGAGCCAAACTCCAAAAGACTAGGTAGAAAGAAATCATAAAGATCAGAACAGAAAATAACAAAATGGAGCCTAAAATTACAATACAAAGAATTAATGAAAAAGATCAGTTCTTTGACAAGATAAATAATATTGACAAACCCTTATCTAAACTAATAAAAGGAAAGATTAGATATCTGTGAAAATATTACATTAATAAAATTAGAGATGAGGAAGGAGCACATCACAACATACACCAATTTAATTCATAAGATCTTTAAGGATTACTTAGAAAATTTATATTGTACTGGAAAATCTAGAAGAAATGGATTAAATTTCTAGATGCATATGACCTACCAGAATTAAACCAGTAATAGTCTCTCAAAAAAGAAAAGTCCAAGATCAGATGGATTAATGAATTCTACCAGACCTTTAAAGATAACACCAATGGTCCTCAAACTATTCCATGAAACAGAAAGGGAAGGAATGCTACCAAACTTATTCTACAAAGACAATATTATTCCTCTACAAAACCAGGTAAGAATACAACAAAACAAGAAAATTACAGATCAATTTCCTTGGTGATATAGATGCAAACCTCTGGATAAAATACTTACAAATTGAATTAAACAACACATTAAAAGGATCATAGACTGTGATAAAGTTGATTTCATTTTAGGGATACAAAGATGGCTCAACATATGCAAATAAATTAGTGTGATGCAGCATATAAACAGAATAAAGCACAAAACTGCATGATCAACTCAATAGATACAGAAAAGCCTTGGAAAAATTCAACAGATCTTCATGATAAAAGCCTTGAAGAATGAATAGAAGGGAAATGCCTCAACAAAATAAAGACTATATATGATAAACCTATAGCCAACATTACCCTAAATGGGCAAAACCTGAAAGCACTTCTTCTAAAGTCAGGAAAAAGACAAGGGTGTCCAGTTTCCTCACTACTAATAAATGTAATGTTCAAAGTTTTAGCTGGAGCTATAGGAAGAGAAAGAAATAAAAGTGATACAATAGGAAAGGAAAAATGTCAAGTTATCATTATTTGCAAATTATATGATCCTGTACTTAAAGGACCCTAAAGGATCCATGAAAGAAATCTTAGATCTGGTAATCACTTTCAACAAAGTAGCAAGATACAAAATAAACATTAAAAAAATGAGTACCTTTTCCATATACCAAGAATGAGTAGGCTGAGAAAGAAATCAGGAAAAAATTTCCATTTATCATAGCCTCAAAAAAAAAAAAACTAAATACATAGTAATAAACCTAACTAAAGAGGTGAAGGACCATTACAAAGAAAACTGTAAAACATTAAGAACAAATTGAAGAAGACATCAAAAGAAGGAAATACCTCCTATGTTCATTGATTGCCAGAATTAAGATTGAAAAAAATGGCTACGTTATCAAAGCAATTCATAGATTCAATGCCATTCCTATAAAAATTCCAATGTTATTTTTCACAGATATAAAAAATTTCAATCTCAAAACTCATATAGAAGCAGAAAAGACTTCAAATAGCCAAAGCAATCCTGAGCAAAAAGAGCAAGGCTGAATGTATCAACATATATATACTATAGAGCCATAGTCACAAAAACTATGGTACTGGTGCAAAACCAGACATATGGACCAATTGGATAGGACAAAAATAAGCCCACACAGCTTCACCCATCTGATTTTTGACAATGGCAACAAAATTATGTGTTGGAGAAAAGATAGCCTCTTCAACAAATGGTGTTGTGAAAAGTGGATATCCACATGTAGAAGACTCAAATTAGGCTGGGGGCAAAGTTCAAGTGGTAGAGTGCCTGCCTAGCAGGTGCAAGGTCCTGAGTTAAACCCCAAGACCTGAAAAAAAAAAGGTAAGACTGAAATCTCAGTATGGAAAAAAAGTAATTCAAAGATAGATTAAAAATCTAACTGTAAGACCTGTAAATTTGAAACTACTAGAAGAAAACATAAAGAAAATCCTTGAAGATATAAGCAGAAATAATGTCTTTTCTGAATAGGACACCAGTGGCTCAGAAAATAAGACATATTAATAAATGGGATGGTACTAAATTAAAAACATCTATATAGCAAAGGAAACCATCACTAAGATCAAGAGATAATCTGCAGAATGAGAAAAAAATCCTTGCCAGGTATTTATTGGATAAAAAGGTAATATCCATAATATGTAAAGAGTTCTAAAACTTAAACATCAAAGAATAAAAGCAATTCTAACAACAGATGTGAAAATGAATTGAACAGACAGCTCTCAAGAGGAAAAAAATGCAAATGGCCAATAATCTATAAAGAAATCTTCGACATCCTTAGTCATAAAGGAAATACAAATAAAATATTACACTGAGATTCTATATCATTCCAGTCAGAATGGCAATAATCAAGAAAACAAACAACAAATGTTGGTGAGGATATGTGTTATGTGTGTGGGGGGGTTGTAACCCTTTTGGTGGGAATGCAAACTATTGTATTTGAGGTTCCTCAAAAAAAAAAACCCTAAAAATAGAACTATCATATGATCCTGCTATACCACTTATGGGTATATATCCAAAGGGATGTAAGTCAGCATAATTTAGAAACAAAAAAAAACTAAAAAGAATGACAATTTATAATGGGGGACTGTTTGTGGGTGGGCACCAGCAGGAGGGGAGAAGGTTGAAGGAGAAGGTAAATGGGCAGTGAACATGATGAAAGTACTTCTCACACATGTGTGAAAATAAATGCCACAAGGTACCCCCACCCAGCAAAACAATAAAAAAGGGAAAAAAATAAGAAAACAAAATAATGAAACATTTTTGAATTGCTTTAAAAAAGGGGGGGGATAAGTAAGATTAATAAAGAGGTAAATTCATCAAAGTACATTATATGCATGTATGGAAATATCACAATCCCCTTCATACAATTAATATCTGATAATAAAATGAGAAAAAAATTAAGATTCTATTTTAATCCATTCAGACTGGTAATCATCAAAGAAATAAAAAGCAAATGCTGGTGAGGATACAGGTTGGGGGAGAAACTCTTTTACCCTGTTGGTAGTAAATTAGTTCACTAATTACCACTCCTAAGCATATAGTCAGTGGAATGTAAGTCAGCATATAATAGAGATACCTGCACACACGTTTATAATATCTCTATTCACAATAGCCAAGTTATGGAGTCAGCCTAGGTGCCTGTGCCAAGATGAATGGGTAAAGGAAATATGGTGTATATGTATACAATGGAATATTATTCAGTCATACAGAAAAATCAAATTATATCATTTATAAGAAAATGGGTGATCTGGAGATCATAATGTTAAATGAAATAACACAAAGTATCACATTTTTTTTGTCATGTATGGAACTAGATCCATAAAGAAACATGAAATTAGAAGGGATAATCTTTGGAGGGAGGAACCAGCGGATGGGGGGAGGGAGACAAGAGAGGGTGAAGTGAAAATGATCGACATACTTTGTATATATATATGAAAATGTCATAATGAAACCCATTATTTTGTCCAATCAGTAAAAAATGAGAAATAAAAAAGTAAAAAACAACCAATTACTCCAGATTTCTGTGGCAGGAAGGATCGAGTAACACTGCTTTTTCTGCCAACCAAGATACCGCCAACACAGTGGATACATAATATTGTTGACCAATCCTTAAACTAAATTTTTTAAAGCACATAATAGCCTGCTGCTGGCCTGCCTGTGTGTTCACTGCCTGGGAACAGTGAGGCAGCAGGGTCAGATAGCACTGGCCGATCTGCCACCTTTTCTTTTCTTCTCTCTTTTTTCTTTTCTTTTTCTCTCTTTCTTAATCCCTCCTGCCTGGGTTGGTAATGCTAAAACAAAATGCAGAGAATGGCAGAGATCTGCAAGCATCTAGGAGTACCTGGACTCACCACACTACATGCAGACACAGAACCTCTGACTACTGTGCACCTGCACAGATCTCTCTCCACTTTAGTGGTCTGCAACCATGCCAACAATGACAGGATGCAGAAAACTACAAAAAGAGGGCTGCTGCAAGGATCTGGGAAGATCAGGTCCCACCAGACACAAACGAACACAGATCTCTGTCTGCTATCTGCCTGAACTGCCCTAGAGCTGATCTGTTTTCAAGCAAGTGAATTTGCTAATCCACCAGGTGAGTACAACACACTGTTTGGGAGGGAACCTCATATTATAGCACAGTGGGGGAGCTGACTACATCCCCTCTGGACAAAACTAGTGGCCAAACACACACAGGGAATATTTCCCCTCTGCCTGGGAGGGAGGGGGGCAGGGAGTGACAAAACACAGAGCTGTAAAAGCCCACTCATGTGAGGATGGGGAGACTCAGCAGCCACTATAGGGAAAGCCAGGCGCTGCCTTGGAGAAACTGAGAGCAAGCTGAAACTGACAGTCTCACCAAGAGAAAAGCTGGTTTCTAACTCACAGGCTTGTCCAATGAATGGAAGGAGCTGGGGACTGCTCATTTACAAACCACTCACGGGACTACTTCTTTGAATCTGCTTGCTGCAGAGGCTCCACCCTCTGCAGCCAGGGCTCAAACACCCAGAGCTGAGCCCCAACCCGCCAAGCTGTCCAATAGGGAGGAGCAGCACACATTGCCACTCAATGCAGCATACCAAACTTGGAAAGGGAAAGTCTTGGCCAAAGCCCCTATAAAAAATAAAAGCATCACCACCTCAACCTGAAATCAGAGGAAAGAGTCCAGAACCTTCATTGAAATGGTTCTTTTACATATATATATATAATATATATATTTTATATATATATATATATATAAAATATATATAAATATATATATATACATATATATAAATGCATACTTTTTTATTTTTACTTTACTTTTATTTTTGATATATTAATTTTTTGCACTTTTTAAATTTTTAATTTTAACTTATTTTCTTCATTTTTTCTTCCATCATACTGTTACCTAACTCCCTTCTCCATTCTGTCCTAACACTAACTCACTCAGCCTTCTACTGCCCCACTTTCCTTTCTCTACCCCAATTTTCTCTTTCTCATCTCTTTCCATTTTTTCCCTTCCTTTCCCCTTCCTCACCTTCCTCTCCCCAACACCTCTCCCTCTACTACCTCTACCTCATCAAAACACACCACCAACTGGATAGTCTATTATATCAACTTTACACATTCCTATCTCTTGGCAACCCTGACAATACCACCCTCTTTCACAATGACCGAATTACACCTCACCAGACACGAGGAACTTAGTACCCTAGAACCTCCACACCTCATAGCCCTTCACCCTCCCCCACATCCCTCCTACCCCTTCCTCCAGCACCAGCTCTTTCAATACCTAAGTATCCACCTCTACCCAAACAACCTTTATCCCTCCAATCTCCATGGCTTATAAATAATATGACCAAGGGGCTCACTATGTATTTTGTGAATAACTGGTGCAGCATTGAATCAGTGAACTTGTTATTGCTAATTTACACTGCCTAGTCATGGAAAAGAAATGGCACATCAACTTAGCTAACAACTAAGCCAGTCATAGCATAGTAATTTAGTCAAGGGGAAAATAACAGGTGATTAAAATCCACAATTGGGCACTCAACAACAAGGGAAAATAGAACATCATAGAAGCAGGGGGAGAAGAAGGAGGCCAGGAAATCTTACCCCCCAAAAGACCAAGAATTCAATAGAAGATTTAGTGGGAAATGAAGAAATTGAATACTCAGTTCCAGACCCCAAGCAAACAATGATAAACATCACCAATGAGCTCAGTGACACCCCCAAAAAAAATCTCTCAAGGAGGAAATTATGGATGAGACCACTGAGAAACTCATAGAGAAGCTTCAAGACATGGTTAATCAGAAAGTACAAGATCCACTCAAGAAATTTCGAGACATCATAAATAAAAACTTGAGAAGACACAGAAACAACTAATGAAATTAGAGAGAACTTCGATAAACTCCAAAGTGAAACAAAGGAGACTATAAAAAAAATCAAGAGAGATGTGAAATAAAGAAGACAGCACAAAATATGAAAGTGGAGTTGAACAAAGATGGAAAACCTCAGAAAAAAAGAATCAAACAGAAATTCTGGAAATAAAGTCCCTTAGATCAAATAAGAAATACAGTTGAAGGCCATTCCAGCAGATGAGAACAAGTAAAGACAGAATCTCAGAGCTTGAAGACAAAATAGATATTAAAGAAAAAACAGAAGAAATCTCAGTCAAACAACTCCAGGAGCTGTAAAAGGAATATGCAAGAACTCAGTGACTCCATCAAAAGACCAAACCTAAGAATCATGGCATCAAAGAAGAAGAGTTGCAAGCCAAAGGTATAGGAAATATATTCAACAAAATAATAGCAGAAAATTTCACAAATCTCGAGAGTTTTTCCACTAAGGTACAGGAAGCCTCCAGGACACCAAACAGACTTAACCAAAATAGAAACACTCCACAGCATATTATCATTAAAACAACAGCACAGATTACAGAGAAATAATATTGAAGGTTGTAAGAGAAGAAGAGTGAATAACATATAAAGATAAACCCATCAAAATAATAGATTTCTCAACAGAAACCTTAAAACCAAGAAGGGCATAGAGTGAAGTATTTCAAGCACTGAAAAAAAAAAAAAAAGAACAATTTCAGCCCTAGGATACTCTACCCAGCAAAACTATCATTCAAAATTGATGGAAGAATGAAAGTCTTCCAAAATAAACAGAAGCCAAAACAATATATGACCACCAGCCACCATTACAGAAGATTCTGAGGGGAATTCTACACTCAAAAGATGAAAACAAAGATAACAATGAAAGTTTGGGAAGTAGTCAACCTCATGAGAATAATAGACAAGCACCCAGAGAGTACCATTGAATAGGTTGCACACATTCAAATCCTTCAACAACAAAAACAACTAAATGGCAGGAATCACCACCTACCTCTCAATGCTAACACTGAATGTTAATGAACTCAACACCCCCATCAAAAGACACCAGTTGGCAAAGTGGATTAAAGAGGAAGACCCAAAATTCTATTGTTTACAAGAGCTCCACTTTATTGAAAGCAATAGCTACTGGTTTAGGGTGAATGCGGGGAAGAAGATTTACCAAACTAATGGCCCCTGAAAGCAGGCAGGAGTAGCAACACTTGTATCAGATAAAGCGGACATCAAACTTAAATTAGTCAGAAGAGTTAAAGAGGGTCACTTCATATTAATAAAAGGAATAATACATCAAAAGAAAATGAACAATTATCAACTTATATGCACCAATTGTCAGTGCACCCAACATCGTTAAACATACACTAAAGGACTTAAAATCACATATAGACTCTAATATGGTGGTGGTGGGAGATTTTGATATCCCTCTATCACCAATATATAGGTCATCCAGACAAAAAAATCAACAAAGGAATTGTAGAACTAAATGACACCATAGATCTAATGGAACAGACAGATGTCTACATAGCATTCCATCCTGCAACAGCACAAATATACATTCTTCTCAGTAGCCTATGGAACTTTGACCAAAATAGGTCATACCTTAGGGCACAAAGCAAGTCTCAGCAAATAGAAGAAAACAGAAATAACCTCCTTCACACTGATCACAAATGCAATAAAACTAGAACTCCACAATAAAAGCAGCAGCAGAAAATACACAAACAATTGGAGGTTGAATAATGCATTGCTCAATGATCAGTGGGTCATAGAAGAAATAAGGGAGGAACTCAAAAAGTTCCTGGAATTTAATGAAAATGAAAATGCAACCTATCAGAACCTATGGGACACAGCAAAGGCAGACCTAAGAGTAAAGTTTATAGCCATGACTGCATATATTAAAAACACAGAAAGCTCCCAAATAAATGACCTAATGCTACATCTCAAACACCTAAAAAACCAAGAAAAAAGCAAAACCCAAAATAAGCAGAAGAGAAACAATGAAATAAGAACTGAAATTAATAAAATAGGGACCAAAAATGAACTACAAAGAATCCACAAAACAAAAAGCTGGGTCTTTGAAAAAATAAACAAGATTGACAAGCCTGTTGCAAATTTGACTAAAATGAGGAGGGAAAAGACCCAAATTAGTAAAACCAAAAATGAAAAAAAAATTTCTTCTTAACCAAAAAGATCCAGTTAATCATCAGGGACTACTTTGTGAACCTATATTCAAAATAACTGGAAAATCTAGAAGAAATGAACAAATTTCTAGATACATACAACCATCCAAAACTGAACCAAGAGGATATTAATTAACTAAACAGATCTACAACATGTAATGAAATTGAAACAGCAATAGTCTCCCAAAAAAGAAACATCTAGGGTCTGAAGGATTCTCCACTGAATTCTACCAGACCTTGAAAGAAGAACTAATACTAATACTCTTTAAACTCTTCCATGCAATAGAAATGGAAGGAACACTGCCTAAATCATTTTATGAAGCCAGTATTACACTCATCCCAACACTGGACAAGAACACATCCAAAAAGGAGAACTACAGGTCAATCTCCTTAATGAGCATTGATGCAAAAATCCTCAATAAAATAATGGTGACAATAATAATAATATCCAAAGCAATACTGAGCAAAAAGAGCAACACTAGAGGTATCACAATATCCGACTTCAAACTCTGCTACAGAGCCATAGCAATAAAAACAGCATGGTACTGGCCCAAAAACAGATATGGAGACCATTGGAACAGAATAGAGGACCTGGATATGAATCCATGCAGCATAGCCCACCTAATTTTTGACAAAGGTGCCAAAAAAATACAATGGAGAAAAGACAGCCTCTTCAACAAACATTGCTGGGAAAACTGGATATCTGCCTTCAGAAAACTGAAACTAGATCCATGTTTGTCACCCTGTACAAATATCAACTCAAAGTGGTTTAAGGACCTTAATATCAGACCTGAAACCTTGAAGCTACTACAGCAAAAGGCAGGGAATACACTAGAAGCAATAGGCATAAGCAAGGTCTTCCTCAGTAGAATACAAGCAGCTCAGAAACTAAGAGAAAGGATCTACAAATGGGACTACATGAAATTAAATAACTTCTGCACAACAAAAGAAATCATTTCTAAATTGAAAAGGCCACCTACAGAATGGGAGAAACAAGAGACTGATAACCTGAATATACAGGGAGCTCAAAAAACTAAACTCCTCCAAAATCAATGACCCAATACAGATATGGGCGACTGAATTGAACAAAATTTTCTCAAAGGAAGAAATCCAAATGGCTAAAAAACACATAAAAAATGCTCACCAACCCTGACCATAAAGGAAATGCAAATCAAAACCACACTAAGATTCTATCTCACTCCTGTTAGAATAGCTACCATCAAGAACACTAGCAACAGCAAATGTTAACGAGGATGAAGGATGAGGGAAAGGAACCCTCAGGCACTGCAGGTGGGAATGTAAGCTAGTCAAACCACTATGGAAAACAGTATGGAGGCTCCTTGAAAAACTAGAAATTGATCTGCCATATGATCCGCAATACCATTCCTAGGGATATACCAAAGAAATGTGACTCAGGTTACAACAAATGCACCTGCATGCCCATTTTTATTGCAGTACTATTCACAATAGCTAAGTTATGGAAATAGCCAAGATGCCCCACTACTGACAAATGGATTAAGAAAATGTGTTATTTATACACAATAGAATTTTACTCAGTCACAAAGAAGAATGAAATTTTGTCATCTGCAGGTAAATGGATGGAATTGGAGAATATCATCTTAAGTGAAGTTAGCCAGGCTCAGAAGGCCAAAAGCTGCATGTTCCCCCTCATATGCGGATTGTAGACCTAAAGCAAATGCAGCAATATTACTGGACATGGGTCACACACTAAGGAGAGACTGGGCACGGGAGGGATAGGGAAACGGACAGAAGCCAAAAACTTGAGTGAGGTTGATATGCTCACTGTACAGGAAAGAATATAGAAATTTTAAACTGGCCAGGCCACCATGGGAAGCTGACTAGAAGGAATGAAGAGGACTGGAAGAGGTAAATCAATTGGAGCTGTGATACACATATGCATGGAAACAACACAAGGAAACTCCCTGTGTAGCTATCTTTATCTCAAACTAGCAAAAAGTCATGTTTCTCATTTTATCTTTTATGTTTTTCTTCTACAATAATGGAGAAGAGGAAGGCAGAACATGTTCTGAAGGGGAAGGGGTGTTGGCACTGGTGGGAGGGGTGGTACCAAGAAAGGGGTAAGAAGACAAATATGATGCGAGCAATGTATATACATGTTTATAGATACAAAAATGACACCTGTTGAAACTGCTTCAGGAATCAGAGGAAGGGAGAATAGGGGAGAGAAATGGGGGAGGGGAAAATTCAGGTATGATATATTTGATACATTGTAAGAACTTTTGCAAATGCTACAATGTACCCATAACCAACACAACAACAACATAAAAAAGATATAATTGACTGATACTGGGCTGGAGGTGTGACTCAAGCAGTAGAGCACCTGCCTAGCAAGTACAAAACCCTGAGTCCAAACTGCAGTAATGCCAGAAAAAAGAAATCAGAAATATCACAAATAAATTACCTAATGATATGGTTCTATTAAATCTTAAGATGAGAATGCAGTTAATTATCAAGCTAAAATAATGACAATAAATATTTGTACCACCAATATTCCAAAATGCTTCAATGTCTTCACATAAATATTCATTAATAAAATTTAATCAAAATAGGACTCTTACAATAAACAGGTGGTCTGACCAAAGAGGCAAGATGAAAAGTGAATGGCACCTTGGAGACTCATATGGTTGTAATCTGAATGAGGTTAGTCTGTAGAGTTTCAAAAATGATACTGGGCTATGGTATACTAACATAGTGAAATTCTGCCTCTTTCCTTTGTGCTACTTTAACCCTTAATATACTATTACCCAGAAGCTCCAAAGCAGAGCTGATTTGAACATCTTGGTATTCTTTAGAATTTCTCCAATTTGTACTCATTCTTCAAGACAGCTTGCAACTAAATATCTGGAATAACAGGGTGGAGAGAGATATCTCTGATGTACATAGGCTTGCTTTACTCACATATATATACCACATGGGTTTGAACAAGTGTGGTCAAAATAAATTTTCAAAAATCAAAAGAAATTTTTAAGAACAAAAATTTTAAATTCTTATGCATGCATTATGCAGCTCACACAGAAGCTCTCAGTCAGACTCTTGTTGTCAGTTGTGTTTAAATTATTGCATGATCTAGGCTGGGAGCATGGCTCAAGTGTAGAGCGTCTGCTTAGCAAGCTGAAGGCTGAGTTCAAACTTCAGTACATAAAAAAAATTGTGTCTGATCTGATGAGAACATCCCTGCTCTTAATTTTACGAAAATATACCCCTCTCCAATCAAATTGTGCCCAAAAAGTTAGATAAAAGTTAATGTACTGAATTTGAGTGAGAAAGTGAAATATTTAGACTTATTGAAAGACAGCATACCTCTAGCAGAAGTTGGGTGGCCTTGTAGGAAAAATGAATCAAGCAGCCATAGTACATTTCTGAATTCTATGCATCCTGAGCATTTGTGATTTTTCCTCAATGGTGGTCTCCTAGGTACAATATACTCTTGGGTAAAAGGTTCTACTGCATATTCGCAAGACAGAAATTTCAAAGAACTTCTTGCTTGTTTATATGTGCATAGTTAGAAAAGTTGCCAACATGATAATATGTTCTATTTTGTTCTTATCCAGAAGGGTTGGTACAAAAGAGGTCTCATTAGAACCTTGGAGGGTAACCTCCGTGGATCATAGTTCATCAGGCTGTCAGGGTTCCTCAACTAATGAAAAGAATAACTGGGCAAAGTGATGCCCCAAGGGTTCTGTGAAAACACTCTCCACTACACTGTCACAGGTCAAGTTGGCTTGAGGAGGTCTGGTATAATATAACTAGGAATGCATAGGCTTTTAATGGTTATACTAGGGATAGCAATTGCTGACCATTCAGTCTTCTCTCAGCCAGTACTGAATGGCATTTCTTCAATTATCCTGTGAAAATTGTGGATCTACAATATTTTGCTTGAAATGGAATGTAAAGTAGATCTACAGTAGGAGAGTTTCACTAGCTTTCCAATTGTGAGTTCATATGAGTATTTTTATTTATTTAATTACTTCATTTATGTTTTTTGAGATAGGATCTCATTGTGTAGCCCATGCTAGCCTCAAACTGCCTCAGCATTCCGAATACTGGGTTTACAGCTGTGTACCACCTGGTTGCATGACAAAATTTGTACGCCAGGGATGGTACAAGGAGCCTTGCACAGAGTGTATCATTTCATGTTGCAGTGTTCCTGTGAAGTTGATGTTATTAGCCATATAACATAAAAGAGGAAACTATAACATAGAGAGGTTAAATCATTTTCATGAGGCCATACAAGTATAAAGTGGCAGAGCCTAAATTTGAATACAAGTCTTTTCAAGCTCTAAGTCCATGCTCTAAATGATTATGCCACGCCATCTTTATTTTAAGAGGATTACTATTCAAAAAACAGCTGCTAAATTTTATTATATTCAAAATATTTTGTAAAAATGGTGCCTTAAAAAATAGAGAGACTAAAAAAAGGTAAAACTCCATGTGAAATTATCTGTAAGGGTGTGGTAGGCCTTAGAAAAAATTAAAAATAAAACTACTTTCGTGGACCTTTCAGTAATTCCACAAAGTTAAAATGGTTATGCTACATCAAAAAAGCATAAACAGTACTGAATGAATAATAGCTTCCTGAGCTGGAAGCTTATTTTCATCACTTATTAGCTATGTGATCTTAGATAAAAAATTCAAATAAGGATAAAAATAAAAATGCCTGTCTAAGAAACAAAAACAGAAACAGAGTTTAAGAAAAATACTTATCTGTCCTGATTATAGTGAAGATAAAATGGTATAGTATATATAAAATAATAATGGTGTCTGGCACTTGGTGGGTTTTCATCAAATTGTAGATGTTATTGTTATAACTATTATTAAAAAAACACAAAAGGGATAAAGAAGTATAAAAGCTTAGATGAATGAAAGGGGGGAAGTTGGGGAGAATATTACTTGGTGTAAGCCAATGTTACTGTAAGCATGCTTTTTAGTAAAGAGCAAACATAGACACATGTGTTCACTCTCTGGTGGGCCAGGTTACAGAGAGTACTTCCTATGCTACATTACTGCTGTTCATTGTGAAGCAGGAAGCTGTAAGATGGAGAGTCAGGACAAGACTGTTCTTTTTAAAAAACAAAAAACAAAACAGGTTTGTGGAAGATTGTGTATTGTTTAAGTAAAGGGGCTTAATTTCTTCTTTCAACTTGATTCACATGCAAAAATGGTCTTTAAATTGGCTGAAAGCTTGGAAGCATCTTAAATCCTAATAAGCACTAAGCATTGCCATTGAACAGACAAGAAAATCTAGCCTGTAATAAGGAAAAATGATAAATATCCATGCCCTGTTATTTGATTTCTCTAAAGCAGATATTTCAGAGGGAAGATCTATGCCTGAAGAGATGTTTTCATGTAGGCTTATACCTCATTGAAGAGATTGTTTGAAGCATATCTGAACAACTGAACATGTGAAGCAGTAAAGAAATTATACTTATTTTGTTCACAGGCCTAAAATTGTTTTGTTATTTTGAATACATCTTTTCCCTGTAAATGTTTTTAAATTGATTAGTGGTTGACTTAACATTTAATAAGGCTTTTACTTTTAGAAAAAGCATTTGGCTAAGTTACTGCAGGTTCTGATATCTCATCGATTGGCAACTAGAGAAATGATTGACTTGCCTGGCTATGTACCAGGGAGACACATTTCATCTAGTGACATAGCTCCAAACTGCATGTATGTATTCAAGAAGGTGATTCTAGGTAATTTAATACTATTTTAGATACAGCAATGTCCTGAAGAAAATCCCCTTACCTTTCTGTAGCATCTTGAGGACGCTATCAGAAAGCATACCACGGTGGACCCAGAGTCACAGGTGAGAGAGGTTCTCCTCAAAGATAAATTTCTAACAGTCAGCCCCAGACATTTGTAGAAAACTCAGTCTGTGGCTGAAGGAGAAAAGTTATTGGATCAACTGTATACTATAACCAGGACATTACTACCAGAGAGAAAGATAAGAGACATCATGACCTCATTGCTGCCCCCACCTGACTGGGGCCTGTATCCTGAACTTGCTACCATGGTGGACAGGAGGGGCATTTCTGCAGAGAATGCTTAAGGGGGACAGCCTGGGAGTTATCCCCGCCCCCAACCAGGACCCTGCCCTCTCTGCAAAGGTAACCACTGGAGGTCTAAGTGCCGCTGCCTCCATATGGAAGGTGAGGTGCTACCTTTTAAGGGTTGATGGGTCCCGGCCACACTCCACTTCTTGGCATCAATGTTGAGGAGCCTCAGAGTAGCCATTATGGCAGAAAAACAAAAGATCATTTTCCAGTAGACAGTGGAGCTCATTTCTCTGTTTCACCTTTCTCTCCAGGTCCCTGGTCCAATGACAAAAGTTATCATTTGGGGCAAATCTGGCCAGCCCCTAGAGCACTAGTTTACCCGGCCTCTGGCCTGCTCTTTGGGAGACCTCCTCTTCTGTCATTCTTTCCTTACAGCTCCTGAAACTCCAGTGCCTCTGCTGGGATGGAATTTACTATCTCAACTGAAAGCTCAAATTCTCCTCCCTCCAGGCAACTATTTCTGCTGTCCCCTCCTTCAGGAACAAATAGATTCCACAGTGTGGACTGATGAGATGAGTGTAGGGTGAGCCAGACTGGCCCTTCATATTCAAATAAAACTCAAAAATCCCTCACAGTTTACAACAAGGGCTACTAATTAGTTGCTCCAGCCCCTATAATAAGTTTAGAATTCTTATAGGAGTTAACTTTGGAATGCAAGTTACAAAGTAAACAACTTGAAAGGATATGGATAGGTAGTGAACGTATTTTTTGAGAAGTTAAAGGAAAAAGGAATGTTTTTGGATGAGAAAGGATTTTGTAAGGAAGTGTTTGTCCTAAAGATTGTTTCAAATAGGAGGGATAAGGACAAACCATCAAAGGCTTTAGTATGTTATATAAAGGTCTGAGTAAGTTTTAAAAGTATATAATAAAAAGCTTTGGTGTATAATAAAGTAAAAGTCGAGTATAATCTAAGAGTTGCCTAAAAGATTTTTAGGGCCATGTCAAACTAAAATCAAATTCTCTATGTTTATAAAATAACAAGGTTATCTTAATATTGTTCTGCTCTGAGTAACATCTACAAAAAACCATTATAGAGAAAGATTTTATCAAAGAAAATATTCATGTTTTCTGCTGATCTTGTCAAGCTTTAAATACTACTAAATCAGAGTTCATTTACACATTTGCTTATGTGTCTTAAATGACCACCTTGTAACAGTGTTGTGTCTATACTTTATCTAAATATTGTACAAACATTTACCAAATTATATTAAAAATGAGCTAGAGCTCTCTTTTATCCAAGAGTGTTACATTTAAATCCTGACAGCCCCTGCCTCCCACAGGTCACCTACCTAGGTGTGGCCTTAAAGGGACAGACTCACTCCCTGAGTCATGAGTGAATCAACCCAATCCTCTGTTTCCCACTCCCCCATTCCATAAAGCAGCTTAGAGCTTTCTTGAGAGTTACAGGATTTTGCAGAATCTGTATCCCTAGATGTACAGTCCCTTAGCAGACACCTTTTATGTTCCTGCTAATAAACTTGCCTCCAACAGACCCTGCTCCTCTGGCTGACTATCTACTTTATCTTAACCTTCTCAGGGAACTTCTCAGAGAGCATGCAGACCGTATACTGCCCCACCCTCCAACAATTTCTGTTAAACCAGGGGATCTTGTTCTCCTAAAGCATCTTCTACCCTCTCCATTGGGACTTCGGTGGACCAGCCCTCATCTGGTCATTCTCACAACACCCACTGCTGTCAAGCTCAATGGGATCCCCTAGTGGTGGCACCTCTCAAGGAACAGTTAGAAAAACCAAGAAGGGAGTTGTAGGACACTTGGAATCCTCTAGGGAACAACATTTCACAGTGGTTCTCCTGGCAAATGCCCATCCTAATGCCTGTGTTCTTGCTCTCCTATTCTTAAGCTTCCTCCCTTGTATCATACTGCATGTCTACTATTGCTAATCAAAAGTTTAAACAGTTGTACCTGCAGTGATATCAACCTTTCCAAATCTGTCCAGAGGACTGCTACAAGGGTCCCCACCAGAACTCAGGAGTCTGAGGATCTTGCCCTATATAGCAGCCCCTGCCAGCAAGAAGCAGCTAAGAGGCCAATGCTTTGCCCCAATTTCTGATCCTCAGCCTCTACCTTCATCAGTATTAAAGAAAAAATGGGGGAATGATAGAACAATAATGTTGCCATTTGTAAATCGGCAGCCATTTTATCCTCAGGCCTCACTTGAGAAATGGAGCCACTTCCAATAACAGCTCTGCCTCTACCGGAGACTCCCATGCATGCACTAACTTCCTTAACCTCCCTCTTCTATAAAAACCACGCCTGGCCCAGAGTCTGTGCTGCACCATCTTTCCCCGGCCAGCCTGGCGGTTTGAGCCTGCCATTAAACCTTGCTCTTGGATGTGAGACTTTTCTTGTGAGCTTTCTTTGTGATCAGCATTTTTCCTAACAGGAAGTGCCATGCTTCCCATAAAGCTACCATTTCTTGAACAAAACCATTCTAAATGTCAGGAGAAGGCTACCATGTTATAAAAATGACTATATTCCATTTTTAAAAACTCATTATTTTTAAACATAACAAAGAAAACACAGGATTCTTGAAGAAGTTGACCCCAAACCAGCACTTCAAAGGAAAAAAATCTTAAATTACTTCAAAATATTATTTAAGTGATACAGGTACTAAGTCTAAGTGGATAAAGTTTTTTAAACCAAACATAGCTTTAAAAAATTTTTTTTATAAAATAAGTTTACATATTACCTGGTAATTGTTTTGGTTTTGTGATAACCTCACTTGGTTTGATGATGCAAAATGTGGAGAAAAATTACTCCTTGAAGGATTTGCATTACTGTACATTGTAGTAGATGCTGTATGTAATGAGGTCCGTGGTGTCAAATGGTAGTCTCTGTTTTGATACAGTACATTATCTGACAAATCGTTAACATTCACTACTTGTGAATTTGGCATATTTCTTCCTAGTCTGGGCAAAGTTGTACTTTGGTTCTCAGTTCGAAGGGAACTGCCACTTTCATAAAATCTTGAATAGTTTGGTATTTGTGATCCCATTGATGCCAGCTCTTCTTCTCTGGCATATTCATCCTCAGCATCTCCAGTCTCCATTGCAATGGACAAACAAGTTCCTTCTGCTGAGCTAGGCTTGTGTGTGGCATTTCCTCCCAGAATTCTCTGGGGATAATCACTGACTGCCAATGAAAACACTTCACGAATTTCCAAGTTTTGTGTTCTACAGTAAGGGTCTCTAATACTTGACTTTTGCCCACATAAGTTATGTGATGCCAAACCTGTATGTTCAGGTTTATATGACCTTTGAATCCCAACTGGCTCAATTTTGCAAGGTCGGTGGCACAAAGATGGCTTTTGAGGTACTGTCATTACAGAAGCTTGAACTGAAGAGCTTCCATAGTTTTTCTTTGTGTGATTGTATACTGAGTTTCCAGCATTTAACACGCTTGTCTGTCTTGACAATATAATGGTTTTTTCACCTAGGAGCAGGGAGGCATTTTTACAGTGTGCTACTTGTCTTTGAACAGGAATGTGCAACTGAAACTCATTATCGTTTTTACTGGCTGCTTTCTGAATGGGAATTTTATTTGCTTCTGTAAGTTGTGTATTTGTATGCTTGGTTGTCCCTTGCCTATTTGATGAACTGGCTGGACTGTATATGCCAGTTACAATGACATCATTATTGGTAGAAGTCCAAGAAGATTGTTGGCTTGAGGGTCGAGCAATATTAACCACATTTCTGACTGTAATATCTGGAGCTGCCAAAGAGGTACCAGAAACAGTTCCAGTTGTTGTTCCTGATTCAGAATTCTTACTACTCATTTTTCTTCGCTTATTGCCAACCCACGTCTGAAAGGATAAAAAATAGTGTTATTATGAAAAAAAAATAAAAAAAGACAAAATGATTTTTAAATGATAAATTATATTCTTTGTTATGGAACCAAGGCCTATACAAAGGTAAAAGAAAAAAGGTACAGTATGGAAAATTAACTAAAGTATAAGAGCAAAAATGATTAAGGACTTAGGAACATTGAGAACACAGAGTATTATTGCTCCTCTCTACCACAAAGCCCATGTAATTAATATGTGCCAAGAATTCCACAAATTCTTATATCCTTTGACCTAGTAAGTAAATTTCTAGGATATTAGCCTAAAATGTGGTCATTGATATAGACAAAGTTTATGTGTAATGATGTTCACTGTGTTTATTTATAATATTAAAAAGTTGAAAGGATCCTAAAGGTAGGGTCTTTAATGTCATTAGAAAATGCTCATCATATTATTAGATAAATATACATTTATAATCTTCAGGCTTAATGATTTCTTTTGTGTATATATATCATAAACATTAATTTTTAGAGATATTCATAAATACTAACTATATTGTAATACACCTCATTTTACAAGCATCTTTGTGATGTTGATTAATTAGAATGCAATACGAGAAGGGAAATTGCCAAAGTCTGATATTGTCCAAGTACTTTTAAAAAAAAGAGTTCTGGTTTTCCCACAGCCCCACCAAGAATTTGCAGTTTTTTGTAGTCTTTAATAATCCAGGAGTTTATAAAAGATAAATGCAGTTTTGATTGGTCTGAATGGTTATTATACTAAATTGATAGAATGCTCACTATTACCTTTACCTATATTAATATTGGCATGTTTGCTTGTTTAAACTTATTTATAGGAGCAATATTCTACTAAAAATAGTAATGCTTTACAACTCTATGTGATATTTTTGGTTTGTCATTAATTTATGGTAGTTATTTTCTTCTTCATATTCTTGTCTGCTTACCAAATTTTATACAATGAATATGTATTACTCCTCTAAACAGAAAAAAGTTATTAATAAGAATAATACCAGTGGTTGACATTTAGGATTTGATTATAAAATACATACTTTTATGTAAGTAATATTTATAATTATCTTAAAATTATTGCACTGAATCATGGTTCTTCTTTAAGTATGCAATAAGAAATATTGCATTCCATAATATGATTACTAAAGCTTATAATTATTCGAAAATGCATATTGTATGACAAACATCCAGAAAACATTAATCTATTAAGATTAAGCAAAATAAATGAATAAAAATTTAAATGAACTAATCTAGTATAAATGTTGTGCAAGATATGTCTGTGTAAATTTTCTTGATGTGTTTTTGAAAACCACATTTAATTTTAATTTAACATTATTTAATTTTCAATGTTAATTTATGCAATGTATAATTACATATAACATTAATGTTGGTGTACTAATGTAAATAAAAGCTAACATGAGTTGAATCTCTCCTTGTGTATTCTTTACATATTTATTAACATCTTTGATAAGTGCTATTTTTCTAATTTTATACATAAAGAAACTGAGGTTCATAAATAATAAGTACCTTGGGGAAGGATATCCTGCCTACAAGTTACAGAACAGAGTCAAAGTCAATCCTAGTTAACTTTAAAACACATTCCTCTTCCAGTATCTTGCAGGTAGTGGCTAGTAACTCCTGAACTAGTCATCTTTATTGTTGTTTTACTGTAATAATCACTTGTCCCACAAAGGAAATATTCCAGAAACTGTGATGCTCCCTTTTGTTTCATGTGATGTAGAAGAATTTTAAACTCATTCTGATTTCTTTCATGAAACAGCAGGATTGAGAGCTACAAGCCAAAGGATATGTAAATATAAATGTCACAGGAGATAAAGGAGAAAAACTAAAAGGTTCTAATGTATTTACTGAAGAGAAATATTTTAAATGAATGTCTTTAGATAACTATAACTTTCCAAAAGGTGAAATTTATTAATTTTCAAAATAAGTTTCCAGGTTTAGCTTTTCAAGTAAAAAGAACATGGGAAATATGTTTGCACATAATTTTTACAAAAGTATATAAGCATTATATAAAAATATTAATGGGAAAGCATAGTGAATTGGTAAATTTGAATTCAAGAACTATTAAATCTAGAGGAAAGGTCTAGGCCACATTTCAAAAAATAAATCCACAACATAGTATGTTCTCATCACATATTACCTACCTTAACTTAGGAATTTTAAGAGTGATCTAAGCTCATTGCAAATTTATGATTTATTTGTATAGTTTTATAGTTTAAACATATTGATGTATATTATGTATAGCTGTCTATATTATTTACTAGATATTTACATTATGTATTCATTGAAAAGTATAATGCAATAGAATAATATGTACACTTGAAATTCAGCTATCTAGCAATCTAGCAACCTCTTGTCCAGAACACAGCTAGCACAGATGTTACAAGATTTAATGTGCCTCACTAATAAGACAACTCCTGACCTTAATACCCACTTTCTCTGATTTTATAATTTGGTGAATGCTGGTATGCTATTCTAAAACAAATTTGAAACAACAAAATAGGAGGGGCATTGCAGAGGTCCCTGATGGTTAACACCCTGACAGCACTCACACTAAAAATATTCAATAAACATTGCCATTAATTGCCATTAAAAAGGAAAGACATAAAATCAATGTAAGAAATCACTAAATAGCAGTCTGAGTTTCTTTAATAAAGGGTAAAATAGCTTCATATACCTTATCAAGTTGTAAGCATTATCATTTTATAGCACAGTAACACGACTGGTTTCTGTAATGAAAGCCCTGAGTCAAAAAACTCAATTATTTGCTCTGTTCTCTAGTCAAGAAAAGTACAAAAGTATAAATTTAAGAAATAGTCCCACTTCAAGTGCTGAATATAAAGGAAATTCATTGCTTGAAGGTACCCAATAATTTAATTAACTTTACCAGAAGTTTTTTAGTTTTAAGACCCCAAATTTACCAAAGTTTATCAGATGTAAATATTTTCCACGTTAAATGCCTCATTAGTGAGGAGTTAAAACATGTCAAACAAGATAGATATGAGAATTTGGAGTGAGGAAGTAGGAAAGCCATACTACATAGAAAAAAAAAAAAAGAAAGGAATGATTCTTGAGTCACTAATACTTGGTCTGTATAAAATTCTCTCTTAGCTCTCTTTTAGAAACTCACTGTCTAAATCTTTTTTTCCTTTTTCTATACCTCATTCTTTCTTTTCTTATTCCTTTATCTTATTATATTTATGTTTTGCTTAGATGTTTTAAGTTTTTAAATTGTCTTTATATTGGGATAAAATGCTTAATGCAGTGGGACTTGAGTTCTTCTGAGTAAAAACACAGTACTATATTAAAATAAAAAAGAAAGGTCTCTTTCAAGTAGAACACATAATCTTATGCAAAATATGGAGGAGGGCCTGTGGAGAGGTAAATCCTCCAACAACTCCCTTTTCCTCTGAATGCAAAAGCAATCAAAGTTGCACTGGGATTTAGATTAGGAAGGCTGAATTTCTGAATAATTTATACTTTCCTGGTTTGGAGAGAGTAAATCTGTTCTATACAATTCTTTATAATTTATTGTACAACAATATACTTGCAATCCTACATTCTAAAAATGTATACCTGTCATTCACATTGTTTGTTTTAGATTTTCATATTATTTGGAGTATAAATACCTACTTATCAAAAATCTTAGTATTCAAGCACAATCAAATAAGTTATGAGGGAAAGAATTATAAATAACTAAAATAGCAAATTGGAAATATGAAAGATAGTCTACAATGCAGCTGTTTGGGAAGGCTTTTCACTTGAAGGCAATGATAAGAGAAAAGGGGGAATAGGAAAATAACAGTAGAAAAAAGTTTACATTTATAAAATTCAATCTCATCAATTTGAAATATTCTATATTACTTTTCTAAGGCAATTAAACATTTTTCTCTGAAGTTTAGTAAATGTAATTTCAAGTAGTGCACTTAAAATTATCAATAAGAGACACTTCTAGTTCTTACATAAATATGAATATGTTGGGTCACTGGGAGGGTGGCAGCTCCAGTTCATTGTCATAAAGATATCAGTTTTGTTCTTTTTGGAATGCAAGGTGATTGTAAAGTGACTGTAAAGAAAATGTCTTAGAGCAAAGACAGATACAAAATGGAGACAGAGATGTTGTTTTTCCTGTTTTTAATTAATTTGTGCACTCATGTAAGGAATCAGTGCTTTTCAGCAAAACCAACTTGAGCGCCTCTTACGTCTCAGCAAATAAGAGACAGAGATCCTGGATATTTTCCTCCAGAATTGGTGGCAAACTTTCCCATTTGAAGGTGAATATATTATTTAATCTTTAAGAAATATTTCCCAAAGAATTCTGCTTATCAAAGAATTTTATCTCTAGGTTCTTTGAAGGTACATAAAACAGCAAAATAAACTCAAAAAGACGTCTTTTCTCTTTCCCAAATCTGCCTAATAAATGCCAAGGATGTGAATGTCGCTAATCTTTGAATCACTAAAGGTGCATACCAAAAGGATTTGTAGCATGTTTAAACAAATACAGAAGGACCTAAATCCATGACAAGTTCTGTTAGATTTTTCTCTTACCTCCTCTCTATCACTTTCTCATTGCCTATCACAAATATGTAGCAGCTTCGATTTTTTTGTTTTTACAACTGAATAACTGCGGTTGTGATAATTTCCTCCCTTGGGATTTCTTGTCCCTTACTTGCTAACCATTAAAATGCATACATTTTACTTGGAGGGAAAAAATATTCATAAAACAAACTACAGATTAGGTTTTCCTGAAAAGACAAAAAAAAAATCTAAAATAGCAAATGGTTCAGGAAAAATTCTAAAGCAACAACAAAAAATCTAGTTACATAGAGTTCCCCCAGGAAATACCTGTTTTATTAGCATTTGTGGAGGTAATATCTAGATTATTAATTGGGGTCTTAAAGAAAGCATAAGCTCAAGAACTAATCTTAATGGTATTTATTAGTCCAAGAGACAGGAAAAAAAAATGTTCACATTTTAGTGTTTCAAGGTATGTATAGGAACAAATATATACCAAATGGTTATCTCATTTATTAAAAATAGTATTTTTATGCCAGGGAAATGAAGCTGTGTATAAAGTTAGGACTTCATGCCCTGAATAGTTTTTCTTACATTAAGCAAATATCACTTGTAATAAAAAGTTATAAATTCAAGTGTTAGACCTCAATACTTACCCTGACTACACTGAAGTCCAGCTTAGTCTCCTGTGCACACTGTAATATGAGCTGAAAGCAATTTTTACTTTGATTTGTCATTCCATTTTCATAATAACGCTGTAAAATCCTTTGTTGTTCTACAGTAAATACAGACCGTAGATTCATCTAAAAATAAAAGAAGATACTCTGAATATTGGAATAAAAATTTGGTATGTGTAGAATTTGTACACTTTCGTTTTTCAATACAATTTCGGTACTTCTGAGCTGCAAGATTTCCTTACATGAATTAATCCCCAATAACGGGCAGTAATTTGTGTGCTAAAGGGAGATATCTCCTCACTGAAAAAATGTATGTAGTACACATACTGAATTTGCTCAGAGAAGTACCAACTTTAAAGACAAAAAAATGAAAACAAAAACAAAAAAATAAGGAAAGTTCTTATCTGGTTCGTCTCAGTGCATGGAGGAAAAGGGTCTTTCACTGAAATAAATATTTATAGCTAGTAAAGCCAGAGATGGTGGTAGCCATAGGTGTTCAGTTATCAACAGGGACACTCACTGTTCTTTGTCAAGCAAAGCATCTGGCATAGTGTTATAATCAGAAGCTGTGCTCTGGAGCAAAAGGATGCTTTTATTTTTTCTCTTTCTGGGACAGAAGGGTAACTTTTATACATTAAAACAAAACCTTTCTTTAAAGCTTAAAACCAAACAGAATGGTTTAGTGACTGTGAAAATTTGTTTGCTTTAAGCAGTATTACCAAATTAAGTATTTTAATAACTACAGTATGTTAATCCAAATTCAAATTCAGTACATTTTACTAAAAATAAACCATGTAAAAACTATGTGCCTTCTAATTAAATTGATACCATAATAATTAGACAAGATAAGTTAATAAAAAGCAATTCAATTTTCCTGCCAATAGATAAGGTGCTTAACATCAAGGATAAAGAACACTGTACATTTCACAAATAAAAGGCAAGCCATACTATATTTTAAAAGATGAATTATAGGAGTGTGTTTTTCTAAAATATCCTTGTGACTTGATTAAGGAAATTTTGGATTCTTGTTAAAAGTTATCATACTGAAATTGTTATTCCTGAAAGTTGACAGACAGAAAGCCTTTCCTAAGGAAAGTTTCTCTTTAAAATTAGGAAAACATTAAAAAAAAATCATATGCCAGACCAAAGAGAAATTTTGGCAGTGTATTGAAACCACCAAGCATGTTGAAATGGAAATAAAAAAAAAGTTCCCTTCCTCTGAGTACTTTAAATAATAAAGCCATCTAATAAGGAAATTAAAGAGTGTTATAGTCATAAACTGCAATTTGTGTGCCTGACTTTCTTGCTTGCTCACATGAGCACCTCCCTAACTAATATTAAGAGATCTGAGAAAATCAGATGTGAGAGAGGGCACAGGAAAGATGAGTGTACAGTTTCTCCCTTAAACACTTAGAAGCAAAGACCTCCACTATCTAAAGGGGGGTTCTGAAGGTGGAATGTGAAAGTATAAACATCTTATCTGCAACCTGTTCAAATATTCAAGAATGTTTGGGCCAGCGAGAAGGCATAGTATTCATCAAAGAAATTTTTGCTATAATGACTGCCAGCTTTCAGAGAAATTTGAGGTTCTTTTTACTAAATGGTTCAGTCACAATCAGGAGATCCAGAAGATGGAGGTCAAATACAAGAAATACCTCATCTGGTGTGAATTTAGAAGTAAGATAATTTGGAATGGGTACAGAGGATGGTGATAAACTTCAAATTATGAAGGCCTAATTGGGGCAGTGATTCTGATCATCCGCTGCAGAAATGTCATACTGAAAAATCCTAGACTGCAAGATATGGGTATTTCCCAAACACGACAATGCCTGCCCTAATAATACAGTAATATTTTCCTATTGGCTGACTGCAATTGTTACCCTTACCCATTGATAACAAACACACTGAGTACTAAAATTACTGTGTAATTCTGACAATAGGCAATGCGGAGACTTTTTTTAGTTTTTCACTTAAATTTAATAGCAGAAAGGCCACTTTGTTCAAGAGAGCTATTTTTATTTCAAATTGTATGAAATTCGTTCTTTACCACAGCAACTAGATAACCTCATTTGAACAAGATAACATGTCATTATCTCTATCCACCTTAGTTATCTTGGTTTATGGTATTAAATGACCTCACAGACAAAATTCTTACCCATTTGTAAAAAAATCAGAGAGTTTTAAGAATATTCATTTGTGGGTTGGGTTCTAATTTATGTGGAAGATAAAATGACACATCCTTGATTTCATGGTAATAGGGTTCACAAGGCTGGAGTGGGAAAGGTAGCTGAATTAGGACACTAAATACTGGAGTAACATGTCATTTAGCCTTACTTCAAGATTTCCTAGTCTAATATTCTACGCATCTATCCACTTAGTACATGCCAGCCAATAGGAATAGGATAACCTGTGGTCTACACTGACTCCACTGCTGATTATGTGATAAATACTGAATTTCCTTGAACATCCATTTCCTAGTCTGTAAAATGCTGGGTGATGTGACTTATCTTGCCTATCAGTCTGAGCTGCAAAATAAGACTATTTCTTACAAGATAAGGTGAGAGCTCCTTTATCTAAAATTGTAAAGCATATAACAGTTATAACATATTTTTATATTTAGTATAAGCACGCCTTTCAGATGATCATTTTGAGATGATCAATTTCAGGTGTGGAATTTCTCAAGTCTCTCTCAGGTTTAAAATTTATTGTTTTAATGAGAACTCTGAGACATTGGGAGAAGATAAATTATGCTTAGTATATTTTATTCAAGAAAACAGAATAATGAATAAGTAAATTTGTTGCTGTGGAAGTATTTAAAGCATACAGCTTGTAGGAATGACTGTCTCCTTAGAGGTTCCAGATACCTAAGTCTATTTCAGATAAATTCTGATACAACAATACTTTAAAATAATTGATGCCATATTTACACCCAGCTCACTGCTTTAATAATGTCATATCTAGTTAAATCATGTGTAAGGAGCCCTCAAATATATTCATATTCTTTCATTGACTTGACTTTAAAAAGGGGGTGAGTCCATAAAATATCACTAATTAAAATATAACACATTCCTTTCAATATAAAAATTCAATTTGGAGATAAGCCATTGATTTTTTGTTTACAAAGTGTGGAACTGATCTTAATACAACACTTAATATATCTTTATTTTGGACAACATATCTATATGAACCACTGGTTTTTTTTGGTAGTACTGGGGTTTGAACTCAGAGCTTCACCCAGGTACTCTAGTGTTTGAACCACACTTCAGTTCTTTTTACTCTTGTTATTTTGGAGATAAGGTTTCATATTTTGCCCAGATGGGACTGGACCACAATCCTCCTATTTTATGCTTCTTGCTGTAGCTGAGATAACAGGCACATGTCCACAGACCCAGATATTTCTGTTGAGATGACATCAAATTGGCCTGGAACCAAGATCCTCCATATCTCAGCCTCCATGTAGTTTGGGATGACAGGTGCTCACCACCACAGCACCCAGGTATTGGTTGAGATGCAGTCTTGAGAATGTTTTTGACTAGATTGGTCTTGAACTGTGATCCTCTCGATAACAGCCTCCCAAGCAGGTAGGATTACAAGCATGAGCCACCAGCACCCAGCATTACTGTCTTTCATAACCAGTATTAATTTTCATGTTTAAATTTACATATAGTAAAATTCTGTCTTTTGGGGGTACAGGTCTATTAGAAAAATGTGCATAGTCATGAACCCACTATCACAATCCAGACATAGAATAGTTCTACTACTTCAAAAAAAAAAATCCCTTATGCTGCCTCTATATAACCAACTTCTCCAGCTAATCCCAGCTCTTGGGAACCACTGATCTGTTCCTATAATTTCAACTTTTAAAGACCATTTAAATGGAATCAGAGTATGTAGCCATAGCGCATCTGAAATTCATTTGTGTTGTGTATGTTATCAATAGCTTGTTCCTTTTCCTTTCAGGGTAGTATGCCATTGTGTGAATGTACTTCCCTTAATCCATTCATCCATTGAAAGACACTTCTGCTCTTTCAAACTCTTAGAAATTATGGGCAAACCTGATAAGAACAATTGCATAAAAAGAACACTTGCACAGAGTGTTAGGTATACAAATAGGTGCTCATTTCTCTTGCGTTTAACTTTCTTTTTTCTTTTGGTGGTACCGGGATTCAGAGCCTTGCACTTGCTAGGCAAATGTTCTACCACTTGAGCCACACCTTCAGCCCTTGAATTTAGCTTTATAAGTAGTTGTTAAACTGTTTTCAAAATTGACTGCAAAAATTAACCTACTTACTAATATTCATTGAAAGGTTCAGTTCCTTTACCTCCCCATGTGCATTTGTTATTGTCAGATTTTTTTTAAATGTCGCCATTCTAATAGGTATATAATTGTATATTATTATTATTGTAGTTTTAACTTATATTTTTCTAGTGACTAATGATGTTCAGCATCTTTTCATATACTTATTTGCCATCTATATATCTATCTTTCCCTGCAGGTGTCTTGTTCAAATATTTCCCAATTTTTAATATTTTGTTTGTTTACTCATTATTGAGTTTTGAGGGTTTATGATATATTCTAGATATAAATCCTTTATCAGAAATATTATTTGATTTTTTATATTCATTTATTCATATGTGCATACATTGTATGGGCCATTTCTCCCCCATACCCCCGACTCCCTCCCTCTCCCCTCTACCCCCTCGCTTCCAGGCAGAACTTGTTCTGCCCTCTTCTCCAATTTTGTTGAAAAGAAGACATAAGTAATAATAAGAAAGACGAGCATTTTCGCTAGTTTGAGATAAGGATGGCTATACAGAGAGATTCCTAGAAATATTATTTGAAAGGCTTTTTCTCTATTTGTGGCTCATTTTAAAAATTTTATTAGAATATATTTTGTAGACTGGAACTTTTCAATGTTGATGAAGTCCATATATCTTTTTTTAAATGTTATGCTTTTTAAATGAAGTATGCTTAAATGTAGTTATTCTATATCCTTTATATTCCCATATGAATTCTGGAATCAGTTTGTCAATATTTAAAAAATTCTTACTGGGATTGTGATTGAGATTGTATTGAACCTATAAATCAGTCTAGGAAGTATTATAATCTTAATATTAACTCTCCCAATTCATAAATGTGTGTAATGATTTAGATCTTGTTTGATATATAGTTTTTAGCATACAGAGCCACCACATGTCCTATTAAATTTAAATCAACATATTTCCTGTTTGGGAGGGAGGATACTATTGTAAATAGCATTTTAAAAATTGGGGATTGTTCATTGCCATTTTATTTACATACAACTGATTTTGTTATATTGCATATTATGTATTATATTCTGCAACTTTGCAAAACCAAGGATTGATTCCAGAAGCCTCTTGGTTGAGTACTTAGTATTTTCTACAGATTTTGTCTATTTTTTTCTGTCTTTATTTTCATTGAGTTCTGCTATTAGGTTTAGTGCTCACTTCATTCTGGTTTGTTTGGATTTCACTTACTCTTTACAGTTTCCTAAAATAGAAATTTACACTGTTAATCTGAGACCCTTTTTCATTTTCAAATAAAAGCAATTAATGTTATAAACTTATGTTTAAGTACTGCTTTGGCTGCATTCTACAAATTTTATTGGAGGTATTTAATTGTCCTTCAGTTCAAATTATTTTCTATTTCCCTTGTTTATTATTTAATTAAAATATATAGCGATTTTTCCAAATATTTTCTGCTACTGATTTCCACTTTAGTTTGGTTGTGATTAGAGAATATACCTTTCATGATCTTAATTATTTAAGTTTTTTAAAACTTTTTTTTATGGCTCAGAATGTGGTTTCTCTTGATGAATATTCGAGGTACAGTAGAAAGGTATGCTGTTGTTGGGTGGACAGCTCTTAAAATGTCAATTAGGTTGTGTTGGCCCATAGTGTTGTTTGCGTCTTCTACATTCTTAATTATTTTCTGACTACTTTATCAATTATTGAAAGAAGAATGGTGAGGTCATCAAGTATATTTATGTGTCTGCCTATTTCTACATTTATATCTATCAGTTTTTGCTTTATGAATTTTGGAAATCTATTATTAGGCACATATGCATTTAGAATCGTTATAACTTTTGGTGAATTGACTCTTTTCTGCAGTCATTATGTAATAATCCTCTTTTTTCCTGGTACTATTCCTTGTTCTGCATTCAAGTCTGCCAGATGCTAATCAATTCACTCTAGTTTTGCTTTGATTACTTTGTCATATTATATCGTTTCTTATCCTTTTATTTTTAACATGTCTTTATATATACAATGGGTTCATTTTTCAAAAGTGTAGAGTTTAAAATACAATGACAACATTTTAAATTAGTATATTGATAGCGTACATTCAATCATTGATATAGTTGGGCTTATATGTACCATTTTATTAGTCATTCTCTCCATTTGATCTTAGGATTTTTTGTTCTTTTATTCTCCCTTTTCCAAATTCTTTTAAGTTATTTGAATCTATATACATATATATGTATGTGTGCTATATACTTATATAATTTATACTTAATTTTTTTCTTTCTACATATGTAATATTTTACAATTGCAATTATAATCATGTGGGTCCCTTTACCCTCTCTGTTTTTTTTTAAACACTATTTTTCTCCTGTCCTTCTGGTACATTGGTGACGTGAATATTAGATTTTTTTATTTTCCCACAGGTCCTGAGGATCTCTTCACATTTTCCTGTATGTTTTCTATTAAGATGAATTATTTATATTGATTTATCTTAAATTTCACTATTTCTTATTGTTGTCATCACCATTATGCTATTAAGCCCATGGAAACTTAAAAATTTTCAGATGTTGAATTTCTCAGCTCTATCATTTCCATTTGGTGATATATTCTAGTTTCTATTACTCCACTGAGAACTTCTAACTCTTTACCCTTTTCTGGAGGAGGATTATTTTCATGAAAAAGAACATTGTTGAAACAGCTACTTTAAAATCTTTTCTTATTATTTGAACATAGCATTCATATTGGTGCTGGTACATCTTCTTGAGTAAGTTTACATTTCATTTTGGATTTTCTTGAATATCATTTGTTAGAATCTGGATAAAGTAGAATTGTGATGGATACTGTTAGCAGGCAACCAATTCTGTCAGCTTCACAATGCAATTTGTTTTGCTTTCTGTGGGCAGGTCAGTTTAGTTTACAAATCCTTTGCTATGTAGCTATGGGTCTGTCCCCAAACTAGTGCCACTTGGGTAGCTGTTTCAATGACAGTTCTACTTTCAACACCTTTGTTATGCTGTTTTGCGTCTGTTCAATTCATAAGAAAGAAAAGGATGCATTTGAGTATTTTATGAGTTTACATCCAGTATTTGAACCCTTCTCCAACTCTCTGAGATTCCTTGAGTATTGTCTAGCATGCAGGGGCCACTTTATATGGTGTTCTATTAAGAAATACGGGGTTTCTCTTAAAGAGTTTATTTGGTTGTTCCACTGCCTGTGAAACACAGCTCCGCAACTAGACTCATCTTTGAGACAAAAGTGGAAGAGAGAGACAGAAACAGAAAGGGACTCAGCATGCTGTTAGAACAGCATACTGCTATCAGTTTTAGCCAACAATGTAGCACTCCAGAGTTCCATGACTGTAATACAGCCTTGGGTCAAAGCCTCAAGAGGAAGGCCATATGGTCGCTTTTCTAAATTCTGATTCCTCTCCCAATCTGCCTGCTTTTTTTCACTTTTCAGACTCTTTGGACCGTTAATTTTACAATCACGTCTAGAGAGTTTGTAATCAGCAAGAGAGAAAGCTGTAATTGCTTTTACTTCATCATGTTCAAAATTAGAAGTCCAGTGTTGTATTTAAACATTTACATCATATTAAACTCTAAGGACTTTTATTCCAAGTCAAATTAAACGTATATTTATTTAACTTTTACTTTGGGGCTGACATTACTGGCTGAGAATGTAAAAAAAAATAAAACAAAACAAAATTTTAAAAATCCCACATAATCACTTTTCTTTCTCAGAAGCTTTTGACAAATGAAAATGTGACTAAAATTTTAATAAATTATAGCTTAGAGAAAAAAAGAAGAAAATAAAAACTATTAGTAATAATATATTTCCAGGCATTTTCTCTTAGCATTTACATTTTTGACCATGACAATGCATGTCTTATGGGTAATTATGTACTGTTAGGTACCCTGAATAACTTGGTGTGAATATATTTAAAGTTTTCCCAGTTATTTTTATATTACCACAGCTAAGATATCTTGGGAAGTAAATCATTCAATAAATTGTTCCATTCCCTTTAACTTGTTGCATTTACAGTTATAATGTTAATAGTTTGTAATTACATGTTTTAGGATGTATACAATTTGTTGTGATACCTTCTCCCTCATTCTTCATGCTGGAAATTGTCATCTCTCTTTTTGGCTAGATAGTCTTTTTCTAAACATAAAGCTTTTGGTTTCACTGTGTTTTTTTTTTTTATTGCTTTTTTTGTATTCTATTTCATTTATTTCTGCTCTTATTTCTTCCTCTATGTTTGGGCTTATTTGCTCTTCTAATTGTAGTTTGTTAAGGTAATGCTCATGCAATAATTTTTCAAGCTTCCTATTTATCTACTGTGTTTCTAGTGATCTAAATTGTTTTCTAAGCACTGATTTAATTGCATTCACATACTTTAGTATGTTGTGATTTCATTTTCACTGATTACAAAGTACTTTCTTATTTCCTTTGTGATTTCTTCTTTGAACCATTGATTACTTACAAGTACTTTGTTTAGTTTCCAAATATTTGAAGATTTCCCAGAAACCTTTGTTTTATTAAGTTTTAGTTTGATTGCATTATTATCAGAGAGCATCCTTTCTAATTGCAAGGAAAGAAAGGCTAAGGAGATGTTTTCTTGATTTTCTTTTTCCATTCTGACAACAGGTTTAATGAAAATTAACTCAATTGGACATGAATCTACTCCTAAAACAATAGGACACCAAGGAGGCAGGACAGCTACTGTTGTATGTTTTTACAGATGGTAGCTGTGAACTGTAGTTTGGCTGACTGACATGGTACAATCTCATGTATCCAGTTTCAGTATGCCTAGACCTGTGATTTAATCCAGGCAGTTTTTCTACTAGCTGGCACAGCACAGGATGACTACTTGTACAGACAGGTGTCAATTTATCATACTGAAATTTTTGGAGACTGAAAAGTTTTCAGGGTGTCAGTGACAGGTTCTTAATATGCTAAACGCTCCAACTGTGTGTGTGTGTATGTGTGTGTGTGTGTGTGTGTGTGTGTGTGTGTGTGTTTTGTTGGGGATCAGACTTAGGGTCTCTTCTTATTAGGCAAGTGCTCCACTTCTTCTTTTTTTTCTTTATTCAATTACTCATATGTGCATACATTGTTTGGGCCATTTCTCCCCCCTGCCCCCAGCCCCCTTCCTCCCCCTCGCTTCCAGGCAGAAACTGTTCTGCTCTTTTCTCCAATTTTGTTAGAGAATAGACATAAGCAATAATAAGAAAGACATACTCACTTCTAAGTCACATCCTTAACCCTAGCCATTCCAGATGCTTTCTTATACAGAATTTATTTCTCTAGAATTATCTCCTTTTGCTTCCAAATCAGTATGCCTGAATATAGTATACTCAATGCAAGTATATGACAGCACCAATTTCAGTTTTAGTTGACTCCACTATAAAATCAATATCGACAATTCAATTTTTTACCCTGTGTAAAAATAGAAAACTATTTTTAGAGATTACACTGTATAAAAATAGAATACTGTCTGTACAATACAATTTAAAAAATAAAATGAATGGTTTTGAAACCTACAAAATTTCACATCATCTTTTAAAATTAGACTTTGTAGAAGTGGTATGGTTCATAGTAAATATACAAATACACACATACTGAGAGAGGACTCCAGAGATCTCTGCTAAAAATTTATTACCTTATCTTTCTTAGCCATAGCCTGGTGATAATGAGTCAAACAGACCTACATTAGTTTTCTGACTGTGACATTTAGTAGCTGTGTGGTCTGGACAAGTCAACTACTTTGAGCATCTGGTTTCTTATTTGTAAAATGGGAAATAATACTAAAAAGTATCTTATAGGCATGTAGTGAAGTTTAAACATAATAATACATTCATGTAAAGTTGGAAATACAAGGCAAGGTTCTTCAATCTCTGGGCATTTGATTCCTCCCACATAAAATGAGAAGACTGATTTATCATTAGAAAGTTCATTCCAGTTTGACCTGATAATTTTTTTAAAAAATTTTATTAGCATACATTAATAGTACAAAGGAGTTTTCATTGTGATAATTCTATAGGTGCATATCGTGTACTTTGAACAAGTTCACTCCGTGGACTTCTACAACTTAATTGAAAAAAATCCAATGTCATCAATGCTCTTATTCACTTTGGAATTGTAAAATAAACCTTGAAACACAAACACCACACTCTCATTTTTGATCTTTTATTTTAAGCTCTCTAAAAAGAACAGCATATTCCTAAGTATCACATTCTACCTATAACTGCCTAGTTGAACTATTTTGTCTATTGGTCTACATGTAAATGTCTAGGAAAATCTTATTTACTAAACAAGCTGGCTACAAGCTGAAACAACTTTGAGGGGACTCACATAATTTATATAATAAGAGAAAAGGTCAAAGCGAAAGAATTTTCCCTCACCCCTCACAGTAAACAACATTCATAGTTCACCTATGGTGATCTATGACAATTATTTTTAAATTTACAGGTTATAATACCCCTCTGAACTACTTTTTATCCATATTCTGAAATTTTAAACCTTGATATAACATTGAGATGATACCTCAAAGTGAAGCAGGAGCTGAAGAGAAATCTGTAATCTCATAGGCATGTTGTGAGATTTAAATGTGATGTCTCTATATCACGATTTCACTATCAATCAAGTAAAACTTGAGCTCTATGGAATGATGCAGTTTGAAGGCCAAAGGATATTGAAGTGACAACCTTTATATTATATAATAGCAATTATGGCAACAATCATGATAATCAGCTGTGTTTCAAGAGATGGGCAAATGAAAACTATCAGGGATAGTCAATACAAAACAGGAATTGAAGATATAATGAAATAAAATTGAGTAATTAATAGATTTCAAGAGAAGATATATGATGCAACATCATCAGAGGGTAGTATAGAACAATGGTAAATTTAGTAGCCTTCACTGAGAAAATTACAAAGATAATTGTCCCTTAGTCTTATTTATGGTAACATGATGTAAGTAACTTACTACATAGGGACGTCTATAATGCTTTTTTCCAGACTTACATGCAGGTTTATTCAGTTACTGAAGGATACCTTGCCTGGCTAATGATGAGTAAATTTTCACATGTGTACAGCTCTCTCTATAATAATATTACTTCCCTCTCCAAGGAATTGTTTTCAAGGAAAAAACAATCTTAGATGCCTAAAGCTATTTTGATTAGTCAGCCAGTTTGTGTGGGTAGATGATAAAGTAGATGGCATGGTTTTATTCCTTAAGGAAGGGTATAAGATCCAGTTAAGGAGTCCACTCTTTTACACACACACACAAACACACACACACACACACAAACACACACATACACTAAGAAGAAAATAGACAATAGCTTGTATGAAGTAACAAATATAAGAACTGATGTGGGAATTCTCAGAAAGGTGATCTATGTAACAGTTGAGTTAGACTTGGAAGGCACTTATGGAGAGGTATAACTAGAACAGAGCTTCCAAAGTGGGCAAGATTTAAATTAAGGATATCATGGTGGTGTAAGAAGCAAAGCTACGGAAGTAGATTGTTCAAGCAACATTAAAGAGAGTTGTGCACTGAAGAATAAAGTAAGATAAGGCTCCTGTGACTCAATGAGGCTATAAAGTATTATGAAATTCTTCAAAATCTAGGAATTTGACTTGGAACGATATAAAATAGGGAACAACACATATTTTGGTTACAGAAAATGACATTGAAGAAATGCTCACAGATCAGTTTGGTGGGATAAATTAAGGATTTGGGGCATAGCTGAACACTGGCTAGGAAGTTCCTTTAGTGACTAAAGTTTAGCAAAGAAAGCTTAAATTGCAAAGTAAGTGAAAATAGTGTGAGAAGTCTTTCAAAGGAAGATTCACAATGATTTTATAATTCCTTAACTACAAGAAATGGAGAAAACCTAGAATCATCTGTGAAATAAGAATCCTTGACAGGACTGTGGAGGGAACTACAATATTTCCTTCAAGGACCAATAGGGAGGTTGTTCTTCACAAGCGCTGAGAAACATAGCTCCTCCGAAAGAAGGGGTGCTGGACAAGGTCCCTTAAAATAGGAATTGACTTAGGTAATTTTAATATAAACACAGAGGAAGAAGAAAAAAGGACAGGACCAAAACTGGAACAGGGATTAAAGAGTTAAGGGACTGAACCGAGAAGAAGAAAAGAATGCAATTTTCTTTCTTTTATTCTTACAATGAATTGACCTCACTGTCTCTCCAAAAAGTTTTATGTTCAAAATACCTGAATGTCACCTCAAATCAGAGCTTCTTGAAGAGAAAAGTTGGATTCATTTGAATAATTAGTGATTTTTTTCTCCCTCCAAATGATTTCTCATCTGATAACTTTCCATTCCACAAATTCTTCAAGTCTTTTTCCGTTATTTCTAACCTAAAAATCTGAAGATTACTAATTTGCCTTCTCAAATTTATCAGGCCCATTTTGGGGATGCGTATACTCAGTTGGCCAAATTAAAAAATAAACGGCAGATCCCTCCACATCAGCTGGCATTTGAAACATCTCAAGGCCAACTCCTTAACCTTTCCCATATTCAGCCCAAACAGAGCTCAGCCCCACCCCCTCCAGGGAAAGGAAAAAAGCGCCTGCGCAAGCTCCATGCCAAGTGTCCTAGCCATGACCCCCCCACACACCCACCGATGTTCTGATGCGCAGGCGCAGCGTCCTCGGTGCTTGTGAGTAGGTCTGTGAGAAATCTACTGTCCAGTGAAATATAGATGTGGTAGAATTCAACCCCGTCCTTTCTTCCGAAGCAGAGCCGCCACTTCCTCATGCTACCCAGCCGAAAGTGCGTCCCAAACATCACCTTCTCTAGGATCAAGGTCCTATGCTTTCTGACAACGCTCACTGTATCCCTACCGTCAGATCATTTCTAACCTCACGCTGCTGCCAGCCTGTGCTAGCAGGGTAGCGGCAGTGGGACCTACAGAAGCAATACCAATTTGTTGGCCGCCTCTTCAGGCCACAGAAGCTACGGGTACCCCACTGGGCACAGCATTATCCTAGTGCCTTTCACACCCTCCTTTGCCCTTCACACACACCCAGGTTGGGCGCTTACCTCCGGCGTGGTGCGGTCACGGAAGGGATCAGAGGATCCCAGATCAGGCCAGTGTTGGGGCAGGCGGATTCCGCGAGAATTTTCCTGGGTTTCCACTGCCGCCTCAGACAATGAAATCAACGTGTCCGATCATCAATTCTCATCATGATCGTGACGTCACGAAAGACAGCGACCAATGGGAGCCCGAGATCAGCTCTGGACAGTCTCTGGCCTCAGCTCAGAACCCAAGAGTGGGGAGGGGGGAGGACAGATGGCTGCTTGCAGTTGGGCTGCCTCTTGCCGGCACATATCAGCTGGATCTATGGCCAGGCCTCTGTACCCCCTCTTTTGAATAGCTGTGAACATCCAGTATCTTTATGATTATAGTAATTTTATAACAGTCATTTAAACAGGTGATGCCTGGTCTTCTAATTTGAGATTCGCTTTCAGCAAAATTGTCCCACATTGCCCAAACCAAATGATAACATGAAGAAATACAGTTGGTGTTCAATTGACAGGCATATAGAGAGTTTTATTAAAATCTTTGGAATTTTTTCAATATGCTCATATATGTGACTGGTTGACTGTGTTGACTGAGGCAAGAAATTATAAGCTCTCTTCACCCAACCTCAATCCCTATTTTACTAGTACTTACCTTAATTACCACCATACCAGGAAAAATGTCAAGCTACATGTTTCATCAGTCACCACTCACTTGATACACTTCCCCAGTTTGCTGGATGCCATGGAAGATACAGAATTTGTTGGTTCTCTGCTACTATAGAGCTTGCAACATCATTTGAAAGATATGAATAGCACATTGTAAACATTAGCAATTATAAAATAAAGCACATGGTCATATGCTCAGTTATGAACTACAGACAAAGCCTACATTCTTTTATGACTGGAAACTTCAGTAAGATGGAAAATTGAGGAATCATTCTGTTATAATTGGAAATTGACTGTTAGTTCAAAGAAGGAAGCCATTGCCTTATATTAGGGAAATAGGTACAAGTAGACAAGTATAAAAATGTATAATATGAATAGGTCCATGATGAAACCAACTTGACAAATAAAGGGCAAATGTTGAGAAATAGAGAAAGATTGTAGAGGCTGATGATAACAGCTTTTGAAAATAGGCAGGAAAAAAAATAGGTAGAAAACTTTGACTCAATTAAAGCCATCAAAAACCCCTGGAACAAGGAACCTCAATTCTCTACAATCCAGGATCTACAAAGCAGCTTAGATGACTTTTTCAAACAAAAGCCAGATCATGCCCATTTCCAGATTGCTCGTGGCTTCTATTTTCATGTAGTATAAAATGCAAATTTCTCACCATGTCCCCACGACCTTAAGTGATCTAGTCTTGCCATCTTTCTGACCTCACCTGCTGCCACTCTGCCATAATTCACTTTCCAATTATACCAGCCTTCTTTCCATTTCTCAAACAAGTAAAGCTCATGCCCCCATCAGAGATGTACTGTTGTGCCCTCCAAACTTTGTATGACTTATTCTTTACTTGCTCAAATATCTGGTCAAATGTAATCTCTTTAAAGATATGTTCTGTACGTAAAATGCTGATCTTCTTAACACTGCTTATACCCACTTTACTGTTTTATTACTCTTCATAGCACTTATTATCAGTTATACTCAATATTTTTAGTTATTGCAAATGTAGCTCCAGGAAGGCAGTGATTGTCCATTTTTAAAGTATCTAGCATCAACAAATTCTTGGACACAAATTAAACAAATCAGTAATTACTTCTTGAGTGAATGACTGAAAGCAAATCTTTCAAGTCATTAATTTACATTTGAGTCAGATTGGGATGGGCTGGTGTAAGACAAAACAGTTAGATAGTTACAGTGGTAATCCAGCTTCTAGATGACTTGAGTCTAGATCAGTCTGTGAAGATCAGGAATGAATAAAAATGATGGAGTCAGTCATGGTGGCACATGTTGAAAGTCAATAAGGGTAAGAGGAGGATCACTAGTTCAAAACCAGCCTGGGCTACACTTATTAAGTGAAGTAAGCCAGGTTCAGAGAGACAAAAGGTCACATGTGTTCTGTCATATGTGGAAGACAGATACATGTACAAATGCAAGCACTATAATATATACATATATATGGAACATGTTTCCAACAGTGGAACTATTTGAGGAGACTAAGGAAGGAGGGAAAGGAGAAGAGAATGATAGAGAATGGGTAATACTGGAATACATAGCATTTGTGTAGGAATGACTCACAACAAAATGCACTGAAAGCTGTTGAACAATGTGGGGTATGGGGGAAAGAGTAAGGAAGTATAATAGACTGTGTTAAGCTAATTAAAGTACAATATATTTACAGGTGAAATACCAAAGCAAAACCCCCTGAACAACGAGCAGACACTTAAACAATGAAGGACAGGAATGTAAAACAGGTCATGTTAAGGACAGGATACTAGTGGGATGGGGAGGGTAAAGGAAGATGAATATGGTAGAGGTACTTTCTATATATGTATGAATATAAAGCATTAAAACCTGTCAAAGTCCTTTTAAGAGAGGGAGGGTGACGAGGAAGAATAATGGAGGGGATGAACCAAACTGGTTTATATTGTATGCATATAAGGAAATGTCACAATGAAACTTCCTGTACAACTATTATATATTAATAAAAATATTAAAAAATAAATGATGATATCTGAGACATTTCAAAGAAGGAATGATAAGGAATGAAAGGAGAGCATTAGGATAACCTTCAATAATCAATTACCATTTAGTAAGTAGAGTAATTATCTACTGTACACTTGAAACTAAGGTGATATGAGAAAAGTGGAGTCACTATCCTTGAAATGTTTATAGTGTGATTGACAATAGAAGACATACATAAAGCCAAATCACAAAAGAGGCAATTAACGTCATTCTGTTATTCACTTCTCTTAACCAGTCACCATATGTCCAGGCTATCAGTAATTTGATGGGTCTTCCTTCAAAATATGTCCCTTACCTCCTCATTCACTATTATAACAAAGTCACTATCACCTCTAGTTTGAATTTCTGCAAAGTCATATTATATGGATTCTTTTTGTTACACTCTTGTCCTATATTTTAACTTAACATCAGTCAAAATTATTCTTTATAAAATTTAAATCCTATCAAATTACTCCCTAGCTTAAATTCCTCCAAATGCTTCCCAATGATTTAAAACAAGTCCCAAGTCCTTACAATGGCTTATTGATCACCACTTGTTACTCTCCTGGTTCACTATACTTTGCTCACACTGGCCTTATATCCTCTCTCCTTCTTGAAAGCCTGTTCCCTCTTTAAATATTGCACTTATTATGATTTCTTGGTGATGTCTTCCCCTACATCTTCACATAGCATACTTCTTCACAGTTCCTGTTGTCTGCCAAAATGTTACCTTCTGAGGTGAGTCTTCATGGACCCATCTGTTTAAAATAATACCCCAGATCACCACCTCTGCTATCTCTTTGCTGTGCTTTATGTTCCTCATATCACTGGGACAAAGTACCTTGTTTGTTTTGTTATTTGGTTATTTTGCCTATGCCCATAAGAATATAAGATCAAAGGGAGTAAGGATTTGCCTGTCTTATTTGCTGTTATGTCCATAACACCTAAAACTGTACCTGGGATGTAGCAGGCACTCAATTGGCCTTTTTCAAATGAACAGATATAGGCTAGAGTAATAGATACTCAGAGATGAGAGCTATTTCTACCACCATGTGTTAGATAGCTGTATTAGATTACTTATAATATATCAATTAAAGCCATGTTTATTGACTTCCTAGGTATAAAAATATCTGGGTGGAATAATTAAATTATAAATATTAATAAAGATTTTAAAGATCTCAAACCATCAAACATAAACCCACAAGATGAAGTTTGAAGTCTTGCTTTTAGGTTTACAAAAATCAGTTTTGCAAGTATAGGATGAGTAATAAATGTCCAAGTCAGGAAAAAGTTATTTAAAACAAAAATTTCAATATGTGGTGGTATAACATAGCTGTTAAGCAAGATAATTTATTTTTAAACTGCATTAAAAAGAAGCTAGCATCTGAGTCATGACCATTTGAGATTTCTAATATTCTCTGCCCTAGTCACACCATACAGAGGAAGTATGAATAAGTATGAATAAGAATAAGAGGAAGTATGAATAAGAATAAGTCTCTTCTTATTTTGAAGAGACTTCCATAGATGGCTACATCTGGAGAACAGAAACCAGCAATGTTGAGACATCCACAAAATATGTGACATGAAGCAAGGCTCTAGGAACTGAAGATCCATAGCTTAAAGAGGAGAAAACATGGAGAAGTTAAAACTGCTGAGGCAAAGTTAGATGAAACTCACCGTGTGGCTCTCCAGGGGAAGGGAGGGAGACAAACAAAGTCCAAAAAAGGGTAACTGACAAAGAGATACTTTTCAACTTACTGTTTTGTCAAATTAAAAGCATTAGACAGTGGCAAGGTTCAAGCATAATGACCATCTATCAGGAAAGCAGAAGACATATATATTCAGTGATTGCTAAAGTTCATTCAGTGTGGAAATTAATAATCTTCAGATCATGCCAGATTGGAATTAGTCAAGCAAATTCTTTAAAGGTAGAAGTGGATTTGGACTTTTAGGATTTTGTTTGGTGGAGCTGAAGAAGAGGAAAGTTCTAGGTTGGGATATCAGTAATAAAAGACAATGAAGTTACTGCTGTCCTATTTTTCAGTAGGCTGAATAGAAATAAAACACTTTCACAGTGCACTTTGTGTTTGCATAAGACTGCATAACTCAAAGAAAATGCTCTCAACTTTCATTTTTCCTGTTTAATCTTTCCCATTAATAAAAAATTCATTTTCAGGTTCATTCTAACTTATGACACCATTTGTTAACATAGGTCTCACCTAAAAAGCCCAGAACACAGCTCTAAACAATATGAATTACTAGGTTTAAAAACTAATATCTATTCTGTATAAAAGTAGGTTAATTTCTCTGAGAGAGATTATTTTCATTAACCTAAGGCTTTGTGTGTAGACTATTGAGGCTCTTCACTGCTCTTTAATTTTTTTTTGAGGCAGGGTCTCACTATACAGCCCAGGCTGGCTACAAACTCCTGATATTCCTACCTCAGCCTCCTGAGTAGGGGATTACAGGTGTGTGCCACTACATCTGGCTTTCTCTTTCACTTTTATGCTGTCCACTTTTTAGGCATTTTGTAGTTTATTCATACCTATTATGTACCTACACTCAAAGTTGGGCACCAAAACATTACAAGAAAATAAAATTGAGTGTTATCCTTTTAAATGCTCCCAATTCAAAGCATGAAGAAAGTAATTTTAGAATTTGAAAATGCAGATTTGTAGTGATATTAGTTATCCCCAACAGCTGTGTTCTTAGTATTTCACAGTTAAAAAGATGTCATCTGCACCTGCACACCCATGTTTATTGCAGCATTATTTACATAAGCTTAGCTACGGAAATAGCCAAGATGCCCCACTACTGATGAATGGATTATGGAAATGTGGTATTTATACATAGCCATAAAGAAGAATGAAATTTTTTCATTTGCAGGTAAATGGATGGAACTGGAGAATATCATCTTAAATGAAGTTATCCAGGTTCAGAAAGACAAGGGTCACGTGTTTTCTCTCTGTTCCTGTTTGTTTTCACTTAAACTAAGCCAGTGGTTATCAGCATGTTTTCCCTAGTATTCATATCACCTGAAAATCTGTGGGAATCCAAAATCTTGAGCTCCATCTATAGATTCAGAAACTCTGACAAGGGGTCAGCAATTTTTGTTAAAGGAAGCCCTTCAAGGAATTCCGATATAAGATAAAGGTTGAGAACAATTGTTGTATTAAAGTGTGGGGGGCAATAATGGAGGCAATTTTGTTCCATAAATATTTAGCTCCTATTAGGTAACAGCCACATATGGTGACTTATTAGAATATTATTTTTGCCCTAAAATATTCATAGTGTGTCACAGAGCAGTTACAGGCTTAACAAAATGCAACATAGTGTGATAGTTTTATACTTGGGGTAGAGTGAGGTAAGAATTGAGTGAGTCCAGGAAAATTAAAGCTATAAATATGAATGACCAGCTTTTGCAGAGTAGGGTTTTACGTCTGACATGTCAACAGTTATATTTCTGATATGGCTCCCAATGGTTTTCCTCCTAGTCATGTTACTGACACCAGGATAAAATGAAAGACCAGAGCCTCAGTTATTCTAACTTAGCAGCTGTGCAATAACAAATGACCCCCAATTCCCAACATGTCTCTCTTGAGTGAATGGTAAAATTTATTCTTGATTTTCTAACTCTATATTGAAATTTATTTATAGAATTTTATCAGACATCTAAGGGATGTACATATTTACATTGATAGACTTCAGGATGCAGATTAAATCCCATAGCAATGGGAAGGGAAGATTACTATTTGATGAGGATTAATTGCATTTATTTAAATTCTAAGGTGTTTCTCAGCTAGTTAGGGGATTGTGGATGCTTTTGATAATATGATAAAGCCTTGGATCCTTCCTCCACAAACAAATGCACATATAAATTGAATTATATCATTATGGAATTGGGAGGTTATAGATATGAAGATCATTCATTAATTTATTGCAATGGGTAGATGCTAAGTGAATAACTCTTCTATTAAGTTATCTGATGCCATATACAGTGAATTATTTGGTCATAAGAGTGCTAGTAGTTTAGAGAAGTTGTCTGAAAGGAATTAATTACTTACATAGCACTATGAAGTGTGGGCCATCCCAGAGTGCTTAAAATCAGTAACCTCTTTTATCCACATAGATATTATCAGGCACTCATAATTCGATCTGGAAGCTCATCTATCCCTAAAAGGAATCAATAGATCTTAGGAGTTACATTGAAAACACCTTTGGCTAAAAAAATGAAAAAAAAGCCAGATACATACTGTGGCACTCATGTAGATACAAAAGAAGATATCAAAAAAGCTAATTATGCTAAACAAATATATGGGATGCAGAAAGATTGGGGGACTAAAGGTAAAAAATGATTTTTTTTTTGCTGTACTGGGAATCAAACTCAGGGTCCTGCACATACTAGGGAGGCACTGGACCACTGAGCTATACTCCCAGCCCCCTTTTTTGAGACAGAGTCTCCCCATGTAGCTCAGGCTGGTCTTGAACTCATAATGTATCCCATGCTGACCTAGAACTTTCCATCCTCTTGCCTCTACCTCCTGAGTGGTGGAATTATAGATCTGTGTCACCAAGCCCAGATAAAAAAGAACTCTTAAAAGTTCAGAATCATTTGACAAACTTTGGAAACCACTCTGAATTGAAAATATAAAGAGTTGTAGTAACTATTTTGGAGTAAATTGAATAAGCAAAACCTATCTTGTTTTTTACCAACATGCTTTATGGATAAGGAAAATAAAGCACAAGGTGAATTCCTTAAGGTCAATGAATCAGTAATTTGCTAAATGATAACTTTTAATCAAGTAAAGTTGATGATAATTTGAAAATGACTATTAACAAACATTTTCAACCCTAGGCAGTAGATGAATGTTAAAGATCCAAGATTTGCCAAGGTAAGTTAAGAATTTGAGGACAGGAACTAAGTCAAGGTAGAACCAGTGATCTGAAACCATGTGAGCAGAGTAGTGGCAAGAAGTCAGAACCAGACAGTCAAGGTCCAAAGTTTAGGTAACTGGAGTAACAATAACAGGTAGCAAAAGTCAAAGCACACAAGATTCTGGATCCAGAGGTGTTCAGAAATTAAGAATTCAGTTAAAGAAAAGCATAAATCGGTAAATTATTGTGAAGACATCATTAGGGTCTAAATGGGCAGGCAAAAAGTCAAGCAGATGCAAATGTAAAGGCCAAGCTATAAAGAAGGAAACCAGAGACAAACTAGATAAACTCAAGCCAAGCCAATTTGATATAACAATCAAGAAAATGGGCAGTCAGGAGTCAAGGCAGATCAACAAATGGTGAGGTCATACCAGTTTAAAGCACAGAGCATGTATAGGTAAAAGGACAGATATTAATGCCAAGGTAGACCATGATAAATTAGTGAGCTATTCAGCCTTGGGCTGGAGCTTTAATAATCCTCGTGTGGCCAGACTCCACCTGGAGGTGGGAGCAAGTAATTGGGAACACCTGGCTGTGATAACCTGCACACGGGCAGAAAAGTAGTAGCTTCTGGCAGTCAGATTCCAACAATAAAACCCAGAGGAATATATAAAGTGCTTTGAATGTCTTATAAGCATTTATAAGATAACATATTTCTTTCAAACTCAAATAAGTAACATTATTTTCATTATAGTAAGTCTTCTAAATTACACATAGGAAAATTATTGGCTAATGAAATTTTCATGAATCCTTTTTAGAACTTTATCCTATATTATACTACGGGTTGCTTTACACAGACTGTGTGAAACTGTTAGATCATTTATAAACTTATCTTATAAAATTTATTTTAATTATTTTTTTCTCCAATAAAAATTCCTAATCAGCTTCAGAGTATTGGTCCTTGTTATGTTGTCTAGATATACATCCACTTGTTGATCACTGTAAATGAGTTCCATTTCATCATTTCAAATATGCTTAGTGGCACAGTGAATAAGAAAGGAACTATAATGCAATGGTTTGAACTGTGAAGAAATATAACTCAATTTTTCCCAATTGATATGATACATGAGAGCATTCCATAGGTTCTAAAAATCTAAATTTACAATATTAATAGTATAGATTTCTAACTAGGATTCAGCAATTGTGACAAGAGCCACTTTTAAACATTTAACAAAAGGTAATCTAGTCTACAGTTATGCACAGTTGTTGCTTATGGCAACCCTCCGACCATTTTTTCTTTTGTAGCCAAGGATTTAATAGCAATTTTAAAAACACAGTTTTTTGAATCACTATTTAAATTTTTTGCACAGTACTGGGGTTTTGAACTTGGGGCCTTGCACTTGTCTGGTAAGTGCTCCACCATTTAACCTACACCTGTAGCCCTTTTTCTGTAGGCTATTTTTCAGATAGGGTATTGAATTTTTGCCCAGGTTAGAGTCTAACTGTGATCTTTCTACCTATGCCTCCTATATAGTTGAGATTACAAGCATAAGTCACCATGCCTGGCTTCTTTGCATCTTTAAAATCTGGAAAATCTACTTTTGAGTGAATTAATCTGAAATTTAAATGTCTTTAAATTTGCATTAGTAATGGAATCTTTTATATCTCTTCCTTCATGCAACCTTATGTTTTTTCTTTGTAGTGCTGGGAGTTAAACCCAGGTACTTGTGTATACTAGACAAGTACACTGCCACATTCTCAACTTTATAGCCCTTCTTTCAACCTTCAAGAGCATTGCATCCAAAGAGACTTGATAATTTCCAAAGCACTTAAAATATGATTCTTTCCTGAAATAAGGGAATGGAAATAGAAATAGGTAAATAGTGGCAGTGGTGTGCTGAAGCCTGCCCACACTTGCTCAGAAGAAGTAATTGTGTACATCTCCCGAATCCATGTCCAGTGATGTCACGTTGGTAGTTTAAAATCAGCCACAGTTGGGGTTTAATAAAAGGAAAATCAACAAATGGTACAAATAATGTCTTCCCCTTTATCTGAGAGCTATTTGTTAAACATTTATCAGAACACCACTAAGGGTATTGAAACACCCTTATGAGGGTAATATGAGGACAGCGTATAGAGTAATATTTTGAAGTTAACTGGGAAAGATTGCTTCACTTTAATTTGGTTACTATTAAAATATGAGGTACAATAAAGATGAAAAATGAGTCTATACTTAGAAGGATTGAAATCATTTCACTGTATTTATGCCTTAAAAACTTACCTTTACAAATTTTATTTTATTTTATTTATTTATTTTTTTTGTTGTTGAGAGTGTATCTCCTTTTCTTTTCTTTTTTTTATTATTTTATTATTCATATGTGCATACAAGGCTTGGGTCATTTCTCCCCCCTGCCCCCACCCCCTCCCTTACCACCCACTCAGCCCCCTCCCTCCTCCCTCTCCCCCCCACCCCCTCAATACCCAGCAGAAACTATTTTGCCCATATTTCTAATTTTGTTGTAGAGAGAGTATAAGCAATAATAGGAAGGAACAAGGGTTTTTGCTGGTTGAGATAAGGATAGCTATACAGGGAGTTGACTCACATTAATTAAATGCAATAGTTTACTTAGCAAGTATGTTTAGTCCAATGTACTCTTGGAATTTTGTTATTGAGTTGCTGAGCTATTTGGTAATGATAATAATCTACCTTATCCTGTGTTCTACCTATAACCTTATTTAAAAGAATGAAAACAAAGCACCCTTAAATAATGTGAAGTCATGGCTAGTGCATGTATCATTTAAGAAAGTTGATTTGAAGTGAGTAATGGTACAGGATGTTGGATATGAGAATTTTAAATCTGAGCTGCTGTGTTTGGCAAAGTATGTATCAAATGAATCAGAGTTCTCTCTGAAAGTTAAAAGCAAGACTTCAGCTGTGGAGGCAGGATCTGCAGAAACAGATGATAAATAATGAAACAATATGTGAAAATATTATGGAACTGAAAATAATACTTGGTCAAAACAGGTGTCAAGTTTGCACAGACCAAGGGAAGTCTTTTTCTGAGACTCATGGATTATATTTGGTTATAGAATTTTTAGTGAGGAGACTATGGGTATTCTGCACAAACTCACCTGCAGACAATGGCCAATACCCTCAAATTTTAAAGACAATCTCTGTCTGGACACAGGACAATATTGGTGTTCTAAAACTGTGGGAAAATACTGAATATAACAGAATTACAGGGCTCTCAAGTACTACACGTGTTTACTTAGTCAATTATTCTCTTTGTATATAAACTTACTCCTAAGAAATACCCTTTATAATATTTTTAATCTGTATATGTAATGCACAATAAATTATGAAAACTCAACCTACATATATAATTTAGTGTGGCAACCAAAAGTCAGATTTTTTAAACTCAGGTGTAATCAACATTAGTTAAGCTTCTATTATATCAATTACTGTATTGAATATATTCATATATGCTATTTCATTTAATCTTCAAAATCCAGAAAGGAAGTAGTTAACTCTGTTTTATAGATGTTAATAGTAAATATGAAAAAACATTATGGTGATAAAGCAGAAATTAGTAAACATATGAATGAATTTAATTAGCTTCAGTTTTGTATAGCTGTGCAGAAGTTTTAGATTTTTTCCATGGCTAGTACTTACAGAAGAAAAAACTTACGTTTTCCTTATTTAGAATGTACTCTGTGTTCATCATCCCTCGCACCTTTTTTGAAGTAGGTCTTGCTATATAGCCCAGGATAGCCTCAAACTCACTATACTCAAGCTGCAGGCTATTGTCTGAGTGCTGGGATTACAGGCGTGAGCCACTATACCCAGATAAATTTATTAGTTTATTTTTTTTTCATCCCCCCAGGGAAACTGCTCTTGTCTAGGTCAGTGTTCCTGGATCCCATGTTCAACTCACCATCTTTGTCTTCTCGAGTCATCCATAGTTTTTTTTTCATTGTTTTATTAATCATATGTGCATACAATGCTTGGGTCATTTCTTCCCCCTGCCCCCACCCCCTCCCTTACCACCCACTCCGCCCCCTCCCTCTCCCCCGCACTCCCTCAATACTCGGCAGAAACTATTTTGCCCTTATCTTTAATTTTGTTGAAGAGAGAGTATAAGCAATAATAGGAAGGATCAAGGGTTTTTGCTAGTTGAGATAAGGATAGCTATACAGGGAGTTGACTCATATTAATTTCCCGTGCATGTGTGTTACCTTCTAGGTTAATTCTTTTTGATCTCACCTTTTCTCTAGTTCCTGGTCCCTTTCTCCTATTGGCCTCAGTTGCTTTTAAGGTATCTGCTTTAGTTTCTCTGCATTGAGGGCAACAAATGCTAGCTAATTTTTTAGGTGTCTTACCTATCCTCACCCCTCCCTTGTGTGCTCTCGCTTTTATCATGTGCTCAAAGTCCAATCCCCTTGTTGTGTTTGCCCTTGATCTAATGTCCGCATATGAGGGAGAACATATGATTTTTGGTCTTTTGGGCCAGGCTAACCTCACTCAGAATGATGTTCTCCAATTCCATCCATTTACCAGCGAATGATAACATTTCGTTCTTCTTCCATTGTGTATAGATACCACATTTTCTTGATCCATTTGTCAGTAGTGGGGCATCTTGTTTGTTTCCATAACTTGGGTATTGTGAATAGTGCTGCAATAAACATGGGTGTGCAGGTGCCTCTGGAGTAACCCATCCTATACCACTCTTAGGGATATACCCAAAAGACTGTGACATAGTTGATTTTTTTAATATCTTTTTTCCCTTTGTGATGGTGGGGATTAAACCCAGGTCCTCACGCATGCTAGGCAAGCAATATATCACTGAGCTATATCCTCAGTCATGTTTGCCTTTTAAAAATATCACATCTAGTAATTTTAATGCTTTTCATTTTATTGCATGATAACATCATAGTAGATACTAAGATAAATTATTAATAAATATTATTCACTTAAGCTCTACAACTCTACGAGAATTATCCATCCCCATTTTTAGAGGAGGAACCAAGTCTAAGAGAGGCTAATTTCATAAAATGTGCATGTGAGAGAATCAGAATTCAAATTTAATTGTGCCTACCTTAAAAGCCCCATTATTCTTAAACACCTTGCTATATGGCCTTCTGTACTCATGTGAAGTTCACATTATTATTTTTCAAAGTTCCTAATGGAGAAATTTGATTATGGACAGGTAAAAGAGAGTAGGTTTGATATTTGTATTGTGATTTTGTAAGAAAATGTACAGTCTTAGAGAATAATATACTGAACTATGTAGCAGTTAAAAGATATGATATCTGAATTTGCTTTGAAATATTCAACAAAGAAAAGATTTACTCAGGATTTCTTTGGCTATTCAGGGACTTTTATGCTTCTATATGAATTTTAAGATTGTTTTCTCTATTTCTGTGAAGAATGTCATTGGAATTTTGGTGGGGATTGCATTTAATCAATAGATTGCTTTTGTGTGGCCATTTTCACAATATGAATTCTGCCAATGCAGGAATATGAAAAGTCTTTCAGTCTTCTTCAATTTCTTTCTTCAGAGTGTTATAGTTTTCATTGTAGAGGTCGTTCACCTCCTTGACTTGATTATTCCTAGGTATTTTATTTACTTTTGTAGGATATTGTGAATGGGGTTATTTTCCAGATTTCTTTCACAGCCTATTCATTATTGCTATGTACAAAATTTACAGATTTTTATATGCTGATTTTGTATCCTGCTACTTTGCCCAAAGTGTTTATCACATCTAAGAGATTCTTTGGTGGAGTCTTTAGGTGTCTTTTAAATACAGGATCATATCTCTAGAAATAAGGATAGTTATTTGTATTCAGGATCATATCTCTAGAAATAAGGATGATTATTTGTATTCTTTTTATTTCTTTATCTTTCCTTATTGCACTGGCTAGAAATCCCAGTACTATATTGAATAAGAGTGTAGAGTGGACACCATTTACTACAATGTTGGCTACAGATTTGTCATATATAGTCTTTATCATGTATGTTCCTTTTATCCCTAGCTTCTGCAGGGCTTTTAGCAGGAAGGCATGTTGAATTTTGTCAAAGATTTTTTTTCTACATCTATTGTAATGATCATGTGATTGTTGTCCTCTGTTCTTTTTATGTTATCTATTTTGTTTATTATTTGCATATGTTGAAACATTCTTGCATCCTTGGAATGAAACCAACTCGATTATGATGTATGACCTTTTTAATGTGTTGTTGAATTTGGTTTGCAAGTATTTCAAGAATATTTGTGTCTATGTTCAAGGAAATTGGTCTGTAGTTTTTCTTTTATTGTATCCTTATCTGGCTTGAATATCAGGGTAATAATGGCTTCATAAGATAAGTTTGGTAGTATTCCTTTAGTTTATGTTTTATGGAATAGTTTGAGGAACATTCGTGTTCTTAGGCTTTCCTTGGTTGTGAGACTCTGTTACTGCTTCAATTTCATTGTTCATTATAGATCTGCATAAGTTGTTTATATTCTCTTGGTTCGATTTTGGTATGTCATATGTATGTAGAAATTTATCCATTTCTTTTAGATTTTCCAATTTGTTAGAAAATAAGTTTTTATAATATTACCTCATTATCCTCTGGATTACCTAGTGGTATTTGTTGCAATCTCTTCTTTTTTATCTCTAATTTTATTAATTTGTGTCTTCTTCCTTTTTCCTTTTGTTAGTTTGGCTAAGGGTTTGTCAATTTTGTGTATCTTTTTAAATTGGGACGTCTCTGATTTTTTAGTGTAGGCACTCATAGCTATAAACTTCCCTCTTAGAACTGCCTTTGCTGTATTCCATAGGTTGTGGCATGTTCTGTTTCCATTTTCATTTGATTCTAAGAATTTTTTTAGTTTCCTCAACAGCTTACTGACCATTCAAAAACATTTTGTTCAGTTTCCATGTGTTTGTGCAGTTTGTGTAGTTTCTCTTGCTGTTGATGCATTTTATTCAGTTATGAATCTTGACTTCAAATACCAGAGAGCCATAGTAACAAAAACAGCATGATACTAGCACAAAACCAGACATATAGACCAACGGAAAAGAATAGAGGACCAGAAATAAGCCCACACAGTTACAGTCATCTGGTTCTCCACAAAAGGGCCAAAAACATACACCAGAGATGTGGCAGCCTCTTTAACATATGGTACTGAGGAAACTGGATATCCAAACATAGAAGACTGAAACGAGAGCCCTATCTCTCACTTCAAGCAAAAGTCAATTTAAAATGGATCAAAGACCTCAATATAAGACCCGAAACTTTGAAACTATTACAGAAAAACATAGCAAAACCACTTCAAGATATAGGCATATGCAACAACTTTCTAAACAAGGCTTCAATAGCTCAGGAAATAAGAGCAAGAATTGACAAATGGGATCACGTAAGATGAAAATGCTTCTGCACAACAAAGGAAACAAATACCAGAATGAAGAAATAGCCTACAGAATGGGGGAAATCTTTACTAGCTATTTGCATGACACTGGATTAATATTCAGAATATATAAAGAACTCAAAAGAATAAAACTCATAAAGAACAAATCCAATTAATATTTGTGAAAACAAATTTAACAGACAGTTCTCAAAAGAAGAAATACAAATGACCAAGTTATTCAACATTATCCATAAAGAAAATGCAAATCTAAACAACATTTAGAGTTTACTTCATCTCATTCAGAATGGCTATCTTCAAGGAAACAAGCAACAACAAAGGCTGGTGAAAATGAAGGGAGAAAGCAACACTTATACATTATTAGTGGAAATGAAAATTAGACTAACCACCATGGAAATCAGTATGGTGGTTCCTCAAAAAAAACCCACTAAAATAGATCTGGGCATGGTGGTGCATGCCTGTAATTCAAATTCCTCAGGAGGAGAAGGCAGGAAGATCATGGTTTTGAGACCAGCATAGGAAAGGTCATGAGACATGAGACCCTTTTTCAAAATAAAAATAAAAGTGGCTAAGGGTGTAATTCAAATGGTAGAGCACTTATCTAGAAAGTCTGAGGCCCTAGGTTTCATTCCCAGTACTAGGAAAGAAAACTAAAAATAGAACTATTACATGATCATGTTTCTGAAAATTACACCAGAAGTTACAGTCTCCCAGGTTCATATTCAATGAGTGTCCAAGTTATATTTGAAGAAAGAATGTTCCAGGTAATACTGTGTGTGACCCTTATGTACCTTATGTCCACTCTTGCCCCTTCAGCATAGTGCCTAGATTAAGGAGAAGCCTGAGATACCTATAATGTGCCAACCTGTACCTTAATCCTTGCCCTGCAGCAGAATTTGTGTGTGTATGTGTTGCTAGGGACCAAACTCAGGTCCTTGCACATGCTAGGCAAGCAATCTACAACTGAGCTACATCTCCAGTTTTATAAACCAGAATATTTTCTTGTTTACCTTGATCTGATGTCTCCCACTGCTATCATACCATAGCAACCATGGCATTTGAGAAATAGTGTACCATTCTAGTACTCTACATTTCCTTTACTTAATTTAATAAAAGCTTTGCTCAGTGAAACTACTTGTATGCCTAATTGTGTGTCTTTGAGCACTCAAATTTGTCTTATTCATTATCATTATTTCTCTTCCTAGGAATATAGTGCAGTGGGTGTATGGGTGGTAGTATGGTGGTGGTAGAGAAGTTTAAACATTTAATTCCTCTAAAGTCAGTATGAAACCAAAATTATTCCGATCCCATAGCTTGGAAATTTACATTACTAAGTTTAACCAGTCAAGTGGTAGCTAACTTCATGGCCTTTGGGTCATTTGTAGTATTTCAGGAATGGCATGCTTGGTACATGTTTTTAAATCCCCCAAAGTAGTTCTTTCCTTTGCAACACTTTTCTGGATTTGGAATTCACTTTCAAGTTCTTACATCTAGAACTTCCTTGTCACATGTTTGAAGTGCCAATATTCTTTTATTTTTTATTTTTTGTGGTACTGGGACTTGAACTCAGGGCCGTGTTGAGCCGCTCTGCCAGCTCTTTTTGTGATGGGTATTTTCAAGATAGGGTCTGGCTAGCTATTTGCCTGGGGTTGGCTTTGAACTGCAATCCTCTTGATCTCTGGCTCCTGAGTAGGTAGGATTGCAGGCATTAGCCACTGGCACCTGGCTGAATTGCCAATATTCTTACCCTCCTTTTTTGTCAAGGTATGGTATTACTTCCTATAAAGTTATGACTTATAAAGTAGTATCATCATGTAGTATATGATGTAATTCAGATGGTAGTGTAATTCAGACTTCTTGCATAGAATCTGGATCTTAAAATGAGTAATTTCCATACAAATTAGTCACATATACTTACTTTAAAAAAATTAATATAATACTAATTGCATGTCATATTAAAATTTTCCACACTTACAGAAAATTTCACATGGGTTGTGCTAGTGTGCTCACTACCTCCATATAAAACAAGTAACATGTTCTTCTAATATATTGTCCTTTCTTATTTAAGGTCCTTATCCATTTTTATTAAAATTTTAATTCCTTTGGCAAATTTAACATTTGCTACAGGGATTAAAAGTGTACCATTTTAGAGAGTCTCGTAGGAGTGCAATCACTTAGGATCTCAAATATATATAGTCCAAATTGAAAAGTGGACAAAACTTGTCTCTGTTTCCCCACTTTCTCTCTAACATTCACCCCTGTTCACGTTCTAGCCCTCTATGGTCTGGGTGACTATCAGGTCTCTCAATATACTCCTAATCTAGGAAAAGGGTTGATGTGCTATGGGTAAAGTGCAGTTCAGTGTTAATTTTTTCCAGAGCATTGAGTATCCATGAATGAAATTCTTTCTTTTTCTTTATCCTTTCTCTAGGGCAAGGTGAAGAACTCTAAAGAAAAGTATCAGTCTTGGTCTTGGACCCAGGTAACAAATATACAGCAATACATATTAAGTAAAGATCTCCATTTTCCTGAGGAACAAATGACCAGTGACTCTCTTAGCAACCTTTCGGTGCCCTTAAATAATTCAGGAAATGCCAAACATTCTGAGATTCTAAAACCTATAATGGTCTGACTCAATGTGCTTAACCTTGATTCATATAGTCCCTATCCATCCAAGGTAGAAGGCAGTTAGAAATGTTCATTGCATTAACCATTCCTCAGAATGGGAGTGAGTAATGTACTATTGAAGCCAGTTATATTGCCCCGATAGCTGGACACATCTGTACCACCATCACTAGGCCACTGAAGGAAGGCTACTTCTTCTTGAGCTCTCAATTTACCATTTTCATCTTTAGTATATAAAAAGAATGCTTAACTTTTCCCTTGTCTGGTGCCTGAAATCCACAAATTCACTAATTCAATGAGTATTCTCTCAGGCACTGTTTGTGCTTCTTGGAATTATCTATAAACAAGATAGACAAAATTCCTTTCCTCATAGAGCTTATCATCTAGTGTGGAAAGCGAAGGCAATTAACAAGTAAACAATATATAATTTAATGACAAAGAGTGCCAGAAGGAAGTGTGTCTTTTTTAAGAAGTGATCAAGGTATAATGATTATATATAATTTCCTAGTCATGACTTTTTATTATTTTCAAATTTTGAAATTAATAGATACATGTACTCAGCCATATTTTTGTTTGTACAACTTACTACTATATGAAGTTAAATCACAAGTGATTTACTTATTAACAAGTGGCCTAGTGGTATGGGTACAGATGCTCTTGTCTACTGGTGATGATAGTGCAGATGTGACCAGATGTCAGGGGTCCATAATTCAAAGTAGCTGATTCCTGATACAAAACAGAGAATATGAACCAGTTGGTTCTGCTTTGCATGACCCTTTAGATTTAGAAGGTAGCATGTGGCTAAGAATATGGGAACTTCTCCCCTTGGTCATTAAGGTGAAGCTAAGTATAAATAGGACCATAGAGGGCTTGCTCAGTAATAGGTCATGATGTCTTTATAAACAATCATTATTTAGTATTTAAATATACATGAAATTAAACAAAGAAATGATGAAGTCCCTCCAAATACCCATAATTCAGATTGAATATTTTGCCACATTTGCTTAAGCATTTTTTTCTGTACAATATACTAGATTTCATTATGACATTTTCATACACATATACAAAGTACTTCAATCATACTCATCCCCCCATCATCCTGTCTTTTCACCCTCCCCTTCCCAGTACTCTCAAAAATAAGCCTCCTTTTACATTCATGTATTTTCATCTGTCTGGTTTTTTAAGAGCTACATTCTGCATATGACAGAAAACATTAAGCCTTTCTGAGTCTGGCAGATTTTGATTAACATGATGATCTTCAGTTCTATCCATTTTCTTGCAAATAACAAAATTTCATTCTTCTTTACGACTAAATAATATGCATTGTGTATATATACCATACTTTATTCATTCATCAATTGATGGGCATCTAGACTGATTGCATAACTTGGCTATTGTGACTATTACTGCAATGAACATGGGTATCGGGTGTCTCTATTGTATGCTGACTTTGATTTTCTTGGGTATATGTGCAGGAGTAAAATAGCAGAATTATATAATAGTTCTATTTTTAATTTTTGTTTTCAGTACTGGGAATTGAACCTAGGGCCTCACACTTTCTAGACAAGTGATTTACCTTTTGAATTACACTGTCAGCCCTTTTGTTTTGTTGAATAAACATGGTTACTAAGTTTAGAAAATTCAAAGAGAATAGTAATAATTTTTTAGAGGAAGAAACTAAAGTGCCAAGCAGATTTGAGGAAAGCATTTTGATAGGATATATAAAAGTAAAAATGAAATGATAAAGTTCAAAACTTAAAATATATGTTTTTAATAGGAAATTAGATATAACTGAAGAAAGAAGTTATGAGCTGGAATAGAACATCCATCAGAAAATAATAACCATGATGAAAGCACAGAGAAATAAAAATATTGAATATACAATATACAAAAGAGGTAGGAAGCATGGAAAATAGAATGTGGTTAACTAGAGTCCCAGAAAGAAGGAAGAGATAGAATAAAGAGTATGCTTATACATTTTTGAGTGATAGTACAGGACACCAAAGATTCAAAAATTTTTATGAATCCAAAAAAGATAAAGGAAATCCACATCTAGACACATTATAATGAAACAGTCCAATGGCAAAAAATAAGAAAGTCTTAATGACAGCCTAAAAAAAGCATTATCTTCAAAGTCATGGCAAATAAATTGACATCTGGATTCTTGCTGGTAGTAATGAAAGTTAATAAATGGAATTATATGCAAAATGTTATGGAAAAATAAACCTTGTCAATTTTTAGAATTCTACATCCAATGAAAATATCTTTTAAGGAGAAGTAAAAATGAAAATAGTATTAAACAAAAATAAACTGAAAGATACAGACCTCAAAAAGAAAAAAAAGAGTAAGGAATGTTCTAAAAACAGAAAATAGTGATTTTAGAAGAAAGCAATGACAAGAAGGCAGTAAATACATGAATGATTTCTAAGTGAATATTTGCCATATAGAGCAATCATGATTTCCCATGCTATTCGATTTTTAAGAGTTTGTCTCTTAGAACAGCTCAAGATTCACAGAAAAATGAGCAGAAAGACAGAGATTTCCCAAATACTTCCTGCTACATATGTATTCACTCCTCATTATCAGTATCTCCTGCTAAAGTAGTACATTTCTTATAATTGATGATTCTACAATGACACATCAAGATCTACCAAAGTCCATAGTGTACATTAGAATCCACTTTTGGTGGCAATATATTGAATCTTGGGATTCAATTTTTTATTTTGTTGGTGCAACTGGAGTTTGAACTCAGAGCTTCACACTTGCAAATCAGGCACTCTGTTGCTCGAGTTACACATCTGTCCCATATTATTCTGGTTATATTGGAGATGGGGGTCTTGTGAACTATTTGGCTGGGCTGGCTCCAATCTCAGCTTCCCAAGTAGCAAGGATTACAGGCATGAGCCACTGGTGCCTGGCCTTGGGATTCAATTTTTTTAAAGGCAGAAAATTCAGATACATAGATCCATAACAAGTTTAAAGAGGGCTAAATAAAGTAAAGTGCTGGAAAATTATTGTTATGTCTGAGAAGTGATAAAAAGAATTTCATTGAGTTAAGACTTTGAATTTTAAGTGTAGATGTTTTAAGTGATAAACATGAAACAATAAGAAACAGAATTTGTAATTTCCCCAAAATCTCAGGAAGAAACTTGAATTTTAAAAATATGATTAAAATGTAGACAATAAAGGCAAAACTAAAAGGCATAGCACTCACTCAAAGAAAATAAATATGGGAAATACAAATCCAAATACATTAATGATTATGTAAAATGTAAATGCAGGTCAAATTTGTAAGATTGTGGGGGAAAATCTAACAATAAACTTTAAATGACCACACCAAATCTAAGGCTAAAGAAAGTTTGAAAACAAGAGAATAGAATAATTTATACCATGAAATATTAATTTAAAAATAGTACTTTGTCAATCTCCAAATTCAGGTGGAACCATAAAAGATACCAAAGAGCCAATGCAATCTTGAACAAAAAGAGAAAAGCTGAAGGCATCACACTACTTGATTTTAAAATACACCAGAAACTATAGGAATCAAAACAGTATGGTGCTGACATTAAAAACATGCTAAGACATGTGTACATAAAGAAGACAGCAGAAAAAAATACTTACATTTATAAGCAATTGATTTTTGACAATATGCTGAAAATACACAATGGGGTAAGGACAGTTTCTTCAACAAATAGAGTTGGGAAAACTAGATAGTAATAAATAGAAGAAGGAAATTAGACTATCTCAAACTACATACAAAAATTAACCCCACGTATATTGCAGACTAAAATTTTTTTAACCAGAAACAGTTAAATTACTAGAAGAAAACATATGGGGGAAGAACTTTATAACATTCTCTTGGGCAGTGATTTTTTTTTGGCTATGACCTCAAAAGCACAGGTATCAAAAGCAAAAGTAGATGAATGGGATCATGTCAAATTTACAAATTTTCTTCACAAACAAGAAACCAGTGACAGAGTGAAAAGACAATCTATGAAATGGGTGAAAATAATTGTAAATCATATATTGATAAGGGGTTATACCTAAAATACATAAGGAACTCAAACAACTCACTGTGAAAAAATTTAAACATGATTTTAAAAACAAGGAAAGTTTCTGAATAAATATTTCTCAAAAGAAAGCATATAAATAGCCAATAGGTCTATGAAAAGTGTTCCACATCACTAATCATCAGAGAAATGCAAATCAAAATCACAATGAGAGATCATGTCACTGCAGTTAGAATAACTATTATTAAAAATACACAAAAAACCCAAACAAATTCAGATGAGGATGTTTCAGAAAAGCAACCCTTTATATTGTTGATGGTATGTAAATTAGTAGAGTCATTATGGAAAACAGTATGGAGATTCTGCCAAAAAATTTAAAAATTCATAATTCCCAATTTATGGAATCAAGCTGTTCATCAACATATAAATATGTAAAGGAAATGTGGGCTATGCTCACAAAGGAATAGCATTTCTGCTTATAAAAAAAGAAGTCCCATCATTTGGGATAATAAGATAAATATGAAATACATCATGCTAAGTTCCTTAAGACAAGCACTTAAAAACCAATACAGCATAATCTTACTTATATGTTGAATCTTAAAAACTCAAACAAATAGAAGTAGAGAGTAGAATGGTGGTTATTTGGGTCTGGGAAGTGTTTGGGGGGAGATTTTGGTTAAATGATACAAAATTTCCATTAGACTGGAGGAATAAGTATAGTATGGTGTTCTTAAAAATTACTAAGAGAGTAGATTTTAAGTGTTGTCACAAAAAATTGTATATGAGGTAATACATGAATTTAGCCATTTCACAATGTTTACACTTTTCTAATCAACATGCATCAGATGATAGATACACTCAATTTTAATTTGCCAAAGAAAATAAATAACATAAAAGGAAGTACCCACCAAAATAATATTTTACATTCTTAGTTTTTATTATTTATTTATTTTATTATTTTTTTGCAGTACTCAGTATTAAACTCAAGGCCTCATTCATGTTAGGCAGTTGTTCCTCCACTTGAGCTATGCCCTCAGCCCTTATTACTAATTTTAAAAACAATTTTATTAAAATAACATAGTTGTGTCAAACAAATTAGACTTTACTGTTAAAAATGCATCACCGTAAATACATAAATATTGTGAAAAACTGGTCACACTAAGGGATATGCGATAGGTAGGGTAAAAAGAAGAAAACTGAGAAGATGAATATGGTTGATGTAGTCTCTGTACAAGAATGAATATAGAATTCTTAAACTGGCTGAAACCATCATACGAAAGGGACTAAAATAGAATGAAGAAAAATAGAGGAGATGAACCAGTTGGGGTTATAAATACATGTATACATTGAAATATCACAAGGAAACTCCCTGTGTAACTACCTTTATCTCAAACAAGGAAAAATGTCATTTTTTTTTCTTTTTTCTACTACAAAATCGGATAACAGGAGGGCAGAACAGGTCCTGCCGGTGGGGGATAGGATCAGTAGGAGGGGAGAGGGGGTGGGGAAAGGGTGTAGGAGGGTGAATATGGTACAAAACATGTGTACACATGTATGTAAATGCAAAAATTATACCTGCTGAAACCATTCCAGGAATGGGGGGCGGGGGGATAAAGGAGAGAGGTGAAGGGGGTGAATTCAAGTATGATATATTTGATACATTGTAAGAACCTTTGTAAATGCCACAATGTACCCCCCACCCAGCACAATAAAAATAAATAAATAAAATGCATCACTGCAGTAAAACAAGTCACTTCAAGGTGATAAATTTCCCATATAATGTGAGTAAAAACTAACTTGTATGCATCTAATAGCATAGCCTTAAGATGTATAAAGCAACTTGATAAAAACACAGAGAAACTAAGCATCTTAATAATTAATAAACAAGATTAATAAATCAGTAAGCACACAGAAGATTTGAAAAAACAATTCATAAAGTGTTTCCAACAAGACTGAATCCAACAGCTACAGAATATATACTCTTGCATGGGTATTTACTCTAAAATATATATATATCATGTTAGCTTGAGAAACAGGAAGGAAAGCAAGCATAGCTAACGCACTTACCTATTCCAGCTCAATACCTAGTGATTTGACCCTGCAACATTGGTCAAGCTTTGATCAGGAAACTCTTCTTCTAATATTTTTCTCTAATCTGGATTTGCCTCTTTCTTAAAGAAAAAAAAAACTAGAACTGTGTTTTGAAAGTAAAAGTTGACAAATTATTAGAACTAATAAATAAGCTTCGTATGTTTCTGAATTTAAAAGAAAGGTTATTTTGTATTACAACAGGTAAAAACAAGATTAAAATATCCTCACCTATGTATGCACACCACACACATACACACACACAGAACCACACACCCATATGTACGTATAAGTCTAAGGTAATATATACAAGCTTCTTTCACTGGAGAAACTTGTTACACTTTATTTAAAGACAGCAAAGAGTAAAATTTACTAAGATATGTATAATGTTTAGGGATCGGCAAGCAATATTTTAAAGATGTCAATCTTCCTGAATTGATCTATAGATGCAACATCATTGCATTTTTTTTCATTTCAAGAACTTAAAAAGTTGAGTCTGAATTTTTTATGGAATTAAGGAACAGCCAAGGTACTCTTGAATAAGAAGAAAGTGGAATGAATTGCTATACTAGTCAACAAGATTTATTTTAACTATTTGGAATCGTCATAATGAATCCCCCCATACAATGAATATATCCTAATAAAATAATTAAAAATAAAAAAGTCTATTTTAAACCTATAATAACTAAGACAATGTGGTAATGATGCTGGGATAGACACATAACAAGTACAATAGAACATAGAACAGAAACAATTCCATGAATACACGGACATTACATCTAATGTCAGAAGTGATTTTATAGATTAGTGAGGAACTAGTGACTTATCCATAAATTTTGCTGAGACATGGGATATTAATGTGTGTGTGGTAGCCAAACAGTACCTCATATCATACTAAGAACATCTAATTGTGAAAGTGAAAATTATGAAACTCTTTAAAAACAACATAAGAATTTCTTCATGATGTCAAGATGGGGAGGATTTTCTTAAGACACAAAACTTGTAGGATGCAGCAAAAGCAGTGCTTAGAAGAAAATTTATAACTGTAAGTGAATATGGTAAAACAGAAAAAGGATCTACAATGAGCCACTTAAATTTGTATCTTTAGGAAGAAGGAAAGGTTAATTTTGAAAAGATGAACACTGACAAACCATTAGCTTCACTGATGAGAGAGAGACCAAGACAGTGTGCATGAATGAAAGAGACTCAAGTTATTAAATCAGAAATGAAAGTGAGAATATTACTACAGACTTTACAAGGAAAAGGATTATTAAAAAAACCCTAATATGAACAGGTATATGACAAAGAATTAGATACCTTGGATTAAATGGATAAACGATCTATCAAAATTGACTCAAGAAGAGATAGAAAATTTGAATAGACTTATAATTAGTAAGGAGATAGAATCAGTAATCAAAAACTTCCCAACAAAGAAAGCCCAAGACAAGATGGCATCACTGATGAAATGCACCAGATATTTAAAGAGGAATGAACAAAATATTTCTCAAACTCTTCCAAAAAATTGAAGAAGGACCATTTACTAACTGATGCCAGACAAAGCCAGGCAAAGATACTCAAGAAAAGAAAATGACAGACTAATATTTTTATGAAAATTTATGCAAAGTCCTTCAATGAAATTTAGAAAACTGAATTCAGCATCATATTAAAAGCAGTATATAGCATAACCAAGTAATATTTATTCTGGAAATTAAAGGATGACTGTAAAAAATCAATCAGTGTAATACATGATGTTAATAAAATGAAGGAAAAAATCAGGCTCCTCTCAACTGATACAGAAAAAAAGTTGACAAAATCCAACATTTTTTTTTACAAAAAGTATTCAGTAGACTAATAGAAGGGAACTTCCTCAAGATGACATAGTCAATACCTACATGGAAAAGCCACAGCTGGCAGCATACTCAATGGTGAGGACTGAAAACTTTCCACCACGATCAGGAATAGGACCAGGATACTCACTTTTGACAATTCTATCCAACATAGCATTGGAATTTCTAGCCAGAGTCATTAGACAAGAAAAAGAAATAAAAGACATATAACTTAGAAAGTAAGGCGATCTCTAGTTGCAGATGCCAAAATGTTATGTATACAAAACCCTAAAGATTCCCTCCAAAACTGTTAGATGCAATAAATGTATTCAAAATTTGCAGGATAAACATTAATACTCAATCTGTTGAATTTCTGTGCACTGACATTGAGGCATTTGTGAAATAAAATATGAAAATTGTTCAATTTGCAATAGAACTGAAAACAGTAAAATGCTTCTAAATAAATTTACCCAAGGAAAAAAATGTTTGTACACTGAAAATGACTGAGTAAAGTATGATGTACAACTATGTCTCTATCTTTCTATCTCTCTATTATTCATCTATATGTCTAAGAAATTGAATATTATTCAGTTTTTAAAAGAATGGAAATTATGACACATAGTACAAGAATGCACTTTGAGGATATTATGCTAAGTGACAAATACCGTATGATTTCATTTATATGAGGTGCTTAGATTAGGCAAATTTTTATAGACAGAAAATACAATAGAGGTTACCCAGAGGGTTTGGTAAAATAAGAAGCCATTGTTTAATGTGTGAACAGATTCTGTTCGGGATGATGAAAAAGTTCTGATAATGAATTGTGATGATGGTTGCACAACATTGTGAACGTGCTCAATGCCACTGAAATTTACATGTAAAATGTAAAAATGGTAAATTTTATGTTATGTACATTATAGTATCATAAAATTGAATTCATGATAGTAATGGCTAATAATCACTACTTGTTACATCATGTACAAGAACGTTGATAGATTACCTCCACTCTTTCTCGAAAAATATTATCTGCTTCAAAAGGTAACATAAATAACTAGAAACACCTGTTACATGATATGCAATGATTATTTAAAAGTATTTGTATCCATAATAAATTCTAAAAGTTCTACAATAGGAAATAGATAGAAGTCATGAATTTAATTTTCACAGAAGAGTAAGTATGAATGTCCAATAAATATATTATGATCTCGGTTAAGGAATGCATATAAGAACATCAGTGAAATATCATACTACAGCCATAATATTGACAGAAAAAGAAGTTGTGTAATAATATTTGAGAGGAAAGATGTACAAACTATCATATATTAATGATAGGAGTGTAAAGTGCTAGAAATATTTAATACAAAAATTTTACAACATATAACAATGAAGGGGTGGGTGGAATGATACAGGGCTGGGTGACTTCAATTATACAAGTTATGGTTTCATAAGTTAAGGAATCCATGCAAGACAGTAATATTATCTGTGATTTTGTAGGTCTAATATATTTTATTACTTAAAAATAAAAACTAAGTGAATAAGGAGGTGGCATAGGAATATTTTATTTTTGGTAATATCTTCTCTCCTAATATGACTATGCATCAGGTAGTCAAACATAATTTCTATGAGGGAAATGATGAGGATATGCGTGTTCTCCAAAAATAATTGTGTCCCACAGCTCTCATAGTGAATTCAGTCATTAGAAGTAAAGCCAGAACCTGAAACCTAGAAATGTCTATAATGTTTTTAAGATAAGTGGTTTTCTATTTTCCTTGTAGGTTTATACCTGTATGATTAAAAATATACTAAATCATGTGTATAATTTCAGAACTCAGGAGGCTGAGACAGGAGGACCACAAGTTTGAGGCCAACCTGAGCTATATTGTGAGTTTCATGTGATTCTGGGCTATGTAGCAATATCTTGTCTCAAAAAAAAAAAAGTAAGGAAAGAAAAGGCAGAACAGGACCTACCTGGAAACTGAGGGAGGGAAGGGGAAAGACGGTGGGGGAGGGGGGCAGGGGGAAGAAATGACCCAAACAGTGTATGCATATGTGAATAAATGAATAATTAAAAATATATATACCTGGCAATAAAAAAAAAGAATATACTAAACCTGATGGTAGGTTTCCATCATGATCCCCATTTAAAAGAGTCAAGAAATAATTTAATGACCTAAATCTCTGGAATGTTCAGGTATTTACTGTACATGGATTCTTCAGGTCCTCAAGTTTTAACCACTTGCTATATTTGATAGAAATATTTTAACTAAAGTACTAATTTTTTATTTTAAAATTTTCTAGCAAAGCCATTATCATCCTTACATTACTTTCAGGTCTCCAGAACTTTAAACTATAATTTCTGACTAATTCTCCTGGCCTTGACATTTCAACTCCTCCAGCAAATGTCACTCTCATGCCAAATTGGCATAAAATATGAGACATTAGAAATGGTGTTTTTCCCCTGTTCATAATTAGCAACTTGACAATTAAAATAAGTTTCAAGCATCCAATTCTTTAAATGTATTCAAAATGCTGATTTGTAGTCACAGAATGAATTTGAAAACTTTAAAAATTATTTTTTTCTTTTGAGGCCAAAGAATTGGACACCCTAATAAAACATTGAGTGCTAGAGTCACAAATACTACTACTCCCCTCCATAAAAACTCTATGCTAAGGTAGAAGGTCATGCTTAAGGTTACAGGCCCTGCCACGAGGAATTATGGGCTACTTCTATCATTAAGACCAGAAGCAGAGAGAGAAAAAAATCAGTCCATAGTTTAGAAGCTAAACTCCTGTCACAACAAAATATATACAAGGAAGGAAGAAATGGGGAGATTTTGGTCAAAGGGCACAAACATTCAGTTATAAGATTAATAAATTCTGGTGATCTAATGTACCCCATGCTGATGGTAAATACTGTCTTATTTTTCTGAAATTAGATAAGAACACAGATTTTTAAGTGTTTTCACTATACAGGCACCAACGATAACTATGGGTGGTGAAGTTTATGTTCATTGAATTATCATAATGAGTATACAATGAATATGTATAGCAATCACATTGTACATCTTCAATGTATATGATTTTTTTGTCAATTAAGTTATTGAATATTTAAACAATTGATAATCCACCTTGCCTCATTCAAAGTAACTATATTCCAGAAATAAGCAACAGCAAGTGCTGTTGAGGATGCAGGGGAAGATGGAAACCTTATGTACTCCTGATGGGAATTTAAATTGGTCCAGTCACTATGGAAATCAGTATGAAGTTTCCTCCAAAAATAAATAGAACTTCCATTTGATCTAGTCATACCATCTGTAAGTATATACCCCCAAATAGTCAAAATCAGCTTACTATATTGATACCTGCATACCCATGTTTATTGTAGCATTATTCAGAAGTCAGGTTATTAAATCAGCCAGGTGTCCATGAACGTATGAATGAGGAAAGAAAACATGATAGATATACACAATAGAGTATCATTAGCCATAAAGAAGAATGAACTTACCTCATTTGCAAAGAAGTGGATTGAACTGTTGATCATGCTGAGTGACATAAGTCAGTCTCACAAAGGCAAGTATCACATGTATTCTCCTATATGTAGAATATAGAGAAAATATAAAATAAGAACATGAATGTACATGCAGGACTACTAGGAATGGGAAAGGACAAAAGGGGAGGGAGGATAAGAAAATGTAATGGAAGGGGTGAATATGATCAAGGTACATTATATGAATGTATGGAAACTTCTTCCATTGTACAATTAACATATGCTAATAAAATTATTTAATTTTACATTTTATTGCCATATACTAATTACACAAAAGGGTGTCACTTTTTATTTTCATACATGTATATGATATACTTTGATCAAATTCATTCCATTACTCTTTCTTATCCCCTTTCACGCCTTCTTCAAACAATTTTAACAGGTTTTATTATTCTATTTTCCTACATGCATATAAAGTAGTTCAATTATACTGTTCCTTCACCCTCTCTTAAAAATATACATAACCTTTGACTCAGCTATTCAAATCTAATTTGTTTTATATAATCAAATGTTTGAACAGACATTATGAGTAAAGATATTCACTACAGAATTAAAATATCACAAGATTTTAAAAATCAACATGTCCAGGCAACAGAGTTTTTAAATTGTAGTAGAATATACAATTAAATTATTGCAGGTATTAAAAGTCACTAAGGAATCAGTGGTAAACAAGATAACTTTTCCTGGTTAGCACATTATATTTTAGAAAATGCACAAAATAAAGTATACCAAAAACTAAAAAATTGGTGCATTTTTGGTATATTATCTTCAAGTATGTGTGTATGTATGTGTCTAATTGTATTTATGCATAGCTAAATTTGAATTATATTTAAATTATAAATTAGAAAATTTCCCTCAATATAAAATAAACTTTTCCTTGCAATATGGCTTTTAATGCTTGCAACTATTTAATTGTGCAGTAGTCTACCACAATTTAAAAAAATCTGTTGCTAGACATGTTGATTTTCTTAAATCTGGTGATATTTTAATTCTGCAATGAATTCTTTTATTCATAATGCCTGTTAAAACACTTGATTATTTAAAACAAATTAGATTTGAATAGGTGAGTCAAAGATTATGTACATTTTTAAGGCTTTGAATACATATTACCAAATTTTTCCTCAAAAAGATTTTACCAGTTTATAATATCACCAACAGAAGGCCCTTCTTTCCTCTCACATATTTCTGACCCTGAATATTATTATTATAAATTTTCAAACCTAGAAGGAAAAAGTGACATGTAATTTTAACTTGCATTCTAGAGGTTACTGCAATTAAAACATTCTTTTGTGACTTGCTTGTTCATGACCTTAGTGCATTTAAGAAAAAAAAAATCAAATGTAAGCTGGAGGCATGTCTCAAGTAGTAGAGTGCTTGCTTAGCAAGTTTGAGGACCTGAGTTTAAACCCCAGTACTGCCAAAAAAAATTCAGGTATTAGTCTTTATCTAATTTGCTTGAAAGAACACTTATGAAAGACATAAATTTTTTTATTTGCAATGTATGTTGCAAATATTTTCCCAGCTCATTGTTTGCCTTCTTATGGTGTTGCCTATGTACTAATCATTTTTCACTGTTTTTGGTTTTAACACTTAGAAATATCTTCACTGCTATAGATCAATTATTCATTTTGATTCTCTTTGATATTTTGTAGTTTCAAATTTATACTCAGCTCTTAAATTTATTTTTAAAATGTGGTTTATGATATGAGATAGGTATTAAAATCCATTTTACTAATATTTTTCATAAGACCATTTCTTGAATAATTTGTCCATCTTTTCCCCATGCATGACTTAAACAATACTCTTAAAAATCTGTGTGCTGGGATCATTAGAATTTTCTTTTATTTTTTATAGTTTTTTTTTGGTCTTACTTTGTGAAGTGAGCATTACAGTTCTACTTGACAGAGCAAGTGGGAGTGTCTGAGTTGCCACTTGATATGTAAATCCTGATAGCTGATATGAGACTAGTCCATGCTGGAAATCAAGTGGTCTTACTCAAAGCTAAATTATTTTTGCTTAGTCACTTTCAGAAAGGACCAGACATTTCAAACAAGTATCTGCAGTAGTGGAAGGCTGAGTCTATTTCCAAGTTTCTAGTTGTAAGTATGGTCTCCACATTTAAGACTGAACATTTAAAACACTGAAATGCATTTTGTTTTTATATACTAGACTCAGAAACATATATGCAGCAACAAAAACGTACAGGTGGTTGTTAGTTTTGAGAAGACTATGCTAGGAAAAGATGATAGGTAGCAGTTAGACATAAGCTGAAGGATGGACCACAGGAAGTGGTCTTCTCCAGAAAATGCCCATCAGAAAGGCATCTCCACCCTCAGGCAATGCACAAGAAGGCTATAAAACCCAATCCCCACCCTGACCCATGGGACCACCAGTTTCCAGGTTCCCCTGCATTCCCCACTATGCAGTCTTTTTCTTCTCTTCTCTACAAATAAACTTTTTCCGACCTCTGCTGCTGAAGAGCAGTCTGTGCTTTCATTCTCAGAGCAGTCTCAAGAACACTGAGCACCTGAAATTCCTGTGCATATCATCCATGCATCATATTTGGTGACTCACAACGGGACCAGCCATCACCTGAGGTCAGTATATGTTGTGCCAAACTGGAAAAGGCTGCCTAAGAATGTGACCATGAGTGTCTGGCACTCCAATGGAGTCTTTTTTCCAGGAGAGGCCCCCCCCACCATGGCCTAGCTATGGTGGAACTCTCAGGCTGACCTCTCTCTCTCTCTCTTTCCCTCTTTGTCTTGTTAAAGAGGGCTTCTCCCTTGGGAAACTGAGGAAAAGCTCTGAGTCCATTACAGCTGTAAATCAGGCAATCTGAAAGAACTCAGATGCCAGCTTGGGGTTTATACCGGACAGTCAATCCTATGTGGGCAGAGCCAGACTCCAGTGCATTGAGGCTTTTTTCCCTCTCCTTAAACTCTAACTCTCTCTCTCTCTTAAGGTCCGACCCACTTAAGAGGAGGTCCAAAAACAGCTGGTGGAAAGGAAAATTTGTCTTCAAGCCATAAAAGATGTTCTGTCTGGGGCACTCCCCATTGTCACCCAAAGGCTGGAGATGCAATTTCCTGACCCACCCTGAGGCTCCAAAGGGGGCTAAGTCTCAGACCCCTCCAGCCATGTCCAAGGCAAACAGATAATCAGATCTCTTATGCTTCCTTCATGGTTTCCTTCATGGTTTCTGTGGCCCAAGAGTGGAGGTCACCCCTTGCTTCCAGTGCTCCAATACTGCCCTTGTGCAGGATTGACCTGGACAGCAGTGGTGACCAATAATCCTTCACGCATTGAGTCTGGAAACTCTCTTTTCCCCAACCCACAGCCTCTCCTTCCTCTTTCCCAGGTAGTTCAGGATAAGTGTTCCCTTCCCCCCTTTGCTCTAAACAGCACTGAGCTTCTTTCTTCAGGGAGTTTGGGAATAATCCCTGCAGGCACCAAAAAGTGCTAATCTCCAATTTAGGTTTAACTGTCTTTGTCAAGCATCAGGTTATCTGGTTAAACAGCTTTTGCAGCTTGCCCTCAGGGAAAGAAAAACAACAGGTAAAAGGTAGAGACCTCAGGACTTCTCCATTTTTGCCCCTTACCAGAGTAAAAGCCTTCAGATGATCTCTCTCTCTTTTCATAAAAAGCATATAAGCCTCACGTGATATATAAGGGGACAAAAGTCTACTTCATCAGGAGTCCCCATCCATGCCTCTGCAGGGGTCATCTCCCTGGCTATGCAAGCCCTCTTGGTTACTTTGATACAGTTATTATGAGCCTTCAGCTGGTGGAGGAGAACCAGGCCTACCTGGGTTGCAGGGCAAACAGGCAAGTCAAAATAGATAAGAGATTGGTGAAAGGCCATTGCGGGGGGGGGGGGGAACTGCACTCAAAATGCCTAAAAAAACCTCCATGACCTTAGTCACAGGTGGCAGTGGCAGGAGCAAGGGAGAGAGGGACACCCTCTCGCACTAGAGTTTCTTCTCATATGGAGACACCTAGATAAAGGGAGAAACCTCTGTTAAGGTGACCAATTTTCCCTTGTTTCCCTTTTTTTTAGATGGGGAATCAAGCCTCAAGGATCCAGGAAGGATCCCCCTTGCCTGCTTATTAAAACATTGGAAAGAACTTGATCCAGAAAGTCTTCAACAAAAGTGACTCAAGTTTTACTGCACCCAGGCTTGGCCACAGTATCCTCTGGGAGATAAGGAAAGATGGCCAGAAGGAGGGAGCATTAATTATAATACCATTCTTCAATTAAATATATTCTGTAAAAAGGAAGGAAAGTGGACTGAAGTTCCATATGCTCAACTGTTCTTTTTCCTAAGAGACTACCCAGAACGGCTGAGCAAATGCAGGCTAGATACCCAGACCATGGTAACCCTTTGCAAAAAGCTCCAAACTCCCTTGAGCCAAAGAATTGACCTGATGCTCCATCAGCTTCCCACCTACCCCCTGACCCAGCTACCTCACACACCAGACATCATCCCACAGGACTCTACTCCCTCCAGTTAATTCCTGGAGGAGATAGAGTTCACATTCCTTTTAGAGTGAGTGAACTTAAAGAAATAAAAAAGGATTTAGGAAATTACACAGAAAACCCAAACCAGTACATCCAGGCATTTAGAGATGTAAGCCAAAACTTTGAACTGAGCTGGAAAGATGTAATGCTATTGCTATGTCAGACTCTTAATCTCTGGAGAAACAGCAGGTACTAGAACAGGCAGTCACAGCTGAGGACAATTATCACTTAGATAAAAGTGGCCCTACAGGCCTGTCTCAGACTGGACCCTCTTAGGAGGAGGAGGGGGAGGGAGAAGAAAGACAAGGGCATTGGATGCCTAAAAGGAACATCAATTACCAATTCCAACAGGAGATCAGGCAGTACCTAGGTATGACTCTAAGTGGGACCCTGAAAATGACAAGGATGAATTGAGCCATAACCATTTCATCCACTGCATTCTTGAGGGTCTAAAAAGAGCCAAGATAAACCCTGTTAATTACTACCAAGTCATGGCTGTACAGCAAGGACCCTTGGAAAACCCAGTATCTTTCCTACAGAGACTTAAGGATGCTTTACAAAAGCATACGAACATTGTATCAAGTCATAAGAAGAGGAAGATGTCCTAAAAGACAAATTTCTAACACAGTCAGCACCAGATATGCATAAAAAGCTTCAGAAATTGGTGGCTGAAGGGAGCAGAGGTCTAGACCAATTGTTCCATGTAGCCATGTCTGTATACTATAATAGGGACTTAGAAAAAGAAAAGGACCCGGAAAAGGAAAAGAGAAAGGATAAAGGGAAGGAGGCTCTGATCCCAGCACTCACAGATGCTTCCCTGGGGCAAAGTCCAAACCCAAGGAAATGCTTTCAATGTGGATAGGCAGGCCATTTTAGGAGGGAATGCCCCTGGAGAAAGCTACATCTGGGACCTTGCCCCATTTGTCAGGAGAAAACATTGGAAGGCACACTGTCCTCAGTTCCCAGGGGAACCAAGCCTCCCACCCAATGATGGGTCCCAGGGCCTCCCATCCAGGTTCCTGTAACCACCATAAAAGCAGGGGAATCTCAGGTTTTACTCCCTGTCCAAAAGCACCTGGTCAGCCATGGAGCCAGAATCACATCTATTCCCTTGTCTTCCAGACCCAGGTCCTCAAAAAAAATTACTATTTGGGGCATATCAGTCCAGCTTCTAGAACCTTATTTCACTCAGCCTTTAGCCTGAACCTGGGGAGATTTTCATTTCTGTCACTCCTTTTTAATTGTCCCAGAAACACCTATTCCTATTGGGGTAGTGCTCTTTTTACCCCCAGGAGAGTACATTTGTTTGCCCCCAGTAGAGGAACAAGTAGACTCCACAGTGTGGACAGATGGATATACTATGGGGTGGGCATGAACAGCAGTCCCAGTCCTAATTCATCTCAAAGACCCCTTCTGGTTTCCCCATCAAAAACAACATCCTTTAAAGCCAGAAGTTAAGGAGGGGCTAATTCCCATAATCAAAGACTTAAAGAGAGAGGAACTGCTCATAGAATTCTCCAGCCCATATAATACTCCTATTCTTTATGTCAGGAAGGGACCTAACAAATGAAGGTTACTCCAGGATCTCCGCCTGATCATTGAAGCAGTAGTGCCTCTCCACCCTGTAGTTCCAAATCCCTATATGCTTTTAGCCCAAATACCTCCAGGTACTGCTTAATACTCTGTCCTGGACTTAAAGGATGCCTTCTTTTGCATTCCCTTACACCCTAAAAGTCAATTTATCTTTGCCTTTGAGGACCCCACAAGAAAGTCTGGACAGGTCATTTGGACTGTCCTCCCCCCAGGATTCAGAGACAGCCCCCACCTCTTTGGGTTGGCTCTAACCCAAGACTTGGCAGAGTGGCAATATCCACAAGCTATTCTGCTACAATATGTAGATGATCTCCTGCTCTGTGGACCTACTAAAGTTTTCATTTCATGAGCCACTGAATCCTTACTAAACTTCTTAGTAGATATAGGATATAAAATCTCTAAAGAAAAAGCCCAATTGTTTCAGTCTAGGGTTACATATTTAGATCTCATCCTGGAGGAAGAAGTGAGGGCTCTAGGAAAAGATAGAATCTGTCCAATCCTGACATTTCCTCTACCTAAAACTCTAAAGCAATTGAGGACCATTTTGGGGGTGACAGGATACTGTAGAATTTGGATCCTGGGATATGCAGACCTAGCCAGGCCCTTATATCAAATCCTTAAGGAAGCATGGAATGATCCCCTGCCCTTTATTGAATGGGATGACAAGTCAGAAAATGCATTCCACCAGTTAAAAAAGGCTCTTATGACAGCTCCTGCCCTGGGTCTCCCAGTACAAGACAAGTTTCAATTATATGTCTATGAAAAGGGAGGTCTGGCCTTGATAGTGGTGGCTGAACTCCAGGGCATCACTCCCCAGCCAGTAGGTTACTTAAGCAAAGAATTAGATCAGGTAGGCAAGAGATGGTCTTCTAGTGCCTGAAGCTAAAAAACTTATCCTAAACAACCCCCTAACATTTTATACCCCACATGACCTAGGGGAAATTTTAAACTCAAAAAGAGAACTTTGGCTATCTGACAGCTGTCTACTTAAATACCAGGCCCAGCTTCTGGGAGGGACAGAAATAACTTTAAGAACCTGTCAGAGCCTAAATCCTGTATCCCTTCTACCAGAGGCAGAGGGAAGTCATGAACACTCATGTGAGGAGGTACTTATGGAAAATTATGCTGCCCAACCTGACCCAGATCTAGAATTATACAGTGATGGCAGCTCCTTTGCCAAGAATGGTGTCAGACATGCAAGGTTTGCAGTTGTGACAGAATTTGGCATCCTCAAATCAGGTCCTCTTCTTCCTAATACAAGTGCTCAATTGGCAGAATTAGTGGCCCTAACAGAAGCCCTAAGACTGTAAAAAGAACAGTGAGTAAACATCTATACAGATTCTAAGTATGCCTTCCTGAACCTACATGCTCATTCAACCATCTGGAAGAAAAGAAATATGCTAATGAACTGGAACAGCTTCCCATGGAGATAAAAGAGAGGTTACTTTAATAGTTTTAGGGATAACAACATCAGTTACAGCCCTAGCTGGAATCAGCTATGGAGTAATTGCCCATCATATAACTGCAAAAAATCTAACCAAAGTAGTAGAGGACACTCAGACCAGGTAGGCCTTGCCATTATGGATATGCAAAGGTCTTTGTCGTCCCTTGCCTGTATGGTAATGGACCACCACTTGGCCCTAGATTTTCTTCTGGCTAAACAAGGAGGGGTATGTGCCATCCCCAATACTTCCTGTTGCATATATATAAATACTTCAGGCATTGTGGAGGAACATGTAGACTACATTCTCCAACAGGCTAAATGGCTCCAGGAGCAATCTCTTGAAACTCAGGTTTCCACACAAGTATGGAACCAAATAAAATCCTGGCTCCCCTTGTTGTAAATAATAACCCTCTGGTGCCAAAAACAGACACACAAGAGACAGAAAATCTTGACAAGGCAATTTTCTCTTCATCAAGAGGGTGCAAGCATGTGCTTACTCCTGCTAAGCAACGTGCAAGTACAAAATGGCTAACAGTGGCTCCTTCTTATATCCCTGACGCAATTGTACCTGTCCCTCACCTGGGATTTGTCCAGGTCAAAGGTTCACAGTCTTTCCTGATTGGCTAAAAGGTTTGGGGAATGGGTTAGGTCATGCAGTTTGGTGGGCAATGCAGTTGTACAGGAAGCAAGGACCCTTTAAACATGCAAGTCACTTAAGATGGTGATCTGAGGAATTTTTAAGTAATCTAAGAGGGTAACAAATACTTTCATAGAAAAGATTATTTTCTTACAATTTTCCCCTCTTTTGATTTAAATTCTTTTTTTCAAACTATTTAGAAACTGTTGGTTCTCATGTTCTTTCGTTTCTAATAGAAACACGTTATTTTGGTAGTTTGGGGGTGATTGGTGAGGGCTGTCCCAATTAACCGCTGTATTAGTCCTTGGACACAAGGAATTATGCAACATCCTGCTAAAATAAAAACTCTAGCCACTACAATCAAGGAGGTTAAGATTGAGGTCATCTAGCCCTTCCATCTTCCAAACCAATTTCCACTAAGTCAGCGAAGGGATCATTTATATCTGAGTTTTCAGCTAGCTTGTTAGATAGGGAAGTTAATCCCTGTTGGGACTTAGTAATAGTTCCATCTGGGGCTGAATTATTTGGTATGCAAACTTCTCCCCTCTTCTAGATGTTGTGGCATGGGCTGGGGATCTAAATGCTAGGATCAAAGGGATTGCCAACTGCACCAAAGCAAAGGTGCCTGCCCAGTTACCTGGGACAGTCTCAAGTAAAAGTCCTCTACAGTACTACCAGACATTGGCTCTGCCCACCAAGGGTGTGGATTGGTTTGTGAAGCAGTTGAAGGACCAGCATTCACTGCATCCTGTCAGGTGTCCCACATTTGTCAATCGTCCCCTTGTCTGGTGAGACATGAGGTATAATTGACGTGTAGGGTGTGTGGCCTAATAGTCCTCGGGGGCTGATCTGTAGGACCTCTAACCTCTGGGAACAGTAATGATAGTGTCTGGCATGATTCGTTGCCCCAAGCTTAGGCATCCTAAAACAGAGCAAACATGGAGTACATTCCATCTGGATCTGAGGACCATCCTAATGAAAACGGGACCACCTGAGACTCTGGCCTCCCAGTAGTACAAACATAGCAATCACTCTTATTTAATGTGTAGACAGCATTTTATCCATTTATCCAAGCATTTGTATCCCTGTACCCAATTTTAATAGCCACAGTTTTTCTTAGGTCCTTGACTTCTGCTACAGCTACCTGAGTTCGATTGTTGTACAAACGTGGAGGTAGAACTGGGTGTCACCTAGGAGGGGTCGGAAGCTAGATGGAGCTTAAAGGCACCTAACAGGTCTGTCCCTGAGACATCTACTCCAACCCATTCAATGAAATATAGATGGTCCTTGTGTCATACTCCACGGAATTTCTGTGACTAATCTAAGTGGGTTATATTGTTTATCTTTATAAGTAGGAGAGGGGTGTCTCTGAAACAGCTGTACTTTTGACGGTAGTCTGTTAAAAGACTATTGATTGTTCTAGATGTTAGAAATTGGAATCTTTCCATTGCCCTGGGGTCTGGCCCAGCCCTTAGGATTGTCATAAAAGGGAGAAGTGTATTCTTTATACCCGGTGTTTCACCCCACATCCGTCCACCCTGGACAGATACCAGCTTCCCTGTCAATTCCGGGATGGGGCACATATAAAAGGAATATCCTTGGAGCTGGAGTTGGGACAAGGAAGGATCTGGCATGCATCAAACTCAAGAGTTAAGGGAAAAGTACTCTGAGTTACATTAATAATAAGCATACCATTTCCCAAATGAAAGGGAAAGAATATTTTAACTCTAGTCTTCTTAAAGTCACTTTGGTGTTGCCTGGATGTGAGAGCACAGCACACTGTTCCTTCTGGTCAGGTGAGGGCACCTTCTTTACCAGTGTGTGATGAGTCCATCCCCACTCCGTGGTCTGGATGGCTGTCTCCATGGTCAGCAAGACCAGGAAGGGTCTGTCCCAAACTGCCTCAAGCTTATTTTCTTTCCAGGTCTTGATTAGCACATAATCGCCAAAGTGAACTGGAAAGTCAAGTGGAGGAGGCTGTGCTAACAACCCCTTTTTCCTAAGACAAAGTAAAGTAGAAGACATTCTAAATTTATAATTCTTGAGGAAATGGTCTGGTTTCAAAGGAAGGTGCATCAGTAATAGAGCTAAGGTAAGGAAGCCCATAAAGCATTTCATAGGGGGAGAGGCCAATGTTCTTCTGAGGGGCTGTCTTAATTCTGAGTAGTGCTATGGGAAGACATTTAGTCCAAGACAATCTGGTATCTAAAACTAATTTAGTGAGTTTTTTTTTTTTTGAGTCTGATTTGTTCTTTCAACTCTCCCTTAGGAAGGTGGAGCCTTCATAAGTCCCTTAAGGACACTGGCAGTGAAATGACCTCCATTGTCTGAGTCTATATTTTCTATCCCAAACCTTGGGATTATGTTTTCTAGCAATAACATAACACATCCTTCTGACACTTGTTTGGCTAGTGTATAAATCCTTATACACCCACAGGCTTGCAAAACTGCATCACACATGGCTTGGGTCCCCAGTGGCTCCCCTGATGGAGATAGGTAAGGAGTCCTCTCATTAGGTGCTTTCAGATCATTTCCCTCCCATCGGTGAGAACCCATTTTCCCTGTTTAGTCCTGACTGCCCCAAGTTGTTTGTTTGTTTGTTTGTTTTTCTTCCTCAGAGGGGGTAAAGATACAGGTGATGTGAGGAGCGAGGAGGTGCAGAATGAGACAAAAGACTGGAGACTCTGAGGTGAGAGCAGCCTGTTTTGCTGTGTCATCTGCAAAAGAATCTCCCTGAGTCTCAAAGTTTACTGCCTTTTAGTGACCTGGCACATGGACTATGGCTATTTCTTCAGGTAGTTTTAGGCTTTCTAATATTTATTGAATTAATTCTCCATGTACCAAGTCTTGGCCTTTGCTATTGATTAAGCCCTATTTCATCCAGATTTTTCCAAAGGTGTGGACCACACCAAATCCATATTTTGAATCAGTGTATATGGTCCCTTCTTTCTCCTTTAAGTGTTTTAAGGCCTGATTTAGGGCAAACAATTCACAAGTCTGTGCTGACCAATTGTTAGGGAATTGGCCTGATTCTATTATAGTCATGGCCTCCCCATCTACTATAGAATATCCATTATGCCCTTTTCCCCTTTATTACCTGAGAGAATCATGGAATCCATCAGCCATCTACCCACCTTCTTGTTTAAGATTGTTCTAACTTGATGGGGAGTGCCAATAATTAGGTCTCCCCCAAAGATGATTTTTTCCTACTTTCTTCAGTTAAAAGAGCTATAGCTGCTACTGCCTGAATGTGCTCAGGCCAACCTTGGGTGACAGGATCTAGGAATTTAGATAAGAAGACCACACATTGATGTTGACCCCCATGTTTTTGGGCTAGCACCCTGAGGACAATTCCCTTATTTACATGTAAACTGATTCCTAATCAGGTCATTAGATCTCTCCCAGATAGGTTGGTACCTGCCTTTGGGACTAGGAGAAATTGTATCTTAGTGGTCCTGTCTTGGAAATAAATATGTGTTTCTTATAATATTTTAACTGAAAAGCTTTCTCCCTTTACCACAGAAATTAGTGTCCTCTTCAAGGAACAGATTAAGCCCCTGGGCAGAAGACAGAATGATGATCTGTAAGTGCCTGAGTCAATCAGGAAGGTGACAACTTCATGTTGTGGTTCCATTTCTAAAATTTTAAGGGCTCTGAATGGGACCCTTCAAGGTAAAAGTGTAAGGAAATATAGGCCCCAAAATGACCACGTGGAGAGGAGTGATCTGGCCAAGAGATTCTTTATTGCTGGGTGGGAGAGGGAGAGAGCAGAGAGAGCCAAGAGAGAGGGAGAGAGGGGCAGGGGCTTAAATACCCCTCAGTGGGACTCAGCATGATCTGATTGGTTAGGATCTTATGGTTCATGCTGATTGGAGGTTGGGGCAGAAGGAGGGTTCAAGCTAGACTTGAGGCAGGACTGTGACCCTGGGAGGCAGGATCGTGACCCTGGAAAACAGAAGCTTAAGGGTGCAGTAAGAACTGAAACCTATCAGCGCCATTATTGCCAACAAAAAGAGCCCCTAGGCCCCTATTGTTCATCAAAGGTCATTAAGGGAACAGTTTTCTGCACTCTCTTTCCTTCTAGACATTCTCTCTTAAAGTGTCCAGCCTCCCCACATTTAAAACAGTTATTTTCCCCTCTTCTGTTTCATCTTCTGGCTTTCTGGTCTCTTATACCCCATGAGGGAAGCCAGGCCAGTTGAGGTCCAATAGGATATTGGTTTGGCCTTTCCCTATTAATTTGCTCATGGATAACATAATCTTTGCCTTTTGTTTTTGTTTTTCTTCCCTTTAGTACGGGAGCTATCATCCCAATATTTTAACATCTTCGCTAGGGGACTTCCTGAGGAATTTTTAAGTAATCTAAGAGGGTAACAAATACTTTGATAGAAAAGATCATTTTCTTACACCTTCCAGGACTTGGTTCTTACCCTTTCTGGGGCCTATAGTTGCCATTATTCTCTTGCTTGTGTTTGGGCCTTGCATTTTAAACTTACTTGTCAAGTTTGTTTCTTTTTGCCTAGAATCCATCAAACTACAAATGCCTCTGATGGAGATGAAAACAACCTACTACTGCAGTCCCCTTGCAACCCCTCTTGTGGTCAGCCCTGAAGCTGTGGGCCCCTTCATTGCCCCCTGTCAGCAGAAAGCAGTTACTGAACAGACTTTGTTGTCCTTATTCCTAACAGCAGTTAGGGTGGTCACTAAGAGGGGGGACTTGAAGGATGGACTGTGGGAGGTCAAGGAGACACTTCTCCTCTCCAGGAAACTCCAGTCTGCATCTGAAAGGCATCTCCACTCTCAGGCAATGCACAAAAAGGCTATAAAACCCAATCTCCACCCTGACCCATGGGACCACCAGTTTCCAGGTCCACCTGCATTCCCCACTATGTAGTCTATCTCTTCTCCTTTCTACAAATAAAATCTTTCTGACTTCTGCTGCTGGAGTCTGTGTGTGCTTTCATTCTCAGAGCAGTCTCAAGAACCCTGAGCACCTGAAATTCCTGCACTGACATCTGTGCATCAGAGTGGTGGTTATAAGAGGAGACAGGGAAATTATAGTATTTTAATAAAAATTTAAAGGGCCAGACTATGACATTGGAATAAGGAAAGCCAAAACAGCTAGCCCCCTCACATCTTTTAGATGCTAGAGTTACAAGAACAGGGAGACAAAGAGGACTACCTCCTTCTGCTTTCCTCTTTGAGATGTTAACAAGCTACCAGGATCCTTGGATGGGCAGAGAGTAATAAAAGGGAAGTTCTAAAGCATCCTATTGTGTCTGTGATTTTGAGTGGAATGTAGGTGTGATCTGGGAGGGTAATCCCTCCCTGTCAGCTATATCAACCACCCAGATCCATTATTTTTGACCACGTGGATTCCTTCAGCTCTCCAGTATCAGACTAGAAGATGTGGACCACCATGTTGAATCTTTGCTCCCATTTCCTGCATGGGTAACAGGACATGCTCCTCTCTCTTTTCTCCCTCATGACCAGGTTGTTCTCACTCTAGAGACAACCCACTGTTAGTCTATTGAAACTGTATTCCTTTCCTCTCCTAATAAACTTTACTGTTACTTTTACTAAATCTTTGCATTTTGCTTGAATTTTCTCCCACCAGACACGAGAACCAAGGTAATTTTCAGGATATTTTTTTTCTGGTAACAAAAGATAATGTTTAGTTATAATATCACTCAATGCCACTTGAAATTGCTTCTAGCCATTTTTGCTGTTTTGAGTTTTGATAGATAATATAGAGCTCATAAGAAATTGGGCATTCAAACAAGATATTTACCATTTAGGGAATAACACTTTTTTACCTAAAATGTGTAGATATGGGGTCTGAAAAGTATTTAGTTGTAATGATTTTTCTGGGCTGGTTCACAATAAGACAGCTATCATCACAGAACTTATTGCAGTAGTCACTGCAGAGCAAAGGTCTGCAGAAGAAAATTTGATTTTCAATTCCTCCCTGCTCTCAGAGCAGCATGACCCTTTTTTCTTATGTTCTCACTTACACATGAAGGCAACAGATCCAGATTTAATTTCTTATATAAAAGACAGTAAGGTTTTTCTCAGGTACTAGCACCTTTCTTTACTAATTCCCCTTGCCACTACCTTGGAAGCCAAGGAAGCGTTTCATTGCACCCACTACCAGAAGCATAATTCTGCCATCAATTTTATTTAATATAAGCTCTCTCTAGGAGTTTATATCTCAACCCTCTATACTTTTGCAAATGTAACTCAGAAGATTGACTCAAAAGTCAACTCCCTGTATAGCTATCCTTATCTCAACTAGCAAAAACCCTTGGTCCTTCCTATTATTGCTTATACTCTCTCTTCAACAAAATTAGAGATAAGGCCAAAATAGTTTCTGCCAGGTAGCAAGGGGTAAGGGGGGATAAAGGAGGGAGTGGGGGGGAAGGGAGGGGTGGGGGAAGGGGGGAGAAATGACCCAAACATTGTATGCACATTTGAATAAAATAAAAATTTAAAAATGTTAGAAGAAAAGTAACTGTTAAATGAAAGGGATACTTGCATATAAAAGCAGTTTGGAGTTAAACATTCAATTTTATGGTTCAAATGAAATCAGTGAAAAGGTAAGTGCAGGGCAAAGTGTGAGGTACATGCTTATAATCCCAGCTACTCTGAACATTGATGAGTAGGGTCATGTTTCCAGGCTAGCCTTAGCAAAAATTTAGCAAGACTCCATCTATAAACAAACTTGGAGTGGTGGTATGAGCTTGTAATCTCAGTTATGTGCGAGGTATAGGTAGGAGGATCACAGTCTGGGGAAGTTCTTGGGCAAAAATGCAAAGCCTTATCTGAAAAATAACAAAAGCAAAAAAAAAAAAAAAGAAGAGTTGAGGGCATGGCTCAAGTGGTAAAGTGCCTGCCTAGCAAGCACGAGGCACTGGCACTGAATTCAAACCTCGGTATAGCCAAAAAAAGAAAAGAAAAGAAAAAAAAAACATTCAGTGCAGTTAACGAGATCTTAGAAGGATCTTCCATGAAACATTTATATACTTGTTTTATTACACAAGTATGCTTTAAAACGTTTAATCTAATAATTAATCAATTATTAAGTGCCTGCGACCTGTGTGAACCTGACTAAGAGCGATGGGGAATGAGAAATAAGACACACAGAGACATACAGACATACAACAGAAAAGCTGGGGACAGGAGGGCTGCATGTTCATGATGGGAAACATGAGCTCCTACCTGAGCCAGAGTGTTTATTTTAATAGGTCAATCAGTACAAGGAAAAGACTCAGGTAAAAATCAAGCTTTAACCATTCTTGATGCAAGGTGAAAGGAATGAGGTTTGGTGGGCTAATTGTCCTAAGGCTAATGAAGCTTAATTATAACACATCAGTTCCGGAATCATCAAGGCATGCAGGACACCATATCTAAGGTATTGATTAATCTGGCATCAGGGAGTTTCCTAACAGTTCTGGTACTTTATCTAGTTTTGCATCAGGGGACTGGTATGTGGACACAGCAGGTGGTATTCTTCAAGGAGGTGTGAGAACAAAGGTCAAGACACCAGGTACTGGGAAAAATATGGTAGAAGAGGCTGTGCAAACTTCTACATGGAGAGGCTGTGCAAACTCCATTATATCCCAGTCCAGGGTTCATGCCTGGTCCCCAACAATTAAGAAATTTCACTTGCTTTAAAACCATACAGGTTTCTTTTTCTCAAGTAAGTAATTGTTGTCATCATTGGTCCAAATATTAAGAACTACTTGTGGTGGCTGTTGTTTCTTATGATTCATATGCTAACAGAATATTAGTTATGTTATAAGTATATATCATTACTATTTCTCCTGCCTCACACAGAGCATCACTGCTGAAATCTAGACAGTGGTAATTGTTCATAGCTTTACAAATTATTTTTCTTTTTTTTTTTTTGTAAGTGTATATTATTTCAGAAAGGGGATTCTTTGTGGTATTTCCACATATGCATATAATATAGTTTGATCATGTTCATCTCCTTTATTACTCTTTGTTTTCCTGAGAATTTTTTTATTATAAAAGAATTTATTTTCATCCAGAAAAATACAAGACATGTACATAGATTAAAAAAAAGAAACACCTATAATTACATCCACACAGATAAAATCATTGTCTATCCATTTAGGGTAAGCCCTCTTTTATATTGCTTGGGCTGGTGGAATAGCTTAAGTGGTAGAGTATATACCTAGCAAACATGAGTCCCTGAGTTCAAATCCCAGTACCACAAAAAAGAAAAAAAAAGGAAAAGCTATTACTTTTTCTTATCTCCATTTTAAAACAATTTTAATTGGTTTTATTATTCTATTTTCAATACGTGTAAGAAATACTTCAATCATATTCACCCCCTTTCACCCTCTCCTTTCACTCTCCCTCTTATATTTCCTTTTAAAATAATTGATGTTTTGATGAAAAATATAAAACTGCAGATCCTAGAAATAACACAAAAATACCTTCCTCCAGTTTCCTAAATATATTACTAAAGAATTTCTACTGAGGCAAATATGCTTTTTAAAGCTTCTTATTACCATTATTTTTCCTAATAATAATGGCAGAAGTTTCTTCTCTTGCCTGTTTTGCTCTATAAACATATTTTTCCAAATTCTTTCTGAATGTATATTGGTGTCTCAAACTTAACACATTGAAATGGAATTCATCTTTGTTATGCTTCTATGTCTTTTTGTATTCCCAACTGTGTTAATGGAATTGCCATATTTACCGGAACCTAGAGTCACCATATACTCTTTACTCACTTTACCACGTTTAAATAGTTGTCAAATCCTTTTGATCTTACCTTTGTAATCTTTCTTATATCTGTCCCTTACCTTAAGAGTATGCTAACATTATTATAGTCTAGATCTTCAATATTTCTCATGTGGACAATTACAGCATTCAAAATTGTTTTCCATGCAATTAATTTCTTTGCACCTCAATACAGTGCCCACACTGCCTGCAGAAAAAAGAAAAAAAAAATACTACCAGAAAATGTGACTCCACTTGTATTTCTGTGATACTTAAGTTTTTTCATTACCTGTAGCATAAAGACCATACTTCTTGCTATTCAATACTGACAAGAATGAAGGACCTAAAGAATCTGTTCTTATTCTACTTTCTAGTTTTCTCTGTTTATCTTTTCCTTCTTGAACTCCCACACATTTTACACTCACGCTATATCATACACCACACCAAAATTAAATAACACACCCTCCATGAAGCCTTACCCAAACCCTTCACTCCAGAAGTGCTGCCTTATATTTTGTTCTGCTCCTATTATGCTATCATAGCACTTTGTACCTGTGAGAATGTACTTGGTAGTTTAAGATGTTTCTTTTGGTTATCAGCACAATGAATTGTGTCATGATCTATTTTCTGTGAAATCCTACTTGAAACTTGATATTTGAGATAGTTTAAAGAACAAATTAAAGGTTAAGTTCTTCAGGGTTTATAAGGTATATCTTTATTCTAAGCTACAGTCCCAGAAAGTTATTTATCCAAAGCAAATTAGTTAAATTCCTCAAAGATGTCTTTACAAGGCTAAATTTGAATGTTTTATTGTGGATTCTGAATAAGAAAGTCATGTAAGGAAAGTTTTAGCATTCTCAGCTATATCACTTGCCACACTCCTTGTGGAAAGGGACTGTATTTTATTTATCTAATCATGTACTGCATTTCTCGTCACATAGAAAGTCTTATATAACTTCCTCTTCGAACTATTAAAGAATATTTTTACTTTCTAAATTAATTTATTTAATAATTATAAACCTCAAATTTTATCAGACATGATTTCTCATACATGCATATCCACATAGTCACATACAATTTTCAAGAAACATATCTACTTAGTAAAGAAATACACACATGAAGTACAGGATTAATCCAAATTGGAATGATGGTTGGATCACTCAATGCTTTGGATTGCCCAGTCATTCATTCCCTTCCATTAACCAAGTTAATATAATACTAAGTATCTGGAGCCCTTATCTGTTGCATCTGCTATTGCCCTATAAAGTAACTGTCCATCCACAACTTAAATTTCTATATCCTATTCCTCAAGAATGATTAATAAATATTTCCCAAATAGGATCTTTTTTATTCCATTATTTCATGACCATTTAAAAAATGTGTACATATTTTTCTTAACTATTCCACAGTAATGTATATTTGGGGAGTTTTGGTTTATTCCTTTTTATTATTGATGATATGGACATGAGAAAGTAATGCAAATTCATAGTCTTACAGAATAGATTTATAAGTAGTATTGTAATAGTTTTTGCCAAATGTTGAAGCAGTGATACTCTAAGCTTACTAAATTTTGTACACATGAATGCATACATAACTTTGTAAGAGAAATGCTGATTATCTAAAACATTTATATCCTTAAGCTACCCCGTTTAATGCTTCCAATAAAATAATATTGGTGAAAATAATAATAATGTCAATAACTATTACTAGCATTATTATTATGGAACATACATTCAAAAGGGAAACTGTCTGGTTGAGATCAGCAAGAGGAAAGAGAGAGAAAGGAGAGTGTTAAAAGGAACAACTTATATCAATATATATATATTTATACATGATGTAGTTTGATGTCTATATGAATATATATGTTAAGATAGTATAATGAAACACATTAAATACTGTTTGAAAAGGGGGATTTAAAGGAACATAATAGAGAGGGTGAATTTGTTCAAAGTACACTGTAAACATCTATGGAATTATCACAATGAAACCCCTTAGTACTATTAATGTATGCAATGAAAAAGAATAAAAATAATTAAAATACCAAAGCAAATAATAAGAACCCAAAAAGTGACAAGAAGTCAGACATTTTTATAAATTTAATAAACATAAATGAAAGTTTAAAAAATTTAAAGATTTAAAATAAAAGCCAGGGTTGGGGTGTAGTTCCACAGCAGAATGTTTGCCTCAGATGTGTAAGATCCTGGGCTTCATGCCCAGTACAGCAAAAAACAAGTCTTTAAAATAAAATCTGAAACTTGGTAATTAAATTTAGTATTATTAATGTGCACTTATTTTAATAGAAATATTTCTTTTATTGTCATTTTGTTTATAAGATAATCAGTTACAAAACTGTAAGGCCTTAAAATTTGCAACTAATATCAAACTATATGATATAATGTAATAGTGAAGTACTTACATAATGATTATTTTCATCATAATGTAATACATGATATTATTTTCTGTTTTCTCATTATGAATTAGTAATTCTTTGTAGCATGCTTCATATGAAGAAACATTTTGTGTCAACTATGAGTGTAAATATTTTAGTTTAAGTGTGTGAAGTATAAGTCAATTTATTTTTTCAAATACAGAGTTGGAAGTCAAAGAACAGTGGCACAATGAAGGTCTTACAAATAATCTCTTTTTCTGCATTTGTCTTCGTAGGTCTGAAAAATTGCCTTTTCAATTGAAGCCTTAACTTAATAGTCTTTCTTGGCATTCTGCAGCTCACACTGATTTCTGCCTTTCCCGGACTCCTACTGCACTGAGAACCAGCACCACACAATTTTGTACTTAATTGTTATAATAGTTTCATGAGTCAGTCTTCTCAACTAGATTGTAAGCTCCTTAACTGCAGAACTCATGTCTTACATTTCTCTTGCCTGGCACAAAATTAGATAATTGTTGGTTAAAAAATTCAGCCAGCAATTTTCTCCTTTTTGAATGTTTCCACTCCCCTCATTTGGGGTTGCTCAAGAAAGGTCAGACTCTTACAAAAAATTCACCTATACGTTCAACAAAGTCTGGTAGTATTAAAACCGAAATAATCAGCAGCTCCAGGATATCAAGATGCATTGCACATGCAGTCTGAATTTTATAGAATACATTAGTATATGCCTTCGGAAATATGTTTTGTCTAAAAATGAGGGCGGTTTGTATTGAAAATTCATTCAGCAACATGTATCAAGCAACAATGGATGAATTAGGCATTGTTTAAGGAACAAAAATGGATGCAAAAAGCCTCTGGCCAATAAGGAAAAGAATTTATTCCTAGCTCTGTGCTTCCTGATTTGCATAATATGATTGAATTCTCACACAGACTCTAAGAAAGTTTCTATAATCCTCATTTTACAAGTGAGCAAACTGCAGTTCAGAGAGGTCAGGTCATTTCTCCAATGCCATAGTATCCAAATGGCAGAAAAAGGATTTAAGCCCATGTTTATCTTCAAAGCTTGATCTTACAGTTTTCTGAGTGCAACCACAAGAAGGAATTATTATAATGTGATGAGTGGTATAATAGAAATATGTGTTCCATCATTACCCACTATACATATGTATTGAAATGTTACATTCTATGCCATAAATACATGTACTTATTAATATGCCCAATAAAAATAAAAATATATTTAAAACAAAATAAAGATACTGGTAAATATATGCAAAGTAAAGAAAAAAAAACCCAAATGGTATGGGAACTCAGAAAAATGAGTGGTACATAGAGAAACCAGTGACTAACACTGCCATGGAAGAAATAAGGCAAAGACTCTCAGAGTCAAATAACCCACTTCTAAGCTCCCAGAGTACTCTGTCATTTTACTTAGTAGCAGAAAATCACTATTATATTTTATGGGTAGTTATTCGTTTGCCACACTTGATAAACCTTGCACTCTACAACTTCAGATACTATTTCTAATGTTGCTTACCACACACTCAACACAGTTCCTACCACATAAGAGAAACCTAAAAAATATTTTTTGAATGACTGGATGAATGGATGCAATGAGATTTGAATTGTGTCTTGAATTCAAGGTGGAAAAGAGGACAAGTGGCTCTTCAAGAAGCTATAGGCTGTAAAATATTCTTTAGTTATTGGATGGGATCAAGTAATTATTTTAAATGCTGTTAAATGTATCATAAGCAATTTAAGATTATTCTCAATCATCAAAAAACTTCCCCCACATGTGATCAAAGGTATAGACTATATGTAAGGTTTTTCCTTACTCTGAATAAGATTTTGAAGCAAATATGTGACAACTGACAGCTTGTCCAGAAATTGAGACTAGTTCATCAAGTATTTCCATACCAGAGTGCTATATTTACATCTTGCATAGTAGTGACTGGCAACCATCATAAGACATTCAAGAAAACATTTTTACAATGGCATCACATCCATTTTACCTAAATTGACTCCAAAAAGAATTTTGGAGCATCAAGGTAATTATAATTAAACTAGGATAAAAATAATGATAAAACTTTTACAACCTTATTTTTTTTAAATTTATTTCAATAAAATTTTGGAAGTATATTATTGGGTCAGAGTAATATCCCCTATGCATGTATTTTCTCTTTTACAACTTGGAAGTACTTTAAATACTGGCATGCATAAGTTTCTCTTTCATTGTTTTGAAAGAAGTGCCATCTAGTTAGTGGGTTTATCCCCAAATCATTTTGAAACTTGAATAAGCATTGCTATTTCTATAGAATTCTGGTTCTTCAGTTATAGCTAGAATTGTGGGTATAATGATAAAATCGACATGGTTCCATAACATTACCACTGCAATTTATAAGGTAATTTTGAAAATTAATCTGGGCAGATTTGCACACTTAGGGTTCTGAAATATACAATATATTTATAGACATCCATTTCTGTGACCCAGCTAAGTGGCATAGAAGATGTGACTATAGTTCTATCCAGCAATATATTTTGAGGGCCCAAGTTGTTTGTTCCATAATTTGGGGATTTCAGCTAATTAAGACATCTCCTTCAAGGCTTTGTATTGTAAAGAAGAGGCAATTAGAACATCCTTGAAACTCATTTATCTTAGAAGTCCTTTTAGGATTCCCATTAGTTTTTGAGCTTTCAGAAATTTGTTAATCTCAGACTGGAAAGTCTCAGAAAAATAGATAAATACTTCACTCAATTATCTACAAAAATAAACTTATTATTTATATGACATATGAAGCACATAGAATGAATAAGTGGAATCTATAGTATTGGAAACCTTCATGGAAATAGGTATTGATGAGTTCTAACAATACACAGTAGTTTCTTTGTGATCATCTTGCTGAAGTAAGTGTATTGAAGATGGTGAGAAATGGAACTAGTTTAAATTCATGAGGAAAACCTGCCTCTTGATTGTTAATAAACAAACACTAGTAGGAAAAGCAAGCCTGCTGTTCCAAGAAAGCCTTATTACCATATGTATATGTAGAGATATATATTTTTATAAACTTTTTAAAATATCATATTATCTGTTTGGATGCCATGAATACACATGGGAATGTAATAGAAAACATGATCAGCAAATTGAGTATGTATTGTCCAAACATTTTCAACAGATACAAATATTTCCAAACAGAATATCTGAATTTAAATGGCTTTCTGGTCAATTTCTCATGAATTTTGCCATTAATCTCTTCCACATCCATACTGTTAACATTGGCTTCAGCTTGATCAAAGTTTGTTGAGTAGTCATCAAGCTAAATGTGTAGGGTAGGGAAGAGACTATACGAACATGAGTTAAACATGGTCCCAGGTATCAAGGAGACTACAATATACTGGAGCAAGGCATGCATAAAACTAACTTACATTCACATATGAAAAAAAATGACACTCTAAATCAGATTTTGTGTAATTTACATGCTACTGTTAAAATGTGATTTTTCTTAAATGATTTAAGGACAATTAACTCTAACCTCTGACTTTGTTCGTTATGTGTTACTAAGGAAGCCTAGCATGATAAGGGAGTCTGCAGTTCTCATTACTAGTAAGAATGAAAATGGGCACATCCTTCTTATACAGTAGGCTGCATGGACATTTTAAAAACTATGGGTGACTATGTTTTGGAATTTAAGAATATCCATTTTTCTCATTTGGTTCTAATATGATCCATAGCACAATTTAGTATTAGGGCACTGTGGTTTTTGTGTTTCACATATTTAGATGAAGGCAGAAAAGGGGATACAGCATATTAGTATCTTTAATTGCTGCACTGCAGCTATGCTTGTTCTAAACTTAACTTTTTTAAAGTAAGTGGGTTGTGTAGAGTGTGCTCATTGAGAATTTCCCAAAGGTACAATCATCAAAACGATTTAACTGAAATATTATTTTCCTTCTCTATATTTTAACTTCCTAACCCCACAGTGTTAGGGTACTAATGGACTGTATCATGATGGACCTTTTTAATAAGTGAAGTAAGCATTATACCAATGTTTAAAGAGAAGAACACACATTTCTTATTGACCCTTGGTAGCACAAGAAATACTTCTCTTTAGGCATCATAATAAAAGAGAAATTTTGGAAATATTTGTGAAGTTATAAAATAAATCAGAAGTAATATTGTTGTCATTTTGTGACCTTAGATAAAAATGCTAATCAATTGCTGAGAACGTTGGATACAATGAAAGGATATTTCAGAATAGTCAATAAAATTATCTTTAGTCTTAGCCAGGACTTTTATATTAACTAGTTTCCCTGAATCTCAAGAATTTCCAAAAGGCAATACCAATTGATTGCCCACAGTTCTTTTACTAATATAAGAGAAAGCAAGAAGTCATAAATCCATATTGGTACTTTGGAAGAAGTTGAAGCTATTATACTGAGATGCCAACTGTAAAACTATTTGGAAATTAAACTAAAGTAGTCATAGCTAAGCAAGACAATAGCTAGTGACTCCAAACCTGTCAAAAATTCAAATATATAAATCTTACTACAGTCAAATGCTTTCTCGATATCTAAAACTCATCAAACTCATCAACTTATTTTTTTCTTAGTAATGGTGTATATGTAATGCTAAAAGTAACCATAATTAGAAAGAATAAATAAAATATCAAATGTTCTGTAAAGAAGAAGAAATAAGAAAAATATAGTCATATTTAAAAGTCATATAGTGAAGGGGTAGGGGAGGAGAGGGAGGGGGCAGGGTAAGTAAGGGAGGGGGTGGGGGGAAGGGGGGAGAAATGACCCAAACATTGTATGCACATATAAATAAAAGAAAAAAAAATAAAAGTCATAGAGACATGGTATGTGTTTTGGCACATGCCTAAGCAGGTAGGCACAGAATTCAGGTTTTTGCTTTAACTCCAAAATTCCTCAACATAAATTCCTGTCCCACAAATTAGAGTATTACTATCCATTTCTTCCTATGTGGATGTCTGGGAGTTTGAGAAGAATGGTGATCTAAGTGAAGTCCCTGATCATAGCATTTGAGCAGCTGGTTCTTCTAAATCATCCCTAGAGTTCTGAGATATCCAGTTACTAAATTGTTGTTTCTATACCTATCCCAGAGAGACAGCTAAGCCACAGGGTACAGCAGCTATATGGATCCAAAGAAAGTCCAGATTTCTGGAGAAATACTTGCAGATTTCTAGGTTTTCCATCACACTACCTTCAAAGATAAAATTGATATAATGAATATTTTAGAATAACTTTCCTAATGGGGTTATAAATTTTATGCCTTAAGATATCTTTACTCTTGGACAGAAACTTAGTATAGCTACTTGTTGGAATTTTAAGAATTTTTTAGATTTGACACATTGGTACTAATATCTCCTGTAACTAGGCTTCTGAAGAGGAAACAGTAAGATCTGTGATATTCTTCTTGTCTCCTTACCAGAAAAAAGCTAATTTCTTAGTTCTCTAGTACAGTGTCAGTGGAGGATTTTCTCTTATTGGAATAGGATGGGAGAAAGGCAGTTAGGGCCGAGACAGCAAATTTCTCAGGTTCATATATCCATTCTTTCATTTGCTTAGTTAATAAATAGTTCTTGAGTATTTATTAGAGTGACAACACTCTTCTAAGTACTAAAGATATGGACAGTGTCTCTGCTTTTACAGAGATTACACTAAAGTGGAAGGAAAAACAAGTGATCAAGCAAACAAATGAATAAAATAGATACTGACTGAGGGCAGGAGGGGCTATTCTATACAGGGTGTGTAAAGAAGACTTGTCTGAGGAGATTACATTTCAGCTGAGACGTGAATTACAAGAAGGTACCAGTCATATGGAAAAGTAGTAATAAACTTTACTCATTCAAAGCATGGAAAAAAGCCAGTGTACACAGAGCATAGTAAGTAAAGGGAAAGAGCAATAAGTAAATAAGTCATAGATCAAGGCCATGGTAAAGGGAATGGGTTTTAACTTTATAGAAACTCAGTGGGAAGGGGGGATTTAAGTTGAGCAATGACCTGATTTCTTCTTCAAAATCATTCTTGCTGATGTGTAGAAAATATTTATCTCGTCTTATTTTATTCTGCCATTCAGTCGTCACTGCCCTACTTTTCACCAGATTTTCAAACTCCTGGTTTCTGGCTCACCCACATAAGAATTCCCGTGCCTGACACCTTAATAAATATACCTTTCCCAAATTTGCTCAGAGTCCTACTCTGAGTTGTGACTCATAGACCTACCTTGAGGAGCACTGAGTTGTAGGCTCATTCAGATACTTTCTACTAACTGCCAGTGTTAGCCCCACTCCTAGCCACCTCTATTGCATTTAGAGTCAGATGCATATGCTCTGCAGCAGGATTTCTAATTTACACAGCAACTACTATGCTAGTAGAAATGTAATAAATATTTGCTGAATGAAAATATGAAAGAATGTAACACAAGGCTATGGCAACAGGCAGTCACATGGTCCACTAAGTCTCTTGATTGCTAGCCTTGCCTGGAACAAGTGTATTATTTTAATTATCAGAGCTTGATAATTACTGGAAATTCTAGAGCATATAAAAGTCATACAAATGCTTCATCATCTATAAGCACATTCTGATTTAGTTCATATAATATGAATTAACTGTTAATATGGACAATAAACTCTCAGTGTGCACTGTGGAAACAAGTTGCCATTTACACTGCCATACACTTTTCCATAGTACTATATCCACAAAAGTACAAAATTGCCACATATCAATGCTTTTTTTCTCTTTTCTTTTCCAACATCTTATCAGGGTACTTAGACGTAGCCACTTGAAGTCCATTAGATGCAGTATATAATAACAAGGAAAAAAGAATCCCCAAGTGCAAAAAAAAGTGTTTTAATAAAGGTTGCTTGGCTTTAATAGAATAATTTATACATAAATGTGTAAATATACTATAGGTATGTAAAACTACTGGGCCCTACTCCCACTGTATTTCTTTTTAAATAAAATGGCAAGTGATTGAATTAGTTGACTTATTTGGTAAAATTAGGCTAAACCTATTATATATGTATCTATGAACAAAATTTGGAAGAATCCATAGTAGAAGTTATTGAAATGTGCCCTTATGGGTATTCCACAGAAAGTTCTTCTCTTCTCAAAAAGACAAACACAACACAGGGAACTAAAAGTATTCTTTGGAGATAATTTTCATTATATTATAATGTATTAGAACTGTAAGGACTCATAGAACTTGTCCCCTGGGTGAGAAAGAGCCATCTCCAGGGTAACAAACTTTTACAACAGAAGAAGAGGGTAAATGTTTCAGATTTCTGTACATGGCATTATTCCTACTATATCATATTGTCTTTGTACTAAGAAATGAAGTAAGAAATTAATATTTGTGATGAGATTGCAGAACTCTGTTTTTGTAGACACTGGGAAATTTAGTTTCTTAGTTTTTGATAACTTTATGGATCTTCAATTACTGTAAATTGCAACATTCAAGAGATGACATTTTGTCTCATTGAATATATGGTGTACATTAATCGCTAAACATGCGCAAATGGTATAGTGGGTTGTAATTTAAGGTGTCAATTAAGCAGTGAGACATGGTGTAGATGCCTTTAAAAAGAAAATGTGAACCCTTCTTAAACTGTTCCATGAAATAGAAAGGGAAGGAAAACTGCCTAACACATTTTATGAAGCCAGTATTACACTTATCCCAAAACCAGGCAAAGACACCTCCAAAAAGTAGAACTATAGGCCAATCTCCTTAATGAACATTGATGCAAAAATCCTCAACAAAATAATGGCAAACCGAATTCAACAACACATCAAAAAGATTAATCACCACGACCAAGTAGGCTTCATCCCAGGAATGCAGGGGTGGTTCAACATATGAAAATCAATAAACATAATAAACCACATTAACAGAAGCATAGACAAAAACCACTTGATCATCTCAATAGATACCGAAAAAGCCCTTGATAAGATCCAACACCATTTCATGATAAAAGCTCTAAGAAAACTAAGAATAGAAGGAAAGTACCTCAACATTATAAAAGCTATATATGACAAACCTACAGCCAGCATTATACTAAATGGAGAAAAACTGAAACCATTCCCTCTAAAATGAGTAACTAGACAAGTATACCCACTATCTCCACTCCTATTCAACATAGTACTGGAATTCCTAGCCAGAGCAATTAGGCAAGAAGAAGGAATAAAAGGAATACAAATAGGTAAAAAACTGTCAAAATATCCCTATTTGCAGATGATATTCTATACCTTAAAGACCGAAAAAACTCTACTCAGAAGCTTCTAGACATCATCAATAGCTACAGCAAGGTAGCAGGATATTAAATCAACATAGAAAAATCATTAGCATTTCTATACACTAATAATGAACAAACTGAAAAAGAATATATGAAAACAATTCCATTCACAATAGCCTAAAAAAATCAAATACCTAGGTGTAAACCTAACAAAAGATGTGAATGACCTCTACAAGGAAAACTATAAACTTCTGAAGAAAGAGATTAAGGAAGACTATAGAAAGTGGAGAGATCTCCCATGCTCATGGATTGGTAGAATCAACATAGTAAAAATGTCGATACTCCCCAAAGTAATCTACATGTTTAATGCAATTCCCATCAAAATTCCAATGACATTCATTAAAGAGATTGAAAAATCTACTGTGAAATTTATATGGAAACACAAGAGGCCACGAATAGCCAAGGCAATACTCAGTCAAAAGAACAAGGCTGGAGGTATCACGATACCTGACTTCAAACTATATTACAAAGCAATAACGATAAAAACAGCATGGTACTGGCACAAAAACAGACATGAAGACCAGTGGAACAGAATAGAGGACCCAGATATGAAGCCACACAACTATAACCAACTTGTCTTTGACAAAGGAGCTAAAAATATACAATGGAGAAATAGCAGCCTCTTCAACAAAAACTGCTGGGAAAACTGGTTAGCAGCCTGCAAAAAACTGAAACTTGATCCATGTATATCACCCTATACTAATATTTCCTCAAAATGGAAAATCTTGGCCCCCCAAAACAGGCAGGAGTAACAATACTTATCTCTGACAAAGTAGACTTCAAATCTACATTGGTCAAACGAGATAAAGAAGGACATTCCATACTAATAAAAGGATCAAGGATCTTAATATCAGACCACAAACTCTAAAGTTGATAGAGGAAAGAGTAGGAAATACTCTGGAGTTAGTATGTATAGGTAAGAACTATCTCAATGAAACCCCAGCAGCACAGCAACTAAGAGATAGCATAGATAAATGGGACCTCATAAAACTAAAAAGCTTCTGTTCATCGAAAGAAGTGGTCTCTAAACTGAAGAGATCACCCACAGAGTGGGAGAAAATATTTGCCAGCTACACATCAGACAAAGGACTGATAACCAGAATATATAGGGAACTTAAAAAACTAAATTCTCCCAAAACTAATGAACCAATAAAGAAATGGGCAAGTGAACTAAACAGAACTTTCTCAAAAGAAGAAATTCAAATGGCCAAATAACACATGAAAAAATGCTCACCATCTCTAGCAATAAAGGAAATGCAAATTAAAACCACACTAAGATTCTGTCTCACCCCTGTGAGGATTGGACTTTGAGCACATGATAAAAGCGAGAGCACACAAAGGAGGTATGAGGATTGGTAAGACACCTAAAAAAATTGCTAACATTTGTTGCCCTCAACGCAGAGAAACTAAAGCAGATACTTTATAGCAACTGAGGCCAATAGGAGAAAGGGACCAGGAACTAGAGAAAAGGATAGATCAAAAAGAATTAACCTAGAAGGTAACACACATGCATAGGAAATTAATGTGAGTCAACTCCCTGTATAGCTATCCTTATCTCAACTAGCAAAAACCCTTATTCCTTCCTATTATTGTTTATACTCTGTCTTCAACAAAATTAGAGATAAGGGCAAAATAGTTTCTGCCAGGTAGCAAGGTTGGGGGGGTAGAGGGATGGGGCATGGTGGGTAGTAAGGGATGGGGTGGGGGGAGGGGAGAGAAATGACCCAAGGATTGTATGCACGTATAAATAATAAAAAAATAAAAATTAAAAGAAAAAAAGAAAATGAAAATGTGATGTGTGAATATGAATGTCGTGTTCTTTATGTTTTTTTCTTTTTTAGAATTTTATTTTCATTTACTTTATGATTTTTGTTTAACTTAGATTAAGTATCATTATATACTCATTGATTTTTAACATATTTGATGTATTTTTACCCACTTCTGTTTTCTTGGTGATGTCCAAATTTCCTCAATTTTACCAGTAAAGAGCCTCTTTAAGTTGACTCAGAGTTTTTTGGACTTGATGTACTATTGTTTTTGTTTGTTTTATTATTGTAAATGCACTAATTTTACTTATCTAAGGCCTGTATAACAGTTGACTACCAAAGAAAAAAATGGAATGATGGTTTCAAGGAAGAAGGGCAATGGGGAGTTGCTACTCAGTGGTGGGTATAAACATATAAATTTAATAAATTCTAGATATTTGATTACCACATTATGCCAATAGCTAACAATATGGAATTTACTCTTAAAATTTTGTTTAAAATATATCCTTTTGTACTTTTGAAACATGGAATAAAGTGAAGAGAAGGGAAGAAAGTATCAGGGATAAGTGAACATCAACTGTAAATGATGCTATAGTTGCTTGCAGTTGAATCCTTGTTACATTATGGCTAAGGCAAGAGATCTCTATTAAATAGTTACTGGGGCCTCACCTGGAATAATTGTTGATAATAATTGTGAATATGTATGGTAATCACATTTTTCAGATGAGTGGTGACCCTCATCTTTAAGTGCTCACATCCTGAGCTTTGGATATACTTCAATCTATCTCTCTTGAGAAGATTCACTTTCACTTTAAACAATATGCTTATAATCCAATATTTTTTGTGGTTTTGGGGATTGAAAACAGGCATTATGCAGGCTTGGCAAGTTCTCTACCACTGAAATACATCCTCAGCCTTTTTGAAATTTTATTTATCTTTATATTTTAATTTTTTATTGTTGTGCTGCGTGGGGGTACATTGTGGCATTTACAAAAGTTCTTGCAAAATATCAAATATATAATACTTGAATTCACACCCTCCACTATTCTCCTTCATTTCCCCTTTCCCCATTCCTGGAATAGTTTCAACAGATATCATTTTCCCATTTACATACATGTGTACACAGTGTTTATGTCATATTCACACTCCTACACCCTTTCTCCACATTTTCCCCACTCCCACTGGTACCAATCCACCAGACAGGACTTGCTCTGCCTTTCTGTTCTTTTATTTTGTAAAAGAAAAGAATGACATTTTTGTTTGTTTAAGATAGTCACACAGGGAGTTTCCTTGTGACATTCCCATGAATATATCTATTATGATGCAAATTGGTTCATCTCCTCTGTTTTTCTTCTTTCTACCTTAGTCCCCTTCTTATGGTGATTTCAACAGGTTTAAAAATTCTATATTCATTCTTGTATAGAAACTACATCAAACCTATTCACCTTCTTAGCTTCCTTTTTTTACCCTCCTTCTCTTGTATGTGACCTCCCCTTAACGTGACCTGCTTTTTGTAATATTGCTGTATTTGTATTATGTTGATATTCCACATATGAGAAAAAACATGTGACTTTTGGTCTTCTGAACCTGGCTAACTTCACTTAAGATGAGGCTCCTCAAAAAACCTAAAAATAGCACTGCCAAACGATCCAGCAATACCATTCCTAAGGATATACCCTAAGGGATATGAGTCAGGTTAGAACAAAGGCACCTGCACTCCCATATTTAATTGCAGCATTATTTACAATAGCTAAGCTATGGAAACAGCCAAGATGCCTCACTATTGATGAATGGATCAAGAAAATGTGATATTTATATACAATAGAATTTTATTCAGCCACAAAGAAGAATAAAATCTTCTCATTTGCAGGTAAATGGATGCAACTGGAGAACATTATCTTAAAATTTTATTTTTGAGAGGAGATCTTCCTAAGTTTCCCAGGATGCCCTCAAACTTGGGATCCTCCTGCTTTAGCCTCTCAAATAGCTGTGAATTTCAGACATATACCACCACAGCTGGCTAGAACCAATATTTATCCCACATATAATTTTATTTTTCTATACTAATTGTACAAAATAATGGGTTTTTAATGAAATTTTAAATATATGCATATAATATGCTTTGATCATATCCACTCCTCTATTATCTTTTATCTCTTCTTTCCCGCTTCCAATCACTAGTAGTCCTACTCTTAGATTCATGTCCTTCCCCATCCCCAAATTCTACATATGAGAGAAAGCAAGTGATACTTATCTTCATGAATCTGATTAAACATGATGATCTATGGTTCCATCAATTTTGCTGCAAGTGACATAATTTTATTCTTTTTAGTGCTGAGTAAAAATCTTTCCTTTAAACTAGTATATATCCCCCAAAATGCATGTTTTTATCCATAACATTATCAAGTCACCCAAACAAAAAATGTTGGGAGTGCTTTTCACATTACCTTATTAATTCCCTGTTATTATTTCTCCTGAAGCATAAAGAGCAACCAAATCCTGTATATTTTTTCTTCAAAATTTACCTTGAATCAACTCTTTTCTTTCTTTTTGACACTTAACGCCTTAGGCCACAGTTTTAAATCAGTTCATGATTGGATTATTACAACAGTTTTCTAAATGATCTCTAATGATGCTGCTATCAGATTTAATCTTCCCGGCTTTCAGTGTCTTAACACATACATGGCTATCAAGAAATAGTTGTGAATATATAACTATTCATGCATTCTTGATTAAAAATCTATGTTGATTATCCTTCTTATTGATAGCAGAATCTTAAAGCCCTCCAAAATTTGGACCCCTCCTATTTCGCTCCAAAAAATAGTCATGCTCTTGTCATCTTGGTTTTCTCATTGAATGAACAACATCAACTCCTAATGTTTTTTTCTCTCCGCTTGAAGCACTTTCTCTTGTCATTATGTCTATGCCAGTTTTACACCTTCAATGATCAATTTAGATCTAACTCATCCATGAAGCCTTTTCCAATTACTAAAGCTCACAAGGGGCTCCCATGATTCTGAATTCCTGGAAGCAGAATCACATGCTATCTCATTGCTATTTCACTTTTTAAACTATTTATTCTGTGCAACCAAAATTGATGTCTTAAGGGAAAGGAACTTGGGTAAGTTTCTTACCTTACATGAGTCTCAATTTCTTTATTAGAAAAATGAAGTTAATTGTACTTATTTCACAGAGTTCTTAGAAAAATCCCCTAGCAGGGTCCCTAGTGCATAATATATACTAAAAAATGCTAGATCATCTTTTGTGTTACTTTATAGAGCCCAGAAGGTTTTGTATATAGCAGATACACAGCAAGTTATGAATAAACTGGACATAGAGAATCATAGAATACCCCAAGCCACCTTTTTTTAAAATAATTGCTAGTTGTTTTACTGGCACTGGTAAGTGTTGTATTTTGGGGGCATGTCTGTTAACAAAGAGGAGGCAAATAGACTCAGGGTAGGGAGAAGGATATACCTCTAAAATACTACATTGCCCTGTTGGCCTCAGTTCATTCAAATGGTGTTGGGAGGGTAAGATAACTGAAAAAGAGAGGTAGTCATGTTAAATGGTAAAGATTTATTCTGTTGAATTCCCATTTTTTTGTACATAAAAACAGCTGAGTACTGGTTACTAAAATGTTATACAAGATTACCTCTCCAACTCTGTTATGCATATAAAACCTTTTTATAACAGAAAGTGTTATAAACCAAGTCAAAGAAAAAAGATTATCCTGAACCATACTAAGTGAGAAAGACTAGATTATAATTCTTTAAGTGTTCATTGATGGTCCAGGAACACACATAGACAGAAAAACTGACAAGTCCTTCATTAATGTTAAATGTAGCTATTTCTTGGCAATTGCCTATGTGCTTAGTGTTTGAGAATATCTTTAAATATCTCAAAAGGACATAATTATGCCTCTTCAGGTCATTTCAGGTGGTTATTAGCATAGCATTGTATGGGTGTTGAGAAGAATAGTTAATTATCATCATCATCTTCATTTATATTTATGACAGAGTTCTTTACAATTTGCAAAGTATTTTCTATGTATTCAGATTCAATGAGAACCTAATTCGATGATGAGCTACTTTCTCATCATTTCTGCTTTTACATACATCTTCTGTGCTCCTCACAAAACTTTGTAAAGTAGGAGAATAGACTAATAATTCACATTTGCAGATGAAGAAACTTGAGGTTCACAGAAACTATGACTTTCCAAAACTGCATGACAGATTGTGGCAGAATTGGAGCTAAAATGTTTAATTTATAGCCACAGACCAGTCCCTATTCTCCACTTTACAACACTAACATCAGAAATTCTTAATAAATCCATTTTCATGAATTCATGACACTTGAGATTTAACTTGTCAGAAAAGAAATTCAGTTCACCCCCAGATAGTACTCTGGCTTTTACCACCAGTGACACCATCATTCATCTATTCTTCTAGACTGACAGCCTTAAAATCATTTTTGATTGCTCGCTCTCACTGCTCCTGTCTGCCATATCTAATTTAAATCTTGATGAGTCTTCAACCACATATGCATCAATGTGACCATTTTTCCCTTTGGGACTTCAGGGTTTCTCATCTACTCAACTAAGGTATACAACTTAGGTTTTGTGACTACTCTGCTAGCTCCAATGCTCTTAGTTTCAAAGAAATATATGTTATTTCCATTCTTCCATAATTCAACAAATTCATTCAGTTATGAGAATGTTGGTTATGACATAAATTTCACTCATTACTCTAGAGGCATGGGAGGGAAATGAAGGTATGAAGTAGGTAATAAGTTTTGTTATCCTACATCTTTGTACTCTATTTTTCATATCTTTTTATAAGTATGAGTTACTATTATCTGTAAATAATTTGAAGTCCAGAGAAGTTAAATGCCTAGATATACATTATCCCATAAATTCAGGGTCAGAGTCCAAAGTGAAACACAGAGTTATGACTACCAGTTTTGGTACCTCTCTCCTATACCATGTAGCCTCCTCACCTCATTTCATAATTCTGACTTTGGACACAATTTTGATTATCATAATCTTTGCTCTTAAAAAAATTGCTCGTCTATTAACCTGGCAAGTGCCCTCCAATAACCATAGTCAATTAGTGACACAACTGGTAATGTTAATCAGTTTGGATTTTTCTTCATGTTAGAAACTTACATATACTTTTTAAAATTCTTTGACTTTATATCCTCAGTTTTAACCTAACATCCTGTACCCTACAGTTAAATAACACTCTCCATGTCACTTTGGAACTTCTGGACCTTAGCTTTAAAAGAAATGGGAAATATGATGAATTGTATAGTTTTATGCATGTAACATTACACTGACTCACTTGCAAGTTGATATTTTCCCCATAGTTAGGTGGCCAGATTTACCCAGAGAACAAAAATGGAAACTGTTGCAGTACAGCTCATGTATTGCCAGGATGAAGCAATAAAGAGGGAGTCACCGAAATTCCCTTCATCCCTGGGTCATAGGTGTAAAATTATAATCTCTGGCAGGGAGATGGTTATTGTAGCACATTAAAAAACACACTGTGGTTTAGCAAAGATAGTCAAAGGCACTTTCTGTATTTATCCCTTGCCAACTCTAAGTCCAAGTTATTAAATAGCATGTTCACCTTTATCTATCTATCTATTTATCTATCTATCTATCTATCTATACTTATTTATCTTTTAGGTCTAGCTTCCACATATGTGAGAAAACACCCTACTTTTGTCTTTCTGAACCTGGCTTACTTAGTTTAATGTGATGATCACCAATTCCATCCATTTATCTACAAACAATATAATTTCATTCTTCTTTATGGCTGAATAATACTCCATTGTGTATATATTCCACATTTTCTCAATTCACATATTAGTTTTAGGGCAGCTGAGGTTTTTCAAAAGCTAGGCTATTTTGAATAGTGCTGCAATAAATATGGGTACCACATTGATTATTGGTTGTATTTTATAATGGTTGATGGAGTGAAACCAATAGGAATTATAATTTATACAGTAGCCAAAGTCTTAGTTGTTCCACATACCTGTCTTGAATTCTCATTAATGACATTTTCCTTCACCCCCAATAACCCAATATCTCCTTCTTTGGTAATAGCTTAAAGGTTTTTTCCAAGCATGTAGATATCACAAAGTCAACCACTAAGTGTTTAAGTGATGTGGCCCTGATTTTACTCCCAGATAGTTCAGAGTTAAGTGGCAACTTAACTTTGTTCCATGTGGACAACATACATGGAAATGGAATAATCTACTAGAATTAAGGGCCATAATTCATACTTCAAAAATCTTTCTATTTAATCAGAGATGATATCACTAGAAAGGAATATTCTACATTGATTTTATATGATTGACAAATTGTTTTATTTTTCTGAGTAAATTAATGTACATTCTATTATTTGCTCCAAATTATTAGTAAACTGGATATTTATTGCCAGATTAATTTAGAGGTATATGTGGAAATTCTTTGAAAAGATGAGAAGTAAATGCAGAAGTGTCATTATGATAACAAGGAATTGTGGGAAAGATTACAAATGTTCACAAGGGTGTGAAGAAAAGAGCACACTTGTACACTGTTGATGAGAATGTAGATTGTTACATTATGGGAAACCGTCATGGAAAATAGCATGGAGGCTTCCAAAGAAGTTAAAAGTAGAACTACCATGTGATCTAGCAATTTCTCTTCTGGAAATATATCTTAAAAAATGAAATCACTACTCCACAAAGATATCTATAAGTCCTATGTTAACTGCACCATAATTCACAATACCAAGATATGCAACCTAAATATCCAAAAATAGACAAATAAACTATGAGAAAGATTAAAATATCAACCTGAAAGTTCATTTGGAAGCACAAAAGACCTTGAATAGCCAAGGCAATACTCAGCAAAAAGAGCAACGCTTGAGGTGTCACAATATCCGACTTCAAACTATACTACAGAACCATAGTAATAAAACCAGCATGGTACTAGCACAAAAACAGATATGAAGACCAGGGGAACATAATAGTATACTCAGATATGAATCCATGCAGCTGCACCCACCTGATTTTTGACAAACGTGCTAAAAACATATGAGAGAGAAAAGACATCTTCTTCAACAAATGTTGCTAGGAAAACTGGATATCTGCATGCACAAAACTGAAACTAGGTCCATGTATTTCACCCTGTACTAGTATCAACTCAAAGTGGATTAAGGACCTTAATGTAAGACCTGAGCTGTTGAAGCTAGTGTAGGAAAGAGCAGAGAAAAAACTGGAATTAATACTCATTGGCAATGACTTCCTAAATAGAGCTCAAATGACTCAGCAGCTAAGAGAAATGATTGACAAATGTGACTACATGAAATTAAAAAGCTTCTGCACAATGAAATAAGTGGTTACTGAATTGAAGAAGCCACCCATAAAATGGGAGAAAATCTGCCACCTATATATCTGTCAAGGGATTAATAGACAGAATATATGAGGAACTTGAAAAACTAAACTCCCAAAAATCAATGACCCAATAAAGAAATGGGCAAATGAAGTGAGCACAGTTTTGTCAAAGGAAGAAGTGCAAATGGCCAAAAAACAAATGAAGAAATGCTCAACATCTCTAGTCATAAAGGAAATGCAAATCAAAACCACACTAAGATTCCACCTCACTCCTGTTAGAATGACTACCATCAAGAACACAAATGACAACAAGTGTTGGTGAGGATGTGGGGGAAAAGGAACCCTTATACACTGTTGGTGGGAATGTAAATTAGAACAACCACTATGGAAAACAGTATCAGATGCCTCAAAAAGTAAACACAGAACTGCCATATAATCCAGCAATACCATTCCTAGGGATATACCTGAAGGAATATGAATCAGGTTACAACAAAGGCACCTGCACTCCCATGTTTATTGTTGCACTATTCACAATAGCTAAGCTATGGAAAGAGCTGTGATGCCCCACAATTGGTGAATGGATTAAGAAATGTGGTATTTATATACAATGGAATTTTATACAGCCACAGAGAAGAATGAAATTTTGTGATTTGCATGCAAATGGATGAAACTGGAGGACATCACCTTAAGTGAAGTTACCTAGGTTCAGAAAGCCAAACACTGCATGTTTTCTCTCATATGTGGAATATCGACCTAATAAAAATTCAGAAATATTATGAAAAATAGGTCATGCTAAGGGAAGGTCACATACGAGAGAGGGTAAGGGAAGGAAGTTAAGAAGGTAAATATGGTTGATGTACTCTCTATACAAGAATGAACATAGAATTTTTAAACTTGTTGAAATCACCATAAGAAGGGGACTAAGGTAGAAAGAAGAAAAACAGAGGAGATGAACCAATTCAGGTTATAACACATATATATGTGGAAATGTCACAAGGAAACTCCTTGTGTGAGTATCTTAAACAAACAAAAATGTCATTTTTTTTCTTTTACAAAATCAGAGAACAGGAAGATGGAAAAGGTTCTGTCTGGGGGGATTATACCAGTGGGAGTGGGAGGATGTGGAGAAAGGTTGTGGAAGGGTGAATACTGTGTACACATGTATGTAAGTGGAAAAATGAGACCTGTTAAAACTATTCCAGGAATGGGAGAGGGGAAGACAATTGATGGAGGCAATGAATTCAAGTATGATATATGTGATAGATTGTAAGAAATTTTGTAAATGCCACAGTGAATTTCCACCCAGAACAATAATAAAAAATAATAAAAACCAAAAACAGTCAATGTGTTAACAAAAATCTTTTCTCCTGAAACTCTTATCTCCTAGCCCCTGAATGAATTTCTGGGTGGCCTGTGCCTGTCTTCTATATCTTTTGCTTTAAATGAAACATCTCTTCTCAGTAGGTACCCAGTGCCCTTATGCTGTCTCCCAACATACTTTCAAACCTGTTACGCCTAAACAATGCTCTGAGTTTCTCTTTTCACCTCATTATAATATTCTTTGCAGAGTTTTCATATTGCAAATGGTTGGATAGAGAAGACTAATGATATATTGTCCAAGTTAGGAAGATTGTTTAATCAGTTAAGAACGTAGTCTTCTGCAAATACCACAGAACCTTACCACAAGAAGGTAAGTTTGGAAGGAGGCAATCTAGAGACTGATACTGTATCTCAACTTTACCATCAAAGAATCTAGCTTCTTTCTAATTTCCTCCTTTTCAATTCTTAGTAATACAGATTTTTGTTCTGAGGCTTATCCCTCAAACTTCTGAGATAACTATTGTACCTCTGAGCCTTACAACTGGGGACGTGGCAGGAAAAAGATAGCTCTGTGAAGGGGCAAAATGCTAAAAGGCTTTCTCCTATCCAGATTTTACCTTTTAGGTCACAAAGGAATGTCCTTCCCAGAAATTTCCTAATACATCTCATTGGCCAGAGCTATATGCCATGGCTATGCCTGACTATTTAACAGAGCTACCAGAAAATTGGTAAATAGGTTGTTTTTAGTTGTCACATTGTTACCATGAACAAAATAGGCTTCTGTTAGTAAGAAAAATGTGGTCCTTAAACAACCAAACAGGCATTATAACTGAACATGAATAGTTCGCCAGGAACCTGTTGCTCACCTGTATTCCTAGCTACTCAGGAGGCAGAGATCAGGAGGCTCAAAGTTCAAAGCCAGCCCTGGCAAATACTTCCTGAGACCCTGTCTCAAAAAGACCCATCACAAAAATGGGCTGGTGGAGTGGCTCAAGGTATGGGCCCTGATTTCAAGCCTCAGTACTGCAAAAGAGAGAAAGAAAGAAAGGAAGGAAGGAAGGAAGGAAGGAAGGAAGGAAGGAAGGACAGAAGGAAGGAAGGAAAAAAGGAAGTAAAGGAAGGATGAGGAAAGCATGGAGAAAGGGAGGAAAGGAGGTAGGAATGAAAAGAAAGAGGAAAAGAAAGACAAATAAAAAGAAAAATGTTCAAGATGGGCATTCCAAAAAACAAAGGAGACTAAGAAGAGAAGAGAGTGAGAAAGAAGGAAATCTAGAAGAGCATGATATCCATGTGTTTCAAGAGGAAAACCTGACTTCATCAAATGCTCCTAAGTAGGCAACATGAGAAGCAGTTGGTGAAGTTTGTTGATCAAGACAACAAACTAAAGGATTCCAGGATGGCGGCTAGAGGGAGGAAGCAGAAAGCATGCCTCCTAAAGTGAAATCTTGGCCCCCAAAAACAGGCAGGAGTAACAATACTTATCTCTGACAAAGTAGACTTCAAATCTACATTGGTCAAATGAGATAAAGAAGGACATTCCATACTAATAAAAGGATCAAGGATCTTAATATCAGACCACAAACTCTAAAGTTGATAGAGGAAAGAGTAGGAAATACTCTGGAGTTAGTATGTATAGGTAAGAACTATCTCAATGAAACCCCAGCAGCACAGCAACTAAGAGATAGCATAGATAAATGGGACCTCATAAAACTAAAAAGCTTCTGTTCATCGAAAGAAGTGGTCTCTAAACTGAAGAGAACACCCACAGAGTGGGAGAAAATATTTGCCAGCTACACATCAGACAAAGGACTGATAACCAGAATATATAGGGAACTTAAAAAACTAAATTCTCCCAAAACTAATGAACCAATAAAGAAATGGGCAAGTGAACTAAACAGAACTTTCTCAAAAGAAGAAATTCAAATGGCCAAATAACACATGAAAAAATGCTCACCATCTCTAGCAATAAAGGAAATGCAAATTAAAACCACACTAAGATTCCACCTCACCCCTGTTAGAATAGCCATCATCAGCAACACCACGAAAACAGGTGTTGGCGAGGATGCGGGGAAAAAGGAACCCTCTTACACTGTTGATGGGAATGTAAACTAGTTCAAGCACTCTGGAAAACAATTTGGAGGCTACTTAAAACACTAAACATTGATCTACCATTTGATCCAGCAATACCACTCTTGGGGATATACCCAAAAGACTGTGACACAGGTTACTCCAGAGGCACCTGCACACCCATGTTTATTGCGGCACTATTCACAATAGCCAAGTTATCGAAACAGCCAAGATGTCCCACTACTGACAAATGGATCAAGAAAATGTGGTATCTATACATAATGGAATTTTATGCAGCCATGAAGAAGAATGCAATGTTATCATTTGCTGGTAAATGGATGGAATTGGAGAACATCATCCTGAGTGAGGTTAGCCTGGCCCAAAAGACCAAAAATTGTATGTTCTCCCTCATATGTGGACATTAGATCAAGGGCAAACACTACAAATGGATTGGACTTTGATCACAAGATAAAAGCGAGTGCACACAAGGGAGATATGAGGATAGATAAGACACCTAAAAAATTAGCTATCATTTGTTGCCCTCTACGCAGAGAAACTAAAGCAGATACCTTGAAAGCAACTGAGGCCAATAGGAGAAGGGGACCAGGAACTAGAGAAAAGATTAGATCAAAAAGAATTAACCTAGAAGGTAACACACATGCACAGGAAATTAATGTGAGTCAACTCCCTGTATAGCTATACTTATCTCAACTAGCAAAAATCCTTATTCCTTCCTATTATTGTTTATACTTTCTCTTCAACAAAATTAGAGATAAGGACAAAATAGTTTCTGCTGGGTATTAGGGGGTGGGGGGAAGAGGGAGGGGGCGGAGTGGGTGGTAAGGGAGGGGGTGGGGGCAGGGGGGAGAAATGACCCAAGCATTGTATGCACATATGAATAATAAAAAAATAAAAATTAAAAAAAAGATAGGCATTCCAGGCATCAATGAAGGAGCCACAGTGGAAATATTTTGCAGAATAAGGGTCTTTTATGAGACTCCTTAAGTTATCCATATAAACACAAGTCTGCAGTATCAATATAGTAAGAGGTACCAATTGTTAAATGGCTACTTTGTGCAATGTGCCATATGTATTTTACTTCATTTAATTTTCACAGCAACATTTTGAGATAAGAACATTTAGTCTAATTGCAATGCCATATAAGAAGTGCTAATAGTAATGCACAATGTGCCATGGGTACAAGAGGAAGAATTCGTGTAATTCACATAAGAATCTTGTATAAGTTGCCATTGTATGTATCTATGTTCAAGACTATTTTATTGGTTGTATAAGCATATGATATGGCAGAAATCTGGGAAGCTATCAAAATCAGATTTTTACTGTAGCCCAACAACAAAAACGTGCTTGAGCTTATACTAGGCTTGAATCCTAATTTTGCTCTTGAAACTTTATGTCATATCTACTTATTGCAGGAAAATTTGGCTCTATTTTTTCAACAGTGTCTTTTTTTTCCTTTATTGTTGTGCTGGGTGGAGGTACATTGTGGTATTTACAAAAGCTCTTAGAATATATCAAATATATCATACTTGAATTCACCCACTCTACTACTCTCCTTCATAGCCCCCTCCCCTGATTCCTGGAACAGTTTCAACAGATATCATTTTGGTATTTACATATATGTGTACACATTATTTGTACTGTATTCATCCTCTTGTAAAGTACACTAACAGATAATTGGCTTTGGCAGAGTTGTTTATTCTTTCAATGACAATATCACAAGAATTAAATTTATTTCTCAAAATGTTTTATACTTTATTTATTTTACTATGGGTTTTTGTTTGTTTGACCAGTACTTTGATTGTTTACAAAGTGACCATGACTGCTATTGGTTGCTTCTTACAATAAAAGACTGCAGAAGGATATTTTATGTTCCTTTCTAGAAGTGACTGAAAAGTTCCACAATATATTTGAAAATGTGTTTGCTTTTTAAAGCAAACGCATTGAACACCTGGTGTTCAGTGTTGCACATGAAGACTGCCATTGTTAAAAATATGAAGAACTGAATGAACATATGGACATTTTCTTATTATGACCTTATCAAAAAAGATTTCTCCAGGTTTCAAACATCTTATTAAGTATTGGCTGATTGATCTGTACCAGAGAAAGCAGCCTTTAACTGCTGCTTAGCCAACAGTTAACAAAATGTGAACTCTTCCCATTAAATACTGAAAATATATAGAACTTCAGCCTTGTGTTCAGAATATCCAGCATTGAAGTAATTTATATTCTTATAGCCATTGCAAACATGCTTCCCTCTCTACCCCAGATACTTAAGTAACTCAGTAGTTAGGTCTATTTTTGTTACATTTGGACTTTTAGAAAATAAGTTTGCAATTCAAATAAGCAGGGATTGTTTTCTTAACAGTGGAAGGTATTGTAGTTGCACAAGTCTCTTTAAAGCACTTGAGATATCTGAATCAATTATTTGGTTATACCTATTTACATATCTCTTAAGTAGAGGTAAGATATACTTAATTTTCCAATTTAAGGTTTTGTCATCTTTTCCAAGTGAATGGGAGTAATGGTGGATGCTAGAGAAATGAGATGAGGAAGAAGAACTAAAGGCATCTTGTTAAAGTGGCAAATTCTGTCACCATCAAACAGAAACAAAAAGATGAAAATGAAAATGAGATGTTTTAAGTAATATTGAAATGAGAATTCGAAGCACGTACAAAATGATATCCAGGCATTCATTTGATGCTTTATTAATATATAGTATATATTAATATATATGTTTTCTTTTTTCCAAAAATGGTTTGTACATCATTATTAGTGTCTTCTCTACAGGGTATTTTGACTTTTCAACCATGGAAATTGTCGAGTATTTTTGAGCCATAAATATGTACATTTATAGTAGATAAGCACATATCTGTTTCATGTTGTTTTCTGGACCAATCTGGTATGCATTGTTGAGGGAACTGCGAGCCATCATTTCCTGTGGATCAATTAAGATTATAAATTTCTGAAATTATGGACCTTATCATCTTTATTTTTTTAAGCTACATATACTGTAACATCACAAGCCTCATCCTCTCAAGTGTCTAGGCAACATGTGCATTGTATCTGATTGCACTGGGAAACAGGCTTCTTCATAATTCTGTCCCTGACTCTAATTTTAATCAGCTCCTGAGCTGACTTTTCTTGGATCTGTGACTACACATAGTCACGGACTCTGGCACCTATTAGTAAGTTGCTAAGAGGTACAAAAGTAGGATGTGTAGCTGACTATTAATCCTGATATGGTTTCCAGAGAATTTATAAGGGAGAACACAACACATATTTGTCATAGAAACTATATATTTACAACAGCTCACAATCTGTGGATTTAAATAATCAGGCAGAATAGAAATAACCAGGATTATCAACAATGCTGCTTCTAAATTGTTTATTCTACCTCTAGGAATTAGTTTCAATTTGAGTTTAAATGATACAATATGGATCTTTTCATTCTCAAATACATTTCAGGCTAACTCTACATAGCCAAAACAAACTAAATTATATTGTAGTAGAGTGGCTGCCTTATTTTCCAATGGAGAATGTGTAAACACTATATTTTATCACAACATAGAAAATTCCCTTAAGATCTTGCCATAATTGATATTTTAACAGCATTTTTCTATTTACAAAAGCAAATATATGCCAAACAGAAAATTTGTTAAAGCACAAAATGGTAAAATGACTAAAAATCATTTGTAATGCTACCACCTAGAAATAATAATTATCAATATTTTTGCCCACACCTATGTATATATAGTTACATTTATAACTACATTTTTGTATCAACTCCAAAACAGAGTTATATTGTACATATGATTTTGAAGGCTTTATTTTAATTTAGTACTGGGTTGTGACTATTTCTCCATGTCAATTAATATTCTTCCACAGCAAGATTTTAATGGCATTATGTCTCACCTCCATACGGACTTACTATAATTTATCTAAACAGTTCTTAGTTGCCTGACATTATGTTTCTAATTTTTCACTATTATCAGTAATACTGGTGTTAGGCATGGTGGTATATACTTGTAATTCCAGTATGGATGAAGGCTGCTGGATCTGAAGTTCAAGGTAAGCCTGGGCTGCATAATGAGACTCGTTCTTAAAAACCCAATGGCTAGAGGTGTAGCTCAGGGGCAAAGTGCTTGCCTAGCATGTACAAGGCTATGGATTTGATCCCTGGCACCACAAATAACACCATTAGGAAAATCCCTGTGCATTAATTTTTTCATTCATCTCTGATTATTTCCTTAGTATAAACCCCAAGGAAAGGAGCTGCTAGATGATAGATCACGTATATTTTAAGACTATGTTTGTTGCCTAACTATAGCTAGCCTTATCATAACAATTTAGACTTTCCTATAGAAAAGGAATCTGTCATATTTTTTATATCAAGAAGCAGCTATACACATATTCAAACATTTATTCTCTGGCTACTATATTTTGCATATGATGAAACATTTGCCCATTATTGCATTTTTTTCTGTCTGGCCATTATTTGTGTGGTAAATCAGTCTTGTAAATATTTATTTTATTTTTTGTTAAATTCAGGACATTTCCCAGAAGCTTCAACTGAACACAGATATCACCAAATGAGAATGGAAAAAGCAAAGCACCAAGGGACTTTCCATTAACAAAGCTGAGCTCTTTCAGAGTGTATGTACACTGAACATACAATGTA